>NC_067127.1:10343219-11628958 GCF_021347895.1 Acanthochromis polyacanthus
CTTTATATCGTAACAATCATGGTTAACTAATGTTTCATAATCAAACCCTCCCTTTACCTTTCCTCTACAGTTCAATAATTTTATTCTTAAGCAGCAGCAGGAAGAAGTGTTTGGTGTCTGTAAGCAGTTACTCAACGCAATTATTATGTGCATTCATGTTTTCTTGTGTATCACCCATAAGGAAAAATGACTTTAAAGTGTGATATGTGAATAAATCAAATGACTACTGAGGGGAAAATATGCCAACCATCGATTGCAATAATAATCTGAGGTTCAATGTCTTTATTAGAACATTAAAGGTTCTTTGTAGAAAATACAAACAGGTGACATTAAAGGAAAAAATTAAGTATGTAAGTAATAAATCGCTGTTCTGCCAAAAGATGTTTCCTCATTTGGTGTTTGGATAATGACGATGTGGACAAACATAACAAAGTCACCAGATCTCCTCACTGCAGGGCTCAACATTTCAAGTTTTATGCCAAAGCACAGTACTTCACAATGTAGAAAATGTAAACAATCTTTATCATTTTTGTTCTGTTTGGATGCCGCTGTCTCCTCTTCTCCTCTCTCTTATCTCAGTTCCTTTTACACCTCTCTGAAACCATTTTGTTCTCTCCTCCTTCCCCCTACTCCTATCTCAGATGTATGACTTCTAATCAGTTCCTACTGTCTCTGTCAGTGTTTGAACTCTCCCCCCTTCTCCCATGCTTCCCTCCCGTTTGTCTCTTTCCATCGCTTTGACTAGGTGAGCCACTGATCTACTGTACTGCTACTGCTGTCACTATGGCAACCCTGGGTTTAGTGCTGTTATTGTTCGTGGTTTGTGCTCTGGTCTTTCTCACTGTGCGGGTTGATGTCTGTAGGAAAAACGTGAAGGCATCTGCAGTGTGTCGGTTCTCTCTGCCTGAAGTCCAAGAGGCCTTTCAAGGACCCTACATGGAGAACCAGGACTCTGGCTCTAAGTGGAAGGAATACACTGGAAAGATCCCTGAACCTCGACCTGGAACGGTAAACGCACGTCTTCACATGCAGGCAGCACAGCCTCTTAAACATGAGATGAAGCACAGAAATGACGTCTCCCTCGGCTTCAACCTCCCAGTAAAAACTCATATAGAGAGCAGATGGAACTGATCCAAAGTGAAGAAGGGAGGAAGCTCTGGAAAAGATGGAGGGAAAGTGATAGGGAAGATGAGTGGCAGCCTCAAGCAAGAGGCTCAAAATACAACCAGCTTATGTCACTGAAACCCATTTCCATGGCGATTAACTCCAGCTTGTAGCTTTGGCGACAATGGCTTAGTGCAACCGCCAGGGCCGTGGCATCACCAGCAGGAGCAGACATTATCCACTGCAGTGTCACTTCAACACTTTGTAGGACTTAATTTTAACTTTGCTATTAAATGGAAAAGTAGAAATGGTCAAGGCTTTTAACTTGTGAGCGTGAAAGCCTCTTAGTGGGCTCGGCTGGAGTCATTTGAAAGGGACAAAGATAGAAAGCAGAGTTGTTCCTTAGTCAGGTGTAGAGAGAGCTGAGTCGCCCGCATGTCAGCGCAAGCTGGCTGCCGAGCTCACATAGGCTCATTGTAATCTGAATGAAAAGTCGCATTTTCCCCAGACACTGTCTTCCACAGGCTCGCATTTTCTTCTTGATCCTCTAGTTTTCCCAACAGACTGTCTCGTTAAGCCTCATGACATCCTCCCAGCCTTCCAGTCTTGGCCTCTATTTAAAGACAAGTTTATAACAAATGAGCCAAAAAATATCTCTTCTTCCCCGCAGCCCACATCATGCCTTGTTACTTGCTCATCATCTCACCTCTTGTCACTCACTTTGGCTTTTATTCTGACAGTGTATCACGGATGCGCTGAGGGCCAGGGGCATCAACGTCTCCACCTCCCTGCCTGATGATGTGCTGGATTTTGTGAGGAGGCATCCTCTGATGTCCCAGCAGGTGCAACCTTCAGACAGACGCCCCCTTTTGTTCAGGAGGACCACAGACTACACACAGATGGCTGTACACATGACGCAGGGATTAGATGGACAAACATACCATGTGTTGTACATGGGCACAGGTTTGTATGAATTCATATCTGCTATTAATTGTGCAATCTATGGAGTAATGTCACATTTTTGGCAGTATTTGTTTTTTTTCACTGATACCATTCTCATGTATTTAAATATGAAGTTATTGCACAGCTGGGAGAGAGTTAGTTTAGTATAAAGACTGCAAATGAAAAAGATTGATTGGCTAATTACAAAATTAGCAAAATCTGCCAGAAAAAAAGGTTTTATGAGGGGTTATGTTTTGGACTGTTGCCAAAAGCACGCTGTTTTTCAGAAACAGAAACTGCCAAAACAGATGGGCTCATCAGTCCTCAAACCATCTGTGATGTGCCAATCCATCCGAAAATAATCAAATCTAAGCTTAGAATTGTGATATTTGTCTTATTAGATTCTGTAAAAATTCAAAATTCTGCGCTCCTCAGAAAGCCATAACTGGCTCAGCTGTTAACAACAGTTACATAACAAATATTTAGGGAATCTTCGGCTGAAGTGACGGCTGTGTTTACCCAAAGCAGATAGTAAACAGATGTGCCAGCAAATTACAAATCTAAGAAGTCATATATCTTTAGTATCTACAGCCACCATTTTTCCAATATTGGTAAAACCTGTGGGCATGTTGAAAAGTGTTTTTTTTTTTTAAGATTTATGATACCATAACCATGTTATAATTCCCAAAAGACTTGTTTGAGTTTTCTCTGATTCAAGCTATGGTTGTGCTGTTTCAATAGAGGTGCAGACTTTACATATTGCTGTAAAAAATGAGTTCAAAGTAGGGAAAAATGTAACAACAGCAAAAAAATGCCCAGAAACTACTCAAGGTTCAGAGGGTTAGGAGGCTTTTCCACAAATGCAAGTTGTAGATCCACAAGATAACAAAACAAAAAAATGTGAATCTTGCTGTTGTGACACCCTATATATTAGATTCCTGAAACTTTGTGAAGTCACTGGCACTCAGCAATGCTGTCACAATGGTAAGAAGGCAAATAAGAGGATAGTTTCAAGTTTTTGTAAGATTGTGTACTGAAATGAATAATAATAATAAAAAGTTCCATAAAAGGTTGGATATCAACCTAGAAAACATTTCAGACAGACTTGCATTACATTCAGCTTGTAGTGCAGACAACTTTGTGTTTGCGTGGTGTTTTAGTTCTAACATTTGTCCTTTTCATGTGCCACCCAGATGACGGCTGGTTACACAAAGCTGTGGAAATCAAAGGTCAGCTGCACATTATAGAGGAGCTTCAACTGTTTGAAGAAGCACAGCCTGTTAACAATCTGCTGATATCCGAAAAACAGGTAGCATGTCTCACCATCACACACACATTTTATGAATAGTCTGTCCTGGAGTATTTAAATCTTCTCTCTCCCCTATAGATGAGCGTGTACATGGGCTCTCCATCAGGTGTGGTTCAGCTGCCACTCTCTAACTGTCGCAGATATACTTCCTGCTATGACTGCATCTTTGCCAGAGACCCTCACTGTGCTTGGAACGGAGCAGAGTGCGTGGACGTAATGAAACATGCAAACAGGTGAGTGTGTGTTTGTGTGTGGTCGGATCAGGCGATTAAAGTGCTGCAGGTGGCCTTTTGAGTGTTTGATTTCAACAACCTCAAGTATCACCGTGCCCTGACACAGTGTCAGCTCTCAGAACTGTTGCGCAACAACAATTCTGGCAGAAACCTGACGCTGCCTGTGATAGTAAACATGGCATGCAGCTGTGTGCTTCGAGTGTACTGATTAATCCGGACAGATACGCTAAGTCAGTGGAAAATAGTTATAGAAGCAATAAATGATAGAGAGATATGAATAGACCAGAAAGAGCTGAACTAGAAATAAGAAAAAATAGGTATTTCATTGTAAATACAGATTGTTTTTTGTCGTTGTTGTTCGAGTGACAAACCTATTTACTTATGTTTTCTCGTTTTTTCAGATCCACTTTAATCCAGGATGTCCAGCATGGCAGCATAGGATGTGAGAACACACAAGACGGTATGCAAAAATCTCATCTGCTGCTTGAAAAACTGTGCCTTTAATGCATGAAAGGGATATTAAAAATAGAGAACGATAGCAAGGACTCAAAAGATGCATAGTTGTCATCAGATGACATGAAGGCCTCTTTAAAAGTTGATTATGCGCACTGTGTTGGCAAAATCCTCTCCTCCCTCCTTTAATCACATTTTTGCCACCTCTGGAGAGAAATCCGTTTGATATTCAAGACAGGCAAAAGCCTTCTCTCACTTCTCAATTTCAATCTGATAAAATGTAGCATCTTCTGCCCTCTCGTTCTCTCTCTGTACGAGGTAATATGATGGCAGGAATTAAAGATTTGCAATCGGAGTTCATGCCTCAGTAACTCTGGACAGGCTTTGATAAATTTAATCTAAGGAATTAACATATATAATGTGTGAGAGGCTAAGCTGTGAGTGTTTTTGTGAAATTAAACTTTTCTTGCTGTGTTTTCAAACACTTTGGTTTGCTGGTGTTGCAGATGTTGTCCAGCGGAGCCGCTCGGTGCGTGTCGGTGATGATGTTTTGCTGCAGTGCGAGCTCAGCTCTAATCTGGCGACGCCGCTCTGGACTCTGGACGGTGACGAGGTGCAGGGATACGACCTCAACTCCGGCTTCAGAACCGGCACCGACGGCCTGCTGATCATCGAGGCCCGGCAGGACCAGAGCGGTCTGTACACCTGCCACGCCGTCGAGAACAACATCAAGGTGGCCATAGTCACCTACAATGTCACCATCCGCCTGGACCTTCCCCCTCGCCCACCTGTTGAGCGGACTCGCAACACTTACCCCATCTTCGCCACCCTGCCAGGACCCACTGAGCCTTCCTCCTCCGAGAAGCCCCTTGTGGCACCTCTCCTCACGCACACAGAGCTACTCTCCTCCAGGAACATGGAGGCTTTGTACCTGTCCCTCATCACCATCCTCGGAGGCCTGTGTGTGGTTCTCACTGTGGTCCTCACCTACGTGGGCTTCTGTTTGCGAGTTGGCAACAGAGGAAAGTACTCATTACGTGCAGCAGCTGCAGCCTATCCAAGCACAAAGAGGCACAGCAAGAACAGAAAACAGCACAGAAGCTCCTCCCACATGGAGCTGAAGACAATATCTAGTCACTGTAACGGCAACGGTATTTGTAACGGAGGTTCAAAGCTGCACAACGGCAGCATCCAGGACGGAGGCTTCCTGCAGATCGTCCCCGGTGAGGGTCACTCTTCACCCAACAAGGAGCCGCCTCCTCCAGCCCCACCTCTTCCTCCCACATCGCAGCTTTCCTCTCCGGGATGCGACTTCCCCAACGGGCTGTCGGCTACACTGCCCAGCGTCCTGAGGAGGATGAACGGGAACAGTTATGTGCTGCTGAGGCAGAGTGACTCTGAAAACACCTCACCGCTCTGCCACTCCTTTGCCGAGGAGCTCAACAAGATATTGGAGAAGAGGAAACACACTCAGCTGCTGCCCAGGCCGGACGAGAGCTCCGTGTAGAGAGGTGCAGCTGCCCCATGTAGTGGAGGACTGCTGTGTTCTTACTTGGTGCCTGTCACATGACTCATTGTTGTGGACTAAAGCAACGAAAGAGTCTTATCTTCATTATTTACTTTGGATTTTTTTTGTCCACATTGAGACATTCCTGCTTTTTGAACCATTGATCCTGAATTTCCAAACTATTTCCCAACACCTAACAAATGAGAAATCCCAGTGAAGGGCCAAGCACAAACCAGGATAAAGTGTAATCTACCTCACCTCGATACTGCCCACACGAACATGTGCAGCCAGACTGTGGTCTGATCTGAGCATCAGGGCTGAAATCTCAGCCCCCAAAAGATCTCCAATCCCCAAAGAACAAAGCAGGATAGACAGACTCCAACAAGGAGGGGAGCTGCAAAGGAATATAAATACATGTGAAGAGTCTGTTCAGACTGTTGTGCAGCTAGCCAAAATTTGTTTGCACCGAGAAGTGCACAGATGGCCTATGCATTTTTAAAACATGACATTCACTCATTATGAATTTGGACGGGGTGGGCGAGGGAATGTGGTTTGTTTTCACTTTTTAAATGGACTTAACCAACAGAAAAGAAGTAACTCATGAGTGCACAGAACACTTTACACCAGCCATAAATGAGAAATGGTGAACTAATCATTATTTAATGCTACTATTAATCCTAATTAAATCAACAAAATATTTCCTAAATTATTACATTGTTTTATATTAATCATAATGTACTTTGTTTAATTATTAGTTAATGATCATATTAAATTAATATACTCATATACAATATATATCTGGTGCTAAAATGGTTAAAAAAAACAGATTTGGTGGTAATTATTTAGTATGTAGGTTAAAATATTTGCCAGCAGAAATGAGAATTGCTGTACTGTTATTAGAGCCCTAATTAAAGTCATGACTGAGGCTCTCAATCCATCATAAATTGTTAAATATAGCCTGATGTGTGGGCCTTCATTATAATTTTCAACTCATGTCTACTAATTCCTAAAGATTGATAACACCAATACATAAATTAACATTATACAGATCTATTATGTATAAAATTAACAATATATTAAAAAATACGAAAAGGTAATACATTTGTTAAACCTTTAAATAATTGAAAGAGTATTAAATAGTGATTATTTCACCGAGTATTGATGGATAGCCTGTGTCAGTATTGATTTTAATGCACTTTAAATATCAGTTTTAAAGTGCATTGGGAACGTTCATAAACTCTTTTATGCCAGGAGAAGTTTTTGCCCTTTTCTCAGTTTGAGGAGCTGCAACTGTGGAGGCTGCAGCTGTGTCTGCTGGACCTTGTTTACCGCAATGGATCAGAAGAGCAAACACTGACTGTGTCTCAGCTGAGCCCGAATCCACCACTGAGTGACGCCCTGCATGGGATCATAACACAGGATGACAGCCTGCGGGGCGAAGTGAGCGCCAGAAGCATCCAAGGTTAATAGTTTTTATGTCTTAACAACACGCTTCCTACACAGGCACTTTGCCAAACAAGCACTTAAAGATATGGATCATGGAGTCTTGAGTCCATGCACGACTGGATAACTGAGAGAATACTGGCTATGTTTACTAGCATGCTAGCAGCTAGTTGATCTGGCAGCTGGGTTGTTTGTAGTTTGTGGAAAAGTTTTGGAGCAGAGATTCACAAATGGAAACATCAGTGATTCATTCACAGATGCACTGTCAACTCAGAGAAATTCACTCTGACAGAATAACTGAGTAATAAGAGGAGTCTAATGATGGAAGATATCAAAACAAACCATGGCTAAAATCATTGAAAAGGTGATTAATCGATATCAGTTATTTTCTTACTACTGAATATTGCAGCACCGATCTGATTTTATTTAACCTGCACCACAGATTTATGTTTGCATTGATTTATCTCATCCATCTCACACTCTGATTGCTTTATTTTCCATATCAGTCTCCTGTTGCTGCGTCTTACCAGCCCGATCTCACGAGGATTCGTGAAACTGTCACGTAAATTTTTGTTTCGGCTTCGTGCGCACCAACACGATTTCGTCATGTTTTTCGTGCCGCTCACCACGAAATGCACACCAATGTATTTTAAACGGCGGACTTTTCGTGCCACTCAGAACGTATTTCAAAAGAATGTGTATATTATATTTTTAATGTAAAACCGCGGCGAATCCAACGCTATATTTTGCATGACATCGTCTCTAAACATAACCCTAACCATAATCCTAACCATAATCCTAACCATAACCTAACCATAAGCCGGTGGTACACTTACCAATTTGCATAGGAATTTCAAGAATGTCCGGCGGCCGGCGGCCGCAAACGCGATCACACAAGCAGTATACGCCGATGGACAGCTTAGATCGTCATGAATCCGCCGGTATAAACCACTTTCAGATGTGATTACCACAGCGAAAAACATTTCGTGGTGAGCGGCACGAAAAACATGACGAAATCGTGTTGGTGCGCACGAAACCGAAACTAAAACTTACGTGACAGTTTCACGAATCCCCGTGAGACCCATGGTCTTACTGTTGTTCTTTCGTCAGAGCGCAGCATTAATTAAACACTCGTCTTATGACAGGGCTGACCTCGCTGCAGAAACAGAGCGGGTTAGAAATCTCTGTGGAGATTTACACTCTCTACCGCTCTCAGGCTAGCAATTATTTTCCTCGGGCTCAGGGTGTGGTTTCGTGTTTTGTTACTGTAGTCCAAGAATGGAAACGCAAAAAACAATTCATGTTCACTCCACATCCTTTTAAACATGCGTATCGCAGTCGTACATTTCCACAGACCGTCCTGTGTAGATGCACGTTTGATTGAATTGAACTCTTCTAGGGTGCCATGGTGAGAAATACTGCGGTTTGAAAGGCACCGCGATTGAAGATCCAAGCTCTGCAGTCAGTGGCACTGATCAAAGCCATAAAAGGAGGCGGATGTAGCTGCACACTTCACACATTAAAAGCCTTCATTAAAGCCCTTTGACCCCCTTTCAAAGCACACCACAAGGTGAACACGGCGACAGGAGTTTTATTTGATTTGCAGTTTTTATAGCAAAAACATAGCTATGTTGGAGTCCAGCTCTGGCCACATATAGTCTGACTGACTGTAAAGCTGCGACACATTGCTGTCATTTATGCCTTAATGTTTTTCTCTCCCTTATGTTTTCAGGTCTGATGAGCACAGGTCAGTCTGTCTTAATTTCTTTTCCGGGGACACCGTCGTCTCTCCCGACCGGTGTCAGATGGAAAGACTGGCTGCGAAGATGTTCTTTTAATGAGCAGTGAAATAAAATCCAGCATCGTTAGTGGACAGCGGAGCCAGAAGCGAGGCTGGATAAGGGCTACGGCACCAGCCAGCTCTGCTTCCCCACAACTGGAATGAAAATTGTCGGCTGCAGCGTCTTTCTTAGCAGCGTTTGTTCTTCAGACAGTAGCTCTTTGTGTGCAGAGAGCATCCTTGCCTCCGTCTGATGCAAACTTATTAGACCAAACTGAACATATAATGATGTTTTTTATTCTTTCTTTCTGCATGAATTGTTTCTCTTTAAGTCAAGGAATAGATAAGGATCTTGACCATGAAAAGTGCCAAGGTTGATGTTTAAACAATGCTATGTGAGCCTATTTTACTGTAAAACTAGAAGGGATGGATTTTTTTAAAAAGTCATATTTATTTGTAATTTTGTACATTGTACATTTTGGAAATTCTTGTCAATGTTGTTAAAATGCCACTTGTTGGATACTTTCCCCTGATGCATAGGAGGGTCACAATTTGTCTGTGTTGCACAAAATGGGATAAATAGAAGCACGGTAGCCGAAAGCATGCAGAAGTTGCACCACCACCACAGAAATGAATATCTATACACTACTAATGGAAGGAAAAGTACACTGAAATACACATAACCCTCACCTTAGTTTTGATCTATTTGCATGTTACACCATAGTTGTGCACACAGATAATCAGTTTCTTTTGTTAAATTAACAGACTAATAAAGGAGTAGATTCCTTCACATTTCAGTCCAGATGAATTCTAATAAAACTTTTTACTCCAACCTCTTCCTTTTGTCATGATTGCTTGTGTATATTTATAGTCTGCCTCTCATATTTTACAAAGCGAGGGAGATGAAACAAATCTTTTCCCTTTCAAAGCTTTGGAGCAGAACCCTGGTATGTTACATGTCAGAGAAGCCTGAGTGAGTCGTCGGAGCCGGTAAATATTGTCAGGGAAAAAGGAGGCGTCTGCATCGTAACTGGAAGCAGGCCCGAGTTCCTGCAGCATGGCACAGACTGGTACGGAAAATTTTTGCTGGGAGGTTGATGTCCCAGGAGCGGTTGGGAGCCAACGGTGCGGCGTTGTTGACAAAACCCAATCTTACAGCACATTAGAGGAGAAAATGTGACCTCCTTTGATGGAACAGTTCAATCTGAGCCTGCGGAAGTTACCTTTCAGAAATGCCACAGGTAATGAATTCCACCCACAGATTTTTCCATCATCCGTGTGACCTTTGCTTATGTTCCTGGGTGAGGAGGCAACACCCAGCTTTCAGACAATATGTCAGTTGTAATATATTACCAGCAGCACGACAAAAACACCCATAAATAGGACGGCCGTGTCATGCACGCAGGGGGATCTGTAAGACTGCCAGGTACCTGCAGTGTGTACAGCTTGACATGCGATTAACAAACTGTCACGGTTGGCATGTTATTTTTGTAATACGGCCTCGGTTTAATCCAAGTCAACAGGAAAGGCTTGTTCTGCTTTTGAGTGGCGGATTGGAGTGTTTTCATTAAATAAAAAGCAATGGCTCAGAGGAGATTTTTGCTATGACACTAAAAATTGTGTTATTTCACGTGAGAAATGAGTTGGCACTGTGGGTGAAGCTTTGGTTTCTGACTGACTGCACACAGGACAAAGAAGTGGTGGATCCTTTGGGGCAGCGGTCAACAACCTGTAGGTTATGATTCCCATAAGGGGTCATGAGATAAATCTGATGTGTCATGGGATGACAACAAGAAAGGGAAGCAGAGGAGACATACTTCTGCAATGCCATTAGTTCCCACTAATAATTGCTTTTTAGCCTCAACATTGGCATTAATGTAAGGATCTAACAACTTGATGAATAACAATAGGATTTTGGACAAACCTTAACATTTTCAAGAGGATTTTAGCAGTTTAAGACACGAATTTGGTTGAAAGGAGGTGAGATAAATGTCAATCAAACTTTGCTGTCATTTTACTATACTATCCAAGAAACTGTAGCTATCTAAAAATATTTAGAGGCACCATAATTCAATTGAATACTACTGTATGTTCTGTACAGGCAATGACTGAAGTAGAGTAAGTTAGAGTTGAGCTGTTTTCTAGTTGTTCAGACACACTGACTTTGATTTATCTGCCTGTGAACCACCGCATCACATTGAAATAGCCTGTCAGGTAACTTAATCTGAGATTAAAACATCGATTCTATTCTTGGACTAGATTTACACCTCAGAGGAAATGGTTTCAACAGATCTTTCCCCCCCCCCTTTCTTGTGAAACCAACCTGTATATATTTGATAAATATCATCCAAGGAGAGACACATGAAAGAGCTTTCAGTGACAGATGAGGATAAAAAATAGATTTTAGCTTGTGCACATCAATCACATATCAAGGTAACCTTCGGTGCAGAAAGTGTAGGGATCACATCGGTGTGGCTGATAATTACCACTCTTCTTGTCGCTCTATTGTCTCTGCTCCACTTTGTCTTGTTTAGTCGATGATTTGAATTCACATTTAGACGCAAACAGCAGAGCTATTGTGTGTGTCTGAGAGGATTTGATTGACAACAATGGAAAGACACACCCAAAGAAGTGTCTTAATGCATATTAAAGCACTGAGGGAACCGGAAGAGGGACTAATAGCATTAACATGACTATTTGCTCATTATTGCGCAAACTGATGAATAAACTCATTGTTTTGCAATGAGGTTTCCAAAGAAATAGCAACTCCTGAGCTGCCTTCAAAGTTTATTGTCTTTCATTTGGTGCCTGAAGGTTCCCTTTTAACCTTTTGTCTCCTACTCATCAATGCTCCTTGTTCCAGCATTCGTTGCCCAAATCGCTGCCCATGTGCCACTGAAAATGTCACACAGATGTTATGTTATTAGAGTTCTGACAGTCAGGATAAAGTAAGAGGATCTGGAGCCTCAGTGAAGCACAGCCAAGCTAATGCTGCTAGAACAAACATGACACACTGTCGCCTTAAAGTCCTTCGCTGTGGTCCCACATCCCAACAAAATCAAGAGAAAACCCACTGCTGACAGCCATTCTGTGGATGTAATGAACCACTGATGGCACTCAGACTGTTATTTCTTTGTCCAGCCACTGTATAGTCAACAATGATCCACATAAACATCCTTATAATAGTGTTTCCACTCTGAAGAGGTTTTGGTGGATGTCACCACTATAGGAAGCTTGTTTATTGAACTGACAAAGGGAAGTGTGTCACGCTACACTTTTCTTCCCCAAAACAAACAGATACTGTTTCTGCTGCACGCCAACTTAACAGCTCCTCTGCCTCATCCCAAACCGGTTTGACGCCAGAAAAGCCACGCGTCTCTGTTGTCACTCACTCGACACTCATATGTCAATCCGCACTTTATTTGCTTCCTCTGCTCGGCCCAACTGGCTCACTGTCTGTCTGTGACGGCTTCTTCAGACGGAGGAAGACACATGCCTGTCAAACTCAAACAGGTTGGCATCTGCGCCAGAACAACACAAACAAGTGGAGAATGTAGACTTTTGCACTAAAAACCTCATGAAAACTGATTTGATTAAAGGAGATCGAAGTCTTTTCTGAATTACCAAACTGGCATTTACTGCTCATTGGTTGTATTGTAATGTGAGTTGAGCTGGATGAGCCACTTGTGGCTTTTGCTGCTGTTAGACAGGAGCCAATGTTCAGATTTTTATTGACAGCAGCCAACTAAATCAATACAAAGGAAGGTCTTTCAAAACAAGAGTGTTGAAAGATGCGGTTTTCTCTGCTCACACGGTAGGAGTGGAGGAAGTAATAGGAGGAAGAAATTTGAGTTGTTGCTACAGAGAGGACGCAGACACACCCGGGTGACCGTCCTCGTGACACGTCACCTGGATGATCAGCCTGACTAACACAGTCACACTGCATTCTCGCTCACACACACCTGAGTGTTGAAATTCCCCCTGTATTCACACTTTCGCTTCAGATAGGTGTTTTGATTGCAACTTGCGTGAGTTTCACTTGCAAGCAATGCCGCCAAACCTGGCTCTGACATGTGATGTTGTTTATCTCCTGTAACAGCTCAATAGATCTGATCAAACACAAAGTGCTGTTCAGGTGCAACAAGGATGTGAATAAACCAGCAGCTCAAGAGACAAATAACCTCGAGAAGCAGAGATAAAATGTCTGATCTTTGACCCGTGGACTTTTGAAACATTGGCAGAGAGTAAACTGGCTTGGCACATACTGTCGCTTGTCTTTGATGTTTAAAACTGCACCAACAGATGAAAGCACTGGTTTTAAACTGGACTTTAGTGTTGTGACTGCGCACTCATTATGTGTGTTTCAGTCATTAGTGTGTATTGCTGCGTGTGTTTGAGTATGTGAGCTACAAAAGGACTTAGCCTTTGGACTCTGAGGGCTTCCTGCATTTCATTGTCACTCATGTGGCGCCACCTCGTGATGTTGTCTTTCTGGTAGCATCAAATGCACTGAGAGCTGTTCACCACTGGGGGTCATTGACAGTCTACTTGAAGAAAATCCTTGTGGCATTATGTATTCAGCTTCTGCCTCTGCAAACTCTCATATCAGCAGCAAACACACTGGAATACAAGTTAAAAGCTGATTTTTTAAAACTTTTTATTCAGTACATCTTTTTACAAACCTTTGCAAATTTAATTGTACTTGTGTTTCCAGGATACAAAGCTCATACTCGCTTCAAATCAAGCATCCGTGGAGACACTATGAAGGAGAAAAAACAGCCAAAGATGTTAATAATCCAACTGTGTTTAATTAAAAACATGCAAATTAGTATAAACTGTGTGTTTTTCTGTTCCAGTGGCCCGCAAGGCTTCCATCGCCTGCTGCAGAATCTGGATTACCTCTTTCTGTATGTTTGATGCAGGAAGGACTGTGCACAAACCAGAGCCAAAACAACCTCAGCGAGCGATGAAAGTCTTTGTTTTGCACTGAATAGAGAATTAAATGTTTGTGGACAGTTCAGAGTGTGTCAGATAAGTCTGAGCTCACTTCCTTTGATTGTCCGACTCTCTCGTTGTGTTGCCCTGAAAGGCAAACACAGCACCAGCTGACAGAGTAGAAACTAGGCTGGGGGTTGCCATAGCGAAGTGGGAGACCGACCTTGACCAAGAAAACCTGGCATCAATCTTTTGTGTCAGCAAGCATCCAACCTGATGAATGTGTCACTGAACAGGAGTGAGGCTGAACTCCTGCCAGCTCCAGAGGCGCTGTTCCGTAGCTGACCATGACCTGCAACCTTCCTGTGCAAAAACAAAACTCCCCACAGGGAATCCGAACATTAAACACCACATCAACACAATACATATCACTGTCCCCGTAGTGAATCGCTAAAAGTTTTTACTAAGTGTTAGATTTGGGTTTGGAATATATTTTATTCACAAACCAAACACAGAATTTCCTCAATGTGTGAAATGGTGTGGAAGGAAAATGAAATCACTGCCAAATTACTGTATTATATTCTACAGCTCAGGGTTTCTTTTCTCCTTTTGGTGAGCAAAAGCCATAGTGGCTACAGGTGAAAAGTGCTGGATAATAGAGGTGCAAGAAGTACTCACGCTTTTCTTGAGTATTTCTAGAAATACCATGTAGCTCTGATACAAGCAACAATCCTGCATTTAAAAATGTTTCTTAACAGCTTCCTAATACTCCTAACAACTCTCCTCAGTGTATCAAAGTGACACATTCAGATGTAATTCAGTGAAAATAATCCCTTCCTGCCTTAGACTAGATCGGATGTACATTGCTGTTTCCTTTACAACATTGAGATTAAGGAAGCCCCTGCTTCTCTTTTCACCTCCTCTTCTGCTGTTCGCTGCAGCTTGAACACACCAGCTCACTGACAACTCTAATCAAATGCTGCAAAGCTTCTCACTATAAATAACATGTTGTAAAAGTAGAGTAATGCCAGCAAAGATATTAAAACCATATTGCCTCAGTCACACGGTGCTAACTGGATGAGAAGATGGACTGGTGGCTGGTCAACTAACCTGAACACTCTCTTGTTGAACACCGGGTTCCCTCCATGCATAAATGCAATCTCGCAACCAGACTATCAAATCTCTTACTGGTGTGACACAAATGAAAAAGACCAGACACACACACACACACACACACACACACACACACACACACACACACACACACACACACACACACACACACACACACACACACACACACACACGGCAAATGTGTCTCCAGGTTCCAGCTCTTGTTTCACTGACTGTGAAACACAATCAACAGCAGGAAGGAAAGGCAATTTCAGGCTTCAGCGACGAGAACACTTGTCTGTATTTCAGTGTCATTCTTGTTTAGGGTGGATGGAGAAGTCAGGTGTAGTGTGTGTGTCTCTCTCTCTCTCTGTGTGTCTCATTTGTGCTGACTTACACCATTTCCCACCTCCTTCCATCATTTTGTCCAGCCATTTATTGGAAACACATGTTGCCAGTGCTGTCTGTGCATCAATACACTGTCAAATAATTTCAGTGGAGTAATCTTTGCTGCCGACAGTTACTGCTGGTTTTGCATAACACTCATGCTGTGTGGAGGGCACGCTGACCTAACAGAGAGGGACTTCTTCATGTGCCACTTTCATTTATCTGCTTTTTAAATGTAGCCACCCGAAGATTTGTCTGTTGCAACTTGATTAGAAGCAAATTTATGCAGTAAAATGCACCATAATATCTCAATGCCATGGCCTAAAAACTTTTTTGTTCCCCCACACACAACTTCTCCAAGGTTGAGCCTCAAGATCAGATAACTCTGGTGTTGCCTTAAAAGCCCCCATATTATTTAGGTTTATAACATGCTCTAGTGGAGCATGCAGTGTTAGACATTTTCAAATTATAGCTACAAACTTTCCAAACAGTTAATTGTTGTTTCAGTTGAATCCATAATTTACCCAGAGTCTAAATGAAAAACATTGAATATATTTAACTCGAAAACACATTCACACCCCAGGCTATTCAAATTCTACAGTACACTCGGAGCCGTATTTGTGGCATTAAAAGTTTATTACTGTGAATTTCCTTCTATGAGTTTTTGATAAAGCAGCTGAAAGCAACATTTAAAAGAGGGAAATAAGTATCTTAAAGAAAGTGGAACCTGTTGTTTATTTTGTTTAGGGAACATGAACATTTATTCTAGTAGGATGAGAGCCGTTATTTGAAAAGGTGGTTTTACAAGGGTCATTTCTAGGGCTTTTTATCAGTATGGCATGCTTGGACTGAGCAGGAGCACAAAAACAGGAATACAAAAAGACAGCAGCTGACTGGTCATGCTGTGACAAGTGTTTGAGGATTTTCTTCCTCGGATCAGAAAAGGAGAACCCTGCTGCTTGCCCAATGTGTGAAAGTTGGCAGCCCTGCATCATCTGTCACAGTTTGTGCCAAGGGAGCAAAGGAGGAGGACAGACTGAACCAGGCAGGAACAGTTTGAGAGACGACGGCTGCTAAAAGAAAATTGTCAAGCAGGCAAACACGCTGCAGAGGAGCACAGCTGGAGGGACGGGCAAATACACAAAACAGTCCAACAGAGAAGTGAGTTTAGAGAGCAGGTGGGGGCTGATTGGAAGATTGGGAGCA
This sequence comes from Acanthochromis polyacanthus, assembly GCF_021347895.1. Classification (NCBI taxonomy): domain Eukaryota; kingdom Metazoa; phylum Chordata; class Actinopteri; family Pomacentridae; genus Acanthochromis; species Acanthochromis polyacanthus. The sequence continues at coordinate 10,359,632 of NC_067127.1, forward strand.
GGTGAGGTGGGCGTGTCAAACAGGTGATTTGGAACGGAAGAGAAGTTTGAGGACACCTGCAGGGTGGATGGGACGATAGAGGAAGCAGAAGTGTGAAAACAATGAATACAGAACAGGACTCAAACTAACACCAAGAGATGATCAACTGGTGATATTACTGACTTGTTATAGCTGCACTGATTCTATTAACAAATCATGGATGTAATAAATTCATAGTTTGAATTTCACTCTCTGAATCCGAAAATTTGTATATAGTGAGATATTTCTGAAATTGATGACCACAAATAAGTGATTTGCAAATTAATAGTGTAGCGCTATAAGTTAAGAATTTAAATTCATGTATTTGAGATAGGAAAATGTGTATGTCCCCAGAACGTTACTGACACTAGAATGTTGGTATGTCTCTGGAACATGTGCACCGGTGAAGCTGGTCCCAGCTCATGAAGCTCTTCTGTAGAGAGTCTAAGTTGTATCCATGTCCCCAGCAGGTGGACTGTACAGAAAAAAATAGAACAGATTATTCACCTGTTACCTGTGTGTCTGTGTCTGTATGTGTGATCTTTATGGTCAAAAGCTGCTAAGATTTGCTGAATGTCATTAAAAACTAGAATGAGTGTGTGTCCATGTGTTTGTGTGTGGTTGGGGGTGGCTATGTGCATTTGTGTGTTATCCTTTAGGTCAAAATCTGCCATCATTTACTCACTGAAACAGGAATGTGTGTGTGTGTGTGTGTGTGTGTGTGTGTGTGTGTGTGTGTGTGTGTGTGTGTGTGTGTGTGTGTGTGTGTGTGTGTGTGTGTGTGTGTGTGTGTGTGTGCGTGCGTGCATAAATGTAAGACAGAGATGTTTAATTGAGTCAGAGGATCCAGCTCCAATCCTGGATTAATGTCCCAGTGGACCATGTAAGAGGCAACAGAGGGATTTGACCCATTTAGACACACACTCTCTGCAGAGCCAACAGCACATAAACTACACAAAACTGCAGCATAAAATGATGAAGAAGTCTGTGTGGGCATTGCTGCTTTGGTGATTGATTAATAGAAACAACAGAACCAGGTGTCCAGTCAGCAGGGAACAATTAATGACTTAGTGGAAGTGTGTGTGTGTGTGTGTGTGTGTGTGTGTGTGTGTGTGTGTGTGTGTGTGTGTGTGTGTGTGTGTGTGTGTGTGTGTGTGTGTGTGTGTGTGTGTGTGTGTGTGTGTGTGTGTGAATCCACTTGTTACCTTCACTTGAAGCTCAGTGATGCATGTTCCTGTGAGATCTGCATTGCAGCAGTTGTCCCCTCTAAAATACACACACACACGCACGCACGCACACACACAGTCTTACATCATCAATACCTGGTTGATTAACTGATGATGCAGTTAGTGAACTGGTTAATGGGAACAAGCACCGTACTTCACTGGAGATTCATCTATTTTTATGAGGAAGCAAAAAGCCATCAGCTTTAATTACGGGGGTCTGTGAGGAGATCTCACATTACACAGCTCCTATTAAACATCAGAGGAGGAATCGCAGAGAAATATGCGGCTGAGTAGGTGTCAGAAATGTCAGGATATTCCTCTTCTAAAAGTCACATTTCTGAGTCGTCCATGTTTTTACTGTGTCTGTTGTTGCTCTGAAAGAGAAGGTCAGACAGTCTCCTGGGTTGATATTCAGGCGACTCTGGACTTTACAGCACCGGAGGGATTTTTTCTTCTTTTTCCTTCCTGAATTCACTTCTTTCCCTTCGCCCTGATTATGGTTGATGTAAGTTTTAATGGTGTTACAGTTTCAGTGTTATCATGTTTGTTATGAGCCCAGGGTCGATCCAGGAGCTCCAATAAAAACATGAGTGCATTCTTTATGCACTCCCGGTCCTTCTCTTGTGCTTCCTGTGCGAAATACAAAACACTGTGAAGATGAAATGATGTAGTCGTCCAGAGAGGCCATTTGGAGCCTTCAGCAGAGGAAAACACTTGTAGGGTTCAGTGGAGGACATGGGAGGAACATGTTTTCCCACTGAAAAAAAATCAAATGACACATGCAGAACTCAGCATAAAGGGTTTTATTTTATAAAGAGCAGAGTTCACGTGGCTGATTTCCAACTGCTATTGAACAATCTCTAAATTACTAAATGATGTTGTGTGACTGAGGTTGATTCATCTCAAATTATCTCCAGATTTCCTCCTTTTTGAGTGCAAACTAGAAATAAATGAGGACAGAAGCCTAAAGCTCCCCCTCATTTTATTACAATCTTTGTTTCTGCATCCACACCCACTCCACCCCTTTCTTTGCAAATGCTAATCTCTTATGTAATCATGCCTCACTTACTCACACATACACACACACACACATGCATGCTTTAAATTATTTCTCAGGTCTTCAGTGTAATAACAATTCAATATTTTTATAGCCTTCTGCTATTTAATAGCTTGAGCAGTGCTGACCAACCCTGAGCTGTCGAAAAATAACTTCAGCCTTGCTGTCTCCACTCGCCGTTATCCAGCTCCTCTGGGAGAAGCTCCCGGTCTTTGCTTTTTTGATGGCAGGACACGGGCTGTTTAGAGCACACTGTGGACACCAAATAACAGGGAAGCTCAAAGAGAGAGAGTTGTTAAAAAAGAAAAAAGCAGAGGGGGTCAGGAAGAGGAGGATGGATGGAGAGCAGGGTTTATAGACTCTAAAAACAGATGCTCCCTTGACTGGTCCTGTCTCCCCACATTAGTGCAGTGTACCTCTTCCTTTGCCTCCTCCTTCACCAGCGCTTCCTCCTCTGGTCGTTTCTCTACCTCTCACATATACCTCTTACCTCCTGACATAAACACTGTCTCTTAGTCACTCCTCCTTTCACTGATGCTGTTTTAACTTGCTCAAAACCACTCTCATGAAGACATCAATCAAAAATCATGTTGGTGTCACAATAATCTAGGCTCAAAATTTTACTAGTTTGTAGAATAAATCCCATGAATAAGCCATGAAACTAGACATGCACATACCATATATCTATCAATTTTCTTTTAAGATAGACAGACGGACAGACAGACGGACAGACAGACAGACAGACAGACAGACAGACAGACAGACAGATAGATAGCTCATACATTACACGTTACATTCAAGATAGATCAATGAAACAATGTTCAAAAGAATGTGCAATTAATGTGCAAAATTGTGGTGGTTCAGGAAACATAAATATAGCTAAGGTGCCAGAAATGCATGTATTTGCAATAAGGTACTATTAGAGGTACTTGGGTACTACTATTATAAACTATTAGATCCATTGTTGTGTATGTCAACAATTCTGCGGAAGTCAAGACTCCTGAGAGCAACACAGACCTCTTCTCTATAGATACCGGAGTACTTAAAGGAGACCTTCTAGGACCTTTCCTTTTCATCATCTGCTTAGACTAGGCATTGAGGAAAGCAATCTTGTCCTCCGATGGTCTGACCCTAAAGCATCGTCAAAGTAGAAGACACTCTGAAGAAGTCCTTTCAGAACTTGCATTCGCAGATGGCATTGCCCTCCTGGAAAACAGTCTCAGTGACGTAGAAGACTTTCTGCATTGGGTAGAGTGAGAAACAAGACTGACTGGACTCTTCCTGCATGCTGGAAAGACAAAGTTAGTGCACCTTAACCCAACATCTGAAGAGACATTGCATGCACTGGATGGGTCAGAAATCCAAAAAGTTGATGATTTCTTGTATCTCGGAGCCTGCACCAACACAGCACATGATATAGAAACAAAAACCGGTAAAGCTTGGGGAGCATTAAACTCTCTGTCAAAAATATGGGTATCTTCAATTAAAATGGCAACCAAAACAATAGTATTCAAGGTTTCAGTGGAATCCATCTTGACTGGTCACCATCGAAGACACTCTCAAAAAGAATTGATGGGACTTCTACCAGAATGCTACGGATGATACAAAACATCTCCTGGAAATCGCACCTCACCAACAAGTCACTATCTGGCTCACATCCATGCTTGTCAACCATCATTAGGCAGCGTAGACTAGCCCTGGATGGACATGCAGTGAGACACAACGAAGCAGCTGGTCGTTGTTATGGAAACCTGAGGGTTGGCAGGCCAAGCACAACATTAAGGAAGGTGCTAGAAGAATACACTGATCTGGAAGGCAAAGAACTTTTGTCTGCAATGCTGGACAGAGGGAGCTGGATGAAGAACTTTATTCATGTCACTGAATTTGTCTGATGCAACTGACTGACTGAGATCCATTGTGAACTTGGCGTCTTATTCGACTGATTTTGGCTTCCTGACTGTTCCTCTTCAGGTAGTCACCATTTTTGGCTTTTTACAAAACACCTCAATAAATATCACATGAAATGTTATTATCACGGTAACCATAGCTTCCAGGCAGTGTGTATTGACTCTGGTGATCTCATGCAGATGATGAGTTTGTTATCCACTGACTTTTCCTCCCACTCCACACTGATTTTGACATTTATCTTTTTCAGCAAAACATTCTTATTCCCATTGGGATGAGTTTTAATCATTTTGTTGATTACCCTGACTATTATGTAGCACCATTTATAAATACCCACAAAACTAGTGACATTCCCATTAGTCTCAGCTGTACTTTGTGTTTCTGTTTAGCTAATGTGGACATGCTGATAGAATAAACTCCTGAAGGATGAATACGCTAAACATAATTACCTTATTAATATTGCATTTAATCATTAATGCTAGCATTTCGCTCAAAGCACCCTTGTGCAAAAAGGAGCATAATTACGCTGCACGTAAGAGTATATGAATATGGTGAAGTTTCTGTGTTTTGGGTGCAAATTGTCAGTTGCAGAAACAACATGGAACATGGTTTAGCTGCGTTGCATGTGATCTAAAAGAAAGATTACAGGAATTAAATTATAAAATACAGGCAAACAGTTAAAACAAGAAAAGAGAAAATGAATGAATAAGTAAACAAAACTAACCTAAAGAGACAGGAAGTTATGGGGATGGGAATTCTTAAGTACGCAGTTCTCAGCGGTCACACTTTAAACTTCCCATGAACTAGTGTGGAAGGAGTTACAGCCTTTATTTTGGCAGATGATGAAGATGTTTCACAGAACATAACGTCCAGAAGTGTGTTGAGCCACTGTCATAGCAGCAGCATTTGTGGTAATAATATCCAAGTTGAAGGAATACGTTTCTTTGCAGCTGACATACAAGTCAACCATATTTGATGCGTCTTTAAAGGAAAAGAAAGAACTCTGCTGATAATTAAATGTTTAAATACTTTGCCGGAGCTGATCTGAAACATAGCAAAATGAATGTGTGGTTCAGAGTACGTGTGCAAAAATTACTTGTTATGTTGATGCATGCTCAAACTAACTCACAAAGCAGAAATATTTTCCTTTTGGACTTGTTTTTTCTTGTGTTCTATCACAATCCAGAAAGCCCGTATGCATGTGAGAGTGATGCATCTGCTGGTAATAATGATCTTAATCTTGAATTAATTAACTGCAGGAAAATAATCTTTATCAAAGGCCATGTATTTGGTTTCTTGTTTAAGAGAAGTGCTTGTCCGCTCACATTCCCTATCAGTGCAACACACTAGCACGTAAAAAGACACACTCTGCTCATCCTTCCGCTGTGACAAACAAAGAAGTCGTTCGTGACTCACGCTGTTGTTGTTCAGAGTTCAAGGACCCACAACAACAACATTTATGGCCCCACTTCTGACACACTGTAGCATTACACACTGTCCATGGAAGCCTGTGCGTGTTTGCATCACCTCGACCAACTCAAACATTTCCACAGCTGCTGTTTTAAGCTAAGACTCCACATTCTGTTTCCCACACATTCGATTTAAAGGAATGTTTGCAAGAAGGAAACACTCTGTTCATGTAGTAGTAGTAGCATTAGACACACACACCAAAACAAAGTCCTGTTTAAAGCACCTTTGCCTCTCAATGCTCTTGAAAGGGGTGGAAATAATTTAAGAGTTGTGCTCTCCTCCAGCAAAGTCCTTGACCTGTTTCGATATTAGAATCATGCTGGCAGTTTGATCTCGCCACGGTGGCAGGAAGCAATAAGTCACCCACCATCAACATGTCACTGTTCAACCTTCATCATGTCCGATTTTGTGAGCAGACTCAGGCACGCATCCTGCTACCGCACTGGCAACCATGTCGTCAAAGTTGGTGTAAAAGATGTGTATTATGGATTTGTGATCACATTCAGGTGGACAGATGAGTTAAAAGTCTCAAGAAAAACGCACTTGGTTCTTATTCAGACATTTTAAAGGTCAGTAAACTTGGAATCCACCAAGGTCACTGAGGCACAAAATGTTATTATTCATGAAGTGCTGATGGCAAGAACAGGCCTACAGAGTGTTAAACTACAACTGCTTGGCTGAATGTTACATAATTTTAGTGGGTTTTTTTTGTCTAAAATGTTCTCATTCATCATTTCTCAACTGTGCAGTAATCTCATCGTTAACCTGGAGGGATGGACCGTTTTCCTGCAGCCGGATTTACACAACATGACAGCGTGCTGCCTGCAGCCTTCGCCCGACCAAAATAACCATCTGCACTGAGTTCTCTGGGACACGTGCAGCATAATTCACTGGCACTTACCACTAACCAGCAACACAGACACACACATGCATGCTCTAATCTGGGTCACTACTCTTACTATGACAGAATGACATCATATAAAATGACAAAACATGAACCAACAGCTTCTTTGTTAATGTGTGAGCCGACTTCATCAGTTCGCATGTTTGCATGTAATTGCCGGTGCATGGGCGTGTGTTTGTGCTTGCGTGTGAGCAGTTGTGACACCGGTGACATTTACGAACACTCCACGAGGAAAGGTTAGGTCATTTATGTCCTGTTTTCCCGCCATGTGTGTGATCTGTGAACAAACACGTCCAGAAGGCTACAGCACATAGACTCCACCCTGAATAGAGCGCTGCATTGTGTATCCGCGAACACACAATGCAAGCAGAGGTGTGGGAGGAGAACAAAACTTGCATAAGCACTTGAGATTAGGATGCTGTTGTGTGAGACACTGCAGCAACTTTGGCGCCTCAAATACCTTCATGTTTTTAAATGTACTATAACAAGTCAGGGTGTGTGTGTGTAAGGATGTGTTTTGTGTTGTGTATTTGAACAGGGTGTAGGATTAATTCCGCTCAACCTGCGATCTGCCTTCTTATGTCACATAAAGAAATTAAACCTCCAACCTAAAAGCACTTATTCCGCGCTCACATGCAGCTTGTCCAAATACGGCTGTGGCAGTTCCTTTCTAGTCACTGTCACATTTACTCACTGGTTTTTTCCCATATCAATAATGCAGGATTATAATTGCTCCCCTTTGAAGTGGCTGTTTAAATAATCCAGGGAGGATTGCTCTTGGCATCCCATTTTCGGCTCAGCGAGAGAAATGAGCCGCTAGAGGAGAAAGGGGAAAAAAAAAATCCTGAATCTAGAGGTTGAGGAGACGTGTTAGCAGCTACTGGAGGTAGTTAGCTTTAATCTTGCTGCCTGGATATCTGCTCTGCTGTGATTAGTGCTTACAGTGTGTTCACATCACTGGGAGGGTTACATAAAAAGAAAAGTTGGTTCATTGATCTGTGATGTTCTGTGCAGTCTACAAGTAGAACAGTAGGTGCCCTGGATTTCAGTCTGAGCTCAACTTTAGCGATTTTACATTTACTTTCAGCAAAGTCAAAGAAGCGTGTCTTAGACTGTGAGAATCGTCTATGCTGTATAATATCCAATTCAGGTGGAGAAAGCAGTAAAAATAAACATTTCAGATCTACATTACTTCTTGGTATGTTGAGATATTACGGTCGAATCTCCTTTATGATTTCAAATGCATGTTGAAATAAAAATTCTCCTGTGTCGATTCTGACTGACAACAAATCACGACCTTGATGTTATTCTCTGCGGTCAGACCACAATGTACAGTAGCTGCACTTGAACTTCACACTCGATCACATCATGCACAGTTAACCAGAAAGAAAAATGCACCCCCAAACTGCAACATAGATCCCGAGGTGCAAGCTACAGGTGGTAAATTAAATGTAAGACCAAGTGTCTTAGTAACATTTGAGCCACCATGTGCCACCAGAACAGCTCCACTGCTTTAATGCATTGATTTTCTCCAAGTTTCTGGAGCCAGACTGGAGGGATTGAACTCTACTGTGTCAAAAATAATCTCTAGTTCTGGTGTTTTGATGATGTGGTGGAGAAAGCTGTCCAGCATTTTGGTCCAAAATCTGTTGATCTTGCCTCAACCAGCAGTGAAGCCCATGAAAGGACTGCTAGCAATATTTTTTCTTGCAGAACTCTGTTGGAAACATTTTTCTACAGCTTTTGTTTCCATGCAGGTTCATTTTAACAGTGTAACCACCTCCTCATAGAATCAAGCTATTTGATCAGCTACAAAATAATTATACTAAATGTGCAGCAAGATTTCATATCATAGGAGGTCCTCGGTCTACGACATCCTTGACACACGGCTTTTCGTCGTTACGTCGGGACTGGTTATGTAGAACTAGTTGGCAAGCGGAGCAGACGAACACGTCATCACATGGTGCTATAAGTTGGCTTTGTCTGTTTTTGAGTAATGTTGCTAACAGACAGGTTCACAGATTCACAGATTCACAGAAGGACAAGCGTACGCCTACTGTCACATAACTCCACCACATTCCTTGGTGGAGTACTATAACACTTGGAACAGAGTAAAACACAGATGAACATTGTTCATGTTGTAAAAACAGTACAGCGTATTCTGCTGTCTTCTTGTGAAATGACTCAAACATGCATGAAAGACATTGGTATTCATGACTTTTCTGAAGAACTGATCGATATCGTGATGAAGGTAATGACTTTATTTAAATTTTTTGCTGGAATTCTGACTTACGACGGAAATCAACTTATGTCAATCCGTAGGAACGGAACTCCATCATAAGTTGAGAACCTCCTGTATTGGCGTTAAAAGTGTATAGACAGTATAAAAATGCATTTGGTTTCTATGTGCAGATTTTTTTTATATAGAATATAGTTAAATTGTGTGTGATTTACGTTTATCTGTGGATTTAGTTAAGTTCTGGAAACAGGTGGTACAAACTGCTGACAAAAGCAACACTGACCAAGAAACTGCAGCTCAAAGGAAAGCACAAAAGACTGGATGGATACAGTGTGATGTCTCCACTAGGGTGTCCCGTCCCAAACAAACCCTTTTAACTGAAGTGTAAATTATCTTATGAGCTTTACCAACTATTTAAAAAGCATAATTTAAGGTAATCATTCCAGATTTTTCATCAATTGAGATTTACATTAGCAAGTTTAGCCAACTTCATGAGTTCTCATATACTTCTACATAAAGTCTTGCTTCAATAAGCACTTGTTAGGCCTGAGTGATCAAAATAGTGACTAATTGTCCTTCAGTGATTTGCTTTTGAGTTGAGATCTGGTGACTGTGAAGGCTATAGCACATTCATATATTTTTTTAATGCTCAAACTATTCAGTGACCCCTTGTGTCCCTGTGGGATGCTGTCATCCTGAAAGACCCCAAACCTTTTAGCATAAAATGTTACATCATAGGGTAAAGTGATCACTCAGAATAACTTTGTATTGATTTGCAGTGAGCCTTCCCCGTAAATGGACCTAAATTATGCCAACAAAATGTCCCACACAGCATAGCAGAGCCACTGAATCCTCTCGTTGTAGGAGTCAGAGCTCAATTTTTCTTTTTTTTGTCACCCGATTCTTGTTTCCACAAAATTTAAAAGTGAAATAATTCCTAATTTTAAAAAACTATGTCAAAATCAGGTTTAAGAAGCCTAGAAATATAACTAAAAGGTTGTTTTTCACAACCACTTTTAGCAATAACTTGATCCTTTCTGGGCTCAATATGCTTTGTTTTGTAGCACGCAGGCTGGAAAGGTTGAGAAACTACATCCATGCATACTTTCATGGTACACAAAACAACTCCCTCATTTGAAACTCTCAGGATTTCCTCATTGGACATTGATGGGTAGAAAAAGTCATCCTTTTGAGGTCAAGCTCTAATTCCCAAAGCATGTTATGTGGTGCGTCTCATGGGTATAAAGTTATCTCTCCTCCATACAGGGGCCCTGTTGCGGTCAAAGTTCACATAGTGTATGAGGGGATGGAGGAGCATATGGGATGGAAATTAAAATGTATGAAAGTGCATTAGGATGGGGAATAAAAGGAAGATCAAAGCAGTGACAGGTGACTGAATAAATTATCATCGTGGTTTTTTTTTTTTTTTTGCACACTTACTCCTAATGAGCATGTGTGGAGAAGCGGTATTAAATAATCATCCTCAGTATGTAGTCTGAGTGAGTTTGCACTGCCAGAGCTCTGACTACAGCACCAGGATAGTATTTTTTACAGAATTAGAGAGAAACTGAGCTGTCAAATTGGTTTACAAGACCAACCTTGACAGCAAAGAGATGAGAGGCTCAGGAAAGACAGCAGTATCAAAACAGAGATGAAGCTGTTTTCTGCCCCAGTTCTCTGCTTCCCAACCACACCGATTCTGCTCATAGACAAAGAATTCAATATTGGATGAGCTCAGACCAGAGCTGGAATCTGAGGAGAATGAAGTGTTTCACGCTACACTGCACTCTCCTGATTTGACGATTATAGAAATATGTAAATAAACCTCCGCAGAGGGCCGCCCATGCAGGAGGACTCTAATTGGGGACATGACAGAGATGTCACAGTGCTTGATGAATTTTTAAAGGGCCACAACAAAGATAATGACATTATTCAAAATCCCACGTTGTTGTTGTTGCTGTTCTTTTGGCAGATACTTCGAGCTTCATTATTATTGAACAGCTAAAATTCATCCACTTGGCAAATGAGCCATGAACAATTCATGAGTGATTAAACACAAAGGTTGGACGAGTAAACGGCGCTTTATGTTGAAACTGAAGAAAACAAGAAATGCAGTAGAGGAATGTGTTCAGGTTCATGTGGATAATTTTAGAAGCGCGGCTGGAAGGTCTTTGATATTTCTGAATCACGTCGAGGCTGAGGGTCGAGTACTGGTCAGGTGTCTGGCATTGGATGAAGACCCTGAAGGGACAGAGCATGTGTGAGTCATATGATCCAGGCTTTCGGTCCTTCACGCAGACAGCCGTAGACACACCAAAGCGGATTGGAAACAAAGGCTTGCAGTGTATTATTTCTGCTGAGGCATGACTGTGAGGAATTCTCCAATAATCTGTTTCATCTTGTTTTATGAAGCTGTTACACCAAACCATGCGTACCCTGTGTCAGTTGAGTTGTTTTTCAGAGTCCCCCCTCTGGGAACCCTATGCCTGTTCCCACAGTGTCAGAGGTGCTGCTGGAGGCGTATGTGTGCTCGACTAACACAGCTGTAGCACACACACTAATACGCTGTAGCCGACTGTAGCTGCTAACAAGGAGAAACAAACACAGCTGAAGTCTGATTGACGCCAGTAAAAGCCTGTGTTACATCATATTGATGCAAAACTTTATTAGGAACTGTTTAATCAGTGCTCGAAAGATATTAACGTCTGCATGAATGCCTAACTAGTCTTAAGAAGACCAAAGAGTCTGCAATCATGTCTGTAGCGTTGAGCTAATTGCATGATAACGGCTCATAGTGACAATAGTAACTTACTAATGTTAAGCAGGTGCAATGTTAATTATAGTAAACATTTCGGGTTTGTGTGATGACAATATTTCTTAGTTAGCATGAAACTTGTCTCCCACAGCGGGACCATTTTGTAGCACAGAATAGTCTGGCAGCACCTTATTATCATTCTACTATAGAGGGAAACAGAAACGCTGCAGTTTGTGTTTCTTTAAACCTGTCACAATCAGCAGAGTGAAGCCCAGGTTGCAGCAGTGGTGTCCCCTCAAAATAGTGACAGGGGATTGTTTTGGTGGAAAATTTACAAGCAGTGTCATTTAAGTGGTTAGTTTGCAGGGAAAAAAGCTGACAGGTCTTAGGTTATGTAAGTCAACTAGATAGGTTGCTCGTCAGTGATTGTTGTTGTTTCCTATAGAAAAGAGGATATTTAAAATGGCAACATGTAGGCAAATGCACAGGCTTATACCTGTGCATCCGTTGAGTCACACTAGTAAGTACGAGGCACTAAGTTGAGCTGAGACTGATGGCAATGCCATTCTGTTTGCGGGTAATTATTCACAAACTAAATCTGATGTTAACACTAAAGCAAAAGTGAGTAGATCACCAAAGGTTTAAGGATTTATCTTCTGGACACCAAGGCTATATGAGGGTATTTCAAAAAGTTCCCATGTAAGGCATACCTCAATGCAATAAAACCTTATTTAATTGTCCACAAAAACTCAGATCAGATGTTTGAAGCAATAAAAACAAGAAGGGGAATGTTTTAAGCTGGCTGCTGTTGCTCCAGGACAATGCACCCATCTTCACAGCACAGGTAGCAGAAACACCCAAATGTGGTTTTAAAATGTTGCATGCACCAGCCGAGCTGCATCGTCTAATTTCTGTTTCCCAAACTGAAATTGTGTGGTCACCGTTTTCAGAGTGATGATGCCGTCATGCATGCTGTTGAGGAGCTTCTCTAAACTCAAGATGTGATGTTCTTCTAGAAGGGATCAAAATAATGCAAAAATAACGCAAGAGAAATCTTCTTCTTTTGTGTCTTGTTTTCTGCTGAGGCTGAAAACTTTTTAAAGTGCCTTTGTAAGTATGACATTTCATTACAATCCACTGACCGGTTGTCAAAACTAAATGTAGCTAAACCACAAGGCGGTGCTCAGAAAAGTATAATGAGGATGACCAGTAGTCCTCTGAGGAACATTAGTGTCTGAACAGAGTTTCTTCACAATCTGTCCAGTAACCGCTGAAACATTTCTGTCAAATATGGACTGACTGACCATCATCCTTACAGCCTCACTGTTCACGTTGCGAAACACGTTTTTAACAGAAATATGAGAAAAATACCCTGAGCAGGCGTTTTCTTTTGTTGCACAAGCAGCATCCTCCTCCTGGTGATTATGAAATAAACAGTCTTGTCTTGCTCAAATCTCACCGGCTGCCGAGGGCAAGGAATTTTTTTTAGAACCCACTCAGAGATCTGCACTCACATTGCGACAACACACGCATTCTTTGCATATTGTGTAACAAGACAATAAACCAACAGGGCTGTAGTGATGGTGGAAAAATAAGTGATGCTCTACCCACAAACATCAAACCCAGAAAATGTTCTGCTTTAATCTTCTGCAGTTCAGATCAATAAAAAATACATAGGCCTGAATAAAAATCTCCACCCACTCTGCTCTCATGAAGTGGACTCAAATGGGAACCCACTGGGGATAAGGAGAGGCTGCAGCACATTTGCACGTTTCATTTCAGCTGGAAATCATATTAGCATTGCAGGCTGCCGAAGCCTGAAGTTGAAATGAACCATGGAGATGATTTAAAGGAGAAAGGGACTGAGGAAAGAAGGGCCGTGGTGGTGAATGGAGGCAGTGGAGGGAAGAGGCAGAGTTCATATGTGGCGGTGGCTACAACAGGAGATGAGGCGGGGTAGGTCGCTGGAGGGAGTCGGATTAGAGATCAGAAGTGGCTGACAATCTGAAGAGAGAGAGATGAGCAGGAGGAGAGTCGGGGCAGAGGCGGAGGAAAGGTGGGGGTTACGTACTTGGCATTGGTGCAGGAAATAAATTGGTATGTTGTACGCAGAGGAGAAGAGGTCAGTTGGAGTTCAGCAGTGACAGGGCTCCTGAATATCCTTCTCCTCAGGCAGGAGAACATCACAGACGATGCTGTGGAGGCTGCAGCAGCGCAATAAAACACGATCAAATCAAGGTTTCTATTCTAGAGCAAGATTTTTGTGTGTCTATTTAGCTTATTTTGGCCATAATGGTGTAGATGACTGGTGAAGTCACATGGAAATTATAATGCTGCCCTGCCGAAGTATCCACCTTAATGAGCTCTTTAATGTCACGCTGAGTCATAAAATATCCTTAAAAGAGCTACAGTAATCAGTGGGAACCTGATGAAACATTTTATCTTGAACCACAAGTATATTAGGGGCATTTTATAACTTTATGAGTACATCAACAGAGGAGAGATCACAGTGAATGAGGGCAGATAAAAAGCCAGGGACAGGTCATGGCTGTTGCATAAGTATTTAGAGCCACTTTTTCTTAATGGTAATAGAAATTAAATTATTCTTATTAAATAAAAGCCCTGTGATGCACTGGAGTAATCTGAAATAGGCTTCAGCTCCCCACAACCTTCTGCTGGATAAAGCAGCTAATGGCTAGATTGTAAAATAAACTATTCCAAGACATTATGGAAGATGGAAAATACTGAATATCTTTTTTTTATTATTTTTTTTAGCTTTCTTTTGCTTTTTTGTGCTGTGAACCAAATATCCCAACTAAAATAAACTGTTCCTACTCTCATTAACTTAAGCTTAAGTCCAAAACTGCATACATTTATGATAACAGGCCAATCTGTGCCATCATTCAGGATGCTCAGACGCCTCCACATGGACTAACTTCATACTGTGGCAGCTGCTCATTTTGATTGGCAGGGATTTTCCTAATTTTTTTTTTTTTCGAGCTGAAGACCTCGTGGACATCAATCCATGCATTCTTCTAACAAGTTAGGTCATTCGGGCGTTTCTGCAGCTCCTCTTTCATGGATGAATCAGGCAGGTGGCAGTCCATTGTGGTGAGAAAAGAAGAGCCAGATTATGTTTCCTGGGTGTGTGAGGCGATAGGAGGAAATGGGCGGAACTTCTCCACCTGAGAGTTCAAAGCAGGAGCTCACCTGGAAGCAGCTGCAAGTTTTAGATGGTACGCAGCAAGATTTTTGAAAACATTTGAATGATATTTTGTGTTTTATGCAAAAGTCGGACACTCACGCTTTTGTTCTTATGGACAATGCATGCTTTAAATTTTAAGTTTGCATATGTTTGGACTGCCAACGGACTCCAGGTACATACAGGAGCGAAACGCACAAAATGCAAGCACCTTCCAGATGAAAGGACCAGGAAGATCTGAACCCCTTTTGATGTGTGGAGGGTCACATGATAATCTAAGAGTGTGGCAATCACAACAAAGAAAAATAAAGAGATGTACTGCATAATTTTTTTTATTAAAAAAGCTATCGTGTAGGTCCTCAGGGTTTTAACCTCCTAGGAACTGGCATTCACATATGTGGACATCATTTTTTCCCCCCCAAAAGAGCGGATTGTTCATAATAATGATAATAATAAAATAATATCAATAATAAATATCATAGGAAACTAACAACAATAATAACAACAATATAAATATAACATAAATATAATAAAATGAAATAAATATAATAAGAAGATAGTAGATATTTTTTGGTTACTTCTTATCCCAAATAACTAGTAGAAATCTAAAATGCAAGTCCAACCAAAGCTTGGGTTTTCAGAGGTTAAGCCCTCTTAAAAAGAAACATCAGAAAACAGGTTTAGTCATTTAGTGGTGAGGTTTAGTCTAGTTATTTGCTTAATTTTAACTGATTTAAAAAAAATCAGATACTTAAATGAAACTCACCTTTTTATTTCCATTTTCTGAAGTTAAAATACATGAGAAATATTCTTGAGAGGACCGTAAAGTTGGACTTCTTTTGTTGTCTGTGCTCACTGATTTTTACAAACTCCCTAATAGCGCAAGATGGAGAAAGGCACACATTTTATTTTGAAAAGAAGACATAACATAGACATAAACATAAAAGTTTGTCAAGGAATAGTAACTGTTGAAATTCAGAAAAATAAAAACAGCTGCTATAACTCCTCAACAAAGAACTGATATTTAAACAGTCATTCTAATATGAAAATAATACATGTAAAAATATATCAAATATGCATGAAAATTAATTTAAAAGTGCTGTTTATCTACTGTTGAAGTTTCAATTTTATTTTATTTTGTTTTAGTATTTTGTGCAAAAACATTACAAAACTCAACATCAACAGAGAGATAGCAGCTCTGTATTTAAAATTAACAAACCTATCAGCATTTCAGCCATCTAAACCGCGTGAACATGACACGTGAACGCAACATGCTCCCTCCTTTGTCTTTACAAACACCAAGTCTTCAGCCTCAGAAATGGCCTCACCGGTGGTCGCAGCCCCCCCTGGCGGAGCCCCTGTCCTTCCTTCCGCGGTCCTAAACCTTCTCTGTGCGGGATCAGAAGCGGAGCCCCGCCGGAGCAGCAGAGTGATCCGCCTCTCAGAGAGCAGACCGGGCTCTGCCGGTGACAGCAGCGAACACACTGAGTCCGAGCAGCAGCAACAGCAGCAGGAGCGGATCAGCAGCAGATCCACAGAGCTGCTGAGGTCTGGACGGAATCAAAGGGGGGAAACAAGCAGAACTACAGAAAGAAAAGAGGAAACCACATTTTTTTCTTTTCTTTTTCTTTTTTTTTTTGGCGTGTTGATGTTGTAGCAAAGTTGCGCTAAAAGACGCACCAGACAGTTGGAGGAGATACTGGTGGACGGAGTGTTTGGAAAGAACAGCTTGTTTGAGGTGAGTAGATCCCTCAGCGTGCAACGGTGATTTAGTACATGTTGTGTGTTTGAACAGTAGACTTACTGGCTTTGTCATGAAGCTGCTTTTATACATGTAGTGAAGAATGAGAGGAACAACTTACTTCATGACATTTTCTGCAAAATATCATTAATATTAGTGGAGATTTATGCCAATATGTGTGTTTATGTTGCAAAGTTGCTTGGTTTAGTCCAACTGCATGCTGAATTGGGTATTGATAGTTTTTGTGATTAAAGTATTTGAGTGTAATCTGTACTTGATCCACTTAAAATGTTACTTTTCCAAACATTTTTTCTCTTTTCTGCCTGCTCTGAATTCATTTCTTATTCCTGAAGAGCTGGTATGTGGTGTGTATGGTGTGTGTTTGAAGAGTGTAATTCCTATGAGAATCTCCAGAATAAGCACTGCTGTGTTATCTCCATCCAGCTGTTTCAGTGGATGAGGGCTGCCCCTTTACAACTGGTACCACTGCAAGCCACTTTTCATGTTGTGATAGTCCCCCCTCTCTCTCTCTTGATATCCGCAGCTGGTTTTTGTTTGTACGTCAAAGACAGAAGGAAGCGGATGGGAGAGGATGAAGGGAATATGATGAAAAGGAAGGTCACACTAACAGAGAGAGAGGGAGTAAAAGACCTCGGGGGCCATTTGTTTTAGGCTCCCAAGGCCTCCTTTAATTTATGGATTGGTTTTGAGTCAAATTGGAAACACCCCGGATCTGATTGGACCATAAATAATCCCCCCCACAAGAGCAGATATAAACGCTGAGGGAGCAGCGTGCCTGAGATTCTCTCCATCTCTTTCTCATCTGTGGTGAACTCCCTCCCCGCAGATGATTGATGGCTTTGGATGTCATGTTGTCACAGCCAGAAGACTTTGGCTGAATGCAAACATTAGGACAACCGCACAGGAATGCTTAAAAATGTGAGCTGGCGAATGCGCCGCACGTACGTCACGCTCCGTCCTGCACAGAATGAAAGCATTGCAGCTCTGTGATGTTAACTCAGTGCTCCAGCATCATGCCACCTCACTGGGAGACCCTAAATCATGCTGCCCTGTCAACACGGCACTGCTCAGGCGGAGGGAGAGGAGGGGGCGTTCAGTGGTGGTGTCAGGCCGTCAGGATTGGAGCAGCTAAAGAGGCGGATGGAGGGCAGGTAGAGGAGGAGGATGTGATGCTGAAGGATGGTTTTTATCACATGGCTCCCTCACAGGATGAAAATCCCCGAGGGGGGCCCACGTGTGAGGCAGCAGAGCGAGAACAAAGTCGTGGTCAGTGTGCTTCTGGCTCCAAGTCGACCCATAACAATCCATTTTTTCCTCTCCCTTTTTAACACAATTAGGAAAATCTTTCTGCTTCTGCCATCATCTTTGTTCAAGAATTAACCGTAGTGTTGTCCTGCGAGTCAAATTGACCCGTTTTAAAGTTTGAAAATGTGGGGGAAAAAAAATATTTTCACAGTGAAACTTCTGTTGTCGACATTTTCAACATTTTTGGGAATTTTTGGAACATTTTTCAGTGGAAAAAAAGAAATGTTAAAAATGTTTCTTTAAGAACCTTCACAAAAAAGCCCAACCAAAATCCAGCGAATTTCGCTGGATTTTGGTTGATTTTTTTGTGAATGTTCTAAAAGAAAATATTGGAAGTTTTACTGACATAAATGTAATCACTTTAGATATTTTTAGGATTTTTTTTGGAAGATTTTTACTCATTTTTTGAAAATATTTACAAGAATTTTCTTGCCAAATTTGGGGGATTTTTTAAAAAAACAAATCTTTTAAGGAATTATCGGAATTTTCTTCCCAAACGTTTTGCAAATTTTCAGAAATTTGGGGAATTTTCCTGCTGAATTTTTTACATTTTTTCAGACAAGGAAATAATATGTTTTGGTGGCTGTAAATGTAGACAACAGGATTGTTAACAAATAACAACTACAGCTGAAACATTCCTGACACGCTTACTGTCCAAACTGTTTCCAGCTTAATTTGCTCATGAGATAATCTCGGCGGAACATACATGTGCACACGGTGCCACATCTGTGCACACAGAAGCGCTCTTACGTAACAAGTGAAGGAAAAAAATCCTCCATCGCATTAAACTGATAGATAGAAAGAGAGCAGCCGGATCCACACCTGTGCCGATCGGTTAGCTAAATGTCTCCGCAGCCGTGTGGGGGTTGAAATGATAGAAAGCGCGCCAGCAGCATGTCAGCATATTTAATTCATTGTCATCCATCATGATGTAGCGCAAACTCCCAAAAGCCTTACACAACAGAACTTCTCATACCACTACATACTTCTTTTTTTATTAAACAGCACTCCGGTGACGTTTGGGAGAAACTTTCGGTGAGCTTTTATGTGAAAAATCTTGAATTCCTGTGAGGGAATCATGCACTTAAAGGAGCTCAACAGATTCTTGGGTTTACATGTCAGAGTATCAGGTCTGTTTCATGTTAAGCCGTAGTTCAGTGTGCAGCTTTTTAAACACAAATTCTAGATACGGTTGGTGGGAGTAATGCTGGTTCTAGGATTCTGATTCCCGTCAGCTGTGATGTGTCTAACAGCGGGCGTGTCGCTGAGATTTCCGTCAGAGATTCTTGCTGTCAGCCCATTAAAGCAGGACAAGAACAGAGCGCGGCAGGGGAGAGACAAGCTGTCAGTCAGACCAACACACTCACCCTCACACAGACGCACAAACACAAAAGCTGCCCTTGTATGTGGGACTGTAATTAGTAGCTGCCTGGGTTTCCAGTGACCTTTCTTTTTCTGCTTTCAAAGGTCCAGTGTGGGCTTTAGCAACATCACTAATGGCTTTGCTCATACAGTCCCTTCATGCAGTTTTCATTTCCAGAGTCACTTCTTAAGCTATTCATCATCAGGTTAATTATTTGCACCCCCACCCGCTTTCAAGTACAGTTTGAAGTTGTCTGCCCGTCACCGATCTGTTGGGTCGGAGTGGGCAAACAATAAGTCCGCAGACTTTCAAGGCTGACAGCGAAAAAGGATCTCGAGTGTTATTTTAAATGAGTCATTCTTTTGTTGTTAATTTGTAAATGCATTTCATCGACTTGCATTCCAGAGATTTCACTGTGGCCAGGAATAAATAGAGCAGCATGGGCTATTCATCTTGCAGAAAACACTCTGATTGATCATCTCTGTCATGAAGATTGCTTTCAGAGTTTAGCGTTTAGAATTTCCTCATGTTGGAATAATGTCTGCGCTGTGAAAGCAGAGACAAACTGTTGCCGTAAACAAATAGACGCTGTGTGCTGTCCAGGCTTCATACTCACATGTTTCCCATCGCTGTATGGAGTTCAGAGAAACTGATTAATAAATCACATCAGTTTTTAATTAGATTTTTATTGTCGGCTGGTTTTACTCCGTGTTAAATGGCAGTGTGGGCTGTTTTTCTGTATCATACGTCTCCTTTTGAGTTAGTTCTCAAGTCATTGATGTTTCCCATAACAAGAGCTGCACTTTTTTTTCTGTTTCTGAGCACTTCACTGTTCTGAAATGAAACAACAGATTTAGGGACCTTCTCGGAGGCCGAACTGCAGCAAATCTGTAATATCATTTCATTTTCTCATTAAATATTTAAGGACTTCTGAAGGTCTTTCCACAGTTAACAAGTTCAATTTGATTTTGTGTACTTTTGAGTTATTGATTTGGTCAAATGATTGCAGTGTGCTGAGAAATGCTGTAATCAGTGAACAAAACCCCCGTCAACAAGCGACTCTGGATCAGAAAAACATGTGGCGACTGTTTTGGGTAAACAATGTAGAGAGAAAGCCCAGTTTACCATCACTGACTGTGCTGTAAATCCTTTTGATTGAAATCTTGTTTTGAAACAATTTTTTAATCATTTGAACCCATTAGACCAATCACCCGAGGGCTTATTTGAAATTTCTGACTCTACATGCCTGACAAAAAAGCAAAAATTCTTACATCCTGCCATTTACACAGTCTGCCATTTTCAATCTGGGTTATTCAGATTCTTAACACTATGCAGACTGTAAGATTACCAATTTAAACATATTTCAGTAGGTGAGTGATTGCACTAGATGCCATAAGTTGTGTAATTATTAGTTGTGTTCTTCTGAGTCAGTGTCAAATGCAGCGATCTTTGCCTTGAATTGAAAAAGAAAGGAAGGAAAGAAAGAAATGTTTAACCAGGGGGCTTATTCTGTGTACAAAATGGAGTCACAATTGACTCCTCTCACTGCAGCACTCTAAACATTTGTCAAGTCCTGAATATGTGCAGGCAGCGTATCCATCAAGCCCCAGGAGGTCGGGTCAGGTCTGCAGAAGGACGTTAACCAGGTACTGCAGTGATTTAGTGTTGCACTTGTATAAAGCTGCAGGAGTTGTTCATAAAAAAGAAGGTGGTCAGAATCGAAGCTGTAGAGATGCACTGACATATTGTCTCTCGAACACTAGACCCTTAAGTTGCCTCCTCCTCCCTCCTTTGCGACTCATTCTCTCCTAATTAGACCATTTCTGCCTGATAAACAATGATGAAGTCTTCGGCCCAGTTCTGGATAGCTTCGATGACATGACTCTTGCTTTTGTTTTGGACGTTGGAAAACTCCAAAGGCACAGGAGACAAGTGTTTCCACAGACTAATACTGACTTTTTCCCCCTTTAAGCTTGAGATAATGCAGGCGCTCACTTATACATCCGCACTATCTATTTATCTGCGGCTGCACAGACTGGGATGGACGACTTCTGCTGTTGGTCTGTCATCGCCAAGCAGCCTCCAGCCTCAGCCTGTCATTACCTCCTTTGATTTTTGCAGAAAAACACCCAAAAGCAGCCATAAGATGCCCCATGAACCTGTCTGGAGGCTGCCTTTGTATGATCATACTCCTGCAGAAGCTTTTCCACAGTGAAAGGAAGCTCAGAATGTTTTTTTCTAGTAGATTGCAGTTCAATTAAGTTGCCGTTGCAATCTGATAGCTAAGATGGCACGCGGAGATAGGCTCTGAAAGCCCTCACAGTCTGTAAGAAGAGACGGAATCAATGCAGAGTGGAGTAAGGCTGGATCTAATGGACATTAGTGGGCCGCGCTCTGGCACAGATCACATCAGAACCAGGAGTGCTGAAGTCCGCCAAGTGCTCCAAACATCCATTAGTGGGCCAAACAAAGTGTCTTTGCTCAACACTCACGTTTGTGATCATAATGTCGAGAGATTTTGCTTCTCTTGGCTGCTGAAGTTGCAGTTTGGAGTCTTGTTATTATGTATGTAGATATCAAAAGTATTCAGATCCTTAACTTAAGTATAAGTAGCAACATAGCAATGCAAAAATACTCCATTACAAGTAAGGGTCCTGGTTTGCTCCTTCTAACTGATATTATTATTATATATGCCATTATTACATCATCACTGTGTCAGCAGCAGGTTACTGTCGTATCTGTGGGAGAGGAGATAAGTGTGAGGGGTGGCGGATGATTCATGTGAGAGGAAATAAGAAAAAAGATTCAGGTTTTTGTCCTTGATCTTTGATTTTGTTGGAAGATTGGATCATTTGAATATTTATTGAAATTAGACCATGTGAGAAGTCTGGGGGACAAAAATCATGGTCAGGAACTCATCGAGATCTGAAATGTGACTTTGACTGCGCAGAGCTTTTTGTAAGATACTGGGAGCCAAAAACGTGATCAAACTGTATGTTATACTTTAAAAGCTTGCTATGATATCCATTGTGTAAAATCTGCATCTTAAATGTAACTATAAAGGTAACAGGTAAATGTAGTAGAGTAGAAAGTTTTTTACTTCGGAAATGTTGTGAAACAGAATTATAAAGTAGCATAAAATTGAAATACGAAAGAAAAGTAAAAATACCTCTGAACTGTCCTTAAGCTCAGTACTTGAGTAAATGTTCTTGATTACTTTGGAAGGTATGCCTGCCATCATCACACGAGGAAACAGTTTTCGTCCGCCTGAGCACACCGCTGCGTTCCTGCCTTTCTCTTTCTGAAGAGAAGGTAAAGTGGCCTCATGTGTCACAAAGCATCACTTCACTGCTGTCAGGAGGTTGATGTATGAGGACCGAAATGGCCAGTGCTGAAACAGCAGACCACACACACACACAAAGATACACACAAAACACAAGATTGATGGATGACACGAGTATTAGGTCCAGTATTGAGACTCATTGCCTGCTGGCAGATGAGTGATTTTGGGAGGTTGGGAGGTGATGACCTGCAGCTGCGACAATTAGAAGTTTTTATTGGTAGTAAAAAAGCCAATTCTGGTGTGTCTGGGTTGTTGTGTCAAAAGATGTTCTTCTCTTCGCTGGAAATCAGAACAGAAATCAATTTCAATTCAATTTACTTCAAAGGGGCTTTATTGGAATGGAAGTTTCCAAGACAGACTGTTGCCAGAGCATTGAAATACAACATGTCCAAGCACTTAAACAATACACAATAACAGCATTATGAACAAGAATACAGTTTTAAATTAGATTTGTTTGAGTAAATATGTGCAGTATGTATATGCATTTATGTGTCTGCTTGTTGATACATGTGTGTGCTGGAGGGGTCGACTAATAGGATGATTTCTGGGCCAATGCACCAATTATTTGTAACCATGGAGACCAATTTGTATTTATATGAGGAAAAGATTTTCACAGATTAGTAGTACAAATAAAAATCGTGGTGACAAAATTTAGAAGAATACAACCTCCAACATAATGCTTACTTCAAATGTGTTTATGTTTTAAATATGTTAACTATCCAGGCAGTTTCTGCTGTTCCTGTCATGTTTTATATAAGGTCCTCATCTCTATGGAAACATAACCATGTCTGGAAGTAGCTAAATCTAGTTGGAGCTAACATTTTATTTATTTTTTGGTAAATCTGTAAAGGGTCAATGTAGAATAGAGTGATGTAATATCATGACTTTAAATTTAAACTTGGTGAAGTTTTCTGATGGAACAGCATGTCACAGCTGTGTAGTTCAAGGACCATTGGAAAGTTGAAATTCTGACATTTATTTCTGTTTTTACACTTCTTTGCTTATCTCTCCGAATCAAAAATTACTCCTGTGACTTGCTAGACATAAATACACCTTATTTCATTATTATTTTGCTTTGTAATAAGAAGTATGTCTCTGTGTCAACCTCACCTGCCCAACTGTAGCAGCATGTTTTATTTCCTTTCTGGTAATTTTTTCTGTCTTTGTCCTTCTCTTGTGAGTTTGTTCTCCCTGAGCCTGCACTTCGTTCAGATCCGTCTCTGCTTTCTATCCTCGACTGTTGAGAGATATTCTGCCAATTTCTAATCTCTTTTTGGGGCTAGATAACATTCTAATCTGCTTTCTTCTTTCCGATGTTCCAGACAGATTTTTGGTTTACTCTGATTGGTGTTTGGAAAGTGATGTTGTTTTGATCCGGGCCAGAAAGTGTGTCTGAGCGGGGGGCAGTTAGTCTTAGCTCCCACTGACACTGACGACTCTTTTCTGGGTGATTTAAGGTGATTAAAAACATGAGAGCTCTCTTTTGAATGTTCAATAACGGGGAATCTGCTTAGCTCTGCTTTATGTGCATTTATTGCTCTTTTTCTATGCGCAATGGACACTATCAGATATTTTAAGCCAGAGTTTCCCTGGAATTTGTAAATAAAAAAAGATCTCTAAATTACACAGTCCTCTCTGTCCTCTGTCAGAGTAGAACTTTTAGTGTGACTAACAAAGCCCTGCTTCCTTACAACTGTGAAAGCCATTGATTAAGCTGCTGGTTGATTTGCCTCTATTGGAAAGCTGATTTGTGCCTGCAAGGGAAACAAAACATGAGTCATTGATCCGGTGTAAAAGCTCATCAGGCCCTGCTGGTGTGGTTGAGCTGCAGTTTCTTCAGTAGCTGCAGAGGAGATATGATAGTGTCTCTACAAACACAGTGCTGTTTTTTGCCAAACAACTACATCAGTGGAATTGAATCAGCGAGCTTTTGGGCACGTTACAGTGGGACACCTCTGAGCTAATAACGTAAGCAAAGATCTGTTGACATCCAGTTGTTTGGACATGAGTTTGATTTATAGAGTTCCTCCACCCTCTTGGCCAGCTTCTTCCCCTCTGTGTGTGTGTTTTGCTTGGCGGAGTGAAGCCAACTCGGAGGATGCATCTGCCAGATGACCCCTCTGCAGAACCACACTACACCCCACCCCCTTCCTCCATCAGCTGGCTAGCCTGGGTAAACTGTGGTCGGCTTGTCTCGTGGAAGCGGAGACGAGAGGAAGATGGGGGGCTGGGATGTATTAGCCATGACGAAAGTGTTTACACCATGACCCCTGTGCATACTGCATCTTTCTGGTGTAACCTTGGGATTGATGCCTCCGTTTAATCGGTGACAGATGTCTTCCCCTCATGCCTCCATCGTTTTCCTCCTCATACACACATGTTGGGCTCTGATGTTCCCAGAATTCTTCCGGGAACCTTTGGGACGCCATCCCAAATCTTGGTAACATAACTCCCTCCACTCTCCGGTCCGAGCCAGCCCTCATCCCTCAGTTTGTGAAGCTGTCCTGTCACAAGTGGATTGCCAGTACTCAGCTGGCCTGGAAGCCGTCCTGCGCTTATGAAACATTTGGCAGGTTTTAAACTTAGTTGCAGTTTTTACGGAGGGATGCTGTCGGCCGGTTTGAGCTCAGCCAGGGCTCAGACTGACGAGAGCCGAATCCTGGAGGTGTTTGTCTGCCTTTTGTGCCGCGGCGTCTTTGTCTGCTCTGCATTATCCTGCAGAGAATTGGTTATGGAGGATTGTGTCCATCTGCTAAATGAGATTTCTTGGAAACGAGAGACACAGTGCGGATAAAAAGAAGAAGAAGGACCGGGTTTGTCTTGTGGCTGATCAGCGGAAAAGTGAAACCAAGTCCTCAGTGTGTGTGTGTGTCTGTGTGTCTGTGTCTGTGTGTGTGTGTGAGTGTGTGTGTGCGCCCGGCTGAATTTTCAATGTACTGTATCAAACAATAAGACCAGTCTTTCTTTCTTTCACATGCACGCGTCCTCAAGCCTCCCTCAGCTTCCCTCTGTGAGTTGACATTCAAAAGAGGTATTGTCCAAATAAGCCTTTGATATTCATATTAATATTAACAGGCTGGATCAGCGTGAAGCTCGCTGTGTTTGGTTTCTCGATGCCCCCCTGGCCCCCTCTCAGGGCCCAGACTGATGGCAGACAGAAGTAGGTCAAAGTTTAGTGGAGCGTCCTGTCTGAGCAGTAGGACTGGAGAGGTAGAGGGGGCTTAAAGGGTCCTGTTGGTACCAGGGACCTCCTTCCTACATGGTGAGGTCGGTTCTCTGGTTAATATCAAGACTCAGCAGAGCTCAGTGAAGTTTAACCATTTCAAAGTAAAAGCCTCAAAACTTAGAAAGGGTTAAATTGTCAGTTGCACTTAATAAATGCTATAAAATAAACAGCTTACACATAATCTACATATCAGTGATTTGCCTTTCTATCAGAAATTAGCCTTTCTGATACATTAAATTGTGATTTGTGAAGCCGACGTACAAGTTCTGCCTTCAATAAAAATGTTGCATCGTGTAAAAAAACTGATCACAACCCATTTACGAAAGTAGTAAAACCTGATTGATGACTGTTGTGATTGGGTGATTTCAGCTAATCGCAGTCAGATTGGTTTAAATAATCCACTCCCTAACAAGACATTATGACTACGGCAACTACAGAATTGTTAAATATATGTTTCTTATGTTTCTCATCTTCTAGCCATCCACAAAATATCACAACTTAAATGTAACATTTTATTTTTAGTGGTACCTTGTGGTGAAGTTGGAAATTGCAACTAAATAAATACTGCTTTCTTTCCAACGGTAGGATTCACTTCAGTGTATAAAACGTAAGATTTCTCTAGAGCAAGTGTTTGGTTTATAGAAACAAGGTGGCACAACATGGTGTGCTGATGCTAATGCTCACACGAGTGCTGAATATCCCCTCCCAAATCCTCCACACTGCTCCTTTTAACGCTTGTGGCTTTGTGAGCCTGTAGGTTGCCTTGATCTAAACACTAATGGGAGCATGTTAACCTTCTGATCCCTGAAACTTGTTGGTAGGCTTGAAAAGTATGTTATCTTTAGCAAAATCTGAAAAATTACACTGAAGAACTGTTTTAACTTCCATCTTTGACTTGCACTTGCATCCACAAACTAACATATCTAAGTTTAAAAGTGCTATATTGCAATAAAATATATTTATTGTGCATGTTTCATTTAAATATTTGCAAAAAAAAAACATTTGGGAAAAAAGATTCTGTGCTAACTGGTGCGAGTATGAAGGCATTAGTGACTTAAGACCAAGAGTCATGTGACAAAAATGAACTTTTTGGCTGAACAGGGCTGAACTGCAGGCAGTGTTTACACAGATTGGATCGAAGACAAGTAAGGGAACATGTTTAAAGTGTAGGTAGTGAAATGTCTGCACTGTCTAGAGCCATTATTTTCATTCCAGTGTTTGTAATATCTAAGGGCACCTCCAAAAATGTCATACATGTTGAATTCAGATTTTTTTTCTGTTATTTTAAAATGAATAATATAAGAAATTCAACTTTTTCTTTTTATGAACTTTATTATACTGCACAAATGACTTTTTTGAGTTCTTTCTACTTCTAGCCATGGTTGTGCTGTTATCTTAGAGGTGCAGGACTTTATATCGCAGTGAAAAATGAGCCCACAGTGAGTAAAAATGTAGCACAACGAACTCCCAGAAACTGCTTGGAGTTTAGAAGGTTGACATGCTAGAATGCTTTTGTGAAACAGGTACAGAAGAAGTGATTTTAAACTGAAACCGTTAATATGCTATGCAAAGACTTATGCTTTCTTATGAGAAAATCAGGTCATGCTTACGCGCTATATGCTTCCCAGCATTAATTAAGTTCACTCTACTGGTCATGCTGACCCCTGTGAACAAAGCATACTTCGACAGATTAGGATGTCTGGATGACTGAGTTGAGGAAAGGTCAGACAGTTGGGTTAGAACTGAGAAGAGAGGAGCTGCAGAGGGGATTTAGGGGAGTTATAGGCCTTTGTTTTGAGTTGAAATTCAAAGTACTACATTATAATGTCTGATATGTTGTCACTGTTGCGCCATCTTTAGAAGACAACAGTCTGGCATCTGATACCACAGAGTATCTGGAGTATCTGGAATATTTATAGTTGTTGTGAGTTGTTTTTTGTTTTTGTTTTTTGAAGAGGAATATGCCCCGATTCTTTTGTTTTCTGTCTCCTTGTCCTGGTTGGCTTGCGTTATATAAGAGAGCTTTCGAAAATCGGATGCTATCGTCGATGCGTGGTAAAGGAGGAGGAAGGGATGCACTTATTCTGGGAGTATCTTCACAATTAAACCGTGAATTATATAATGGCTCGTCTGCCGTGTCCCAAACTTCCCTGCTCATTGTCAGCATGCCGGGATTTGCTGGTGTGCGGAGTTTAAAAACGTAGCTCCGGTCTGCTGTCAGAGATCAAACGGGTAGATTAAGGTGGAGACGGAGCGGTTCGGAGAGGTAGCGGCGGCAGATGTAGGGATGAACGGATGAAATGAGGCCACTGTCATCCTGTCTCATTTACTATGCAGGGTTGGGAGGGGATTAGCCTCACTTACATAACTCCATCTCCCCCTCACCACCACCCCCCCTCCACCTCCCACCCTTAACTAGCCTATCTCCCCCTTTTCCCCACCCCTCCATGCTCTCCCCCACTTCTCTTCTGAGATCACAAGATTGGTGTTGGCCTATTTGTTATTCCGATGGTTTTTTTTCTGTCTCTCTCTCTCTTCAAGACAAGAGAAGGAGACTGAAAATGTTGAGACCACAAGGAGGGGAGATGATGGAGAGAAGGATAAAGATCGAGGGAATGGAAGGAAATAGAAAACAAAGGCGGACCTTTATTGCCAGCTATGGTAATAAAGGTCTCCAGATAAAGCGAACGGAAAAGAGGAAAAAAGGGGGATGGGGGGGCATTTGGAGTGGATGAGATAGTCTATTTATAGTTTATCCCTGCTGTTGGGTTAGACTGCCTGTCCCAGTGCAGCACAACTCAGCATCCATGTCAGTCTCCTTTAGCGCTACACACTCAAACACACTCACATGAGCATTTACCTTTAGGGTGTAAATACAGGCTGTCACAGAACTGTGTGCACTGACCTTTGCCCCTGAAGTTAAAGAAAGTTACACACAATGACCGTGTGTGTGTCTGTGTGTGGAGGTGCGAGAAGAGTTAAACAGCATCTGACATAAACATGGGTGAAATCACATGTGTCTTTTAAGCCCATTTGTACACTTTCAAGAGCAACACACACAGAGTCCCAGAATGACTTTACTACTAAAATTAATCGCCCCATCTCCCTTGTCCTTCAAGTTCCTTCTTCTTGTTCGCACATCATATTTGCATATCCGTGCGCTTCCTCTTTTTTTTGTCCTCTCTCAAAGCGCATGTGCAGGTGAAGGCTGGAGAGAGAAGAAACGTGTTCACTCGGCTCAGTCTACGACTCTGATGACATCCTTGTTTATTGTACCTGCTTCAGGCAAATGCAAACACATGTAAAAATGCACTCACATGGTGACTCACAGGAATCTTGTGTTTAGTTTTAAACTAAATTTAGAAGCTCAGTGTTTCTGCAAATATTTCTTTAGGATCTGAGCACCAAGGGGGGAAGGAACCTCTTGGAACACATGGGTTTCTTCTTTTTATTTTTTCTCCTGCTTTTTTGAATCATAATGTTGAAGGCTGAAAAATACTTGAAAATGCATGAAACTTTGCACACACATCAGAACCGGTGAAAAATGTGATATTTTATGGAACTTGCATAGGTGTGAGCCAAAATGGCTCAATAACGACACCTGGAAAGTTTCAAACAGGCTCTACGACCAGTACGTGTCAGCTACAGCTATGAAATTTGGTAGGCATAAGGAACTCGTCAAGACGCACAAAAATGTAATTGACACCCATGCCCAAAACACAATAGGAAGTCAGCCATTTTGAATTGTGTCATATTTTGGACAATTTTGGACCAATTTTTGCACAGCTGAAATTTGGCCAGGATGTGCACCAGTCATGGCTGATCAAAAGTTATCAAAATGCTCCACAAAAGTCAGAGGTTGTGGAAATGACTGCTGGCGGAATTTTGACATTTCGCCATGAAACAGGAAATGCTATATAACTAGCCTGTACATGCTCCAATCTGCCTGAAACTTTACTTGTGTGATCAGACTCCATCCCTGATGACATCCATGGATGAATATACAGTCACAATGACAGCGCCACCTGGTTGACATGCTTGGATTTGCTGACCAGCAGGGATGCGAAGACCTGCTCAATGCTGCTTGCATCTTCAGTTTAGTTTGTGTTTTTTCCCCATCTTTTTGCAGTAGCAGTGCTGTTTCTGGGTAATACTGGTTTCATTTTCAGGCTTTTTTGGTTCAATTACACAAAAACAGCTCTTATTTTCTTACATTTTTTAACACTGGTCACTCGTATTTGTCTGCAGATTTGTTGTAAAACCAAATGTAATCTTTTTTTTTTTTTTTTTTAATCATCCGATTGTGGGAAACGTTGCATGGGAAGATATTAACATTGAGCTGAGGGCTGGCTACTGTATGAGTTCCTGGATGATTCATGGAACAGTCTCTGGGTCGCACAGGACCTCGTTTGTTTCTGCTGTTCCTGCCCCCGGCTCACCCCGTTCCAATAACACACTTGCTGTGGCCGTGGCAGAGGACATACATTCATGAACGTGCATAAACGCAAGCATTCACTGCACGCACGTGTGCAGGCGTCTCTAGAGACTCTGACAATATATACTCACTTGTGCATTTTCAGTCTTGCCTCATACTGTGGAGTCAGAGCAAGGAAAACATCTCTTTTTTCCTTCAAGTTTTATTTTTAACACGAAAATCTTTCCGTTTCCTGCAGCCAGCATGGCAGCAGCAGCAGCTCCCATGCTGTTTGCATTTCAGCATTCTCTGCATTTCAGGTTAATGCGCAGATCAAATGCAACCAGATGCCGACAGGTGCTTGAGTGTGTTTCTGTGGAATATGTCCAGATCCCTCGTTGCCCTGCAGCAACTTTTCCATGCTCACCACTGCTTTTGAGTTGCGAAAGGAGAGATCTGTGCATAGAAATATGTTTGAAATAATAGGAAAGGAGCTGAGGGCAGAGAATAATAAGAGGGAAGACAAAGTGAGTGAATGAAAAGCGATGATCCACATCCTCCAGACAGACAAATTGTTACAACAACTGTGGCAAGCTGACAGAGCTGGAAAAAGACAAAAGCCAAGACAAAGCTTTTTGGCTCACGCTGCGGTTGAAACGCTGAAAGAGGAAAATGAAAATGTTCCTACAGTCTTTGTTTCTCATTCGGTAATTTTCCCCAGCCCACTTTATTTCCTCGCCGCGATCACCTTTCGCTCCTCCTGCCCACGTCTCGCTGTCTCCCCACAGAGCACCCTCATTAGTTATCAGCTGTCTGCGAACGTGCAAGCTCATCGCTTTTTTTTATTTTGTAGGGAGATTTTCATAGTAGAGGTTGATTGTGTGCAGCTGTGGCCGAGCATCAGCTGCTGCTCTTAAGATCGGTTACAGAGATAGGCTTTACCCACCGCTGCTGCTGCTGCTGCTGCTGCCGTTATCCCCCCCATCACAATCTCATGTCAGCTCATCTAATCTGGCCACCAAGGAAGACGACTTAAGATCTTACAGGAACATTACAGGGCAGAGAGAGGTCAAGAAATGAGAGCTGGACAGGAGTGTATCAATTAGCCGTTAGACTTCAGGGAGGATTGAGTACTGTACATGATGAGGTCATTCTCCTCTGGGGACGGTGGACGGTAGCTAAATATTACTGATATAATTCGTTTTTCCATTTCAAATTGTGTTATTCCTCAGCTTCCTTACGTTTCATAAGTAAATCTTGTACTTTTACCTAAGTAGTATTTACTTTTTATGCCACACACACGCACACAAACTGATTAAATAAAGACTTTCCAACCGTTTTGGCTCGTGACCTTTGCAAAAAGTTCTCTCTGTTTGGGGATTCTGGTCACATTTCACTTGAGTGGTTTTCCCTCTAAGCTTCTTGGATGGTTTCATTTGAATAACCTTTCAACACCCAAAGAGATAAAAAAAAAATGTGATTTTTTTTTTTTTCCTGCAGTTGAAGCAAAGAGTAGAGCAAAGTTTTAAAAAATGAATACAGATTTGTGCAGCAGATCTTTGTGTTTCTTCTTTCCACCTCTCATGGGTTGGGAATGGCTGGTCTGAACAATTAAATCACAGTCTGTATTTAAAGTAGATAAACTAGCTCCACCTCAAGCAGAATGCTACATGCTGCATCAGTACGAACAATTCTCATGATGTGATATATAATCATATTATATTTTTCTGCACAGTGGTTACTTTTGATATTTGCTCATAATCCTTTTCTTTTTTAACTGAAACACAGGATGCTTAGATGTAATATAGAATTTTCGGACTAATGTGTAAATAATATTTGATACTGTGAATGCCCTAAACTCACCAAATCAATTGGAAGGCTTGTTACTTTTTTAAAAATCGTCAGAATTACACCTTTAATCGCAGCCAGAAACTATGAAGATGGAAAGAATCGACAGATTTTCAATTTTCTGGTGTTCCGCGATCTACTCAATGTGCCATTCTGTCAGAAACACGATCAACTATGAGCCTAAAATCATGATATGACATGAAAATCATTTTATTCTATGGGTCTCATTTCAAAATTGCCAAAAAATAAATCATTTGCACTAAACAAGCTTTTGTGAAAAAAAGAAAAGTAATGTCAGTGAAGTCATTAGTGACTCAGTGGTTGTGCTGTTTCCGTAGATGTGCAGGACTTTATACTGTAGTTCAAAACGAGCCCGACAGTGAGTAAAGAATATGACAGGAGCAGAAACACTAAAAGTCTGTTTGGGGCTTATAGGGTTCAGTAAAAGATCTCAATACTTCTTCCGCCGCCATCCTCTGGTCTCGGTTCCTGCTTCTCTTCAAAGTAAAAGGCTGGATGAAGGGGAAACACATGATTTAATCAAATAATTAAACCAAAGCAGGAAGATCCAGTTGTTTACAAGAGGTATAAAAATAGGTTTATCCAGAACAACAGCAGTGTCACATCAGCTTTATGAGAACAGTCACTATTAGAGCTGCAGCACTCAGACAGGCTGCCCTCTAGTGAACAGTGTTGGATTTACGCTGAGTCTGACCCGAGCTCCTTGATCAGAAAGTGAAGTGCAAAGTAACAAGACTGGAGTTTAATATATACAGCAGATAGACCCATCAGAGCAGCACGGGCAAACACAGTTCCTACCGTTTTTTCCCCCTAACCTATAAGATGAACGGCCCTCATTAATCATGCCCATTTGTCTTCAGTTGTAAGTCTGGAGGTCAGTGATTAAACCTTGCTCTCTGTAACGTCGCCAACTCTTTCTCTCTCTCTCTCCCTCTTCCTCCCTCGCTCAAAGGATCAGAGGGAGAGTTGCATTTCTTCGCTGCTCCACTCTGCTTTTCATGGCTCTGATGTTGTCTGCCACCAAATCCCAGCTGAATAAAAGTCAGAAATTGAGGCAGCAAATCATGTTTTATGTATGTGTGCTTACACAATGAAAGCAGGCTGGAAAGTGGGCCAAGCATCACACAGGGCATATTATGGCAACAAAGCAGCTTTCCACTTTCTTGGAAAAACGACAGCGGCAGCCGGCGGAGTGCCGGGCACCGACTATGATATGAGTGTTCGGTTAATGACAGCGTGAATAGAAAGAGACATACATAGAAATTGCATTACCTGGCTGCTCAAGTGTTTTACTATTCCCATTGATTCTGTTCTGGTGTGACTTTTCTGTTGACTTGTCAGCTCCATTATTGCATAGATATGTCTGAAGATGGGCAACAATGATAATAATACTGTGAAATGATAGAAAATTATCCAGATTTTTTCGTTTATATTGAATTTAAAATGTCACATTGTCTCAGACCTACTACTAATACATTATCTAGTTAGTATTTACTTGAATATTATTTAAGTCACTCCAAAAAATGTCTCCCCAGCGGTCCAGAATCCTCAAAATAGTCATGTTACAATCTTACTGAGAACACAAGGTGAATGAAGATAACATTTTCTAGTGATACATTTCTAGTTATTTGTTTCAGTCCTGTATTATGATTAATATGGGCAATGATGCAAATAATGAGCAAGATTAGCTGTAGGGAAATATCATTTTTACTGAGTTTTTGCATTATTGTCATGTAGTATTGTGATTTATGTGGTACATAATTCACTTGTTTAGACAAAAACAGACATTCTCATCTATGGGGCTATTACTGAGTCAAAAGAAAATAAAAATTGCAGCAATTTTTATACATTTATAAATGTAATTCATGTGATTTCAAGAAAATACACTTGTAAACTTCCTGGTCATTGTAAATTTAACATCTGTGGGTTTTGTACAGTTGGTTAGACTCTTAAAAATGTCAAGTATGACCCAGGAAAATGAAGATGACTCTTTATAAACACCACACCAAATTAATTTACTTTGAAAGATCACAACAAATCACAATAATGCCATAATCCTATGGTTAATGCAATGTAAAATGACATATAACTTCCTGAATTGTTGCTGCCCTCAGATCTGTCTAATGTGTGTGTTTCTGGACTGAGCTGAACAATTTTCTCTCTCTCTCTCATTTCATTCTGCAAGAGTCACCTTGGCACAGATTTCGCCACGCCTCCTGCGTGACGGCAGCTAGTTCTCCCTCCTCCCTCCTCATCATCATCATCAGCGCGCCATACTGTAGCTCACCGAAATGAGGAGGCACAGCGGAAACCTGGAGTAACCCAATAGCTGTCACACCGGAAGAGCCGTGATTAACAAACGATTCACACGAGCAGCACAACCTCAATAACACCCTCTGCAGCAGTTAATACTGCGGCACCCCGCGGGAGAGCAACCCTGAATCGCGGTGTCATTGTCCTGACAAAGTGTCCTCCCTGCAGTGAGGGCATATGCTGCTGTTGCCATGTTATCTATCTACGGGTGATCTAAAGGCTTCATAATCTCCGTCTAATCTGCGGTCATTGGTTTACATCAGCCCATAATGCAGAGTGAGATCTCATCTGCTGATTGCAGTGTATAGAGGGTGTGTGTGTGTGTGTCCATGAGCTCTGAGTGCAGCAGAGATCATTGCAGCATCACAGGTCATGTCTTTTGGCCTTGCAATGGATTGTATGAAAATGAAAAGGCAGACAGTACCTATGTGTGCACAACGTTTATGTGCATCCAGTACAGTTCAAATGCCTGCATTTGCAAAGTGCCGTTTCTAATAATCTGTACTTGTTTTCAGCCGTGCATGCAGAAGCGTTTCTGTAGAATCACATCAGGTTAAAGAGGGTGGACGACTGAGTAAACCTAACCTTTTTTTGCTTCCTGGCGTTCACAGTAACAACTACAAGGCACGTGGCCATCAAAGCAGGTCTCGAATGGCTGAAAAACAATAATCATCTAATGGCAGAAATCCCAGAACCTGATTGCCCCTTTAATCAGTCGTACCTTGGCCTAAAGCCTAACCGACATCTAGATTTCATAGAAATCATTCATGCTTTTGCCAGATCCACTGTTGACAGACACAGAGTGACAAAAGATTTAATTTCATGTTTGCTCCATATTGTTAATATTTGAGCTTCAGCTACCTAAAAATCATAAGGAAATCAAAATGTTAATTAGTCATTTTGGTGCCATATGTCAGAATAAAAGGAATTGCATTGATGTAAATTAAATTATGCGTTGCTTTCTGTAGTGCGAGTGATGATTGCTTTTGTGCTGGACAGGAGATTCGATACACTCTACCTTGTAATCTGGGGACAATTTTATTAAAATTTAGACACGTATACCTCACATTCATGTGACATATGATGCTTTCATCCATTTTTGATCAAAGTTAGACCCGGATTGCTCATTTTCTTTTCAGCCAAAACACAACATCAAACTCCAGGTGACTCGGTTTGTGTTGAAGATCCGTCAGACTGTCTGTCCCTTTTCTTACCGTCTCTCTGTTTGCGACAATAGCTGTGAAAGAACCCAGTCAGCATCTGTCCGTGGTTCCTGAAAGCAGCTCTGAAGCTCAGCCAGGGAGCTGGCCGATGTGGCACGACTGACCCCTGCGCTGGGACACCGGGGCCAAAATCAATAGTCGTATCACTTATCAGACAGTAACAAGCTGACTGATTACCTCATCGGCTTAGAGAGTGGTGGTGTGGAGGAGGTAAAGAGAGAGAAGGGGTGAGATCAGAAGATTAAAAAGTGTAAATTAAAAAAAAATAGGGACAGGTTGGATGGAGATGCATTGTTAGTAAAAGAAGATAAAAGTGCACAGACTTGAGAAAAGAGCTGATGTTTTCAGTTCCTGGACAGAGGTTTGTGCTGTGATGCAGGATTTGGCGTTAGTAAGGTAGCTGCAGGTTTAACCCTGAGTTTATAACAGCGCTACCAAATTACCAGTCAGCTCTCATGGACAATGGACACCTTCTCTAGAAGGTCCAGTGGAGCTCAGTGGATGGATGTGCTGTCTCCTAAGAGGGCAGCAGTTTTCAGAGCCTAAGCCATTTCATTGTTCTGCATGGCTTTTAACAGTGATATAATCCTAAAACAGAGAATGATTAAAGCACCAAAGCCTTGTACTTGTTGACCTCCTAAGATTTGGAAGTAAGCCGTCTTACCAGTGTGAAGGATGTTTTTAAATTTCTTCTTTATTTGCTCCCAAGACCATGTAACACCTCTGGGGTCAGAGCTGAAAGAATAAGGTTGAAATTGTTTTACACTACATGAGATAACATCTAAGTGACACATTAACTTAGTGGAATACAAAATAGTACTTATAGTCAAATATACTTGTACGTTATACAGGACAGTGCTATTAATACACCTATCTAAACTGTTATCTTAGAATATTTACACACAATATTTATACACTTTTAAGCAAAAATAACTGTTAAAAAGTGATATGTTAGGATGTAAGCATTCTTATTAAAATTTAGAACAATATAAATGCCAGCAAAGGTGGCTTTGCAGTAATTATACCTACCACATAGACTACCTTTCAAAAGTTAGCGGTCACTTAGAAATGTCCTTATTTTTGAAGGAAAAGCAGTGTTTTTTCAGTGAGCATACCATTAAATTAATCAGAAATACAGTCTGGACATTGTTGATGTAGTAAATGACTATTCTAGCTGGAAATGGCTGATTTTTAATGGAATAGCTACATAGAGGTACAGAGGAACATTTCCAGCAACCATCACTCCTGTGTTCTAATGCTACACTGTGTTAGCTAACTGATGATTAGAAAGCCCTGGGGCAATTATGTTACCATAGGAATTAAAGTGTGAGTTTTAATGGAAAACATGAAGTTGCCTGGGTGTCCCCAAACTTGTGAATGGTAGTGTATAGTGCAAGTAGCATACAGCTGGTTTAGTCAATGAAATGGTAAAGTTGTGCCCAGAAAACCAAAAAATAATAATAACTTGAAAGTCACTTTAGATCTCTTTGTAGCTTCATTAACTGTATTTTCAACAAGTGCTATGAAAAATGAGCTCACAGAAAGTGAAAATTTGAAATGAGCAAAAAACAAAACAAAACGCTGACAAATGTTTGGGATTCAGAGGGTTAACTCAATATGCTGCATCAAAAACCCAGCATCAAATGGCAGACAGACAGTAATTGGTGTGCAAGGCAGAGCATTTGCAGACATTTATGGTCGGTTCAATGCATTTTAAATGCTGCGAAAGTCTGTGTAATTTTGATTTTACGTGGTAACATGAATGCTCTGTGTTTCCCCTCAGGGCAGAGTGCAGAGGAAGTGGCCCAGAGAGCAGCGAGGTCCTGGGATGAGATCTCTCTGCTGTTTCCTTGTTTCCTTCAGACCTCCAGGAGGAGTAAACTGGGCGACACACTGAGGTAAAGAACCACACCAAAAAACAAAAGCCTTCTCTGATGACGTTGGCCTTCAGTATTCGCTGACTCAGGCATCCCCCTCTCCTCCTACCGCTCTCATTCCTTCTCTCTTTCTCGTTCTCTGTTGCAGTTTGGTTTATTTTACCTCCCATCTTGTAGGGAGCTACATGCTGATCAATAGCCTGACTTGATTTAGGCTCAGTTTAGAGTGACCTGCTGTGGTCACTTTGTCACACAGACGCACTTTTTTGGAGTTAGGGGTCTCGGCCTCTTTGAAGTGTCTGGTTAGGGATTAGGTTTGGAGATGGATAGCGGTGGGAGTGTGTGACACAGAGGGAGGAGGGGACGAAGGGTCAAGAGGTCATAAATTTGTGGCTGAGTCCATATTGTTCCATATGGCAGCCGGGCGACATAAGGCGAGGAAGGTGTGTCTGTTTACATCTGTCGCAAATCAAATCATCTTGACCAGAAAACACAATTTTTCTCTGCAGTGCATCTTTTTTTCCCTGAAACCTTAATATAAAACAGTAAGAGTTATGTCAGCCTGCGACGATGTTTGTTGTTTTTCGGTTACCAGCAGTCACACAACTCTGTATCCTGACATTATCACCTTATCATTTCTATCAGCTCAGGGCCTCGCAGTAAAGGGCAGAGTTTGTGAGATGTGTGGAGTGATAATAATGTGTGGTCAACACAGCAGCAGCTGTCTTCTCCTCTCCTTTCCTCCGTATCCATTACATTCTGCTGTCTCCTCTGCACTTCGTTTTCCTCCAGTCCAGCTCAGCCCGTCCCAGCCCAGCTGTCCCCTTCCTTCATTATCTGTCCCACAGCTCTGCTCACCACCTGTGTTGGAAGGTCACTTTCAAAATACAAAGGATTTAGTTTAAGTCAGACTCAGTGCTTTATTGTTGTTGATACGTTTCTTGCAAGTTAAAGCAGCATTAATCTACGTCTTTACATTATCGAGGGATAAAATGACTACATGGAATGTTAAAGGGGTATGACGAAACAGAAAGCTGGTTATTTACTACTTTGATTTTTAATTAGTTTCCATACCTGTCTTCTCTCTGCTCTGTTCAAACACAGCTTGTCTTTCACAATATAGTTAGTGCAAATGGTTTATATAAGATGCTAAGTTTGTTGACATCCAGTGTGTAAAATGAGCTAGGAATGGGTGAAAATCCCTGAAAAGAAAGATTTGATGGCAAAATGAAATGCATATTTCGACTACAGGATGCATGACGTTGACCACAAACACATAGTCTCTGGCTAATTTGTTGGACTAGTTAATAAATCACCATAAATTCTGCCACACAAGTTCAAAGCCAGATCTGAATGCCGTCTGAAGGAAGAAAAAACATTTTAAATACTTTTGCCAGTCTTATACCATATAAGAGAGCTCTCACATTACTTTTTTTTTAACTTTTATGCAGATGCAAATCCCTACAAAGTCATCCCAGAAATTCTAGAATAATAAATTCTTTCCAAATAGTTACTTCACCAAGGAACACAGCAGAGTTATGTGACGATTGCCGTTTATTGTCTGAGCGCAGCATTACTCAAAAACAAAATAACAGATTTCGATGAAATTTTCAGGGAAGGTCAGAAATGACACAGGGACCACCTGCTTAGACTTTAGTGGGGATGGATCCATGGATTTGTTGAAGATTTCTGTATCATTGCGAGATAGTGGCACGGCGTCACTGTAACTATGACAAAAAATGAACACTACATCAGCTGCCTGTTGACGATCACATGATTGCAATCCTACTACAAATCCTCTGCTACAAACATATCCGGGCATATCCATCGGAAATGATACAACAACTGAGCAGCCTTCGCGTTTTGTGCTTTCCTTGTTATTTTAGCTTTCTGGTGAAAAATACAGTATTTTTTCATATTGCAATAAATGGTAAATGGTCTGTATTTATATAGCGCTTTACTATACCTGCAAGGTACCCAAAGCGCTTTACAAGATACATCACATTCACCAATTCACACACACATTCACACACTGATGGCGGAAGCTGCCATGCAAGGCGACATGAGCACGACGGACCGAAGATCGAACCGGCACCCTTCCAAGACGGCCTCTCTACCCACTGAGCCTACAATAGAAGTTGTAGAAAAACAAAACACCGTCAGTTTAGGTTTAGGGTAGTTTCGATTTCTTCCAACTGTGTTTGTGTGATGTACTTGACCATGGAAAGTGTATTACCTGCAGTAGATCACAGTTGGCACACCTCCAGTTTGTAGAAGCAGGCAGGAGGACCAGCATGTAAACTAAGAACAATGAACAGCTATAGAGGGGTCGGCAGCAAAACATAAAAAAAGACCCTACTGAGCTTAAGCACATGTTATATTTACAATATTTTCACTGCTTTACCTCTTTGTTAGACTGCCCTCTCCATCCATGAAGTGAAGGTTTTATTTTGCTCTGTGCCCTCTTCAAAGCTACCAGACTCTATTGACAAAAGTAGTAATTTTACCTTGTATAGAGCAGGAGCTGCTGGTCTGCTACTGCCTTGATTGATCAGTTGGTTTGTATTATTTTGTGAGTTTCTGTTGCAGACCCCTTCCACAGCAGTACGCTTCTTTCCTCCTGTGCCGGTTCTCCAGTCTGCTTCTCCAAACTGGGGTCATGCTGACTGCAGTCGACTCTGCATCAGAACCTCATGCGACCCCGCTTCAAAGAAACCGTATCAATTTAACATGTTACACTGAGCTGATGCACTCAATGTGTGGGTTATTATTACCTGTTTGGAGGCTGAAACAGAAACTCCTGCTGACTCACACACACACACCAACTCAGCGTTACACACATACACACATACACACATATAAAAGACTGAAAAGCTTTCTGGTGTGTATTTTCAGCCTGGAGAGGTGGGCTGTGTTAATGGCAGTAAAGTGCCAAGTCAGAGAGCACAAGTGAACTCACTTCTCTGTTGCTGTAGCACCGTGGGACTCAGAGGGAGGTACAGAGAAGTTCCAGTAAGGAGAGAGCGAGAACACACACACTGACACACACACACACTTCTGCAGCATTACTCAGTCCTCCTGCTGGTTTTCCATAGCAGCACACAACAATAAACCAAGAGCGGTAAGTGTCGTGTCCCACACAACACAGCAGTGTGTGATCTGTAAATTAATTAGTGCTGTAACAGTTAGTTGATTAATTATTGATTAAGTGATGAACTGATGGAAAAATAAATCAACAGTTTAGCTGCTTGCTGGTGGCTCTGTGAGGCTGGACAGTGGTGCTCTGATGCTAAAATGGAAACGTATAGAGGCTGTGTTTACCGTTTCACCATCTTAGATTAACAGGGAAATTTGCACTGAACGCTCACATAAAAACACACATGGTGTCAGAAAGAGAAATTAGGGGACCACCAAAGATATTAAGATTCATTTTCTCTGCATATTGAGTACAAAACTGAATGAAAATGTAATTTTTGAGATATTTCAGGTTGGAGTTTTCTGTCCAAATCAAAAATTCATGGACACACACTGAGGCTAAGAGGTCACAAGTAGCTTTCGCTTCATCTAAAGGAATCACAAGCTAGAAAGCTCCACTCCAACATACTAAACATATAATCAGTTGTACAAATAATCACTCACTGACAATGAAAACAATCTTTATCTGCAGCCTTAATATTGCTGCACTATGCCGCTCTTTCTTTTTCATTTCACCTCCAACACATCACTCCACACACAGAAGTCTATGTGATTCGACGTTCCACTGATTCTTTCTTTCCATCGCCTGCTGAATAAAACTCACCTTCATGTGCACAAGAGCAGTGTACACAAAGATGTGTAGAAACATGTTATGTAATTTACCCCTTTTGAGTTCATGGACACACCCCCTTTCTCTGTTTGTTGCAGCCGCAGTTCTTGATGTATTCAATGTTGTTTAATAATTACACAATTGGGTGTAACTTCATTGTTGTTTGGCCTGAAGGGTAGATGTTGAGAGCTGTTTGGGAAGGAGGTGTTCCCCTGACGCCCGTGGGCACGTTCTGCCTGCACGCCCGTCCGATGTGCAGAAATAGTAACAAAAAATTTCCATAAATGTTAAATCCGACGCAGGATTGTGTTGATGCGGAGGATATGTGTGAAAGAGAAGGGGTGGATGAATCTAAAAAGAGAAGGGGGAGGAGAGAGAGAGAGAGAGAGAGCAGCAGAGGAGAGTAGTGTGGCTGCTAAAAGAAGGAAACTGGAGGCAGAGGGGCTGGCTGACCAAAAAAACAGTGGGAGAGGGGAGGGAGGGATAAGGAGGAGGAGTGGGAGGCGGTGCTAAGGCAGACAGCAGGGAAGGAAAACTGAGAAGAGGAACAGTGGAGTGAAGTGAGAAGAGAGAGGAGGAGGAGAGGACAGGAAAATAAGGGGGCTTCCATTTGAAAGTCCTCGTGTCGGGATATGAAGTCTGCAGAGGCAACGGCAGGAAGCTGGAATGTTGTAGGGAAGAGATAAGACAAGAAGGGAGTGAAGAGAGGAGGACAATCTGAGGAGAACGGAGTGATCTTTGAAATTTCTTTTTTTTTTTTTTTCCAAGAGAGACAAGTGGAGGCAGCGATGCAGTGCTCTCACTGGGGTGAGTGTGTGTTGTTGGATGTGTCTGGATAAGTGAAATATGAGTGCATGTGTCTTAGATTCTCCAAAGTCAGGCTCCCCTTTAGCCTGCTTTCTTCTCCGCTTTGGCTTCATTTGCATGGATACAAATTTGCTTGAAACTTTACATTCACCTTGAGTGAGTGTGAAACCATTTATGAGGGTGTCAGATGTTAGAGATGACTCTTTGACACAGGAACATAGATTTTAGTCAGACTGGGAACTAGTTTAGTGACAAAGTTGGTGATGACTTCTGAAATCTCAATGATCAGATAAGGCTACCTGGTAGATTTAAGGTGACTGGCTGATTGAGCTGACTGGCACTAGCTTGTGGTCAGTTCTCTGAGTTTTGTGAAGAGTTTTGTTCAGGAGCAAACAGAACCATGGATTTGTTAGGATCAAATGATGAGTTTTTGGAGGTGTCTGAGCCCAAGTATTTCTAATCCCGACCCGGGGTAATCTCCTCATTACAGACTGTTGAGGTATTGATTGGAAATTTCAGCCTTTAGAAAAGCTGTTCCACCCTCTGGACAGTTGGCCTAAAGGAGGAGGAGGAGAAGGAGGAGGGTGTTATTCAATCTGTCTGAACACACTCACATTGAAGCGAAGAAAGAGCATGAGGCAGCATATGCACTTCCACCAAAGCAGTCGATTTGGACTGCATCTCAGAAGTGTGATCCGTGCAAAGCATGTTTTCATCCTGCAGGACTCAAAGGGAATCTTTGTGTTTCTTTTGATGACGAAGCACTCTGGGAAACAGAGGCTTGCTCCTCTTATGTCTTCCCTATGCGTGTAATTATAAGACTCCTTGTGTGCCTTGGGCCACATATTGTAGTTTCTCATCAAGTTTGTTTTGGCCCGAGAGTGATGTGTCAGCAGCACCGTTTATAGACGAAGGGCCGTCCGTTCTCTCAGCTCTTTGTAGTATCTGTCTGTTTGACCCAATCGTATGAAGGTTTCATTTGAGGGCACACTGGGAGAAGACTGTAATTACCCAGACGGGATATTTTGGCAGAGTTTGGGAGTGACGTTTCACTCCTACTATAAATGCGTGAAGTTTAATTTGAGTTGGAGGGGAGTGAGAGTGGGGACGGTGGCTTACCTCATCTGCTCTTAGCAAAACAAATGAG
The DNA here is from genome assembly GCF_021347895.1 of Acanthochromis polyacanthus. Classification (NCBI taxonomy): domain Eukaryota; kingdom Metazoa; phylum Chordata; class Actinopteri; family Pomacentridae; genus Acanthochromis; species Acanthochromis polyacanthus. The sequence goes on from NC_067127.1 coordinate 10,402,862, forward strand.
GTAAACGTGTGTCACATGTTACAGGTTACATACGTAACCCTTTCCAGCCGTGTTGACTCATGCTTCCCGGTTTGCTTACAGAACTGAAAAGATAGTAAGGTAGTGAGGCCTTTTCTTGCTCTCTTTCTCCTCTGGATGTCTTTCACTTTGATCCAATCAAGTTCGGATAGCTGGTTCCATTTTGGATCTGCTTCCAATTTGGGTAAAACACTTGGACGTGTTAAACTCCGCAGCCAACAAATACCTCAGCTAATTTAACATTCACAAGCTCTTTCAGGAGGTCTCTTGTGTTGCATTTTCACACCACAGGCACCTGCAAAGACAGGAAAAAAAACTGGTGACGTATAGAATCCCCATGCCAAGTCAGCGATGCGCTTCGTCACAAGAAGATGGCGAATTTGAATGTTCCAAAGTCAGTAAAATAAATGTAAAACTCGATATTTGCAGGAGAGGAAATCTAACTTGAGTGTTCCACCTATTGTCCTGGTGTTACACTGTGATCTGTGACCTGAAGCAGAGTAGCAGGACTTCAGGTGATGTTAGGTGCATCCATTTAGATTTGCTGAATGAGAGAAGAATTGTTGTTTTTCATGTCTGCAGCTGTATCAGAGCAAATGTTGTTTTCCCTTGCAGCTCTAGGACAAAATCCGTGGTGAAATCTGAGTCTCTGGGGTGTAGATATGACAACGAACCAAATAAAAACAGCACGCATTCACTAAAAAAGATTCAATAAAGGATTTGTAAGGATTCAGATTTGATAAAAATGTTATCAAACTCCATCCAGACTTCCTATCCTCAGCTCCTTCTTTCTTTTTTTCTCCCTCAGCAATCCAGTTGAACTAAATCTCATGCCAGGTGTTTATGTAAAGCCTCTGGTTGAGGAGCATTGGTAAAACACTGGGAGAGAGACAGAAACGCAGGAAGACAGAGACAGCGAGAGATTAGAAGTCGGCCTGGCTTCGGTTCAGTTTGCTGAATGAGTGTTTTCCACGTCAGTCTGTCCCCTCCTCCACCAGCCCCTCCGTCTTTCTCAAGTTTACAGCGGCACGGACAGTACGTCTGCTCGTGTGCGTCTTTGCCATGTCAGATACTTTCACAGATGAGTGGAAGTGAATTATACATCGAGGCTGGCACAGTTAAACTGAGGCGTTGTTGCTTATGTAATAGCTGCTGTGGAACTCATTTGCCTTGCTGTATTTAGTAGCACTTGGTGTGTGTCTGTGTGTGTGTGTGTGTGGGGGGGGTATTGTGTGTGTTTTTACCTCAGCTATGATCAGTGACTTCACACTAATGCTGTGACACTGCACTTTTAGTGAAATCTGAAAAAAAAACCTAAGCCGTTTCAGATATCGTGGCCTACTTTTCCGCACTGAAGGATGCTAGTAGAGAAATAGTCTCCTCTGATAATAAAAAGTCACTGCCCCGCCTTTGTTCTGCCTGACATTATGGGTCACGTTGTCAGTCAAAGCGTGGTTGCTTTCAGTGTAAGATAACAGGCCCTTTCTCTCTGCTCTCTGGCCTCTGTTAAACTGAAACAATGGAGCTCCAGTGTTCATGCAGCCAAAGCAGCAGGGGGGGAGGAAGGGAGGTTTAGGAGGGAAAACTTTACTCTGGGACAATGAGAAGTCAGGCCGTGTTAACAGAAATCTTAGCCGCCCTTTGAGTACTGTATTAAGTGAAAGAGTTAAGCTTGAACCGGCCATTGATCCCGGCAAACGGTAGTCCACCGGCCACATTAATCCCTGTGTCTCTCCACTGGCATTCTCGGTATTTCCAGTGTCTGTGGGTCTGACCACTGACCACCGCTGGATAACTTTCAGTGGCTGGAAAACCTCCTGGAAAATCTCAGATTTGGAGTGGAACGGGAACGTCAGCCATCTTCCCCCTTTTTCACATACCGTTACCTCAGTTTCCTCCAGTGTCAGCTGACTGTCGTGCCATTAAATGTGACCTACAGCATTTAATACTTAACCCTCTGAGTAGTTTTTGTGTGCCCATGTCACACTTTTTATCTCACTGTTGACTTTACACCTTTATGGAAGCAACACAAGAAATGCAAGAAGCAGAGAGAAATCTACAATGTATTTTGTGCCGTATGACACAGCTATAATGCCATAAATTATAAAAAAGAAAAAAATAAAGTTGAATTTCTTTGATTATTTGTTTTACAAAAAAATAATCTTGAATCAACATGTGCAACATTTTTCCAAGTTCCCTCAAGTGTTACTCAAAATGGAAAGAAAAATGTGGCTGTAGATACTAGAAATATTTCAACGCTTACATTATTTTGTTTCCATACTTGTGTTGAGAAAACATGTTACCTGTAAGGTTGTTAATCAATACAATACAATACAATGACTTTATTAACCCCCGATGGGAAATTCAGCTAGAAAATCAGCGCAGACTCCAGGATGTTACTGTTTCTGATCAACAAATGGTCTGATAGATCTAATCCATTGTGTACATTTTACATTTTCAATAGATTCAACCCTGCACTACGAAGTATAAGATTTCGGGCTTTAGTCGGCCAACTCTCATGTCCGAATTGAGGCCAGATGCTTTGAGATGCTAAAGAGCCAACCTGTCCGCCGTCAGAGTGTCAGACACTCACTCATTCACCCATTCACTCACTCTCTCTGCTCCTTCCTCTTCCCTCTCTTCCTGTCTCTATATCTCATTTTGCCCTGCACATGAAAAATGTGGGCCTCCGCTGCCATGGCAACTCTCCCAAACAGAGGGAGAGGCTAAAGTCTGCAACAGCAACAAGTTGGTTGTAAAAGAAGAGGAGGGGGAAAAAAAGCTGGACTAAGGGAGGACCTGCTGCCAATTACTCCTGCACAGTCTCACTTTTTTTTTAAAAAAGAAAACCTTATTTCTCCATTTGTTTCGCCACAGAAAACCTGCTCTAATGAAGTCAGAGCTCTGCGGCGGCCTGGACGCACCAAGTTTTGTTCAAAGTTACCATGTTACTTTGCCAAAGAGGACAATATCTCTCTGGGTCTGAGTGAAAAGAGATTTGGCACTGAGGCGAGGGGTTAATGAGGACTGAGAAAGTTTGCATGCATTCAGCAATCTCCAATACACACACACTGTGAGACCTTAAAGCCGAGCCATGTGGGGGAAGGTGACAGTGAGCCACCACTCAGACAGACAGTCATTGTGCTGGAATGGAGGCATAATATAACCTCAGGTCTTCTGGCAAAACATTAAAAGACTCCTCTCATTTTACAGTGGAGTCGGCTGACTTCATTATAATACCATTTTCTTGGCTGTTTGAAGTTTTATTGTGGAGTAGATGCGTGACAAATAAATGGGAGAGGAGATTAGGTGTGGACTGATTGCCTTGCTGAGGCATTGTGCATGTCAGTGTGCTGCTGCCTTGTCTGTACTTGTGGATTTTATTTTCTTAGCAGCCATCAAGGATTAATATGACTCACCTAGCCTGTTGGTTTCCTCTCTGTCTCCATCCACTGGGATCACTGGTTTCAGGATTAATCAAGCCCACCCAGGTTCTGTGCACCGAAGTGGCATATTTCTGCACTCAACTTCACAACACACTCCTGCTTTACTTTGGAAAGTATTTGAGCACCTCAGACTACTGTTTTTGTGAACGGCGACCGCCCATCAAAGCAGAGCGAGGCCTTTTTTATGAGTGGTTCCTATTACCACTCGCACACTGATACTTTTGCCCTCGTCCACACAGTGCCGACTCTGATCTGACAAGTTTATTCTTTCCACCTGTTGCTCTCATCTTTGCCTTTGGTTAGTCACGCTGTGGTGTTGCAGCTGAGGAACGGGCAGATGAAAATCTAGCCGGGGTTGTATGAAAAAAGGAGGGGAATGGAAAAGAGAGAGTGACAGGAGAGCAGTGGAGCTACAGTCCAGAGCAGGAAACGAAGAAGGAAGGATATAGGTGACAATGAGCGGGAGCAGGAAAGAGGATGAAAGTGGAGGAAGGAAGGCGTAGATGTCGCATTTAGAAATAGTTAAAGCTACACTGACCAGTATTATTTGCTTTAACAATGGATTAAACCTTTAGTTCAGCTGTTTTCATTGAACTCATAAGTTTCATGGCACTACACAGCAGACTAATGTTGTTAGTGAGTTGCTGGTGACACTAAATATTAAGATATTTCTCTCAGTACTTACCTAAATACAGATTCAAATAACCACACAGGCAGAAAATATCGCCCAATTTTTTGTTATTTATCAAATAGAAATGGTTGTTACAGCCTCTCCAATGTCAGGTTTTGCTGTTTTTTCATTTTTTTGTCATTGTAAATTAAAAACACTTTGGCATACGGTCAAAATATTATTCACAGTTTTCTACGTCTGTACATTAAAGCATTAACTAAACATTGGTGAAAATAAGCATTCGTTTCAATCCTACTTTATGTTTAGGTGTAATAGATGCATTTACCATGATTAGGGAACATGCTGCTATTGAGAAATGTAGACCAGTTCATGACGGTGTTCGAGTTCAAAACAAAGACAGCAAACTGGAGCCATTTGGTCTTTGTGTCTTCATAATGGACATTATGTAAGTTTCCAGACTTGCACGCAAGTATCCCCAGCAAATCTGCTTCCTTTGCTTTGCTGTAGATCCTCCGCCACTACAAGTTACGACAACATGCACCACCCTGATTTTACAGGACTGACAATGCTCTTGGTTTGTTTTTACACTCGGCTCAGCTGTAGTCAAAAGACCACAGGGTAGATCTCAGTTGTAATTTCTCTGCTATCTTTTAGCATTGCTATCTCTAAAAAGGCAAACACATGAAAGAAAGATGAGAAAAGAGAAAACAAAAAAACTCCCTCGAGCTGGCAAGAGCAGTATGTTTGGTACTGAGCAATGGAGGACATAGTTTTGATAAGACATGATATCTCCCTTCACATTTGATTTTGGTACCAAATCTTAAGGTCCTCAGACCTCGGTGTGTCAGAGCTTGCCAAGTAGTGATCAAACAGGATTATAGATGCCTGCATTTCCCAAGAGCTCAGACCTCTTTGGAGCCTCTTTTTGGACTACCTGTTATTGGAAAATCCCCTAAAACCCCATCCATCACCCAGCCTGCCTTTGTGTCGCTGCCCCTAAACCCTCTTCTTTTTCTTCCTCCTCATTCTCACTTCTCTAACTTGGTCTTGAGCCCAGCAGAGTCTCCGGAACAGCTCGGAGGTTGCGTGTGATTGCAAAGGGGCGATCTGCTGCTGCAGAATAATGGGCTTCCTCTCCTGGGTAATACTGGCATTATTAACGGGCTTATCATAACGGGATTATTTCCCCGTCACAGAACCCACTTCTGGATCTTGTTAGAGAGCTACCTGGGAACTTCTTTCTTATGTCAGTCCTGCTCTTACTCATCCTGGGCCAGTTGGTGCCAAGAGGAGGGTAAACTCTCACAACCACTCGGTGTATTTCCAGTCACTGTCAGAAGCAGTGAGGCTGCCTTAAAGCTATTCAGCATCATTTAGTAGTTTGAGAGTGTCAGGATGCGGTGTAAAGTGCCCCTGGGTTGACCCCGTAATAGCTGGCTGCTCCACTATTGGAGTTTATTTTTGAACATCGAATCAAATGCCTCGCCGAGAGAAACGCCTCATGAAAGACTATCAGAATGATTTCAAGCACTTGAGAAGTTTTCTATTTTTAGTGTTGATGACTGGTTTTTCTCTGCATGTCTTGTGCTGCTGACAGCAGAGGAGGATGCGTGTAATGAGGAAGGTGGAGGAAGCGGTGAGGGTAGATGGAGGGATGATGGAAGCATTTTCACTTTCTCACAGGAGTGCAACGGCCAAGGAGTCGAGGGCTTAAGTAACTTGAAGAAACGACCAGTGAGCAACATCAGAGGGGGAAATTAGCTTTTGAGATTTGTTGCCCGAGTAGCCAGAACAAAACCTTCCTCCTGGAGGTCACAGGGAGTGGGAGGAGGTAGAATCAGACCAGCTCCCCTCCACTCATCAGGGGGTCACAGGGTGAGGGTGAGGGGGGTCACGGTTGACGGTCGCAGAGGGTTGTTAATTCTATTATCCCTGCCTGAGAGGTCCTTGTCAGTCCCGGGAGTGAAGAGGAGGCGGGGCGGCTGGATGAAAGGTGAAAGGAGGTTGTGAGGCGTGATTATTTCGCCATGGGAAGTGATCACATACCACACATATCTTGATCTTCTTGACTCATGCACACTCACGAAGTCTGTCTCCTCTCTTAAGTCCCCATCACACCCCATCACGTAGTCAGAACTGAAACATCCTGCTTATCCACTGACTTCCAATAAACATAATGACAAATATTTTTCTAACATGTCAATGCTTGGTACTTCATGTCTCCTGGTGGCTTACTTTTACGAGCCCAGATTTAGAATTCCTGGACTTTTGCTTTATTTTAATCAATCATCCAATGCATACAAATTGCTTGTTTACTCATCATGAAACTAATTTATTTGTGCAACTTATTGTCCTTCTATCTAAAGAATAAACGACTTGGCCAAACACCGAGGCAGATAATTAGAGCATTTACAGACAAACTCTACTTTAAACCTCTAAATCCCAAGCAGTTTTTTGCTCCTGTCACTTTTTTTACTCACTGTGGGCTCATTTTTCACTGAAATCAAAAAGTGTGCACCTCCTTGGATATAGCAAAGCCATGGCAAGAAGTTTAGAGAACTCAGAAGTGTGGGGGTTTTTTTTGCATTGTAATACAGTTATAAAGCCATAAATCATAAAAAGCGAAAAAACAGAAGTTGAATTTCTTGGATTAAGTTGGAAAAATCTAGAATCAACATGTATAGGATTTTCCCACATCATGTTAGATATTATGAATACTGAAAAATTAAATGATGGTTCTGTATATAAAATATATTTTACAACTTACATTTTCCCTTTGTTTCCATGCTTGTCTCCTATCTGCTTTGTGCAAACACAGCCTGCAGTTCAACCCGGTTAGGCCAAAAAGTCCCTGAATTTGGTCACAAATGAGTCATTGAACGATTTTTAAAAAATTTTTTTTTTTACAGAAAATGGCCTGAGCAAACAGATTAGAGTGTAGAATAAAGTAATTTTGATGAAATATTTTAATTTTAAGGTTATATTGAGTTATGTTTTAATGAAACAACATGTCACAGATGAGCACATAGTTAAAAGTCCTTTGGGAAGTTGAAATCTAATGACTCTTTCAGTTTTTACAGATTCTGACTCTGACAAATGGTGTAGCTTTGGCAATTCTTTTGAAGATAATATGCCCCGCAAACCTGCCGGCAGATTTCGGGGCTCACAGGGTTAAGACATTAATGGTTTTTCTTCGGGTAGTTCCAATCCTGTGTAGTTTCTCACCTCTTCACACCTGGTCAGTCACTACCTACAGCAGATATATGGTTGTTGGATTAACTGTTTCAGAAAATTGCAAAAATGTTCAGACTAGAGGCTCTATATGCTTCAAAGCCTGTGAAGCCCACTCCTCTGAAAGCTTTGCAATTTCAGAAGTCAAGGCAATGCATTCAAGAGTTTTCTATTAAGAAGAAAATAAAGCAGAGTTTTAACTTCTCGCTCAAGCTTTTGCACCTACCTTGGTCACATATTGTGTGAACAAGTGAGTTCAGCACTGTGAATTTCTTCAAGGCGACAGTGTTCAAAACTTTTTTGAACTACTTTTTTGCTTGTTTGTGGCAGTGAAAGGGGTTTTGTGTTGCAAAATACATCAATTAAAACCTTGTGCTACAAAAACCACCCCCTAACCATCAGGCCACAGACAAGAGGCCTCTTTATCTGAATTATCTTCGAGGAATCTAGCAAAACCAAACTGTTTATTTACTTAGATTTATTTACTTTTTCTCACTCTCTCCTGGTATTGGCATTTATTGTATTCCCGAGACTCTAAACTTCAAGTAGTTGATGACCGATGTGCACCTTAATGCATACATTTTGTGTGAATGCCCTGCATGCTTATGAATGTCGTTGTGTATGGTTGTGTTAGTCCTGGCAGACTGTGTGCAGCCAAAGGATTATTCCACTTGGCCAGACGGACTCCAGCTTGGCACAACAGGCCGAGGATATGTGTCCCCTCTGTGTCCCCCTGGGCTACTAACACTGATAATACTATCTGCAAATGGAAGACTTAATCTGCTGCCACTTGTTGTGTTAATTATATCCATCCATGTTTCTCTTCCTCAGTATAGTGGAGCGTCCAAGCGAGGCTAATGTTCACATCTTCAAAGATTTTTTTTGATAGGCGTGAGCATTGTGATCGTAAATCAGTGGTGTGAGTAAATTTCAAAACCCTTTTAGAAGTAAACACACAGATGACCGCTCAAGGTTCGGTGGAGGACATTGAGGAAAATCACAGCTGCAAATGGTGATGACTGTGACTCATCGCCTCTCCCTCTCCCTGTCTTGTCCTCTGCCTCTGCTAAATCCATCCCTCCCCTTTTTCTTCCCTCATCCTGCCCCGTTAATGACATCGGCAATTAGTAGTAACATCACAAGAGATCTACAGTATATTTAATGAGGGATGAGCTTCAGCTGGGAGGGGGCAGGAGGGGGTCTGGGGAAGTGATTCCCCAAAAGAACTGTCTCAGAGAAACAGCTGTAAGGTGGCTAATGAGTTTTGTGAATGGCGACGGGCCTAAAATCAATAAATAATTTGGCTTCATTGTTGCAAACAGGTTTTTAATTGTAATAAGTTTGTCTGTGAAGTAGATCTTTTACAATCAGCCTAAGTAGTAAAGAATTTGGATTTTATCATTTTAATATGCACACATTTAGGATAATGATATTGTGATTAGCTCTATGATTCAAAGTGGACAGTAAACTTATTAACACATAATGAGTCTTATTCGGATTTGTTTTTTCACAATTGTACAGCTCACAAACCCTAGTAGTGACTGTCAGCACTTTGCAAGAACTCTGGTAATTATGTTTCGTGTTTAAAGCTGGACTGCGGAACTTTTACATATAAAAGAACATCTGTTACGTTTAAACCACGCGAGTTCACGCAGTGCTGATCAAGCCTTTCGCTGACAGTTAAATCTCCCTGCATTTACAGTGGTACTAGAGGTATAAATCTGTTTTTTGTGGTGACGTTCACTAGCTGGTGCAATGGTCACGATGCGTTTTATGTCAAGCAGCGATTATTGGGTTGCCAGAGCTGAAGAGGGAAGAAACTGTAGTGATGGAGACAGAGCAGGCTGCAGTATGGTGAAAACTGTAATGGTCCAAATAATAATGAATATGTACCTGTGTGAAAATGTGTTGTTTGTATTGTGTGTTTACATGAGAGAAGTATTTATGCATGTGGGGATGTATTTTACTAGCTCTATGCCGGTAACTATACTGGCAGTCAATAGAAACTTTGAGGTAGAAATGTACGCAGAATTGTACTTGTAGGGGGGTTGTAATTATTCATTGTGGATTTACTGATGATCTAGTGCCCTGGTAGTTGAGATAATGATGAGTTGTCATTTTGTCATGATTCATTGCACATGGGTTGGTCACTTTGCAAAAGTGAACCAAATACACACCAAGCAATACTCAGTGAGTATCTGCACAATTTGAGAATGGGTTTTGAAGGCCTATATAAAGGCCCAAAAAAGGCCACCATTGTTAGTCCAGTGAACAGCATCATGCCACGTCTATCACATGAACGTTGTCTCCGGGCACTGGGTATGGTGGAGGCCGGTTTGAGCTACAGTGATGTAGCCAGGCGTATGGGCTGTTCCCAACCCACAATCAGAAGCCTGGACCAAAGCATGTGCCGACGGATTGCTGCCTGCATCGAAGCAAATGGAGGCCATACTCGGTATTGACTGTTGTGACTGTGTTTGGCAGGTGCCGTTTTCTTTTGTGAAATTCTTTATTTTGAAATCATTCTTGAAACTTTAGATTTTTGTTTCTGTATGCCAATATGCTAAACAAATGATTCATATGAAGAAAATCCAGTTTCGGGCTTCAAAATAAAAATTATGTTGAAAAATATGGTCTCAAAGTTTTTAATGACTGTCAGTGTATATGTATCCAAAATGAATTTCCTTTGGGAAAATAATGTTTATCTTGCCTTAATCATAAAGAAACTCTACATTCAGTTTTAAAAAATAGTACACGTCAAAAGCACGTGTTTGGTTTTGTAATTACTCTCACTGCCAGAAGGGGGAGACAAAAATTCGACTTGCAGGTTTACATTTAAACACATTACATCTACAGAGGAAAGACTAAAAGGTCTGCTGAAATTTGCAGATACATTACAAGGATTACTCACCCCGTAGCCACCTAATAATAGAAAAGGAGAGCTTCCTCAAACAAAATTTGACGCACTTGTATTGGAATTTTTTTTAACCTTTTTTACCTTTTTAAACATTTTTATCCACCGACTATGTTGCTAGCGATGCGAAACTCATTGAATATTTGCATATTAACACAAGCTGTTGTCAATGAGTGTGTCATTGGTGTTCCAGGTATTTATTATTGCACCAACCAACCAAAATAGCATGAATCCAATTTTATGAAACACCATAATCTACGTAAATAAATCTATTGAAAAACAAATGGCAAATTGTACATTAGAAATATGATTGTCTATTAAATGAATATAATATACATTATAATATATACTAAATATTATCTATAGTAACATTAATGTGGATTCGTTCGTGTAGTTGTTACTTCCTAGGTGTGATTTTGAGACAGCAGACATTTTGACATAAAGGGAGAGTACTTATGAAACTAATAATAACGTTAGCGAAGGTCTGTTCTTCTCACGTGTCACAGGAAGGTACTGAAACTGGAACATTCAGATAAAATCCAGCTGGTAAATTATTAGTTACACTTGTGTTTGATAAGTCAAACCATCCACTGTTAGAAAACTGTTCTGAGGTGGCTCTTTTGGTGGTGCGGTTGTTGTATTGATCACTGTCTGGAAATACAGTACATAAAAACAATTAATGATGCAATTCTATAGTATAGCCCAAACAATATATTGGTTGGTTATACATAGTTTGTGAAGCAGAGTGCGCTCTTACTCAGTTCCTCACAACACTGAGTGCTGTCTGCAGCACATGTAGCAGAGTAGGCATCACAGTTGAGCAGGTGGTGGTGCCGAGAATATCAGCTGATATATTGAAACTGGAACTTTATACTTTCTGAAATTCAGAACCATCCCCAAAAATCAAGTGTCCGTGGGCCCTACTCAGTAGTAACCTCAGTTTGTAAACTTTCATGAGTTAAACCAGTCACTGGTACGGAGCAGCTCAGAATTTATACTCCCTCTCTTTCTTGTGTCTTAAATGAAACTGTCTTTTTTTTACTGCCTAGTAAAAAAAAAAATCGATGTCTAAGTGAGAGTTAATCACCATGAGAGCTAATTACCTAAGACCTCGACCGTTCAGTCTGGCTCCTGGTATCTGTGCACTCTGGTGACAGATTTAGAATATATTTTTCCAGGAAGTGTCAGTTTTCATCATATCAGCTCTTTGTCTTTATGTGTGGCTGTGCAGCTCCAGTCCTCCCTGCTATAATGGATTTCACTTGTTTCCCCACAGTGCACCTCTGTGCAGCGGACTTTGCTTGGTCCTAGTGCCAGTCTTTTTGTGCATGATGGGATTTCATGTCAGTTTTTTTGGAATAAAAAGCAGAATAAGTTCTTTGAAGGACTGTGAAGAAAATATTGTCTTTTGAGTATTAAATGGAAAAAAAACCATGTAGCCCTCAAACGTAGTACATGTAGTAGTCACCTCTGTTACATTATAGGATAAAAATTTAAATTTTGCCTTATTTTCTCTCTTTCCTCAGAGTGTGTGGTGTGTCTGACGCCGTCAGGCTGCCATGGCTCTGGTTCAGGCACTACCTGTGACCGTGAGTGACCACCCCAATCCGGGTCTCGACGTCCAGCAGTGCCGGCCGCTATCATCATCCCACTCCCCCTCAGGTCCCTGCTCTGGCCCCTGTGGGCCCTGCAGCACTGAGACAGCCATGGGTTCTGTCAGCAGCCTCATATCAGGCCGGACATACCAGGAGAGACACTGCAGGGCTGCCAGTGAATTCCCCACTAAGCCACGACGCTCCACGCCTGCGACCAGCTGCTTCCGGCTCCAGGATAACACCCTCCGCAGTGGTAGCTCCCTGGAGCAGCTGCTGGTTATCAGCAACCAATCGCAGCCTCAGGCCCAGGCTCAGCCTCCACCTCTGCCTACCAAGAAGCAACCACGGCCTGGAAACTCTGCTGGAGCAAGTGGAGGTGGAGCTGTTGTTGGAGCAGTAGGTGGCGGCACTAATGGGAACTTTGGGTATGTGAGTGATGAGGTGGTGGCAGGAGACTGGAATGACAACGTGGTGCTGACAGCTGCAAGCCCCTGCAGCGACTCCGAGGACCAAAGGGACAACAGGACTCTGAATGGCAACATAGGTGGCCCTCCTCCCAAACTCATCCCAGTTTCAGGACAGTTAGAGAAGGTGAGGAGAACTCTGTAGAAACATTACAGATATTGTGTATATGTTGCTTATGAGTAACAAAAACTTGCTGTACAGAAGTGTAAAAATGAAAAAAGATTTTTAAATCTCTTACACCTCAGCCTCAAAACTCTTATGTTGCACTTGATATTAATATTGAATGTGACATATTCGTCAATAGGGAGATGTAGAAAGGAGAGACACTACCTTACTGGAAATCTTTAAACGCCCTTCAGTGCGACACTGAATCCCCACCAGCTCTGTAAGTGCCGTTGTGTAGTTGATCGTGACTTCTGTCCTATTTATAGGACAATGTCTTCTTCAATTACAGCTGAAGGTCACATGCTGGGACATTAAATATCATAGAGAGGACACTTTTTTCATCTGTTCTGCCTGGAATACAAACTGTACTCATGAAACACTAAAGCAGACACAAGCGTTTCTGCTGGCTGTGTGGACATGTTTTACAGCAGATTACCTCAGCTGTCTAATTGGCTATTTATTTCCATCGATCCGGCGGGAAGCTTAATCACTGGCCTGACAGACTCAGATGGATCATTTGACAGCCACTCACCTTGCAGACACATCATGATCAATGTCAGAGCTCACTCACATCCAGTGACGTATTCGGTGAACCTCGAGGAAGATCATTAAGAAAATGCTTACAGAACAGAAGAAGCTTTCACACCCACTGTCTTTGTCTCGTCTCTTCCTCCACCCTCCCTTTTGTTTCTGTGCCCTTTAATCAGATTTTCCCTGTCCTCTCCTCCTCCTTCTCCCTGTCTAAGCTGTCTCTCTATCTTAGATGATGGGAATATCATTAAGAAAATTGCTTATTGAAGGCCATGAATATCAATTATATCAGTTCAAACTAATCAGGTCCTGGTGGGGTGACCTGCCAGCATATCACTCACCCCTCTCTAATGAATTTTATTCAGCCGTTGCTAATGAGCACAGCTTAACTTTCATTAGTCATCAATGCTGTTTTTTTTTATACTTTCAGAACATGGAGAAAGTGTTGATCCGTCCGACAGCATTCAAACCTGTTGTTCCCAAGAATCGCCACTCTGTACAGTACCTGTCCCCACGGCCAGGGGGCAGCAGTCTGTCAGAGAGCCAGGCCAGCCTCAACCTCCTGCTGCCCCTTGGAGGGTCCAGCAGCACCAGCGGCACAAACGGCAACGGTGGAAGCAGCAGTTCCAGCTCCGAAGGGAAGCGGAACTCCTACAGCGGAGGTCGCAATGCTCGGAGTAGCCAGTCCTGCTCCATGTCGGATTCAGGGAGGAACTCCCTCTCCAGCCTCCCAACTCACAGCAGCACAGGCTACAGTTTGGCCCCCAGCGAGGGCTCCAGCTCCGGGTCAGCCTCTGGCGGCCAGTTGGAGCCTGTGTCGGGCCTGGGCCGAAACACTTCAGGTGGAAGTGGGAGCCATGGTCACAGTAACTCAGACAGTGGACGTTCCTCGTCCAGCAAGAGCACAGGCTCGGGGTCGCTAAGTGGGCGCGGGCAGCCCCTGTCGGACAGCGGGTCCTGTGGACATTCACCGCCACCTGTGGAGGGCTACGAGGCCGTGGTGAGGGAGCTGGAGGAGAAGCTGAGGGAGCGAGACCTGGAGCTGCAGCAGCTCCGAGAAAATCTGGATGAGAATGAAGCTGCCATCTGCCAGGTGAGAGAAGGTCACCTCACCACGTGGACAAGACTTCTTTCAGAATGCCAAATGCCAGCACACAACAGGACACTAAATCCTACACACTTATTAATACTTTTATCTGAATTAAGTCTGGTCCTGATTATTGGGCAGCCAAAACTTAATGTGACCTCCGACCCCTCTATTTCCCTGTGAAAGGTGTATGAAGAGAAGCAGCGTCGCTGTGAAAGAGAGATGGAGGAGCTGAGACAGAGCTGTGCCACTAAGATGAAGCAGGCGGCTCAGAAGGCTCAGAGAGCACAGCAGGTGCTACAGCTGCAGGTATGCAACTGCTTAAAGAGCGTTTATGTAGGGAATATGAAAATATGTTTAATCAAGAAGTGCAGTATTTTGTTTGGACTTTGTTCTATCTTTGTGCCTTTTTTGCGCTTATAATTTAATAGTAGATCCTCTAACCTTCTGCAGATCTGTGCAGATCCTTTGCTTCCAAACATCATTAAAGTCTCATGCTTTAGTGACAAATCTTCAGGTTCTTTCTTTGAGCATGTATAACTTATTGTAGATTGGCTTAATCATCCTAGTATGTAAAATAGTTATACATCTTTGCATGCCATCAGGTATTTCAACTACAGCAAGAGAAGAAGAAGCTGCAGGAGGACTTTTCCTCTCTGCTGCAGGACAGAGAGACGCTGGAAAGGAGGTGTGCCACCATCCAGAGGGAACAAACCCAGCTGGGGCCACGTCTGGAAGAGACAAAGTGGGAGGTGGGTGAGAGAGGTGTTATGTTTGGAGCAACGTAGTGATTAAAGGTACCCAAAGTCAACTGCAATGTCCCTGTTTGAGTCTGGCAGTGAACCTTTGCAGTATGTTGTTTCAAATGGAGCCTTCTCTGATTTTCTGGGCCTCTCTCTATGGATTATGCACTGCTAAAAGCCTAAAATGCCCCAAAAATATAGCTGACAGTTACTAGTTTAAATGATCCCCATAGGCTTTTAGGCTTGAAAGAATTTAAGCTCTTAGGGAGCGAACACATGCAAAGGTCAGTCTGTAAATTGCCGTAACACACAATTTGTTCTGTATTTTTAGCATTTCCACCTTTCTCTAACTCTTTTTTCCACTGCAGGTGTGTCAGAAGTCAGGAGAGATCTCCCTCTTGAAGCAGCAGCTGAAGGAGATCCAGTCGGAGCTCAGCCAGAAGGCAGGAGACATCGTGGTCCTGAAAGCCCAGCTGAGAGAAGCTCGCTCTGAGCTGCAAGCGAGTCAGGTTCGAACCCAGGAGGCCCAGGCGGCCCTACGGACACGATCTCTGGAGCTGGAAGTCTGCGAGAATGAACTCCAGAGGCGCAAGAGTGAAGCTGAGCTGCTCCGGGAGAAAGTGGGCCGATTGGAAGAGGAGTCGGCCCGGCTCCGTGACAGTCTGTCCAGTCACAGCGGAAGCATGAAGGGTCAGTGCATGACCCTCTCCCTGCAGCAGGGCAGAGGTGTGTCAGGAAGAGGGGGTCCGAGTCCCTCTGTGTACCGCGATGGAGAGGAGACGCATGTGGTCTGGGGAGGAGAGAGCGACGAAGCCAAGGCACAGAGGCAGAATGCCGAAACGTTGTTGGGCCTCAGACAACAGGTACATGCTTTTTTTGCACCTTGTCAGGGTACACTACCATTCAAAAGTTTAGGGGCCCCTTAAAAATGTTCTTATTTTTGAAAGAAAAGCATTTTTTTTCAATGTAGATAATATTTAAAATAAATTTTGTACTTAAAAATAATTTTTAAGTACATTTGCACAAACCTCATGTATTTAAGTGTGTGTAGGGTATTTTGGTGATCACACTTAAAGGGGAACTTCGTTTTTTTTCAACCTGGGGTCTGTTTTCATATGTCTTTTCATACATGTGAGTGATGGAGAAATGAATTTTCGACATAGCTCCAGTATTTAGCCCGGCAGGCAGCTTCGCAGCTCAGCTAGCAGCTCAGCTAGTGAAAAGTATGGGGCAATTTGCCCCCCCGCGTCAAAGTCCACCCCAACGTGCTTTTGTTCCCACACTGACCGGCTCGGATAGTCTCTACGAGTGTCCCACAACATACTAGAGATGAGAAGTGAACAAAAACCTCCACATTACCTGGCGATCGCTATTTGTTGTGGTCTGTATCCAAATCTCAGGACGCTAGAAAGCAAATCTCGTTCCGAAATCGCGCAATAGCTCCCGCCAAAACCGGTGTTTGGCTCGTTGAGACTGAGCTGAGCTGCTAACTGAGCTGCTAAGCTGCCTGCCTGGCTAAATACTGGAGCTATGTCGAAAATTCATTTCTCCATCACTCACATGTATGAAAAGACATATGAAAACAGACCCCAGGTTGAAAAAAAACCAAGTTCCCCTTTAAGCACATTTACCTAGAGATTTTCAAAGGGATAGTTTGGTTTCGTCGTAGAGCTGGGCAGAAGTAACCCGAAGTGACAAACAGCTGCAGATGGAAACAACAGCAAAGTGGTATTTTAGCCATCTAGCAAACATCCACCCAAAAAAATCTATATCACTGTTTGCACTGATTTCGATTTCTATCTGTTATCTTGCAATCAGACAGCTCTTTCAGTTTGGACAATAAAGCCATTTTCTTGATCTAATCTCTCCTCAAAGCCACCAGACTCCATAGACAAAAACAGTCATTTTACCTCACAAAGCTTGGGAGTGGCTGGCTTACTGCTGCCTCGATCGCTTAGTTTGTTTGTGCTGTTGTGCGACTTTGCTGTCTCTTTACACATTCGGATTAGAATGAGCACGTCAAAACACAAACAAAGTCACTCAGCAATCAAACAGCAGCTCCAGTGTTTTACAAGGTAAAATGACTGTTTTGTGAGTGGAGTCTGGTGGCTTTAAAGAAAGCAATATAAGTGTTTTAGTTACCAGTTAGAAAGGGCTCTGTGACAGCAAGCTAAAGTTTTAGAAATGCTCTAAATATAGCGTACACTTAAACTGATATATGTTTTGATGCTGCCCCCGTCCACTGCAGTTTATTGCTTAGCTTCCTTGTGGGTATTTTTGTCTGCTTCTCCAAACTGGGTGCATGCTGAGTGTGATCTACTGTAGGTAATATATGGATGGATAAAATCCTCATAGAATCACACTTCAAAGACCTTAGACTATCCCTTTAATGTATGTATATATTGATGAGTTTGTATTTTGTGCTGTCTACTTGGTTGTTTTTCTGTCGTGAAAATGCTCATTAGCTTTAGAATATAAGAATTTCAATGAAGGAAAGTTCACAGTGAAGTATTTTTACAATGTTGTATTGCCGATTTAACAGATGTGAAAGAGCTAACCACTGTATTTTCTCAGGTGGACAGGCTGAAGGCTGAGCTAATGTATGAGAGGAGAACCAGTGAGGAGCAACTGTCTCGGTTTGAGGACGAGAGGAGGATCTGGCATGAGGAGAAGGAAAAGGTAAAAGCATTTCTTGGTGACCAGTTGTTCACCTTCAGTTTCATTCAACCTGTCAAACATCAAGATAGATTTGAAAGCTTTCTCTGATCCTCTTTACCTCTTAACTTAAATACCGTTTCTCCCTCAAACCAGGTAATCCGCTACCAGAAGCAGCTGCAGCAGAACTACATCCAGATGTACCGTCGCAACCGCGATCTGGAGCGAGTGATGAGGGAGCTGAGTCTGGAGCTGGAGAACCGGGACATGGAGGACTATGAGGTCCGTAGCGGCAGCAATGACATCCACTTTGAGGAAATCACTGCCACAGAGATCTAAACATACACGCTTACAGTAATATGTGCACACAAACATGGAAACATGACTCACAAAAGACTCTGATGGTGTAAACCAAACATTGAACTCTGGGCCAAATACTGCACTATCTCCAACATGGCTTTACCTGGACCACTGAGCGAGCTTTCAACCACTCGCCACTGTCAAAAGGGGGCTCTCCCAAAGGTGCATTCTTGTTTCCTGCTAGTGGAGATGCTCTCCAATAAATCCTTATAAGGTGCCTCCCACGGCGCTTTTAAGGGGGGTTTTATTCCACTACAAAGCCAGCACAAAGACTTCTTTCCTTCTGTGGGAGCAAAAGCAGCGAAAAAGTGTTTCTTTCTCAGACCACGTTCGAATCAGGGTATTGAAAATCGATGGGAATTTAAAGCAAAAAATGTTACTACACATGGAACAATCTGGTCGACAACTTTCTTGGTAGCACACGATGTTAAACACCCGGCCACCAGCATGCATGTAATCATGCATCAAGAGAGCAGTTCAATCAGTCACCACCACCGCTGGCTATTAATGACCGCATCTCCTGTTCAGCTGTGCTCATTGGCGACATGAACAACCACAGCACCACTACTATCATCTGCTGTTTGCTTTTAATTGTATAACAATCGTTCATTTCACAAATGATATAAAGGGGGTTTATTTGAAAAGGAATGTATTGTGACGTATCACGTCAGAGGAATGCAGTTTAAATGGTCATCACCTGCAGTGAGAAGCGTAGTATTATTTTGCACAACTTTCTGTCTCTCTTGGGATCATTTTGGGATACAGCAGTTTTCTCATGAGACAGATCAACTAAAACGAAGCAGCTTTAGCGTGCGGCTCTTGGTTTGCTTACACGTGGACATCCTCTTCTGTCATTTCTCCAAACCACCGAGGACACACAAACCAAAGGCTCAGAGGAAACACTTTATTTGAACTCTGCTCATGTTTTCTAGACCACCAACAGTCGCGCCGTTGCTCTCGATCAACTCTTTCAGACGGCGCAGCGAGCTCTGACATAAACATTTACATTTTACAATTAGCACTAGGAAGCAGACGTAGCATGGCACCAGATTTCACTGTCTTTTTCTGGCTTTCTGCCTCCTCTCTCTCTCTCACTCTTCTCTTCTTCTTACTCAACTATTTTTATAACGACAAAAAGCATCTCGGCGGATGGTATCAGGAAACTAAAAATAGAGCAGTTTACAGTTCGGTTGTGACGTCACAGAGATTTAAGCCAGTGTTTTAACAGTAGGCATGCTTATTCCGAGTTTCCATTTATTCCCTTCCACTCCCATTAGTGCTCTTTATTTAGCTCCTGGCGACGTGAAGCCAAATACCACTTTTTAAAATCTTCACTGACTGCTATACAGGTAGTGAGACTGGCATGTCTGCATGTCTTTGTTATACGAGATTTCAGAGGAAGCTGGTGCAGGTCAAGTTGAGATGAGAGTTTGCAGATGCAGTAGCTCCAGAGCTGAATTTCCTCAAGGCAGGTCTGCTTTTAAAGGCTCCTAAATATAACCGGGTGAGGAGCATGTTAACATTCGAAGCTGTATGTTGCTCTGCTCTGTTTTCTCACAGTATACGCAGGGCTGTGTGTAACACTGAGCATGGACTGCTGAGAACCTTTATTTTGCAAAGAGTCTATATGGAGGAATAATAGTTAAATGGAAATCTATATAATGGAGGAGAAGTTGTATATTTTTATATATATATAGCACCCGAAGATATTTTGTTGTAGTACTGGTATAAGTGTGGGTTAATGTATATCACATACCAATGTTTCAAATGACGGATCAATTGCAAATGGAGGAGGCAGCATAAAAAGAGTGCACCTAATACTGTAATGCATGAAAACTTAATGTTTACATTATATAATCTGTGTGGAAAACATTCTAATGACCAAACTTTTTGCAGGAGATAAAACCGAGGGGAGCTTTTTGTTTTGGGCTCATTTTCGGCCTGTTGTCTCTCCATTTTGATTGATCTTTCACTTGATTATCAGTATCATATTATCACACCAGTTCATGTCGTCATCGTTGGGTTTTGTCGTTCATTCATAAATGCATGTCATTTCGAGAGACTTCTCCGTTAAGCTGAAGTCAGACCTGATGCAAACCGAGAAGGTGTTATGTTTCCTATGCTTGGAAATTCAGTTGAATTTGATCAGTCCATTTGATCGGACTGTTTTTTGCATGACATTCACTGTGGGTTTCAGAGATTATTAAAAATCTGCACTGTGCATATATCGTTAAGGTAAAGCCATGGCAAGTGACTTTGAAAGGAACGAGCTGTGTTTCGCCAACCACATTCACTTTGTTAACCAGACCTAGACTGTTACTTACTCACCCACAGGTACATATGAACAACAAGCACAGCTGCTGCAAAACAAACTGACTCACTCACTCAAAAGTACTGTGTGCATCTTGGACTTTTCATCATTTTTTTCCCCTCATATCTCAGTTCTCTTCATTGTCACATAACCGTTTTCTGTGTAAATATGTAAAACACTAAATCGTATAACAGAGTGACATTGTCTTTTATTTAGACAAAATATCTATTTCAAATGTAGCCACTGTGACTAGACCAAAGCAACGTAACACATTTCTTTTTTCTTTTGTTGCATTTTTTTCAACATCCTTTTGTGCTCATTTTTTTGTGTGTTTGCTTACGTTGTGTCTTCATTAATTCATAAAGTATGTAGCTGTCTGTGCATATTTTTATGTGTACATTTCTTGTACAAATGACTGTGTTTTTAATTAAAGAACAAGTTGTCACACCTTAAAGTGATTGTTTATATTGTTTTTTAAGTGAAAAAGTATGGTGAATATGCTGAATTTCCTCATATTCCAGTCAAATATCAGATGCACTTTGTAATAACTCAAAGGCACACACATACACACACACACACACACACACACACACACACACACACACACACACACACACACACACACAAAAAAAAAAAAAACTTTGCTTTTAACATTTAATAGCATGCCAGAATAAAAACATTTCACCTTGACTTTTTCTACGGCTTATTAAAACCAAGTTTGAGTAACATTTTCATATTTTTTCCCCCCACTGGCCGTCTGCAAAAGTAAGGCACTATGCACACTACATTCTCCTGCCCATATCTCCTCTACCCCCGCTTTGATTTAAAATGTGCCACCGGCTTCCGTGTCCTGCATTTCTCACTGACATGTTTTTCCAACTCCTCCACATGTCTGCATAAGCTCCATCCACAGCATGGTGTAATTAAGCCTCTAAAGTGGCGGATGGCTCCAGAGCACAAGCACTTCTGCCAGTAAAACACAGCACAAAAATACTGAGCAGCAATTTGGAATAATCCCCCCGGACATCCTCTAAACCCAAACTATCAGTTTTGACATAATACAGGGGTTTAATCTGGGTATAAATCTATAAATCTCATAACACAAGCTGGGGTAATCTCCCTCTGGCAGGCCTGCAGGGCTGCTGGACTGAGATGCTCCAAGTGAAAAGTGCAGACAACTGGCTCCACAATGGGAGGTCACGACAGGGTTGCCAACATGTTGAACGGTGACACAATTCAACCAAGGACGAGTTCATGAATCACATATTCTTAGCATGAAACACCTTTAAGAAAATGCATTAATTACTTTAAGTGGATTTGATGTGCAACGTATGCATTTAGTAAAATGTTTGCTAAAAACACTAAGAATGTTATAAAAGTCATACACTTGTAACATTTGGGCTTACATTACATAGCAAAAATTATTTCTAAGAATCTTTATTTTGATAGATATCCTACCAAATCAGTCCTAAAAGCCAGTCTCAAGCTTTGTTTCTGACATATTTCCTCATATGTCTTGTCAAAACTCTTGCCTTTGATGCTCTCCACTGTTACCGGAGCTTTACTCGTCCCAAGTTTCCTCTTCTGGGGGTGAATCCTCTACTTTATTCAATCCCACGGGAGCTGCAGGTTTTGTTGTCCTTCATGCTCCAGCAGCAGTCTGGCTGTGAGGCACACAAAGTTTAGTCAGCAGGTCTCCTGGGGCTGGTGGGTGTGGTGGCCACCTTAGGGACCTTGACCACAAAAACCATCGGGTCTTTGGCCTTGTTGCTGAACGAACGGCGAATTACATCCACGGCATACTGATGAGTTGCTCCCTGCAGACTTTCCCCGTCCACGGAGAGCAGCTCATATCCCGCCTGAAAATTCAAACACGCATAAAAGAATAAGTTAAACATGAAATAACACAGGAGACAGGAAAGTGTTAGTATTTCACGATTATTTATATCTCTGCATGCTTTTCACCTTCTCTTTATTTCTTTTTCTGTAGCAGTCTGTCTTTTCCAAAAGCACCATATAGACAGTTTCCATAAATCTGCTGTGATTGTGTCCCTTAGTGAGGATGTAATTTATGCCACAGAGAATTGGGGCTCTCCTATTACTTTAATGTATTCACACTGAAGGCTGTCACTAGTGCACATATAAAGTTTCCCCTTCAGCGCAAGGTTATTGAGGAAAGAACATACACTGAGACAACCACACGCACACAGTTTGGACCATTTGCCCGCTGTTTCCTGCAGGATGCGAGCACAGAGTGGCAAATCTTTGGAGCCCCGAGGAGAGGAACTTCCCCTGATGTCATGAGCGTTTGCTGAGGATGCACCTGCCTAATGTGTTCAA
The DNA here is from genome assembly GCF_021347895.1 of Acanthochromis polyacanthus. Taxonomy (NCBI): domain Eukaryota; kingdom Metazoa; phylum Chordata; class Actinopteri; family Pomacentridae; genus Acanthochromis; species Acanthochromis polyacanthus. Next base: position 10,425,354 of record NC_067127.1, read on the forward strand.
CCTCAGTGAAGGTTAGCAACACATAAGCCCCACGGCCATTGTTGTATCTCCACCAATCACATCTTTTCTTTCTTTCCCTTTTCCTTTCCAGTCATTAGACACAAATAGATTATATTCCCCCACCCGTCCTTTTTATTGTGCTGCAAACATATGTGTCTCATATAGGAAGCGGTTAGATCAGTGCTGCCCTGTTTGTCTGACAGGTTTTCTTGTAGCTCACCAGACAGTCTGTTGTCCACCAATAACCTTACAGCCTTCTGTGCGAACAGTATCAAAAGATTTAGATCCATTTAACCAAAGAGGAGATTAACAAGTGCTTTTTCATTTTCGAAAAGTAATTTATCTGAATTAAATAGATCACAACCTAATCTGCCCCATCCTCTTTACGACCATTTATGGAGTGCATTTATGAGGTCCCCTCTTTTCTAGCCAATGGACATCATGGTCCAAAAATAACATGGCTTGTAAAAATAACAACCGCTTGCATGGAAGGATCTGTGCTCAAATAAATTCAGCTACAATATTTGGATAAAGAGAGTAGACACATTTTCTCTCTGTGTTATTTATTATAAAATAAATTTCAATTGTGTTAAAGTTAAAAGTAAATCTGCTGAAAACATATTCTTCAATTTACCTTTAATTGTATCTGGACAAACTGGCAGGTGTTTCTCTCAGGTTTTGACATACCTGTCTATAAACTCCAATGTAATTTCTTGTCAAGTGTTCAAAAATGTACCATGATAGTTTGCATATATGTAAACTTTTACGCCCTAATAATGCTGCTCAGCTGACAGGAGTGTCAGTAGTTTTGTAGATATAAATTCAGCTGTTTTACTAGGCTCTCTTAGACGTGACTAGTGTCAAGATTTCCGCTGTTAAAAGCAGATGTCTGCTGAACAGGAAAGTATGCGCACGTGAACACATAGATACACACACATACAAACAACATTCTCCAGTTGTGTTATTCTAGGGAGACAGGATGCATGTTAACACTGAGCTGCCCTGCTTTTGCTTCCTCCTGCAGAGTGGTGGGGAGATAGCACTGAGCCTTGGAGCTGATATGTTCCAGCTGACATGCCTCGTTGTGAGGTGTGAGGTAGAGACAATAGATAGCACCGGGGTGCTGGCGAGTGGCCATACATCTGTGTCCTACCAAACAACAACTTCTCTGTTTTTAATCATGTTAGATGACAAAAGAAAGACAGTACCAGTGGGTTGGTATCTTGTTTCAATCCACCACTTTGGTTCTGACTGAGACATCTACAATTATTAGATGGATTATAATGATATTTGGTACAGTCATTCATGGACCCTGGAAGAAAAATCTTGTTGACGCTGGTGATTCCCTGACTTTTGCTCTAGCGCCACCATGAGGTTGACATTTGTGGTCTTTGATAAAACGTTTCACCAACTATGGGGTGTATTGATATGAAATTTCAAGCATCTTCTCCTCAAGATGAACTTGTATTACTTTGGTGACCCCTGTGAATTTCAGTTTTAATCTTTAATTTGTTCAAATTTTGGTATCGGACTAAAAACATAGTTACATCCTCAAGATATTTCCCTAGCCACATCTGCCAGAACAAGTCTAAAACAGGAAACACAAAGAACTCAAATGGAGCTATGCCACTGTCCTGATGCCAGATACCAAAGGATGCCCTAAGGGGTCTTGTGTCTAGAGCTCGGTTAGTTGCTTTGGCGGCACAAGGTGGATCTACGTGATAAAAGACAGGTGGTTTTAATGTTGTGGCACATTGGTGTATTACCATACTAATGCTAATATTTCTCAAAGCATCACTTTTACAATGCGCAGCCTCCCAGAGCTGCAAACACAGCTGTATACTTGTAGTTTGTCTCTCTTTGCCAGGTGCTGGTTTTTTACAAAACCTTTGCCATTCCTGACATTTTTGTGTTCATATTCTTCATGTTCCAAGACTGAGTGGATAGCATGTGTCAGCATGTGGTGTTTCTGTAAAAGAGAGTGCAGGTGTCTGTATGCACTGAGGGACCATCAGAGGGAAGCTCTTCAAATTAGAAATACTGAGGTGATACCGGATCCCCCTGACGTTTGACACTCTAATCAGTCATTAGACCTGAGCAGTCAGTTGATAGCCTGCAGTTAGGAAACACAAATTGCAAATGGGCCCACATGTACAGATTGGTAACCTACTATTGTAGATACGGTATATGTTGTTTTACGCACATTCACCCCTGACTTAACACACACACTTTGTTTCATGTGTCTTTGATCAAATTGTTCTTTGACCACTGTATGTTTAACTGTAGTGTGTCAAACATCATCCTGTGGTTAACTGGGATGAGTCTGTGTGGATCGTGTGTGTTTAAGTGAACCAGGCCAACATTACCGCTGAATGTTAAGTTACTGCGCAGGCAATATATTACCAATACATTAGCAGAACAGCAACGGTGTACCTCATCAATAATGGAGGTGATGGGCTACTTGAGATGGCTCTCCACTCATCTCTCCACTCCTCATTGCACACCTTCAGCCTCTCTGTCATGGACATGCTTACTAATAGCAGCAACAGCTCATAAGTACAGGACTCAGTTCTGACTGCTACTTACAATTCACTAAAACCGGAATAACCTCTGATGCACTTTAAAATCAGAGTGTTATAGAGTTCATTCTTAATATTTATAGCAGAAAAATCTAACCATGTTAAGTTTGCTTTGACTCCAAAACTAAGAATCATAATTTTTCATTTTTTTTCCCATTGAACTGAACCTATTTGGTAAAATTTTGTGGTCTCATAATGCCACCTTTAAAGCCTCATTTGTAGATGCAGCTCCTCCTGGGAAGATTTTCTCGATCTTTATCATGGGCTGGACCTTGGACTCCATACCTCCAGAGATACTAATACCTATAAACACACAGAGAATTCAAAAATAATAAACTAAGGCATTGCTTGACATAACCAGACTCCTTTATTCTAGCTAGTTTTAATCATCCTTTTAGTCCTTTTGAGCTTAAACATTAAAGCATTTAACTCTTTCAAATGCCTTTTGGTTTGTGGTGCCCTGACCTCTACTGGTGGTGTAATGGACAGTCATTCAGCAGCTTGTAGTCTACACAAGCATATTTAACTAACAGACTACAGTCAATTCTACATTCTTTCAATGATAAATAAAATATGAAGGTTTTTTGCATTTTCTTTACCTAGTGACTGCTTGGCCTTGGAGATAGTCAAAGTAATGATTTCATACTCTTCAGGTGGTAGAGGTGGTCTTCTTTTCACTCCATGACCATTTAGTAAATGTCCATTTACATGTTGACTGCTCCCTCTACTTGTGGATGGGCTCTTCTCTCTCTGGGGATCAAATACATCCGCCAGAGGAGTTCTGCCTCTCCGCTGTGAAGGAACTTGTACGCTGACCTCCGTGTAGCCCTCCTGCCTGCTCAGCCTGCCATCCATGCTGTCAGGACTCCCCTCCCGCCTCCCTCTGCTGTGGCCGTTCCTCACAGGCGACCTTCCTCGTTCCGGAAAAACATCTCCTCGGTCAGACACGGACAGCAGGGAGACATTGTCATACCGCGACTCCCCGTTCTCTCTCCTGTTTGGGGAGCGATGAGGTTGGCGTCCACGTTGGGTGCTGTTTGGCGATTCAGGGAGAAGAAAGCTGTGAATGGGCGAGGGGCTCGGGGAACGGGAGCGAACAGTGGAGGAGACATAGCTGTCTACAGGGATGTCCAGCAGGGGGGTGAAGGCACGAGATGGTGGCAGGTGGCCTGACTGCTGGCCGGACAAACGAAGGCTCTCCAACTCTTCAATCAGCTGACGCTCCCGTAGAGTGTCATGGAACGGCTGGAGGTGGAATCCACCCCTGTAGTCTGGACAAATATAAAAACAGCAAGTTGACTTTTAATAATGCTGATAGTAGATAGTAAAAGTCGAAGTTTAATTCTAACAGATACACAGACAGACAGACAGACAGATAGATAGATCATGCAGTTAATGTGCAAATTGTGCTTGTTGAAGAAAGAAGGTGCCAAAATAGTTGGTATTTACAATAAAATAGAGTATGAGAAAAGTATTTTTAAAAAAGAACAGTGTAAAAATAAAACTGCTAAGTTTATAAAAGGGATGATGTGGTTGTGGTGCATCAGGATTATTAGTTTTATTGAACAGGTGAAGTCACCGGGGTGTAGCAGCCATAGTGATATGAAGAGATCGCCAATAGATGGAGTGATAGAGTTTCATTCCATGTGTTTTTAATCCTTTTCAAAACCTGCAACTGGCAACTATATTACTCACAATGCAACTCAACCCGCAATTTTTTCAAACAGTTGGGTGTGTTGTGTGAGCAGGAACCAGAACAACCTCAAGCTGCTGGCCTCAAGCACAGATAAGAAGCAAGATAGAGAAAACTGACGCCTCGACGACGCCTGTCAGCTTCCTTCTGCTTTTATAACGTCGACCCTTTAACCCCTGACCTGTAACCTTAGAAAGTGAGATGGCAGCAGTCAGGCTGAAGTGAGACGGTATTGATTGTGTCTCAATGACTCTTGAATGAGGTAAATGCTCAAAGCATCTTTGTATTGTTGAAGTATCACACATGCCATCGCAGCACGCCTCAGTCCTTTCTGTGGGCCACAGAGATGTAACACAAGCCTCTGCTTCAGCGCAGGGACAGGAAACCTGAGACATTTTCTGCATGCTGCTGCTCTGTGTGTGTGTGTAAGACTGCTTTATATGAGGTTGTGTGTTGGCATTTGTGAATAGTCTGCCAGGGACAGGATATGGACTGAGTGTGTGCAGGCGTTTCAGTTTGATGGCATATATATGAGATGAGGCAGGAAAGAAGTGACACAAGGTAGAAAAGTAGAGACAAAAGGTGAGAAGTTTACGTCTCTATGTATCTCACATCCCTGTGGAAGAGAAAAGCCATCAACCAGACAGAGAGAGAGTTAGAAGAAAGAGGTGAGGTCAAGGGAGAGAAAGGGTGAGAGGAAGTCGTTGTACCTGGGATTGGGGTGATGAGGTGACGGCGAGGAGTTCCACTGCGAGGAGAGCGCAGAGCTGGAGATCGTACTGAAAAGAAATAATTGACTGAAAATGTCAGATTTTCCATGAAGTAGTGTACTTTGTCATCTTGTCTGTTTATCTTTCTATATTGCTTACTCTTTTTTAGTATATTATTTATTCTGCAATGCAAATGAGACATTGTGTATTTACATTAAGCTGAAGGAATGAAAAGAAAAATCTGAAAAGTGATGTTAGGTGCGTGCTTCTGCTCACTAGAGCGACTCTTGAGAACATCGTACGCCTCCAGCTCAAAAGGCATGACCATGCTGTCAAAGCGGCCCAACTCAGAAGTAGGTATCAGCATTCTGCAGAGGATAGAAAGAGTTATTCACATGCAAATTTAAACATTCAGTATGCATGTATACGCTGTGGGGCCGAAAAAAAGTCATCACCTGGATTTAACTGAGCAAACAGGTAAGAGCCTTCCATTGGATAATTACTGCAGGGATGAATACGTATTACGTTCTTGATGTCTCACCTTATTTCTCTGAGGAGCAGCAGTTTCTCTGGCCTGTCCAAGATTGCCAGAAGTGGACGCACTAAATCCTCAATCACATTGTCAGACAGAAACTGGGGGAAAGATTTGATTTGTACACAATTAGAGAAAAACAAGAACAAGAACCAGCCAGGGTAGCTGTCTAAATAGACAGATCACCGTTTTGTTTTGTTTTTTGTTTGAGATTAAAAGTCAGGGTGTGGTCCAGAGAACAGTGCATTTCCATGATTGGTAGCTGAGTTGTCTTCTGATATCTTACATGTACATTAAATATTAACTGATCCAGGAACACCCTTACACTCTGCTGTTTTCAGTCATTGGTGTTTAATTACTGTATTAACAGGTAAGTCACACTGTGAGTAGATTCAAGAAGCAAAAGGCTTGCCAAGAAGAAGGATTCTAAGATGGGCTGAGAAACCCTAAAGGATCAGATGATCGCTGTTATTTGATCCTAATCGTAAATGACAAGCTGAATCCATCATTTGTCACAGCTGCTACAAGGTACATATATCACGAAAGGATACTGAAAACACAGAGAACAATAGCACACACTTAAACCTGCAAAGAGCCCAGCTAAGGAGCACACAGACGAGAGCATCTCTGAGGTGTTAGAGATAGTCATGTCCCAGCGTGAACTCACTCGCCGACAGTGTCTCATCACAGCAGCCACTTCATCCTGGCTGAGCAGCTTCTTTGCCATGTTCTCCACGTGCTGCAGGGTTTCCAGTCGGGGCAGCGGGCTGCCGGCACGGGACTCCCTCGGGGAGGTCAGCAGCTGGAACGGACGACCTCGCTCCTTATCTGAGGAATTAAGGCGACGACAGAAACAATATGCAAACAGGAGAATGTACAGATGGCATGAAATAGCCTCCACTGGCATGAAGTATTTCCTACAAAGGTTATTTTTGGAGCATGTGCCAATGAGAGTGCCATGAGTTTGTGAGAAGCATGTGGTTAGTTAGTCATATGTGTACTTATATAGTGCCTATAGGACAGTACAAATACTGCTCAAATGATGAAAAATGTGTCAGAAAGAAACACGCCTCCTTATACTACTTGCATTGCATTATAATTGAAGAACTTTCACTCTGAATGATTAATCTATGAAGAAACTCTGCTGCAGAAAGTGCTATCTACCTACAACGCAACTGATAGAAATGAATTAATATTTTGCAAAAAATTAGCTCTTAGATCAAATTATAATCAGAAAAACAAAACATGAATTGAGTCAGTAAATCTGACATCTTAAGTAGAGATCTATGACTTTTGTTGCTATTGTTCATGAGTTATTACATTTGTATTTTGGGTTGTTCTACCAAACAACAAACTAACCTTCCTTACTGAGAATTGATTTGTGCTGTTAAACTTGTATCTGTTTTGAAAACATGGTAAATTAATTCACGTGCCAAAATCTTTCTAGCAGAGCTGTACAAAAGCTGAATAATCCCACATCCGTGCCTGATATTTAGACAATCCTGTTCTGTTGTACCACTGATGGCCATGAAACTTATGAACCCCTAAAAATGAGTGTGGGATAGACTCTGTTGCAATCATCCAATGAAACAAAAATGCTAATTCACCCCATAATTCACATTTATTACTTGGCTGAATGCAGAATATGAAAGACAAAAAAACCCCATCCTGTGACTGTGTTCTCACCTTTGTCAGTGTGGCGAGACGGTGACTTAGAGCGACTCTTCTCCTTACGATCTTTCTTAAAAAACAAATTGACAAAGGTTTTGGAGCGCTGCAGGCTGGTTTTACCCTCTGCTGAGCTCTTCTTACTCTGTTGCTTCTTCTTCTTCTGTCTGTCCTCTAAAGGTGGAGAAAAAAACAAGACTAAATTGTCTCGTACAGTATGTGGCCAATGCAGGTACATTTTTCCAACCAGTCTCTGTGAAATATAACAGAATTTAACAGCCTGCACAGACCTTCACCTGCTAAATTATGTAAATGAACACAAATAAGTAATTAACTTAGAAAAGCTTCACTAAACCTCGTGTCACCTTTCCTGCAGTCATCTGTGCGTGGTGTTGAAAACATAATTCATTAGCCTTTGTGCTGCTCCATGCTTAACTGTTAGCCCATAACACTTGGGTGATGCACACTCTCTGCTATGAGCACAGACTGTTCATTTCTCTTCCAGTCAGCTCCTCTGTTCTCTGCAGTAAATCTGCCACTGTGGAAAGTAACACAGTCGTACTGATGAATTGCAGCTACAGCAACCTCAACACACCCCCATCTATAGAGAGCACTACAGTGAAGTGCCTCAGCTTACATAACAAATGTCCAATCAGCCCCAGGCATTGCCCCGAAGCCCGGCCAGGTATGAGTGAGCTGGATAAATTGAAAAGGGAAGGCTAATAACTCAACAGCCCCGCCAAGACTTGGATGGCTATTTCTCCATGTGCTTGTTCTTATTCATTTCTCTCAGAGGTACAACAAGTGAGAGTATAGGGCAGTGATTAATCATGAGTCTGCGTCAAATTTTTGCTCATGGATAAATTCTTTCTGGAGCTTAAATCAGCCATGTGGAAGCTGGAGGTTCTTGTTTACCTCCTGCAGTGACGGAGGGATGAGAGTAGAGCCTGAGTGGGTCTTTGAGGCTGGTTTTGGAAGTAGAGGTATTCTTCCAACACTTTCCAGAGTGAAATATCTTCAAAACAACTGTGGTGGAAATCAGTGAGATGTATTTTTGTACTGTTAAGCTATCATTACAACCTTGGAAGAAGATTCAGACTGTCCAGAGGGGAATGTTGTTGTTTTTCAAAGAGAAAAGACAATTATGACCTTGTCCTCATTGCTGTTTGCAAGCTGGTAGGAGAGAGGACTAAAGAAGCTGATTTTATACTGCTTTTGATACAGAGTCTTTTTCCTGGGCACAGACTGAATACATTCAGTTGAGGACAAAAGAGACTGACCAGAGAGTGTTTCTGTATTCATCAAAGTGTGTGGCTTGCTATGAATATCTGCACAGTCATGGTTGCTGTGATCCTCTTCAGTGATCCTCTCACTCTTCATTTATCATTTACTATCTGTGCTGTCTGTTTAGTGCCACTTTGAGCTGATGAAAACATCGGTCATGTTCAAGCGAGCAGAACGGACAACTAGTGTCAAACATATGCTATATTTAGTTTGTGCTTAATTGTTCCAGGAAAACAAATCTTGACATTCATGATATAAAATCTCTCGAGTGGCCTTAAATTGACCTTTCTGCCTACGTCATCTTTAATGCCATACCTTCATGAACGAGTATCTGAGAGAGTACCTGGACACTTTAAAGCTAATTTTTCTACTATCTAATACCTGTTCAGATAGGTAAAAGAACTAAGCATTACAATCTTATAGATCACCATTACTTTTGAATATGCATGTTGTTGTAGGGCTGCACAGTAGAGTAGTGGTTAGCACTACTATGCCTTGCAGCAAGAAGATCCCCGGTTCAAATCCCGGGGTGGGCCTAGGATCTTTCTGCATGGAGTTTACATGTTCTCCCTGTGCATGCGTGGGTTTTCTCCGGGTACTCCGGCTTCCTCCCACAGTCGAAAAATATGCTGAGGTTAATTGATAACTCTAAATTTCCTGTGGTGTGATTGTGTGTCTGTATATGTAGCCCTGCGACAGACTGGCGAACTGTCCAGGGTGTCCCCTGCCTTTGCCCGAGTCAGCTGGGATAGGCTCCACCCCCCCACCCCCCCACCCCCCACCCTCCGCGACCCTAGTGTGGATAAAGCGGTGTATAGAGAATGGATGGATGGATGTGTTCCAAATGAGAATGAAATCCTTTTCATAATTATATGCTTTCTTGTTATTCCAGCTAATGCACTGGTAGTGTGTGTGTGCTTCTTGTGTGGTGGAAATCCTTTTGCTCTACTTGTGGAGTGCTACTGCCAATCTCCTTGCCCACCCTAGTGATTTTTGTGAAGCTGAGAACCAGAACAGAATCAGAACTGTACGACTTTGGGTCCAAGATTTATTGACTTATTTTTGGAAAACCATTGATATAGACACCTTAGATATTAAGCCCAAGATCAGCAGCACAGACTTCTCTCCATACCTAAGGTTTCAGGTAAGAAGAGTTACAACTCAGTGGCGAGCCAGCCAGGAGATTGGTTATTAGTAGCTTCCTGATCTTCCACCTCACAACACACACGTTTGCAAATTACCAATGACACTGAATTAAGTTATGGATATTTGCAACCGCGTTCATGGTCAGAGCTCCCTGTATGTAACAGGTGTTAGAGTTTACACAGATGGAGAAATAAGTAAGGTATTTGAAGTCAATGCGGACATTTCTGAGTTAATCAGGATTCCCAATGAGCCAGGACAACCAGAGGGTAGAGTCCTTGTAGAGTATGTGTCTGACAGGTCCATCTCAAGAATTGATCCTATTACTTTAGGTGCCCTGCCAAGCCCCAAAGATCCTACTGTGATGTGGTCTGTGAGAACCATAACAGATATCTGTCAGGAAGAGATAGGCAGGGAGTTAGCCCGTAGATACCTTGGTGAATTAGAAGCTGTTGCAGGCAGTAGTAGGGCAGGCTTCCTAAGCATACTTCAGAGGGAACTGCAAGAGAGCCCAGCTACTACACCTCACTTGCGGACTAGTCCAAGTGTATTGATCAACCTTACATCCACACTGAGCCTGCAGAGCTCACCTGATGCAGTGATGTGGCTCTGGGAACGTCTGATTGGCTTCCGTGGTCTGCTCAGGGCCATCAGCGCTGCCGTCTTGGGCGAGTGTTTCTCTACTTCCTGCTCCCCAACTGACAGCGTCCTCACTCGTCCCCGTCCTCCTTCCTTTGCTCCCGTCTCCCTCGGCCCTTCCCCTTTCCCACGTATTACCGTGTCCTTCAGCAGCATTGTTGCACCCACAGTCCTACTGGTTTCTGTGGTGGCCAGCAGGTCGGGGTGCGACCCGTTAGACGAAGGGTTGTCCCAGTAGTTTGTAGCTTGGGGGTCGGTCTGTATGGCCGTGTCAGCAGTTCGCTCAGCGCTGCTTGGACGACGGGAACGGTCCCCTGTGGAGATGGCGACGTCCACCATCTCAGAGCCAAAGATAGGAGGGAAAAGGACCTGGGAGAGACCACTGAGGGAGCTGAGAGGGGTGCTGGAGGACAACGAGGAGGCGGAGGAGTTGGAGTCTGATCCCTGAGAGGATGGTGCAGGGCCCCCATTGGCTACTGTAGAAATACAAGTATGGAGATAGTTTAAAACATTGTTGTGAAAGTGCAACAGCTTATGAAACTTTCCAGCTGCTCTATGTGGGCTCAAACACACATATGTGCAAAGTTACACTGAATACATTTTGCACAGGAAGCTTGATTTTTGAACAGCCTGTTTTGTTTGGATCAAATCTGACTGCTCTCATACTCTGATAATCTTGCCTTTGAGTGACAGAAAATGAAGCAGGAGTTTTTCTGTTTCTTTTTTGTTGTTCTCGTAAAACTAAAAAATGACTCAAATGTGTGTGTTCCAGATGACTGGGTTTGAGTAGTCTGAAGTAACCCTTGGCGGTGTTCTGAAGTACTTGTATTAGACAGAAAAACAAGGTTTAAGTCTTGATGTGAAATTGAATGACAAGGTGTAAGTACAAGCAAGCTGCATGTGGTCAGTGTTCTACATATTTCTTTAAAGATTTATAAGTACAATCCAACATGCAGCTTTGCAAACAGAAAGGAGACGTTAAATTCAAAATCACCAGATCTTGTGTGCAACATTTAGCTTAGCACAACTCTTCTCACTGTACCATTCTTGTCTTTATCTCTTAAAAACTCTTCCTATCTGGGTCTTGCAAAACTGTATTTTGTGATGAACACACTTGATGATCTACATACATTTGTCCAGCCAGCCATATTCTGCCACCATCTCCTTGTATGCAGGGTATCTTCCAGCTTCCTGTTGAAGTGAGAGGAAAAACAAAATCATCAGGAACATGAAACAGTCAATGATCACATTAGGAAGCTGGATGCTTAAAAAGTAGAATCTCTCAGGTTTACTTTATCATTGGTGAGAAAACTCAACCTTTAAGGCACTTTTTCCCCTGTATGTTTTTATTATTGTAGTTTTTCCTACTTGTGAGGCACAGACATCCACATTGTTTTCACAGTCATTAGTTGCAACCAGTTATGTGAGGCTTTGCTTGATAAATGCAAACATGCTCACATGTTAAAATGTGAATGGCAAATAGAATGTTAACTTTAGCACTGGCTCATTTGCACAAAACACAAAGTTCAGCTGAGGTGGATTGGAATGTTTTTATTTTTTTTCAGGTATTTTTGGTGTGATGATGGTGCTAAATGAAAACTTATGGATCACCAGAGTTCTTATAATTATCCTGAAGGGAACATGAGTGTCTATATTGCATTTCATGGCAGTCCATTCACTAATGGTTAAGATATTTCACACAAAACAACCAATATGAAGCTTGTGATAAAGGCCAGGAAGTCATGAAGGTCTTTAATATTCATTATCAGGGCACAATTAATGAATCAAATTGATGGAGATTCCTGCAACAAGCACCGAAATGTTTCATTGAACTGCAATTCAGGGTAGCTGGTGGACTCTCCAATAAACTCACAAGCAATTTTTTGTCTGTGTCAGAGACAGACCCACAATCAAAGTCACTAAAAAGTGGTGTCATGGTTTGCAAGGTTCGTAAAACATTGCCTAAGGAAATGTTTTTTCAGAGGAAGTAGCCATGTTCCATCAAGATTAGTGTACAATAGCCTCTCCAGTCTACTTTAAGGGATTGTCTCATCAATACACGGCTTAAGGTCAACGAGAAGGCACTCAAGGTTTATTTCCGCAAAAGCCTTAGATACCCTGATGTGAGGGAGCTTAGTGACTTAGAATTAATCCTTGATCTGCTATGGGTGTCTCTGATCCATAAATGGGTCTAATATAGAACAGAAGGAAGGCATAAAATTAGGCTTTCTGTTGATTATAACCTGATCCCAGACTGCCTTTGAATAATGAACGTCGGCCCTGGCTGTTTTTCACACGTGGAACCTGAGATCAGAGGAGTAAAATGAGCATGCAGCAATGTCAGGGAGCTAAGAGAGTACACTGCACAACACACACGCACTGCACAACACACACACATGCCCATTCATACACACACACACACACAAAGATTCCTTTATCTAGAAATGACACAGGTTAAGTGCCGCGGTCTTACACACATGCATGCATACAAAGACACACATAAGGAATCAAGGGCTGTAAGCCAGCTGTCTGCTCTGCTCTGCAGGCTCAGTGAGAGGAGCTGGTGTAGTTTAACATGCTAACATTTATTATTGTGTCAGCACTCTATGCGCCAATCAATCGTTACATTTAAACCTGAGCAAATGATTAACACTACACCATGGATTCACAAGGGACACAAGGAAGATGCTTCTGAAATCGGACTTGAACATGTAGTGACTAATTTTCAGGAGGGCAACATGATTTAAAAACTATAATAGCATAATGTATTATTACATTATACAGTAGCAACATAACTAATGTTGCTCGATTCTATAACAAACAGACATTGAGCAGCATCAGCATTTATTTGAAGGATTGTTTTTGTCAATAGGACGGATAGAAGCCAATATTTATGCTCCTTTTTGCTTGTTTTTGTTCTCCAAGTGCTGGGCGAAATATATGATTCTTCAGCTGCAAAATGCTCCACTCTCATCACAAACTGTGCGTTTGCTGTCTAATGCTGGGCAGATAGTGTACAGAAGGTTTAGCAGAACTTTTTGGCTGTTTACACACTTCATAAGAGTGCTTTTGATTGAACCAAAACACTGAAACTGCAGGTAGTAAAGCTAAAAAAAATACCTTAGAAAGACCAACACACACCTCGTAGAGGGGTCTTATGAATCTAAAAACTATTGATTAGTGCAACTCGACATTTGATTTCCAGTTTATCTGTTAAAGTGTCTCTCACCCTGATGGTCAACATGACGTGAGTGTGGCTCTTCAGGACCTCGACTGCGTTGCTGTGAGTGATGTCATCAAAGCTCACCCCGTTGGCCGCAAGGATTTGATCGCCCATTTTGATGCCATGCTGCTCTGCAAGCCCACCTGGATCCAACCTGAAGAGAAGATGTACAAAGAAACACACACACAGGAGGCACAGACAAGGTGAGCAGTTTAACATAAGTATGACTGAGCAAACTATACACTCATAGCATGCGTTTACACTTGACTTCTTTTATTAGCTGACCCCTTGATTTTATTTTCTACTCTGCATTTCATTTTGATATGAATTTCTTTTGAATTTATTAGATTTTTTTGTCTCGTTCATTACTCGTTGTGCCTGTTGTGTTTAATGTTGCAGCACAAGCAGACCACTCAATCATTTAACTGAAGCCCAGTTGCTTTGATCTAATACACAAAACTGCAAATGAGATTAGGCTGTGATATTTAATTATTGCAGTACCTCTACCTCTTTCTAGTTCAGGGACGCTTCAGCAGGAAAGGTTTAGCCTCATACAGTAACCGTACCACCCTGCTGACAATTTAGTTTGTCATGATTTCTTTTGTTCATACTTAGAGACATAAATTCCCAGTCCAAACTCTTTGCCTCCTCTGATGTTGAAGCCCAGACAGTAGTCATCTGATGTGGTGAAGAGATGCACGATTCTGCGTAGAGCGCTGTCTGAGCTGGCCTCTGATGGCGTACGACCGTTTTCCTCTACCACCATCCGCCGATGAATCAGATCCACCCTACACACACACACACACGTAGGAGCACAGATATGCATTCGTGAAAACAATCACATACACTGCTTTCCTCCTCTCCACTGAACTCCTGCCTGTCAGTATTGGTTAATCAAATGGCCATAAAGGTCACAGCAGTAATCCATCCACTGCTGCCACATGAAACCAAGATACAGTATATCCCAAAAGAAAGATAACCAGTGTGGGCTGCAGTCAAGTGACAAGATTACACAAAACAGGAACCATGCAAAGGTCAGCGGTGGTAGTGACAAGGTTGTAGTCTTTACTTGACATAATAATATATCCAGCTAACTGTATTTAGTCATATATTCAGCCAGGGTTAGGTTAAGGTAAAGTTGTTAAATTAACCTGTTACGATCCAACCGATACAGTCAGCTGGATGCAACAAAATAACCAGATGTAATTGGTTCAGGTAAAGGAATTTACTGCTGAAGCAAATAAACACAAAAGTGATTACAAAGAAAAGCAAGGCTGGTGGATGTTGCCAAATCAAAGACTATAATAAAACCAAACGAAGGCTAACAGAGTTTGTCAAACTATCTAAACACAAGCAAAGCAACTAAACTCCCTAGGGAAACTTAAACACAGAAGCAACACCCACCACAAGTAACAGAAACTAATACAAACAGTGCACAGAAGCTTGAAATGTCCAGAACCATAGCTGGTAAATATTTAAGTGTAGATGTGGGACTTGATTTTGTATGTGATCGGCCTCACCATGTGGTCTTCTCCTTGGAGTAGCGGATGCCGGGGATCTTGCCCACCCGCCGCACCACCATCCTCAGCCTGTTGTTGCCTGTCAGGACCTTCACAGCGCTGCTCATGGTGATGCTCTCCAGGCTGACCCCGTTCACCTCTACCAGCTTATCGCCCACAGTCAGCCCAGCCTGCGCTGCAGACACAGGTGGAACTCGGCATGATAAACAAGAGCTAAATGTCACGTAAACAGAGGACCAATTGTAAGCAGGCTGAAAAATAAGCTTGCCATCACAGCGACTAACCCACTCAAACTGATAAAGCACACACACACACACACACACACACACACACACACACACACACACACACACACACACACACACACACACACACACACACACACACACACACACACACTTCTTCCTAACCTGCAGAGCTGTCGTCCTCCACCTTGCTGACAAATATGCCCAGCCCATGTTCAGAGCCCCCGCGGACGCTGAAACCCAGACGCCCATCTGGACTCTTATCTACTGTCACCGTGTGAATGTCTTCACTGTCGTCTCCTCCTACAAGCGCACAGAACACACTGACATGTACTCGCCATAAATGTCTGCACAGTGTGACAGCCAACTATTGACAGGGACCACGACGATAACAAGAAAATATGGTTCGTAGAAGAACAGCGAGTCCTGCAACAGATGGTGGGGCCCCATAGAGTCCTGATCTCATCATCATGGAGTCAGTCTGCTATCACATGAAGAGACAGGAAACACTGAGACAGACTGTGGCAAGATCTCCACGACACTTGGACAAACCTAACAGTCGAGTATACAAAGATGCTTGGGGCAAGAATAAGTGTTGTTATTAAGTAAACACACAGATTGTATTGATTTAGTTTTTTGTTTTTACTAAACTTCGTGTGAAGTTGATGAACAAGACACTAATTTTAAGGCACGTTACTTTATTTTGTAGCATTTTTGCACAGCATTATACATCTGCATGGATCTGATGTGGCTGCAACTAATGTTTCTTATATACCATTAGCTGATTTGCCAATTATTTTTGCAATTATTAAATAAATTGTTGGACACTGAAAATGCCCTATACAAGTTCTCAAAGCCAAAACTGACATCCTAAATTTCATTGTTTGGTCTGATCAACAAAGAACAAAACCCAAAGACATTCATTTAAATAAGATAAGCAGCTAATATACACACTGTTTGAACTAGAAGCACTAAAACTTTTGCATTTTTGCTTTAAAAGGGTACTTAAAGTAGTTTCTTATCAAAACATTTTGGTAATTCCCTGTAATTTAACAATTATCTGACTTGTCATGTCAGCTCATGTATCAAAACTATACAGTATATACTATGGACTTGCTCTGAACTGAACTAAACTTGGACTAATGACCTGCCTCTGCTGCTGTGGCCCCAGTATGTGTTACCATGGCAACAGAGGACCGTTAAGGCGTCCGGACCTCACCATCAACAGGAGCGTTGATGAGAATGACCCTGCCCATCGGCGAGGACGACCTGCGTCTGTGGCGCTGTTGTTTCTTCAGCATGTAGCGCGTGGTGCTGTGGGAACCCCCGTGGTGGCCTCCGTTGCTGAAGTGGGGGTGCCCGCCTCCATTTGTCATCTCCCTCCAGGCAGGGGGCTGAAAGGAGTGAGCCATGCTATGTGCCTGGAAACTCTTCCCTCAATCATCCAGGCAGGAGGATGTCTGGGGTCGGCTGTCAGGACGGAGGCGTGCAAATTGGGATTTGGGGAACAGTGGTGAGGGACAAGCGTGGTGAAGAACCGGCTGAACCAAAGTCTCCACTGCTGCAGGAAACTTAAAAAGCCTTTGGTAGCATCTCTTAGTTCCACTGAAATCAGTTTCAGGTCGCAAATTAAGCGTAATGAAATGGAAAAACATACAAAAAGTTAAAGTTAAGCTGAAGCCACAAAGGTGAAAAAACACAGCACATTTACAAAAGATGGCAAAAAGGAGTTCCCCATGACTGGATCTCCAATGTTCTTATCCCAGGATGGTATTTCTGTGGGTTAAAGAAGTCAACATAATCCACTAGTCTCCTTCACAGCCATCTCCATAGAGTCCACGGGTGAGTTTTCTCCAGCTTCACCTGAGAGGCTGGACTGGTCTGCAGAAGAGTCAGCGGTGCATGGTGATTCCCCTTGGGTCATGTTTAATTAAACGGATATCTGCTGTGAGAAGAATATGCTCTGATGAGTAATGCAGGCTCAGAAGCTGCAGGTAAGACACTATAACTAAATAATTTTGACCGACAGCTTGAGATCTTGAATAGAAAAAAAAACACAATGTAGCAGAAGGCACAATATCTTAATTTACCTGGTGTAAACAAAAGCTGCTGTCACTGAACTCCGGTGACTTTCTATTAATCAGCACCACGGACAGCGACTAGGAGATCTCACTATAAACAAGAGGCCTCATTTAGACAGCAAATTATCTTCTGTTCATTAACTCTGACTAAACTTCTGCACTACTTGTTCACATATGTTATAAACAACACAAACACACACCGCAGGAAGCGCATCTAATGAATCTAAACTTGTTCCTAAACTGACACATTGAGCTGTGAAACGCTCAACATCGCGACACTGTGTTGAAAATAAAGTGAGCAGAGCAGCTTTACCTTCCCGCTGCGTCCTTGTTGTCCTGGATGAGCTCGGACAGGCGCGCACTGGTCCGCCTCACTGACGCATTAACGGGCACCTCGGGAGAATTAGCGCCACCTCATTTGTTCTCCCTGCGACCATTATTGTCTTAAGAGCTGTAAGCCTTTTACATAAGCCCCTTTGCAGCTGTGCAGCCATTAGCGCCCGGACTAGTGATGATTAAGTTCAGCTAATTGCGCAAACATTTAAGTTAAACTTACTGGACTTCATCGCAGCTTGTCCTCGGTGAAGTTATTAATGTGTTAATGAAGTCCGTGTTTTTCGGGAAAGCTGCAGAAAAGTGAGGAGTGGATGGAAAAAACTGAGCTGTGGATTTCGTGCTTGTGGAGCCTGAATTCAGCAGTCAGGTGGGTGAACAACCCCACCCTGTGGACACATCACTACGTACATGCAGGTCTCACTTATTGATAATAACGTATATTTTAATTTAAGTAAAATTACTAGAAATGGATGACAAAAAATACAATATTTATTTGTTTTGGTGGCACCTTCTTCGCTGTTATTTTGTTTGTTTATTTCCTTGTTGAACACCTATTTCTTTTGTTATATGTAAATTTATTTCATGATTAGAAACTTACTTTGTTTGTACAGTAAATTTGATCTTCTCTTTTACTGTATTTGGTATTTTGTGGCTTAGTTGTGCTTTTTATTCCTAAAGCTGCAAACACTGTGTTGATATTTCAATATATTTGTGCTTTTGATAATAAAGGATAAATAACAAAATATGTTGTTTCTTTGTTAAGTATGTTTCCTGGCATCGTGATTTTGGCTTTTCAGTATAAAAGTAGTTTGAAAGGATTAGGCCTGCAACTAACATTATTTTCAGTATCAGTGAACCTGTTATGATTATTTTTCAGATTAATCGATCACTTGTTTGGAATATAAAATGTTAGAAAATGATGAAAAT
Organism: Acanthochromis polyacanthus; assembly: GCF_021347895.1. Taxonomy (NCBI): domain Eukaryota; kingdom Metazoa; phylum Chordata; class Actinopteri; family Pomacentridae; genus Acanthochromis; species Acanthochromis polyacanthus. The sequence continues at coordinate 10,443,934 of NC_067127.1, forward strand.
GTTGATTAGTGTTTCCCAAAGCCCAAAGTACATCATCAAATATCTTGTTGTGCTCACAACCCAAAGATATTCAGTTTACTGTCAAAAGAAAATTTAAAAACAAAGAAGCAAAAACCCAAACCATCACAGAAAATATTCACATATAGGAAGCTGGAATTACAAATTTTAGGTTTGTCTCCCTTGAAATTTCTCAATAAAGATAAAAGTAATTAATTTAAAAGGTGGCAGCTAATTAATTAATCATCTCAGCTCTAAATAAGGTCTTCTCCCAAATGATTGACATTATTTTAGAATGTTTTTTTCTTCCAATAACAGATAATATGAATACAATCAAATTAAACATGACAAACCAGAAATCAAAGACTTGGAAATATCTATACTATAAAAGCAAATAAATAAAAGTAAATAAACGGAATGCTAGAAAGACTTTAGATGGTGTTTGGAAGTTTATTTCCCTTTTTTTCCTTCCTTTCATGCACGTTTGCATCCACACAGTTGGAAATACACTAAAATTAAACATCGGGAGTCACTTAGAAATGTGCTTATTTTTGAAAGAAAAGCGTACTTTTCAATGAAGATAACATTAAATGAATCAGACATACAGTCTAGACATTGTTAATGTTGTAAATGACTATTGTAGCAGCAAACGGCTGATTCTTAATGGAATATCTACATGGGGTACAGAGGAACATTTCCAGCAACCATCACTCCTGTGTTCTAATGCTATATTGTGTTAGCTACTTGTGTTGAAAGGCTAACTGATGATTAAACTAGTGCAATTATGTTGATGAATAGAAGTGTGAGTTTTCATGGACAACATTAATTAAATAAATAAATGTGGAAATATAAAGAGAAATAAATAAATAAATAAATAAATAAATGTGGAAATATAAAGAGAAATAAATAAATAAATAAATAAATCTGGAAATATAAAGAGAAATAAATAAATAAATAAATAAAAAGGAAAATTTTGTCTTTGCTTTTACCTTTTCTGTTTTTTCCTTTTATTTATTTATTTATTTATTTCTCTTTATATTTCCACATTTATTTATTTAATTATTTATTTCTCTTTATATTTCCACATTTATTTATTTATTTATTTATTTATTTCTCTTTATATTTCCACATTTATTTATTTAATTATTTATTTATTTATTTCCCTTTATATTTCCTCAGGTCCACCAAGAAAAGGAAAAATGCAAATCAGTTTGCTCTGGGCGGGGATTCTGAACACAGGAGTCCTGCCTGACACCAGCTCCCAGCACGGCTGAAGTGAAGCCATGTCACCGTTGAGCTTCGGCTGATTCTGCCACTGATAAGAAAATAAACATTAATTTACCGAATTAGCAGCGTCCTTTCAGTGTCTGATGGCAGAATCAGCCGAAGTTCCACGCTGACACGGCTTCACTTCAGCCGTGATCGGAGCTGGCGTCAGGAAAGAAGCCTGTGTGCGGGTACGACTCCCCACCCTGAAAAGGAAGCCCCGCCCAGACGAAACTGATTTGCATTTTTCTATTTCATGGTGTCAGGCCATTATGAAATAACCACCAAGAAATAAAATGCAAATCAGTTTGCTTTCACTTGGTGGACTGAGCTGTCAATCAAATGGCTCTAGGCGGGGCTTCCTCGTCGTTCCTGATCACAGGCATATGAAGAGTAGACACGACACGCCCCTCTGAGCGGCCTGTGATCAGGAACGACGAGGAAGCCCCGCCTAGAGCCATTTGATTGACAGCTCAGTCCACCAAGTGAAAGCAAACTGATTTGCATTTTATTTCTTGGTGGTTATTTCATAATGGCCTGACACCATGAAATAGAAAAATGCAAATCAGTTTCGTCTGGGCGGGGCTTCCTTTTCAGGGTGGGGAGTCGTACCCGCACACAGGCTTCTTTCCTGACGCCAGCTCCGATCACGGCTGAAGTGAAGCCGTGTCAGCGTGGAACTTCGGCTGATTCTGCCATCAGACACTGAAAGGACGCTGCTAATTCGGTAAATTAATGTTTATTTTCTTATCAGTGGCAGAATCAGCCGAAGCTCAACGGTGACATGGCTTCACTTCAGCCGTGCTGGGAGCTGGTGTCAGGCAGGACTCCTGTGTTCAGAATCCCCGCCCAGAGCAAACTGATTTGCATTTTTCCTTTTCTTGGTGGACCTGAGGAAATATAAAGGGAAATAAATAAATAAATAATTAAATAAATAAATGTGGAAATATAAAGAGAAATAAATAAATAAATAAATAAATGTGGAAATATAAAGAGAAATAAATAATTAAATAAATAAATGTGGAAATATAAAGAGAAATAAATAAATAAATAAATAAAAGGAAAAAACAGAAAAGGTAAAAGCAAAGACAAAATTTTCCTTTTTATTTATTTATTTATTTATTTCTCTTTATATTTCCACATTTATTTATTTATTTATTTATTTCTCTTTATATTTCCACATTTATTTATTTATTTATTTATTTCTCTTTATATTTCCACATTTATTTATTTAATTATTTATTTCTCTTTATATTTCCACATTTATTTATTTATTTATTTATTTATTTATTTATATTTTGATTTGGCACTCCTATCGCTCCATATGAAAATACCTGGATGACCCCAAACTTTCAAAAGGTAGTGTACACATCATTACTATTCATTAAAAAAAAATCCTTCCATTTTAGAACATCACAGTCAAAGTAAGCACATAGCGAATTATTCCTCTAAATATTTGTACAAACCTCTGAACTAGTTGACAACTTTAGAGATTTTTGGAAGTAAACACAAGCCCCGGGGCCTCTCAGCCTACCAATCCCGTGTTGTGTGTGTTTCACGCCCAGAAGTTTCCAGCCACTCATGTCCTCCGTGACGACACAGCTCCCCGGTGTTTCACTGCACGATGCTGCATTCAATGGCTGCTCAGAAGCTCTGTTTTTCTGGAATTCAATTTTTCATGTTATTGATTTTACTGCGTTTAATTGACCTTTATTAAATTTAATGAGAGTGCACAGAAAATAATATGTTACAAACTTTTTTTGCATTCGTTGGAGAAATAACACGAACCACCACACATTTTTGGCAACAAATCATACATTACCTTGAATGTTATTGACTTTTCAGATATTTTGTCTGGCAGATATTGTCAAATGCATCAGCTAATCTTTGCTAAGCATGGAGTCTGTGTTTTGCTTTTCAAAGACCGACGATATAACTTTAATATATAATATAAAGTATATTTTACCGTTGACATTAGCTCCTATCAAATACCTTTCCCATGCTTCCAGGAGTCATTGAAGGCAGCATATCCACCCGGTGGTGCTGTGATATTGAGAGGTCATACATTTTCAAAAAACAGAAGAAAACAGAGCAGGTATGTTTTGCTGCTAACTGCACTGAGTTAATAAATTATTTAAAATCACAACCAGACTTATTTATCATTTGCTCTGCCTCGATACGTGTCCTTGCAGCGCTAACTGAAGTGCTAGCATAGTTGTTAGCATGTAAACTGGCTGGCTAGCTGACTGGCTAACGTTAGTTTAACAAGTTATTTGGTTTGTTGACATGACAAAACTGTATATTATCCTGTCTATCTTAGCATTTGGTAATGCAGGAACTTAGTTTTGTTTTAATGTCCTCTGTGACTATTCCCGTACTCTAGTGTGTGAGTATGGGAGCTTCAGGGGCTATACCGGCTACCTTGCTAGCTAGTTAGCTACATTGGTTAGCCTGCTTGCTGACAGAACACCGGCAGCGTGTCGTGACTTCCTCAGTCCCATCTGTCGCCGTGTGTGTCACGCTATTTCTCTGATCAGCTAACTTGTAGTGAGACACATCTTTACGTGGATGTTTGGCTAGTTAAATGATGTGACTGTCATGTCCGTTTCACAGCAACAAAGCAGTAGCCCCGTCTTGTTTATGTGTTTGTCCATTTATCCAGCGGTTAACCTTGAATCAGCGATATCAGTTGTTATCTTGCTCCTGTATGTCCTCCTGTACTCATTTACTTTATCTAATTCCAGCCTTTAGATTTTAGTAGAGGCGGTTATGACCTTGATATGGCAAGTAGAAGCCAAGGTCTGTACACTGAAGTATTTTTATTTATTTATGGCCTTGTTATGGCCTGAGCACTGGATGTGCTATGCTGGTAAGGACTGTAGGAATGATGCAGAAATATGCACACACATTTTTGTCATAGTTTAGCTGAGCACTAGTACATAGGCAAAGAGTTGAAACTGGTGGCTGATATTTGAACAGGCAAAGAAGAGTAATGTGCAAGTGTTCTGATAATCAGTAAATCTTATATCAAGGGAAAAATCCACATATAGCCCTGTTTCAGCTGATCCAATGTGATATTTGCACGTGATAATAAATTGGTGATACTTGGATTGTGGGTGGTTCAATAAACCTCACAAAAACAATAAGTTACAGTAGGCTCATCATTTGCTGAAGAGAATATCTGACAGAATAATCCATTGTAGAAAACCACAGTGGTGGTTTGTCCAACTAGTAAAACACCGAAAGTACCGACTTAGATCAGTTATCCTTTATCTTGTGCTCACAGCCACAGCTGATACAAGACGTTTTGTTAGACTAGCCTCAACCTGCTTTCAAAGAACCCACAAACCTTGTAATCATCCATCAGTTCAATACAGCGAAAAAATGGACCATCTTATCAAACATAAACTGTGTCATTTGTATTTGAGAGCGTAGTGAGAGGGTGAGTAAACATAGTCAAATGTCTGCGTGGGGTTATTTTCTCACTGATGATTGTGTGTAGTTTGACTGGATGTTGTGTTGTTTAGTGATGGGGGAGGAGTCCTCGCCTCAAAGCTTTTATTGGAGCAGAGATCAGGGCTTAACTGTGATGCCAAGGTTTTTAATCATAATAATTTCACCTGTACAGCTGGGAGTCAGACCTTCATACTTATGTGTCAATAGCACAAAGTGTTGAAATCAGTGCTCTCTGACTATTAATATCTGGAGTGTTTTTTCTCAAAGCTTTGACCAAATAGATCTGATTCAAATTTTAAAAATGGTTGAGAAGCATGTACTCTATAATTCTCAATTAAAGTTCCTTATCATGTTTTTCTTTACCAAAATAATGGTTATCTTTACAGTATTAATATCAGAAATTACTAGCACTGTCCAACCTTTTAAAGCACAGTACTTAACACTACCTACATGCTACATGATATGACATTTATTTAAAAAATTGAATTCTGAGCCTGATGAATTTGTCTTATTGTTTGAGTACTTATTATATTTCTGCTTATGACAGAAGAAAGCCAGGATGTCTGGAGAACTGTCCTTGAACATAAACATCAAGGAGCCAAGATGGGACCAAGGCACATTCATGGGGCGCGCCCAGCACTTCTTCATGGTCACAGATCCCAGGAACGTCCTGCTGTCCTCTGAGACTCTGGAAGAGGCCAGAGTAATTGTGCAGAACTACAGGTAGATGAGTGCAAATGATATGCAAGTGAGCCATGAACAGGAATTAGCATTGATGTGGCTAGCTGTGTACTATAGCAGTTGGAAAATTGTCCTTTCCATGGTGATGTAGCGTCATTACATCACATTTTATCTATATACTTTTGTTAAACATGTAAGTAAGAAAGCTTGTCTTGTTAAACAATAGTTTTTTTGTTAAAATACTGCATATTTCTGTTGTTTCGACTCCTTCAGAGCAGGCATCGTAAAGCCCGGCCTGACAGAGGATGAGCTCTGGAGAGCAAAGTACGTCTACGACTCTGCCTTCCACCCCGACACCGGGGAGAAGATGTTTGTGATCGGTCGGATGTCTGCCCAGGTGCCAATGAACATGTCCATCACAGGCTGCATGCTCACCTTCTACAGGTACAGTGGAGGCTTCAATACATGCTTTCCTGCATGCTAAAATAGAACACACGGAAAACTGTTTATAAATTACAATAAATAAATGGAAATGTGTAATCACACAATATGATGAATGAATTTGGTACAGTGTCTATGTGACTGTAAGGTCAGCCTTAGCACAGAATGCAGAAATGTTTAAAAATAGACATTTTAATCCATGCACAGGGTGAAAATCCTCTTAAGGAATATAAAAAAATGTCACTCTTCTTATGAATACTGATAACTCGCTGGGCTGTGATCGTTTTATATGTCACTTAATAATCGTGCTGAAGCAACAAATTAATCACAATTTTTATAATGTGTGTGATTGCGTCAGATATTTGAGTGCAGATGAACTGGTCACAGAAAAAAATGTGTTGATATATTTCACAGTTTCTTGTCTATAGTTGTAAATATTCAAGAATGATTTATTATATTTCATATTTAACACTTAGAGCCTCAATACTTTGCACTACTATGGTTTTATTGCTCAGGACTTTTGATCGATAATCAGTGCACTGCTGTCTAACACAGTATTATTTTTGCCACTTGAGGGCACCAAAGTTTGAAATTTCTCCACAGAGTAGCTTTAGTATAAATTGGAACAATTAACTAACACAGATAGGATTAAATATCGAGTGATCTATCCGACGAAACAACACACCCAGGACCTTCAAGTCTATCTGTACTGAGTGATTAAAATGCCACATCAGACAGAAGATATAATGCCAATATTTGCGCAATTGAAAGGCCAAAGTATCCAAAGCAGGAATTCAGTTCATATCTCTGTATTATCAACTAGAACTGAGGATATTCTGTGTGTATGCTGTGCAGAGTGTTAACTCCTCTGAAACAAACACTTGGCCTCAGTTAAAATAAATAAACATGTCTTGACTTGTCAAGCATAACCCAAATAAGATGATTCAAACAGATGTTTTGATCTTTATCTTGCATGGGAACTTTAATCGCAACTGCTGGATTGAGTGAATATGTAATTAACTGGTAGGACAAGGGCGACATAAGGACACACTGTTAGGACTCAGTGCACCAGTAACACATTATGTGCTCTACTGTTTCAATTTTACTACTGGAGCCAAAAAAAAGAAAAAAAAACACGGTGTGAAATCTCACTTCCTCATACACATTCAACACACGTTCTTGTTCATTTATGTGTGCAGGACTACTCCGGCAGTGGTGTTCTGGCAGTGGGTTAACCAGTCCTTCAACGCCGTCGTCAACTACACCAACCGCAGCGGAGACGCCCCCATCACCGTGAAGTAGGGAGGACTTCTCACTTCCCTTCCACTCTAGATCATTCCTGTCCTTCCTCTAAAGTAGTGTCTGTAAGGAGGCTGTGGGAGCTGCTGTCATCTCCCTAACAGCGGTATTACGTTCCACTGATAAGCATGTTCAGCGTCATGTCACCATGAACTCATGCTGGCATAGATTGTATGCTCCCAGTTGAAGTCGGTCAACATGCATTCGCAGAATCTTTTCATTTTGCCACAATCTGCATCCTCCAAATGCTGCAGAAAGGCATCTAATGCATGCATTTATTACAACGTGTCACTGAATATTTATGAATTAAGCATGAAGTCAAGGTTAATTGTTATGGCATCTTACTTTGCTTTATCATTATTCGTAAAGATATTCTTGTTGTTTTTCTTTACATATTTGTACATGCACATTTATTTAGTGCAGCTCAGCTTTGAATTGTCTCAGTTGAGTTTCTCTTCACAACTCTCAGCTGCGGTTTTCATGTGGTGTGACATTAGTCTGCTATTTCTAAAGTGTGTAAATGTTGAAAAAGGAAGTGAGTGCCTAATGTGTGATGTGCATCTAACTTGTTTGTCTTCTTGCAGCCAGCTTGGTGCGGCCTACGTTAGTGCTACTACTGGTGCCGTAGTCACTGCCCTGGGACTCAAGTCCTTAGCTTCGGTAATACACGTGGCTGACATGAATAAAAATATGAAATCAAAACAAAGACATGCTGATCTGAGATGTTATTCCAATCAGGTAAATGTGTCTCTGACTCTTTGGCATCTTTCCAGCGTCTCCCTCCAATCGTCAGCCGGTTTGTCCCTTTCGCTGCTGTTGCTGCTGCCAACTGTATCAATATTCCCTTCATGAGACAGAGGTGAGAATACTAAAATATACTGATGGGTGACCTCTGTCTTGTCCACTCGAGAGCTTTTACGTATTGTGGCAGCTGCTACAACTGCTTTACATGACTTTTGTTCTTCTTTCTGCCAGGGAATTGAAGTACGGTATTCCTGTGATGGATGAGAACGACAACAGGTTAGGAGAGTCTGCCAGCGCTGCCAAACAGGCCATCGTGCAGGTGGTGGTGTCAAGGATCGGCATGGCGGTGCCTGCAATGGGTAATGGCAGCTTAAATCCAAATTTTTAAGACATCATTTGTGACAGTTGGAAAAGGGTCATCATAGTGATTAACCTACACAACTTTAAGCACATTATGTTGCTGTCCTGTCTTGATGTTTACTGTTTCGGGACTCTCTCACAGTCTCTCATTTTTCAGTGAAAAAGCTCTAAAATCCAAATATTCACTACCTGTTTTGCACTAAACAACAGACTAATTAAGTTAGTGGCTTGTTGGGAAACATAGTGCAGCACAACGCTAAAGACCCAGATTATTTCCTCAGGTATTGTAGAGACCTAAAATACAGATAGAAGAATCTGAATATTAGAGTTGAATTAGTCCCAATATTGTTTTTTACAGTGTGTATCACTTATGGCATGCAGCATGCCCTTTAGACTTGTGCCATTTTTGAAAATAATTTGTAAATGTTACGAGATCCGAACCCATAAGATTTCCTTTGTGACTTTTTTGGAAAAAGTGACTGCAGTCAGACATGAAACCGACACATTCAGATGCAGTGAGATTGTTGGAAAGGAGTGCTTGTCTGAATGCAGCTTCATATAAAAATTAATCTTCAGGTGTCTCATTCTCAGTGTTGAACGGCTCTGATGGTGTGAAAGCTAAAATTTCTCACCCTAAAGTCTGCAACTTCTAACCTCTGAAGTGTCAAGTTTTCTTTTTGCTTTCAGGCCTCACCTGAACTGTTTTTACTTTTTGCAGCCATTCCCCCTGTTATAATGAACGCTCTGGAGAAGAGGGCTTTCATGAAGGTAAGCAGACTGCACTCATGAATGCCATGCTGTTGTTGTTTTTTTTTTTAGTCAGTGGATTTACTGGGTGTGGTGGTGTTTTGTGAGGCTGAAGAGTCATGCCACATTCCACATGTTACGCACACACATTCAGCTCTTGTCTTCTTTTACTTTTGTGTCCCTGTAGCGCTTTCCAATTCTAAATGCTCCAGTGCAGGTGGGGCTCGTGGGTCTTTGGTAAGTGAAGTGAACCCTGGTTTATGAAATCATATGAAGTATCTGTGCCTAAAAGATACAAGTGAGAATGTACAAAATACCCATGTCTGTCTTTTGTTTTCAGCCTGGTGTTTGCAACTCCTCTGTGCTGCGCCTTGTTCCCTCAGAAAAGGTACTGACAGCAGCTTTCACCTCACCTTTACATTGTGCATGAAGTGTTTTGTAACACGGCAGCATTTTTGATCGTGGTCAACTGTCTCTTTGCAGCTCCATGAGTGTGAGCTCGCTGGAACCCGATCTGCAGGAGAGGATACGACAGATCAGTCCTCAGACCACCACCGTCTACTTCAACAAGGGCCTGTAGGAGCAGCAACACTCATCTCCATGCATATGCACAAAACACACAGACACTCACACATACAGTGTATACACTCACACACACGTGTTTTGTACTCTGGGCACAAACGGGAGTACAAAATAAAATGTATTTATACATATTTTGTTTTGTTTGTGGGTATTTCTGCGTTTTTATTTTTGTTTTTAATTGGACTGCATGGAGTTGCTCCAAGTCTGACAGTGGAAGGTTACCATTATTTGAAAAAGAAGATTAATTGAAGGGAAAATGAAACACTTAGAGGAAAGTTGGCTGTCAGTTCTTTCTGTACATAGAAGGCACTCCTTTGGGAAGAAAAACTGACTTCAGATTTTTTTTATTATTATTATCGTGTTGTGGTGTGTTTTCTGTCTTCCGGCGGTCAAAACTGCATATTGGGTGGCAGTTCATGAAATTATGGATTTTGTATTTGACTCACCAATATTTTGTTACATTCAGCTTTACATCCTGATGAATTGCTTGTAATTCCAGTTTAAAATGAAGGCTTGTGCTTGTAAGTTGTGTGTATAATTGCTTCTGAATGTAACGATCTTTTTTGCCTTGTGTCGCCACTCTTTGCAATTCTTGCTCAGTCATTGTCACATTATTCTTTTTGGAGAAGTGATATTGAAAAAAATTCAATCCCAATTACTTTTCATCTACCGTGCAGTTGCACTGAAAAAAAATCAGCTGTAATTAGTCTGACCCTTAATGAATTTTGTCCTGTTTTGTCGTGTTTTTGCCTCTTGTTAACCAGCGCTGCTTCTTACTCTCTTCAACTCTCCTTGAAGTGTACTTACATCCCTTCATATTTTTAGAGCAGGTAATCAGGTGCTAGATACATGTGGCAGAAGAAAATATGTAGAAGTTAAGCTGCAAAAACTCACAAAGCACAGCCAGAAATAGTGAGAGTGGTTTCTATCAACATAAATATGTACTGTGGCAGCCTGTTTTTCAAGATTTTTTAGTCGTTTTAGGTGACGATGCTTGTTTGGTGGTTTGGCGGAGAGGAAAATGTGATGTTGTCAGTGCATTTTATTGCCAAGCTGAAGGAAGAAGAAGAATTATTGTTATCAGATCCTAAATTCCTTCCAAGTTTGACCGTTTTTATGTTTAAATGCAGCGCAGGCGATGGTGTTTTATTGTTATCTTAAAACTTTCAGTTCAGATTTTGGTGGTTTTAATGTTGGCACGTGCCCTGAAGAATTGCAAAAGCTGACTGAAAGAAGTCAATTTCCTGTTCTTGAAAGTCAGAGATGCAGCGTTTCTATTTGAACCAGCTGCCCGCACAACTGCGCTGTAGCCATTGATGTCCTATTGTACCAAATAAAGGTAGTAAATGTGAAAAAGTTAAAGTAATCAATGCCTATTTGTAGGTCAGGGAAGCAGGCAATTGTATGCACAGTGTTTGATGTTGCTTTGTTGAAGTGGACAGCTTGGCTGAGTTTTAGCGTTTCTGATCAAATTCTTTCACATTGTTGACCAAGCTCTCCAAACACACAACTGTCCATTGTGGTTAGATAGTAGTGATGTTGGTGTACATTAGGACAGGTCATCTGTCTGGATTATACAAAATAAGTATATTTTTCTTGGATATATTTATATATACAGTATATATATGATGTAAAGTATATGGAGCACATATGCATGAGGGATTTTAGAGATTTTAGCGTATGCCTCTGTAAGTGAATCCACCAGATGGCCCCACATATGCACGGGAAAACAATGTCTGCTGCTCATATTGCAGGAGGCCATTTTATTGCAAATGAGTACGTGCTGCTCTTGCTTTAGGGCTAATAAGTCCTCAGATTGGAGGAGTCTTCCTCTGGTTGGACTTATCTCAAAACAGAGAACACAGTCTCAAATTACCGACGATGATTCAGCGTCAGTGTGAAGTGGTGTTTATAACGTATGTTGTTTAAAATGTATAACCCACAGTAAGATTGTACAGACCATGTTTATGCTAAAATTCATCTCTGTCAAGTTACTGGAGTTTATGTTTGGGAAATTTGCTACTGCACAGTCATGCATTTAAAGCAAACAGATTGTGTGTGGAGGGACTGTAGCAACTGCACAGCTGTTGCATTTTTATGATTGAACTGTACAAACAGAAATGCACAATGACTGTGGTTATGTGTGATCCTGAAGTTCGGCGTTTCATTTAAGATCACTTTTGGGAAATGTTGTCACCTGAAATTTACAAGAATGTGGATGTCCTGTTTCTTGTAAACATATCTTGCTTGCTCACACTCCATTGTAACTCATATTTTCATAGAAACATTTAAAAAGCCCATGTTATGCTTTTTGGGTTTGACCCTGCAAACTTAGACAACCTCAAGTCCAGGCTTTCCTCTGTTAATTATCTACAACACTATGTAACACATGTGCATAACCCCTACCTAGCAGCTAGTCTGGGATGCCCTCAGTCTGCCTATGCTCAGGTCTGTACGTAGAACCAACATATTACCACGTTTCTGCCTTTAGTTGGCCAAGTTGACCAATCAAAGCAGGCTGCTACAATGTACAATGTGGAAAAAATGCTGTTTTTGAAAACTAAAGCTTCTAGTAGAGCAGAAAAATGAAATAACACTCCTGTAAGTATGCATAACACGGGTTCTTTAATTGTCTTCTGTCTCATCCATGTAAACACACATCGGTTACCGTTTGAGCCTCCAGGTGCTTGAATCAAACTCCTGATCACATGCGCTGCAGGACAGTGTTTCAGAATTAGCATCATTACTGTATTACCATGTTTGAAGTGCTTGCAGTTCTGCTACAGTGCTGATGGTCCTTATTGTGTGTTCCGCTTGAGGTTTGCTGAGGGTAAAACTGCCTTTGCTGTGCTGCTGTAGGAGCTAGCTAATTATGTGTTGCTGTTTAAAAATGAGAAGTACACATTGAAGATTGTGATTCTTTATCATGCCGGATGATGCGACCGCTAATTCATAATTCATTCATGGTCTGGCAGCTTTCAGTGCTTATAACCAAGTTGCTTACGTTATGCTTTTTTTTTTCTTCCTTTGTGTTTTTCTACTCTTGGAGTTATGGTGCGGAAATATCAAGAACAAAACTGAAGGGTTTGAGATGTCCGCATTCAAAAACATTTGTAAACTTGCATCTCAGCTTGTGACTGTACTGTACCACCGTAACACGTCGCACCCACAGATGTAGCCAAAGATGAGACGGGTATGAATTGTGCAGGATTAAGAAGATGATGAAGAAGAAGCGTGTAGCTTTTTACCTTTTTTCTTTCAGCTTTAGCATAAGGACCTTTTGCCAGACTCCTGCAAGAACGTGTTAGTTTATTTACAAAGTGGTCCTAAACTTTATCAGTGCAACACTCAACAGTACACCAAATTTGTCAAGAATGTCACAAAGAATTCTAAATACAAAGTGATGAGATTGATATGAATAAATCCCAACACTCTTTTTATGTCGTCATATTTTAACCGTTGATTTTATTCACATTACACTAAAAAGTCATGAAAAGCACACTTGTTGCTCTCATTTACAGCCTGAGTTGTGTATGCCATAAAAATGTTCCATCTCTGCATACTGAAGGTACAAATGTAAAGACAATCTGTGTTAATGTTACACTCCATGAATGTTTTGGTTGTTTCATGTACATATGACTTCCATACATGTAGACCCGTCAGTATTGGTGCATAGTGTTTTCTCCCTCCGTTTTGTATTGTTTTGAAATATGTTTCCGTGATGTGAAATGTATTTAACTCAGAGCAATAGAATAAAATGTGTCCAAACCTGTCTGCGTAATGCAATTATATCAAACGCTGTCTATTATTGTTACATTTGAAATATATATAAGGTCAACAAGAGAATATTACAATAGAGAGGCCTTGGGCTGATGTATGCGTCTGAGAGTTTTTTTTAACTGTATTTGGATAAATACAGTTAACATGATAATTATTTAAACATGATACCTGCTGAATTTTGGACCAATGCAGACTTGTAAAACAGACAGATATTTGCTTTCATTCTTCAGCCATAGTATGTTAGTTGTTCTGAAGCTGTAACAAATTTGGCTGTTTACTAGACAAGTGGTTTCGAGTAAACAATGTTTTTGTATGCCCGAAGATACAGATGAAACTAGAAAAGCACTCAGAGGATGCAGTACTCGGCCAAGGCTGTTCATTCCCCCATATGCCATTGTCAGAAATACAACATATTTTTGTAGAAATGCAGCATTTTTTAAATTAGTTATTGATGATTAAAAATCGTGGCAACATAGAATATGACCATTTTATATATAAACTAATTTTTTTAAGTTGTTTCTTGGATGCTTTTGTTGGTATTATTCAGTAGATGAGTTGAGAGGAAAGCAGGGAAGACCTGCAGTAAAGGACCGTGAGCTGGAATCAAACCTGTGTCTCTGATGCAGTCCTGTTTATGAGTTGCCCTCTCAACCAGCTGTGCAACCTGGGCATCTTTTTTTCCACTTGTTGGATGACGCACTTAACAATGACATTTTTTTTTCCATATTTTGGACGATATACTAAACTATGACGTTTTAATAACGTTTTGGATGACATGCTAAACTATGACTTTTTAATAACGTTTTAGACGACATACTGAACTATGACGTTTTTTTTTCCACATTTGGGATGACATACTAAACTATGACATTTTTTTGCACATTTTGGACGACATACTAAACTATGACTTTTTTCCACATTTGGGATGACATACTAAACTATGACATTTTTTTCCACATTTTGGACGACATACTAAACAATGACGTTTTTTGCACATTTGGCACGACATACTAAACTATGACGTTTTTTCTGTCATTTTGAACAACATACTAAACTATGACATTTTTTTGCACATTTTGGACGACATACTAAACTATGACGTTTTTTCTGTCATTTTGAACAACATACTAAACTATGACATTTTTTTGCACATTTTGGACGACATACTAAACTATGACTTTTTTTCCACATTTGGCACGACATACTAAACTGACGTTTTTTCTGTCATTTTGAACAACATACTAAACTATGACATTTTTTTGCACATTTTGGACGACATACTAAACTATGACTTTTTTTCCACGTTTGGCACGACATACTAAACTGACGTTTTTTCTGTCATTTTGAACAACATACTAAACTGACGTTTTTTTCCACATTTTGGACGACATACTAAACTATGACGTTTTTTTCCACATTTGGCACGACATACTAAACTATGACGTTTTTTCTGTCATTTTGAACAACATACTAAACTATGACATTTTTTTGCACATTTTGGACGACATACTAAACTATGACTTTTTTTCCACGTTTGGGATGACATACTAAACTATGACGTTTTTTCTGTCATTTTGAACAACATACTAAACTATGACGTTTTTTCTGTCATTTTGAACAACATACTAAACTATGACATTTTTTTGCACATTTTGGACGACATACTAAACTATGACGTTTTTTTTTGCACATTTTGGACGACATACTAAACTATGACGTTTTTTCCACGTTTTGGACGACATACTAAACTATGATGTTTTTTGCACATTTTGGATGACATACTAAACTATGACGTTTTTTTCCACGTTTTGGACGACATAGTAAACTATGATGTAGCGTTTTGGATGGCATACTAAACTATGACTTTTTTTGCACATTTTGGACAACATTACTAAACTATGATGTTTTAATAACGTTTTGGACGACATGCTAAACTATGACGGGTTTTTTTTCCACATTTGGGATGACATACTAAACTATGACGGTTTTTTTTGCACATTTTGGACAACATACTAAACTATGATGTTTTAATAACATTTTGGACGACATACTAAACTATGACGTTTTTTTCCACATTTTGGACGACATACTAAACTATGACGTTTTTTCTGTCATTTTGAACAACATACTAAACTATGACATTTTTTTGCACATTTTGGACGACATACTAAACTATGACGTTTTTTTCCACATTTTGGACGACATACTAAACTATGACGTTTTTTTCCACATTTGGCACGACATACTAAACTATGACGTTTTTTCTGTCATTTTGAACAACATACTAAACTATGACATTTTTTTGCACATTTTGGACGACATACTAAACTATGACTTTTTTCCACATTTGGCACGACATACTAAACTGACGTTTTTTCTGTCATTTTGAACAACATACTAAACTATGACATTTTTTTGCACATTTTGGACGACATACTAAACTATGACGTTTTTTCCACATTTGGCACGACATACTAAACTGACGTTTTTTCTGTCATTTTGAACAACATACTAAACTGACGTTTTTTTCCACATTTTGGACGACATACTAAACTATGACGTTTTTTTCCACATTTGGCACGACATACTAAACTATGACGTTTTTTCTGTCATTTTGAACAACATACTAAACTATGACATTTTTTTGCACATTTTGAACAACATACTAAACTATGACGTTTTTTCTGTCATTTTGAACAACATACTAAACTATGACATTTTTTTGCACATTTTGGACGACATACTAAACTATGACTTTTTTTCCACATTTGGGATGACATACTAAACTATGACGTTTTTTTCCACATTTGGCACGACATACTAAACTATGACGTTTTTTCTGTCATTTTGAACAACATACTAAACTATGACATTTTTTTGCACATTTTGGACGACATACTAAACTATGACGTTTTTTTTTTGCACATTTTGGACGACATACTAAACTATGACGTTTTTTTCCACGTTTTGGACGACATACTAAACTATGATGTTTTTTGCACATTTTGGATGACATACTAAACTATGACGTTTTTTTCCACGTTTTGGACGACATAGTAAACTATGATGTAGCGTTTGGATGGCATACTAAACTATGACTTTTTTTGCACATTTTGGACAACATTACTAAACTATGATGTTTTAATAACGTTTTGGACGACATGCTAAACTATGACGGGTTTTTTTTCCACATTTGGGATGACATACTAAACTATGACGGTTTTTTTTGCACATTTTGGACAACATACTAAACTATGATGTTTTAATAACATTTTGGACGACATACTAAACTATGACGTTTTTTTCCACATTTTGGACGACATACTAAACTATGACGTTTTTTCTGTCATTTTGAACAACATACTAAACTATGACATTTTTTTGCACATTTTGGACGACATACTAAACTATGACGTTTTTTTCCACATTTTGGACGACATACTAAACTATGACGTTTTTTTCCACATTTGGCACGACATACTAAACTATGACGTTTTTTCTGTCATTTTGAACAACATACTAAACTATGACATTTTTTTGCACATTTTGGACGACATACTAAACTATGACTTTTTTTCCACATTTGGCACGACATACTAAACTGACGTTTTTTCTGTCATTTTGAACAACATACTAAACTATGACATTTTTTTGCACATTTTGGACGACATACTAAACTATGACGTTTTTTCCACATTTGGCACGACATACTAAACTGACGTTTTTTCTGTCATTTTGAACAACATACTAAACTGACGTTTTTTTCCACATTTTGGACGACATACTAAACTATGACGTTTTTTTCCACATTTGGCACGACATACTAAACTATGACGTTTTTTCTGTCATTTTGAACAACATACTAAACTATGACATTTTTTGCACATTTTGGACGACATACTAAACTATGACTTTTTTTCCACGTTTGGGATGACATACTAAACTATGACGTTTTTTTCCACATTTGGCACGACATACTAAACTATGACGTTTTTTCTGTCATTTTGAACAACATACTAAACTATGACTTTTTTTTTCCACGTTTTGGACGACATACTAAACAATGACGTTTTTTGCACATTTTGGATGACATACTAAACTATGACATTTTTTTTCCACAATTTGGATGACATACTAAACTCTGACTTTTTTTTTCCACGTTTTGGACGACATACTAAACTATGACGTTTTTTTTCCACGTTTTGGACGACATACTAAACTATGACGTTTTTTTTCCACAATTTGGACGACATACTAAACTATGACTTTTTTTCCACGTTTTGGACGACATACTAAACTATGACGTTTTTTTGCACATTTTGGACGACATACTAAACTATGACTTTTTTTCCACATTTGGGATGACATACTAAACTATGACATTTTTTTCCACATTTTGGACGACATACTAAACTATGACTTTTTTTCCACGTTTGGGATGACATACTAAACTATGACGTTTTTTCTGTCATTTTGAACAACATACTAAACTATGACGTTTTTTCTGTCATTTTGAACAACATACTAAACTATGACATTTTTTTGCACATTTTGGACGACATACTAAACTATGACTTTTTTTCCACGTTTGGGATGACATACTAAACTATGACTTTTTTTCCACGTTTGGGATGACATACTAAACTATGACGTTTTTTTCCACATTTGGCACGACATACTAAACTATGACGTTTTTTCTGTCATTTTGAACAACATACTAAACTATGACTTTTTTTTTCCACGTTTTGGACGACATACTAAACAATGACGTTTTTTGCACATTTTGGATGACATACTAAACTATGACATTTTTTTTCCACAATTTGGATGACATACTAAACTCTGACTTTTTTTTTTCCACGTTTTGGACGACATACTAAACTATGACGTTTTTTTCCACGTTTTGGACGACATACTAAACTATGACGTTTTTTTTCCACAATTTGGACGACATACTAAACTATGACTTTTTTTCCACGTTTTGGACGACATACTAAACTATGACGTTTTTTTGCACATTTTGGACGACATACTAAACTATGACTTTTTTCCACATTTGGGATGACATACTAAACTATGACATTTTTTTCCACATTTTGGACGACATACTAAACTATGACTTTTTTTCCACGTTTGGGATGACATACTAAACTATGACGTTTTTTCTGTCATTTTGAACAACATACTAAACTATGACGTTTTTTCTGTCATTTTGAACAACATACTAAACTATGACATTTTTTTGCACATTTTGGACGACATACTAAACTATGACGTTTTTTCCACATTTGGCACGACATACTAAACTGACGTTTTTTCTGTCATTTTGAACAACATACTAAACTGACGTTTTTTTCCACATTTTGGACGACATACTAAACTATGACGTTTTTTTCCACATTTGGCACGACATACTAAACTATGACGTTTTTTCTGTCATTTTGAACAACATACTAAACTATGACATTTTTTTGCACATTTTGAACAACATACTAAACTATGACGTTTTTTCTGTCATTTTGAACAACATACTAAACTATGACATTTTTTTGCACATTTTGGACGACATACTAAACTATGACTTTTTTTCCACATTTGGGATGACATACTAAACTATGACGTTTTTTTCCACATTTGGCACGACATACTAAACTATGACGTTTTTTCTGTCATTTGAACAACATACTAAACTATGACATTTTTTTGCACATTTTGGACGACATACTAAACTATGACGTTTTTTTTTTGCACATTTTGGACGACATACTAAACTATGACGTTTTTTTCCACGTTTTGGACGACATACTAAACTATGATGTTTTTTGCACATTTTGGATGACATACTAAACTATGACGTTTTTTTCCACGTTTTGGACGACATAGTAAACTATGATGTAGCGTTTTGGATGGCATACTAAACTATGACTTTTTTTGCACATTTTGGACAACATTACTAAACTATGATGTTTTAATAACGTTTTGGACGACATGCTAAACTATGACGGGTTTTTTTTCCACATTTGGGATGACATACTAAACTATGACGGTTTTTTTTGCACATTTTGGACAACATACTAAACTATGATGTTTTAATAACATTTTGGACGACATACTAAACTATGACGTTTTTTTCCACATTTTGGACGACATACTAAACTATGACGTTTTTTCTGTCATTTTGAACAACATACTAAACTATGACATTTTTTTGCACATTTTGGACGACATACTAAACTATGACGTTTTTTTCCACATTTTGGACGACATACTAAACTATGACGTTTTTTTCCACATTTGGCACGACATACTAAACTATGACGTTTTTTCTGTCATTTTGAACAACATACTAAACTATGACATTTTTTTGCACATTTTGGACGACATACTAAACTATGACTTTTTTTCCACATTTGGCACGACATACTAAACTGACGTTTTTTCTGTCATTTTGAACAACATACTAAACTATGACATTTTTTTGCACATTTTGGACGACATACTAAACTATGACGTTTTTTCCACATTTGGCACGACATACTAAACTGACGTTTTTTCTGTCATTTTGAACAACATACTAAACTGACGTTTTTTTCCACATTTTGGACGACATACTAAACTATGACGTTTTTTTCCACATTTGGCACGACATACTAAACTATGACGTTTTTTTCTGTCATTTTGAACAACATACTAAACTATGACATTTTTTTGCACATTTTGGACGACATACTAAACTATGACTTTTTTTCCACGTTTGGGATGACATACTAAACTATGACGTTTTTTTCCACATTTGGCACGACATACTAAACTATGACGTTTTTTCTGTCATTTTGAACAACATACTAAACTATGACTTTTTTTTTCCACGTTTTGGACGACATACTAAACAATGACGTTTTTTGCACATTTTGGATGACATACTAAACTATGACATTTTTTTTCCACAATTTGGATGACATACTAAACTCTGACTTTTTTTTTCCACGTTTTGGACGACATACTAAACTATGACGTTTTTTTTCCACGTTTTGGACGACATACTAAACTATGACGTTTTTTTTCCACAATTTGGACGACATACTAAACTATGACTTTTTTTCCACGTTTTGGACGACATACTAAACTATGACGTTTTTTTGCACATTTTGGACGACATACTAAACTATGACTTTTTTTCCACATTTGGGATGACATACTAAACTATGACATTTTTTTCCACATTTTGGACGACATACTAAACTATGACTTTTTTCCACGTTTGGGATGACATACTAAACTATGACGTTTTTTCTGTCATTTTGAACAACATACTAAACTATGACGTTTTTTCTGTCATTTTGAACAACATACTAAACTATGACATTTTTTTGCACATTTTGGACGACATACTAAACTATGACTTTTTTTCCACGTTTGGGATGACATACTAAACTATGACTTTTTTTCCACGTTTGGGATGACATACTAAACTATGACGTTTTTTTCTGTCATTTTGAACAACATACTAAACTATGACGTTTTTTCTGTCATTTTGAACAACATACTAAACTATGACATTTTTTTGCACATTTTGGACGACATACTAAACTATGACTTTTTTTCCACATTTGGGATGACATACTAAACTATGACGTTTTTTCTGTCATTTTGAACAACATACTAAACTATGACGTTTTTTTCTGTCATTTTGGAACAACATACTAAACTATGACATTTTTTTGCACATTTTGGACGACATACTAAACTATGACGTTTTTTTTTTGCACATTTTGGACGACATACTAAACTATGACGTTTTTTTCCACGTTTTGGACGACATACTAAACTATGATGTTTTTTGCACATTTTGGATGACATACTAAACTATGACGTTTTTTTCCACGTTTTGGACGACATAGTAAACTATGATGTAGCGTTTTGGATGGCATACTAAACTATGACTTTTTTTGCACATTTTGGACAACATTACTAAACTATGATGTTTTAATAACGTTTTGGACGACATGCTAAACTATGACGGGTTTTTTTCCACATTTGGGATGACATACTAAACTATGACGGTTTTTTTTGCACATTTTGGACAACATACTAAACTATGATGTTTTAATAACATTTTGGACGACATGCTAAACTATGACGTTTTTTTGCACATTTTGGACAACATATTATAATATTTTCAGCTGAACTAAAGACAGACTTTGTGATTTTTCTGCTCACATGTTGTGTTGTTGTGAACTACTCTTTCAAATAAATAGCCTCGTAACCCCTGGAAACCAGCATTTGTCCTGTCTTTGTGTCGCTCCTCGGCGACCCTAAACAGCCAGTCCTAATGTTTTTTGAGCAACACACCATATTGTGAAGTTTTTACAGTGATGGTTCTACTGTGGATCAGTTTGACATGTTCAGGCATTCTTTGTGTGAAAACTCAAAGATTTCAGATATCAGAAGGTGGTTTTCAACTTTCTCTGTTAACTTTCTGCTTCAACTTTTCTGGAACTAAATTTACTTCACTAAGCCAGCCCTCTGAACTTCCAGTAAGCTGTGTTCCTATTGGCTGTCCAGGTGGCTGCATGGTGTAATCAGAAACACCTGAGCAGCTCAGTGTCTTCCTGTTTTATGTCTGCAGTCAAACATTTCCTCTGCTTCTCTTCACTGAACCGGGTTTGGTTCTGTTGCTTTAGTTTATTCATTAGGCGTTGGCTTGCAGCTTCCAGCAGTAAAATCCTCTTTAATGTGTTTCTTGGTGTGTTGTAGGGCTTTGTACTGAATAGTTGTCTTGGTAAATGTGGCTCTTTAGCCACAGTTATCACATGGTGCTAATGTGTGCAGTGATTAGTGGATATGGTGCAGCTGAGTTGTCTTTATCTTGGCTGTAGTGAGTCTTTAGAGGTTTTTGGTCAGACACATTCTGTGTTCTTGTTTGTGAACTAACGTTGGTTGTCCAGAAGGTAAGAGTTCCTGTCCTGATTCTCTGTTTAAAGAGGTTCTCTGGTAGGCTGCAGGAGAATTTAGCGTTTGGGTTGTGCTAATTTGGTTTTTGTATGGTTTCATTTGGACGACTATCTTGAGGCCCCTCCATGTGGTTTAGTGAGGTTTTCTGTAACAGTTCTACAAAGCAACCTGCAGCAGAAGAGACTCTGAGAGTTTTTTAGGAAGTTCTGGAGACCAGACTTTAGAGCAGCAGAAACATTTGTCAGCAGTTTGAGCAGGAGAAGGTGAGCTTCAGAGTAGAAATGAGAAGGAAACTTGACCCGTGTGGTGAGGTCTTGTATGAAGAGTTTGAGCAGGTTGTGAAGAGTCTGTAGTTCTTTGGTCCGAAAGAACAAGAAGAGTCGACTCATTAAAGGAGAAAATGGAGATATTGTGGTTCTTCTGTCACTCTGCAGTTTCCTTACACTGGATATCATGTTTCTATTTTAAATGATTTACTGTGTGAGCCCAAGAAGACTTCAATAAACTCCCTCCATCCCCTGGACACAACAGATTTTATTACCATGTTTAATCTTTTTTTTTTTTATTTGTTCTTGAGTTTTAACATAGTTTTTCTCTTTGCTTGTGTAGTTTTGTCATCTGTGTGAAAGGTGCTAAACAAATAAAGTTGAATTGAATAAACTGAATAACTGACTAACTCATGATTGTGACAACAGAAGTATTTTCATTGTGACTTGAGGGTTTGTTTCATTTTTAAGGTTGGGGTTAAAATCTTAACAGAAAAAAGGGTTAAAGAATTAAACTACATAAAAAAAAGGAATTAAATCAAAGGAAAAAACATTTAATACAATAAAAAAAATTAAAAATTAAACACTAAATACAATTAAATTATATTAAACAAACAACATTTAATTATGTAATTAAACAAAAGATACCAAATATGTAATTATGAAATTACATTTTAAAACAAATATTAAACATTAAAGATTAAATATTTTAGATCATTAAACATTTAAAAATACAATCAAACAAGAACAATATTAAACATTTAAAAAATATGAAACATTTAATAAGATTATTAAACCTTTAGAAAGACAAAACACTTAATTAAAAATTAAAATGTTTAATTAGAAAATTAAATCTTAAAGTCAAAACTTTAAATAGGAATCAAACAGAAAATACAACTAGACGAGCCCTCAGTAGAGGGCAGAACCACGCCCTCTACTGGCGAAACCCTGTCCTCCCTATACAAATGATGCAATATGTATCGATTTTGATCATCGTACGTATCTCCCTTCCTACTTGATCTGCTGACCTGTAACTCCACAACTGAGCAGGGGACCTTAGACTGATCTTCAGTGCCAAGTTTGATTATCCTGACTTCAGCACTTGCAGAGATATCTGAACGGACATAGCCACATACATACATACCCAGCCAGATACTGCACCGAATGCAGCAACCCCGCTGACATTCGTCAGGCGTGGTTAATGAAGCATTTAAAAAGAAAATTAAACATTAAAAGGGGGTAAAACATTTAAGAAAAATCTTAAAGATTTAATCTAAAAATTAAACATTGCTAAAGAAAAGGAAATTTTTCAAACAAGCCGATAAAACATTTGAAAAAACAATTAAACATTAAAAAGACAAACATTTCAAAGTCAAATCAGACATTAGAAAAGAATAAAAGGTAAGAAAAGAGCAAAACTAAACATTGAAGAAGAATCAAACTAAAAACAAAACATTTGAAAAGACACCAGTTAGACTTTAGAAGATCAAATTAAACAGAGGAGACGATAAAATGATGAAAGAGCAAAAACAGATAAAGGTCTTAAAGTGTTTTGTAGTCTGAAATGAAAACATCAAGTTGTTTCTTCAAACATTTCCTCTTTCTATGTTTTTGGTTTGATTGTGGACAGATTTACTAAGAGCTCATTTAAGAAAAGTGCTTTCCAGATAAAGTCTACTAGTAGTTGAAGGCATCAATCAAACTAACGTTACCTTCTGATCTCCACAAACTTTACTGTTCAGTGAAGAGAATCAAAGTTTGTTCAGGATTTCTAAAGAACCCACAGGTGAAGGTCTGAGAAGAACTCAGATGGATGGTCTAAATGTGAAATCAAGACTCATGGTCACAAGTTTTAAGGCTTCTGTGAACCAGAAAGTTCAAACTAACAGCCATTTACTCAGGAACTTCTTAAATTTCAGTCCTCAGACTGTCTAAAGGTTCAAACAAACAGTGAACTACTCAGGAACTTAGAAGATATCAGTCCTTGGACTGTCTGAAAGTTGAATCTAACAGAGATCTACTATGGGACAGCCCTCAGACTGTGTGAAAGCTCAGGTCCTGAGGACTCGGGAGGTCTGTAGGCTTTGGAAAGTCTTGGAACTGAGGGTTCAACCCTCCAGCACAAAGGCTGAAGTCCAACCCTCTAAGAAAAACGGTCAAGTTGAGACTTGAGTTAAAAAAAACTTGAAAATGACAAAAAATAGATGATAAATGCGCGAAAAAAAGAAGAATTAGTATCTGAGCAAGTAGCTCAGGGGGATAAGAGGAGAGACTACCAAGTGGAAGATAGCAGGATTGAGTCCCACCACCAGCAAGTTTCTTTCTTTGTCTAAGTTTTTCAGAAAATTTGAGAAGGGTCTGGTCTTGAACCAGCAACCTGCAGCTCCATAGGCATATCCTTAACTCACTGAGCTACAAATCAGATAATAATATACAATTTCGTCGTCCCTTTGACATCGTAGTTTTCAAGTGACCACATCGGTGGGGCCAAGGCAGAGTCTGGGTGGAGTCAGGGTGGAGTCTGGGCAGAGAGTAGGAGGGGAGGCCATTTCGCCACAATCAGGTGAAATTCCCCTAAATATGAAATTGTTTACCAATCCAGATATGTGTGTTGATTTTGGCGAGCTTTTGAGCATTTTAAACCCGTCAAAAAGTACTTTGTTTGTCACGGCAGTGATGCATTGCCACAGCAACAGCGTTATATGAATCGTCAAAATCTTCACTGTGGCATCATCTAGGTGTGAACGCTGAGCTGCCAAATTTCTAGAATGATATGACAACGTATCATGCAACGGGACGTGCAAATGTAATGACAAGAACTCCCTGTTGCCAGTAGGTGGCGCTATGAGTATTTCTAAATTCATGAGTGTGGATGTGTTCAGACCCGGACTGGTGTCCACCATATGAAGTTTGGTCCAGATTGGACCACGTGCAGCTGAGATATAAATAATTCAATTTTCATGGCGAAACATCGAAATTCGCCGCACCACCACAGACACGCCCTTTGATGACGAGTCACATTTCCTCTGGGAATCATCATCAACGTGTTTAGGCTTATGTCACCAAATTAATAATAATAAAAGTAAAAACAACGGAGCCTAGTGGAGACATAGTGATGAGGTCTTTATTAACTGCAGCTAGTATGCACTTATCCTTGTTGCACTCAACACACACATGCAAGCAACACCTGCTTCAGTCACCACAAACAGTCTCAAATGTGACAACAATAGCCGAACCTGTGTGCCTTTGGTCATCAAACCTGCTCCTCTCAGTGCTGAGTTTAGAGTCAAGTTGTCATTATTACACACAGAGAACACACACTGTTGTCTGTCATATTAGAGGCTCATTGAGGTGCCCGAACAGGAGAAGCAAATGAAGCTTTTACACACCAGTGATATTTAAAATGTACCACTAACAGCTCATAAAAGTGTGCCTTTAGATTGAAGCATGTGGTTTTCTAAATGGCAATTTTCAAGTAATCTAAACTTATTGATGACCCTGAATGATAAAGCTAACTCCTACGTCCCTTACTTTCTCATACCCGTGTCAAAAATCTAACTCATCATTGTCTGCAGAGGTAACAGAATAATCAGTGACAAACGCTGTAATAACATTGGTTCTTTTCGGCATTTCACAGCTAGATTTTTCATCCCCAACAGCAAATTACTGTGCAAAAACAGGTATAAAGTGATATTAGACAATGCAAACAGAGTTAAATGTCAGTATAATAGCTAATCCTAACTGTACATTATTTCAGAATTCTAGTTTTGATCTAATACAGCGTAACTGACCTTTGTCTGATGCTACAAAATATTATTTCACTGGTGCAATTTTTTTAACAGCCTCTAGCACATCTGCTGTCTCCACCTTATTACCAAACTCCTTCCTCACGGTGTTCCAGGAGGATGCCCTGCAAAACACAGCACACAGGTAAATACAGACATGTATAAGAATGCAGTGATGACCAGTTTGTGAAGCTGAGATGTCTGTTGGGCTACCTGATCTCCTGGTCGATGACAAACACTCCCCCAGGATAAAACCCTCTCCGTTCATGTTGCCTGGTAACCGGACCTCCAGGCCGGATGAAGTTCTGCAAACTCCCAGACGAATGAAACCCAGACCGCCCATCTTCCTCTGCAGCGGGCCGTAGAAATGTTTCTACAACACAGTGTACATTTAGTGAGCAATCAGGAAAATGAAACATGTAGTTTTCAGTATCTTTTAACACAAATGTCAAAATTCAAAAGCTGAATATTGTTAAGAGTGACACAAGGAGAAAGATACAACAATTAGATTCTGCATGTGTTATGGCTGGCTGTTAGAAAGAAGCAAGCACTTCTATAGCCTCTATTTAATAAGGAGTGCATTGAGATTAAGCCTCTTTGTGATGTATACTTGCCCAATTTGGGTCTTTGACAATTTTCAGCTTTTCTGATATTCATAGATCAAACAAATAAATAACATGACTGTTTTATTGCTAGGTTTTAAGACAGATGCTTTACTGCTGTTACTGGTCTTTAAAAAATACAAAAAGCAAGACTGGGTACTTGTAACCACAGCTCTGGTAGATCTGACGTTACTGGGGAGAGCTGCTAACCTTTTCATCTACTAGATGTCCCAGCCAGTTGCGGCTGAAGTCCTGGATCTCTGTGCCGACGTTCTCTTTCACCACAGCGACCAGAGGGACCCCGAGCCTCTTCCAGCTGGGGCTTCGAGAGGACAGCTCAGCGGGCTTCCTATGCCATGACAGTTATACACATGAGGGAAAATGTAACTCAGAGTTGAACAGAATAGACTATATTCATATTCAGGGAGCTGGAGAATCACCTCTCTGCACAAAAATCATCCAGGTCTTCTAACGGCCATGACCACCGCCCCGTTCGTCTCCCACAGACTCTTTGCTTTGATGACCTTGTCATCTGCAGACAAAACAACACAATCTTTCGACTTCAACTCTCCAAGCTGACATGCCAGTGATAAAGTAATCACAAACATTTAATGTATTTTACTGCTATAATAATTCAATGAAGTGTAGAAGATAAAAGATACAGCCTTCAAGTAGAGAGAAAACTAAATGTTCATGGCCACATGGAGCATATGTAGAACATGCTTATTTAAAACAGTAAATGGTTTCTCAGTGCTTTACAGTGATCTAATCTGTAATACCGGCAGATTTTAAAAAGCTGCTTTTCCTCAAATGCAGCACAAAACCTCATTCACTGCATGTACAATACATGTAAACATGTAACGGTAAAGAAAATTACACATGGCTGATTCTAGTGCTGATGTACACTAATTTTCATCCTAATAGGCTCAAGAACGGCTGGTGTTAAGACAAAGCAGGCTTAGTGGTGGGAGACATTATGGAACTGCATCAGAAAGCCGACCGACCATCTGTGGTGGAGCGCAAGGTCGCATCTTCAAGGTATTCCAGCGATGCACTGGCAGCTTTAGGAATACACAGATCAGTGTTGGCCAGAAAGATCCCGGCTAGGGCAGCTCCGACAGCGCCACGACCCAGTGACCACATCCCCATTCCGAATAGCTCCCCTCCAGCCCAGACTCAGACACTGCAGCATAAAACACAGAACCAAGAACAATTAATCATCTTGTTTTAGCAAAACAGTTTTCATTCACTGCCTCTTGTAGCTCTCAGATGTAGAGACGCAGTTGAATATTAACATGTTCACAGCAAAGCAGTTTCTCTTTCTTATGAATCCACAGGAGGAACTGAAATCTCCATGAGGTCGAGACGCCAACAAGACCCAACAGTCAACTCAGCGTGTTGCTATATCTGTCTGTTAGTGTGGCACTCTTTGCCAGCATAGCATCTCAACTAAATCTCAACAATGAGATAAAATACCTGACATAAAAACATGCATAAGCTCCTTTTGCGTGCAGCCAGTGTGTGTTCTGATCAGCTACTTTGGGACATGAACGTACTATCCAAATATATAGATAAATATAGATCCTTGTTTGGGTCTATAAAATGTCATGACCACAGCCATCACAATTTCCACAACCCAGGTCTTTAAATCCTTTGTCAGACGTTACTTCCAAAGGCAAAGATATTATGTTTTTTGTCACAGGGAGCTAATTATATTTGCTGTGAATGAATAACAGACCATATGGAAACTCCACTCTGAAAGTATTCCTAAGTTTTCTAACTTGATTGGTAACTTTAATTAAAAAATGATACAGTGCTTTGAAGATAAAATGACTGTTAGTAAATACACATTTATTTTATCTGTTTTCACAACAGCTGCTAGTTCCAGCACAAAGTTGGTAGGAACCAAGGAAGCAGGTCACGACTAACTGCAACTATAACCAACGCAAGTTGGGTTGCAAAAAAAAAGGTGACTGTGTAAGCAGTCAAATATGTCCTTGCCTGAAGAAATCTTGTTCGGGTCAGGACTTGCTTTGGCTTTACTTTGGTGAAACAGAGCGTTCTGGTTTCCTAAAATCGGGGGCCTGGCTGGGATGGAAGGCTGTCTGCTCACGGTAGAGTTCCCCAGAGGGAGCGCAGAGCAACGCCGGGGAAGGCTCCACCTCAAAGCGGTGGAAACATCTGGACAGTGCCAGCATCAGGGATTTTGGAAAAAGCCTGATCCTCTGACTACACACTCCCTCAAGGTTTCACTGAAGACACAAAACACAGGTGTCTTCTAAGCAGGGTCGAACCACGCCGCCATGCTACAGAGCGTGAATATAAAATAAAAAAATAACACAGTGCATCTCATCTGCAAGCCCTACTTTCAAGGGTAACTGATTTGGCAGCTTTAAAAGAAAAACATTCCTTCATGGCATTTTAATTTCAGTGTTATACCTACTGTTAACCGGTTAGCCGACTTTCACTCTGTGGACTGCAGTGTGCCATAACAAAATGAAAAAGCAAAAGTAAAAATATTTGGTTCTTATCTTCACATCTTACAGCATTACAGTTCGCTTTTCTTTTACAAATAAACTTCTTATTTTCTTGCACCTTCAGCTCTCTCTTGCATGTGACGAGACACCAACGCATACATTTGACAGAGATCACAAACATCAGTTTACAAAATGCTACACAAAAATATAAACTATTAAAAGTAAGAATGTCATATACTGACTTGTCTCCACTGCCAAGGAGCAAATAAATGCTTTCTCTCTTCTCTAGCTCCAGCTGAGACACTTATATCTCAGGGGACAAAGAAGTGAAAAAACGATAACATAAGCAGCCAATAGAGACAGACGTACACGCCTGCAACACAAACAAGAGGCTGGGTTTTTGAAATGCATCTGCAGCGCAAGCAGTGAAAACAGCTGCCAACAATGAGACATTGCACAATGTTTGTAAACAATAAACAAAGCTACTAAAATTATTACAGAAATGAGATGTCTGGTTGGTTGAAGGACAATCAAGTAAAGTAAATTCAAGTAAAGTTTTCAGTACTTTGACTGTTGTTATATGTTGGTACCCTGCATACTTCCTTATTTAAACCACTGCAGGAGGAAACGTGGTTGTTTTTTAATACTTCATTGATTCTGTCATTCCTCCTACACCAACAAGTAGGTTTACTTTTAATACTATAAGTATGTTTTGATTAGAAATCTATGTGGTTTTACTTGAGTATTTTAATGTCATACTTCTTTTCAAATACATTTTAAGGGTAAATATGGCAAGAATTGCAGTAAACACTTTAAAGCAGACATTGCACCTCATTGCACTATTACACTTTTAAATACTTGTTTCTATTTACTTGTATATATAATTAATACTTGTTTTATACAGCTGTTTGTTGTTTGTTATAACTATGTTGTGTTTTGTTTTTTGTAAATGTCAACAAAGTTTCATTGCAGAAATACAATGACAATAAATATCCTTGAATCTTGAATAAACTACAGCAGGAACAACAGTTAATGGTTACTTTGAACCTTAAGATCTTTCACACAAAGCAGACAGGTTTACAAATTATGGGTTTATATCTCAGATTAAAAACACAACAGTATGTAAAGGAGTTCGATTTAAATTGTACTTATACCACATTAGCGAAAATAATTAACAAAATAATCTGCAAAATAAAGCTCTGAGAACCATTTTGAACTAGGTATAGTCCACGGTGTTTGTTTCCAAGCATAGTTAACAGATACTGCGAAACACAGGTTACCTAACTCTATTTGTCACTGTCAATAATGTGTTGTTTTTGTAGCAATAGCAGCTCAGTGTAGGTGTGTGAGATTATTTCATACGTACTTGTTTTGGGCTAAATATTTTGTGCTACTAATTTAACAGCTGATTAAAACACATTAACTGTTAAATAAAAGTATCCTGATATCGTAGTCAAAACGACATTTAGTCTGCTTGTGAAGCAAAAAGATGAGGTGGCACAAACTGACTGGTGGACCGCCCCATGACAATTATGCAGTTAATGACCTTGATACTGTAATTGTGTAACTTAACCACTGACAATAACCAAAGGCTCCACAAGCTACACTTAAAATTGTAACTGAAACGGGCTGTTTCATATGATTTAGCATTTTGAGAGCTAGGCAGATGACAGTTAACTACAATAAATATGCACTTTGCGTGTCCTACCAAAGTTGTTGCGGTTTGTCAACAGCTATGACGGCGACAGCGTCGTGGCAACCGTCGATAAATTAGCATTTATTAGCATAGCCTGTCAGATGATGTTCTTCGGTTGACTAGTTAGCCTAGAGCTAGCGAGGCTTGCTACTGCAGGTGCACGTATTTTGATACAGCCACTGGGACCTAAAGTTAATGGACTAGTTTCATAATAAACGACCACTCCCAGATTCAATGAAGCAACAAGCAACGCTCTCCGATCAGACGTTTTGTCAAATAGAATTCGGCGCAGGCGTACTAACCGATTGGGAGCGCAGGGAGACTAATCGAACAAGCTGGCAGGAACAATAGATTTGATCGTTGCCAAGACACAGTAGGGAGCAATCAAGACCACACAAAAACAAGTTGCACAGGCTGGAAATATGTCGATAAATGACAGCATATTGGTTTACTGTTAACAGTTAAATGCCATATGTTTCCCAGAGATTCGTAAAAGACAACTATGGTTATTTTTTGTTCTAGAAACATTTCAATTTTTGTCCAAGAGGCTTCTTCTGTTCAAAGTGACTGATAAAAAGTCCCAGGTTATGTATTCTCAAACCCCATTTACATGGCTAGTAGCCAGTTAACATGTAAAACTGATGTGCCTCAAGGTGTAAAATGATTGTGAAACCTCCCAGCTGAAGGATGACTCAAGTTATTACTGGTGGTAAAAAATGTATTGGGAAGAAATCCCAAGATTGTGTTATAAGTACCAGATAAGTGATACTTGGGACATGAACTCAGCAGTTCATCTGCATTGAAAGGTTACTGGACACTTCTTTAAGGACAAAAATGTACAAATTCTGCAGAGAAAGTTCAGAAAGCCACGGGGTACTTACAACACAGTACTGAGATTCCTCCCACACAATCTTAACACCATTAAAGTCTTTAGTCATCCCTCACCTGGCAGTTTTGCAAACACTCATACCTTGAGGCATGTGAATCTTGACCTGCAACTCTATTAGTTAGTTATAACTGAAGAAATCTCTTGCATGAGAGGGGAAAACTCCTCAAGAACCAAAAATAGAAATCTCCTTGTCTTATACTAAAGCTCTTACAATTACCATGACCTGGATGATTGAGAATCTTACAGACACAGATGCTGAATACCCTTTATCACTTGAACTTCTTATTCTCTGCCATGTAAGGCCCACATTTAGTGTTGGATTTGTGTGCTGTGTAGCATCAGAATTGTTCTCTCTACAGAACTTAGAAACAAATCATCATTAAAACACACAAAACACTTATCACGCAATAAGACCAGATATACGACAATAAACAGGTAAGTTGCCACATTTCACCACAGAGCTGTGACATTGCCAAAACATCAGCACATTCTAAATGCAGTCAAAATTAGATTAAATTCATGCTTCATGCAGATGCAGTGTAAGTAGAGTTTAACATGTTAGAGGCCACAGAGTGATGTAGGAAAATCCTGGCTGAGACCAAAGTCATGCATATAGGAACAGGCAGGCAGTCACTGTTACATAATGTCACACAAAAAGTCCATTCATTCAATCTATCTTGCCATGCCATTTCTTATGTTGCAGGCTGTTCTGAGTACGGCCAGCATATTCACTTTATGCCCAAATTCAGTAGAATACCCTGCAGGGACTAAACATGAGTTTTAGCTCATGAAAACATCCAGATATACTCATCATGAAGAATTTAATCTGTGAGTTGCATCCTACCTGATCTCCTGGCCCAATGACAAAGACTCCTCCCTGGATAAGACCTTCACCTCTTAGGGTTCCCCTGAAGCCCCTCCTGTAGGCCCTCCACAGGCTCCTCCACACACCAACACGCAGAAACGTGGAGAGGAGCATCCACCTCTCTTGCGGACCATAGAATTTTCTCTAAGAGAGAAATGTGCAAGCAGTTTATTGCCTTAAATTATGTAATTCTCAGTTTTTCATTGAATATTTTTAAAGATTTTGCCCGAGCAGACCTGCTGATCCACGTAGACCTTCCCAGAGAAATACTTCTTGAAGCAGTCCAGCTCCTTGCCAAGGTTTTCTTTCACCACAGCAAAGAGAGGCACTTCAAGGTCCTGCAGCTGGGACTTGAGAGAGGACAGCTCAGTCGCCTCCTAGACAGAGGAGGACAGAGAGAATCAAATAGCATACATGAAAGTTAAACAGTTCTCAGCTCACAGACAGGCATTTCACTTCATACCTCTCTGCACAACAATCATTCGGGTCGTCGGACAACCATGACCACAGCTCCAGTCTTCTCCCACAGAGTTTTGGCCTTGTGTCACTCGTGGACTTGAAAAGACGGCAGATTGTTACTGAATCCTAATGTTACTGAGTGTAGATATTATTCAGAAGCTATAACTCACATATTTCAGATGAACGAGTTATGTAATGCTGTCCTACAAAATCTCAAACTCCTACAGCTTAACCAGTCTAGCTTCACATTAGTGTTATCTGGAAATATAACTGGGTTTTGTGTCAAACTTAATTTTAAGACATTCAGAAAGAATAAAATTTAGCTTCACATTTTTTCAGTTGAGGGACTGCACAGTGTGTGGTGGTTAACACTTTCGCCTTGCAGCAAGAAGATCCCTGGTTCAAATCCTGGGCTGGGCCTGGGATCTTTCTGCATGGAGTTTGCATGTTCTCCCTGTGCATGTGTGGGTTTTCTCCAGACACTCCGGCTTCCTCCCACAGTCCAAAAATACGCTGAGGTTAATTGGTTACTCTAAATTGCCCGTAGGTGTGAATGTGAGTGTGCTTGTTTGTCTGTATATGTAGCCCTGCGACAGACTGGCAACCTGTCCAGGGTGTCCCCCTGATTTTTTCAGTTGCTAAATTCTTTCCTACTGTTCCTACTGGCCATTAAGAGAGCTCTTCCTGATATATTTCCAAAAGAAGTGATGGGAGACAAAACATGCAGGTCTTATTTTGTGTAAAAATGTATTCCAGAGTTGCACAAATCAAGTTCTTGCCATCTTTTTAGTTTAAACTCCTCTGTTGTACAATAGACAGGCAGATTCCTCATTAGACTGCAATAAATAGTAACACAAATACAGAATTTCATACTAAAAAAAAGACTCGAACTTTTGATTTAAAAATTGGCAAATGCAGCAAGTTTGTTTCTGCTTTGTGACTCACCACCTCCAGTTGTCTTCAGCTCTGTGTCCTCCAGCACTTCTAGTTTGGCCCATTCTGGTTTGGTCTGGAACCAGTCCATGACGGAGCTGATGAGGTCTGCAACAAACAGGCCCAGCACCTTCAGGACTGTGATCACAGTCACCATGGTCCAAAACTCACTTCACAGCTCACCTGCAGATAAAACGTGATTAAACTAACTTTCAACAGTGCTCTCGCCTCACAAACTGTTAACAAGATCGGAATGCTTTAATATTTTCACAAGATAACCTTTTTACAAGATAATCAATAGATTTGAACCCCTAAACACAAGAACTGTTAAGTAATTGCATGTTTTTTTCAGGTTCAGAAATCAAGAATTTCCTCTTCTCTGTTTCCTGTTGGCAGTCATTTCGAATTTGATTGGATTAACAGCATGCATAAAGTCTGTACATTAACAAAAGGCAACTGCAATGCGATAAAATTTTAACGGCTTACCATTTATTCAAGATTTATTAGAGAATAAAAGTTGATACTCACCGGTCTATGCTTTGCTGCCAGTGTGGAGGAATCTGATGTTTCCAAGCCGCCCTCTAAACTCAGATCAGTCCAGTCACAGTGAAAGCTTTGCTAATGTGAACAAAACATGGTAGGAATTCCTGAAAGACTGCTGGCTCAAGTTGAGGTGAAGCCCCGGTACCAGGTTCAGCGTGGTGCAGAGTGGACTGCTCATCAAACAGCCTCAGCAGTGTTAACAACATGTTTGGATATTTATTTAATCAGTTATGTAGTTGTAGTTTGTCTATAAATGTAATAAATCACATTTACAATTCAGCTTTTTAGATGGATGTCAACATAAGCAACCCTTCTGTCTCCACATTTTTTTGAAGGGAAGTTAATTTGCATTATCTGATTTTTTTATTGTTTACATTACTGGAATTTGCACCTATCAGCAGAGGTCAAAATAAGTGTTTCTTTGTCTGACAGCAGAACAACCCTCAGTAACTGGAGAGGCCCAAAGATCAAGTCTTGGCTCAGAGCAACACTGACCTCTGCAGGAGGTTTGTGACCTCAGAGAGCAAACACTCAAAAGTCTGCACAATGGAGGACTTAAGTTTAATTTACTTACTTATGAATCTCACAATTATTTTCTTAGTTAATGCAATAATTGTTATATGCTGATCATAATTAATCTTATAATTGCAATATTTTATTATCACATGCACCACTGCTCCATTACTTCAATCATTGCCACTATTATTTATTACTTCTTCTATTCTAAACTATTTTGACTTACTAGTTTTAGTTTTACTATGGTATTGCACTCATGCTTTATTGCTTTTCTAGTAAGCACTGCATTTATTGCCATGTCACTGTGACTTTTTTATGACCAATATCTGGCACAAATATTTCCTTTAGGATTTATTAAGTTCTGTCTTATCTTATCTTTATTTAAACAGTTTCTTTCATCCAACAATCAGGCCAGAAATCAAAGCCACTCGTACATGACAAAGATCAAATCCTGACGTGTCAAGCATGAATTGACCTTTGACTTTTTTTCTCATTTTTGTTGAAAATTATGAAATTGATTAGTTCATTAATAAAATAGCCATTAATAATTTTTCATCCAACCTTCTGATTACTGACAATGTTAAATTACTTCATATAATACAGTATTTGAGAAAATCTTCACTGTTGTCTACATGACAGTGTTTCCATTTTTTCTCATTCAATCTAGCTGCTGTACCGAGAGTTCCCAGTTTATTAGACTCTTGCATAATAATTCAGTTCAATACAGCAGCCCAATAAATCCTACTTTAGTGACAGTTGTAGTGTTCAGTTGTGTTAGCGAGAAGGTGAGCCAACTCTGCGGTCTTGAGGCCTCATGTAGTTGGTCAGTTTAGTGTTTTTATAGTGAGAGTTACAAGTAATAGTTTGTCCAAACCTATTTATACACATATAAATACAGTTTTCAAAATACAAAAAAACTTAGTGTTAGAAGACAAATGTGTAGCATTATATTACATAATATGCATTCATTACATAAAGTAGCAGCGGTTCAACAACATCCTGTGTCTGTTTTATGACCCATTTTATTTACAACCACCAGCTAGTGACAGCTTTATTAGAGGCGCTATTGATTGAACCACCCCAGAACGTTGCAATAAAGAGGGGATCAAGATGTCCAGGAGCTCAAAGTGCATGTCCTGAATGAGTTCAACTGTCTTTAATCAACTTTTCTGCAACGTATCATCAACACACAAGTCAAATGAAGGACATTGTTTTCCTCCTGCATAATATCTGTGAAGAAAGTTAATTGCTAAAGTGACATGGTGGTAATATTTCACTCATTGGTGGCAGCTTCACAGAGGAATGTGCTGAGGGTCCAAAATGGGCTGGAATAGAGATGGGATAGGATGACACCTCATGAGCCCAGCTGTTTGCTCTCCCTCTGGCTGATCTTGGACCCACACCCCAGCAGCCATTTGCTGGGGTGTGTCTGCCTGGATGCTTATTTGCAGAATGAATGCCTATTGGTTTTTGAGAGAAAGTGAAACCCGTGCTTGTGAGTGAGATAATCAAGCCATTTGGAGTAAAAATATGCTACTAGGAGTCAATACACTGTAATTATTTCACAATGCACAAAACCCTCATTTGTGAGATTAAGTGGAGGTCTGGGGATGTTTTGGTGCTGGTGTTCTCATCACACACAGACACACATGCAAAGGTATACACAAATGCAACACAGTCTCCCCTTCAGCCTGTACTGTTCCAGTGGGGGGTGTGTGGGACTCACAGCCAATCACAGCCGCGGCGCTGCACCCCACCTCCTGTGTAGTGTTTTGCGCTCACAGACATTGGTTGACATGTCAAATTCTTATTGTGCAAGTGAAGCCAATCAGAGAACAAAGTGTGCAGTAGTAAAAGGACTGCCAGTATGATAGCAATTACAGTGCAGCTTCATTTGAGAAGAGAGATCTGCTCGTGGATCTGTTTCAAGCAATGCACAGCTTCCTTTTCTTGTTCTGAGAGAACATCAAAAACTTTGACAGAAAAAAAATTGTAATATAATAAACATTTGCTAAACAACGCTGTAAAATTCCTGTGAAACAAGAAGCCAAAACATAAACACAGTAATAGATTACAAAGGCTGTAAAAGTGGATCACACAGCCCAATAATGATAAGAAGAAATATCAATGAACATACTGTATATAAATTATTCTAGTGACAGGCTGCATGCATTATCTACTGTTTATTGTAATGCAGCTGCTTATGTAACAAATTGTACACACCAATTGCTCCCCAATCTTTCCCCGTTGCAATAAAAGTTCATGTCTGGCAGGATCCGACTTATTCTGCCGTCTCTGAACGCCATCCAGATGAAACTGGTTGGTAACCAGATGAGCTCAGAGGACAGAGAGGCAAGTTATGGAGGTAAACTGTGTGTCCTTGAACCTGGGACAAACAGGTGTTAACAGCTCCTGAGGCTGCGGTGTTTGGTTATCTCATCCTGTTCTGTCAAGTTTGAGTCTGACTCACCCTCAGATCCCAAAGTGACCCCAAAACCCTGACTTTGGCTTGTAAATTGAAACACACCCGGGGTACAGTGTGACACACTTTTCACATAGCCAATCAGACGCTGTCACATGGCTAGATTGTTTTTGTCACACTGACTAGAGATTGGGTTAGATTATGTGAAGATAGATGAAGATTTAAACACATTGAAAACCTGCTAAGTTGCAACACAGAGTTCATCTGATGTTTATCATCCTGCTCCTCACCTTCCAAAGGCCTCAAAGGCTCTGTGGGTGAAGGGGGGATTTGAACTTAAGACTTTATCTAGAGGGGATCTCCAGTTTGTAGGTTTCATTCCGGCCCACCACTGTACACTAACGTAATAAACATTTGATGCTTCTTCTATAAGATATGTAAATTTATTGATTGCTGACTGATGTGTAGTGGACATACACCTCTGTCTTGTCAGGATACAGTAGATCTTAAACTTAGTGTAACCCAGAAGAAACCTGGTGATCCTTCATGTTGTTCTTTTAGTATAATTTATTTGGAGTGCAGATGTAGTTTCTTTGGAATCAGTTATACAGCATAAACAAAGCACAAATCACTCCTCAGATCTGGAGTTTCCATTTCTTAAATGCAATGGATGGTATTTAGAAGAAATGAGGGATATTACACACACTTCATTTGTGAGAGCAGAGATATTAAAAATCTACTTCAGCAAACAAGAACGCCTGCACAATAACTCTAAACGAAATGATCCTTCAAATTCACAACTTTTCGATCATTTTAACCTGTCATTGTTAAAATTCAAGTTGCAATGTAGTCTATTTAGATGCTAAAATGTGGTATTAGGAGAGAAAAGTAAATAACATTAGATAAAAGAAAACTATTTTAGTGTTGTAGGTTCCTTTTTAGGTTACCATTGTCTTTTTTTTTGCACAGAATGCTTGTTTCCAACTTTAAATTTATAAAGATCAATAATTGGCACACACTTGATTAAAATTGACTTTTATAGGTGCAGAATTTGAATGAATAAATGAATAGCTGATCGAGTTATGCGATGGTTGAAAGCTTATTTATTTAGAAAATTTGTGGTTTGCTACCACCACTAATTTACTTTTTATTCAGGTCTTCTAAATAAAAAAAGACTAAATAGAACAAAGTGAGTACAGTAGATTTGCTCTATGGAATACAGGATGAATAATTAATTAGTAATTTCTGTTGTACTGAGATTTAGTCATAATTAACTTGACTTAATTAGAAAATCATTTCAAGAAGTCACTGTAGTCCCCAGCACATACTTATTCTTTTCATGCTTCAGGCTCACATGCTGTCAGAACCCTGATAGCGGTTATCTTTCAACATGACCAGAACAATCTTGTTGTTGGGAAAAAAAATAATTTTCCTGGTCAGTTATTAACAAGTGCTTAGAGGCAAACTACGCAAACTCAGAGAAGCCTGTCTCTCATGCACGTTCACGTGTGCACATGTAACAAGTGCGAGCCTTGAGTGATTTCCTCCTAGCAGACTCTGGTCAGGCCAAATCAAACAGAGGTGTATCGTCCAGAGTTCGTTCTCTGTGCCTTCAGACTGGCTCGCTGCTCCCTTCAGCATCAGGCATGAATTTTCATGTTGTCTCTAGTTTGATCTAGTTCATGTCTGTTGCATTGAAACACCTCAAACCTCTGGCCTCTTCCCTGCAGACAGCTGTGTCTCTGTACCATACAACAAACCAAATCTACCCAGATTTTAAATGTGGAGAGTGTGACAACTGGAGGTGTGACAAAATAAAGTGTGGCACAATCTAGCACAAAATGTATATAAAAAACATTCATTTATTGTTTTTTTAGGTCATTATTTAAACTCTTGATCTATTTTTTAGAGTCAGTTGTTAAACTTCTGGCTATAAGAGATATCTAACTTTAGCGTCATTTAATGTTTTTATTACCATTTCAACTGTTAAGACATTACTTTCAGTTAACTATGAACCATAATTAATGACTTTTATCTGCCATTGTTAACAGTAATACATTACATTATGTTCATCAAGATAATTGTAATAGTTTATCCATTACTATTAGATAACTAT
This sequence comes from Acanthochromis polyacanthus, assembly GCF_021347895.1. Classification (NCBI taxonomy): domain Eukaryota; kingdom Metazoa; phylum Chordata; class Actinopteri; family Pomacentridae; genus Acanthochromis; species Acanthochromis polyacanthus. The sequence continues at coordinate 10,483,811 of NC_067127.1, forward strand.
TTTAACTGGCAAACCATTACTTTAAGCTAACTTGCATTATTTCAAATGTTTATCTATTATTTTTATCTAATTATTTAAAGTGTGTACTTTTAGTTTACTACATTCACTTGTATTCAATATTTCTGTTACTATTATAAATCAACCACTTATCTAGTACTTTTATCTATTGTTGTGTTACATTACATTTAGCTCAATGTTCATATTTTCAAACCATTACTTTATGCTAGCAAGTATTATCTTACTTTTGTATTCATTATTTGTTGCTAATTATTTCAACTGTTCACAAATAGTGAACAACCTTATTAACTTTATTAAAGATCAGCCACTTATAAATTACTTTTATCTCTCACTGTAAACAGCAATGCATTACTTTTTAGCCAGTTAATTTTAACTGCTTGTCCATAGCTTTTAGCTAATATATTTCAACTGTTGAACCATTACTGTTAGCCAAGTATTTCAACAGTTTACTTACTTTCAGCTGTTTACTTTTAGCTTTAGGTAACTTTAGCTTTTTTTTTTTAAAATTCCTTCTACCACTTTAAAAGTTTAGAAACTGCTTTTAGCTTGTTATCATTTTTAATTATTATTTTTTAAACAGTAGCATATTACAAATAGCTAGTTAATTTTAACTGTTTATCCATCACTTTTAGCTAACTCTTTCAACTGTCAAAGCATTACTTGAAGGTAAGTAGCATTAGCCTAAATGGTTCTTAAATGTTTAGCTGTTGTTAAATGTTTAGCTGTTTACTAACTTATAACTCACTAACTTATAGCATTATTTCATATTTGTCCTACCACTTCAAATGTTTGTACATCCCTTTTGGCTAACTATCAGCCATTTTTCTTTTCTCGTCCTAAACAGCAATGCATTGCTTGTAGCTGGTTACTTTTAACTGTTAGCTATTTACTTTAACCTAACTACTTAAACTGCTCTGCTTTACTGCAAACTAGATTTTTCATAATATGATGTTCTACCATTCTTCAAAGACTATTATTTTCCTTTTTGCTGGAGTGGTTATGCGGCCATCGTTTTCACTTTAGAAAAACTCATGCTTGTTGGCAATGTGCTTTGTCATGGTGGAATATTCCTCTTCTGCCAAGCTTTTGCAAACTGGAAGTCATTTTGCAAGCCATTGTTATGGTTTATCCATAAACATTTAAGGTGCCATTTATAAATGTCATCTCCTGAACGCCCTTTGCAGTCATGCAGCCCCATAGCACATCACTCCCACCTCCATGCTTCACTGTCAGGACTATGCATTTACTATGGTAGTCCTGACTAGGTTCATACCAAACACACCGGATGCGAACAAATGTATCGTTATCTCATCCCAGCATTCATCAGGCTTCTTTTCATGTTCTTTGGCAAAGTTTAATCAGGTGATTTTGAGCCAAACAACATGAAAGAGTTTTCTTGAAAGCTGCCTGTATTAGCTGGACATTATGCAATGTCCTTGTCACTATCTGAGCTGAGTCACAGGAAGGGATCACTATGCCAAGTTTTAGGCACCTTCCCATCTCTTTTTCAGAGCTAGATTGTTAAAGTACGATACACTGTCCTTGGCATTATTTTAGGAGGCTAATCATTGTAGCTCTGATTAGTGGTGCTATGATTTGTTCTCCTGATTACTGCTGCAACTGTGTTTGAACTGATTTTAATTGGTCACCGATCCTCCTGCATCCTTGCGACGTGGCACAATCACATTTTTGAATTTCTCTGGCAATTTTTGTTCATGTGGAGCCATGATGCAGACCACAGGTCCACAGGTCTGATGTTCAAGAAATGAAATACTGTATTGTTCAGCTTAGGAATAATGTAATTACTGAGAGGTGATAACATTTTGAATTATTTGAAATATCCATGACTGTGAACAGCAATGCAGTATACTGTATTTGTATGCTAATACATCTGTTCCGAATTTTTACTCAAAATTATCCACTCTGTAATTTCACAAACTCTCATTTAGTGCAAAAACATTGTATGAATGACCTGGTTCAGCCAGAAATTCATTTTATCAATTGTTTTTGCTCCACATTTCGTTATGCAAATCACACCAGCAGAGCTATGGTTTATTGTCTGAAAAAATAACAAATTTCTCTACCAAAAGCACTCAAAGGTCCTGCAGCCTCACTGTATTTTTACCAATACTCTGAAATACAAAAGGACACTAACACAAGGGATCTCATATTTCAAGCCATTTGTAGACTCTGCAGAACTGGAGGAAAAAGGGAGTTACGAAATCACTGCTTCCACTGACCGTATGGGCAGTGTAGCTTTTTGTTCTTCTGGTCAAATCTCCTTTAAATGAGCCTTAAAGCAGTCAGGAAGAGCGGTATTTTATTCACTACAGAGAGCTAGTTAAAATTCTCGTCTCATTTCACGAGGCCAACTCAACACCAACTGAAATTAGAGCCAGATGAGGCAAGGATGGAAAGAAGGGGTTTGTCCCTCTGCACTGTTTACACTACAATAAAGAGAGATTTGTTTATCTCTCACAGCATGCAGAGCTTGTATACTATATGGAAAGGTGTATATATGTGTGCATGCATGTACCCATGTTTGGGTGCATCTGCTTGCCAGCATCACTTTCGCAAACGGTCCAATACAGTCCTCACTTTTCTGCAAAAACACAGACACGCTGAGTCACCTGAAAGACCATGAGATATCACAGAGACACATCTTCATTATTTGATCTGCTCCCTGGAAATGGCTTGATATTTTCTGCAGTTGTGTACAAAGACAAGAGCCTCAGGCAGGAATTTGGAAAGAGATGGAAAAGAGCATTTAGACAACAGGTGACCGTCTGCTCTAAACTTAATTACTGTCAGTGAGTGAGAGAGTAACTAATTACATTGAACTGTACCAAAGTACAAATTTTAAAGATTTCTTTTATTTCTTTTATATGCTGCTGTAAAAATTGTCTTCCATTACATTTTAAAGAGATTTTAAAAAAAATAAAAGTTCCAATTTCTGCTTTCTTTCCTTTAAAACACAACGGCTATTCAGCTCAGGCATTCTACACAGAGATTACCATTTTATCCCACATAATTATTTACAGCTGCATTTCAAAATTAATGTTTCACTTATTACTTAGTGACTTAGTAAGGTGTTGCAGTAAAGTAGTCAATAACAGAAATCCAGTAATTTAACATAATACCATTTTGACTGGGGGACATTTTGAATAATGAAATCTTTTGATACTTGGGATATTTCGCTGATAAAGCCATGTCATTTCTTTTGCAGTATAAATCTCTCTTTAAAAAGGCATGTTTTATTTTGTTCACTAAGATACACAAGTGCAGAAGTAAACTACAAATATGTTTATATAGCAGTACTGCAATAATAAGTATTGCATGGATTTGAGATGTGTATATTTGTGTACACATGTTCTAATCAGATCTATGCTCGTATGTTTTTCTTTCTAGTATTACAAGTACAGTATGTCCAGTTTTACCCTTTGCACATTTTTAAGGGCGTGACATTTATTTTATTCACAGATTAATGTGAGTATCATTTATTGAACTAACAGAATAATCATCTGGTTTATTAAAGATTAGAATGAAACACAAGTGTTAAGAAGTACAAAATGTAACCTTTCATGCCCAGTACAAGTACATCAAAAAAATAATTCACTAAATGTACTCAGCTATTTTCCAGCACTTCAAACGATTAAATTATCATATAATAAGTTGCATTCGATTCATTTTCTCTAAGTAGGTATTGCAGCGCTTCATATTTTACATCATTATTTTTTGGTCCCTCTTTAATCACTTCCATCTCTCAGCACCACTGAACACCATCGCTTTGCTCAGACCACGTAAACAGGTGTAATTGCATCATTTTCGCTGTTGACAACAATAACCTTTCCCTCTCTCCCTCTGCCTGTAGGTTGCCCCCAGCCCGGCCTTGTCCGAGCAGACGGAGCTGTCCCACCGGTGTGATGTGGGGGGTGAAGGGGGACCCCCTGTTCAAGATGCTCCTGCTTTCACCCAGGAAGCGTCGCCCCCCTGAAGTGGAGCAGTCAAACCAGGTGATGACTAAAAAACACTCACTCAGGCGTCACGCTGTACACAAGGGGTTAACAAGCACTTTCCCCGAGCTGAAATGCCCTCCCTTCATCCACTCCCCCTGGAATGGACTGTCCCACGGATTCACATGACATATGTGTGTGTGTGTGTGTGTGTGTGTGTGTGTGTGTGTGTGTGTGTGTGTGTGTGTGTGTGTGTGTGTGTGTGTGTGTGTGTGTGAGTGACAGGATGTGTGTGCGTCGCCTTAGCCATATATATTGGACCATGTGGACACAGACGTGGAGTTTTGTAGGATAACTTTGTATTTGCTGCAGGGCTGTTGGCCTCCTGTTCTTCATTTCTGTGGTGAAGAGAACCAGCAGGAATATAAAAGCCGCCTTCACGTCTTTCTGGACTGCTCGCTGGTGGGAATTGAGTAACCTCGCAGACTACCTGACACCCGCAGAAAAAATGAGTGATCACCTGGACGACGGTTCTTTCATGTTCACCTCGGAGTCCGTGGGAGAGGGACATCCAGGTGAGTCTTTAATCAACTGTAGCTACCTGTGCGCACACTGAAAAAATGTACAAAAATACACCACAGCTTGTCAAACATTTGCACTTTTGTTCCCAAAATGTAAAAATCCAAAAATGCACACTTTTCCTAGTGTATATAAATGAAAAGCTTCTGACATTATTACTATAGCTGCAGATATTTTTCACAGAAATATCATACATACACATGAATTAACCTGACACAGGTGTTACTATCTGTCCAAAATAACCCCACAGTGCTGCGTTTTTACTCTCCAAGCGTGGTCGGTATTCCATTCACAGCAACATGTGTTTACTGCCCCTCACTCTCACTCATGGGCAGCAGGAGGCAAATGTGTGTGTGACAGGCTGGTGTAAGGTTGCATGCTGAAGGCAAAAAAGAAAAAAGAAGAGAGAGACCAGAGAGACATGCTGGTTCTGGAGCAGATATTTAACGCTGATGTTCAGATGCAAATCCAAAAGAAAGAATAAAACGAATTGCTGCTACAGAGCTACCTTGTTCTTTACTTGAAACCTAATTAAAATGACAATAGCAATCAATTTCCCTGTCGTCTGCCAGTTATTTGATAAGACATATTCTGACGGTGTAGACTGAAAGCAGATATAAACTTAAATCACCTCATAGGAATAGATTTTATATATAACTCACATGTAATATGTAGTAAAATAACCCAATTGTAAAAGTTAAAGTGCACTCTGTCCTGTGCACTGCTGCCTTTAGCCCCCTCCATCCGCCCACCCCTGTCCATGTGTTGTAATCCACCAATATGTAACTTACAAAGTGCCCTGTGCTCAATCGATTATCAGTAAATGCAGCAGACGAAACCAGTTGTGCTGTTCACAGATAATGACAGAACTTGACCATGGAAAAATTACGCTGATTTTGAATTTAAAAAGTTCAGATTAGTGTCACTGTTTTTTGGATTCAACTTTAAATTGATTTTCGAAGACGAGATTTGATCGCTTGAGAATCTTTTCATAAACACATAATCACATTTAACTCTACAGATCATCTAGAAATCTAACAATTTATTCATTCAACAATTTCAAAGTAAATCCAAATTTCTGGTAGCAGCAGACAGCATGTGTCTCTGTATTACAGCCATGCTGTGAAGAAAGAAAAGGCAGAATTTTGCAGAAACAACATAAAATAACTATAGTTTATGGTGTTTTTTGTTCATTCTAATTTTTATGTGATCTCCAGATTTCCAGATGCTTTCTTAGTTATTTCAGTAGATTCTTTCTTCTGAATAATCTGTATTTTTTTGCTATTAAATTTTAGTGCAGACTATATGAAGCTGCATTCTAGTGATAAAGTTCACAGGATTGAAACTTCCCTCACACTGTTTGTACATTCAAACATTGACCGGCCTTGGCAAAGAGCTACAGTAAACACCTTTTGATTTGATAACACACCTCGAAGTCTGGGCTGTTCCCACAGATAGTGGCCTTTTTTTTGCCAGACCTGTAGGTAAGATACGTGGCTTCACACCTGCAGACTGGAAACTAACAGCAAAGTCAATCTGAGCCAAAATGAAAGCATTTTACATCAGAAATCAAATGCCGATGCTGGTTCTGATGCAATCTGTGTGTGGGATTGCTTCAGCAGCATGACAGAGTGGTTTGTGAGGCATTGTCCTGCTACTGCACGGAAATCAAAAGGATACAACTAAAATCTAACACACTTCCTGTTTGAAATATTAATGCGCAACCTTTCAGAGAAACGCTTATACTAACATCCTCTATTTTTATTTTTATGCAAAACATACAGTTGTAACTTTAGAATCACTGTCTTAAATGCTAACATCTAATAAACAAAGACTAGAAATCAGAATGTAGCTGTAAACTTTAAAACTTACTTTGTTGCTTAATGCTTGTTGCTTCCCCACAGATAAAATTTGCGACCAGATCAGCGATGCTGTCCTGGACGCACATCTGAAGCAGGACCCCGACGCCAAAGTGGCCTGTGGTGAGTGAACCAGAATTCAGATTGAGCCAATATGACAAAGAAACATATGTGTCAGTATCAACTCAACAGTTTGAAAAGGACTCATCTGAACTTGTTTATTACGTTATCCAAAGATAGACAAAGAGCAACATGTGGTCAGTTATAGTACAGTATAAACAAACTGACCTACTAGTCTGAATTTCACTTGGAATTTATTTCATCAGCAATGTTGAGATAACTTACTGTATTTCAGTATTGACATCTGACCTTTATAAGCCCCTCACTGTGTTTGTTTTAGCACTGCTACAGCTAAAGCGATTGAAGATTAGAACTAAACAGGATCACAAGATAATTAAAGGTCATTCCTTACTTTATGTGTTGATCATATTTGCAGAGACGGTGTGTAAGACTGGCATGGTGTTGCTCTGCGGAGAGATCACATCTCGGGCCAATGTGGACTATCAGAAGGTGGTGAGGGACACCATCAAACACATCGGCTACGACAACTCTGACAAAGGTGGGAGAATAGCATGTAAAAGCAACAAAAATAGACATTCTACAGTATGTTCTTCCTTTTTCATCAGCTTTCTCTCTCTTTGTTTATTTTCCTTCCATAGGTTTTGACTACAAGACTTGTAACGTGCTGGTTGCTCTGGAGCAGCAGAGTCCAGACATTGCTCAGGGAGTCCATGTGGACAGACAGGAGGAGGACATTGGAGCAGGAGACCAGGTAGGACTCTAGCAACAGGAAGATGTGTCCTTTGAAAAGACAAACATCACAGTTGGTTTGAGTACCATGTTAATAAAGAATTCAGACATCTGGTGAAATGAATGTTGGATGAAAGTGTCAACATTTACATCTGCCTCAGTGAAAGTACAGAAATATTATCAGACACGTGTGCTTAAAAACACTTATTCTGCAGAAAATTGTCCCCTGTGACTGATATAACATTAAACGCGACATTGTTAGCTTAGATAGACACTGATTGCTCTTCACGTTTTACTGTTATAAGTGGTTGTGGTGAGGCTTGTTTTAGCTCCTTCCTACACAGTTATTAGTGAAATCACTGGAGTAATTGTAGCTAAAAAAGTTTTTAAAAAAGTACAATATTTGCACTGACATGTTGCGAAGTAGAAGTGTAAAGATTTTCAAAATTGTCCGTAAGTACAGTACTTGAGTAAAAAAGTGTATTTCAGTCAGGAGCACCATAAAAATATCCACGGTCCACCAAATAAAAACAAATAACTGATGGATTTATAGAAAATAGAGCTGGCCGAATCACAATCTTCTTATAAATTTCTTCTGAAAACTTTATCTGCTATATATGTTGGGCTTCATTTCACCCACAGAAGTTTGCTTATAATTAAGGAACATGTTTGAATAGAGATTTGGGGTTAGAGCTGATCATTTATCACAAAATAACTACACAAATTGCTTCTGATGTCAGGAGCGTCAGAGGTAACCACACCAACAAATTAAATACACTGTTTGGGGAAGCTGACCACTTTAAGACTATGCCCGTATCAATATTTAAAATACAGGAAAAAATAGGCTACATACTCAATAAAATCCGAACACCTGAGGGGTTGTAGCCTACCGCCCAGCCTACCCCCGTCCAAAGCATAACTTCATTTGGAAGCTTCTTATTTTACTTGATTTATCTCAGATTTTTTCACATTTTATTCCTATTTTTACTTCTATTGTATGTCTTCTTTACATTCATGAGTGAAGTACTTTAGCTCTTTTCATAGAATATATCTTGTCTCATGTAAAATGTGGATGAAGGATATATAAATATGCTTCTAACTGACTCCTCACAGGCCACATTGGAGCTCAGGGCGTATTCATATTTTGTCACTGCCTAGCTTAAAGTTATGCTTTGCTTTTTCCCTGCCGATAATGATTTGTCCCATTAGACTTCACCGTCTACGATGTTTCTGATTCTCTCTCTCTCTGCTCTGCAGGGTCTGATGTTCGGCTACGCCACAGACGAGACAGAGGAGTGCATGCCTCTCACCATCGTCTTAGCCCACAAACTCAATGCAAAGATGGCTGATCTCAGACGCAACGGCACCATCCCCTGGCTGCGTCCTGACTCCAAAACACAGGTGAGATTAAGCATTACATAGCAACATTTTCTAGCAACATTTTTTTTCTTTTTATTCCCTAAAACAGAAGCAACACTACAACCCAAACACGTTCATCATGTCTTCTTGTTGATATTTTAGTATCTGATTCTTTTGTTCAGACATTAGGTGAATAGATAGATGTTATTTACCTTACTTGACAGTTTCAGCAAACACTCTCACCTTCATCAGAAGCGTCTCACTGACGGCGTGACGTGTCAGCCGGCAGGTTTTGACATTAGGTATTTAACATCTATCTATTCACCTAATGTCTGAACAAAAGAATCAGAAACTAAAACACTACAGCCCTCTCTCTGTGAATTAGTTTTATGTTTCTACACTGGATGTCTTCTAAGAGATTATTTTTATGCCGGAAAATCGGATCAACGCTGGCTATTGCAAGTATTTAAGTTAAATCTGTCTGCAGAAATGATCAACTTTTGGCTGATTTAGAGGCAGTTAGCTGCTGACTGCAGCTTTGTAGTAGAAAGTTGCTGTGATTTTGTCTTCCAGGTCAAATGTAGTTTGTTAGAACATCAGGCAGGAGAGGCTAGGTGAGATTTTAGACCAGGTATTCGAAAAGAGAGCTTTAGATTTACCTTTAGCTCTACTAAAAAATGATAAGTGGGCAACATAAGGAGGCAGAGACAGACAGTGATCCTAACTCTGTAACAACCTGCTCTTAACACCAGACAATAACAGCCAACAGAAGCTTCATAAATCACAATCTATTGGAGATGTTCTACCTTTTCCTGTGATGTAAGAAGAAAAAGTTGTTCAAGATGAGGGTCTGAACATGATTCAGAGCTAAGTTTCCATCATTCTCTGGAGATCTTTGAGTCTTTGGAACAGCAACAGCAGAGAATTCGATAAATTAGAGTAAAAGAAAGCCATTTACAATGCTGCTTGCCAAATAATTGCTTTTCCTTTGTCCCACAGGTGACTGTACATTACGACCAGAAGGACGGAGCTGTGATCCCCAAGAGGGTACACACCATTGTGATCTCCGTCCAGCACGACGACTGCATCACTCTGGAGGAACAGCAGAACGTCCTCAAGGAGAAGGTACAGCCTCAGAAACACAGAACACTGGCCTCTATCTTGTTTAGCAAATAAAGTCACATATTTAGTTTGAAACTGAATTGTTTCTCTCAGGTGATCAAGGCCGTGGTTCCTGCGAAATATTTGGACGACAAAACCATCTACCACCTCCAGCCAAGCGGTCGCTTCGTCATTGGAGGACCACAGGTGACCACCGCACACACAACGGCTGTTTTAGTTATAAAAAAAATGTTGGTGACAGAAGGTTTTTGCTTATTTCCCACTCTTTCTTCCTTAACAGGGTGATGCTGGTGTGACAGGCAGGAAGATTATTGTAGACACATACGGAGGTTGGGGAGCTCACGGCGGTGGAGCTTTCTCTGGTAAAGACTTCTCAAAGGTGGACCGCTCTGCTGCCTACGCTGCTCGCTGGGTGGCCAAGTCTCTGGTCAAAGCCAAACTGTGCAGAAGAGTTTTGGTTCAGGTGAGTGCACAACTCCAAACATGCTCAAGAACTAAGGTTTTGTTCCAGCGTTGTTAATGGAAGTATTTACATCGACATGTCTGTATGTTCTCCAGGTGTCTTATGCTATTGGAGTGGCCCATCCTCTGTCCATCTCCTTGTTCACTTATGGTTCCTCCCAGAAAACAGAGACAGAACTGCTGCACATCGTCAACAAGAACTTTGATCTGCGGCCAGGCGTCATCGTCAGGTAAACAAATGAATGTGACTTCTGTATTTGACAAATACAGAGGAGACCGATTCTTCTAAATCCACTGTGTGTAGAAGAGTTTTAATCAATTAATCATGTCAGTTGTTTTTCAAGGGAAAATGAAGAATTGCTGCTTCTTTATATCAGATATAATAAAAGACAATAAAAACTACTTTTTGGCATTTCATAAACTTAAAGGTAATCGCAATATCATACGCTTAATGGTTATTACAAGTACTTTACAGGTGAATGACAAAGTGATTAAATGAGATCGTTGCTTAGGAAAAACAGAAATAATTTAAATGTAATAATACAACCACTATATGTATTTTTTAATCATTAATTAAAATTCTATAGAAAGTTAGAAAGAGCTGTTGTCATCTGCCTTTTTGGATTCTACCACTAGGCGGCACTAAAGTAGGACACATGGTAGCTTTAAATAGAATCCTATTTATTATGCATCTGCAGTTCCAATTCATAATCTATTATCAATTTCAGGTTTATTTTTATAGGGACACATATATATTACCAGAGCCACATAACACAGTTTATACAGCCTCAGTGAAATGCATTGTCAGTCAGTAGATCCATATGGGCCAATATATAATTGAGGGACTTTTGAAGTCTGTGGGATATACACACGTGGACAAAATTGTTGGTACCCCTCAGTTAAAGAAGGAAAAACCCACAATTCTCACTGAAATCACTTGAAACTCACAAAAGTAACAATAAATAAAAATTTATTGAAAATTAAATAATCAAAATCAGCCATCACTTTTGAATTGTTGATTAACATAATTATTTAAAAAAACAAACTAATGAAATAGGGCTGGACAAAAATGATGGTACCCATAACTTAATATTTTGTTGCACAACCTTTTGAGGCAATCACTGCAATTAAACGATTTCTGTATTTGTCAATGAGCGTTCTGCAGCTGTCAACAGGTATTTTGGCCCACTCCTCATGAGCAAACAGCTCCAGTTGTCTCAGGTTTGATGGGTGTCTTCTCCAAATGGCATGTTTCAGCTCCTTCCACATATGTTCAATGGGATTCAGATCTGGGCTCATAGAAGGCCACTTTAGAATAGTCCAACGCTTTTCTCTCAGCCATTCTTGGGTGTTTTTGGCTGTGTGTTTTGGATCGTTGTCCTGTTGGAAGACCCATGACCTGCGACTGAGACCAAGCTTTCTGACACTAGGCAGCACATTTCTCTCCAGAATGCCTTGATAGTCTTCAGATTTCATCGTACCTTGCACACTTTCAAGACACCCTGTGCCAGATGCAGCAAAGCAGCCCCAAAACATTACTGAGCCTCCTCCATGTTTCACCGTAGGGACAGTGTTCTTTTCTTCGTATGCTTGGTTTTTGAGTCTATGAACATAGAGTTGATGTGCCTTACCAAAAAGCTCCAGTTTGGTCTCATCTGTCCAAAGGACATTCTCCCAGAAGCTTTGTGGCTTGTCAACATGCATTTTTGCAAATTCCAGTCTGGCTTTTTTATGAGTTTTTTTCAGCAGTGGTGTCCTCCTTGGTCGTCTCCCATGAAGTCCACTTTGGCTCAAACAATGACGAATGGTGCGATCTGACACTGATGTACCTTGGCCTTGGAGTTCACCTTTAATTTCTTTGGAGGTTGCTCTGGGCTCTTTGGATACAATTCCAACGATCCGTCTCTTCAATTTGTCATCAATTTTCCTCTTGCGGCCACGTCCAGGGAGGTTGGCTACTGTCCCGTGGGTCTTGAACTTCTGAATAATATGAGCCACTGTTGTCACAGGAACTTCAAGCTGTTTAGAGATGGTCTTATAGCCTTTACCTTTAAGATGTTTGTCTATAATTTTTTTTGGGATGTCCTGGGACAATTCTCTCCTTCGCTTTCTGTTGTCCATGTTCAGTGTGGTACACACCTTTTCACCAAACAGCAGGGTGACTACTTGTCTCCCTTTAAATAGGCAGACTGACTGATTATGAGTTTGGAAACACCTGTGATGTCAATTAAATGACACACCTGAGTTAATCATGTCACTCTGGTCAAATAGTTTTCAATCTTTTATAGAGGTACCATCATTTTTGTCCAGGCCTGTTTCATTAGTTTGTTTTTTTAAATAATTATGTTAATCAACAATTCAAAAGTAATGGCTGTTTTTGATTATTTAATTTTCAATCAATTTTTATTTATTGTTACTTTTGTGAGTTTCAAGTGATTTCAGTGAGAATTGTGGGTTTTTCCTTCTTTAACTGAGGGGTACCAACAATTTTGTCCACGTGTGTATCTTGTATACGTTTTTATTAGCAGTAGAAAAACAAAAACATTTTATGTTCATTATGATCATGTCTTCACAAATTCCATAATTATTTATTCTGGAAACACTCTCTTATTAATAAAAAAATTGTGTATTAAGTATTTGTATTAAGTTGATATAATCATGACACATATTTCTTTTTTTGGCAATAGAGCACATTTTGGAAAATAACAAACTGTATCTGTATCCAAGAAATCACATTCAACTAAGTTACTCATTACAAAAACACCTCTCAAGGAACTGTGTTAATTCCAGGTCACATGACCTGCTCCACATGATGTCATTTCCTCCTGAAGAAAAGACTGGCAAGACTTTCTTAGTTATTTAATATAAAGCAGTGTGTGTCAAATGTGGATTTATTGCATGTCAACAAGTTTACTACAATATCTTTAAAAATAACTTTCTATTTAAATTTTACTTAATTGTGTATATATATAATATCTTAGAAGAATCTTTCTCTAAAAATGCCATGTGGTGTTTGGTTATAGGCGGCTATGTTGATTTCAGCCCTGAAAACAGCAAAAATGTCAACTATGATACAAAAAGTCCCACAATTATATATTGACCCATACAATAAAACTGATTATTCACTGCAAAAAATATTGCTATTTAAAGTTGCAGTCATAATATATTTCAAGTTCAGTGGGTAAATGTTAATGATATAAACATCATTCCAATCAGACAAGAATGTAACGAAAGCGTTTACGATCTAATACAGGGGTGACAAACTCATTTTGATCCAGGGGCCGCATACGGCCTAATTTGATCTCAAAGGGGCCGGACCAGTAAACTTATAGCATAATTACCGAGCGACATCCGTAATATCAGCACTCTCATCTGTTGCAAAAGAAAATGCCAGAAATGACTCCACTTTTTATAAACAGGAGGAAACCTCTGCTTCCAAGGTCATTGGTTGAGCATCATCCTTTCTTAGCGTTTCATTAATAAACCCACAACACCTCCGGAGGGCTCAGCGGTGACATATGGTGTCTCTGCTGCACCTCCCTCTGCTTTTTCCCTGCTGACTGTCCGTCATCCTGCTGTCCAAAGATGAACTCTGAAACTGTGCTTGCAGTCTTTTCTCACTTCTAATATTGCCTTTCTTCTGTGTCCTCTTCAGGGAACTGAACCTGAAAAGGCCGATCTACCAGCAAACAGCCTCTTATGGCCACTTTGGCCGAGCAGAGTTTTCCTGGGAGGTGCCCAAAAAGCTCGTCTTCTAAATACTCCGCCTGCTTGTCCTGTTTCCCGCCTGGAGGCTGAATGAGACGCCTCTTCATGGGCTCTAACTTCCAGCTCCATCAACCGATAGGACGTTTTTTAATAGAGAGAATAAAAGCCAAAGTTAGTGAGGTATAAGTCAGCTTTAAAGAGGTCAGAAGATGATTATATGAAAGACATGTAATGGGCAATGCTCCCAATGAGAAGAGACATTTTCTCCCCGTGTCCTCTTCCAGCCCACAAAAAAAATCAAACCATTGGTGCTTTATAAACGTATGTACAATCTCTAGCCAAAGATCTTCCCTTATAACGGCAAATAAAACCCTCTGAAGATAAATACTTCTGCACCACTTGAGTGTTTTACCTCCAAGCTGTTTATGATGCTTTATGTGACCAGTGTGATGCACTGAAATAACCTCAGTGCTTCTTTTTCAAAGGGTGCTATTGACAACAGTGACTACCATATTAATGTTTGGAAGTGTAATTACTGCTCCGCCAAAGGTTTTCTAAACTAATTTAACCCTTTCATTGCGACTGTAAAATGTCTTGTCTGAGTCTTAATTTGTAATGTGTGCTACAGCGAGCTGTTCACACTGTTACAATCACCAAGTCAGGTCACTGAAACGCGGGGAGAGTTCTGATCTCTGAGACATAAAATATGTTACAATCAGTCAGATGTAAAATAGCCTTGCAGTTTTATGTTTTCACACTGCTCTTCTTTGCTGTCAGACTCAGCTTTGGTATTGTTTTTTTACCTTCTGCTGTAAATGTGAGTCATTTTGGCAAAAATTAGAAGTTTGAATCCTGACTTGATTGTGAATCAGTCTCTTCTCACTTTGCTCTTAAAACTGTTGAGACCGACACATTTATTGGACCACTGATGTCTTAAAGTTGCAGCTTTTTTACAACGTTAGAAGCTTGTACTGACGTACCTTGTTGAAGATGCAAATTTCTCCTCATTGTATACAGTCTGATCCTCTTTTGAGGTATTTTTTGCTAATTTCGTACTAGTTACACTGCAGCTCTGTATCGTAGAGTGTAAATCCAGGGATTTAGAGTGGGAAAAAAGAGAGTGTTTATTGAAAGATTTCCCATAGAGCATTTAGAAAATGTAATTCCAAGTCAGCTTTTGCTATTGCTTAATCACAAAGTATTTAATTCTATCCTTCTGATGGGATTGAGGAAGTATGAACAGTTTAGGCTTCATGTCTGTAGAGGTTCAGGGCTTTTGTGGTGAGCAGAACAACTCATGCTTACTTTTACAGCCGACATTGTTTTTGTAATAGGAGTCTTCCTCTAATTAACGTGTTATCTATCTGTGTCATCTTCTGTCAGCTTTTTTGGCAGAGAAACTGATGAATGTAAATAATTGAACAATAAAAAAAATAAAGATACAAATCATTCTCTGGCCTTTTTTCATAACATTTGCAACATTTGCTTTTTCAGTTTTTCTTTATTGAACATTAAGGCATACATGTATACAATCATGACTTTTCATCAAAATAGAATTTACAACCTAGACCTCTTTGGTTTTCATTATCAAAACAATACATAAGGCACAGGGAGCATTTCGCCGTCCGACAGCGTGACATTGACATTTCTTTGAGGTTTACTGGAGCTGGTTAGTTTGTCAGAACGCTCTCACCAATGATCTACTGATTACACGAGGAAGCTCATTTATTCTCGCAGATATTTAACCACGTTTGCGTGAGCAGCATAAGCATTCTCACAAGCTAACATTACAGGAATGCTTATTTTGTTAAGCTTTTACTGAGTTTTTTATTTGATAAACAAAAACGTTCTATTACACCACGGCTAACCATCAGCCCTACAACTGTGAAAAAGCAGCTGCACCTATACTACGCAAAACAAATATACACAACGAATCGTCATCGTCAGAAGCAAACGGAATCAAACAACGTAGCTGGTGTTGTAACATTTTCCTGAGAGCAAAGATCAGACAGACCCACAAACAAGAACGAAAGGGACAGAAAGTAGAAACAGTGACATAAATTGACGAAAAAGATGTGTAGCAGGCGATACAAAATGTCAAACTGTTTAGTGTTCGACTGGAGACAGGCATCAATGACGTCAAATTAAACACTTTTAATAAATGTCAAATGACAACAGGTTTCTTGCTAGAGCGACATGAGCAGCACCATCATTTGGCTAAATACATGAAACGCATCAAATCTTTACTATGATTTGTTAGAGGAATGCATATTGTAAAGGTAGTGTATCATCACAGGAGACCTCACTACTCATTCTGACAGTAACTCCGTATCTGCAGATTTGACCTTAAAACTGTCGCCAACTGAATATCCTTGGCTGTAGACACAAACACGTAGAGTTGTTTTTTCAAGTAGAAAACAAGACGTCCTGTGAGCTGAGATACAAAACCACAGCTCTGACGTGTACACAAACTCAAGCAATAAGCAGTTTGACCAGTAGGGAGAAGCAAGTGATCAAGTGGCGAACCTTCCAGCTCATTCCACGTTGCAGCGTGCACGAGCTTCTCCTGTGGAACGTATACATTCAGCCTGATGGTGAATTACCACAGTTCAGTCCATTAGTAAAAGATTGTGAAACCTGTGTGAAAAGTTTGCACCTGAACCACTTTTACTGGCACTACAGTCAAACCTCTTCCCAACATGTGGCCGGCTATGGTCTGAGGGTGTAATAACAGCCAACTAACAGGAGTACGGCTGGAGAAAACCTTCTGTTCGCTCTGGTTTTCAGCTCGGACCTCAAAATGTGTTAATATTACACTGAGATGTTAACAATCTCCTAAAAATATGAACTGTGTTCTCTCAGCGGGGAGCATTTCTCTACATACTAGTCTTTCTGGCACTCACAGGGATCTTCTGTATACAAGCAGTAACTGATTGACTCCATGTCTCCTCTTATTGCTTTCATAATCACAACTAAGAAAGGTGGGAAATGACAGAATAAGGCCTTTTTGTGTTGTAGCACCGATGCCATAGGCAAACTGATATTTGGCACATTTTGTACAGTAACACAGAGGCGGGACAGTGCATCTCAGTCTTACATTACAAACCTTTTCCCTTTATCTGCAGCTAGACTTGCTGAAATAAAACTCCAACTACGCAGAACTTTAAAGAAAAACAAGCAGGTAAAGCAACAAGAGCACATTCTCCTCCTTCTTGACGGGGCATAATAAGACACAGACTTCCATCTATAGAGGACCTGAAAGCACGTGTGATACCTCGTCACTAAACTCAATAAACCCAGAGCTCTGGCTTGAATTAGCTGGCATGCATTTGGTCTCTGGACACTCTGTCAACCCTCTTCATATTCTTTTACAGAGAGGAAGTTGAATCCAATATTTCAGGTTTGTCATCGAGCTAACAATAAGAAGAGAAACGTATTTCTAGATGCAGTTATGATTTGAATTCATGACTTTAAAATAAAGATATGAAACTTCAACCGAAGCAAACAGAATTGCATATTTGGAGCTGTCCTTCAAACATAAATGACGCATATTTTAAAGCTGCATTAAGGTGATTTTAACCACAAAACAAACCGACATAAGTCATCACAGCTAACGCTTACGCACACATCCAACAGAACACCAGCAGAGCACATTATTATACTAATGTCAACCTGAAGAACATGAGCCCAACATTCACTTTCCATTCAGCTTTGGCCAAACAACTCCTGACAAACAAATCTGTGTCTTATCATTCACTCATCTTTGGCCGGGAGGTAACATGGAGTTGAGTATGCAGACTGAATAACAAAAATGGTCAGATAAAAGCAGCTGAAACTTATGCAGAGTCGTGTGCTAATAATCAGAGTTATTTGATATGGCAAATATTGCTTAGAGGGGATTCAAATGATTGCAAAATCTAGACGGCTGCCTGGTTCTGACTGAAACGTTTCTATACTTTGTATTTGACAGAATTTATTGCATTCATCCAAACTCTGGCAGGAAAACAAGCCTGAGGTCTGACCTTACTCTCACACCACCTTCTCTCCGTCTGACTACTGTAATACTGTCAGCTAGGCCATCCAGCAGCCTTCACTTCTTAACATACACTGAAACCATCATCAGTCATTTAAGAGGACACGGTCCAAGGCCACATATTGAGACAGTTTACAGGAACCCAGGGGGGAGCAGCACACTTTACTGATCTGATTGACAAACTACTCCCCTGCTGGTCACTGACGACAGGACAGATTTGGGAGAAAATTTGGTTTGTGCAATGTGCAAAATGCAAACAAGTTCTTTAGCTTGATATGAGCACAACACCAACTGAGCTCTCTGCTGTGGTGGCAGATCTGCACCCGCTCGGCCATCAACAGCTGCTGCACTGGCCTGGCTCGTTTCAAAGCTTCAGGCGAACGTGGCTGGAAATGAATAATTAAACTCATCCAGCAACCAGAGTTTGAAAGGAATAAACAAGGCAACTGCGTGGCGTCGAAACATGCCAGGAGGCTACAGGATGGACATGCTTTCAGGTTGGTGTGCAGCGTGTGGTTGTGAGTGCGGACCGAGCCCTCCCAGTGCCCCCAGTGCTCCTAGCGCGTCCATCTTGTGTTCTCTCCCAGCAGGTCCGAGGCTCCCACCTCGAGCTAGAACCACCATGGTGTCTCCTGACATGCTGGCAAACTCGAAGGCAAACGTCCCGTAAAACAGCATGATGATGACGCAGAACACCCATTCAAAGATGGCAGAGGCGTGCTGCAGGACGAAGCTCTCCTGGCAGAAAAACACGCCACCTGAGAACACGGTTAAGGACAAAAACAGCAAACAGTGCGAGAGTGAAACTGTTGTCACCATTCTGCTGCCTTAAATGATCTCTAACTGCTCCTACAAAGGCTGCAAAATTCAAATCTCAATCCAATTATTTCAAAACTCAGGACAGAGTTTGTTTTGATTATGAAAGAAAATGTTCTCGGTGTTCTCATTAAAATGCATCCTGATGTCTGTGCTTTCTGGTCTTCTGAGAGTCCCTGCTGGTGGTAAAAATGATTAAATCACTACACCCTGCCAAGAAATAGTCATGAACATTGCCCTCTTTAACACTGTGTACTGCAGCGTTAACACTCCTGTTTTTGACCAGAATAAAGAAGCAACATTAATGATGACCGCCTCTTCTGTCTGTTATTATGGAAATGTTTGCTCTGTGGGTAATAAGACGGAGGAGCTTGAGGAGCTCGTCAGGAGCCAAAGACTCTACCGGGAAAGCAGCGTCATGTTTTACATGGAAACATGGCTGAAAGATTGTATTACCAAGAATAACGGCAGAGTCAGAGGCTTCTGGACTGCACAAGCAGACACAGCGTGGAGTAACACGAGAGGTGGAGGACTTTCTCTGCTTGTGAATGACAGATTCTGTAGCAGGGCATTGAACAGTTAGCAGTCAGTCTGAGATCATACTATCTGCCACCGGAGTTCACTGTGATCGTCACCATTGTTGTTTACATTCCTCGATACTGCACACGCTGAGACTGGAGAGAGCAGGTCGACAATCTCCTCCCACCCTCTTCGTCCAACCAAACTTCTCTTCAGCCCAAACTTCTACCTTCTAGCTCAGTCCCACCTCACCCCTCCTTCTCTGTTGTCTTGGTTCTCTATATTAAAATGCTGCTGTTACAAATTAATTTCCTATTAAGGATCAATAAAGTATATATTCTATTCTATAAAGTCGACAGTAGAGTCATGAATTCTTGCCATGTTGTTGATAACCGACCAATCACATCTTGCTTTGGGAGTGTCACGGACCAGCTACCAGACACAATAATGTAAGTAAAAGAGTGAATGATTCTGGACGTTTTGTGTTCGCAAAAGTCTAAAAAGAGATTATCAAAGCATCTGTGGAGTGTGTGAGTCACAACAGGAGGACAATATGCATTACTGTTGTTTGTAGCCTGTCTTTGGTTTTTGCTATGGTGCATGCAGGAAAACACTTAGGGAGCCAGTTGGTCAATGCCACAGACAAATGAAGAGAGGTTAAATAACTCTGTCAAGTGTTTTTGTCTTTGTCCAACATGTAGCATCTGTGGTTGTCAACTATAGTACACTCCATTAGATAATCGTCATGTCTAATATTCATTTTTGGTCCAGTCATCCCACGTCTTTCTGATCAGGTTATTTTTGTGCCAATATCTAGCAGTCTGAATCCAGAAGTAGTGTTTACAAGGAAAATACTAAACATATTTCTCAAAATATCAAATTATTTCTTTAAACTGTGTTTATCAGAGGCTTCACAGCACTGAGTGACATGTAAAGCAGATCTAAGTGTTTGACAGCATGTCCTCTATCAATACTTGGATCTACTCTCCTGTACAGCTATAAAAAAAAAAGTAACCCACAGACAGCAGACAGTATGTAAAGATGAAGACTGGAAGGAAATAGTTCCTGTGTGTGTCTGTCATAGCTTGCAGTAAAACACACTAGTCTACAGCACTTGATAGCATTGAAGGCTGCCATCTGTTATTGGCTGGAGAGGATACTGAGCACCAAGGCTACGAAGGCCAGCAGGGTCATGCAGAGCCGGAGGTGGGCCAAGCTGTACTCCCCCTGGGTCTTGGCCAGTCGGTAGGTCAGTGCTGACTGCAGGCACACAAACAGCATACTGGTGGGAAAGGCGATGCCTGCTCCGACATAGTGGAGAACTTTAGCATTATCGACCTGTCAGATAAGGAGAGAAGATGGGAGAGGAGGGTGGGCAAGAAAGAGGGGCTACGTTAAAATGGGTAAGATAAAATCAGCAATTTAACCACCACGAGAAACACTAACAGAAAAGGACAACACTATGTGGGAACGATCAGAAGGGGGCAACATCAGCTAAATTCTGCATCAAGCTGTTGGGTTTGATCATTCGATAGACGGTAATACTCTGCTTGAAGGCTCTTAGACTTCTTTAAGTAAGAAGGCACAGAAGAATAAGTGAAAAAGAGACGAGCACATATAGGCTATGAAGGGAGCAAGCGACAACAGAATGCCTCCTTTTCCCTGCTGGTCACAAGAATGATAAGAAACAATACACAAAAGAGCTGCTCACGAGCATGTGACCACAGCTCCCACTGAAGGACACACACACACACACACACACACACACACACACACACACACACACACACACACACACACACACACACACACACACACACACACACACACACACACACACACACACACACACACACACACACACACACACACACACACACACACACACACACACACACACACACACACACACACACACACACACGAGATTTAATGGTGCATTAACTATAACTAGAAACACATTTAAGGACTAGACTGATTTAGTCTGATGAAAAAGAACTGCTTTTCTTGGCTTTCCAGCCATTTTGGAACAACAGTATCCTTCTGCTTTACATAGTTCTCAGGGATCATTAGACCAATAGCCTAGAAGTTATTTAGTCTTGGCTTCTAAGCCATTTGTTCATTGACCCGGCTAGTGCATGCTGAACATTCTTGTGCAGTGGGCTATTCCTGGAAATGACAACGTAAGATTTCCAGACAATTCAGCAGGAGTAGCCCATACAGCTCTGTCTGGGACATCTCCTAAACCAGAATGAAAGAAGGAAAGAAATCATGGCCAGGTCTTATACATTTTACACTTTTTGTGTCCAAAAAGCAGTGCATTCTTTCTAGTGATATTCCTGTTTCAATCTAGTACCTTACAGAGTAAACAGGTTATTTCACAATCCTATTTCTTCTCCTGCATCACCTCTACAGTTACTGTAACCACATCCTATTGGCACCGTTAGATTTGAGTGCTGCCAATCTGTTACTCAATAAATCAGGGATAATAAAATACACATGCATGAACAACAACCATATGCTTGTTCTCTTGGTATCTTCATCATCGTGTTCTAATTGATGTAACTTCCTTCCATAATAGAGCTGAAACAGTTTGACCTGCAAAACATAAATCTGCAACTATGTTGTTATGGAACAAGACAGAGATAAAACTTCTCACTTATTTTAAGAAATCAGAGGAAGTCACTTTGGCTTGAGGAGTAAGAGGGATCTTCAACCATTTAGTCCATGCATTGCTTAATAATCTGTACTGATTGTGTATTCTGCCTAGTGTTGCAGATTAAGTCACTAGCTGCAGTCCTTACCTGGTGCCTGAATAATGCATCAAGGCATCAAGTAAACTTTTGCTGCCTTATGTTGTTTTCACACTTTATACAGTATACAAGCACCCTTAGGCATGTCACCAGTGTATATTGAGATAATAGTAGGGTGGGGGGTTGGGAGGAAAAATAATGACATGAATGACACATTAATGAATCACGAGAGAAGTGACGAGAACGAAAACGTGGCAGCAAATCAAATGGCGGAAACAAATATAGAAAAACGAGAGCAGTAAAAGGAGGGAAATGATGAAGAGAAGACTGGGCTGCATTAAAGAACAACATCTTTGATTACAGCTGCATGTGTTCATCAGAAAGTACTTTCCTCTGAGCTCCGGCCTTTGTTGAAATTATCTGCAGATACATCAGATTTTCCAGCAAATTGGTCGTGTCTTCTTCTTTAAAGCGTTCAGACATGATCCTCTGCAGTGTTTGTCACTACATGAAATGCAGCTTGATGACTAAACAAGATCAGCTTGATAAATCAGTTCCTGCAGGCTGACACTGACCAGCAGTTCGCCTGCATAAATGAATAGTAATCGCGTTCACATCGAGTTCACACTTGCTAAACAAAGGAGTCATCTGCAAGTAGCAATGGTTGTCAAATACAAAATACATTACAAAGCAAAATCCAATTATCTATCTATATAATCTTTCACAACAAATGTAAGGGGCTGGAGAAAAGCAAACCAGATCTGTAGCCATTTTTAGCCGTCTAATTGTTGTTGTTTTTTTCTCTTACACCCCTTATGCATCATGAGTAATGCATTTTATGAGTATTTCATTCCACTTCCATGTCTATTGTTTATGGCAGTTTTATAAGAATGAAAGTTGTGCATTTTAATTGCACATTGTGTGTGTTTAAAAGCCCAACTACAGAACTGAATTAACATTACAATATTAGCAATAGCTTTAAACTGTCCTTGCAACACATCAGTTTCATGCTCTGCATAGGATTTATGTTAAACTGCAGCATCCTTATCAAGTTAACATACACTAAAGTAGGTGTGTGTGCATTGCAGAAATTTTGAATATGTGTATGCTTTACTGGCAAATCATCTAAAAGAAACTGTTTTACTGAGTGTTGCTCTTAAAAACACTGTTTTTAAACGAGTGTGTATTGCAGCGACACAAAATGTGCAGAGTAATAAGAGGGCGAGGATGCACATGTGGGAACAAACAACTGATCAGCTTTCTGTTCGTTTCACTTCTGACTTTCTGGAAACAGAACTAAAAGAGTTGAAGTAAGTCTCTGACGTCCAACCGTTTACAACACACCTGCTGTACCAAACGCCTGCCAAAATCTGCAACGGAGAATGTCACCACCGACAATTACAAAAGCCCTTCAATCAGACTTTGAGCAGGATCCAAAATGAGAAATTTGGAAAAAAAGATTTCAAAAAGTTTTATATCTTCTGAACTTTATTGGTGTTTATTTTATTAACTTTAGATGCAGCTAGAGTAACTATGTGCCCCCTGTTTCTTTTGCTAAGCTCGACTGAGGGCTGTATTTAGCGTAGATATAAGTGTTATCGATCTGCTCATCAAACACACAGCAAAAAGTGAGATTAGCAGTCCAGTAATCTCTTGTCCTCTATTCTGTCCTCTTCGTGAAGGCAGCTTTTGACCCAGCAGTGGAACACTCATGGACCTCTATGTGGCAGCAATGTGCTTTTCCATCATCTATTTATGTGCTTCTCTGCCCAAACCATCAGACCGTCTGACAGGAAAAGCCCCAGTGGCCACACCACAGCTGTACCGCCAAAGCCTTATGTAACACACGACTACAAACTGAAGCAGTTGACACTGCCGAGTACGTTACCGTGTGTTCCTGTATTTCTGGTGCTTTCACTCTCTTTAATCAGCTGGATTTTGACTGTCAGAAGCCTGTTTCCATTCCCCCTCTGGTTCCTTGATTGTGGTGTGGATCTAGGGTTCATTTGGGTCTTTGCTTAATTTTTGCAGCTTAATTTTGATGCTTTCATGTGGTTTCCACAGTTTATTCACTATCAGTGTCATCTCTCTTTGCATCCCACTGGAATGTCCCCAACTATAAGAAAGGGCACTCTGTAAACAGGCGGCAAGGATCATGCTCATGATTGGTTAGAGACGGGGCCTCTGCTGCACACACCCTGTCTGCCCAGCTCCTCTCTATGCATGGCCAGACTTGATGACTCACTTCCCCCTGGCTGTTCCCGTAAAATTCCTCCCAGTTCTGAAGAGCGGAGGCTTCGGAGGAGAAGCGGGAAGAGGACGAAGACGACATCCTTTCACTCTCACACAAACTGCCACATCTGCACATCTGTTCCACACACTCCTGTCCAACGATTCTTCTTTCTCGTCATACAGCGACCTTCAGACATGCATAGTTTAACTAAGATGTCATGTCATCCGCAGAAAACATTAAGATAAGCATCCTTCTCATCTATAGCACACCTGACACAAAGAATCTCTGGCTATTCAGTTCCATATCACACAATATGCTTAACTACGAATCATGAAGTTGTAGAATAAACATATCGAACAGTTAAAACATCTGCATCCACTTCTAAGAACCAAACTATCTTAAGCAAACAAAAGAAAGTATGAAAGTGGAGAGGAAATAATGCCAAGATCTGAACCAAATACTGAAAGCTTTAACGCTGCTGACAGAGGCAGGTTTCTGGTGAAGGCATGCTAAGAATGCCAACAGATACAAAGTGACACTACTGTACTTCATAAGAAGGCATGTTTTCATTCAAAATAGACACTTTCAACACTGGACTTATATTGAAATAGGAATCAAAATATGAAGAGGCATTCTCTCTCTCTCTCTCTCTCTCTCTCTCTCTCTCTCTCTCTCTCTCTCTCTCTCTCTCTCTCTCTCTCTCTCTCTCTCTCTCTCTCTCTCTCTCTCTCTCTCTCTCTCTCTCTCTCTCTCCTCTCTCTCTCTCTCTCTCTCTCTCTCTCTCTCTCTCTCTCTCTCTCTCTCTCTCTCTCTCTCTCTCTCTTCTCTCTCTCTCTCTCTCTCTCTCTCTCTCTCTCTCTCTCTCTCTCTCAGGCAGAACACAGTTTAAGTTATGCTCATGGATATTTGCACTGAAATACAAGGTGTGTGTGATAAAGAGGCAGAAGGGAAGGGGTCATTGGAAGAAGATTAGAGCACAGGCAAAACAGAAGCTGCGTCATGTACACGGGTCAGTGACGTAGTTCTGTTTAGTGCCGCATCAAACAGTTACTTGGATTTTTATTAAGTCTGCAGATGATTTTCTTGACTGAGCATTTGGTCTACAAACTATAAAAAGCGGGGGGAAAAAAAGCAGACTACAATATCCTACAATCCCAACGCTACTCCACTATTAAAGTGATGATACTGATTAAGGAGATGACAAAAAAGCAAAAAAAATCAGCACAATAATAAAACTGGAACCTGAGAATTTGTGGCAATTTGCTTGAGAAAAATTCAGAAGCTGTACTTCTGTTTAACAGTTTGACAAACTTCAATTTTGTGTGTCATACTGATTATTTACAGTCAGTCAGCATCTCATATGCACGCAAGGACACACAAACAGTACTACTTGGATTTGTGACTTGCTTCCATTATTCTCATTCTGTTTTATTACTTTGTGCTGTTACTATGTAAATACGAGTCTTGTTCATCTTTTGCTGTAAATCAGGGGTACCAAACATACGGCCCGTGGGCCAAAACCGGCCAAACAGAGGGGCACAACCGGCCCGTGGGATTTCGCAAAGTGAAAAAATTATGGAGAAAGCATAATTTGCAAATTGTAAATTTGTAAAACCCTGAATTTAAAATGATTTCTACACCTTCACAAGTTGTTTTGATCATAAAGTAAAACACTCTATTGTTCTGATGCCTGTAACTAAATGTTTGTTTTTGAGATTTGCTGTGATCTGTAAGTTGTACTGCATAAATGACAAATGATATTGAAATTTAATTTATTTTTCTTAAGAAATTTCAGATTGTTCATAATGTTTTGCAAAAAAGATGGTTCCTTAACATTTTAATAATGTACTTTTTTGCACTGAAACAGAAAAAATTGGAGTTGTTGTTATTTCTATGTCATTAGACTCTGACTTTACTGGTCTGGCCCATTGCAGATCAAATTGGGTGGCCCTTGAATTACAATGAGTTTGCACCCCTGCTGTAAATGGTGATATTGTATTCTATTACTGTGTTTGTTTTGCTAGGGGAATAAAGTAAAAAAAACATACCTGAAAGTTGCCCACCATGATGAGTCCAGCGGCACAGATCCAGCCTGTGGAAAGACTCGCTGTGTTGAGAACACAGTTTTGATGCTTCTCAATAACGTGGGCATAGCGGAGCAGCACAATCACCATAACTACAGAAAGACAGAGAAAGAAAGAGAGGGTCAGCTGTACAGATTACATGTTAAAATCACTACACAGTACCAGTGGAAGAGGAAAGTGCTTCATGAAAAGGAGAAAAAGTATCACCTTGCATATTTTTGGAAGAGTACCATGTGCCTGGCTTCAGTGTAATCCAAACACTGGCTCACCTCACTTAGCCAAGAAACACAAGAACTCATTGGAAACTTAATGAAACTTACAGGAAGTCCAACTTCTCTGACTAACGAGTGAAAATATGAGCGGCAGGAAATGGCGGGAAAGTGTGAAAGACACTTTTGTGAGGGCTGTCCAAGTCTTGCATAAGATTAAAAGGTGAAGGGAAACTAAGTACAGTATATGGGACAGATGAGTGCTGATGTGCTAATGGGCTGTGACTGGGTGCATTGTTGGTGCACCGAGCAGCTGACCCCCGCTTGGTTTCTCTTTGTTAGCTCCTCACGGCTGGCGCTTGATGAAGGTTGACTGGGCTTGGTGAAAGCGAGGGACAGAGGGTGAGGGGTAAAAAAAAGAGGCTGAGAGAATCGGAGGGGACAAGGAGCCCCTCTCATGTCTTGACCTGAAGCTCGTATGTTGTCTCAAAGACTAAACTGTTGTGGTAACTCTGTCACCATCTCTGTGCAAGGAGTGGGCTTTAAGAGGGTCTGTGCTGCTAGAAGAGAATAAAAATGGAAACCAAAGTCACAGAGAGGAAAGACAAACCTAACAATGTAAAGCTTTGTCCGCATTAGTCAAGGTTTGGAAATGTTGTGGCCTGTCTGGCTGTAAGCCAGCGTCTCAGTGACAAGACAGATTTCATAATCTGGCAACAACCTCAGCATGAAACATTAACCATTGTTTTTTCTGAAACTGGCTCTGTATTCATAAAAACATTTTTGTGTAGCAGTTAGCAGTATTAAATAAACATTTAACTTACATTTGAAATTGTTCAGGATTATACAATAACAATACAGCTGCCTAATGTTTGCGCTTTTTCTTTCAAGAATTTTTTTTGGCATATTTTGTCGGCATTGAACAGAAAATAAAGGAAATATGGGATGAAAGACTTAAAACGTAATGGGTCCTTTCTTTGCATATTCTCAGCCTTTTTACCTATCATGCCTGGTAGTTTTTGTATAATGTTGCTGACAGGCAAACCAACAAACAGCTCAGAAGACAAGCCTCCAATGAACTCAGACCGTATTCCACATACAGTATGTTTATCAATATCACTAACTACCTGAAGTACAAATGTAGGGTTAACTGTGATCTGACTCTATTTTGTTTGAATAAACACAATCACTGCATTTCTATTATAATGTAATAGTAATAGGTCCTCTAGCTGAAGCTAATGGAACAGATATCATGATGTAATGTGAAATCTCTACTTATTATTTACATTTTTTGTTAAAATCCTCATGATTGTGTATCTCTGTGTTTGTGTGAGCTTCCCTCTGTTTCTACAGAGCAGCACTAAAATCATCACGGCAAAGTGATTTCAGTTGCAATCATGGAAAAACACACAGCAGTGTCTGCAGGCTTGGAAACAATCCTGTCGTTGTTTTTCCAGCTCCTTTTAAAATGGAGAACATGCTGCGTTGCTGAAAGGACAAGAAAGTGTGCTGCAGTTTATTTCATTAGATAGCAACATTTGTTCTCCCCCCTACTGCCTTGGATTTTTTTCTGTTTGGACAAAATGACTGTTTCATCATAACTAATGAGCATGTTTAAACTTGCTTCATTTAACAGTCACCATGAAATGATGAAAGCTAGGCCCGAAGGTTAAAGACAAGAAAGAACATTTACCCATTTTCTCTACAAAGCAAATCCATGTTTCTTCCACATTTATCTTTTGGGCACTTTAATGGTGCATTTGTGTCAGCTGTTTTCTGCCATCCTACTCTGAGGATGCATGTCATGTTGAGGTCGAGGTCTGCTCCAGCAGGGGCTTCATGTCTGATGAGTAAGCAGCCCAGCTGACCACCACCTGGCCTAAGATGGTCAGGACAAGCTGCTGTCTGACAGCTCAACAATAGGAATAATTCTGCATGAACATGTCACCACAGCTTCTAATACTGTCCCAGCAAAAAAAAAAAAAAAAAAAAAAAAAGCTAAAATATAAAAAGCTACATTTTACAGTTCTTGCTCTTTTTCTCTAAAATCGGGAAGCTGGGAGGAGGAACTAAAATGTGGGGACTACCACTGACTCATGCACTGTTGCACACGCACCCCTGTTTCTCTTCCATTAAAGGGGAAGCGTGGACATACTGTAGTATCCACAACCACACTGTCACAAGTACTGATTCGCTTTTGCATTCACACACACAGAGCAGGACAAAAGCTAGTGCACATGCACATACAAGGGCATATTCCCACAAAAGTCACACCAGCCACACCACTCCTCACAGTAAAACAAACTCCACTGTCCCCATAAGGGGATACGTTACAACCCAAACACCCTGCCGCATTCTCTCCCACGGGAGGCACGCAGAGAAAGAACACACGCATTGTCTTAAAACATCGAGTGTGTACACTGGCAGAAGGGTGGGAACTTGGATGAAAAGGAGAAGAATAATCATGAGGCAGCATACAGTTCACTGAGTCCACGTTATCCCACTTAGGAGTGAAACCCTGAGCCAGCTGTAGCAGGCACCGTCTCTACAAGTAGGGCATAAATCAATAGGCTAACAAGCTAAGAACAGATTATTTACAATAGTCCGTTGTATAGCTACATACCAGACAAACTTAACCCACTTTGTAGAGCCATAATAACTTGCCTTACAACTGGTGTTAACATCTGCTTTAAATTCACCCAATTAAAGCAACCAAACCACCTGCAGAGGTGCTCACATGTCCATTTGGCCAGATGTAAATGCTCAGATTTGAATATAATGTAGCTAATAATTTCAAAATAGTGCAATTCTAACACAGTTCATTCAACAAAGAGAGCAGAGAAGATGATTTTTCCACAATCACAAAATGTCTCACTTATTTAACCTAAAAGCAGATGATCTGTATCAAGTTCTATGCAGAGCTGCAGCGACCAACTATTTTCACTGATAAATCTAATAAGTCACATAATCATATTAAAATAAATTGTGTGGTCTGACCAACAGTCCAAAATCCCAAAAAAATTCAGTTCACTATCACGGAAAACAAAAAGAAGCTGCATATTTTTCTATCCATAATGCTGCAACTAGTACATCTTTGCTGGACAAAAACTGATTCCTCAGTCATCTAAATTGTTGCCTGGGATTTTCCTTTTGGTTGATTGATTACGTGGGTCATCAACTATTCATAATCGGCTTTAAAAAAAATAACTACTGGCTGATTTTTTGTTATCTAACTTTCTTACTCCCCTACATATCAATATCCACAACTGCTTCAAATATTCGGTGACAAGCAACAATGACAAGAGTGATTTTGCTGTTAACCTGTGAGTTTAGATTTACAGTTACTGTCTGTAAGCCAAGCTGTCCCACACCGACAATAAACCTGCATCATAATGCTGTATTCAACTCTGACAGACTGCTTGCTAAGATTTCTGAGTCTGTCTTGGTGGTCCTGTTCAGAGGAAAACATAACAGAAGCTAATCCAGTTTTCTGAAAAGCATTTACCATTTGCAAAGGGAAGAACCGGTGGACGGATGTCATTATTGCACACATGTTGTGTAAGAAGGTCTGTGTAGGTAAACATGGAGCACTGGAAGATTACAACAGAATTACGTCTAAACTGAGTAAGACGTGAACTGCCATCACGGTTGAGCAATGAAGTCAACAGTGGAGACATCTTGGCTTTTAGCTTGAAACCTTCGTTGTTTGGTTGCCACAGAACCAAACACTGAATTAAAGTGTCTGCAGAACAGTGCAGAAAATACATTATTCTGCATCTTAGCTAACAGTATGATAAGGTGAATGACATGCAAAAAATTACATCAGAATTATTTTGACAGACATTGCAACACGAGTCATGATTTAAGTGAAAATAGCAATTTTTGCACTTCTTTTCCCCTGACAAAAACACAAAAATGGAACAAATATGATTTTTGTGGTGATCTGTATTAACCCTTTGATGTGCAGTATGTGTCAGAAGATACCCATTTTCCATTTGATTTGGGTCACTTTTGACCCATGTTGCGCATCAAAAGGTTAAAAACATGTTTCCTTACATCTAGAGAGTGTTAGGGTTAACAGGACTGAGGATATTTCACTGTTATTTTACAGATTGTGTTAAATTATAGGTAATATCCAAAAGAAGAAACAATTAATTGTCATGTTGACACTATTTTTACAATTTTTGAACCTTATAGTATTTATTTATTTCTAGATTTTCTCAGGTTTTTGAACAGGTTCTATTTTTTGTTGTTGTTTACTCTGTAGGTCATACTATGATTTCCCTAATATGTCGATTCATGTTTCAGGCAGGTGCTTTGCCTTCCTTTTTAGTCTTACACCTATATGCATATGTACACAGGGGTCATTGTTGGCTCACAGAACTGCTCAAACACACTGGACTTTCACTGCTGCCTGAGCAGACTTCACACTTAGCTGCAACAGTCTAGTCTCTCCAATATAGCACAGTATACTTATGTGTAGTCTCTCTCCATGTACAAAAACACACGACAGAGAAAGGCCCTCTCATTTTTGCCATAGGCAAAGAGCAGAGCTGTAATTTGGCTCAATAAACAAACCTACAGTACTGCAGATTATTTTGGAATCTAGAAGAAATGGTCCAGAGTCAGCCAATCAACCTTAAAGAGCTGCTAGAAGCATGGGCACAAACAAGACAAAAAAAAAAGCTCTCTCCTCTGCTTCACACACACACACACACACCTGGGAAACATTAACTAGATTGGGGTAGTCAGAACCACCAGTGAGCAGAGGGCAACAGCACGTGTAGACTTACAAAAGACATGCAGACCCTCACATGGGAGATCATTCTCTTTTTTATATCGCATATTTTCCTTGTGCCCAGTAAAATACAAACTCTGTGCATGTGGCTTCAACATATGTGCAGATTCTGCAGTATAACAACTCTAAAGCAAAATTTGTGCTTATTTTTGCCCATCTTCCTTTTAAAGTGACCACATGCAGGGCTTTCACTGGCTCTTAGGGGTTGTGTGCATACTTGTGTTACTCATGTTACTGGGTCATAAACATGCTTACACAGTGATATTGTGAGGATTTGTCTCTCTTTGGGGGGAAAAAAAACAAGTCCTGTATAATGTAAATTATTGTATTTTACGAGGATATGGTAAGGCAAGTAGTAGTTACAGTGAGAGTAGGTGTCCAGGCAATTAATGCAAGTCTGTTTAATGTCCACTGAAGTGATGGATGTGTGTGTCTTACCCATGAATGAGCCGGTGCTGCAGATAAGGCTGAAGAAGCAGCTCTCAGGTGGGAGAGTCCCACATTTGCTGCAAGAAAGAGCAAACAGACATGAATCAGAGAAACACTGCGAGTCAACTTGTGCACACTACACAGCAACTTCTTCACTCTGAAATGCAGCACGCTGTCACAGATGAATTTCTGCCCGTGAAACGCACGCTCGTTGCACCACGATTCCCAACATCCCGTCGTCATGCCTTTGACTTTTCACCACCTACAAGCTGCCTCTCTTCTAGGAATGGGAAATGTTTGTAGGAGGGGAAGCCAGGAGACAGTCAACACTGGCTGTCTGTGCCCGAGTTCCTGCAGCCTACAAAGCCAAAGCCTTCTCAGCTGACTGCAGTCACACACGCATTCTTCAGAACATGGATGGAAATGTAAAATTCTTTGGACTTATATTTGCACTGAAGAATTTTTTGAAGGATGGCTATAAATATTTTGCTAGATTTGCGACAATAGCACTACATTTAGCACTGATTAACACTGTGAATCTCTTCTACCTTCATCACTTTAACTGATTATGCAACAACAGCACAACCAGGACAGTTTCTCTGTTAATCTGTAGCTGCACATTGAGTTGAAGGCGTCTTTCTAGATACATCATTATATAATCTCTATTTAGTTAAAAAACACAGGCAGTGATTTATTTGCTTCTCTCCAAATGTTTTATGCAAACCACAGTATTTACGTTCTGCAACTGGCCTTTGATGTTAAAGGCTCAGAAGGCCAAGAAGCTAAACAAAGGAGCAGGAGTGTCTTGATTTCCTCCCAACTGTAAGCCGACTCCTCTGCACGTGTGTTTACATGGTTAAGTGTAGACCCATGTTTTGCCTCTGAACTGCCACAGTGGCAGGCAGGATATTTCAGCCCAAGTTATTTTCAGAAGGCACGCACACAGACACACTCAGGAGAACTGTCTCCTTCAAGCTCACTCGCTTTTTATCAACGCCGTGCTGACAGGGGTCATGTGAAACAATGGGGCTGTGTTCCTGTTTTTAAATCGGCAGAGACACAGAGACAGAAAAGAGACAGAGGAGAGGCAGAGCTGTAGTGGTTTATGGTGGGAGTCTCACAGACCTGATCAGAGGTACATTGTCTAGTGTGCAGCACAAGGATGGCCCACTCTGCAAATACAGCTCCTCTTCACATGACTGGTTGTACAACCTGGAATATCAAACATACATTAAACACGGGCACAAACACACAAACATGGTGCAAAGGAAAATCTTAACTACACATGTGGTGCAAATGAGAAGCCAACACAAAGACATAATACTGATTATTTTGTAAGTTCTTAGATTTGCCACTATAAATATTTATTTATGTGGTATAATAAATACATTCAGTTTTTAGATCACATTACAGCAGCAGTGTTGTTTTTGCTATGGAAACACAACCAAGCTTTCTTTAGTTTTGTTGTAGGGCTGGTGAGCGAAAGCGTCAAAAAAAACAAAAAAACAGTGTGTCATCAAATAGTAGTTCTGCTGGTAGAGACTAACCTCAACTTCTCTGACAAAACAAACCCAACATCCAGAGGACTCGTCAGTTACTCAACAACAGCATATTAACTGACAACAGCGAGAATAATAACAATAAATGTTATTGTTCTCAAAACTGAGCGTATTTTCTGCAGTTTATTCTTTTGGTTATGTGAGCTTTGCTGATTCTCTTCAATATCTGTTAAACAGAGGAAATAATGCCAGTATTTAATGCAGCAAACAAAGTAAAAAAGATTCTTAGATCAAGGTAAGTCAAATTACCCTGATCAAGTTAAAGGCTGAATGCAAGGGATGAGCACATAGGGATCAACATGAAGCAAAATGCAGGACAGATTAAGCAACATACCAATTATCCACGGGGCAGACATGCTGGTTGTACAAGGCCATGGCATACCTAAAAGACAAACAATATGATAAGACAAAATAAGAGCAACAACTGTGGTTTATTGTAATTGTATTATTACACTGTTGTCTTACATGATGACTCAATTAAAAAAACTCACAGAATATTCACAGAAATTCAAGCAACAAGCAGTGAGAAATTCACTGTCAAAACCATCACCAACACAATACTTTCATATTACTGAGACCCAGGAGATGTCACACACAGAGAGCATAATATGTGTAGGCGTACGTCCTGAACAGAGGAAAACAAAACAAGTCTAATTTGTTTCAAGCCTAAAATCAGTGAACAAAAAGTCTAAATAGGATCATGTTTATCATCATACATCTGCATTACAGTTAGGCGTTCATGTATAGTGATGGTTGTGAATTATTTTTAAACATTTGGACGATACTTTTACATATTTTACACTTCTTCAAATCACCTACATCAGTCACCTCTAAAAACACTCAAATGCTGCCAGTCTGACCTCCCACTGAGATGCATCTGTTCAACCTGACGGACCAGGTGACCTGAACATTTCTTATCACTCGATCCAGTTCTCAGAGGGTCAAAGACAGAAAAGACTGGTTTGTGTCAGTCAAACTGGTTTGACTGTAGCCTACTGAAATCCAGCTGTATTGTTGATTTGGTTGGGTCACTGACCAGTCGCATCCAGGAAGATGTCAATGACCAGAGGGTGAAAAGACAGAATCTGTATTCCACAACCTCTGGACCAATCATATACTTAATGCATATTTTATATTCGACTTGCTATTGGTTGCTATACATGTTTTTCAGTGTCCACAGTTGAATTAAACATTTTGCAGTGAATAAAAATGGTAATTCTAGGTGTGTAATTCAAGACTGAAAGAAAAAAAAATCTCTGAAATGTTTTTTTAATGGGCAAAAAATATGAAATCTGCAGGATCCACAGTGACACTATTGTTTCTGAGGTTCTGTTTGAAAGCAAAAACCAACAAGAAGTGTCTTAGTGAGGTGTTGGGCCACCACATGCCTTTAAAACAGCTTCAGTACACCTTGGTATTGATGCTACAAGTCCACTGGAGAGTTGAAGAGAGATGAACACCATTCATCAAAGGATAAAGCTAATCACTCCGATGAACTTTGTATTGCTCTTCAGTGACTCGTCTCTCTATAGGAACACGTGGACCCAAACAACGGCACCAAACTAAGAAAGCCACCACATCCCCACAGTGTAGGAGTCAAGAGTTCAGATTTTTTCTTTACTTTGTCACTCGTCTTTTCACTACTGTCAGTCTTTTTTCCAAAAGCACTGGCCTCAAGGATCCAGTTTTGCTCAGACTATAAATAAAACTTATCATGAGAACGTCTTCACTTAGGCGACAATGATCACATGTTTTATTAGCCTGAAGATGTTGCTGTGGTTATTTGCTGCCTAGAAGAACTTAAAAACAAAAATCAGATGTTTTCCGAACAAATCTTTTAAAGAAATTCAAAAATACTGAGGTGCTCTTTAGGGGCAGATTTGTTTCTGGCCATGAGGGAGTTGTTTTAGGCCGACTTTTAGATATTAGTGTCTCTGAGCCTCAGTGTGAGGCCCTTAACTCTTTCCCCAACATCGACATTTGCAGCTTAACTGTATCTGTCTTGTCCATACATGCACAAGTCCAACAAAACGGCGTATGTAAATGAGACAGGCATGCAGACGTCTGCATATTTGATGGTTGGCTGCACTGCTCAATATAAAGAGCAGAAGGAAAAATGTTGGTAGGACTGTCAGGGTTCTGAGGGGTTCATGCTAAACCATGTTTTTAATGGCAACTATAAACAACATGTACAATTTTAGCCATGTTTCTATGTCGACTCGGGAAACGGGATACGCAGGAAGGAAATGCAATTATTACATTATACAATTGCTACTGACACACAATGATAAAAATAATATTTCTAAATACCAGAAAAAGATGGGAGGACAGACAGCCACAGTCAGACAGAGAGACTATTTGTCCTGATTTGTGCAATCAGTTGTAGTTCAGGAAGAGGTTAAGCATCAATTAGGAATGTTTTCCAGGGTTGATAGTATCCTACTCACAAACCAATGTTTAAACAGCAGGGACAAATCAGAAACACGCAGCTGACACCTGGAAGTCACTAACAAGCACATCATATACGTGAACACATGTACGCATTTCATGCCCATATTTATAGCAAGCAAATCATACAAGATTCTGATTATTTTTTCCAACTGTCTGCTATAGTTTTCATAATTGCACTCAGAGAACTGCAACA
Source organism: Acanthochromis polyacanthus (assembly GCF_021347895.1). Taxonomy (NCBI): domain Eukaryota; kingdom Metazoa; phylum Chordata; class Actinopteri; family Pomacentridae; genus Acanthochromis; species Acanthochromis polyacanthus. The sequence continues at coordinate 10,519,758 of NC_067127.1, forward strand.
CCAACTCGTAGATGCAAAACATGTTGATGATTATTTGATTTTTGACAGATGAGGCTGCTGATTATGAGAATTATTGAAAATTTGCATCTGTAATTATGACAATGACCTTTAGATTTAATTCTGATGCTGTTAAAGTCAGTTGAAGAGCACAGTTGCTGTTGGAAACATGGAACATCTATTTGTGGTTCATTTCACTTACTCTCAGAAGTCTGAAGCTGCTTTTGGAGCTAGCTAACACTACAACTTCCTGCTGTGGAGGTTGTAAACACTCGGTTAGCTGGTTTTTGGTAAGGATGAAGCAAAAGAATCACCATGTGTGCAAAGAGTGTATCTCTAGCATAATGCAGCGAGGACACCCTCATGTATAACTGGAATATGGCTGTCGGGTAAAAGACTTTCACAGCTCCAGCCTTGAGCCCTTTAACCACAGTACAATAACACCAACATGACAAAAACAAAACAAACCTCAAAAAAAATCTACAAGAACACGACAGAGTCTCACTGGAAAAACATTGAAAATTAACTAAAGCCTGATGAAGATTTATGTTTTTGGCTTTCCATAACTTCTGAGGCTCATTTTGTATATATCTGGTTATCATCCAAAGACAAAATAGCACCAGTGTAGCTCTGGGACATTTCTAAATAAAGACGACTTTTATTTAGCTGTATGTGAAACTGAACCAGTGCATTATGTGCTCGGAGGAGGTCGAGTAATAATAGGTTTGTTTATATAATTAGCCCTCTATCAAAGCTCAGCAGCAGCTGTAAACTGTAATTGCATGCCTGTGAGCAACATATACGTGGGACAAACCATAAGACTGAACAAGAAACATTTTGGAAAGACTTTCATGGAAAAATCAGGTTTGCACAGAGAAAATTCCCAAAAGCTGTGCAAAAATAACCTCAGGAAAGGGTGTGATGCATAAATCATGGATGAATTGAGGGAGTATAGGCTAAACTCCAGTTCTTTCTGTCAATGGCTGCAGAAGCACATAAAAATTTAAATATATTTTTGAAAAAATATTCCAAATATAAATGGCAAGAAGAGTTGCTTTTAGGTATCATGGAGCCACGCTGGTTTTTCTAAGACATTACTTAACTCATAAAAGATCAGCAATACAAACAATGCCAAGACTCTTGGGTGGGCACAAGTCTGGCTCCAGAATTTTCACACACTGGGCATGGCCACCAGATGCAGAGTGAAAATTCTGCTTACGCTCTCTACTACACCCTTCCAGTATTTACCTTACTCCCACCCAGTCACCCACACTGAATAAAGAAGTTATGCAACATGTCACATCCTTTGACATTCCACTAGTCGGGAAAAGACCCTTCACTGCTCTTAGAGACAAGGCGCCCTTGTCAAGGTAACGGGAAGGAAACGGGTTTTAAAGGGTATGCCCATTGGCAGCGTCAGAGCTTTCAACCTCAGACATAAAAGCCAAAACTAGGAAGAAAAGCGCAACGTTAGCGCTACTGTAGATGTATAGCTGTACACCTGGATACACACTGATGACTGGACTGTGAAGCAGCTGTGATCACAAACACTAATTGGCAAACAAGTTCTGAGATTTGGCACCTGATTAGTCTGCTTAGTCCCCGTATATCTTACCACACTGATGTAGCACATAGCCTCGATGCATAACTACGACAATTTGGAACTGGGCCATCTGTCTCTCTCCCCTTGGGGTTTACATTCCTCCTCCCAAAGTAATAACAGAACAGAGAGAAGAGCTGTCAGCCCAAGTATAACCAGGAGGTGCTCATTCTCTTCTCTCCGCTACATCAGCTCAGATACTGTACTTCGGATAATTAAGCTACGCTGCCAACCTGCACGTCTCACTTTTAAGACAAGGGTGAAAATCCCAGATCTTTCCTGGAGGGAGTTAATCCACATGTAATTGCCATGGCTCCCAGGAATTTCAAATAAATATCCAGTGTTGCCCTCCTGAAGACAGGAGAGGCCGTGGTATTGAAAGGTTTTTGTTTCAATACGAACAGTTGATTTGTAATTTGGTAGAATATTGCCTGGATATCACTATGTGAATTGTGTGAGACAGATCATTTGAACATTCTCATTTTTATTATGACAATAATTTATATTTTCTGCTACATATACTGTGATATTAAAGAAGAAAAGAAAAAATAGATATACATGCCGAATAAATCCAATTAATGATTTATACTGAATTTGCTTTTATATTGCAAACAAAACAAATGTGAAAATCGATAAATGACTGTAATTGTTGTGTGGGTATGCAGGCAGAATAAGTGAAAGTGAAAGTGAAGTGAAATAGGTGAAACATGTTTTTCATAGATCTATTAAGCAATAAAATGGTTTACACAGAGTTACACTGTGGGCCTTTTTTCATTATTGCACTATTGCACATAGATACAAGGTGATAGTGATGTGAAGAAAATATTGTTTTTCAAGATTCAAGACCGTTATTTATCACAAACACAATTATAGTATATATATCAATATTTATCTATATTAGAAGCTTGCAAGGGATAAGTATAGGGTATTTTCTTTGTGCCTGGTTTCCATTAAAATAAGGAGTGTGGATGATGAAATAACAGTCTGACTGTCAGAATCTGCTAACAATGCAGAAATTATGCTTCTATAGAAAAAATAGCTTCTTGAAATTCTTTAACAAGACCTACTAGGCCAGCAGAGAGTCTTTTGAACCACCAAACTCTATTATGCTCCTACATTTTAACCTATCTATTATCCTTGACATGTACTAACCTGAGCATCACTATTCAGTGTCAAAGCAGCAGGCAATTTTACAAACCACGTTGGTCTCAGTTGATACCTGGCTGCATACGGCTTGGAATGTTTATTGTCATGTACATTTAAACATGGATTTTAAAGTGTTTTTTATCATCATTTATTACGGTACTTACACAACCCATATCCCAGTGATGGTCAGGACTGGGAGGCTAACAGGCAGTATCATCCAGAGAGACATCTTCCCACACCTTGAACAGCCCCTTTCTTCTTTTTCCTCTTCGGCCAGCCGAGCGATATCTGCTCAAGTAACATTTAACTGAGTGTCAATGACATCTGCACTGCCACCGAGTGATTCATGTTTCCTGCAGGAGGAGGATGTTCGATAGGACGCTGGCAGGACAGATGTGTCCTTTTAGCCTGAGAGTGACACGAGAAGGGCAGCGAGTTAGGCCAGGATCACTCATATGCTAATCAGACAGTAATCATCATCATACTTAGCATGCTCACACCACACTGTCTGTACTGTTTATTGCATTAATGCTGCATCATTCAGTATAAACCAATGCTGTATATACCACATGGATTACTTAACATCTTGAGCATTCACATATCTTGGATTTTTACATGCTCATATGGTGCATATCTATGCACATTACTGCTTTTGTGTTGCACTTCTGGTCAGATGCTAAACTATATTTTGCTGTCTTTGTGCAATGACAGTAAAGTTTAATTTAATTTTATCATAAACATCATTACAAGTTGGAGTCATCAAAGCATGTGCAGCCAGAGATGTGATGCTCACAGCAATTTAATGTGTAGTAAATAAAACAGCTGTATTTTAGTCTCGTATAACATCACGTTGCTTTTATAATAGCATTGATTTTCTGTTTTTTTTTTCTTCAGTTTTCCAAACAACCACTTGCTTCAAGATGTTGTATGGTGTTGCACTGGGCTTATACCGTTAGTTCATTTGATTTTTGCGAAGGAAAAACACAGCTTTCACACTCTGCTTCGCTAACTAGTTAATTTACCACCAGTGACGGGTTTTTTTCTCACCTTCTAGCTAGCAGCACCGACGAGCTTCAAATGCAAATCTGCGTTAACTACTCACCTTCTGTTAGCTAGCCGGTTTGTGCAGCTTTTTTTCGGGAAACTTTGAGTACGCCGTCGTGTCCTCCACAACTCAGGTGGGTGGAGGGGAAACTACCACGGTCCAGCCTTACTTTTGTATCCTATTTTTGTGTGTTTTTCCGAGCAGCTGCGGTCCCAGTTAGCCGTCCTCGTCGTGAGTTGAGTTGGTGGGCAGGCTCGTTTGTCTCAGCGGTCCGTCTGGATGCATCGCCGCCACGAGACACTCCACAGTATCCAGCTGTTTGACTCCGCCCACCGGGGGCGGGGCTAAAGTCAGGTTCGTCTACTGTACTCACTGTTTTACTCACCATTACACTTTACTACTATTAGAATACGTACGAAAATACAATATGTTACAAACACCTCACAGCTTTAGATATTAGCATTTTAAACGTGTCTAAGTTTCTTCTTCTGTTACTATGGAACCCTGACAAGAGTGTAGCTGTTTCCTAGCAACGCCACTGAACACTGTAAACGGTACAACATTTGGAAACCAGAGCCTTCTGGGAAAAAAAACTCTACGGCTACACAATAAAACCCTTCTTTTTGTTCCTTTTTTCCGCTGAAGATGGCACGTTTTCTTCTCTCACTGTAAAGTCACACTGCTTCAGTTTTGTAGTGGATATAGAAAAAATAAAAAAGGAGAACTGTCTTAGTGTGTGTGCATGTGTGGGAGACAGAAATAGAGATTTGAGAAATAATGTGCAACAAAAGCTGTTTCTGCTGCCCTCTGGAGTTATAAATGGTCACTTTATCTGTATATTCTAATGAGAAAATCCCAATATTAGTATCAATATTAGTATTCCAGTGTTGTTTGACACCATCTGTGTTGTGGTCTTGTGTTTTTTACCTTCATTTAAATTAGCCTTATCTGTGTTAACATGATGTGGTGATATAATATGAAATTAACTGACAGTTTTAAACAAGATCAAAATCTGTTGCTCTCTGGCAGTACTGTATTTAATGGACTGATAAATTATCAATGTAAACAGCAGCAACTCCATTTAGAGAAATTTTGAGCTACTTGTAAGGGGATCAAGGACACTTGTCAGCTATAAATAACAGTGCTGGAGTTTTAGAATTGGAAATTTTATTTACAGACAGCATCTATAACATTTCAGTTTAAAAGCATAATAATCTGCTTGAACATAATAAAGAAAATGCTAGAAAAAAGCAAAAAAAAGTTTTTTCCTACTAAAAAACTCTAAATAGCCTATCTTAATTTCCCCTAAAACAACATCCAGTGATCAAAACAGTCGTACAATGAAATTCACATACGAGGAAAACAACAACTTGTGGCGAAAAGTGAAATAAATCAGAGTTAATCAAACTGTTGAAGATTTTGCAGAGAATATCGTCTGAGCTAAACTACTGCACTGTGGCACCTTTTCTACAGTCTTATGCTGGTACCAAAGCCCCACACACTGAATGCAGGGTAGAGGGGCTCTGTGAAGGTCGTCTGGGCTCTGTGCAGAAGCCGCATGTTTTCAGAGACACTGTAAAATGCAAGTGTCCCCGCTGCATGATCCAGATAGACGCCAATACGAGGAGACATGGGAGCCTGGATATCTTTGCTTTTGTTGTTGTGCACGAAGGAGAACTTGGAGTCGGAGCAGTACAGACTCCAGGACTTGTCGTTCCAGCCCAGGCTGCAGTCGTTGCCGTTTCCTTTACGGCGGATTCCCCTGTAGGTGACGGCCACATCTATCTCTGTTCCCTTCCAGTCCACCTCCCAGTAACAGCGAGTCCCGGTCACACTGTCCCTGCACAACACCTGGAGGGGAATGGAGAGCCAAAGATGATAGTTAGAAGATAGAAAGATTGATTGATTTCCACTAAAAGATTCATTTGGGTTGCAGTTTTCAATCAATAACAACAAAAGGCATGTGAAAAGTACAAGAAAGAGGAAAAAATATCTATATCATTCACAACAGATCAGTTTCCTTCCACCTCTTTACATGAAAACAGGGCTAAATTCTCACCTGCTGCCAGTGATCAAATCGGTCTGGGTGGTCTGGATAGTTCTTCAGTTCATTCTTCATTGTGGCTGTTCTGTTGCCTTCAGACAGGTGAAGGTTTGGGTGGACAGTGTTCACATCCAGAAACAACTGGCAAGCATCTACACAGAACAGAAAGTTATGAAATATTACTTGTATTTATCATCTAATTTAATGTTAATGGATGTTTTGGCATTTGTGTATTGTCAGATTAGGTGATTTTTTAGACTGGTGTTTTCTTTATCATACATCTATCAATTTTTTACACTATATTAAATTATTACTTCTTTTCTTTCGTTTCACCATCTTCCACATAAATAAATCACCTAAATTAAATACAGTTTCAGTAACTCCCATGAATCAGCTTGCTTAAATGCTTTCTGCATGTAAGCAGAAGCAGGAACACCTGTGTTTGCTTAAGGAAAACTGAACAGTACATTTGCTTTACTACATTTCACCAAACCGGTTCTGCAGGCGGCATACCTTCCAGACAAGTTTCAGTCATTTCACCACACAGTGTAGTCATTCCATTGTTAGGCACTGAAATGTCTCTTGTACATGAGACCATGACTTGTACTTTTAAAAGCCCGGATTGGTGAAGGTTTGGTGCCATGTAGCTATGCAAGGCCAGTGCCAGAAGTTTCATGGGCTTTTCTTTAAAAAAATTAATCTAACAACTCACATTTCAGGAAATCTTCTCTTGTCTTTGGTTCTTCTCTTCTATCTGTCCTCGGTTCTTCCATCAAACTTGATTCCCTTCTTGTCTTTGTCTCAGCTTCTTGAGTGATGTACACTTCCTTCACTATGAAGACAGATTAAAAAACACACACTTGGCAATGTAAGCAATAACAGAGTAAAAAACAACCGTTATCTGAAAAGAACTCCTCTGTAGAAACTCCTCAGGGAGGTAAATAAAGACAGATTTGTCCACCTGCTCCTGAGATTTTGCTCATTTCTGTCTTGCTGACTTCTTCTATTTGTAATCTCATTGCAGAAATGGCTCTCTTGGTAGAATCAAAGTTGTAATTTGGAACAACGCTGATGTTGTTGAGGTCTTCATATCCCGAGGGTCCTGACAGAGACTGCCAGCTCTGGGAAAAACAAGAAGATAGAGATGAGAGACATGAAGCAAATAGCCAACATATTGAGTGATACTGCACTTTTCTCCATAGACCCTTGACTTTTGCAGCAGTATCTCAGTACAGCCTCACCTGTAGGAAGTGTATGTGATCATCTGTGTGTGAGAGCTTCTCCAGGTCATTGTGTCTCTTCTTCAGCAGAGTGATCTCCTCCTCCAGGCGGTCCAGCAGTATCTCACCACGGGTCACGGTGCTCTTTTCATGGGAACGGATCATCTCCTTGACCTCATTGTACTTCCTCTCAATGGAAAGAAGAAGCTCAGTGAAAATCCGTTCGTTCTCATCCAGGACCGTCTGAGCCGAGTGCTGATGAGATGCAAAAGAAAGTGGGAGAAAGAGGTTGTTAAAATAAAAAAAAGCCAGGAAAACTTACTGTCTTGTTTTTAGCATCATGCTATGTTTGGATTAGTGTGAGTCACTTACTTTAACTGCATCAACAGCTTGCCGCAGATCCTGCCACTTTTTAATTCTCTGGTCGATCCTGTGTTGAGATTTGTGCAGTGTGACACCAAGTTGTTTCTACAGAAAGAAAGTACATTCCACTTGTCATTAATAGTGGGTCACACTGCAGAAATATGTTCAAACTATCAATTAATAAATTGTTTTCAGCTCTTACTTGTTTCTCAGTCCTCTCAGTTCCAGCTGGTACGATGTTGTGGTGCTTGTGCTCATCCATCATGCACAAAACACACACCGATGTCTCATCAGTGCGACAAAAAGCCTCTAGCAGCTTGTCATGCTGCGCGCACATCTTCTCTCTCATCTGACCTGTAGCTTTGACCAGCTTGTGCTTCATCAGAGCTGGGTACTCGTAGTGAGACTGGAGGTGAGTTTCGCAGTAGGACGCCAGGCACACCAGGCAGGACTTCTCGGCCTTCTGCTTCCTGGTTGTGCAGAAGTCACACAGGGGGTCCCCATCTCTGGCCTGGACCCTGGTCTGACTACGACTGTTGGACCGACGGGATTTTTCCAAGCTGGTGTGTCTGTCTAAATCCAGAGTGCTCGGGTGGGACATTTTCCTACCAAAAGAGTAAATAAACGTAGATATATCCAGCAGATATGAAAACAAAATTAAAATCCACAGGTAACTTCTTCAGAAACTGTGCTAGTCAACAGCTAAAAAGAAGACTCAACTAAATGTAAACAGGTATCAGCAGAGAAAGAGAGCTCCTGAAGTTAACAGCTCCACTGAAACTGTGTGACTGACGCGGTGTGTGACAGAATGTTTGCTATGTGGTCTGCTCTCATTGTAAAACCAGTATACCAGGTTGGACGTTTAATAATCTGAATGGGTGTTCGTGCCTGAAACAAAGAGAGTTGAGACAAAGGAGAGGGAAAGATGAATTTAATAACATAAAGGAGTCCACACTGACTAATTTTACTTCATAATTAGTGCTCCATTATCTATAAAGATGGACTGTAAAGGAATTTCCTTCGATTAGTTTTATTTGTATCAGTACCGCATTTTTGTTTATTTGTCTTTACTACTTCAGACTTGTACATTATATGGTAACCACTCTTGACAAACACTGGTAACAGGAAAACAGCATCATCTTGTGGGACTAATTTATTACTGCACAAAATACAGTAAATCCTTGATGCATTGTATCCACAGTTGCTTGTCTCCATATAAATAATGAATATAAAAATAAATATGCATGGTTTGAACAATCTACAAATGTATACTTTACCATAGATCCCTTTTTTCTACAGTCAGCAATGTTCTGCTATCCTGTCCAGTCGTTGCACACTGACACACAATATACTGTTTGCACTTTATATTATTTCTGGTATTACAATTTTTCTGTGTCATGGACCCGTCAACAACTTAGACCATGCAGTGTTAGTATTGTTTTTTGTCATTCCAAACAAATAATCACCCACAGAGTTTGGTTAAAAAAATGTTTACTTAGCTTATTTGATTTACAATGTGCTGGTGTTACCAATTTGAGTGCATATAGTCATAAGTTTATCAAATTAGCTTAAATGATTAAGTCATTGTACCTTTGTTTCTGCTTCTGCTGCTCCACATGCTGCTGAGGTCCTGGCAAAAGGGGAGGCTGTGTTTAAGGCTCTCTTTTATGCTGGAAGACAGGAATTGGAAGGCGCCAGCTCCCAGTGCTGTGAAGGGGAGATCTGAAGTGCAGGGGCCTCAAGAAAAGCAGCATATGTGTATTTGTTTGAATTTTGGGGTGGTATTGTTGTTTAATATGTATATGTATTTGTATTATGTCTTTAAGTGGTAGGTGGGTTTATTTTGGGAGTTTTATGGTGTGAAGAATAGGTTTTCCCCCTGTTGTGTGTTGGTAGGCTAGCCTATGTGTATATATACCCCTCCTTTTGTGTCATTCATAAGGACAGGTTTGTTTAGTTCATACTATGTTGAGCGTCTTGTTTGGTTGACCTCAGTTTATTTAAAGGGCCCAGAATTAGAATTTCTGTTGATACTTTTTCTTTGATGTATTTTAATCCCTTTTGTAATTTTGAGTACTCTGTGGACAGTTATTTTTGGCATAATAAAGTCTTAAACAATTTAAAAGGTTCCTCTTGTGCCCCTGCCTAGCTGCTTGGTCCTGACAGTCTGTTTACATGTTACACCATAGCTCTAGAGACGCTGAATTTCATCCCACTGTCTACTTTGTGTAGAGTACGGCTGAGATAACAGTAAAAAGGAACTACACTTAAGTTGATACACAAGCACTGAATCAGTTATGATTGTTCACTCCACTACATTTCAGTGGGAAATGTGATACGTTCTACTCCAGCACATTTACTTGACAACTTTAGTTACTTTCAAAATTAAGGATTTACGCACTTGATAACATAACAAGCTTTTAGGATACAACACAATATTTAAATTGATGGGTTTCAAGCTTTTTTGGCTGCTAATAAAAAGCAATGCGTAGCCTGGCTCATATTTCAGATCTCTGTGAGCTGTTAACAGCTCTACCAAACAGTAATTTGTCGCCTCTAAACTTCACACATGGTTTCATTTCCATAAATGTTAAAATTGTCCAATGTTGCTGCAATAATAAAAGATAGAGAGGAAGTCCAAAAGCAGAAAACACATTTGTGGAGGAGATGCTTTATCTTCTTCTTCTTTCTTCTCCCATTAATCGTGACAACTGTACCTCAGATTTATCTTGTGTCCCTGTGTATAAAAATATATATGAACTAGATGAAACAGCAGCCAGTACATGCCGATTACACACTGATGTTTCAGTTTTAAAATTTGATGTTAGCTATTTAATATAATTTAGAATGATCAAATCGGTAAGTTTGTTCAACTTAGACTCAAAAGTCAACCTGCTACCTTAAAAATATGAGTTATCTGAACTTAGGTTTAATAATTATTTTGATATCGTATCAGTTGTGAAATATAAAACTAGCTGTGGTAACTCAACAAGCTCAGTCCAACTTAAGATATTTAAAATGAATTAATCATGTAGTCTCTCTAGCAATAACTACATTTCTTTTACATGTTCTTACTTTAAGGAGTACGTTTTTTACTTGACACGAAGAAGTATCAGTTAGAAAAAACAAAATGTGAGGCTGCTTTCAGTGTCTTTTTTAAAAACTGTACCTGGGCGGCGACCAAATGCAACATCATAGTTTGCACTGTTTTCTATTATTATGCAAATAAACAAACAGGATTTAACACACCTTTGTTTTTATTGTCAACGGGTTTGTCAGGGTACAGAAGAAGAGTATTAGGAGAGTTTTAACTCTCAAACAATGCATGGTGGGAAGTAATTAATAATTCTAGTTTTAATGTGTTAAAAAACTTGATTTCATGAGCTGACTTTTAGTTAAATTCACAAAATTTTGGTATTTCCATTCCAGCACTGCTCCCAGCAGACTGCACAAAGAAAACCTGCTACATTCACTCTGGTGCAACACCTGTGTGTTATGTTACATTTTGCGGATTTAAATCCTCCATACAATAGCATTTTTTCCACATACACAACTGTGTGAAATATCACTATCTTTAATAAGTGCATTTATTTAAATGGAAAAATCTGTGTGATATCAACATTTTTACACATATATAAACAACCCCATGCAACACTGTTTATTTTTTTACATACAGACAAATCAATGCAATTTCTAAATGTCTACTTTTAGAAGAACTGTGCAGTTTTAACAGTACTTAAGTATATTCCTTGTTTATTTTTCTGCTACACTGTTGCACTTTCTCTTTGCTGCAAGGACAAGTGTTATCTTATCTTAGCAGGAAAAGATTAGTTAATTCCTTGAAAAACTGGTTACATATTTTGAAGTGCACTGTTACAGTAATACTTCACATTTTCCACTTGCTACTCTAGTGTTATTTGTTTCATGCAGGACGTTTTTTTTTAGTAATTGAGTATTTTATTGCTGTGCTGATACTTTAAAGTAAAGGTGAGAGTACTTCTGCGGGTTAATTACTGCAGTGTGCCTATCTCTCTATGTAAATACCGCACACCAATGGAAATGGCATACTCACATACGGTGATTGGTGCAGTGCTACTCCCGGCCTGTAGGGGGGACAGTGGTTTCCGTGCTGCGTTTGAAATGACAATGATTGCTTTCGCTAAAGTGCGTCGGTCGTCCAACGTTGGCGCCAGATGAGCTGTGGCGCCAGCACACAGGCAGAGAGAGAGAGAGAGAGAGAGAGAGGGGAAGACACAGCAGTCTGAGGAGGTTCACTACAGGCTTGCAAAGCGCTTCTCAACCCGGAGTTTGGGCATATAAACGATTCTCTTTCTTTCTCCTCTCAGCAACCTGAAAGTAAAAGGACAGAAAGGTGGGTGTGTGCATGCACGGCTTTGCGATCGACGGGGTCCGGACTCCTGATGATTATTTCATCATTTAAATTCAACTTGCTCTGCCGTGACTAGTGCAGCGTTGAGGCACAGGGTGTGTGTGCTCAGCTCTATACAATCTTGGTGTTTATAGCATAGTTAGAAAGCTTATTGGTCGTATATTTTTCGCCTCCAGTTCTGAACTTTGTGATGGAAAAAATACAGGCCCTGACTCGCGCTGGTTGTAACATTCTGTTCTGCTTAAAAATACACAAGCAGCAGCAATACACTGGTATAAAGGACTATTTCTGCTCTGATTCGCATTCCTGTGTTTTTTAAACGTGCTTGTTGTGGGATCTGTATTGCTTAAATCAACGTCCAGTTTGTCTTGCATGCGATACCAGACTTAACATGGTCGGTTGGGCGGTTTAGCAAAGCTTCCGTTCCAATGTTGTACAATCTGCAGGCTCGTACTAAACTGGAGAGCAGGCTTTAGCCGTGCTAGCAAGCTGGATTAGCTGGCTCGTTAGCTTGGCATCATGGCTATTTAGCCAGCACGCTAATATTGTCTCGGCTGGATAGCTGCTAACATCAGCAAGGCCGCCATTGAAAGTCGTGTGTGCGGTTTGTCGGGTGCTGCCGCAGTAAAGGAGGGCTTCAGCTCTGTAGCCAAGATCCGCCGTGCTCTCTCAACAGCAATTAAATACTCGATCTCATCCTTTATTGTTTGGTTACTGAGTTTTAAACTGCATCTGCTGTGAGATTTGAGCCGTGAGGAGGTTTTCTTGTAAGTAAAAGACGTCCTTTCCCGGGCTTTTCGCACATCGTTCGCTGCTTTCACGGTTAGCCATCTTTGTTTCACCTAGCCAACTCCTGGTTGGAATTACGGTGTGGCTCTTAGCCCTGCTAACCTGCTTGCTATTAGCCTACGATGTCGTTTTTTAACGTTACGATGTGTTAAATGGTCGCATACAATCGACTCCGTCGTTTCTTAAGCAGTTTTGAGTATGCTTTTTAAGTTCGGTTCGCCCAGAGATCGCTTCGGGCCAGCTCTAATTCGATATGTTGTGAATGGCGGAAGCTAACGCAGCTAACGTTAGCTAGTGGCAGCCATCTTAGGCAAGTATGTAATCTTGGCTAGCTGGAAGTGCTGGTGTGGCACAACAAGATGGCCTGTTAATACTCGCACAAGGAGATATCCGCGCCGGTCGTTGTCCTAAATTGCGCGAAATTAATCCATCTGTTTACTGGTCGCAGTGTAAGTATTTTCGTTGTTCATTAAGCTTTGATTCATAAATACCAGTGTGCTGGTTTTTCCGCGAAGCTAGTTAGCTGGCTAAATCGTGAACGCATTAGCAGCTAACACAATGCTGTCTTGTCGTTAACGCAGTCCCCCCATCGACCATAGCCAGCTAACTAGCGGCTATGGAGGCTATTTGTAGCTGTAATGGAAGGCTAGCAACCATCAGTTCAGTGTTTTAATAACAAAACATTGCTGTTTAAATGCCTTCACATACTTTATTGTGTATTTTAAAATAATGCATGGCGAACTGCGCAGTCAACTTAATTGTGTAGGCCGGCCGGCCTGGGCTTGTGTATTAAGCTAGAAGTGGAAGCTTGATTATTGTGTGGTTCACTTTGATTTTATCAATCGTGTTAGCTAGTGAAGTGAAGCTCGTCTTGTGGGCTAATTTAGCTAGCAAATTGACCACTTTAGCTTGCTAAGTAGTATTGCTCAGGTGAGAGATGAGGAGTGCAGTTTTTTAAAAAGTACGTTTTTATTTTTCCAGTCCTACATCTGCATTCGGTATGAATTATGAATCCTTAGCCTATCCATGTCCCCGTGTTATTATTTCACTTGAGTATCAGGCAACAGACAGAGCTGTACTACACCAAATTAACGTAGGCCAGTGCATTTACAGTGATATAAAGTAACATGGATCTAATGTAATATTAAGGACTTCCCTTGTCTCATTGTTCACCTGTTGTGTTAACCGAATATGCCACCAACCACCGTGTGTGCTGTTGTGTCACCAGCTGAGGGCTTTTTGTGTGTGTGTGTTGGCTGAGGTTGTGCATGCGTATCCTGAGCAGGCAGGGCTCCTTCTGCAGGGGTCTGGGTGGCAAACTTGTGTTGAACAAGACATTTAAATTATTATCTGCTCATATGACACCATATTATGAACACAGCCTACATAAAGATAATAATCTCTTATTAAAGTTATCTTGCAGAAAGGCCTGTTGTGTCTGATTCAGTAGATATCATGTCTCCCTATCTTGTATCACATAATGGATATTTATATGGTAGGTGTAGCAGTGTTAACTGGTAACGTTACTCACTTATTTAGATGTAGTGAACATTTAGCCTAGCCGCGCTAGACAACCCATGGCAACGAATTTAATTCTCTGCCAGGGTGGGTCTAGTTACCTTCGGTAAGCCTCGAGGTTGGATGCTCCTAAAACTGGCTGACGAATCGCCATGAAGTGTAGAGTCAGAAGGCGGGTGTAACTAAGTGACGACAGAGGCGCGACGATTCTGACAGAAACAACCGGAAACAACTAGCCTGGCCGTGCTAGACAACCCACGGCAACGAATTTAATTCTCTGCCAGGGTCGACGACGAAAACGACAACAGTCGTTGAGCTCCATTAGCACCGACTCTGAATAATCTTTCTGTTAACATGTCTGTAATATACTTGAGCTTCACTCATTGGCTATATAAATAAAGCTTCACCGAACTACCACATCCTCTGATTTCCGACGCTCTAGGAACTACGTCAGCCTATTCGTTGCGCTAATTGGTTGTATACCTACCCAATTGCTGCAGAGTGATTTGATAGACAACCTTTTAGCCCGCCTCCCTCCCTGTCGAGAGTTCCTAGACCCTTGTGTCTTCAGAGCTGGGTCTAGCGTGGCTAGGCTAGTGAACATTCATTTAAAAGCTTGGAACCAAATAGGAAATGTAGCCCATACTGCCACACAATAGTTTCTTAAATGACCTCCTCTTTTGTTGTCTTGCCTTTGTGAAATTAGCATGACCATTTGTATACTGGTCATAAATCAATATGGAAAAACCTGCGACATTGAAGCATGCAAGGAAAAGGGGAAAACGTGTGAACAAAAGCAGATTTTAAAGAATGACTTTGGAAGTGATGGGAGTCTATGACCAGCAAAACAGAAACTGACTTTAGGTCTCCCTCACGTATTATTCAGTTTGTGTATTGGGGACAACAGTTTTGAATAGTGTAGCTGTAGTTGTTCACTTCATCAGGGTGCCTTATCCCAGACCTGTAAGAAGAAGCTATTGAATGAAGACATCCCATGCGCAGTATGTATTTATTTTCCTTATTGTTCTTGTCTTTTGCAGGTCTGCCTACTGACAAAAGCACCAGCGCGACACTGCACAAAACAAAGTGTTATAACCCCGATTCCTACTTAAGTCATCGCCCGGCAGGAAAACGGAGGTCGTGGGGCTGGAGTGTGTTCTCATGGCCGAGTCAGAGACTGAGTGTGACACACCCGGCCTTGACACACTTGGGTCGGAGTGTGTCATAGCCCACAGCCATGTCGACCTTCACTATGGAGCAGAAACGGAGATCATGACAGAAGAAAAGCGTGGATTAGAGCTGGAAATCCATGGTTCAGACTTAAAGATCCAGGGACTGGGGACAGAGCTTGGAGCTGTAGCCTGTGTGGATGCAATTGTAGAGACAGACCATGATTACATCAAAGTGGAGCATGGTGATATGCACTGTTTCACAGGAGCAGAAATCAAGACAACAGGAAACGAGGCGTTGCTGGGAGAGGTGCTGATCAAGACAGAAAGTGAGCATGTGGTGAAAGTGGAGTCTGACCACGGTGGAGAGTTGACAGTGGAGTCTGAGAATGGGGTAATCATACATGAAGCTCACGGCCTGCAGTGCAACGAGTGTGGGGAGATTTTTGGCAGCATTGCTGATCTTCACCAACACTTTGAGATCCACAGGGACCTCAACCCTTACATATGTGTCCACTGTGGTGAGAGCTTTGCTGTGGAGGCCAGCCTCAAGCAGCACATGAAGATTCACATGAAAGAAAAGCCCTATGTTCCCCCGGGTGTTGAGATCATGGGCAAAGATGTTATCGATGCATTCAGCCTTAAGTCTCATCAGATGATTCATTTGCCAGACAAGCCCCACAGATGCTCAGAGTGCGGTAAGAGCTTTGCAGCTGCCATCACCTTGAGAGAACACATGAAGATGCATTCGGAGGACAAGCCCTACAAGTGTACCCAGTGTAGGAAGAGCTTTGTCCGCAGAAGACATCTGAAAAAGCACCAGGAGGTCCACGCGCGCGAGAAGCCATACACTTGCGGCCAGTGTGGCAAGGGCTTTGCTACAACCTCGAACCTGAAGCAGCATCAGAAGACCCATGCTGCAGTCGTGCTCGGAGACAAACCCCACCGGTGTGCACAGTGTGGAAAGTGTTTTGCCGCTGCTGCCACTCTGAGAGAACACCAGAGGATCCACTCGGGGGAGAAACCATACAAATGCAACATGTGCAGGAAGAGTTTTGTCCGCAAACGCCATCTGAAGAAGCACCAGCAAGTCCATGCCGGAGGGAAGCCCTACACCTGCAGACATTGCAACAAGGGCTTCAATCACTCCTCTTCTCTCTCGCGCCACCATAAGACCCACCTGCAGAATCCGGTGTTTTCTCCTCCTCAGCCTGGGAAACCACTTACCTTCGGCACTCCTCCAAAGCAGAGGGTGCATCAGCAGGGAGACAAGCCCTACATGTGCCACCACTGCGACAAGGGCTTCAATCATTCCTCTTCTCTGTCGCGGCACCAAAGAGTCCACTCGGAGGGAAAGAGTTACACGTGTGGTCACTGTGGCAAAAGATTCAATCACTCCTCGTCGCTTGCAAGGCATCAGAGGGTTCACTTGGAGAACAAGCAGCAACAGCAGCAGCCAGAACCACCGCAACCACAACCGCAGCAGTACACCCCCATCCCCACGGGGAAGGGATTCCCTAACAATGCCTTCCCAAAACAGTGCATCCTGTCTGTTGAAAAACCATACAGGTGCTCTCAGTGTGGCAAAGGCTTTAACCATTCTTCCTCCCTCTCCAGACATCATAGGATCCACGTAGATCAGTGAGCACCCTTTCCTGGCCTCACAAGCGGTCCCATGCAAGCGCACATCTTTGCTCTCCCCCGTTTCTGTTCTACCCACGGTCCCTTCATTGATACCGCCACATGAGAGGAAATATCAGGCCAGCTTCTATAGACGAGAGGTCAGGTCAGCACATTAGTATGTTGAAGTGGAGCAGCTGAGAATAAATGGACAGTGACACAAGTCTTCAAAAGGAAATGGCTCGGCCAGAAGGACTTTGCAACCTGTAATTCAGAGCTGAACCCGGGGCTTTGGGCTCAGTTTATAGAGGGTATAATAATAGATTGTGAAGGAGTCTCTATTCTTGTTTGTGATTGTGCTTCACATGCTTCAGGACCTCTTTTGAACATTTTTAAAGAAACACAAAATGTGATTTGAAGATCTACACGATAAAATTGTTACCTGGGGAAAATATGCTTCACCCTGTGGTTAGTCTTTTTGATAGAACAATTCAGTTAATGTTCCTTCAGGTGGGCACATGTGCTTTTCAGCTGCAACTTTATCCAAGGCTACAAACACAATTGGTGAACAAGTACTGTTGTCTCGATTTAAATAGATATTTCTTTTTCACCCGCATTACCCATGTGAAGCAAATATCGAAAATCCAATGTAAATAGTTATTGATTTTCTTTTATATATATGTATAGGTGACTAGTGTGCTGTTCCAAAAGATTACATTTTTGATAGTAAGATCCTCTTTGTCTCCACCTTTTTTTTTCCCTTTTTTTTTTTTCCTTTTATCGCTTTCATTTGTTTTAAGTGTTGGAGATAAACATGTTGCAGGTGTTCTCATGCAGCTTGTTCTTGAAATTGGGCTCGATCAAACACGAGCCATCTTGTATATTTATGAGGTTGTTTTTTGTATGTCTGCGATGGGTTAGTACTGCTGCATAGACTGTACAGAGAGCAATACTGGCTGACACCCCGAGTCTATTATGACATGCAATTTAGCCATAAAGAAATGCATAATAGAAAATAAAACTTACTGGGTAGCATATTGCAACATGACCCGTGTCCTAATTATTTACTGTGCGGTTTCCTCTGTACCCAAGCACCAAATGTACATGAAATGCAACATCACACTTTACTGCTTTGGAGACTAATTTAATTACCTGTGTATAGAAGATAGGTAACTCTTACTCGTTGACCTTCACAATTTGATCTAAACAAAAAAAGGTTGTGTATACTAAAAGACTACACGAGAAAATCTCGCTTTTACAAGATTTTTCCGAAGTCGAGTGGATTGCGCTCTATTTACCGTTCTGTGTAAAATATCTTTTACAAACTGATGTATTTTTTTAGATATGGCTTGGGTTATATGAAAGGGAATGAGAGATACAGTTTTTATGAGAGTGAACATTTTGGTGAGCAATATTTTCTTTTCTTTTTATTTGGATAACAATTGTGCTTCAAACTGTAGCATAGGTTTCTTCCTTGTGTTAGATAGGTGCCTTATTGCATGCTATGTAGAAATGTATGCCGAGCTGTTATTTGAGAAAAAAAAAGTTAGGGTTTTCAGGAGTCTTTTGTTCTTATTCATACTAACTTACCCTACATTTTAATTTGATGTCACTGACACCTATTGCTTTTTTGCTTTCATGTATATTACCATGTGTTTACACTGTTACGACCATATTGTCTTTTTCCCTTCATTTTTGTCAATGGCCTGTTTGTAGAGAGAAAAATTGTTAAAGATCCATATAGACTTCTCTTAAGGGCAAATCCTGTAACACCTCTTCCCAGTTTCTGAGTGGCACATCTATGGATAAATAAAGGTTGTTGACTCTCTTGTCGTGTTCAGTCAATGGAGTCCTGAGAAGCATTCAACCTTACAGCTAAAAATAGAAATCATTAGGATAAACCCTAATGCTAACATCTTGTAATAAATAAAAGGCACATGATGGGTGCTTAATGCTAGCAAGGTGATCCCCCACTGAAAATGGACTGTGCTGTCACAGTGTGTCCACATGGTGTCGCTCTACCACCGACCATCAGAAATTGCACCAAATTTAAAGGGAGATCCAGATGTGGGGCAGGTACTAATGGTCCAGAGTTGAACATCAGTTTAATAGGACTCCTAATCCTCCTACAGCTGCAACATTTTAGTCTTCAAGTGGAATCTAATCTAATCTGAATCACTTTGCAGGAGTAGGAGAAGCCCAGTTAAAAGTGTAATTTAAAATATAAAAGGAAAAGCTCTCGGGGCATTGCTTGTGACCTGTGTAAAAACATCACTATAATGTCTCCCACACTCACATACGCCCCGCTGGTTTACATTCCTTCACAGCTGGAGGTTGACTTTTGTTGCCTATTGAGGCAGAAATTCAAGGTTGGATCCACTGACACTGGAACCTCCAGCAGTAAGAGGTTATCAGTGATGCTCTGGTTTACATCACTGATATTTACACGAAGGATAACACTTCAACCCTTCACCAACACATACTGTATATCAAGTTGTATATATCGTAAATTGCAGTCTTTACAAAAATACAGACTCAGTTTACGAAGCTTTTTCATTGAAATCTAGCAGTTCTTTTTAAGTGATGTTCTCCAGTGAAAACACAAATATGTAATTCGAAAGTGGATAAAAGCAATAAAGGATCAAACAGCTATGTAGTCCAACACCAGAAGTGTAAAAATCTCATAAAACTCTGATTTTGTACACAAGTAATCCCACAGCATAGAAATCTTCTGTGGCATGTAAAAGTAATGCATTTTAATGTGTACTTGAGTAAAAGTACAAAAGTATTAGCATCAAAACTTAAAGTAACAAAAGTAAAATTATTCTGAGACATTGTTTAGAATAATATTATTGGACGAGAATTATTGATGCGTCACCGCGTTTCTCACTTTAATATTGAAGCTGTTGAGGTGGTTTTACTACTTTATATAGTTTATCTTCTGTGTGGGTTATGAATTTCAACTCTGGCATCAATTAAAACTTTATTTAATCTATACTGTTGCTTCATAATTTATTTGCTGATTGTACTTTGCATTTTTAAACCAAATCTGCAAAGTAACTGCAGATATCCAATAAACGTAGTGAAGAAAAAAAAGTAGTGTTTGCCTCTGAAATATAGTAGAGTAGAAGAATACAGTAGCAGAAAATGAAAATAGTCAAAGTACAACTCAGAAGTATGCTTAAACGCAAAGCAATATCATGACAAAATAAACACTCTGATTGATATACATCATTTTATTTGTGGTAACAGCTACATGAAAAGAAAAAGGCTAATGCTAGAACATGTTATTGCTGTTATGAACATTTTAACCAAAGAGACATGAAGAGAAAGAAAACTGTACATTTATATCACAAAAAATGTAATTTACCATTTAAGAACTCATAGCCAAAGTAGTCTATGAATGGATAAACCATGGAATACTACTTTAAAAATTATTTACAAAAAGAAAATATATATATACTGTACATCTGTACACAGACTCCTGTTGTAATCGATATCAATACCAAGTAAACAACCAAGTGTGAACTAGAACGGCAAAGATTAATTGATTAATGGATTAGTTAACTGTCAAATTAATTAACTATTTTGAGTATCAGTTTGAGTGATTTCTTCAAGGGGATAAAACTAATTCTCGATTCAAACTTCTGAAATTTGAATATATTTGTTACTCCTCTGTGACAATAAATGGAATACCTTTGGGTTGACACCATCTCTTTCACCATTTCCTGACCAAACAACTCATCGATTACTCAACAATTTCATTGTTATAATCCTTGGTTGCAGCCTGTCGGTTGACCCCCATTATTGGATATATGTCTGACCATAATAGCTGCATTAAAACTCAAGATCTAAGCACATGGTTTACCAGTCACACTTATCTGTATTAAGAGACACATCGGCTCCAACGTAAAGCTTCAGCAGTGTATTCCAGCCCGCTATACATTCATGACAGGCGTTAGTTGCAGCAGTGAGCTCTGTGTCGAATGGCGCTGCTCTTTGAATGCAGTTTCTCCAATTTTGTAAAAAAGCCTCGTCTCTTGAGACCCTCCAGTATGGACAGTGTTGCTGGAGGCCAGACTCACTCGGTCCTGTAGGGGTGAAATATACTATTTGAATAATGTGTTTATGCATTCCATTTTTACATACGAGGGTCCACGGCAAGTTCAGTGTCTGAAAAGAAGTCTATTCTTCCTCTTTGATTACAACACGAGCATTTAAGTGCACACAGCAATTACACATAATTATCAAAATCACTCCCTTTCTGTCCAAACACTGGATGCTGTAATTGGTCTACGAGGTGTTTGTTCAGCTTTATTCCAATTTACCTTAAAGAAAAAAACACAACTTGGGAGTAAGGCCAACCACAGACTTGTAACCCAGAGGTTAACTAACCTCAGTGCTGTGTTTTTTTTTGCCTGAAGCACCTCCAGAAATGTGGGAGGATACAGTGAGGTGTGGGCAGCAGAGATAAGACATGAGCCTGGGGTGCGAAAAACTAATACAAACACTGACCTGAAGAGGATGAGGCATCTGGATGGAGCGATAAGGAGCATTTATTTTTTATCTTCATACAAATCTACAGAAAGCTGTTGATCGGTCCTTAGCATGCATTAGCTGTTATTTTGAGTAACATGAGAAAAAGTAGGTAAAAGAGTTACTCACCGAGGAGAGTCTATCCCACTGTCGCCCGTGATACTCTGGTCTCTCCCATTTCCACCGCTTCTCCAACCTCAGCACCTCTGGCTCCACTGGGCATGCTCAGAACAGCTCTATGGGCGTGACGAACCCCTTCTCACCAAACTCATCCTGCTGCACTTCCTTCACCTCGGCTGTCCAGCGAGCGGACTCGCCATTGCCCTCGTCAGTTGACTTCCGCACAGTCTCCGTGTCTGATTCTATCTCACTAGTCTGGCAGTAGTCAAAGATGCTACTGTCTGCAGCTTCACATGCCCCAGAACAGTCCAAATCACAGTCTACTTCCTGCCGTCTTTCCCCCTGGATCAGTGGGCCTCGTCTGTGGTTGGACTCACTTTGAGTGCCTGGTGATCTGGTCCTCTGGTTGTGAAGTCTCCAGCTGGTCTCTCCAGGTCTGACAGTGCTGAGGGAAGATTTCCTCTGAGCTGCGAGATCTTTAAAGTCAACTGAATCTTGAATTGAGGTGACTTGTGGTTGGTGAAAGTTGGATTCATAAAAGTGACTTTGGGATCCCTGATACTGCAAATCAGACTCATGGTCATGGTAAATCAACTGGTGGCTGTGATAATCCGCTACATCTGCTCGGTACTCATTTGCAGTATCGATAATCTCATCGTCATTTACACACAAGGAGCTGCAGGCATCATCATCCTCCTGCTCAGCTGCTTGTATAGAGTCTATAGTCGTCCTCTATGAAGCCGTCAGTGTCTGTTTACTAAAGGAGTGCTGTCAGCTGTCAGTTCCAGTCTTTCTCCCTGGCTTATGGTCCTTGCTCTCTACTATTGATCGTGACGGGATGCATTTCCTGTTGATCCTGGGTCACTGCAGTTCAGGAGCTCATCGGGCCTCTGAATATCATCCCTTTGTGGGTGAGAGTCTGAGGGAATGTTTCCGCCGTTAAAGAGGGTTTGGGCCAGGGCAGATTAGGCTCCATATGAGTGGTTTATGAACGGCTCATAGGGGTGGGTAGGCCACATTAGTAACGGGCATTGTTGGATGTTACCAAGACCATCAGCTATATTTTGGCTGTGGTCTGGTACACTGTTCAATTCCTGTACATCCTGAAAAGGCCTATTTTTTACCTTCTCTCCCAACTATCCTTGATGTTTCCATCCTTCTGATGTCGGACCTTGTCTTCTATTCGGAGCGTACTGCTCTGTGGGTAGGCCGAGCTATAGTCCAGTGGCAATTCTCTGTTGAGCTTCATGTCAGATTGGAGCAGATGATCAGCAGTAAAGTCCCTCTCATGGATGCAGTCATACCTGTCCTCAGATGTAGGAAATTTCACTGCACTCTCTCCATCTGCTGCCATCACCTTGGCCCGATGTGGGGTCCCATGATTTGGAGCGGTGGCTTGATCGCTCCTTCCTCCCCACCCCCGAAGCCTTGCCATCTTTCACGTCTCGTCTTCTATGCTCTGGGTGGCAGGAGTTATGGTCTCAGCGTCTTTGGTTAGATGGCTCTGGAAAGGGTTTTCAATGCGTCTCTTATACAGAGATTTTCCCTCAACAGTTCCACCTTCTTCCACTTGATCTGGTTCATCAACAGGGATTTCCACTCTGAGCCGGGTAGGGATCAAATCCTCCCCCTCTGGATAAGTGTCAGCAACATATGGGAGCCTTACTCTTAACCCTCTCCTTCTCCTTTTCCCTCTGCTTCTCTCTGGAAGAGTGGGCCCTCCTCTTGCTGCGAGAGGCCTTTTGAGAAGATCTTTTCCCTGCTGTTGCCCTTAGCCGAGTGATGATGCCTGGGTTTTGCGAATGAAAGTATCTCAGTAGACATTCCCTTGTCGACTCCCTTATCGTCTTTATCCAGAGCCCTGTCCAGCACTCTTTCTATCCCCCTCTCCCTTCTCTCCTCCATCTTCTTCATCAGGACTGTGTGTCGTGTCAAGTTGTCCACAGTCAGTTCAGGGTTGATGCGTTTGATGATGGCGTGCTCCAGGTCACGGGGCAAGTTGTTCAAGTCGTCCTCGTCTCTTACTGGCCACTCCTCTGGAGGGAACTGGCCTGAAAATGATGCCATACTCCTTTTTTGGCTTTTCCTTTTTTCCTCCATTCCTCCGGAACAAACTGAGACCAAACTTCCGCCCTGGTTTGTTGTCTTTTCTTTGCGACCAGTGACGTTTGTTGTGGCTGTAGTTTTTGCTGATCTCACTTGCTTGACAGTCTGCTGCTGTGGAGGTCGACTGATGTTGCACCGAAGGTTTGTGATCTAACGGTCGGGGCCATTTTAAGCTCTTGCCCGTGCATTCACTGATGGACAAGGAGACAGAATGATGGTCCGGGACGGTGGAGGAGGGGACTGTGGCTGTTGCAGTAGTGGAGGTGATATCAGTGGAAATTTGGAGAGGACCAAAACAGCTGCAGGACTTGCAGTGGGCCACTGGGAGCGTTTGAGTGCCATCAACACAGGCGTCGTTGCTCAGTAGGTATGTAATGGGAGGAGGCAAAGGAGGGTCATCTGCTGAACCAGAAGTCCACCAGTTCTTCTCTCGGACCATGTTGTTAGTGATGAAATAGGTCTGAGGTGTGACGATGAAATAACCCTCGCCTGTGTGGTAAATCTTGCGCTCCTTGATCAGAGTGCCCAGAGCATTGTAGAGGATGTCCTGAGTGGGGATGGTTATCCCTGAGACACACAAAAAATAAAGGGGCTTAAGGACAAAACAAAGAAAAGGGCAAATTGTGTACATTTAATAATTCCAATACTTTAAAGCAAATGTGAAAAGTTTTTTTGAAAAACACACCTACATAATTACTAGACTAGAACAAAGGAAACACTCTCATGTCTGTCCATTAAATATGAAACTGCACTTCTTGCTCTGTCCAATGAACACTTTAAAGATCACTACTTACCCAGTTTGTCTTGGTTTCTTGTTTAATTCAAGGAAAAACACAAAGCTTAAAGGGTTAGGGTTGGAAATTGTAGTTTTGCAGAGGATTATAAGCCAGTGTGTTTCATGGAAGTTACTGCATTGGGTAAAAACACAGTCTGGCACATGACCCCTCATTAAAATACAAACTGTTATTTTTATGTGTTGGTTTTTATAGGGATTAAATAACTTCGATATGTTGTGGTAATTAGTTTGTAAAGGTGCTGCTAGGTGGATTTTATAACATTTAAGCAGACACAGACCAGCCGTTTTCCCTCCTTTTCAAGTCAATTTTGCCAATGCGAATGTGTTATCAATCTTCTTGTCTAATTCTCTGCCAGAAAGTGAAACTATTCGCTTAACAAGCAAGCTCAGGAAGTATTTCAAGAATTACCTGGATGGGCTTTGCTCATGTAGTTGACAAGTGCTTCCTGGTTGACAGTGATTTGTGAGGAGTTCATATCTGAGATGACGGAGCACAACACCTCAGCCAACGGGATGAACTGGGACTGAGGAACGGGGGACATCTGCACTGGGGACAGGTCACCTGAAACACAGACACATCTGCAGTGAAACAGGTGTGGCAGCTGCAGGAGATATAAACACACCTGGGTCAGAGAGGTCTCTCTCCGACTGGTACTGCCAGTGAAAACAACTCAAAGTACTGAAGTTGACATTCCTGACCTAACCACCTTCTAAATCATGGCCGAGGTGGTCTATTTATGTGAGTTATATGAACCATGCCTGACTGCTTTTGAAATTCCATCAGTACTGGGACAGACCACAGAATTCCATTACTCCCACAGAAATGACCACAGGTCTGCCTGCTGGGCAGATCAGATATCCTGCCCCCCATATCATAGAGCCCTACACGTCTCAGAGCTGCCCTTAGACAAACATGTTAGTGAAAGTGAGAGAGATGAAGAAAAAAGACAGAGACAGGCTTGGAAACATTTGTCTGTGTGAAAATATATACACCCCCCACATCACAATTCCACCAATCTGCATGATTCCATGGACAGACAGTCATCCTTTGACATGCAAACAAACTGTGGGAGTTCATTAGACAGAAGCCACAAACTAAGCTGCACCGAAAGTTAACCAGAAATTTTGGGGACATTTCAGTTCAGTATCAAAAACAGCCAACATGAGTTTCACACATGGAGAATGCTAAGTGAAGCAGCATGCAGTGGTTGAGTTTTTTCAGGAAAATAGGATTTTTCTGAGCAAAGCCTATAATGAAGAGAACAGGGGTGTGAAGCTCATAGTGCCATAAAGACTCTCTCACATCCAAACACTGCATAACTTCACTGGGTGACATAAAAGTGTCATTGTACCAGTGTAGGTTCATGTCACTTTTTATTTCCTTTTTCTAACAAAGTGAGGCATCGTCTCCACCAAAACCTGAAATCTTGGAAGGAAAGTAGAAAATTTTAAAGTCAGAAAGTCCAAAGAAGGTACCACTATCACATCCATGCCAGCCATGAGAGATGCAAAATTTTGGATCACTTTAAGGTTTTTGTTCAGAAATCTGCCAAACCAGATGACTGTGTGCAAAGGGAATATTACAAAAGCCTATTTTGAGATATGAGCCTTTAGATTTATAGTTTTAGGTATGTAGTGACATTTAGATTAAGTTTAGTGATGGTTGGAATTGGGCCTAGCTTGGATGTGGTTGTGATTAGTGTAAGAATTTGGGTTTTGTTGCAGAGTGAAACTAAGTGGGATCCTAAGAATACTCGCAAACCCCTGAGTGATAATATAAAAGCAAAACTGAGACATATGATAAATGTTTGTCTAGCTCCTACAGCTCTTATGAAACAGTTACTGTAAGTGTTATACAGAGGTCATTGTGATCTAAAATACTGCCGTACTAACAACACTCATTGCTGTTATGTCCAATTCTCTAATCATCAGTTCACATTCATTTAAAGGACAAAAATTAACCAGATTCTGCATCTGGGCTGGGTTACCACAAACACAAACTCTTCCCCATTAAACGGCAGATACAAGGTCATGAACATCACTTTACTCACGGGGCTGGAAAATTGCTTTTAGTTAATCAGCTACATCACTTCAATGAAAGAAGAACAAAGGAGTGAAAAAAGAGATATCAGTTAAAACGTAATTCCTCACAGAACGCAGGTTGAGTGTAAAAATCACCCTCATAACTAGCTGGAATTCATTCTTGTTATCAACAGAAACATTATCCCCCATGGAACTTCAAGGTTCCAGCTGTTTTGACAACAGTTTGTGTGCACATGTGTGAATTCAGGCTTCAGCTTAAACATGCAGCGTGTGTGACTGTGAGTGATTCTCCCATCAGCCTCGGGGCATTTAGTGAAAACACTGCAGAGCTCACACTTGATGTAAAATAAACATTTACAGCCCTCACACTTGAACCCCTGATGTCCGAGACAGGGGAAATAAACAACAAATTAAATATCTGACACAGTAAGGCGTGACAGAACGCACATGTATGAAACACGCACTGGCAGGAAAATCTATGAATAACTATTGTTTGGTGAGAAACATTCTGGTTTCATGTGCACTAGAAGCACAGACAATGTTCCCAGTTTTGACTGAAAAAGTAGCCCAATCAGAGTTAAAATCTGTAAAAAAAAAAAAAGTCCAACACACACAAAATATGGGCTTCAAAATTAGTAAAATAATGCTTTTTTAACACTTTCACTTAAAAAAAAGTCTTTTTGTTACAGAGTTAAGACTGAATACTGACTTACATAGGGCATAAATGCGGAGTCTGGTTATAATAAATGAAATAAACAACCACAATAAAACAAATAAAGGAGAGGAAGGGGGTAAATGTGTTAAAATGACCCCTAATTTTTCACAGTTCACAGGAGGAAACCATCCACATAGTACAAAACATTCCTCTACACCTGCCCCAATCTATTTTTACTTGTCCAAATAAAGTAAAAGAAAGTGTGTTAAAACACTCAATCTGGCAGCACAGACCACAGAACTACTTTTTTCCTTCCTGAAATGAATTGATTACACTATTACTCATTCTGTTTTAGTTCAAATAAAAAATGTTTTATTCTTAGTAAGGAATAAGTCAAGCAAAGTCAGTAAAAAAAAACAATTATGAGAATGCTGAGCTCACTTAAGGCTCATAAGGTTCACAGACAGGGGTCCTTCTTTGTAAAACTGATCCGGAGGGATTGCGAAAGAAAAAAAATAAGAAAAAACATCTGCCTTCCTCCGGCTGAGACAAGACGTTAAGCTGGCTAAACCTCAGAGCGGATATCTCAATAGCAGTCTCCCTGGGCAGTGAATTAGTGCTGCTGACTTTGCTCTTCATTGTTATTAACTTCCTATAGGAATGCCTGGCAGGCTGTCCACATAGCAACCACTCA
The DNA here is from genome assembly GCF_021347895.1 of Acanthochromis polyacanthus. Taxonomy (NCBI): domain Eukaryota; kingdom Metazoa; phylum Chordata; class Actinopteri; family Pomacentridae; genus Acanthochromis; species Acanthochromis polyacanthus. The sequence continues at coordinate 10,547,609 of NC_067127.1, forward strand.
GAACCACTGTCAACAGTCAAAAGGTCAGCGAGGATATGAGGGGGTCCACGGAGCGGAAGGCAAATAATTAATGTCTTAATCACAGGGAATCAATAAACTAATTCCCTCTTTGCACAGAGGTAATTTAAACTGAGACTGATCCTCTGGAAAGCTGGATATCCCGGTGGGCACCTGCTAGCATGATCTGTACTCTTAAGGGAGTTAAAAATGCAAACAGGTTCAAGGAATTACATGCAATTCAAATAATTCTAGTTGGATCGCAGCACTGACGAACAAAGTGTGAGACACGCACAAAAAAAAAAACCAAAAAAAAAACCAAACACCTGTGGCAGTTAATTTGTGGGAAAAAGTTGGTGTAACAGAAGCAGGATTAGTGTTTACTGAGTCTAACATTAGCAGGCGTGACCGTCGGGGAGGTTCACTGTTGTAACCGTCTTCTCTCCAGGGGGAACGGACCTCTGTGTTCCTGTAATCCAAGACAGCGACACCGACATTACACCCTTTGTCATACACAGCATGAATACCCAAGACTGGTGCCATGGCAACCGAACCCTGTGCCACAAGGACAAGGGAGGAAAACAGCAGTTCGAGAGTCAAACAGGAGACAAGACCGGTGTTATGAGTTAGAGAAAGCAGCAGTTCAATTTAACCATTTAAAGGGCCGCTCCACTGAATAATTAGGGTTGGTTCTGCTGAGCCGGTGTTGTATAATGGCTGCTTTGGCTCTCAAGGAGCTTTGTGAAGTCCAAGAAAATGACTGATGATGTCACCATAATATCATCTCACCTTGAGTTGCGCAAAGTTGAAAATTTATAGCAGATGGATGTTAAAGCTCATAGTGTACGTCATCAGAATTGTCAATCAGATGGGCAAATAGCTCTAAAAACCTATATTTTAATATACAAAATCAACAAGCCGTGTCAGTCACCATGAGTGAAACGAGGCAGGGTTTGAACATCTCTCTTATTTAATGTGTTGCAGAAACAACAGAGTGCAGATAAGACTGCTCCATTATCCCAGTAATTCCAGTGAGGTCATTCTGAACAATCAACCCATTTGATTTCCAATGTGGTCTAACTGCATGTCCAACAAACTGCTTCTTTTTGAAGATACCCTGATTACAATATCAGATGCTACTGAGATGCATTATGGCAAGTGTTGGATAAAGTGTTTTTGGAGCTTGACAAGTACTAGAAACTTAAAGTCAAGATATCGCAGCATCTGGTGCACAGATTGCTTCTTGCACGACCGAGATGCTGTGTCAGTGTAATACTGAGTCAAAGGAATGACTTGTGGCCCATTGTCACAGACATAAATAAGCAGACAGATAAACAGTTTAGGCAAAGAATATATTTTCCTTGCCAGGTTGTTAGAATTGGAACAGCAGCAGGAATTTCCTGTTATTTTGTAAATGTTATACATGATCCTACAACCTCCAAAGATATAGTCAGTGAGAATCTTGGTCATAATAAATACTTGAAATTGAAACTGAAAGATCATCGTGACTTCATATGACTCATCTGAAATGTTATTTTAATAGCATTTACCTCAACATAAAGTGACAAAGCCCAAACTATGCTTTCTGCCCCATGAGGCACTACAAACATGCATTTCTTCCCATGTCATAAACACTCCATGTGAAGATAAACTGCTGCCTTGGGGATAAAATGAAAAATGCCTGAAGCTGACTGTTCACATTGCGAAGATGATTGACAGAGACCTTGTCTCCTCTATCCCCACTGAGATCTTTTTGACTGCTGACACTGATCAATGCCACATGTATTCACATGGCCTCAGAGCCACATGACTCACATTTCATACGTGATTGCATTACCTTGAGCTTCCTGGAAGAAAAAGCGGACACACCACGCTATACAGTACATACTGTAGACTCTCCATAAGCTGCAGTGATGCAGATCATTAAAATGTTTTCATGTGAAGTCCTACGGCGACACAAAACCCAGAACTGTTTTTGACCTCTCAGTCTGTAGCTGAATGGATGAGACACACTGTAACACTAACATTTGGCATTTAAAGGCCAAAGGTACCTGTTAACCTTCACTAAACTCACCTTGGTAATAAAATGCGACACAGAGATCTCCTCTAATCAAACATGTGGTATATGATGTTGTGTAAATAATAAATGATTTGACCACAAATATGCAGACAGACAAGCGACCACACACACATTCAGGCACACAATTCAACAGAAATGACAGGCTCTACATGACAGCATGTACATCATTTTGTATTTCAACTATTTTGCTGACATTCCTAATATCTGACAAGTGCAGCTCTACAGTAATCATCTTCTCCAGGATCATAACCACTTGCACGTGTGAAAACCACTTTTAATTTGCTCTGTAAAACAGCACAGCAACATTCCTGTTAATTTAGAACCACTGCACATTAATATAAAGTGTGGGTTATGATTAGAGCCTAATAGACAACTTTGTTGCCCGTATCACAGATATAAGGTATATATTGTGGGTGTGTGTGCTGTCCGATATGGAAACCTCTTTATTTTGTATTTTTTAATTTTAACAAAAAATGTCTTGGGCAACCTACATAGTCACCATGTAGTTAGCACAACTGCTCCAATTTTATTGTTTATACTAATCTCAGCACTGTGTGCAGCGCATGTAGCAAGCTGATGTGGTGTCAAGTTATGAAATATATTGCAGAAAAGTCGACAAACAATGGTTCCATCATTTTCTGTTTCAGTGTTTGTTTATTCTCTTCCTGTACCATTTGACAGGTATCCTCGACTCCAGAGCAGCATTTTCCTGGTCTGTCATTGCTGAGCTCACCAACCTGCCCCATGTTTATTGTTGTCTATTTCTGTCTACTATCACATAATAATTGTTCAGTAGGAACTGTTGGGTTACTCTTCATGAAGTCTTGAGCTTACTCTGAAGTGGCCATGACTTATACTATATACTACATATACTGAAGTTTAGTGACTTATTTTCCTCACTGTTTTGGGCCTCTAGTAATGAAAATACTTACTGGCCCACAACACCAGAGTAAAATAGTTCACTCAACTACTCTTGAATGGATTGTCCTCTAGTTCCACCAATAGACTGATATACTTCCAGTGAAATGTCTAGATAACTATTGAATGAATATATTAAACACCAATATTCCAGTTTAGGACTTAATACCTGTGACATTCCCACAGACCTCAGCTACACCTTGAGTTTTGTGCTAATTCACAACTGTTTGCACACAAGCTCGCTAAACTAGGGGGGTGAATGGGGTAAACATTATACCTGTGATCGTGTTAGCGTGCTTGTTTACACCAAGGCTGCACAAACCAGTCATCACATGGTGGTGGAGACATGAGATGGGAGAAACCTTGCTGCTCTAATCATTCCATCAAATGCAGATAGTCATCGTCTGTGCAATTGTACACACCACCAAGAAAGCAATAAAAAATCTAACTAAATCTAGTCCTTGAACTTTCACCTTCGTGCTGTTGCAGGTAAAATCGAACTGAAATATCACATTTGTTGCAACAATCCCTCACCCCATGGCCTCCCGGGAAACGCACACCCACAGACAGACACCGTCTTATCACATACTGCTATCGTCTAATCTCCCAGGCTCCGGTAAGCAAACAGGCTAATCTTCTCTCTCCCTCATTAAGGACACACTGCGTGCCATTCAACATGAACCTGAGGCCTGCCCAAACTGCAGAGTCCCTCCCTGTCTCCTCTCAACTAAGACCTTGTGAAGGACGTGCTTCAGTGAATCTGCAGGCAGTACGCAAGATTTGAGTTAAGTCTCTGGTGAGACAATGTCAAACATTCATACAGTCAGATTTAGTGAAACGGGAAGAGATGCCAGTTGTAATTTATACCGCGGCTACCTTCCAGTCCCACGACCACTTGTCTTTGTTTTGGGTATTTTGGACCAGCAGGCCTCCGTGACTCCGCCCTCCCTTTCCTATATTTCTGCGTGTGTGTGTGTATCACACTTTTTCTAAGCGCTTTACGAGTTTGTGTCTTTCACTCCCACAGAACACACAAATGTGGGCGTTGCAGTTAAATGGCCCAATAAACTGAGTAAAAAGGTCCCTTTAGAAAGCAGTTACAGCCCCAAATGTCCCAGCAGCCAGAGCTTTCCCAGTCTGGCAGCTCTGTCCTTTCTTGCTCTTCCACTCTGAAAGCACTTTGAACACAACATTATACTGTATAAAAATGCCTACAACAAATATCCAGTGTCGAATGTACTTTATACGCCCTCCACATGACCTTCCAGTATTTGGCTGGTAGAATTTTGCCTTTTCTGTCCCACTTAGGAACCCATCAATAAGCAATAAAATGTAAAGGCTGGGCAGCTGATCATGTTTCAGCTTTATTGATGGATTCCCAACTACAAAACCAGTCTTTCTGGCCAAACTTTCAGCATCAAGTCAATATTTAATCTGACCCATTGATGGTTCAGCATCTCAGACTGCAGGTGTTTAAATATTAAGTGAGGTGGGAGGAAGAGTCAAATCTGGACTATGTCCTCTTTGCAATCAGTGCTTGAGTAAGTGTGTTTTTTGGCAGACAAACATGGCAATTTAGGCTAATTGTCAGGACTTCGACTTAGACAAAGAAAATCAAAACGCCATGACTGAAGAAGATTCATGAGCTAAACCGCAGAGCAGTGAAGAGAAACACATGCCGGGTTTGTGTTGACTCATGTTACCATAGAAACCTTTACTGTGGCAGCGACCTGTCACACGCAATACAAAGCCAAAGAAAAAGAAGAAACAGCAACAGAAATGTATTGTGGGTATCTACAATCCAGCTGCAGCTTTGAGACTCACTCTGCCAAACCAGCCCTTTGACACTTAATGTATGTTGGCAAGAACGCACAAACAGGCAGTGACTAAGCTTTTCAAATCAACATTCTCAGAGATCAAAATGTCTACACTCGCATAGTCTTTCACCACAGATCTTGACTGTAAATCCCCGTAGCTGTAATGCGATTAAATAATGTTTTTACCATCTGATTCATGGTAAGGACAATTTAAAATGCGATCCAGGTCTTGTTAAAGACATGGCATTAAACTAGAGTGCCAAACCCCTGTTATCATGGTGTGGAATGGGAAAACACACCTGAGCAGGTGTTCAGGAGAGGACCAGGAAGCAGTGGAAGACACACAGGACTGTATTCTCTTGTAAAAACCTAAAGTTCTCAGTGTAACAAAACCTCTTGACACCTACTGTTAATGGCATATTCGCCCACATGATATGGACCCCACCACTTTTTCCCCATCTTTCCACATCAAACTCTTCACATTTAACATACCATATCCCAACAAATTTGATTCTTGTCTGCTATTTTTCACCATAGTGCGTTTCTTTACTTCTTTGGCCATACACATGCTTTAACATTTCCAGTACAATTTGTGCATTGTATAGAAAAGTAGTCATCTTCCACCTCTCATTCATCTCCTGAATTCATCTCACTTTTATTCCAGCCGAGATGTGATGTGTTTAAGGATAAACCTCAACATTTCATCCAGAGATTTGTGTTGCACTTCCATGGCAATAGGGAACTATAAGAAGCTTTCGAGATGAATGGTTAAAAATATTTACACAGAGGCCCATCAGGGGTATTTTTCAGACTTTGGAGAGCTCATACAGGGCCATAGAAAATATTCCATCTTTCAAAAACTTGAACAGCCGTTTTACAAAAACATAGCCAGGTGGCGATTTGTTATTCTTTAACAGGAGGGATGACATTCCCACTCATGACGCCACAAATTGCCTACTGGACATAGTTATAAATATCATTGTGATGAAAAGGACAGAACCGAAAGAGGTGGTTATTTATCCAAAGCGTTCATCCGGCTGAAATGACTTCATATTTGTGATCTTTATTACTTATCCCTTCAGACTAATGAAGTAAAACCAGTTTTAATTTAGGCTGATAAGGAGATAAGAGACTTAATGCAGATCTGTTTTTCTCAGGACAAGAAAAAGATTCAGGTCTTTGGTAAGATGATCTGTGTGTTGACCCATTTGACTGTTTAGCCCTCAAATCATAAATGCAAACTACAAATCCAACACAATCTGAATAAATTCTATAAGCTAGCAATAAATTTAGGCAGTATTGTTAATTTTTTACATCAGCATTGAAAGGCACTGATAGCTGCTCATGTTCTCCCACAGGAAAAAGCAGGGAATTCTATCATATTCCTGAAGGACGACCAAACCGTAACCACCAGCCCATCTCTGAAATATCTGATCTGTTCACAGTTCTACAATGACAAGTACTGTAAGTGATAAACTCAGCATTTTTCCTGACATGTGTCTGTTTACTTTTAATCAGTCTGGCATCAGATCAAGACAAACATCTCAGTCACTAGCGTATAATATGGTGTCTGTGGTGGACAAAAAAAACAACACAATGCTGCTCTGTTTACTGATCCTTTACTAGCGATTGATTCAGTTACTGATTCACAGATGCTGTCCAGACTTTTCTGGCTCTGATCCAACTAAATGGCTGAGTCCTATCAGAGAGAGAAAATGTCCTGTATTCAGTCATTTTCATGTGCAAGAAAAGGTGTCCCGCAAGGATCAACATGAGGTCCCATCTCGTTCACTATTTAATCTCGTAGTAGACAACTTTGCATTAAGTTTCTTGGCACTTCTATGATACTCTTGCATTTTTTCAGTGATGATGAAAGTAAGCAATGCTCGAAATAGGCAGTGGCGTCTATTTTGCCAGACATTTTTTATCATCCTAGTCAGACATCGTGCCACTAAAACATATATATGTAGAATGTAAGAGGGTTTCCAACAAATCCATACCCATTAATCAAGTCTGATAGCAGTCATTGGTTACAGATGAAGCACATTTCCTTCAGCTTAACTGAGCTTAAGGTGCAGAAGATTCCTGTGTATATTATCCCAATGTTTAGAATGGAGCTCCCATCCAGTTTTTGCCATATGATCTGTTGCTTTTAAGTAACTCAGCACACCGATCTGCTCGAGAGCATCTTTCACTGCTGAAATAGAATAACACGATGCTCTGCTATCACAGAAACAATGTTAGCATACCTTTGCGTTTATCAATGTTAAATGAAGCAAAGAAAACATCCTGTCAGGAAACTGAGGAGTAATACTAATCCCAAACTTAATGCAATATAGTCCGATTCCTGTGTCAACCCATTTGTCTGACCAGAGAATGAATAAAGAGAAGTCCCACAAGGGAAACCCAAGCAGCCGCTGACAGGGTGCATAAGCTGAGGGATAAAGAGGAAACTCCTCAAATGTTATTGTTGGCACCGGCCCACTCCGCCGCTATGGGTGAGCTTAGTGTTTGGGTCGATACAGAGGCTGATACGCCTGATTCACAACGGGGATCAGCTTCCTGCTCAATGGGAAAGGATGTGGCTAACAAATGGTTTGTTGAGAGGCTTGCATGCACAGTTTCTTGCACATGTGGAGGGTCATTTCAGAGAATAAAGGTCAAGGTTTCATCATATCTGAACTGCAAGTGAAGGCTGTTTTTTTTTACAAGCGCAGGGAAAAGAAAGAAAGACCCTCTAGATAAACGCAGGAACACAACCTTGGCAGTGGCACCGTAAAAGATAATAAGAGACTTGTAAAAGACTCTGGCCTAATTATCTGACACCAACAATGCAATTTGAAAAGCAATTTAAAACTTCAGCAAGCTGCACATAAATCACAGTGGCCCCATTTTCTTTCCATCACATTAAGTCCACACCTTTTATGTTAAAATTTAATAAAGCTCCACTCAACTTCTCTAAATTCATACATATACATGTACATGGAATAAGGTGTTCTTTGATCTAAAAAGCCAACATTGCAGTCAGACATAAGAATCTGAACAGTCATGGTTTCCTTTAAATACTTTCTACTTCTATTTTTTTTTTTTAAACAGCCACTGTCACCATATGGAGCTTGACAAACAGCAGCACATGTTTTATGTAGCATACAATTGGTGTCAAGGGAGCGGGAGTGTCATTATTTTTAACCCATATTGTTTGCCGGCAGCTCAAATGATGAGAATGAGAATGACTGGAGCAAATCTCACACAAATGTGTTTCTATGAGTGTTTCCCTTCATCTTTCTGACTTAAACCAGAAGTAAAGTAATACAGTAACAAATCATGAGGGTTCCTTCCTCAGTAAAGACACACGTGTGCAGCCAGGGTATGTGGAAAGCTCAACTAACTCAACACCAAACAGAAATTGTGACTTGTTATATAAAATACACTGAAGTAAGAAGAAAAATAAGTGGCTTATAAATGGGCAGGATGTTAATTTTTACTAAGAAAGCTTATGAACAGTAAGAAAATGTGTGACAACTGTTGGTAGGTCTCGTGACTAAAAATAATGGACTGACATGTTAAGGAAAAAGTGGGAACAACTGAAATAGTTTAATGAACAAAAACATAAATTGTGAGCTAAAACTAAAGTAAATACTTGCCTAAAAGTAAACAGTCAAAATTGCAAAATGTATTTACAGTTAACAGTTATAATAGTAACAGTAGAAAGGCTTTAAAGTGACCAAAGAATCCCTAACATAGACTACTTAGTACAATCTAAAAAGTATTCCAAGGAACCTATTTCAAGATTGCAAGATAAAAAAGCATTCAGAGAGTGTAGTACTCTACCTAGGCTGCTCAGTCGTATAACTTTCGACTGACAAGTCCCGGTGGGTTTTTAGTAGGATCGAAATCATGCGATTGTCAGCAGGCATCTGACGTAGTGTTCACTTGTCATAGTTACAATGATGCCGTGATGCTATCTCGCAATGATACGGAAATCTTTAACAAATCCGTGGATACAGACTATAAGCTGCATCACTTCCAAAATCTAATCAGGTGGTCCTTGTGTTATTTCTGACCTTCACTGAAAATTTCATCCAAATCTGTTGCTCCATTTCTGAGTAGTGCTGCGAACTGACAGACAGATTCACAGATTAACAGACAAATGTACGACGATCATCACATAACTCTGTTGCGTTCCTTGCCGGAGTAAAAATGAATGAATAAATAAATAAATCAGGGACTTAAATAAACATTCTTTTAATGGTCTGGTTTACATAATAATGTTGGTAATTGCATCAACTTAATATTGAGTGTAATTTAACCTCAAATTTCTGCAGTAGTTGATTTAAAATTAAAATCAAGTTGAAATAATTTTATGAAATTAGCTTAACTTATTTTTTGTAACTTTGAGTTTAGGATTTCAAGTCAAGCCACCAGTTAAAACTAGTGACTAAAAATAACTTTTATTGTAGAGGAAAATATAATTCCAATAACTGAACAAAGTATGTTGGTTGGACATAAATTCATCACAAGAAGATTGATGCAAACTGTCTCAAATTTTGTTGTTGTTGTTGTTGAGCCCAAAGACTGTGTTTTAGGATGTCAACAATACGTATTGTAAGAACCAGGAATACAACTGATGGCTACTTTCAGTGATTATTCTGTCAGTTAGGTTTTAAATGAATAAAATAGTTGTTTGATGTAAAACATGTCAGAAAATAGTGAAAAATATTTATCAGTAACTATGACAACCTCACATGTCTTGTTTTGTCTACAACACAATTCATAGATGTTTTTAAAAACTGAAAATATTTAAATTAAGTCATAAAAAATGAAAATATTTACATTTCAAAAGCTGCAATCAAAGATTTTAGATTTTGTATTAGTATTGTTGATTCATTAGTTGCTTACATCTGGTTTACAGTCCATTCAAAAGAGCTCATTTGGAACATGGCGGAAGAACATAAGTAGAACTGCCCAGTAAGCACAGAACACCTGGATACTGTATTGATGTATGTTGCTCTGTTTTGCCCTGAAAAAAACCCCTCTGAAGCTAAATGACCTCAAGGTAGTTTGCTAGCAGGAAGTTTGCAACCTCTGACCTGTGCTGCTTAGTTAGGACAGGGTGGGCCATTTAAAGCCAGTAGGGCCCTGCGAGGGGGTGTCATGGTTAATAAGCTAACATCTGGAAGAGTTATGACCATTAGTGGAGCGCTTTGAGACTTTGACAAAATACCCTCATGAAAGGAGACACCCCTTGTGTGAAAATACGACACTTTCAAGTGAAAAGCAAAGAGCAGAAATGAGGCTCGCAGGGCTGCGTGCTCAGGAAATGATCTCAAGAGTAAATGAAGCATTTCAGGAATGCTTCACCACCTCATGGTATGGCGAGCTAAATGAAACATACCATTTAAAAAGGAAACTTGGCTTAAAAAGCACAGTGTGGCCGTGCCCTAGTGCTCCAAAAACACACTGAGGGAGGTGTACAGTAAGTCCTACAATGACCAAAGTAGAGTTTTCCATGGCGAAAGTGAGAAGACTCGTTCACGTCCATGTTCAAAGAGGGTGAGGAGAGTTTACAGAGGCTAGTTGTAAGGAGGACACAGGACACCTCATTACATCAGTGGTGGACTCCATATAAATGTTTCAACTCGTGGATCCATGCTCATCCTGTTGCAGAGACAATAGTGACACTAAATAATGCAGAGCCAGCTAACAGTCACTATGAAGCCTCTAGTTTCAGGAGATCCTGGATGGCTCACGAAAAGGAATTTAAGCCTTATTGAGGATTGTGAGGCATTTTTGTAAAGACTGCTGACAAGAAGAAGTTGAAATCAGATTAAAGGAATAGTTTGGAAATCTGCTTGTCAACCTTCTGGCTGAGAGTTAGATGAGAATAACTGTCTACAGATCAAGAGTTTGGTTGAACTAGCCTGTTCTTGCCCAGGTTAAAAAAAAAATATGCCTACAAGCACCAAGAAATTTCACTAATTAATGTGTTTGTTTGTTTAATCTTGACAGTCGGAGTTTCTGCTTCAAGTCTTTATGTAAAATATTCCACCTCTAGCTCCACAGTCAACACATAGGTATGCCAACAATATAAATCTTATCACCTAACCCTCTGCAGTCATGTGAATAAGAGCATTTCCCAAAGTGCACAACTATTTCTTTCAGGCAATACACTGATTACTGCATATAAAGCATCTCTGGACCCTCCGACTGAACTAGATTACCAATCAATTATAGCTTGCAGCTCGGTTCCTGTATATGCAGCAAAAAGAGCAGGAAATGAGCCGGATATAAAGTAACAAGAGGTGGAAAATTTAATTTAGGTGCAGAAGAAAAGGAACAAAGCTGTTGAATTTCCATCCTTATATTGTGCGTTTCCTGTAAGATGCCACATGTTGATTATGTAAACCGTATCTACGTCTGATTATTCACAGTGCAAAGAATACTTCCAGTAGAATCATGCAAATTTCACGCATGCCAGTCATTACTGGCATGATGTTGCACTGGTTGGATGAATAATAATAATGGATTATATATATATAGCGCTTTTCTAGGCCCTCAAAGTGCTTCACAATGGATCCATTATTCATTCACTCACACATTCTCACTCTATATTTGTAGCCACAGCTGCCCTGGGGCAGACTGACGGAAGCATGGCTGCCAATCCGTGCCTACGGCCCCTCCGACCACCAACATTCACACGCATTCATACACCAGTGTGAAAGCAGCACTGGAGGCAAGGCGGGTGAAGTGTCTTGCCCAAGGACACAACAGCACACGACTAGGCGAGAGCGGAAATTGAACTGCCGACCCTTCGATCATTGGACGACCCGCTCTACCACCTGAGCCACAGCCGCCCAATGAAGAGATCATTTTAGAGCAAGAAGAAGAAAAACCCTGAACACCCTGCAGATGTTCAGGAGTTGAAGCTGAGAGGTTGACCTCAGTACCAGGGGGTATGGTGCCATAATTGGGTCAAAAGTCACGTGCACATAACTCTCTCTCGTGCGCGCGTAACACTGTCTCGCTTGCTCCAAACACGTACCCCGCGCAACCGGAAAAAAGTCTCCACGGGCGCAAAAAACACTCTGCGCGCGTGTAGCAATGTCTCCGCGCGCTAGGAGCCTCCTACGCGCGCGGAGACATTGCTACGCGTGTGCAGACCAAGTTCCGTGCGCCCAGTGTCTCACGAAACTGTCCTCCTGCGTGCGTGGAGCTCTGATCTACGCGCGCGGGGAGAAGACTTTTGACCCTTTGTGGGCGGATACCAGTGCTCGCCACAACGTCCCTATGATTGGCTGTCTGCGACAGCAAGAACTCACCCCCCACGTGGGATGCCACTGTATACAAGAGAGGAAATGACGTCACCTGTCACAGTAGAGAGGGTTGCGGTTGGTGCTATGTTTTTCTCATCCACTGGAGGGCGCTTCGAGACTGTGCTCTATGCTGGCACCAACAAGCTCGACTTCCGATGTTGACGGTAGACTGCGTCGCGGAGAGACATAGAGGCGGAGATTATCGCGTTCGTGTGGTGTTCGGAGATGTGTGCATCCAGAGAATAGTGAGATTGTTAGCATCGTGGTAAATGCTGCTACACGGACTGTGGTGCTACTTACTAACCGCGCTTAGCTCCTTTCATGGTGTTAGCTCGTTTCCTGAGTGTATGTTGAGATGTGTTACGAGACTTGATGCCCGTGTTATTCCCTGCTCCACAACCATTTGCTCTCTTGTATACAGTGGCATCCCACGTCGTCGGTGAGTTCTTACTGCCGCAGACAGCCAATCATAGGGAGGTTGTGGCGAGCACTGGTATCCGCCCACAAAGGGTCAAAAGTCTTCTCCACGCACGCAGGAGGACAGTTTCGTGAGACACTGGGCGCACGGAGCTTGGTCTCCACACGCGTAGCAATGTCTCCGTGCGCCTAGGAGACTCCTCGCGCACGGAGACATTGCTACGCATGCGCAAAGTGTTTTTTGTGCCAATAGAGACTTTTTTCCGCTCACACGGGGTATGTGTTTGGCGCGCGTGAGACAGCGTTACGTGTGCGTGACTTTTGACCCAATTATGGCACCATAGGGGGGCCGTTCCCATAAAGATAGCAACACAGCCTGTTCGTGCTAACTCCTCACTACCATCCTCTTCCTCCATCGACCCTCCTCACCTCCTGCACACCTCCTTTCTTCCATATCTCCTTTCAGAATAGGTGGCTAATGAACCCACAGAACAATCTGCCTACAACTCTATCGGCTCTGATAACCAGACAGGACCAATGAGGAGTCTCTACTAATTATCTAAACTGACTGTGTCTGTTTGTTCAGATGATTTGTCGTGCCATGGACATCTCTTTTCAGTTACCTAACTTTAACTAACTTTTGTCCACATCTGGTTAGTGTCAGTTAAACATCCCCTAAATTAGCCCCTTAACTCTCCTTTAAAAAAACCTCCTCACAGCAATAAAGTCACGTCTCAACCTTGCTCTGACCTGAGAGAGGAAATAGGGCCGTTTGAAATTCACTGTAGCCCATAACTCATAACATTTCTGTTTTCTAGCTGACATATTTATATCAGGACAATGTCAAGGTCTTAAGTCCATGTCTGATATCAATCTGGGAGTCTGACTTCCACAGTCCCTCACTGGCCATGAAACGAAGGCACATTAATCCTGGGTAACAGAAAAGCGGCTGTGGTTGGCCGCCAGTCGCTCAGTGATTCACTGCTGACCAATTCTCAGTGAGAAGGCAGTAAACCAGGCTCTGAATGCCTGCCAGCGCTGATTTCCATACAAATTGCTGTAGTCTGAGGTGAAGGATTTGCTAAGGAGGAGACGGAGGTGACATGTCCACACATCCACATGTTTGCTGACAAGTTTCTGGTGTGAAACTCAAACGCGAAGAGTCTGCTGAAATACTGATGCCTGACTGTGAGCTCATGCACGTCTGTGTACACCTTTGGGCCGACGCAGCGCATAATAATAAGCTCGGCATCACCTTTGGCCCATATGGTGTCTGTTTGTGTGCTGAGTCGGGGCTTAGGGCCAGAAACTGTCTCACAGCGGGACAGCATGTCAGCCTCCACCTCCCCCCTTTCCTCCGTCACTCCACGCCCTCCCGGGGTCTCCCTCTGTGTGGTCTCTTCCTCCCCTCCACATTCCTCCATTTACTTGTCTGTGCACTGCTCAATCGGGCAGAGCTGGCAGACTGATACAAAGTCCACAGGTAGACAGCGGCGAGGTGCACATCCACACAAAACACACTTTTAAACAGAGCGTGAGACACCAAAATGGCAACTCTGAGCCAAAGTGCGTGTTGCTGGGAAACTGTTGGAACAACTAACAAGAACCTGCCACTCCAAGAGCTGGAAAACACACCTCTTAGCCTTTTACATCCTGCCGTTTCAGAATTTCATGTGTAATTGTGCACATTTTGAGCAGAACGTGGTGCTTTGTGGCATCAAAAAAAAAAAATCAGCTTCCACATGTGTATTTGTGGCAAACTACAGTTTTAAAATGCAAAAAATATGTGAATAACCTGTTGTATCTGGTAAAAATACTGTCATTAGGCATAAAACCCACACAAGGTTGTCATTTCCTCCAGCAGTCGGTGCTGTCAGACATTTACAGCCCATGAGATCATGCTATAGGAGGCTGCATAAAGGTTTCCATTTTCATTGTTTCTGTGCAGCTACGGACATAAAACACAGCCAGGGAAGCAGAGCAATTACAAGTGCAAGGAGCTTTGTTAACAAGCATCGGTAAACGTATCACAGTGTCGACAATAAAGAGGGTGTGAATGGTCACGCAGGCTTCTCAAAAGCACATTTGGAGGGGCAGAATCTTCAGGGAGTAACTTCAGAAGCGATAAAACTGGTAAAGCTGGGAACATTTCACTGCTCATGGACACAAAATCTGGTCTCCTTATAAATTTGCATACGTCCTAACAGCCATGTAGATATGTGAAAAGATGTGGCTGTGGCCAATCACACCTCTGCATACATATCCAAGAAATCAGACTTACTCTGTTTTTCCAAACCTGTTGTCACTAATAAAAGGCCACACTGTAAATAAATCACTACATATTCCAGTTTTACTATAGATTTTGGCTCAAAACTAAACACTTTTCTATAAGATTTAACTAAAGTTTGTGGTTTGGTCCAATGAAAATCTTCAGGAAAAAAAGAAAAGAGGTGTCACTCGTGTGTTAATCAGTTTATGGCTTTCACACATTTCTCTGTGTTAAACAAACGTTGTGACTCCACTAGAGTCCCCTAAAAAAAAGAAAAGAAAAAAACACACCTTGTGCCCTCATGTCTGTAGCAAAACAGAACATTGAAAGCTGTTTCATATATTGTGCTCTGTTATATGGACCTCATTTAAAAGCTGCATTATCACCATTAGATGCTTCATGGTAAAACTGTATAATGTCACAGGTAAGGGAGGTTACATACCGACAGCTTTAATGATAAATCCCTTTGGAGACCTCAGAGCTCTGCGCATCCACGCTTCTCTCAGCACCTCCAAGTTGTTCGCGTTCCCTTGAATGAAAAGCACCGAGTTTTCCATCCATCCCTGAAAGTACACTTCGGCTATGGCCTTAACGAGCCTTTTATTCCAAAAACTGCGAGAGTTTTGCGCTTTGAAGTCTGCAAAAATCTCCTGGCCGCTTGCGGTGTTGGCGCTGAGTTTCCCTCCGCCGGCGCGTAAACTCTCCTCGTCCGGGCCGAAGACGACGGCGAGCGAAGCCGCGGAGAGCTGCACGAGCCGCTGCTGGTGAGACATTTTCTTTTACGCCTTTACTGGCACCGGAGGGGGACTATCATGCTCGGAATGCGCGCGTTTAACGACAGGTATTCCAGATAAACGGCGAGTTGTGCCACGCATTCCTTCAGTGCGCGTCTGGATCCTGAAGCGGAGACGCGAGAGGACATCCGACTGGTTTCTCTGCGCGTCCAGAGAAACAGTGACGGTGGCAGAGAGGAGGAGGAGGAGGGATCATCAGACTGCTGCTGCTTCTGGGACACACAGGTGGACCTCCCACCGACTCTTCACAGGTGTGTGTTTCCTGGTAGGTGAAGTTTCTTTCTCAGCCACTGAAAGGGAATCGCAATAATATGACAGGATGCTCTTCAGGTGGAATCCTGCAAACAGATCAAAGCTCAGGATCTGCTACTGAACAGGATTTATGAGGGTGGCAGTGAGCCAGTGCTCTGATCAAGGGCACTTCAGCAATGCCCTACATGCATTATTATAGATAAATGCCTTCCAAATGGCCTGTGGCACACAAGGAGTCTGTCTTGTTGTTTTGTTTTCCAATGATTTGATTTTTTTTTTTAATCTGACAATTCCGAGGTTGCTTAAAGGATGATTTAATGTAAAAATGAACTCAGTAATACCAGCAAAGTAGCCAGCAAGTTGCGACACAAGCACAAATCTTATTTGGCATCGCTGAGGACTCATAAAAACACTTCCTGCAAAGAAAATTGTGTTTACATGAATGCCATCAAATGATGTCAACAAACAGCACAGCCTGAAAGTCGCTTTTATTGAGTGATTTAGAATTTGTTCATGAAAGTTTCATTAATTTCCACCCCTGTGCCACACATAAATCACTTAAGATGCCAGAGTGGCCTGGTTTCTGTGGCAAATGCAGATCTCATGAGAAAAATAAAAGTCCTGTGGATTTTTATTCACGTAACACAAACTTGAGTTATTGCATTTCTCAACAATGACTTTGCAAGAAGAATGCCGGTTCAATAAAAGTGCATGAGCCTCAGCCACAGGGAACACATTTGCCACTAAAATGAGAACCATACCCTCCTGCGCTCTCAGAAGATCGACCCCATTAGGCCCGGCTTTTACTGACGCTGTAACAGGCCGAGTCCGAGGCACAGACAGACAGACACCTCATATATCACGGCCTCAGAAGGCCTGTGGCTTTAGTTTCAGGAGCACTCAGGCCCCTGATAGGCCGGGGGCCAGTCTGCCTCAGTGTGGTATTAGAGCTCATGCGGGAACAGGATATTATGCTTCCTCTGTACATGAAAAGAACACATCACTTCAGTCTGCACAGGGTGAATTATGTGCCCTCCTCAGGAAGGCAGTTGGAGGGTAGATGAGAAAACCTCAAAGATTGTTTTTAGGATTAAAGTATATTATTAAGAAATAAAATGAAGACATTGCATTGAAGCTTCTGCTAGTATTATTAAACATTACCAGTTCAACCTTAACAGTCAATAGATGCTTTCCCAAACTTTGTTCAAGTCTGCAGAACTTGCAGGAAATGTCAAGGTTGCTTCAAATACAAAATACATCAGGTTGATTTTGATTCTAGTAAAAAAAAAAAAAGATGAAAAATATTTCCATTTGATGGAAAGATGTAACAAAATGCATATACAGCTGGTCAGCCACAACAGTAAAATCACTGACATGTAAAGTGAATGACATTAATCATCTCATTACAATCTAATGTTCTACTGGGAAACGTCAAGTCCCTGGATTTTACTTTGACATGTACCATGATCTGGCCTTCAGACTCACATTGTTTCATTGTCAGAGAGCACAGGACATCCCCCAATGGTACAGAGGTGTAACAGCTGGTTTAATGTTGTGGCTGATTGATGTAAAAAACAAGTTTACATATTCGTCTCAGTGAGACATAATGATGAACTGAAAGAAGCAGATGCAGAATATATCCAGACAATGATAGATTAACAATAAGCAGTTTTTTCTCTTTTTTGTTACGTTTCACAGCTTCATTTATAAGCAGTCCTGTCGGTGGCTTCACACATTGGCACAGATGGAAATCTAATAAAAATGTATAAAAAGCAAATCAAATTTCCCCATAAAATCTTTCGATCATTTTTGGGGAAAATGTCCCGTTTAATTAAAGAACTGATCCAAAGCAAAGCAAATGACTTCTGCTCTTATAATCTGTTTTTATTTGTTAATTTCACAGTGAGCAGGTTCAGATTTTGAGCAAGGCATTTTGTATATTTGACATTTTAGGGAAATGCACTCACATGCTTTTCTATAGTTGGGCTGATATCATTGTCATGTCTGTGCAGAAAATGTACAGTCAGAACCCTAAAAGTAGTGACAATCACAAATTCCCATCATGCACTGACATTTTTACTGTGTATTTTGTCAAGAAAAATGAAAAATATATTAAATGGCAGGTACAAAACCTGGTAAAAGTCCCTTGGTTTCTGTGCTAACCTACAAGCTGGCTGTATAATTCCCAAAATACTGAACAGTTCCATGATTAATTTCTGTTTTCATTTCCTTATTCATCAGTTTTGAAAGGCTTTTATGCTCTTTTACTAAATATAAAGTGACCTGTGGCCACTACTCCCACAGTACTGAGCATGTGTGATATTGTACACATATAGAAACACACAAAACATTTGCAGTGCTGTTTGCATTACATGGAAGTCTGCAGAAATGCTATCATTGTTTGATACTGTTGACTTCCTCCAGATAAAAACTCTGGCATGCACTTTGTTTAATCAGACCGTAGACAATGGGACCTGACCCGAGCCAGCCGGACCTGCATTTAAAATCCGAGGGTTCTTTCTTCCAAATGTTTAGTCTGCCGGTGGGACTGATTATCAAGAAGCAAAGTTCACCAAGTTACCGTAACGACGCGAAATTCTGTGCTCCAACCTCTGATTTCCAATTAGCATAGGCTACATATGCCTCCCTTTTGCTGTGCACCAAAGCAATTTCAAAGTAGTATCAGGTGTCTCTGAAGGGCCAACAACTCTGATGTGATCACAGTGCATATTTTCAATATGATAATTTCAACAAACCACAATCCTGAACCTAAAGTTCATGTCTCTATATACAAACTGAAACATCTGGTCCTGCTAAAAGCACTTGGCTCTTGGGACACTTTCTAACTAAAACAGCCCCAGAAGGCTTCCCCTTTACCTCCGTGCCAAGCATAAATATGACCCAAATCATCCTCTAACCTCAACACAATCCCTACACATGTGCCACTATGTATGCAGAATAACTTCATCATCAATAAAACCTTTACTTCTTTAAAACTTACACGTGTTTTGTTCGGGCGTGTCACTTCTTTGTTAGGGTTAGGACGGCAATGAGGCATTTAGTTGTAAAGGAGAGAAGGGTTAGGGTTAGTGGTGCCCCCTGTGATCTGAGAAAAAAAAAATTATTAATTTCCAAAATTTTAGTTGGAAATTTACATTATTGATAGTCCAATTTCCGACGCTCCTGAAATCAACTTCGTTGTCCGACTGCACTTGAAAGCACCAATGACGTTAGTTTGATCTTTTGATTGTATTACGTTTGGATTTGAAGGAGCTTTGAAGACGTTTCCTGATGGAGGAGAAGACGAGCAGCTTTGTACCTTTGCGGTAAGAAGACTGTGGCCGTTTCTCAGTATGCAACTGTCCGTACTTGCGTTCTCATGTACTCCTGAAACGTCATCATGGAGACTGCATCGGACCAGACTAATGTGCATAGATATGAATCAGTAGATAGATAGATATCTATGGCTGCAGCTCCCAGTGGACAGAATGATTTTATTAGAGAGGGTCAGACACAGTCACACAGAGAAACATTAGACCTCACACTGAAACGGAGCTACAGCTCTGTGTCTTGTAGAAGATTTATTTTCAAAGCCACATGTGTGACTGCAATGATCCGTGCCAGAGCAGACCTCATTAGCACTTCCGCTAGGTCAGCTAACTTCCGGTCACTCTAGGGATGTTTTTGCTGGTAATGTAGCCAGAATATGGATTAATTTTTTGTTTGGGCTTGACAAAGACGAGAACAAAAAGTCCATTAACTTGACTGAACGTGGGCTGCAGTTCCCGTTATTTAAACATCAATATGATGTATAAATGCAGATGGACTTCATAGATTTGACTATGCAGACATTTTTTATTGATGTCCAGTATATTTTATAGACATAAACATATTTGATAGAAATATTAGAAATGCATTTCTGTTTCCTCACAATAATTTAGTTAATGCCATTAAATGTTCATCAGTGATTCATCTTTAGTGTGAAACCTTTACTTTGCAGCTATATTTTTAAAAAAATGTGAGTAAGTTTAAGGTAAGACATTAAAGGATGGTTTTCTTAGGTAAATGAATTTAAGGTTTGATTGACTGAAACCTTTCAGTCAATGTTGTGTTTCTTTGAATTTGAAATATCTCGATTTAATTAATACGGCTCAGTCAGTTACATTTTATATTATTAAGTATTCTTATTCAGTTTAACACTAGATGATGCATCAGTTCATTGAGTATTTCAGAGCCAGTTTTTTCTTCTCAGTTATCTGTATTTACAGTGATATTATTAAAATATAATTGCAATGAAACAGCAGCAACATAAGAATTGACCAAATATACAAAGGAAGTGCAGCTATTTTAATATAAAAAATGATCTATCAGTTAGAACGTGGTGAAAATGCAGCTAAAGTAAAGTTAGCAAAACTATGGATAAGCAACGTTTCCTTTTACTTTCAGAAAAATAAAAGCCTCATCATATAACAGTCCTTCCAGGAATTCGCGATGTTGCGATCGCGCGAAATCAACCAATCTCCGCGAATTTTGCGCGGGCTTGCAATTTTTTCCAATCACTGCAACTTTCTCGCAATTTTGGCCCGCCTCCTGTGAGTTCTACCAATCATAGCAGCTCCCAGCGCAAACGTAATGCACATACATCACCGAATTCACTTCCTTGTTTATGGTTTGAAGATGCAGACATGTGAGATACTAATGCCTCTCATTTACCAACAAGGATTACTGCTGAAGACCGTGATAAACAATTAATTCACTGATGTTCTGCACCAAAGCGGAGCTAAACTGTTTTACACCCGTGCAATATTGTGGTGGAATACAAAAATAGAAAACAAAATCATCGATTGATACACACTTTTTTTTAAAAACGCGAAACATAT
Organism: Acanthochromis polyacanthus; assembly: GCF_021347895.1. Classification (NCBI taxonomy): domain Eukaryota; kingdom Metazoa; phylum Chordata; class Actinopteri; family Pomacentridae; genus Acanthochromis; species Acanthochromis polyacanthus. Next base: position 10,568,346 of record NC_067127.1, read on the forward strand.
TAAAACGGCTGAAATGAGCGGACAACAGACCAGACAAATCACCATGATGGAAACTATTGCATCCAGATCCGTTAGAGCACTGAAAGAATGAAGGTAAATTAGATTAATTATTCCACCAAAGAACACGGTGGAGTTATGTGACGATCAGCGTGTGTGAATCCTTCCTCTGTTACCAACATCACTCAAAAACAGACTCAGATGTGAATGAAATTCTCAGGGTCGGTCAGAAATGACACAAGGACCAAGTGATTAGACTTCGGCAGTGATACGGCTTAAAGTTTGGATCCACAGATTTGTTAAGGAGTCATAGCGCCACGGCGTCTGATAGCGGTACGGTAACCATGGCAACAAGTGAACGCTACCTCAGCAGCCCGCTGACGATCACATGATTGTGATCCTACAACAAATCTACCTCTGTGGACGTATCGGAAATGACAAGAAACTACTGATTAAATCGAGGGAGTGTTTCTGAGTCCCATCAATTCCCGTCGCCCCCTGCATAGTTAGGTCACTTCATGTTAAACCAGTATCTGGCTGCTGCTAATGTCCCACCGTGGTGTGCCAGCTTTTGTGGAAATGGGTTGGAACATTAAATAATTAATTTCGGAATAAATATTGTCAATTACTGTGTTGAAACATGTTCTACAAGCTGGAAAAAAATGCAGTTTTAGCAATTGTTACGTCTCCCAAAATTTCATCATAACATCGCAACTTTTATCGCAATTTTTTAGAAAAGCTGCCGTGAATTCAGGCATTTTCGGCCGCAACAATCACGAAAAAACGCCCATTTATACTCTGAAGCTCACCTTCTCCTGCTCAAACTGCTGACAAATGTTTCTGCTGCTCTAGAGTCTGATCTCCTGAACTTCCTAAAAGCTCTCAAAGTCTCTTCTGCTGCAGATTGTTTCGTAGAACTGTTACAGAAAACCTCACTAAACCACATGGAGGGACCTCAAGATAGTCGTCCAAATGAAATCGTACAAAAACCAAACTAGCACAACCCAAACGCTAAAGTCTCCTGCAGCTTACCAGAGAAGCTCCTTTAAACAGAGAATCAGGACAGGAACTCTTACCTTCTGGACAACCAACGTTGGTTCACAAACAACAATACAGAATGTGTCTGACCAAAAACCTCTAAAGACTCAATACAGCCAAGATAAAGACAACTCAGCTGCACCAAATTCACTAATCACTGCACACATTAGCACCATGTGCTAACTGTGGCTAAAGAACCACATTTACCAAGACAACTATCCAGTACAAAGCCCTACAACACACCAAGAAACACATTAAAGAGGATTTTACTGCTGGAAGCTGCAAGCCAATGCCTAAAGAACCAACTAAAGCAACAGAACCAAACCCGGTTCAGTGAAGAGAAGCAGAGGAAATGTTTGACTGCAGACATAAAGCAGGAAGACACTGAGCTGCTCAGGTGTTCCTGATAACACCAAGCAGCCACCTGGACAACCAATAGGAACACAGCTTAGTGGAAGTCCAGAGGGTTGGCTTAGTGAAGTAAATTTAGTTTAAAGTTGAAGCAGAAAGTTAACAAAGAAAGTTGAAAACCACCTTCTGATACCTGAAATCTCTGAGTTTTCACACAAAGAATGCCTGAACATGTTAAACTGGTTCCATAGTAGAACCTTCACTGTAAAAACATCATAATATGGTGTGTTGCTCAAAAAACATTACTACCGGCTGTCTTGGGTCGCTGAGGAGCGACACAAAAACAGGACAAACACTGGTTTCCAGGGGGTTAGGAGGCTATTTATTTGAACAGCACAACATGTGAGCAGAAAAATTACAAAGTCTGTCTTTAGTTCAAAATATTAGTTTTGGTCTTTTTTACTGACCAAACGTTTCAGGAAGTAGATGAAGAATAATTTTAGCTCTCATGTAGAAGTTCAACTTATTTTGGATCCTTGTGGAGAGTTTAATCTTAAAGTTTGTAAAGCTGTTGAGTTTTTAGAGTCACATGGATTGTTTTGACATTTAATAGAGAGTTTAGTGTCTGATTGTAATTCTGTTCAGTGAATGGATATTTTAAGATATGAAGATATGTTTTCTTTTTGCTTAAGCACTTTTTATTGTTTAGTGGGCTGATGTGGTGAACTTGAAGCTGTTGAGTGCGTGCATTAAAATCCTCCAAGACAAATGTTGCAAAGTGGTTGCTGGAGTTATTTCAATTATGGATATATTTATGGAAGATGCTGAAATGTGTTGTGCTCATCCAGCCACAGAACTTTTATCCATATTTTACACGAAGAACCATTTTCAACATTGCCTGCCCTTGCTTTGGGTTTTTTTTTTCAGATTTTTTTAAGGTCAAAGTTTTTTTATTATCCTAAATATCCTTGAAATATATCCTTAATATCTATAATAAGATTTTAACTGGCAAAACGCTCTTGAATTACACCAGAATACAAGAAATAGGATCAATAATTTTCTAAATTTTCTGGAGGAGTGCAACCAGACCCCCCATCAGCATCCAACACAAACCAAATCTCACTCTAAAGTCTGGTCACAAGTTGGCAGCCCTGCATTCCAGTACAGTGTGTTAATTACATTTAAAGGTGCTGGTAGGCAGACAAAGCTCCTGCTTTCAGTCTTTATGCTAAGCTAAGCTAACCACCTTCTAGCTGTAGCTAAAAGATTAGCTCTGTCTCATTGCAAAGGATGCATCTGTCGAAGGACATAAAGGGGAAACTGATTTTGGTCTAAGGAGAGCTTGTATTGTTGGATATTCACCTGAGCTGAAACCCAGTGTTTACTTCTAAATATGTACTTCTGAGCCACTGCTTAATTTGCAGAATCTGCCACATTTTGGACAATATCCAATCGCCACTGGTGTGCAAAGAACCATGTTGCTCGTGCTGTCAAAATCCAACAGGTGGAAAAAAGTCTGCATTTCTTGGCCTTATTTGAAGACACCTTCGAAATGCAACAGCTTTGTCGCAATGCTCTGACGGTCTCCAGATGCAGCCTTCAAGACAGAGCTAAAGTATCAATCCTCTTATCTAATATTCTGCTGGAAAGAAAACAAAAGAAAAGAGTATTTTTCCCAAAATGTCAAACTACTGTTTAAACAACATCTAGTTGAATCTCGGCCAAGAAAGTTTGTGAATGTATTTTTTTGGCTCAAAAATGTAATTCCTTCATCAATCCCCCTTGTTAAGATCTTTTTCTTTCTTTAAACCTTGTCGTTTAATCTTTAAGCTTGAGTGAACATGTCCCAGCATCAGTCAGGGAACTCTGTTATTACAATTTCATTATTTCAGCACTCTGCCATCGCAGATGAGATCAAAGGCTGACTGGGCTGGTTTGTGTTCAGTCTCAGCAGTGTGTGTATTGACATTGAAGACAGTAATGTATGGACGCTTCCATATGCTCGAGTGCTTCAGAGCACAAATCACTGCACATCTTAAGTGAAATCTGCAGGATCCACTCACTTCAGAGACTCAGTAGGCACCCAGACGGACATAATGGTAGTGGTTTTGCCATAAAACATGATTACTTAAGTTGGGACTATAATTGAGTCATGTTGTTTTAATAAGTCTAGGACAGAAAGGGAATCCAGCAAAGCACTTAGTCTACAGAGGCCTTTATAATGTTTATAGAAGATATTTTGCCAAAGGAAAAAAGAGAAAAGACAGATTTAAAGTTGCTTTGACTGCCGTGTAGTGTGTTAGAAGGTGGTGAGTGATGGTTTACACCCACATCCTTATGAACAACACTCACACAAAAACCCTGTGGACATGCAGGAGATCACAGCCATATGAGAGATGTCTACAGCTGCACTTTGAGGTTGTGTGCGAGCGAACGAGGCTCTGTTGGTTTAGTCTCGTCTTTCTTTTGCAGTTTGTGAACTTAAGCAGCACCATCCATGCACACACTGCTGAGTTCACAGGTGTAACGGACTCTCATCAAACACTGGCCCCCATAAAGCCATAACACTCGTTTTTTGTTACTAAATGGCTCTTTGTGTTCCCATGCGACAGATTTCTAATGTCTTAAAGTGGCAGCGAGCTGACAAAACAGAACAGAGACAGATGTTGGTTTATTCCTATGATGAAACAACTGCTCTTTTTATGAGGAAATAGTGCTAACATGAGCTACGCAATGGTTCACCAGAGATTAAAGATTAATTATCTGTCCGTCATTATGGTCTGTACAAAAATGTCATTGTAATACATCCAATGGTGAGATGAGGCATTTCACTCTGTACCAAAGTCGTGAACAAACAAACCAACACTACCATACCGAAATATGTGAAAAATTCCAGAACATTTACTGGTTTTAGCCTCTAAAATCCAAGAATTGGAACACTTTCTCTCTCTTATGTCACTGAATTTCTTTTGATTTTGAACTATTGATCTTACAAAAACTACAATCTGAAAAAAATACCATGGAAATTCTGACTAGTGATTGATAAATTTAAAAAAAAATGCTGAACACAGACAATTTAATCAGTTTGTGAAAATTAGACTATGTGTGCGGGATTTTGTTAGTAGAACAGTGTATTGAAACCCTGTCTGTGTGGTTCACATTGAACTATTCTGAGCAACTAAATGGATCTTGTGATGGAATTTTGTGACTGTTTTGGAGTCAAAAAGGACTTTTAGCCTTATTGCTTCGTAGTTCTTTGTTGATTCAGTAACTTCACCTCTTCAGTTTACTTGTTACTTTTCTACTGTAACTGTTTTTTTAAAATGAGGAATACCAGTTTATTCCTTCATTCATTCATTCATTTCATTTTTGTGCCTAATATAAAACAGCAGGTTTGCAGTTGAACTTCTCCACTGACCATTGTGTATTTTGTGTATGTTGTGCCTCCAAAACAACTGACTCCACAAGACCTGTAAAGGTGTTCTGTGGTATCAGACACCAAGATGTTGACAATAGATTCTTGAAGTTCTGTATGGTGCAAACTGGAGCCTTGCAGTTGTAGGGTTATAGTTGAAAAGCCCTCCTTCCCATAGTGCGCTCTGCTGCCATGTTATCACCAGTTAAACAGCACGCATGGACCTGGCTGTCTAAAAGAAAGCGTGATTCGTCCAACCAGGTGGCCGTCTTCTATTACTCTATAGTTTATTTCTGTAGGCACTTTTGATGGTGGACAGGGATCAGCTTTGGAACTCTTGACTTGTCTGCATTTTTGCACAACCCCATATGAAGTAAGGTGGGATGCACTGTGTGTTCTGATAACTTTCAATCATAGCAGCATTGAGGTTTTTGGCAGTTTGTGCTATGTAGCTCTTCTGTTGGATCAGACCAAATGGGTCAATTTTTACTCATCAATAACCATTAGCTGATTGTGAACCTGTCACCAGTTTACTGGTTGTCCTTCCCTGGACCACTTCCCAACACAACCTAATGTCGTTGAGATACGAAGACCCAGTTGTCTTGCCATCATAATTTAACTTGTCATAGTCTCTGAGGTGCCTATGCTGCTCTTTCCCCCCTGCTTTCAACACATTAACATCAAGAACTAACTTTTTATTTGCTGCCTAATATATCCCACCACTTGACAGGTGCAACTGTAGCAAGAAAATTATGTTATTCACTTCAGCTCCTCTGCAGTTCTAATGTTGTGGCTGATCTATGTATGTGTCAGCTTCTTGGCTTTAGACCTGTTCTTTAGATGCAGCTAAAATCAGACGCCATCAGCAGATTTGTAGACTTGACCAACATCAAGGCTTATCCCGGTCTGTCATGTGTCACCTGTCACCAAATTAACATCCAGGCAGCCACAAACTCTATTAAACCAGGATCTAATTGACCGAAGCTTTGAACTGAAGAAGCAGAGCCTGAAAGTCTCCATGGTAATGTGACATCAAAGACGCGTGCTGCATACGAGCTTCATTAGAGAAAGAAAATACCCACTGTTATTGAGCCAAAAGAGGGTACATGAACCGACACATGCTCCTGTCATAACACAGTACATGCAAGAACACACAGGGGACACTGTTGCTAGGAGGAGCATGTTTCCACTGTTCCCAGTGACCCCTGCTTCAAGGTGAAGTAAAATATGCAGGAAATGCCTCGTGGTGGTTTCCTGGCCTTTTGTAGAGCTCCGAGAGAGGAAGACGAGCCGGAAGGAGAGCTGAAGGATGTTCAAGGCCGAGAGGAGTTTCCTCAAAGGTCGTCAAGTGCAACTTGGTTGAAATATGTAGGGCATGCTTGGTCTTTAAAGCAGCTATAATCAATATGAACCTTTAGGGCTAAAACCAATATCACAGCTGAAGAACAAATTCTGTGCTCATGTGTCATATTAACTGGTTTAACCTCCTGTTAAGCATTTGCTGAAATAAACTGCGGCTGGTTGTTTCTGTGAGCTTTGGTTTGATTCAGGCGAGTTAAGGCACCTCCAGAATCTTAAAGGCTAGCTGCTGGAAAGACTTAACTCATCAAACACACCTTAGGAGTAAAAGTAGGTCAGTTTGACAGATTGAAGTATTGATAAATGTAATTGCTCAGCTCTAGATCATGTTATCACTTGACTGTGAAATGTGTTGCCTGTGATGACAAACCCACAGGTTTTGCACAAACAAATAAAATGCACCTTTTCTCTTAGAACACTGTCTATGCCTCACCTTTCTGTCTGTCCTGTGTTTGTTTTATGTTTCACGTGGGTGTGCACAGCCCTCAATGGCATAATGCAGGAAACAGCTTGAAATAAACATGATAGGTTAATTTGCCATGAGGACAGGTGATGGTCATAGTCACAAAGAAGAAAAAAAATTGCACATGAAGCTTAAGCAATGACACCATGGTTGGTTGGTGTCATTTTTGAGCGGACTTGCAGACAAAAAAAAGAGAGAGAGAAAAAAAAAGACAAACCCACAGGTTTTGAAGCTCAGTGTGGGAGCCAAAATGAACTAATAGGTAGAGTGTGAGCGGAGCTGAGATGGGCCAAACAATCTTTTGTCCGTTGACTCTCCTGTGACGGTCACATTACTGCGACTTTAACTACAATTTAAACAAGTCAGTTACAATTCACTCTACACACAGTTGTTAGGAATAGTAAGATAAGCTAAAGAGACCAAAATCATTTTCATACCAGGCTGTAAACATATCTATTTCTGCTATACAGTTGGTCATTATAACATGGGGGTCTATGGGGGTTGACTCCCTTTTGGGGCCAGCCTCAAGTGGCCATTCAAGGAACTGCAGTGTTTGGCACTACCTTCATTTTTTAGGCCCTCAGGTTCAACTTGATGTCTGCCAGTGCAGTAATGTCTGGCACCTCTTTTTTTTATTTTTATTTACTTGAGCCCTGTGGCCCAATGTTGTTGGATTTGGTGAAAAAAGAATACTAAATCATCAGAATGATCTAAGAAAAGCCTGCAAACACCGCAAAAAAATCCCAATTTTATAACTTTGAGTACACTGTCATATAACATAATGTAAATGTAGATGTCTGCGTGCTCACCAAGCAAAGCTGCCTGATGTAGTCGTAATTTAATGCCAGCAATCATCTCATCTCAGGGCTAAAATAGAAAAAAAAAACTTGAACGGGGCCTTGAAACAGATTAGAACATGTCATGAGATAAAGTTCCACTTATCTAAGACAGGGAAAGAAAAAATAGAAATGTAAATTAAGTATGGACTCATATGTTAGACATTTGGTTCACCACATGTGTGACCCTGCAGCTTTCTACTGACTGGTAGTTAATGTACCAGCTGACCTGATGGAAATGCTTCCTGTATTTACCACACACACACACACACACACACACAAGCTTTGTTGCTCTGAGTGTGTTTTAACAAACGCTTGCATGCGCCATCTCTAAGCCAACTCTGCAATTTTACAATGGAAATGTTTGTTTTTGCAGATTGCAAGCTGGTACTGGCAATCTTGGGTTCCCACTGTATGATTATCTTATTGAGTGACATACTTTCCTTCAGGGCAGCACGCAGTGGCAATTAGAGAATATCTGCTTTTCCCCCCAAAGTGTAGATGCCGAGCGCGGATGAATGCTGCGCTTTGTGTAGCTATTGTTAAGTGGTGAAATGTGAAACCTGCTTCAAATTGATGTGAAGTGGTGTACAGTTGCGTTAAAGGGCGACCTGATTTTGCAGCCCTGTCATTCACATCCTGATCATTCACACCGGCTCCAGACTTCAGTGGGATACTGTGGGCTCTCTGCTGGTTCTAATGGAGTTGTGACGCTCATCCATGCACTGGAGAAAATGCTCCTCTCAAAACAAGAAAAAAAAACTTATTTCAAGGAACCTTTACCTTGAAATAAGTGAAAAAAATCTGCCAATAGAACAAGTGAAAAACCACTTGGTCAGATTTCTTAAAAAAAGATATGATGTTTACAATATTGACATCTTAAAATTGGCTGGGAAAACTTATTTGAAGCTGTATTTTACCAGGATAGTCAAGCTTAGGTGTCTTATAAATAAGCCAGGCTTGCTGAAATATAGCAGTTTTTCACTCAAAAAAAGACTTTTGCTTTCATGTAACCTCCTAATTTGAGATGTATTAACCCTCCTGTTGTCTTCATTTACGGGCACAAACAAATATTGTTTCTTTGTCTAACCCCCCCGAAAACATCAGCAAAAAAATCCCAAAATTTCAGAAACATTTCAAAACTTTCAGGAAGAAAACTCCAGTAATTCCTTAAAAGTTTTGTTTAAAAAAATCCCCCAAATATGTCAAGAAAATTCTTGTAAATATTTTCAAGAAAAGAGCAAAATCTTCCAAAAAAATTCCTAAAAATATCTAAAGTGATTACATATATATCAGTAAAACTTCTAAATATTTTCATAAGAACATTCACAAAAAAATTGTCCATCCATCCATCCATCCATTTTCCTCCGCTTATCCGGGGCCGGGTCGCGGGGCAGCAGGCGAAGCAGGTCGTTCCAGACGTCCCTCCCCCCGGCGACGCTTTCCAGCTCTTCCTGGGGATCCCGAGGCGTTCCCAGGCCAGACGAGATATATAATCTCTCCAGCAAGTTCTGGGTCTGCCCCGGGGTCTCCTCCCAGACGGACGTGCTCGGAAAACCTCCAGAGGAAGTCTCCCTGGAGGCATCCGAATCAGGTGGCCAAACCACCTCAACTGGCTCCTTTCGATGTGAAGGAGCAGCGGCTCTACTCCGAGCTCCCTCCGGATGTCTGAGCTCCTCACCCTATCTCTAAGGCTGAGCCCAGCCACCCTACGGAGGAAGCTCATTTCGGCCGCTTGTATCCGCGATCTTGTTCTTTCGGTCACTACCCAAAGCTCATGACCATAGGTGAGGGTTGGAACGTAGATGGACTGGTAAATCGAGAGCTTCGCCTTACGGCTCAGCTCCCTCTTCACCACGACGGTTCGGTACAACGCCCGCATTACTGCTGACGCCGCACCAATCCGCCTGCCCATCTCTCGCTCCATTTTCCCATCACTCGTGAACAAGATCCCGAGATACTTAAACTCCTTCGCTTGGGGAAGCAACTCCCCCCCAACCCGGAGGAAGCACTCCACCGGTTTCCGGCAGAGAACCATGGCCTCGGACTTGGAGGTGCTGATCCGCATCCCTGCCGCTTCACACTCGGCTGCAAACCGCTCCAGTGCGTGCCGGAGGTCACGGTCTGAGGATGCCAACAAAACCACATCATCCGCAAAAAGCAGAGAAGCGATCCTGAGGCACCCATACCGAAAACCCTCCCCACCACGACTGCGCCTTGAAATCCTGTCCATGAAAACCACAAACAGGATTGGAGACAAGGGGCAGCCCTGGCGGAGTCCAACACCCACCGGAAACGTGTCTGACTTAATGCCGAGTATGCGGACACAGCTCTCACTTTGGTTGTACAGGGACCGAACGGCCCGTAACAACGAGCCTTGGACCCCATACTCCCGCAGTGCCCCCCACAAAGCCCCTCGGGGGACACGGTCGTACGCCTTCTCCAGATCTACAAAACACATGTAGACTGGCAGGTCATACTCCCATGACCCCCTCAGCAGCTCCGCAAGGGTAAAGAGCTGGTCCGCTGTTCCACGACCGGGACGGAATCCGCATTGCTCCTCCTGAATCCGAGGTTCGACTATCGGCCGAATCCTCCCTTCCAGCACCCAAGAGTAAACTTTCCCGGGGAGGCTGAGAAGTGTGATACCACGGTAGTTGGCACACACTCTCCGATCCCCCTTTTTAAAAATAGGGACCACCACCCCGGTCTGCCACTCCCCAGGTACTGTACCCGATGCCCACGCGACATTGTATAGACGTGTCAACCAAGACAGTCCAACAATGTCCAGAGCCTTCAGCATCTCAGGGCGAATCTCGTCCACACCTGGCGCCTTGCCACCGAGGAGCTTTTTAACTACCTCGGCGACCTCTGCCACGGATATGGACGCAGATACCCCCGAGTCTTCAGGCTTTGCCTTTTGTCGTTCTCATTAAGGTCTTCTGAATCGCTCTTAGTGTGGTCTCTCACCCAGGACCAGTTTGCCTTGGGAGACCCTACCAGGGGCTTATGCCCCGGACAACATAGCTCCCAGGATCACCGAGACACTCAAACCCCTCCACCGCGATAAGGTGGCGATTCGACGGGGGGCAAAAAAAAAAACTTGTGAATGTTCTTAAAGAAACATTTTTAACATTTCTTTTTTACCCCAAAAAAATTTTCAAAAATTTCCCAAAAATGTTGAAAATGTGGACATCAGAAGTGACCCACAGGATGACATGAGGGTTAAACTTATTTGGAGTTTTCTTGTAAAATTCAACTCAAAACAAGATTTCAATACTGTTTGACTTCATAAGACATTTCAGATGCGTTGTCTTAAAACAAGTCCCTCCATCTTGCTTAAATGTCACTTGTGAAGTGAATTTATCTTAAATCAAGTGGGATGAGACATTTTGACTAAAATAAGACAAACAGACTTGGTAGGATTTTGACTTTTTGCAGTGTGCTGGTCAGAGTTGAGGCGTTCGTGTGTTTCCGCCCCTAAGACACGCTGTCAAAAACAACCGAGAAACTTTCTCACACTGTAACCCAGTATTCCCAGAGAAAGGCCTTTGAGAGGGGGATCGTTTCCTCAACAACTACACCGCTTTGCCGTGCCGCTCCCGAGGAAGCCGGGTTCCTGCAGCTCCGGCTGAACAGGGGCCCCTCTCTGTCTCTCTGTCTTTCTCAGCTCCAGCAGGGGCCCCTACAGGCTGCTGCTCAGACAAGCAGAGCCGCTCAATGGAGCCTCTCATGTATCAATTACCTGAAATATCAAACAACACGTAAGAGGGCGGTCGACTTGTTTGTTTGACTTTGGTGGTCAGGAAGATTTCTGAGAGATGTGAAAAGAGTGAGCAATAGTTTATTTATCCCAGAGGATGTGTGAGGGAAGCTGGCCCGTTTGTCGTCTGAAAGATTCATCTCTATTGCCCCGGAAGTCCAATTCTCTGCTTCACAATGCCACCAGACAATCAGGAGCAAAGAATGAATCTTGGACAGTTTTTGAGGTGAAAGAAAGTTCAGCAAAAACAGAGAGAAGGTCAGGGTTTAGTTACTTTATATTCATCTGGTTTCTAAAGTTAAAATGAGCCTTTTTGGCACAAAAGAGGACATTGTTTTGCTACTTTTACACTGGAAAAAATGCCCCTCTCAAAACAAGAAAAAGGTGCTTATTTCAAAGAATTTTTACCTTGAAATAAGTGAAACAATTTTGCCAATAGAACAAGTGAAAAATGGCTAGGTAAGATTTCTCGAAATTAAAATATTGAGACCTTAAAATTAACGGAGAAAACTTATTTTAAGCTATATTTTACCAGGATTGTCAAGCTTAGGTGTCTTAACCCTCCCGTTGTCTTCATTTACGGCACCAAAAAATATTGTTGCCTTGTCTGAAAAAAATCCCAAAATTCAGCAAAAAAATTCCCCAAATTTATAAAAAAATTTGCAAATCCATCAGGAAGAAAATTCCTTAAACGTTTCCCTCAAAAGTTTAATTTTTTTAAAAAAAATCCTCAAATTTGGCAAGAAATATAATTTTTATTTTTTTTAAAAAAATCTGAAAATTGTAAATATTTTCCAAAAAAATAACAAAAATCTTCCATAAAAAATCCTAAAAATATCTAAAGTGATTCCATATATATCAGTAAAAGTTGTAACATTGTCTTTAAGAACATTCGGGGAAAAAATAAACCAAAATCCAGCGAAATTCGCTGGATTTTGGTTGATTTTTTCCCCCGAATGTTCTTAAACATTTTTTTAACATTTTTTTCCCACCAAAAAATGTTAAAAAATTCCCCAAAGAATTTTGAAAATGTGGAAGTTTTCACTGTGACAATATATCTCTTCCACATTTTAAAACTTTAAAACAGTTCAAATTGACCCACAGGATGACAGAAGGGTTAAAATAAGATCATTTCAAGATTGTTTGACTTAACAAGATATTTAAGATGCGTGGTCTTAAAACAAGTCCCCCCAATCTTGCAAAAATGTCACTTGTTGAGTGAATTTTTCTTAAATCAAGTGGGATGACACATTTGACTAAAAATAAGACAAACAGACTTGGTAAGATTCTGAGTTTTTGCAGTGTGGGGTGCTTTTCTGTCTAATCAGCCTCCATCATAGGTGGGATTGTCCGGGAACAATGCACAGAGCTAACAAACAGCGACTCCTGACAGGTTTTGAAAAGCCGACCCATTTGGACGACGCAGGCTGTGTGAGGCAGAGGGAAGCTGCTTTTGTCATGATAACTACTCTGAACTTTTGACATGCACGTAGGATGGAGAGTGTCAAAGGCAGAGAGCGATTTGCCAAAGTGCTCATGTGGAATGGAGAGAATTTAAATAAATCTTCAAGCAAGATTTAGTTCAACAAACAGTGAGATCAGTGTAATGTCATACTACATCTGTACATGCTCCACAGCCGCACCCACCGACTTCAGAGGTCTGATTTACATGAAAAGCGAGGATCAGCGGCGGGGGTGAAAACAGCAACATGATCAGCTACTAAACCAAACTCCCTTTTTACCAACCCTGTCTGCCCCCCACCCTGGAAACTCCGACCCCACATTGAAACGGCCTGATTGTCAGCAGACCGGCCCGCGAGTTCAGCAGCTCTTTGATAGCAGTGGGGGTTAAAGAGTAGGGGCGGGGAAGTGACCACAAAAGCCTTCTGTTGCAGCCTCGGAGTGAGGTTACCTGCCCTGCTCTATGCGGTGGGGTCTAATTTCACACGTCACATGTGCATGCAAACGCATAAGTATGCACATGGAAGTGCAAACCTCCCTCACACACACACACAGCTGCGAGTGCATGTGGTTCCTCGGGGGACAAATGAGGTTTGTTTGTCGAGCATTCAGAGCCCGACACCGGGACAAAAGCAGCCACATAACCAAAGTACTGGGTGACAGATAGTTATTGTTCTCTAGGAAATGACATAGACGAGCTGCTGGAAACAGACAGAGATGTTTCCTGCTATGTAAAGGTTTGTATGTGAACTCGATCTCATTCTTGGTGGGAACAAATTTAGCTGTCAGGTTCACAGCTGCATGTCCTCTCTGAAACACTGTGGGATACACTGTAAAAACTTTTTTTTTGGGTAATTTTACAGAGAAAACGGTCAAACCATGGCGATAAAAATCTTTAAACTCTGAAACAGTTTGATGCAGCTTCTTTAACACTGAATCACTGTAAATAGGCTAATCAGGAGAAAAGTGTGTTTTAAATGGAAAAATGCTAGCCTAGCCGCGCTAGACCCATGTTCTGAAGGCACAAGGGTCTAGGGCCGCTCGACAGGGAGGGAGGCGGGCTAAAAGGTTGTCTATCAAATCACTCTGCAGCAATTGGGTAGGTATACAACCAATCAGTGCAACGAATAGGCTGACGGAGTTCCTAGAGCGCCGGCGGATTGTGGCTAAGTCCCATTAGCTTCCCAACCAGCGGAGCCAACTGGTATATTAAGGATTTGCCATATCCCGTCGGCATAAGTCCAAATACATCTTTCTTCTCAATGAAACACTTCAGTGCCGTCCTTTGTTTATCTTTCAAGTTGAATTTTAGCTTCAAATCTTTAAGGGCTGTGGCCAAAGCCGAGTCGAAAGATAACTGTTTATTGTGCGGCGGTTGTTTCTGTCAGAATCGTCACGCCTCTGTCGTCACTTAGTTACGCCCCCCTTCTGACTCTTCACTTCATGGTGATTCCTCCGGCCAGTTTCAGGAGAATCCAGCCTCGAGCCTTACGGAGGGTAACTAGACCCACCCTGACAGAGAATTAAATTCATTGCCGTGGGTTGTCTAGCGCGGCTAGGCTAGAAAAATGCCATAATATGGATAACAATACTGTAATTTTAGGTAGTGTCGACAGGCTACGGGTACGGCACTTTCCATTTGCCAGACAGATACGGACCCGTACGCGAGTCTCGCGAGTCAAGAAGCTGCTAACCACTGCAAACTGTTGAAAGGTAAGCAAAGGTTAAGGTTAGGGTTAGTGTTAGGGTCAGGTTTAGGGTCCGTACCTGTCGTACCGATGCTACGGGTCCGTACAGCTAGCGTCTACCGGGAGTCACGTGACCAAATCTCGTGTATCTGATTGGCAAATGGCAAGTGCCGTATCCGTAGTCCACAGGCTACGGGTACGAGTCCGTACCTCTAGCAACAACCGTAATTTTAGCTTTTAATTCTTGAAAAGAAAACAGTTTTTCCCAGTTAAATGTACATATGGTTGTACTGGTAATGGAAACACGCTGCAATATTTACAAAAAACATGGCAATTTCTGCATTTATTACATGTAAAAAATACAGTTTGTTACCGGTCAAATTGATGTACTTTTGTGGTAATAACAGACATATGACAGCTTTAACTTGCAATTATCGCTGAAAATACAAATATTGAATGTTAAATACACTAACTGCTGAGCTAAAAATAAAATATAGAAAATTGCTGTAATATTTATAATAAGTCACACAAACTTTATTTTATACAGTATTTTTATGTAAATTTTCACATTTTAAAAGGTTCAGACTTTTTCAAAAAAATAAAATATGGAATGAAGCATGTTTTTAACCATTAAATCAACAATATCAATACATTTCTTTACTGTAAATGTAGAAAACGTTTTACCGTAATTTTGCAGTGGCATTCTGGAAACCACAGCTGCCAAAATTTTACTGTAGAAATAACATTTTTTTTTACATTGTACTGCAGGGGTAGAATTAAATAGAAATGCAGGGTAAAATCTCAATGAATAGCACTGGCAATTAAATCCAAATCCAAAATCTCTAAACATTATTCTGCAATTTTATGTATAAAAGATCAAATTTGACATCTAGATGGTGAGTTTAACTGTTTTACCGCAACAAAAATCTATGAAAGACAGAATAATTATTGAATGACTCATAATGTATCCATAAATGCAGGAAAAGTATGAGCGAAAGTGTGTGAAAACAGTGGTGGGAGAGGAAACGAGTCCAGCATTACACTGACGGGAGGTCAAAAAACCGCAACGCCTCCGAGACATAAAAGACACATCTGAGGGAACCAAAGCTTCAAAGGTAAATGATCTGCAAGAGGCCGAGAAGCAGGAACCACCCCTGTTCCTCAGACAAACGCAAAGACAATGTGTAACATAATTAATATTCCTCATCTGAACTGTGTCTGGTCACACCGAGAGCTTTCTATCTTTCTCCAACCGCAGGGATACGATTCCTGATAAATGGTATGAATTCTTTATCTTGTGTGTTAGTGTATCTCTGCTTGAAGAAAACCTGGGTGTGCTTCCCTGATTTCTAACCTCATCAGCTTATCAGAAAGCGGAAGGCTTACAGCGCTGCTCTCCACCCAATGATGTATTCGCAGAAACAAGAAACCTTTTTGTCTCAAGAAGCTGAAAAGAAAGCTGCCTCCCATGAAAACAAGTGTTCAGATTAAGGTTTGTAGGCCTAAAGGCTGCTTCATTGTCTTCTCCATGCCACCAATACAACTTTAGCATGGAATATTCTGTTAACTTGCCTGAAAACAGCTCAGTTTAAATACATTCAGGGCTTTTCTTGCGGTCCAAACAGATTTTAGCCTGAACCAGTGGATAAATCACCAGCCCCAAAACGTATTTTTAACCATATTGATCTCATTTAGTCTGTCATAACAGCCATTTTTGTTCATTTAATGGTCAGAAACAAAATGCACAAATTATTAGATTTTGGTTGATTTTTTTGTGAATGATCTTTAAAAAAAGTTTTACTGATATATATGTAATCACTTTAGATAGGATTTTTTGGGAAGATTTTCACTCATTTTTTGAAAATATTTACAAGAATTTTCTTGTCAAATTTGGGGGATTTTCTTTTTAAAAAAATAAAATTTGAAGGGAAACATTTCAGGAATTATTGGAATTTTCTTCCTGAAGGTTTTGCAAATTTCCAGAAATTTGGGGATTTTTTTCGATGAATTTTTGGATATTTTTCAGACAAAGAAACAATATGTTTTTGGGTGCCCATAAGTGAAGACAACAGGAGGTTAAAACTGTCAAACCTTTCAACTACACAAAGTAAAAATGTCAATATATGTCGTTTTTTCAGTCTAAAAGGTGCTCAATCACTGAATGTAATACTGAGGCAGGTAATATACATGATAGTTCACTGCAGTCAAACATGTGCAGCAGCTGTAGACTCTGCTGCCACCTGCTGGTGAACAGTGCAGCTCAGCAAAGCAAAACAAAAGCTGCTCCATTAAATTGTTCAGCTTTCATCACAAGGGATCTTTTCCTAAGAAGACATTTGACTGTGTCACTATCAAAATGACCGATGGTCGAATTCCAACTCATAGCTTCAGTATAAACTGAGCAGTTGACAAATTTAGAAGCTACACCTGTACATTTCCTACAAGTCACAGTGCTGAATCCAGACACACTGTTGTGTTAAAATGGACCACTTTAATCTTGCACAAGACATCAATAGAGTACATTTTCAATAGAAAAATAAAATTGCCTGCTTTGGAGCACACTTTCAGGTAATTGTGCCTCTTTTTTTTTTTTTTCTTTAGAACAACCCAAACCAACTCACACAGTTCAGAGATGGATCTCAAAATGTTCATTCCTTCAGAACACACATTCATTGAGCTTAACTTTTGGTTCATGTGTAGTTTCCTTTTGGGGAAAACAAGACAAACGCTGGTCACAGTAAAACATGAAACACTGTAACTGGCAGCGCAGCAGTTGGTGGATACAGTCAGGAGGTACAGACAGGAAAAAAGGTCAGAGAGAGGCAGGAACCATGCATAGCCATGTGTTCGAAAAAGGACAAAAACAGAACCTCAGAAACCTGTGAAACCAGCCGATAGAAGAAATACAAACTGAACGTTGTGTTGACGAGTTACGAAGACATTCTGTCTGAACCAAATGAAAACCCTCCCATCTTTATCCATCCAAAATTAGTTCCTTTTAAACAGAGTTTAGGAATTCTCTCGCACATAAATAGCATCATTATTGCTCATTAGAAAAACAAAATCAACTCAAGTATACCTCAAACATACTGGCATTAAAATCTACAATGTGGCACTTTATTGGCCGTAACAAAGCTAAAGCGATGGCAAAAAAAAATGTTAGCAACTGAACTCAATTTACTTTGAAAATAAGCACTTCAAAGCTTTGTCACTGTTAAAATTATTCTAAGTAAGAAAAGTCACTCCTTAAAAACAAAAAGGAGGTCAAATGAACACAAAGGAACTAAGTCATGAATTAAATTACACACGTAGTTGGGAGACAACAGGTTCAAATAAAACATGTCAAATTACACCAGTTTAGTGAGTATTTACAGTTTAAGATTATCAGTATTACAGGTTAGCTTCATCGAAAAGTTTCATTCATCAGCGCCGTTTGTCTGAGATGTCTGGATGTGGTCACCTGTGACTTCATCCCCAGACTCGTCTACTTCTTGATCCTAAAGAAGAAAACAAGTAAATTTTAGCTCATTTTTGGCCAAAACTTAAAAATAGAAAAGATTAAGCGGCTTTTAAGCACTGTGTACCTTCTTCAGCACCGCCAGCAGCCCTTTGACGGTCGACATCAGCGAGGCGGCCGACCTGCTCATGTGCTCGTGGTAGATGGTCTTCTGCTCGTCTGTGGCCTTCAGAGTCTGCTCAGTTTGGCTCAGAGTGCTTTTCACCTCCTCCAGCTCTCTGGACAAAGCTTTGTTGGCTTGCTCCAGCTGAGCTTTAACCTTTGCATCTTCATCTGAAATGAGACAAAACACAAAGTCAGATGGAGGATCACACTGAAGGGAGATCAATAACGAAGCACATGAAGAAAACACAGCTCCAACAACACGTTCTTACAACTCAAGCAAAAGTATCAAACGCAACTGGGGAAACACTGGTTTAAATTCTTTCTTAATCTACTTGAAGTCTGTTAAAATCAGAAAAATATACTACACCTAAACTTGCAAAAAAAGGGGAAATTCTGAACTTAGTGAAGCCTTTTTGGTCATCGTCAAAATACAGTATTTATCTTGCCTGCTAAACTAGACAAATTATTTCAGTCTGTTGCTTTCACTTTCTGAACAGTTAGCGTAAGTTGACAGTCAACGCATCTGGGAACACACAATAACTACACAGAATTGTACGGATTTGGATTCTCTCAGCCTAATAGAGAGCATTCTTGCCTTTACCATCCCAGCTTGTTATGGTATCCTGACTACAGCAAACAAACTGACCAGGGTTGTCAAAACAACAGTGAGAATCGGAGACCACCACCAATGATCACTGCTGTACTCAGGGAAGCACCATCTATAATTAACAACATTCAGCTTCCAATCAAATCTGAATTTTGAGATGAGGCCAGTTGGGGCGATTCTACAGAACACCTGCAAAAAATAAGAGAGCTCCTTTGATTTAAGACACCCCAGCGCTGGGAGACTGTCATTAGACAAATTGCTTACACTGCTGTACATATACTGTTGTGATCCAGTTTGGCTTATTGTTCTTTATCCGTGAGAGAGGGGCAATTCCCTTTGAAATGTCAAAGTTTAGTCCCTTACTTGCTTTCCATTTAAATAAAGGAACTTTAAAATCCATGCAGCAAAAACATTAAAAAAGACTGTAAAATAATGCAGCACTAAACTGGACAGTTAAGCTGTTTATCACTCTTGCATTAGAGCCATGCTGCAGTGTTTCATCCTCAGCTCTCCATCACTGCGGCTGTTAACAGAATCAATCTTCCTTTTCTCCATCTAATCATTCATCATTCTAATGCCCTCAACACCATGACGTTATAAAACCTAGATGGCATTAGTGTCACTGGTTCTACTGCTCAATCGCGAGTTACTACAATACTACAGTCTACAGTTTGCTAGCTACTTATGCAAATCTTTCCTGGATGCCAGAATTTGCATAGCAGCTCGGTCTTGAAGATCACCATCAAGACTGCAGTGACCATTTTACACCATGCAGTTTTGGATTTTTTCATTAGAGACAACTGGGATAAATGGATAATCTGCTACTGGTGAATGAGGCCGAACCGATTATCTCCCTCCCAGAGCTTCATCCTCATGTCATGCTGACATCTGCTGCCACCAGTGGAAGCACATCCCCAATGAATGTAAGTTACCTTGTGTGCTTAATTTACTATGGAAGGTAACTTAGTCCACAGCAGCAAAGTGACACAAATATTCCACATTTACAGTGCATGTTTTTGATTTCACAATCTTTTTTATGTATTTTGTGATTTCTTTAATGATTCAAATTCACCTTGGTGCTTAATAAAGTTTTTTGTAGTAAAACAAACTTAGAACATACTTGTAACTATTACTACACACTTGTCACTTTAACTAGTTTCTACTCTGGATGTACACAGTCAAAAACACTATTCCTGAGCACCATTTTATACTCTGCATGTTGCAGATGGAAGTAATGTGTCAGCCCATGTTTCACCAGAAATCACAGACAGAAGACTCCTGAATGAAATGAGACTGAGCATCTCTGTAGCAAAGCTCAAATTGAGCCAGATCATCGTCCTGAAGGACTTCTGACACAGAGTGTAGCTTGCAATGCGTTACAATCAGTCCAGAGGACAACATGTCAAGTAGAATACAATCCAAATCGTACCCATTTTGGCATCCTGCAGCATGAGCTTCTGTTCTATCTCCTCTCTCGCTTTCTCACTCTTCTCCAGTTTCTGCATCATGCTGCCGATGTCGACCATGGCTCCGTTATACACGATCAGATTTCCAGACTCGCTGGTCTCCGACTGAGCCCGAGCTTTTGGAGCAGGAAGTAGTCCTCGATTGCCTGACAGAAAAACAGATAACGTACAGCGACTCTCTGCCATATTGTATTTGTAGATTATTTCATGATTCAAACATTGTGCTTGAAAGACATCATTAGCTCACCTATGAGGTTTTCTATCAGGGCTTCATTAAAGGAAGGAAGAGGCTCATCCTTTCCCCTGTCTGTCAGTTTTCGGTAGTGACAAGACTCTCTGACAACCGGTTTGTTCAAAAGCTTCTTTATCTGAAACCAGACAAAAATCGACATGACAGTTTTACTGAGCTGCAGGCGGATGTACACGACCTCAGGATCAGTGACCAACAGGCAGTCGGCAGGCAGCCAGTGAGTGAGCAAAGCGAATGAGACAGTGTGACAAAGCAAGAATCTGGGATGCACAGAACCAGAAACACACCACGACTATTATTAGGTTTGTGAGAGTTCACCTGAGCACGAGAAAGATGCAGCCCTAATGTGTACAAGATCTCCTCCAGGTCTCTCTCCAGCAGATAGCCACAGTGGCTCTGGTCAAAGTAGACAAATGCCATCAGCAGCTCCTTGTTGTGCGTGACCATCTGCTTCTTCTCCTGGTGGAACAACAAACAGATTCATATCAACAACCGTGTTTAAAATACACCACTACCTCAATAAAAATGTCTGCTACAATAAAAAAAACTGACCTTGTCTTTAGAGGATCTCTCCTTTGATGACTTGCGGTCATCCTTGCGGTCTTTTCTGTCTCTATCATTGGAGTCTTCATCATCTTTGTCTGAAAAAAAGTAACATAAGCTAGATGAGGAGTTTGTGTCTTCAATCAGTGTGCATACAGGAAAAATGTCAATATCCCAAAAATGGATATATTTTTCAGAAACTATGGAAATGTTCTCCATCACTAGTTCAGTGTGGTGCATGATTTCTCATCACTGACCAAATTACACTGTGGGAAATTCAGGGGTATTGAAGCAGGTTGCACAGTTGTTTTGTTTTTTCTTTAAAGTGAGAGTGGACTACCGTCATCCTCGTCATCGTCTGCATCTTCAGCCTCCATGGGATCATATTCTTCATTATTGGTCATGCTGCTATCATCTTCATTCTCCTCCTCATCTCGTGACTCTTCCTTTTTCACAACTTTTTCATCAAACTGGTTAAACACAAAAGTCACACAATCACATGAAAACACACGTCACCTTCTGAACAAATAGACTGAGAAATCAAAGGAGAGATCTGAGGGACTTGCCTTCCTCTTCTCCTCATCATCCTCTTTGGTCTTCTTTACTGCTGGCTCTTCATTCTCGTCTTCTTTTTCCTTCTTAATTTCCCGCTTTTCTGCCTCTTTCTTTTCTGCCTCTTTTTTGGCCTTCTTCTCCTTCTTCTCCTCCTTGGTAGGAAGAGCAGCCAGGGCTTTATATATGCGGTAGCCAAAGTCTCTCTGTAGCATCTCGTTAAACAGCTCAGCAAACAGAGAAACCTGTGCAGAAACAGAACAGCATATTATCAAATGACACACACCAAAATGTCACACTCTCAGGATTTTCTCTGCCACACAGTGTGAAACAAATTCTGTGACTGGTAATTCTCACCTCAAAAGAGTGCTCCTTGTTGTCTTCCAGTCTGTAGTCCAACAGCACACTCAGGGACATGACACTGCAGTCAAATTTGCCGTTCTTGGCTGCCCAGTTGGGATGTACGATGATGGTGGGCTCATCAGGGAGGATGTAGCGTCTTTCTCTCCGCTGACGCTCAAGCTCCTCCTGCCTCTTCCGTTCCTCGTCCTAACAGAATTCACAAAAAATTAAGACAACCCTCATGTCTCAGAAGGTTTTGCAACACTATAAAGATTACTAAAACTATGAAATATATCTTTTCATTCTGAACAACTGGATGACGTTTTTTTCCCCAATAAGAGGTGACATCTTGATTTATGTTGCAAGCAAAAAAAATTAGATAATGAGAGTTGGTCACACAGTTTGTTTCAGTTAAGAACATCTTTTTGTACCTCTCTGTCATCTTCAGGGCGAGGTGGTTCCTCTTCCTCCACTATTTTGCACTCTGGTTTCTCAGGCTCCTTGGACTCCTCCACCTGCTCCTCCACTTTCAGCTGCTTGGTGAGACGTGCTATTAGCTGTGATTTCAACCCCTTTGAGCTGAGAGAGCGACAATCAAGCTCCTTGCGCAGGTCATTTACCTGCAAAGGGAGAACGCGTGGGAAAGCTTGAGTGGTGACAGGAGCAGCACACGACAGCTGAAAATTTTCAAAACTACATGTTGTAAAATGTTCACTGCAGTGTTGGTGGTGATCCTCAGCTCTCCATCAATGTGGGTGTAAACAAAGTCAGTCCTATTCTTCTCATCTCATCATTCTTATTAAACTTTAAGATCACGCTGCTATGCTAATTCTGCTATCCAGGCTAAGATGCACTACTTTCTGTACGTAACTCACTTCAACATTTTTCTACACGAAAAATACTAGAATGCTTTCCTAACTCTGCCGGTGCGAAGACTGTCTCCTTGAAGCTTACTTTCATTGATTTCGGGTCAAGTTTAGCCCAGTGAGTGGGAGTACTGACGTCCTTTGATTCATCGTCATCCTTCTCCTCTTCCTCCTTGACAGGAAATCATTAAAGACAGAGACAGGCAGAGGCAGAGAAAGAGGTGGGAAAGCAAACAGTCAGCACATCACTCATAGTCTGCGTGAGCTTCAAAGTTGATCCGTGCAAGAAGCAAGGTCTCATCTGTCTTTCATTGTCTTGTCCTAGTGAGCTCTCGACTGTGTTTAAGTCCACTGCTACTGAAGCGTACACAGGGAAGCTCTCTAGCTCTTACAAAAAACCAACAGAAATGCCCCCCAGCTGCCAATCAATCAATCTGTGGAACACAAAAAAGGTAAAAATCAATGAGAGGTGTGTCCAAAAGGTGTGTAGGTACATCAGGTGAACTGAAGCTGGTCTCCAAACGGAGTGAGGATAGGGTGTCCCTACCATGCTCTATGACTGGGATATTGCCATTTATGGGTTTTATACACCTACGTCAGATAGGAGCCATCTGTCCTTCTGTCCAACCAACTGCCCTGGAAAAACCAAATTCTACAGATAGTCCAAATGAGAATGTAGAATCCAACAACAAGAACAGACAAGAAGCAGGACTTGGGGGAGGTTCTCTTTTCGAAGTCAGGCGATTTCAAATTGATGTGAAAAATCATATAGAAATGCACATTTCTAAAACAAACACATTATTTTCATGCAACTGACTCCACAGATTCCAGCATGTTTACAAATTCTGGGTTCCAGTGTTAAAAATTGACCACTGGTTCAATTTTGAGATTAGTGCCAAAACATTTTTGCAAAATTAAAAGCAGGTTAAGCACATGTAGTTTTAAATAATTCACAATAAAATACCAGGATTAAATGAAAAAAATTACACCCAATTAGCACCCAATTACGAGGCGTTTGAGAAACTGGAAGCTGTTTTGTCATTTGCGACTGGGGCCTACACAACACAACCTAGTCTCACTGCTTCCACTGTATGTGTCTGCTGGATGTGAGGGAAGGTGGGAGTGCTGATGGAGGAATGGAGGAGTTGGAGCAGAGGAAAAGGGGACAGGTGGAGTAAACAGAAGAAGCCTAGGTGAGGTTTGGTGGAACAATAATATGCCTGTGTTCGTATCTGTGTGCGTGAAGGGTGAGGTGTGCTTTGTGTCTGATGTGTATCTGGGGTTTGTTTTTTTTGTAATTCCTGTGCCTTCCTGTGAGAAGCGGAAATGAGAAGAGAGGGATTAGCGGTTCAGTGCCTGTTCTCCATCCGCCTCCTTTCGCTCGGCCGACAGCTTCTCAGACAGCTGCTCCCGGAGTCGCCGTGACAGCACCTCCCACTCTGAGCGGGTAGGAAGACAATGCCAAACATCCGGAAGAAACAAAACCACTGTCTCCACATGAGCAGGGACTGTCCGCCCCTTGTGTGTCTCCTCCGGCCGATGATAGCGAATCTCTGCAAAACGATACCTGTCGCAAAGGAAGAAGGTGCATTGGAAAGAAACATTCTGGTCAGGGCACAGTATAAAAGGCAAGCCTTGCTAGGGCGAGCCTTCTACAGCTACTCCCTCCCATTAGGTCGCTGAATGAGCGTACACGTCATTACAGTGACCGTTCTCCCGCACAACACACAGCATAGACAAATGGACCCAGTCTGCAGCTCTCCAACTGTTGGCACAGGTTATGGCAGCCATTTTGGGAAAGTTGACGGACAATCACAAAAAAAAAAAGAAAAAGAATCACACCCCCAAATTCATCCCCATTTTTGCTTCAGCCAATTATGGATGAGCATTCTGCATTTAACCTAGGATACACTTAACGCACTACATTAGGGTTGTGCGAAGAGGGACAGGACAGTGAAAGCCAGTTAAATATGTAAGATATTTAACAGAGAGAATAGAAAAATAAAAGAAAAAAACAAAGAAAGTAATGGTAGTGTCTTCTGGTCCAGGCTACTGCTTCCAGCCACAAAGTCCATGCGTTTGGTTTTGTCATCACAATGAAATGTGTGTGTGTATGAATAGAGTGTGACAGAAAGAGAGAGCCAAGACTACAACACACAAAAGGCCAAAAAGAACATTGCACAACACAAGAAATAATAATAATAGTAAATAAAAGATTGCAAATTAACAGCACAATAATCATTAATATAAAAGGAGAAAACAAAAAATATCACCCAACACGTCAAGGAGAGATTTAGTATCGAGGTAGTATATATATCATATACTCAAATTTGGGATTTTTGCAACATAGTTAAAAGCATTTAAACAGAAATACAATCGGTGAGAAACATAAATATCAAAGAGATAAGCAGCACTTACCACTGAGTGCACAGACTAAGGTCTATGCCTGTGAGTGCCTTGCAACAGCGTATGGCTGTCTTAATAAGGACTGAGGGATCCTTCTCTGGGTCAGCTCCATCCAGAGAGGGAGACCAGTGACCACCGATGGCCATGGCCTCATCTTTACCTCTCATGCCCACCAAAAACTAACGGAGAAAGACAGACAGGTACAAAGGAGAGCCACAGAGTATAGGTTAGATGGAAATGGGGAATGGCAGTGTGGACAAAACGGGCATGGGAGGGAGAAAAGAGCAAAAAAAGAGAACAGAGACAAAGAAAAACACAGAAAAGGGTCAGCAGCATGTCAAAATAATCATAATTTAAGAGGTTCCACTACCAAAAGAAAAAACATCAGGCTAATTTACACAATGGAGCCGACATCAGTAAGGATTCTTCAACATTGTGATTACTCAGCAATGGAATAGGGTCATTACATCACTGTCAGCTCCTGTGCACCGTACGAGCATGGAAAGGGTTTGTCGTACCTTAATGAGTCTAGCAGGATGTTGGAAGGAGTCTCTGACTTCTTGGGAGTCCTCTGCCAGAGCACAGGACTTGTGATAGAGCTCCTCTATGCTGGGGTTAGCCAGCAGCATCACCTGAAACAAAAAGCGATCACAATCAAGTTAGAAACCTTAAAATATTAATAAAATCAAAACCTATTCCTAACAACATTTTCTCTCCAGCTAGTAAAGTGCTTGCATTCATCTCTCCACATAATAGCTTTGTATTATTGCTATGGATTCAGATTAATTACAAAAGAACAAGAACTTACTTGAAAATACAGGCAGGTATTAGAGCTTAATTGTATTGCATTGTTGGCAGCCTCATGTTTTACTGTTCACACTATTTACACAGAGCTGTACTAAGTTTCTGCTATTGCTGTAGAACATTTCCTACTGCAGCAGCTTAATATTTCAAGTATTTTTATCAGTCATTTACCAGCTACAGTGATCTATTCAATGTTGAGTTGCGGAGAACAAACTGCACACATTTACTCATTTCTAGATTTTACCGTACCCCGGAGTTTTGTCTGATGTGTAATCGGATCACACTTATTGCTGGACAATTTGTTTAATAAAACTAAATACATTTGACTGTAAATGTGTCTCTTCTATTACTGGCAAATGACATACTCAACAAATATAGAGTGTTACATAATCGTAAATGGGTGTTACCATGGCAACTACAAATTTCCCCAAATCAAGCAGGACTGGCATCTTAAGGATTAGAACTTTAAGCTTAGTAACACAAAGTACGGTTTGTAGAAACAGTAGATCAAAGAAGTTCCAGTTTCCTTTGGATTATTTCTGACTTGCTTGTTTTTCTTTGATTACTATTAAATTGCAGAGTGAAAGCTAATTACCGTTTCTGTGTGTCTTCATTTATTTCCCGTCTGTAAATCCCTACTTTAGAGTGCTATATTATTGCAATGCTCACCACATTTAAACCAAATCTGAAGATAATGTGGTGCCTAATTATTTAGATGGCTCTTAAACTATTGATTCATAGCCTTTTTTGACTAAGCATCAGTATCAGCGACTACAATTTTGACTGTGAGGAATAAAAATGTTTTACTACATCTTACCAATTCTGAAATAGTACAGTGTATTTATCATTGACAGTCATACCTTAGCACTGTAGGTGTGGTTGGCATCAGGAGGGTCCAGAACAGCCGTGTTCTTGACTAGAGGATCCACTTCTTTGTGCAAGATATGAAAGTTACAGGCGTTATTAAGCTGGAAGGGACGTGTAAGAGGAAATGCATCCACCCAGGTGAAGACAGCATCAAAGAAGTCACTAGGAATGTAGAGGCTCTGATACCGCCTTCTCAGCTCCATTATGTCACAGCTGGAGCTGGAAAACACAAACAGAATAGCTCCGACATCAGCAACACATTTGTGACATACTGTTGAGTATTACACTAGAGTCTAAGCTTATTTGTCTATGATCTTCTTTCAACTTAAAAGCATGAAACAACGGAAATAATATATTTACCCGTCTAAGCTGAACTTAGAAAACTGGACGGTGTAGCGAGGAACCACCCTGCGAGGTCGTCTTGGAGATCGATCTCGTCTTGGTGAGCGGTCTCTGGAGCGTTTCCGTGTGGGCGAGCGTTCTCTTGATCTCCTTCGCTCACGGTCCCTGTCTCTGCTAAGGAATTAAAAAGGAAAATGACGTTTAACAAACAAAAGGATGATTTTTTTGTGTGTGAAAGGGCTACATTCAGCTGAATGCCTATAGCAGTAACAAGCATTCAGTTATCTCACATGACCAGTATCTCACCTGCGTTCTTCTTTAGACCTGAGGATGAGCTCTGGGCCTCGATCACTGCGAGTGGGGAAACGAGGTGGAGGCTCAATTCGCCGGACTGGCTGTGGCTGTGGCATCATTCTTACGGGGGGCTGAAGGAGACCCCCAGGAAACACATCTAGAGACGAGGGAAATATTTCTTAACTATTGAACACATCGAACAGACAGCCTCTACTTTGTATGTCGTGTCAAACCAGCTGCACAATTAGCGGCGATCATCTTTGGCTGACTGCTTTCCATCCAGATCTACTAGATAAATGCACTCCTGACAAGTAGTTTTTACCTTTGGGTGGAGGCTGTGGCAGCAGAGGCTGAGGAGGGTTCTGGAGGAGAGGAGCCAGAGAGGCAGCAGACAGCTGGGCCTGCAGGAGGGAAGGAGGTGGCGCCTGGGACGGCACGCTGAAAGTGGTTGGGGGAGGTAGCGACTGCAGCATGGTGGGACCTGCCTTCATCATGTTGGGAGCTTGAGGCTGGTTCTAGAGGAAAAAAGGAAAAATGAAAAGAAAAGAGGAGAGGCGAGTACATTTTTGAAGGTTGAAACAATTGCTAACATGGCAACAATTGCACAATAATAAAGTTAAATTAGATAGTGGCTGCTTGAAAGAAAGAAGATGGGAAAAGGTCTGACTATCAGCTTGAACTGAAAGAAACTATGGAAATCCTATTAAAGGGACCTTACGCTTTAACTAATCAATGAAATGCTGATGCAGTCCTAATCTCAGTTACTTCAGCTAAATCTGCCAAAAGCAATATTTATGATTTTTACCTATTTGAAGCAAAAAAAACTCCACCCATTTATATATGTTCTTGGATAACAAAAAAGCCCATGACTTAGTAGTGTCTTTTGTATTTTGTGATATATATTTTAAATGAAGTCATGTACAAGCTACTATATGCTAATTAAGGCTGAACAATAATTAATTTCAAATAAAACCGCAATGTGAATCAATAGAAAAAGTAGCACGCAAAGGCTGCAACTTAGAACATGGTATGCAGCACATCTAACCCAAGGCTTAAACTGTTGTTTTATAAATTTATGCTATTAAAAAGTAATTCATGCGTCATGCTCCACCAGGTTTTAAATCCATTACACAGCAGTTAATGAAGTGAAAGTTGAATATAATACACAAAAAGTATATAGTAAATCCAATCATAATCAAATTATCCATCAGAAAAATTACAATTATAAAGTTTGCCCATGTCATTCCTTACTAATACTAATGTGTTAATAACATCTTCTTTATCCACTACAAGTATAGACATCTGTGTATAATTTTGTAAGCTCTTATTTTAAGCATAAGTCAACCTGGTGATGCCTGGTAAGAAGAAAATATGACCATCTCTTAGCTTAAAGTCAGGGTCAGCATTAAATCATATTAATAATATTTTTACTTAATGTAATTTTCAAATTAGGTGATTCTTTCTGAGAGAAATAGCAGGCTATAAGAGACTAAATTCATACTGAAGTTGAATGAGTAATTTTTAGTTTAATGTCGGACATACAGCCTGCAGTCAAGATTAAAACAAAGTACTATCAGCTAGCTTTATCAGCACCAGCACTGCCCCAGGAAAACATTTGGCTGAGATTAAATCTGAGCCTCAGGCTGAAAAAGTAGGCTAATACCAGCCCCACACAGCCATTACATTTGGAAAAACATACAGGACAGAAGCTGAGTAAGGATGAAGACCAAAGAAAGCGTGTGTTTCAAGGCTAGGCGGTTACATTTTGTCTGTTGTCCGGAGTGGAGTGCATGTCTGAGTAGCGCAGCTGCATCCCTGGCTCATTGTAAAGGCTGCCGAGCTGTGGGGAAGCTTGAGGTAAAGGCTGGGGCTGCTGCTGATGCTAGGAAGGAATGAAAACACAACAATCAATAACAGATAAAGGGACAATGGATAAGATCAAGTTTGAAAAAGAGAAGAAATAAACACAAAACTCTGTTAATACTCTCCTCAGGCTAGGGGAATTGTGCTGGGTTGAAAATGAACTGGTGGTTCCCAATTTTTGATATTCAAAATTCAAATAAACATGTTTCCATTTTCATCATATAGCTTTTGTCACTTTCCGTGTTTTCCCAGATCAGTACAGCCAAACAAACTGAAACAAACAGGCATTAAGTACAAAGTAATTAAACCAATTTCAAATGATGAAAGGGTGCTTCCTGTGTTTCACAGATGAAGAAGCTACAATGTGGATATCATTACATAGAAAACAAGAATTAATTAAATCCTTGACAAGTACTACAGGATTTTGTGATTCTAAATTAGAAAATCCAAAATAAATCTATAGTTGAAGCAGAAATCATATGCTGTATTACTGTGCTCAAAAATATTATTGTTGAGTGCAACTGAAAGTGCTCACCGACTGATTTGCAAGCTGAGGTAAGGTCTGGATGCGCTGGGCGTTCCACTTGAAGGGCATGTTCGGGTTGTACACAGCTTCCACTAGGACTCTGTCCCCCACCTGGGGAGTCTTCCCCTTAACAGCACTAAAAAAATAATTTTAAAAAAAGCATTCAGGCATGTCCAGAAATCTGTGTGCATCATGTCCTACCAGCTTCAAATTGATAAGCCATGCATGTATCCTTATTAATTCTCTGTTAAATGTGCTAAATAAGGGCTGGGGAAATAGCAAGTGCTTGTTAACACTTGCATTAATTAAAAAATAATCGGTGTTATCGTACTCTATACGAGGGTATGTAACTTTGAATTGCACAAAAAATACAGGTTGAGATATGCCAAGGACAAAAGTCTTTCACCTTAGCTGAAAGAAGACATCTTCATCGACAAAGCCAAATGTGTCATGCAGCTTGTTGACGACGCCAGTGAAGACTCTCTGCTTCTGTGGCTGCGTCTGTTGTTGGTGGCTTGAACGTGGTGTTGGGTAGGACACAGTAATCTGCGCTGTTTGCTGAGGGTTGGACAGGCTCAGGCTGGTGGGCAAGGCGACAGGGGGCTGAGGGTCAAGAATAAAAAAAAAAGGATAAAACTTTAGTTGCATCTCTAAACCCAATCAGTAAATATCAGGGTTACTGAAATACAGAAAGAATACTAAGGGAAGCATTTTTGCCCTTTTATCAGATGAATAAATCAAACACAGAGTAAAAGTGAAAACTGGAAAAACAACAGGAAACAATAAAGCAAAATTGCCTTTTTCAGCTGTGGGCACATCTGGCCTGGATTTTTGTATTAAATGCTAAGATGTGAAGAGACAGGGCTGATATTGGCGTGTACATGTTATTTTAAGCTTGTTTTTTACACCTTACCTGAGAAATCAGTGCCTGCTGAGGCTGTGGAAGCTGTGAAATAAGAAGGAAAAAAAGAAAATGCCAAAAGTGAACATTTTGCTGATTTGATACAGTAGATTTGTCCCCAGTGCACTGGCACAACATATATTCTCATAAAGATTTCCAACAGCCAATGGCGGTGTATTCACGAATAGAATCTGTAAGTGAAACAAGATCTATTCTGTGCTACATATAAACATGCTGTTGCCTGAGTAGTTGTGTCATATTATCCTTACGACATATTCACATGATCTGTAATGCTACCAAGTGGTTAAGAAATATGGAGGACTACAGCTGGAACAGCAAATTTTTCAAAAAAAAAATTCAACAGAGACATTTAATCTTAACTTAAAGTGACTACTCAGACGATCATAGCTTCAAGCTGTATGTGCTGACCTACGCACATCTTCTAAACAACACCTCTCTGGTCATTTTTGCTGATACCATGACAGAAATCTAAATATAAACCATGACGCCACTGAGAGTCTAAATCAACCAATATACATTTCGTATATGCAGAGGCTTATTCAAAATGAAGCGTGACACAAAGAAAAACAAAGCCTGTGCTTCACCTGATGAGGTACATTGTACAGCTGCTGTTGAGGGGGTTGCTGGGGTGGTTGTTGCTGTTGCTGCTGTTGTTGCTGTTGTTGTTGTTGCTGTTGTTGCTGTTGATACTGTTGGAGCGCAGTATTGATCTGGGACTACAGACATTAAAGGGAGCACAAGAGAGACAGTAAGTGATCAAAGAATATTACATGTGACTTTGTGCGATTTTCTGACTGGCTTTCAGACTACTTAATCATAATTGACCTGCTGTAGTGCTGCAGCAGCAGCTGCTGCAGCTTGCTGCTGCAGAGCAGCAGTTTGCTGAGACAGCTGATAGTTTGCAGCAGATTGGCTGCTGAGAGAGGCTGCCGCCAAGGCTGACTGTTGAGAGTAAACAGAGGGAGATGCTCCCAGAAGAGACGGCTGCTGCACTCCAAGAGCTGTAGAAAATAAAAATAAAGAGACACCACATTTAGAGAAATGAGGGGAAAAAAACACAGAATGAGGAATGTTGGTGTAGAAGAGGACAGGGAAGATTAAGTAATGTCTTAATCTTCTAAGAGTCACAGAGATCACGGCCTAGGTCATGCTTTCTGTGTACACGCACATGATGACTTTGCACTTTCCAAAATGAAATAGATGGTTACAGACTGGGCATTGCACTGTAGCACTGTGTTAGCATTATACCTAAGACGTGTCGAGCAGTGGGTGGACACATATCACAGGGTTTCTAAGGAAATTAAGACTTCCTACTGGCCTCTATTGATGGAAATAACGTGCAAGTCAAAGCTCCTCCAAAGTCCAGCAGAAACTACTGCGGATGTAAACTAGCATTGTTGCTACAACCCAGCATATTTACATCTATTGCTGCCTAAACAGACATTTATTAATGTGCACTGTCCCTATCAAATAAATAAATACACTATTTTATTGATTAATTATAAAGGAGTGGATGACAGAATTTCCATGATGAAATTTACCCTTGCAGATGCAGAAAGCATGAACAGCCTTAGACAAAAACAAAGAACACAACATGAAAGACAGGGTAATTGAGCACCACGTAAAATGGGACATGAAATAAACCAAACCCTCTAGTTGGTTTTACTCACAGTGCAGGCTGTTGAGGTCAAGAGACTGTCCTGAGTGGCCTGGTTGGGACACCGCTGTGGCAGCAAATTGAGTCGCCCACGGCGGATTCTTTTGTCCCCCGAATTGGGCCATGACTCATCCACGTTAAGAGCAGTCTCTGATCACCAGGCCAATGCTGTCACTAAAAAAAACACAAACAATCCAAAACAAAAATGAGGTATATTGGTAGGACTTCATTCTTTGTGCACCAAAATGTCTATAAGACCATAGTATACATTCAGTCAACCATAAAATAAGACTGGGGAAATAAAAGAGAGCGTAACATTAGGTGTAACTGAGAAACTT
Source organism: Acanthochromis polyacanthus (assembly GCF_021347895.1). Taxonomy (NCBI): domain Eukaryota; kingdom Metazoa; phylum Chordata; class Actinopteri; family Pomacentridae; genus Acanthochromis; species Acanthochromis polyacanthus. The sequence continues at coordinate 10,600,984 of NC_067127.1, forward strand.
AAACTTTATGCATGCATAATAAAAACACTATGAATCTCAAGCAGCTAATCTGAATCTAACTTGTTTCCCTTGCAGCAGATTTTAAAATTTACAACCAACCAAGCCTGCTAGTAAAGAAAAAACAATAAGGAATAAACCAATGTCCAATATCGGATTACAACTGTATGATAAGCTGTACAAAGGAGACCAAGTTAAGGTTTGAATGCCATAACTTGCTGCGTGAAAATGAATGCTTACTGAACATATAGAGAATACAATCACCTTTCTGAAAGCAGCTTTCACAGTAATGCTATTTACATTGATTGTACAAGCCACTACATCCTTAAATCTTTGTTCATATCGTTATCTTTCAGTAACTTAACGCCATTAAGTCAGCACAAACAGTTGAAGGAAATAGTTGGAGGAAAGAAATACCACTTCAGACGCAGGAATTCGATTTTATGCCGGGTATCTGCAGGGCTCCATAGTTAACAAGTGCTGACACAGCAACGGGCTCTACGGCAGACTAGCTAACATTAGCTACTACCTGATAGTAGGCTAGCGCTAACAGCTAAGCTAGGTAACATTTAACATTTGTCTAGTAGGCTAATACTGTTATTGTTGTAGTTTACAGCTGTTGGACTCAAGCCTTTAACGCTACGTTATTATGGCATCGTCAGCATTGTTGAAACAGACATTATTTAGCTATAAACAAATAAAAGCGCAGCACTGCTACTGTAAGACCGATACTGTAGCTACACACAGATAGCTAACACTTAGCATTTTTATACCGTTAGCTTTGTTGCCAGATTAGCCTCATGCTACATTTGTTATCTACAGCGAGGCCTCAATTAACGGCCGTTGTCTCTGACATTTGGCAGTGAATGACCAACGTTTTAAACGCACTGAAACACACATAAAAGCACCTGCATGTAACTAAGACATGCACTAAGAATTTACACAGAATATTCATCATTTCTGACGGAGTAAGGTTTAGATTAAAACATTGTCAACACAGCTTACCACCGTTCCTCTGCACCGGCCGAATACAGACATCAACTGCGCATGCGCGGAATGGAAAACCCAATTCATGCTCCTCGCTGTCGAGATCCTGTTTGTGTATTGTATATGATGTAAACATAGTTACGTTATATTTACTGAATGAGAACGAGCAAAATTGTTAGGAAATATAAGATTTAGATATAGATATCAGTTACATCACTACACAGCAAACCCAGTCAGAAACTTTGTTAAATTAAAATAAACAGTCATGCCAAATCAATTAGACTCAATTTTATCATTTCAAAAAAAATCATAGGACATGTCCTTACTGTCTATTGTCGGAATTTATAGTTTGATGCCTTATTGCATTAAAGCACTTTGTTTTTTAGTTTTTTTTTTTTTTTTTTTAAACAGAGTGTAAATAAATGTGCCTTGCCTGTAATTGCAATCATCCCTTTTTCTCTGTGGGACAGAATGACAATTCATAGGACATGAAACAAGAAAATAATAATAATAGAGCTGCAAGAAACATTTGACTATCAACTATTAAAGAAACTGCCAACTATTTTGATTGCTGATTAATAAGTTTGAGATAATTTCTGAGGAAAAAGGTCAAATGTTTTTATTTCTGCCTCTTCAATTTGAATATTTTCTGATTTCTTTACACCTCCATATTGATAAACTGAATATATTTGGGGTGCGGATGAAAGAAAACATTGGTGGATATCATCTTGGGCTTTGGGAAACACTGATCAAGATAAACTGACATTTTTAAAATCAAATCATCAAAAAAATGATCAACTGTGAATATAATCTTTAGTTGCAGCTTCAAAAATTAGTAATTAAACAAATGGTCTCAGCAACAAAGACTAGTCATCAAACTATGAACTTTAATTTGATACAGTAAATCTTTGGAGTGAAGCACAACATACATTAATACATTATACATAAGGTGTTAGAGTGTAAGCCTATTTCTACTCAATAAATGCAGCCTCATTAACAATCACAATGTAACTTCATTTGCGCATTAACAAGCAAAAACTGTTCAGTTCTGTTTCTGTAGGAATAATACAGCAACAACTGCAATACTTATCAAAACTTCGTTCTGCATGACCTGAACCAGTGTCACTGACATTCCAAATATCTTCATCGTAAGAAAATATTCTTTCAAAATATAAAACATTCATAAGAAATAAATATAACACAACATTTACAGCCATTACAGCTAAACTTTTTCATTTAGACGGAGAAATGACTGCACTTTCTGCATACAGGTATACATTATATTTTCTTTTATGGTAGCAGGCGCATACAGTATATACATATAAAATGAATTCTAAACAGTATAGAGTGTGCACACAAAACAGCAGAAAAACATATTTTCTCTTCATGTGATGTAGAATGGTAATTTCTTGGAACAATGCATGGCTGAGTTTTCCACAGTGAAGCATTTTCCTCTTAAAAAGTTCAACGGTATGTTGGCCGAGGAATTTTTTTATTCCTGTAGTTTGCGTTCCAGTTCGGTGAAAATCTTTGCATTGATTTCATCCACTTCATCTTCCACCTGGACACACAAAAAAAGACAAATTATATTTTGGATTTTAAAAAATGAAAGAAACTCAACTCAGCGTAGGAGTAAGCACTGTAAGTGAAATCAATATAAGATGTTCTTTCCTCTTTTTCTTTATTTTGTTACAAGTCTGGCTGCCAAAACTACAGAACTTCAGGTTGAAAAATCACTTTCTGGTCTTACTACTTGACCAGCAGTTACATTACCACTGATATATAATGACGTAATGATCTATACAGCAGCTTCTTAAACGCATATAAGAACTACATCCAACAATGGTACTTAATCTCAACAATAAATTGCACATCTACAAAAACCAAAACACTGATTTTGATATTCACCTGCTCCACCTTGTCTACTTCAGGGATATAAAACTGCATCATGTTCTGAATGCCATTCTTCAGAGTGACCGTCGAGCTTGGACATCCTGTGCAGGAACCAACCAGCTTCAACTTGACTGTGCCGTTCTCAAAACCCTTAAAGATGACGTCGCCTCCATCCTCCTGCACTGTAGGTCTTGCGAGTGAAAGAGGCCATATCAGTTTGTACAGAACAAGGCAGCACAGAGGACACACAGATAAAGACCTATCTCAATACAACTGACTTGTACAACGCTGTCAGTGTGAGTAAAGAAACATTTTCTCATGGGTGAGATCGTTTTAAATTATACACAGTGAGTAATCAACTGTAACAGATTACTCAGTCGCAATGTAGATTAAAATTATCACCTAAACTGTTCTAAAATTTTGTAGTTTGTACCTGATTCTGGTGTCCAGAAGCTCTTTGATCATAGACACAATGTCGTCATCATCTTCAGAAAGGCCTACAATAAAAAAAAAAACAGAAAGCATGAAAATATTTACTCACCGTCATGTCAAGCACTTGCATATTTCCACATTGCATACTCACTGCTTTCATGGTGCACTGCGCCTGTTGTTATCGGGTCCCCACTCTCAAAGAACTTAGCAATGGCCTCCAAAGCGTTGCGCTTAATGTCTGTCCATTCCACATCTTCATCAGTCTGACAGAAAAAAAAACAACAAGCATCTCCAGTGTTGTCTCTAACCAAAGATTTATGGGATAAACAATAAAATGGTGAAGACAGGCCATAAGAACACATTCAGTACTTACTTTAGTGACCGTGATGAAGTCAGGGCCAAAGAACACACTTTTCACGCCTTCAATTTCAAACAAGTCCCTGAAAGAAACATGTTATCATGTTATTGTTCAAGAAGAATAAAAAACAGATCATGACATCATGAAGCTGTTTCTGTGTATTTAGTGATTACAGCATGGGCCTGAGACAAGACCAAATGTCTCAGTAAACAAAACATCACATCTACAGAATGCCTTCATGTAGTCAGTTGCTTTCATCATAAAACCGTGCAGAACCACAGCGTACATCTGTTACTTCGACTGTATGCACTCTTCAACCAAGCAACCCCATCAAGGTCAGAAACTGAAGACAAACATTATAATGGCAAATGAAAGACAACAGACTCACTCACTGCTTTCTCAAAATGTATCATTTTCTGAAACGGTCGTCATAAAATGACATACAGGGTGACCCAAAAGTTTGGAAACACAGTTTAACTGCAGTGTCTACTTGAGTTGGGGGTGCATGAATTCACTCTTATTTTACCCATTTTTGTTATAGCATAATAAAATAACTTAAAAGCATAGTATTTGCAAAGTGCAATAACTCGGAAGAAAATGAATAGAACCAGAAGGTCCAGGTATGCTGGAGCATAACTTCAAAATGCAGGCCATCAGTGTCAGATTTCAAAACTCTTGATGGTAAAGTATCTGACAGTTTTAATTTTTTTTAAACATCCAAAAGTACTATGAGGCAACATTTACTGGCCAGTTTAAGGAACCTTCATAAGCATGAATGAACATACATTCCAGAAGATACCAGTGTAACCAGTGTAACCAGTTGGTGGAAACCTTCACAACTCTGTATAAGAAACAAACGTGAACATGTCGAAATATGTTTGTTTTACACTCATCTGTTACTCTTCTGAATGTATCTGTGGTACTGATTTACTGGAATAACAATATATTATTTTTTATTATAGACTTTTCATTTGTTTCCAAACTTTTGGGTCACCCTGTAAACTTAAACACAAACTTGAACTTCAACATAAACCTGCTGGATACTTTGGAGTTTTTCTTGTTCATGTGTTGGTGTTGAAGTGAAAACTGTTGGTCAGGCATGCTTTTTTTTCTAATGCAAAAATAATCTTCAAAATCAAACTATTCATATTTTCTGTGTTCATTTAGATCTGAATATGAGCCCTGCTGGTTGTCTTAAGAGTCTTTTAAATCGCTTCTTAAAACATCCTTTCATCATTAAGCTTTTATGAATGTTTAACATTTTGTTAGCCCACTTTTGACTGATTATAGTCCTTTTTTTTTGAATAACTCTATTTTATTCCCCCATTTAATGATTTTCTTTTGTTGATAGTTGCTGTTAAATCAACTGATGTTATTAATCCTTTCGATCAAGCACTTTATAACTTTGATAAGACAATGCTTTATAAATGTATTCATTATTTATCATTACTATAAGAAACCAATAAGACATGTTATCAGTGTGAAAACACATACTGTACATGTACACACATTATCTTGTCTTGGTGCTTGTCCAAAACACTTTATGATTTCCGCAATACAGGACCTGGACACACTGACAATTAGTCTTGTTTTAAAACACAAGAAACAGCAAAAATACAAACATAAATTTGACACAAAACCTGGCTAAGGATGAAGATCCAGCTGAGCTCGGAGAAGGAAAGTCAAGAGTCCCACTTCCAAGGACAGGTTTGCCTGGGAGAAACTTCAAGCTTCTGGGGTTTGGAGTGTCTTGAGTCTGGATGGACAGGGGTCTTGCTGAAAAACAAAAATATTAAACCTTATTACAGTTGTATGCTTTATTCTTCTCTGACTATCATTGATAAGTCTTAGAACAAGATGATGGCTGGTAAATGAATGCAGGAAGGTGTCCAAACAATGTTTTCTCACTTGAGAAGTGTGTGGTTCCTGTCCTGGGCTGCAGCTGGGCTCTTCTGAAGCTCTGGGTCGTGGACTGTGAGTGGTATAAACTTCTGTTCTTGTCAGAAAACCTAAAGAGGAAAGACATATTAGACCATGTCTCTCCATCTCATTCATTTATCGAGGTAGGGTGAGATGTAAACGCAGCGTTGGTGAATTTAAGCAAAGTGAGACGTTTAAGTTAACTGTTAGCTCGGGTTATGTGTACAAGCCTGGAAGGCAGCAATGTGACCCCGAGGCTCAATCATTTACGGATAATGAAGTTTGCTATCGAGTTAGCTCACGACTAGCAGCTAAGCTACATGCTTGAGATGAGAAAGACACACATATGACATGAAACACAAAGATAGAACGGAATGTCGCTTCTAATAAAGGGTTTCCCATATCTTCGCTCAAACCCAGATGAATGGGGGTGGAGAGAGACAAGCCAATGCTTTGTGTCGCAGTTTCCTGGCTAGCTACCTAGCTGGCTAAAAGTTCAATCTCCCCCACATGTCGAAATACCGATTATACACTTTAAGCAAACAGTATAAAATGTTACATGAGTTGTAAGAAACGTGTACAAAACGATAGGTCACAACTGCAGAGGTCCAAACCTAAAATGAGCCATAGTTCTTGCACGGAACAACTGGTGAAGACCCCATCTCATGTGCGCCGCCATTTTGTTTGTTTTGAAAATGAGGACCTCGTGTGGTGGAAGCTCAGATCCCTGATCAGGACTGGATTTGGTTTTTATTCATCATAAATGCCTTTCTTTAGTTTCTTTATGAAGTGAAAGAGTGAGGGAAAAAATCTATGGATTTGGGAAGATTATAAACATTAAATTTATAACATTAAAATGGTTGACATCAACATTAAACTAGTTAATTATTGTATGGTCAGACAGAGTACCATAAGATTATTTGACAACAGATCTTCATTTTCAGAATTTGAAAGGTACTAGGAATTTGAGTCATCAAGAAAATAAAAAAAACAAAACAAAAACATGTATGTATTCATTTATTTAGCTGTTAAAGTACTTGCACAAAAACACAAGAGCAGGAAGTGTTATGTGTAAAGGGGCATGTTTAAAGTGAAAATAGCGCAGACTCCAAGGATAAAGGAGTAAATACAGTTATTAACAACAAATACAGGGTTATCAGCACTTTAGATACACAAGGAAGGTGGAATCGAGCAGAAAGCAGTATAGTTTGAATTAAATATTAACAGCAATTTATTCTCTCTCTCTCTCTCTCTCTTTTCTTTCTTTCTCTTCCTCTCACTCTTTTTTCCTGCTTATTTTTCCTCAAATTGTGAGCAGCTTAAACACAACCAGCAGTGAAAAACATACTCAGATCATTTACATAAGCAGTGACAGTCCACTTGTGTAGTCATACTACAATTTTTTTTACAGTCACATAGTACTAATACAGCCACACAATATAACCACCAAAATGTATTCTGAAATAAAACACAAGTGTCTTGCTTGTATTTTCTGATAAACGTTCTTTACGTAACCAGAAAAACAAAGCATATCACAAAGCTTTCAGTTCATGTCTTTCGTAACAGTGAAACAACTTTTCCAACCTCATAAGTATTTTCAAAATCCCAGTCGGTGCACATATACAAACATTGACTTTGCAGAACAACATCCACAGTCAGTTAGTAGCATATAAGAAACCCTGCAGTAGCTGGCTCAAGATGGAGCATATAAAGGTGAGTTTGTTTGGAATAAAACAAACAATGTGACATTTTCACGCGGGCCAAACCCACATTTCCCAACACTTACACGGTGAGGTGGTGCTCTGAAGGAGTGGCAGAGACAGACTGAGACGCTCCCATATAAGCAGGAGTCTACTCTGGATAGAGGAAGAACTACATCAGTGTCACTGTTTGCTCAAAGGACCTGGCATATATTTTTATCCTACAAGGTTAAGATTTTATTTTTTGTTCTGGCACTGATCCTGCTATGTGGGTCTGAGGCTGACTTTATGACGGATCTACAAACAACTTGAAGAGATCTACTGCTGAAACACTTGGACTTCTTTTTTTTTTTTAACTTTATACTTGTCTTCCTTGCTACAGAGCCATGGTCCTCTGGATTATCTTCCCAATCACCCTCTCCCTGGTGTCCCTCATTGGAACATGGACTGTGTAAGTTTACCTGAAACTCAGGGTCTCCCTTTTGTTTTTACACCACTGTGAAGCTATTAGAGCAACTCATTATTTTCACAAGCAGCTTTTGTTTTGTCTTTATGTCTGTACTGTGATACAAATAACTTCACACTCGTTCTTTTATACTTAGTGAACAATCTTAATGAGAAAATAAATACAGTTTGTCATCATTTACATCTCAAAGCTATAGGTTTAAAGATAATGATGTGTTTCAGGTTTCCTGATATTTTAACTCCTGATAGACGCTACTAAGAGCGGCACATCAAAATCATTTTACAAATTTCATGATCATTATCATTGAATCGCATAATCTTACCTGAGGGTATCGAGATTCCAGGGATAATGCTGACTACACTTGACCCTTATAAGACTTTTCATATCAATTTTGCCTCAAAGTCAAAGTCAAAATCAGCTTTATTGTCAATTCTTCAATATGTGCATGACATACCAAGAATCGAAATTATGTTCCTCTCTCTTCATGCAACAATAGACATTAAATAAACATTTAGAAGGTTCTGAGGTTAAAAAAGTATAAATTTAGAAATGTAATGTACAAAATAAGATATTAAAAGGCAAAAACTATGTAAATTAAGAACAAGAGAGCAAAAAATCGGGTAAACATGCTTTTCACATCACTTAACTGTGATATTTAAGCTCTTCATGTGTCCAATCTAAAAACTGAATTTAAACACGTCAGAGAATTCAGTTACTGCTGACACTTAGCATGAAACGGCGCAACTGAAATATGTGATCAGGCTAGTTTTTTTTTTTTTTCCACTGTGGGGTGTGCACACCGGACTGTCAAGATATTCTGAAACACAATATTGTAGAACAAATTTGCACACCTACTTGCCATTCCATGTTTCATAATATGTAGATTTAATCATCAGAGGTCATTAGTGAGTACATGTGCATCTGTTTTGTTATTGTGCTTGACTGGATATCTTGCACTGATATGACATATGGGCTATTTTTATTATTCATATTTATTTATGAGAATGTAATCCTGTGTATTTTTCTCCAAATTGATGCGTTTTTGTTTTTTCGGATACATTTTAAATAGATGTTGACCCAAAGTACTTCCTAATAGAGAAACAAGACTATTGTTACAAATTCCATTTTTAAGTACAAGTATTAAGATTGGGACCCTACAAGAATACTTTACATACAAATCGACCTGACTAATTTAAGTATTTAGAGTAAGATTCTTCATGAATATGTGCCATAACTAATTATTTGATTAAGTAAAGAGTAAGGTTAACAGGCTAGAAATGTATATAGAGAAAGCTAATAAAGCCTATGATTCCCTTTGAACAAGTACATTGTGGACATTATTGTGGTTTACTGAGAAATCAATGTGATGCAGGTACATCAGACATCTGTCAAAATATCAGGTGCAATAAAAAATCATTAGAGGATAGTGAAGAGTCATCCTTTTCCTGACTGTGGTGGTTTATTGCTGTCATAGATTTAATAGAAAGCACATATTTATCATTCAGAAGGAAATTGCTGTTAATTATCTACGTTATTCTGGATCATTGGAAGTTAATGTTTTATTTAATGTAACATATTTACATTTTTGATACATTTTAACCATACAAAACTACCAGATGTTAATTCCAATTAAATCAACTTATCATATCCGACTATTACAGTTTTGTCACCACTGTTTTGTTTTCTTAAGTTTTATATATGTTTTTAATTGCCCCTTGAAGGCAAATAAAGTTTTTGAATTGAATTGAATTATATTTGCAGATATGGCCTGGCCTTCTTCAACGGTCACGTCTGCTCCCTCAGTGAATGGTAAGTTGTGTTTCATTTTTCTATCGTTTAAACCATGAAAATCAGACAGATTCTCCTACATGTTGGTTGCTAATTTGTTCTCAGGGGTAATGACAACTTCTGCCAAGTGAATCAGTCCGCTGGATGTTGCTTGGTTCCCACCATCAGGTAAAACTACAGCATCCTTAATTTCACCTTCCACTTGTCCTCTTCCCTGCAATCAAACAGTGAAACATAATTAACTGAACCAATTCTGTGATTCCAGCTCCAGTGGAAAGCAATCACCAGAGAATTCTCTTTTCACAGCCACAATCAACGCAGGATCCTTTCTGTGTGAGTTAACCTGCCAGATGTCTAACGCATTTTACATAATAGGTGTAAAATGCGTCATATTAACTGTGCTCTCCTCTTCAGTTCTGCTGTTCTGTATATTCCACCACGCCCATATTATGGAGAAACATGGGTGTCATTCCATGCTTAGCAAGTCTGCGTTGGTGTTTGGTGTGGTGGCAGCTTTGGGGGCATTTGCAGCTGGAAACTGTAATGTAAGTACTGCATCTGTTACTGTCTACACTTGAATTTTGTTCAATTTGCAGCATTAAAATTCTTCATCAGATCCACAATTTCAGGAGCCTATAGACGGCAGATTTCAGATGGGAAGCAGAGTACACCTTTCCCTTGTTATTTAGAATATGTACATTTTACGTGGTGACTAAATGTGAATTTTCCTTTTCACAAATTGACATTTTTACCATGAATTGATAGAAAAAAGGCTCAAACTGGGGCATGAAAATTCACCAGAATACAGAAAATAAAGTGTTTGACGTTCCAAATTTCCTGGGGAAATTCCTGTCTTTTGTTTCCTCCTCAATATTCCTACCTCCATGGGCCTGTGAAAGGTCTTTATCTCGTGAAGTGGTAACTTCTGACAAACCTTGAACATATCATAAAACTAAATAGCTTCGAACTGCACCTGTGCGGAAAAAGCAAACAAAGGAGGGTTACTATTTGTTTTATGTTGTCTGTATAGCACGAACAAAGTTCTTATACCTCCTCTATAGTCTGTAGCATTACATAATAGTTCAATTTCTACTTGAGTAACACTAATACAAAAAGCCAAATATAAATCTAATATCAACATTAGAAGTGCACATTTTTCATTTTATATTACATATACCTCTGAAGCAACTGTTTTCAGCATGAGAAAAAGATAAGAATGATTTCTTCCCCCTGTGTGTTGTTGACATAATACCAAACAACTGTGAGATTACAAGGAATAAATTGGAATCAGTTATTGTTGGGGTTACTGCAAAGTAAAAACAATGTAACTGACGGAGGAGATTCACCATCCAAACACTGCTCTCCAATGAAAAATCTGTGAGTTGACAGTTCAGTAGCATTTACAGAGCAGCCACCCTGATAGCTAACTATCTTTAGAACAATTCCTGCCTTGATTTCAACTACATGTTCCTTTTCTGACACTGGAATCTGCTGACTGTCCTCCATAGCCGGGATACCTGGCCTTCCCTCACTACCTCGGAGCTGCCATCAGCTTCATGTGCATCTGCTTCTACACAATTCTGCTCACCGCACTGACAGGGAAGTGTGTCCTGACAGGATATGAAAGAGTTCTCTACCCACTGCGCATCATCTCCACCGTGATACAAATCATCATAACCATCTGCTGTATCCTTTCTGAAACCAGTTGAGTTATGTGTAGTCTCTATGTCTCTCTCTCTCTCTCTCTCTCTCTCTCTCTCTCTATCTATCTAACGTTTTTTTCAATGAAGATAACATTAATCAGAAATACAGTCTAGACATTGTTAATGTAGCAAATAATTATTTTAGCTGGAAGCAATTGATTTTTAATGGGATATCTCCATAGAGGTACAGAGGAACATCTCCAGCAACCATCACTCCTGTGTTCTAATGCTACATTGTGTTAGCTAGTTGTGTAGAAAGGCTACTTGATGATGACAAAATCCTTGTGCAATTATCTTAGCACATGAATAAAAGTCTGAGTTTCATCAACATGAAATTGCCTGGGTGACCTGAGGCCTGAGTTATACTCTCCGGTGCTGCTGTGCCATATTTGGATCCGGCCTGCTGCTGCTCTGTTTACAAAGTGGGACTGGCCTCACACCAGTCGACTTTACAGAGGCAGACATGAATTAATGACACTTTCAGCCACATTAATCTTTAACCATTGTTTTCCTGCAACACTCAACATCACATTTCTCTTCACCTTTAAGTAGAAACTGCACAGCGATGCGACATCAGTCTTCTACTGGAGCAATTTAGAGTTTAATGTCATGTTTAAAGCTGCTTTAGATGAGTTGTTGATGCAAAACTCAAAGTCTGGGGAGTTCTGTGGGCCACTGTTTTAAGCGACTCAAGTGGAAATTCAATACATACTGTACATCCACACTAGCCTGTATCTGAGAACGTGAGGTCCTGCACTCCAGGATGATAAGAGTTGGCCTACGTAGCACATTCATGTCCATGCAGTGAGAATATAAAACACCACAAATGTGCACATTATGCTAACACATTTGCTTTAAATCCAAAAGATGTTTTAAAACTGGCAACCATGAAGCAAATCCAGTTAACTGTGCCTTATTCTGAATTGATAAACTTCTGTCTTCAGTGGTTGTAATGTGATCTCAGCTCTGTTCCTTCACCAGTGATGCATCCAACTACTACTTACTGTTCCATACATCCTTAACTTTAAACCCTTCAGATACCATTTTCTTTGCCCAGGACAAGTACTACTACCTCCACCTGTCTGCTGTATTTGAGTGGATGCTGAGCGTTAACCTGGAGCTGTTTGAGCTCAGTTACGCAGTGGAGTTCTGCTTCTTCTCATCCTTCATGCTTTCAAATTTGCTGAGCAAACGAGATGAAGAAAAGCCTTTAATGATGTCCTGATATCAGGCAGCCAGGGTCCAGCTGAAACACACGGACACCGAGGATGGACTGAGTAAAACATCTGTAAATACAGTGGCTGGATCGTGGCTGGAGGACAGATAGTGGTTTTTAATTCCAGTCTCTGCTGGGATGGATTTCCAACCGTTACTGGACGATGATCACTTTAATTCCACTCTCTTGATACTGTTTGCTGAACATTGTAAAATATTTCTTACTGGACATTTCTATACCAAAAGGTAAACCATTCCATATTTATTGAAACAAAGCACCTTGTACAGCAAATGAACAAAACATATCAGTTGGATTGTACTTTTGAGCAGGTTGTATAGATAATTTGCCAACAGAACAACCAACCTGAGGTGTTAAAGATCCTTTTTTGTGTGTGTAATTTTGTTGGATAATCAGTTATTAACGAAGAATTTTTCTAAATCCCAAATTTATATAAAAAAAATTTAAGCTGCTGCATAAAGCTTTGGCACTTTAATAAAACTATGACCACTTTACTCACTAAGAAGTCCTGCTATTGTACTAACATAACTTTAAGGTTCTGTCAGGAGGGTGGAGGACTTGGTGAGACAAACACTCAGGCACTTCAAGTTCATGCGACGTCACGAGATCCTGTTTGACTGGATGATTAACGCTGCGTGACGTTCAGACGGTTTGACAGTTTAATCACAATAAAAGAGACGTCGTGACCTTTTTGTCAAGTTACTGATGTAGACACATGATGTACGGTATTTGTTAGAGTGCTTACAGTGCTGTCAGTTTAGTTTCCAGGACAAGTTTTTTTTTTTTTTTTAATCTGCAGCCTGTACAGAAGCAGCACAGGAGTAATGATTTGTGAATCCAAAATCATACTTTTCTCAGTTTCTTTAACATAAATGCAATATTTTGAATCAAAGTTTTGTTCACTTGAGATTTTTGTATCCACAGGTTCCATTTTGTGTTTCTTAGTGGATGGAAGTGGGCACTAGAGTGGAAAAACATGACATAAACACTGCCAACTAGAGTTTAGGAACATTTAATTGACCACAGAATAGCTGAGTTTTTCTACTGTGAAACTATACAAGAACTAAAGATATTTTCAGGACAAAATTGGAGTGTTGCTTTCATTTTTATTATTTAATGTTTAAAAGAAAGGCCTTTGAAATGGCTATAAACTGTACTATGTACAAACAAAGAAACTGTGTGAAACTTGCTGTTCTTAAGTCAATCTACTGGCAAGTAATAGTAAATTTCAGCTTGTCTTCATAAAAATGCTCTAAATCCCCATTGAATACTTGATTCCTACCATCAAACACAATTATTGTCTTTCTGGTGAACACAGTGGAGCTCTTAGCAGCTAAAGTGTCAGATAGTAGAGACGAACATCAGACTTACAATTACCAGGACATGAGTCCAAATTAATGTTGCTTGATGTGGAAGTCACTAAATGCTAGCCTAGCCGCGCTAGACCCATGCTCTGAAGACGCAAGGGTCTAGGCACGCTCGACAGGGAGGGAGGCGGGCTAAAAGGTTGTCTATCAAATTACTCTGCAGCAATTGGGTAGGTATTCACCTTATTCAGGAAGTGAGGCAGGGCGGCGCCATTTTTGAGATTGACTTCCGGTTGACCGTCTTCGCACTACAACAACATCGAGTCCTCTCGCTACTGTAGCTACTTTTAACTGTTCTTTTAAGCGATTTTAACATGTTTGGCATCAATTGCGCTGTCCGTGGGTACCACAACAACTGGGGAAAGATGAAGCTTTCTCTCTCTCAGAATTGTTTAGAGCACGGAAAGGTTCGATCTGAATGCTGCGGACCAGCTCATGGCTATGTAAACACACAGCTTGCATCGGTCACTGTCAGCGCAGCTACAGCGATTCTACCAAAGTTCAGTTTCCACTAAAGACCTAGCTATGCCATCAGTGAGGTAAAAGATACTCTCTGCTATTTTGAAACGTTGTTATGACTGCGGTTTGGTCAGAATCAGTTTTTGTTGCTCCAGGGAATTAGCATTAGCTTGTGACAGGGCTAATAACACAGTAAACTGCAGGAGCTGTTTCAGAAATGACAATAACAACCTCCGTTTGCACAATCACATCATATATACATGAATCAAATAAAGTTTTATTCAAATCAACATACCTTCCATAATATCGCAGCAGCGTGACTGCAGGACCGTCCCAACCCAGCGATACAGGAGCATCCTGTGGTCTCCACCACTCCATCAGCTGTCACCAACACCCACGCCATGTGTGTGGAGGTACTAGCCTGACTCGGGCTGACATTAGCTTTAAGAAACATATATTCCCGTTCTTGATCTAACAGAACAGCGCCGACTTTACACTGTGCAAATATTGATAGGCTTCAGTGCTCTTATAATTCCTCATAGCTGAGCGTTCAACGCCAAGAGACAACACGAAATAGTTAAAAATATCGCCATACATGACTTGTGGCCACTTTTTCATGTCATCCTCCCACTCTGTAATAAGTCGCGGATGCGGCAGACTTGATCCATTTCTGTTTTTTAAAGAGGTTTCCGTTTCTTCCCACATCACTCTCTCAGTTGTAAACACCGGCATGATCGAGTTACCGGAAGTGCTACTCAAAACAGGAAGTCCCGCCCGTTGGAAAATGGGCGGAGCTGAATAAGGTGAATACAATCAATCAGCGCAAATAATAGGCTCCTATAGCGCCGGAAATCAGAGGATGCGGTAGTTCGGTGAAGCCTTATTTATACAGTCAATGGGTGAAGCTGAAGTATATTACAGACATGTTAACAGAAAGATTATTCAGAGTCGGTGCTAATGGAGCTCAACGACTGTTTTTGTTGTCGACCCTGGCAGAGAATTAAATTCGTTGCCGTGGGTTGTCTAGCGCGGCTAGGCTAGTTGTTTCTGGTTGTTTCTGTCAGAATCCTTGCGCCTCTGTCATCACTTAGTTACACCCGCCTTCTGACTCTACACTTCATGGTGATTCGTCCGGCCAGTTTTAGGAGCATCCAACCTCAAGGCTTATGGAGGGTAACTAGACCCACCCTGGCAGAGAATTAAATTTGTTGCCGTGGGTCGTCTAGCGCGGCTAGGCTAACTAAATGCAACAAGTCAGGGTAATTCCCTCACATTAAAAAGAAAATCTTATATTACAAGATTCAGCACCACACTTAACTGTGAAACCATAAAATGTTCACAAAATGAGACAACCTCGTTCTGGTTTTAATGCAAAGCACTTAACCTTTACTTGAAAGAAGGTAATATACATCCTGGAATTACAGATAATAAAGATACATTATGAGCAAAATCATTGCACAATGAATATCATCTTTCTTTCGCATCAGCCGAGAGAGGAGTGCGACAATATCTACAGTTTTTGTTAGGAAGAAAACAGTGAAAAGCACACCTAATTCTGTCAGCATCTTTACTGTATGGTACACTGTAAAAAATGTCATCTATATGCAGTAGTCCACATTATTAACCTTCATAACAAAAAAGAAAAAACAATTTGAAAAAACACGACTTTCATGGTTGTCTTTCAACTAAGTAACTGCAATGCATACATTATAAATAAATGTAAGGGGAAGAAAAGAAAAAAGTTCAAAAGTTCTACAAGCAATATCCCACAATTCCAGCATGGCTGAAACAATAAGTGGCCTTAAATCCAAACCCTGCATTTTGGAGTGTGACCACAGCTTTTACAAACCTTTAAGATACTGTAGATTCTTCAAGCTGGTGCAACAGAAAGCCTGATTCATGCTGAACACTTCTGGATAACTCAAGTTAAAACTGCCCTTAAAACATGTTCTGTGTAAGATTAAGTTGCCTACTATCTTGTCCAGTGAGGTGAGAATCACTCTTTGTCAGGAGTGAGAACTCGGCATAAGAAAAACACAAGGCCTTATAGTTAAGTTTTTTTTTTTTTTTGCAACTCAAGCTAAGGGAGGGTTACTGGAATTAATCACAGAACTCTTCAACTCTAAAAGGAAATCATTTGTGTTCTCTTGCTCTCTTATGACATCGCGAGCCAGAAACTCTTCTCCTGTCCAGCCTCCTCCCTATTTATAACTATCGCTCTGCTGAAATCGTGTGTTGGGGGGAAGCTCCAACTGTACACACTATGAACAATTCTCTTTGCAATTAAATGAAAGGACACTACAGTAGTTGACAAACTCAAAATTAATGTGATGATGCAGATTGGTAATTGTTTAAATCTACAGCAAGTTGAAATGAGGGCGAAGTTTTTTCAAAACGGAGTACATGTTCTTGGTGGTGGAGCCGCTCTTACTGGACGTGTCGTCGTGTGACTGGTAGCCAATCATGGCTTTGATGGGGAGGTTCAGACGCTCTTTGTAAAGTTGCCTGTGGAAAGACGAGATGTAGCTCAATGCTTAATGAGAACTTATGCTAACATAGTGTCACCACCTAGTGGTCAGCTCCAGCTACCAGACTCATCTGTCCATTGTTGGTGCGGTACACAGGGTGGCCCAAAAGATTGTCCTCATTTTGCAGGCCAATAACTTTGGCAAATTCTTGTTGAAAGAACCTCAATTTCACAGAATGTATAGAAACAGATCACGATTTTACATTTAATGTTTTATTTTTGTTCAGTTTTCAGGTTTCATTGCGTTCACCGCAAAGAGAAGTCATTTTGCGTGTTGGGATATGCTGCGCACGCGTCACCCAAGACTGTGCAGCATGTCTTCAATGCAAAATTTGGAAAAACTTCACCTACTGGCAAACAAATCTGGACTTGGTATCAAAATCTAAAGTGGAAGGCTACTTATGCAGGCAAAATGACTTCTCTTTGGGAGTGAACGGCATGGCTCACCCTGAAAACTGAACAAAAATAAACATTAAATCTAAAATCGTGATCTGTTTCTATACATTCTGTGAAGCTCTGAGGTTATTTCAACAAGAACTGCCAAAATTATTGGCCTGCAAAATGATGTCAAATTTTTTTGGACACCCTGTATATTATGAGCAATGTGACTTTGCATCTTACCCTATCGTCATGATGGCGTCCCTGTTTTGGCAGTTGCTCGTCCAGATGGCTATTTTGTCGCCTTAGGTCTGACGTTGACCACAGCTCCACACACATCGTCGCTTGCCTCATCAAATGACTCACCAACTAACACAAGAGCTGCAAAATAACACAAAACGTGACACCCCCGTGATTCACATTGTGCTTTTTTAAATAAGAAATAATTCCCAGTCATCAGGAGAAGCGTATGACGGTGCTGATTCATACTGTAGAGAAGCCACGCAGAAAAGCAGTCGTCTTACCGTTTCCATCCAGTAGCGGTCGAGGTCATTGTGTCTCTGTTGTTTATTGAGGGTCATCAGCCATCGACCCCCGAGCTGTTCCTGTCATCCTCCCACATCGGCTTGATTCCATCCTGGCACACAAAATAAAGCAGCTATTATTAAAAAAAGGGCAACTACGGAATTTCCAGGTAGACATTAAAACCTGCTGCTCAAAAGAATAAACATTTTAATGCTGCAAAAAATCTCACTGGCTGACAAAGGAACGAAGTTTTCCTTAATAAAATAGATTTTTTTTTTTTTTTAAATCAAACAAACTCACCTTAAATAAGCAATAATCACAGCCAAGCCGAGTTTGCTTGGTTGCTGTATGTGATTATATAACCTGCAAGAGACACAGGATAGTGGATTAAAAACTTTACAAAAGTACAAGCTCCATTTGCATTAGTTCAGGTAAATAGTACTGTGAAGATTTCTAAAATCCTTTAACATGTTGATCCGGTTTCACAAAAGTCACACAATTCATTCTTGTTTTAATGAATATTTAAAATGTCGTCACTGTATAGTGACAGCATCATGATTAGATTACACAGACAGCACAGAAACTTACGCCCAAAAGTCTTCCACTGTATCAAATTTAGAAATCAGACGCAGATTCTCTGTCCAGCTTTTGCTCTTGTCATTTTTGAATACCACAGGGCCCATCTGAGAGAGGAGATGACAGGAATCACAATACTTAATATTCACAGGGTTAAGGTGAATGACTAAATGACATTGACAAAAAAAAGTACATAATTTCTTCCTTTACAAAAAAACATTCTTTTTTTTTTTTAGAATCAAAAACAAAAGACCTCTGTAGAATTAGGAAATGTCTAAAAAGGGTTCATTGTATGTTTCTAATGGCGGAAGATAGAGAAATTTAAGCCAGTCCTAGTACAGATGTACACCCTGTTTCACCACAGAACACAACAGCTACAAACGCATGCATGTCAATGCAAAGAAAGAGAATCACCAGCACTACAAATGCAGCCTTTGTTTACGATGGGTGCTGTTATTCTTTCATCAGAGGGACGGGGCTAGCAGGGGAGGGACGAAGGCACTGAGAGGACATCAGCTGAACTCTGTGCCCCCCTACACACACCACTATAACATCAATCCCACCTATGAGCCATAAACACAGATGCTGACAAAGTCCGATCAGACGATGAAACCACATTTGTGCCACGTAGTAACTGCACCGACACACACACAACACTTGGAGACGAGACAGTGCTGCTCCTGTGGTGAACCTACAGGAGTTCCATGAAATGACTGTATGGTTAGTCATGACATGTACACAAACATGGAGGACAGTGGGTCATGTCAGTGGTGGATTTATCGAGAACCCACCCCTCATTTCATGAAAATCTGTCAGACTAATATGACGCAGCAGGTCAAATCAAGAAGCCTTTAAAATCCTAATCTGGTTAACCTGTTTCACAGACGTAGGTGGTGCTTTTGATTGCCAAACACTGAAGCTATTGTGGCTAAGCTAAGGCTCCTGTTTTGAAATAAAGGCACCATAAATAGAGAGACTAAACCAGGATAAACAGAGTTGCTTAAAAGGCAATTAGTGTAGGTTTTTAATGCAGGTTACACAACATTTAACCAACAGGGAATGCTACGAGGAACCATGTCTTACCTAAAAACATGAAACATACAGATAAATAAAAACAAAATAGATCTAGATATGAGCACTTCTGTTAATGAGTATATATTAAATACATCTGTCTAAAATCCAGCATTCTTAATACCATACGAGGGTAAGGTAGCGTTTAAATGGTTGTTGGTAGTTGAGACTTTTAGGTCAGCTATTACCTTGCATGTAAATATATATCTATATTACTGAAAGTCATTAAGTTGCAAGAAATTGCAGAAGAGAAAGTGCAAAATGTCAAACTACTTTTATGATACAGACACAGTCCCACCTAATTTCTAATAGTTTGTCTTCCACAAAACACAGAAAAGATTATTTTTTCAAACAGAAAATTCAGTACATCTTAGCCACATAAACAAAAAGAAAAAAAAAAATCAACCAACTGATCAAAAAAGTCTATGTAAAGGTACCAGCATCAACAGATAAAATGAGACAGGCTCTTTATTTAGCTTTAAGTGGAGGTTCAAATTATATCACATGATCTGATTTTCAAATCACTTTCACCATGTCAAAAGCCTGACCTGCATGCCATCTCATTCAGAGACAGGTTTGCTGATTTAATTCGAAACCTGGTGCTGAAGGAGCAACAAACTCGTCCACAAGAGTCTTGTGGCGGCATTATTGCCACTGTTAAAATGAACATCTGAGTGCTTGTCGAGCAACATGTTTATTGTCTTATTTGGACAGTGTGCAATTAGTTTAGGCTTAGCCGTTCATTAGAAACTCCTTGAACCTTGATGTACCGTTCAGCCTTGCATATATTGGTACATGCACAGGAACTATCTAGCTGTGAGAAAGATCAATTTAAAGACAGCTTGTGTCTAAATGACAGGATGCTGTCACTAACAGGTTTGTGAAGATCCCAATTTTATTGTGTCCTATATTTGCAAAGAGCTCTATTCTCAAAGTAGTACTTTTTACAGCACCTAGATCTTATTCATAGCTCAAGACAAAAGATCAACCACATACGGAAATAAATTCAGGGAGGCAGTACAACATTGGTGTTGCTCATTTTTAGACTACTTACTACAATAGACAGTATATTTGTTAGTTTTCCCCAGTAGACTACACATTTTTAGAAACTGAATGCGTTTTTCCTACTTTCCGGCAGCTGCTGGTTTCCCCTAATGTCAGTGCCATATGAAAATCATGTTGCCTGCCCTGAAACTTGAAAGTGATCATCGTGTCTACTTAAATTACAGCTAAGTAACAGAGCTGTGCAGCCTGTCCAATCAATCTGTGGATTTGCCTCCATAGACCACAGGAAGAACCAAACTTCTTGACAAAATACAACTAAGTATATAAACAGTGCTGCAATGCAATCTGAAACAGGTTTAATGCTTCTGCAGGTTGATTTTAACACATTACTTAAAGGACTCTAGTGGTCACTTCTCAGATGTCAAGAGGTTCATATGAAGATATGAAAACCTTTATTATACAATACAACTTTTATTCAAATTAACTCAATCATTCATTAAGCAACAGGCCCAATCCTGCTACCTGCTAACCATGACAAAAGACAAGCTGAAACATATTTGAAAAGAATACTTAACCACAAACTTCAAACAATTCAACCTGCCAGGACTCCTTACAATGAAAAACGGCTGCGAAGGGAGACAGAGGCGACAACATCAAGCCCTCTAACTGAGACATCAACCATTAAACGTGGCACAGTTGAAAACCAAACCAAACCACAGCATTCTGATATAAATCTGAACACCTAAACCAGAATGACAGGACAGCGTGAGCCAGGTTAAAGCAGCAGATGTGAACAAACTTGACCTCCGAGGCCGGGCTGAACAGACAGAAAGGACTAGAAGTGACTTACTAAGTGAACTACTCAGCATTTCCCAAACCGACTGTACAAAGCTCCTGAATGGGTCGTCACCAACGCAGAACTATGATAACACTTCTAAAAAGACAATAGTGAACAACAATTGCAACACCAACACAGAGGGCAGGAAGCAGAATCCTCCAATCTGCACCTCTGATTCAAGCCTACAGCAGCTTCCAGCTACATGTACCATTGATTTGTAAATTATTTGAAAGCATACTTACATTCATTCAAACTAAAATATCCACACCTTTTTTTTTGACAATTTTAAGCTCAATAAGGAGCTCAGAATTCCTGTGCTAAATATAAAATGAAACTGATCACAGAATACAGGTTCAGAAGGAATTTGTCAGTAGACACACATGGTAATAGAGACTAGAGAAGCAATTTAATTAAGACACCTGAGCAGGGAGTATCAAAACAAGCAGTCTCACACCCAATCACTGAGGAGTATGAACTAGACTAGACTAACATAACCTCTGTGTGCGAGGCCAACGAGCACGAGTCAAAGTGGTCAACTTCCCTTAAAACAAGCACGGATGAAACGTAGTTTTAAAGCAAGAGACAGAAGAGAGAAGTGGTTCCCAACTTGGTCAAATGTAAATTAATATGTTGAAGTGGCCATTAACTGACTACTACATTTATTATTTGCACAATTGAGCTGACTTTGACATATCACTGAGCAAGGACCATATTTGACTTCAGGCCTATTTTAAGTGTTAGCATTCTCCTAAATTATTACCTCACTATTCTTGCCATGGTTCAAAATTTTCACAAACACATTTCAGGTCAAAGTTACAGCAACATAGTATATGATAGTATATGTTTTAAAAGCCACACATCCTTATTCAATAATGTGGACTTTCTAGTGATCCAAAAATGCTGCTTGGTATCCAAATGTACCAACTTGTTGAGGCACAAACTGTTTAAAATTTTATTCTCACCTGTTTTGCAAAGGGTGTTTGATATACTGCTCAGGATTTGCAACAACCTGACTGTCAGTCTGTTGATCTTCAGTTTCAGCTGCTTTCTGAGGAGACACACACACACAAGCAAACCCTCTTTGAATACAAAAGACATTCAATTAAAAATCTGTCAGTCTCTTCTCTGGAAGTTCAGTCATTGGCGTCACAAAAAAACAAAAATGCAGAGTCAGTTCATTCATTATGCTGGTGGAAGTTATACAAATACTTCAGAAATGTGATGTGAAACTAAATAAGCCATTTTGGTTTAGTTGCGTCACAATGCAACTTCAATTATCATTTACAAAAAGGTGACAGCTTTCTAAGCCTGTGTAGCTGGTCAAACTGGATAAAAAAAAAAATATTAGCAAAATGGTGGACCTTGAAGGCGGTCACGTCTACATCACAGTTATTGGTCTTTCTTGGGGACCTTAGCCGTTACCCCCACACATTCAACACACCGTTCACTTTATACCATCGAAATGTAAAGCAAATACCCTTTTTAGAGTAAGACATGAGCGTCTAGCTCTACAATGTCGACATTTTTACCTACTACATATAATAACTAAGAAAGCATCGAGTGAAATGTTGGTAAAAATAAATTTGGTGAGTAAAACGTAGGCCAACTTTACACTGAACGTTTGCTAGCATTAGTTTTAGCAGACGTACAAGGCTAGCTACCAGCTAGATACACACGTGTGCAGATTGTCAAAAAATAAACCAATAATATAATATGAAGGGCATGTGCGAGTACGTGTAATTGTTCAAAACCACTACAAGACATTGACTCTAATATCGAATTTGATTAAAACAATTCATTGATTTGAGTTTGAATGAACGACGTCCAGTCAGTCACTCCCTCCCTGCCAACAAAGTCAGGCTGATCCATCACATTGCTGTGCATGCTAACGCTAATCCACGCGAACATCTGTGAGCCGAAATACAACAATTTTGCCCGAACACTAACGCCGTTTTAAAGAAGCCACGTTGTGTAATAAAGTCACAAGACAAAGCGAAGATGTAGCTCGTCTTTCCATGAACATTGGTCGAATTTTTCAGCTATCTCTTGTCTCTCTTACCGGCTCCGATGTCGCCATCTTGACTGTAGAAATGATCTGCCCGTTCGGCGCTTCTGCGTCACTCCATCCACTCACACTCCTACGGAAGCCGCCGCAGTCCACGGTGATTTGGATGACCCGAAAACAAAAAAACTTCCAGGGAAAAAATATAATTTATGTTTTCAATACTGTAATCATAAATAATGCGGTGTCTTTCCTAGAGATTTCTTCAGGTGAAGGTGGCAGCTAAATAGTAGGCTAATAGGGTATCATAGGCTCAACAGAGGTCCTGTACTCATCTTTGCATGGCTCAAACACAACTGAACTGTTCTTTTCTTGCAGTATCCACCATCTCATGTGAATGCCACATTTATAGCTAGTATCTGTTAATCTATTAATGCAGGTGATTTAAACTTGACAGGTGAAGTACACTGAAAAATATAAACACAACATGTAATGCTTTGTTTAATTCTGTCCATTCCTTTTAACACTTTCCAATATAAAAGAATGGACATCATGATGAAATGATTTATGCTCTACTTTGGCAGATAAAGTGTGGGGCCATAGAGCAGAAGTCACAACCCTGTAAGGAGACATGTGCCCGTGACACTTCAAGTTAATGAGGTTGTTGGTGCTGCTTTAGGAATATTGTTCCACTCCTGAATGCCTAGGAGAAGTTGACAGACATTTTGGGGGATATGATTATCTTGTCTGACATGTATATTCAGAGCATCGTGTGGCACATTTGTATTACAAATGTTAGTTGTGGACATTCAGGTGCCTGGCCACAGCCCCTACAGCTCCGACTGGCATGTCAACATCCAGCATGCCACCAGTCTTTTTACGTCTTTCTCTTGCCATCTGTGGCATCGTGTTATTTGAACAAAGTTGCATCTTAAGAAGGTCAGTTGCAATGAGATTTTAACTTTCTCTGTAAGTCAGAAAAGACAAGCATTTGCATGCTTTGTATTCACTGTAGATAGAATCTTCTCTCATGAAGCTTTAAGTAATTTTGTTTTGCAACAATGCAATGATAGAATTGAGCAATTATTTATAAGTAGGCAAGTCTTTTGTAGTTCAGCCAATTTAATTAAATACCTGGAAATTCACAGCACTTAATTACATTTATGAAACATTACTGTCAGTCTAATATAATCATGAAGTGGGGCTATTAACTGTCACGGATTTTACTTCTCAGCTTTTGCCAAGCACTGCTCAGAGGTTTCTCTCTATAATACTGTAAGGTTTGAACTTACTCTACTGTGTAAAGTGCAGTATGTTATAATTTGACACTGTATTAATACCACTGAATTAGTAAAATTCATGCTTCTGCTGTCAGTTGTGGAAAGTAGTTAGGTACTTTTCTCCAGGAATGAATTTAAATACAATTTTCAGTTACTGCTACTTGAGTAATTCCATTTCAGTATTTTTATTCCTTTCCTAAGCAAACACTGTAAAAAAAAAATCAACAACTAAATTATGAGCTAAAGCTTAATTTAAGGCTTTATTCAGTAACAAGACTGTATTCACAAGGAACCCAGCAGGGAATATAGAGAGTTAAACCTTTACTGTCTGCAACATTAAACTGATGCACACACAAAACCACTTTAAATCAATAATATAATGGTTACTATTCTGAAATGGCCCTTCCTAGATGATGAATGCATGTGATACATTATTATAACGGTTGAATTTTACACTGTAGCATGTGACTACTTCTGTCCCTGCTGGCTTTAGGCTGCCAAACATGAATGGTACTGAACAAAAAACATGGGTTTAATGACTGAAGCCTCACTATATTTTTAAAAGTTTGGACAAAATACACTGTGAATTGCTGTAAGGTTAAGAAAAACATCTGCAGTGCTGTTGTGTAGACCATTTGTCAGATTCAGCGGGGAGGTATTAACAAAGGATGGCAGGTATATTCATTTTCCTAAATCTAATGTTGCAGTATAGTGATGGATGTTATTTTTAAATGTGACTTAACTCTTAAAACATTCTTGCATTTATTGAAGTCATTAAGTTACATCTCACTAAGCAGGTATTACCTTTTTTTTTTACATGCTAAATACAACATACCATTAGCTCAGGAGATAAATTGTGCAAAAACAAGTCATGTTTCACTCCCAGACATTAGAAGGAGTAAGTCTAAATTTCCAGATTGAAATTCCTCGGCAGTGAGTCATACAGTCATACAACTAGCGTGGGAAAGCGAGAGAAAAAAAGAGGAAATCATGATCAGGTCCAAAATATAAATATGACTTTATTTCACAATCCCGAAAGAGATCAGCCATCCATAAAAGGAATGCTAAATTTAGTCTCTTCTCAAGTCTAAACTGGATATACTTTCAGCAACATACAGTAATTCAGTTTCAAAATAAGCAAGATCACCCATTGTCTAAACACCATTAACAATACAGTAAAAACAATGTGGTTCACATACATATTTACACATTTTCTACTAATAAAAGTTATTTTTTTCTGTTTTTTGAATGCTGGTGCTCTTTGTTAGTTCCTTATTGATACAAACATGTTCAGCGTGGACTGAGAAAGTCAGCCACATTAAATCGAAACAAACATTTACAACGGTAATTTTGTGATGTGATGTCTGAAAATATTCTTTCTGAATAAACAGATTTTTAAAAAAATGTTTACATTCATTTTTCTTGCATGTGATTTTTGAGAACTGTTAGAGAGCTGGGTTATCCGTGGAAGACATCTGAACTCTAGATGGGTTTCTGCACAGTAATTTGTGTTTTTTTTCTGACTAGCACTCGACTAACATTGCGGTTAATGCATCTCAGTCAGTTGTCAAGTTCTTCAAGATCCAGAGAAATGATAATAAACTACCTTTGCATTGAATCATAGACCGGGTCAGTGAGTGCTGAGTTTCAAAAGCACCATGCCATCACTGTTATGTAAGTATACAAGCAGGTTAAGTCAATGTGTGTACCTTGACGTCTTGTCCTATTAGCACCAAAAGCAAGTCAAAGAGTGTAAAAAAACAACATGTTTATGCTTATCAGCATTAGTGTGACTATCAGTGAAAGGTCTATATCGGTTGTGCTAAAATGTCATTGATGTGTTCTTAAAATGAAGAGCTTCTCTTTTGTGGGTAACAAAAAAAAAAAAAGAATAAAAATCCTGATTCACCAGGAGTTGACGGCAACCCCTTTATTCAGACCCTGTAAGAAAGTTATCTGTAAACAAAGTCTTCACGAGGGTCGAGCACCCGAAATCGTCTTAGGCAATTGTCTGAGTGGGATCTGATATTTGAGTGGTTTTACAATAAAGAGGAAAGAAGAGGCAGCAGAGGAAAAAGTTTGATTATTCAGCAGTGGCTAACACAGTTTTTTTATATTCAAATCCAGAGTATGGACATAAAAGCTGGAAATGTTCTGTTTCCGTCACTTTGTGGTTTCCTTAATAAAAACAGACGTTTTGTTAGCACCATTAAAATGTACAGTAAGTTTTTGAATTCCTATGATCACGCTTGTTCCCTCTGAAGGACTTTTAGAATTCTTTTCCAGGAGCTGAGCATAAACTAAGTGCCAACAATAATAATAATAATAAGCACTTCACTGATGCCGCATTTCATGATTCCTCATTAAGTTTCATTTGATATGTATGCTATTTTCAATCAAATGAGTAGCAAATAAATGCAGAAATACTGTAAAAATAAAACAGGGTTCATGCTAAACTGTCATATATACTGTATCTCTGTCTGTACATACATATTTAGGCCTATGGACTGGGACCTTTTTCAAGTTAGGTTTAGGAAAATAAAAAAAAGTGCTTCTTAATATGCCATACATATCTGTGAATAAAAGACAAATCATCCAGATGTAGAGAAAACAAAACGAGAAACCAAAGACATACAGTTCTTTCATCAACCACCAACGGAAGTCAGAGGCAGCAGAAGAAAAAGCACAATGCTACATGTGACAATCTGTAGTAAATATACACACAATATTAGTCTTGTCTTCTACATTATGTGATGTAATGAGTTTGCTTAACAAAGATTACAGTGAGAATGGCACCAATGTCAAAGCCAATCAGATTCATCTCATGAAAAGAGAACTATTGGCTAAAATTTTAAAAAAGTATAGTCCTACTGTACAACATAAATTCTGAGCGTCAACACATAATGCAGGTTAACATAGAAATCTTGCAGTAAACAGGCTTACACCAGAAATTAAATAGAAATCGTTATGATCAGAATAAATAATCACATCTTTTTGTTCGTAATCATGTATATAAAACCAGTTTAAAAACGTCTTTAAATGCTTCAAAGCACCATCTCTATACAATAAAAACTGACACCGAAACTCACAGTTAAAAAGCCAACAAACTTTGGTCTTCCTCATCACTTCGAAGGCAGAGACGAAGAAGGACAAAGTGAACAGATATTAGAAAAGCACAATGAAAACGACATAAAAATGAGAGTAGCAGTTTGAAGTTGATTGAGGTAAGGCAGAAGCACAGGGTGTAGGAGTTTCTGTGTATGTGTGTGTGTTTGTGTGTAAAACATGCTGACTAAGTCCAGCGATTGTAAGGGCCTGTCACTTGGGTAAGAGCATAAGGGGACACGGTGATGACACCGTCCCTCGGGAGAGTCCACGCCTGACGTGTGGGGACATTCATTTTCCTCCTCGTCTCCTCTGCATCCTCACCTACATCCTCCTCTCCCTCCGCCCCTCCGTTGCCACTTTTCCCCACACCGTTGCCCAGGCTGCCCTCCATCCTTAACCTCTCGGCCTCCTCCTCCCTATCTCGTTCCCGCTTGGCCATTTTGGCGTCCCACATAGCCATCCCGTGGCCGGGCTCATTCAGGGACTTGTGCTGGTAGAAGACCAGGGAGATGCGGGTGGGGTGGCTGCGGTTCGGCCTGAGGATAGGAGTTGTGGCGTGGAGCTCCCGCCGTGCACACTCGATCAGGATGGAGCCGTGCGACGGTGCCACGGCGACTCCGCCTATTTCGTGGTCCAGGAAGTTGTGCTCGCTGTCTGACCACACCTCTTCCTGCTTAACTTCCTCCGGTTCAGCTGGGGGAGTTTGCAGGGGAAGAGATGTGGCCGGAGGGAGGCCATGATCCCTGACCTCGGCTGCGACATCTGCAGCCCTGTGGAGTCCGTTGAGCCTGCTGAAGAGGCCCTCAGAGGTAGGTCTGGGGGAGAAAGAGGAGGGAGGAGGAGCACTGGGGGAGAGTCTGCGCAGAGGAGAGCAGTGCACCTCGTTGGGCTCAGTTTTAAAAGGGTAGTCTCTCAGGGTGTTATGTGGAGGTATATGTTCTGACAGAAGGCTCTGGTTACCAGATGCTGGAGAATAACCATTCACGGTGTCACTCGTTGTCTTGTAACTGAGAGCTGAGCCGTTCTGTCCAAACTGGAGGCCCGGCAGGCCGTGGTGGTTAGGCGCGATGACCTCCCTCTGTGGGGTGACCCCTGCACCTGGAGTGGGGTAGTTGCTGGTGCTCTGGCTGTAAGTGCTGGGTTGATTGTACCTTCCAACACTGGCAGGTCTGGGTGGTGGTCTGTAAGAGCTGTAGTAGCCTTGTGGCTCTTTTTTGGATGCAGAAAACAAGCACATTTATAATGTGAAAATTTGACATGATAAGTAAACAACAACTAGAAAATCAAAGAGTCGTGTTTCTATAACATTTTGAAGTATCAACATAAAAAAAGTTTTTTTTTAGCAGTTAACAAAAAACTAAGGCCTGTACTACGAAGCAGGTTTTGGGGTGAGTGAGGTAACTTCAGTTTGAACTCTGGGTTTTCAGGACGGTGGTTCACTTCTTGCTACGGTAACTTATGATGTGCACTTAGATTAGACAATTCTCTTGGAAAACAAAGTTATCATTCACTGAAAATCCCACAGAGCTCGATAGTGAGAGTGGAATGTAAGTAATCTAATACATTTCTTGAGATGAAAGTGATTTCAACAGCATACTACTGCTCTATATTCCCTTGTAAAGCGATATAATCCTCAGACAGAAACTGATTAAAACACTAAAGCCTACTAGTTGACCTCAAAAGATTTGTTGTAAGCTTACTTACCAGTTTGAATGACGTTTTGTACTTGTTCTATACTTGCTCCTAAAACTGTCTGACTCAACATGAGAATGAAATTGATTGTGAGCTTATTTCTTCATATCACCATGAAAATAGTTCTGTTTGAGGAATTTGGTTGTTTTTTCTTCATATAATTTGTCTTTTATGTGAACAGCCTAAGAGATAAAACCTGTAATTTCATTACCCAAATCTTGTGATAAACAATGACACTGAAGCTATATCCTGAATTAGAATCTTACATCTAAGCATTGATATTGATGAGCCTGTTTAACTTACATGTTCACAAAGTCTGCAGCTTTTCTTCCTACCTGGGCTGCAGTAGCTGTGTTACTGTTAGCCTATAGTAATTACAGTTTTTCTTCTTGTAAGAATAACACGGTTATACATTTGTCCATGTTTGGTCATCTGGTGCCAACTCCTCCCTTTTCATGTGAATGCAATCACAGCTACATTCAGAAACTTTGGGTAGGCTTACTGAGTGCATAACATGCGTCCTGTGACCATTTAGTCTGAAAGTGGTAGTTAGGCTTAGTGAAGTCAGAAAACAAAAAGATACCCAGGGTATGTTGAACAAGCTTCATAGCACACGCCGCTGGTTCTGCTTCAGGCTTCTTCTACCATTCTTCTGAGGATGTTACACAGTTCAGTTTATTTGTTCCAAAGCCATTAATGGATACAAGCCTAATTCACATTTTCTTTTTGAAAATATTTTTTTGGCTATTCAAAGAATTGTTTATAATTTGCTTGGCAATGATATGGAAACACAGCTATTTTATAAAACTGATTAAAAACATAACAAGAGACGTTGATTAACTACCTTTGTTGGGGTTTTCAATTTTCACTTTTCCAGGAGTGAGAGGAGTCAGGCCGAGCTTCTTCTCCTGCCGCTCTGCTTGGGCCTTCAGACGAGCTTCCTGTCTTATCTTACGGGCTGATTTCACCGGTTCAGCCAGCAGGCGAACCTGAAACAAACCAAATTCAATGGTTTAAAACATGATGCATGTTAGAAAATGGTTTGACCATTTTGGAGCAGCATAAATTGAAAAACAACATCTGATTTCAAGTTCACTCACCTCTCGGGGAAAGGCTGACAGAACTTGCAGAGCACCACTCTGGACCTTGGCCCACTGGCCTGCAACTTGACCAAACTCATCTCTGTCAGAGATCTTGTAAAGTGGCAGCACATGAAGCTGCTCATCCTCTGGTATGTTACGCACTGCGCGGTTATCTTCCTTGGTTAAAGTGCAAACCTGAAAAAGGCCACAAGACAAAAGGCAAGCTGTTCAACCAAACAGTATCTGATCGATACTTGAAAAGACTGATTCAAAACTAGAAACAGGGACCTCTATAGTAAGTGGAGATTGCACTTAGGCCCTGTCCACACATATCCGGATAAGTCTGAAAACGCATATATTTTGCTCCGATTCAGCCTGTCATCCACACGTAACCGGAGGTTTTTGGTTCTGAAAACGGAGGTTTTGAAAACTCTGGCCAAAGTGGTGATTTGGGAAAAACCCCGGGTATGCGTTTACGTAGTTTTAGGAGCGCAGACGACACTGTCTGCGACAAAACTGCTGTGACATCAGACATGCGACCTTTGTAGACAATTGGAGCAGAATGGACGCGCTCAAAAGTGTACTGGTTTCAGCAATACTACAGGCGCTTTTTGCTTGTTTGATCTTACAAGCTCATTTACTACTTCACCTCGAAGAGCATCGGAGAAGGAGAACTGCTGTGACTTCCGCTATTTTGCACCTGACAACCATTCCACGCCCTCGGCATGTTTGACGTGAGAGACGCCGCCGCCGCTCCGGATATGAGTAGACAGAGATTTTTGTAGAAAACGGAGACGTGTGGCCGCAGATTTTTTCCTAAACGGAGGGGGGGGTGGATATTCGGTTTTAAAAATATCCGGATACATGTGGACATGATTTTAGACGCACAATACAGAGGTCAACTGCATGGTGTCACACTTTCAGGTTGCTTACCACAGTGCTGCCATTATTCATGTTGCTAGTGTCCTTATGAGCGTGAGCACAGAAATCCACACAGGCTGTGACCCCAGAAAAAGGACGTCCCTCCTTCCTGCCCAGCCGACAATCCTCCCCTGACACCTCATTCTCCACCTATGAGAGGGTATATGGCCTTTATTGACAGGTTTCTAGGCAGACAGGAAAGTAGGGAGAAAAATGGGGGGAAGACTGCGAGCTGGAACTGAACGCAGGACACTGCGTTGGGGACTCAGCCCCTATGGGCTGCTGAGCTGAGCTATCGGGGCACCCAAGAATGCTCATACTCTTCTAATGGCATTGTCAGTTTCTAAAATCTGGTCCTTCAGTTGGTTCCATTGCTCAGGACTCAGGGATATACCCTTTTTCCCCAGCTTCATCTCCCCATGGACTTGAGATATGTTGTCTTGTATGAGAAGCGCACATTCTCTGCTTCAGAGTCTGGGTGCATAGAAACTAAACCAAGCTTCACAAAACAATAAATGTTCAGCAAATAAGCGTCAGAAGAATACAGAAATCTGTAGTATGAACTGTGCGGAGGTCACTGAAGAAATATACAGTGAGTCTGTACAGTAATTTGAGAGCAAACAGAAGAAACACAAAATCAATTCTACTGAAATATTTTACTTAAACGAGCCAGAGAGCGCTGAGGCTTATCAGAGGTTTGACAATTTAAACTGCTTATTTCCAAAACCCTCCAGTTTGAAAGGCATTTCTTCTTTAAAATAATAGCCCAAATTACATAATTGATCAGATTAACAGGAGGAATAATCAGATTTTCTGATGGTCTTTGAGCTACACATGTGGGCTGTTACATTATGTTGTAGCTGAAAATGGAGATATTTCTTTGAAATCACTTTATGTTTCATGGTTGATTAAAAATTTGGCAAAAATAAACAATTTATGCACCCATATTCTGCAAAAAAAAAAAAAAAACAACAACAAAATGAGGTCATCAGTGACTCAGCTCCAACCAACAATCGCATGACACAAATTGAGGGACTTTTTGGCAGAAGTGGGCTGAACAGCAGGCTGCATTTACACAGAGCAGATAACAGACAAGTATGAAAACAAGCTAAAAATGTGAAAAGTTTCGGTGGTAAATAAGTATGGCTGTGCTGTTAATAAGGTGCTGGACCTTATATATCAGCAAAAAAAAGAGCCCACAGTGAGTCATACCTGGTTCTGGAAAGCCTCAGGAGCCAGTCTTTTGTAGAGTGGTGCGAGGTCAGTGGCGAGATTTTGCAGATTGTTCTCAATCTTCTCCTCCTGAAAGAAATAGATTTAGGAGTTTTGGGCTGAATAACTGCTGATTTAAAAATGACACTTTGTTTAAACAGTTCATCCTGCTGTTGGTATTGTCATATTCAACATAGGCCACTAGGAGGCAAAATTCTGAAAAAGATTTGATCTGCTAAGGCTGGCCTCATTGAAAAGAGATTGATTTAACATATAGCAACAACATGCTGATCATAAACAAACTAACCTCACTGTAACAGGAAAAATAAAAAGGAGAGATGGCAATAAATGGCTTCCTCTAGGATTGTTGAAAGCTGCACTGCTGCTTCACTGTTTGTTGCTGTAAATCAACAAACACACAGTCCCTCACCTGCTCCCGTTCATCTCCAATCAGGCGAAACTTGCGGGGCACTTTGCTGCGGGCGAACTTACAGCCATTGAAGTACATACTCCAGGAGCAGCCAAAGGAAAACGAGGCTCCGCAAGTGTCTGGGTCCAAACCCTGGCATGCACATGTGCGACTGCGGTGATGAAGTGGAGAAGGGAAGAATAAAGATGAAAAAAAAGCCTGGAAGAAGTAGTGTCATTGAAAAACAAAGGAAGAGCTACTCACTCTTCATTGAGGGCACAGCGACGGCTGGTGGGGGAGCCGTATCTGAAGAGGGTATCTGTGAGCTCCCGGTAGAGGTGGTCCGCCACCGGCCGAGGGATTCCCTCCCACGCCAGGATGAGGATCACCAGCACAGCAGTGTCACAGTGGTGCCCCGGCCTTTGACGGACCAAGCACAGCAGTTTCTCCTCTTCGCTGCCACGCCGGATTACCTGTCAGATGATTTTACATTGAAAACAAGTATGTCATAACAGACGAAGATGAATAACAGCACTACAACACCCACAAACAGAGCAGAAACAAGCATTTTTTAAAAATATTATCACAAAATTATCGATTCCCATAGGACAATGAGTTCACATCACTGTGACTGACCTGCTAAACCACCAGAAAGGGTTAGCATTGGTTTAAAAATGGTCATCCTGATATGTCTATGTTAGGAATGAAGTTGGAATTCATCATATTCAAAGTGTGGTTAGCTGGTTGGAGGTAAAAATCTGGGACTGGTTTCCATCTCTTCCTCTAAATATACTGCAGTAAAATCCACAAGAACACTTCAAAACAGAGCAGACAATATGAGAACATTTAGGGCAGCATAAACACAAATACCAAACACATACCCATTTAGCAATTGGACACCCTTGGGAGCTCTTGCCTTCCTTCCCGGTGTAAACAACAACTTCCACTCTTACTGCATTTCCTTTGGCACCATACCTGTGGCATACAAAACACGTATGCAATTAGAGCTGCAAGAGCGGTCATTTATTAAATTATACGACTACTTTGTGACAAGTGATTGCTAATTGCTTTGAGTTATTTTTAAAGAAAAAAAGTCTAAATTTAGCTTCTTAACCCTCTGAACCTCAAACCCCACCTGCATCTTTGAAAGACATGATCTTTCTAAAAAAATCACTAACACTACAACATCTAACAGAGCCAAAAACTGTAAAAACTACAAAAATTGAGGTATTTTTCATTTTCTGACAGTCTTTTCACCATTTTCTGACATTTTATTGGCCAAACAACTGACTGAGCAATTGAGAAAACAATCTACAGGCTACAATAATGAATGAAAACAACCGGTACTTGCATGCTACTAACCACAGAGCACATATCAGTGATGATGTATATTAGACCACATTACCTACTTATACCTCTGGGCAACTAACACATTCCTATTATGCTAAAGATGTAATTAGAGTAAATACTAAATCGCTTGGGCGGCACAGTGGTTCAGTGGCGAGCATGTTTGCCTTGCAGCTAGAAGATCTCTGGTTCATGTCCCCGCCTTCCTGGGATCTTTCTGCATGGAGTTTGCATGTTCTCCCCGTGCATGTATGGGTTTTCTCTGGGTACTCCCACAGTCCAAAAACATGCTGAGGTTAATTGGCAACTCTAACTTTTTGTGATTGTTTATCTCTATGCGACCTGTCCATAGTGTCCCCTGCTTTCACCCTAAGTCAGCCTCTCCACATGACCCTAATAAAGATTAATTGGTGTAAAAAAAAATCATTCCTGCCATTGAAAACTGCAGGAAAACATTTTTTTCAGTTAAGGCTGGCTGTCAGATGGACGGTGACGGACTGAAAGCTGTTTAAAACGAGCTGTCATCTCGGTTTAAGGGCCCCTCGTCTCAGCTCGAGGGGTTTCCTGTTTCAGCATGCTGTGTGTTTGTGTTTTGTGTACGTGTGTGCGTGTCTGGAGACACTGGGTGCATGTGTGCAGCTATCTCAGAAATGCTTCCTTTTAATGACAGAGTACAGCTGTGACCCCACCCCATTCCACAGAGCCTGTGGTTGACTAGTAGACTCTCAGTGTGTTTAGTAGTAAATCCACCCACACGTACACTGTGCAAATAATCACTCTACCTGTTCTCCATCAACTCCCTCACTGCAGCAACACTGGGTCCTGCCCCAAGATGAGTATAGTAAGGGCCTTCCTCCTTCTCAATGATTTGGTCTGCGGAAAAGGAAAATAAAGATTTACTGAGTTGCGCTGATTATCAAACACCAAAGAACCACAGCTTTGACTCGCCTGAAGTGATACTAGTATGTTTTTCAGAAAAATACTGGCACATTGTTCTTGAGAAAGGAACAATTCGCTCAATAAACGTAGCTGGATCCCAGTTGAAAGGCCAACACTTTGATAGTCTGCATCTCAAGAACCAATACATCATCGTGGGTCAACAAGGCTCCACTAAGAATCTCAAAGCTTCCTCCAAATAAGGCAGAGAAATGCAGCTTTCTTTTGCTTGAATTGGCCCTTAAATTAGGACACAGCTTGCGTGTACATGTGAGTGTGTGTTTGCATCAGAAAAGGAGAAACAGAAAACAAGATTCAGTTTGAGGTCAAAGAACAGCAGTCTCACTTGAAAGCAAACTGTCAAGCAGATTTGGTTACAAAGTGGAATCTATCCGACGCTACTTGTTTTCTTCAGAAAAATCTTAAATAGAATCAACTCACCCACACATTGACAGCAAGGAAGATCCGCCAGTTTTTTGGAAGGTGTGTTGAGCAGGTTCCTAGTAGGGGTATCCAGAAAACTCATAGGAGACTCCAGAAAGCTGTTGACACTGTTCTTGGATGGAGTCGACTCCGCAGAGTGGCCCTGAACCCCATCAGTAGCCGTGGACAGGACAGTCATGGGCCCTGACCTCTCCAGCTTGTAGTAGCCCTGTTGGCTTGGAGGAGGCGACTGACGAGGCCCAGAGAAGCCATTAGCCAGACCATGGTGCCCGGAGGCTTGGCTGAGTAAAGCGGTTTTGGCTGGGCTGGCGTTAGGATCAGCACCGTGCTGCAGCCCACCACAGGGCTGCGCTACCTGAGATAACAAATGCCTCTCACACTCCTCTGGTCCTGCAGCATAACCATTGCATGGATTGTGTGGGTGAAGTGGACCATTTAAATGGGACCATGGCTGGTTCTCTTGACCACGAGTGTGGTTGATCCTCGGGAGAGTGCTGTAGTTCTGACTCTGCTGCGCTAAGAAGGCTGCATTGTGTGTGTTACTGTGATGAATGAGTTGCCTCGTTTCCTCCTGAGCCTCAGCCAAGTATCTCTTCAGATCGATTTGAGCCTGAGGCAGAAATAGGTTCTTCTTGTGGTAAAGGCCTGATTTCCCCTGTGGGAGGATCTTCTGGCCTCTGCTTCTGTGGGGCGTCTCTCCATTTGGCATGCGTTTTGAGAGGGGGGTCCTGCAGTTGATTCCCTCAAGTAATCCATCACTTTTCTTCTTCCTGGGCTTGGAAGGCGTAGCTTTTGTTTTTTCATGGGGGGCTTTTTCTGACTGGGGGGTTGCTGGGATTTGAAGTTGTACTTGATAGCTGAAACAGGAGTTCCTTTCGGAGGATTGTTCTCTGACTGCTGGTTGTGTCGGGACTGGATGATAAAGGCCAGGTCTGCCAGCTGAGCTGCCACCTCTTCCTCATCTCTGTTCCTTCTTATTTTCCCAACAACTCCGTCTCTGTCATCCGCAAACAACCGCTCATGATCCTTACTGTACTTCATGCTACTGGGGTCTTTATAGCTGCATTCCGACTTGATGACATGAGAACCGTAGCCCTTGTCCATCCACCTGTAGGGTGCTTTATCACTGTCTGAGCTGGCTTCTAGGAGGTCCTGCAGAGACAGCTTTGTGTTCAACCCCCGGGAGCACTGGATGACGTTCCCTTGTCTGGCCACCGGAGGGCGTATGACTGACGTCTGGTGTAGTGGTGAGCTGATGACCGAGACTTTGTTGTGGCGTACAGCTGCTGTGGGTTTGGCTTCGTGCAGGACCATATTTGTATTGGAGGTTGAGAACGGGGCAGCAATAGAAATGGGATGTTCACACTTACTTTCAGCTTTAATGGACCCTGGGGTGCTTTGAGGTATAGCTGCCAGTTGAGTCAAGGCCTCAATAGCAATAGCCTGATCAAAACTAAGATTTCTCCTCTCTGCCAGAGACTGCACGCTTGGTAACAAGACACTTGGAGGAGGTTCACTCTTGATGGGTTGGAGAGTCCTTTGTGAGTTAACAGGAGTGCTTTTCTGACACAAGTCATTCTTTAAGTCATCTTTCTCTTTTTTGACAAAGTGCAAATCTTGTGGCTCTGTTTTGATGGAGCTAAGAATGGAAGACCGTGAGCTGAAAAGTTTTTCCTCCAGTCCCTTCCTCTCTGTGACAGAAAGACACACAACGGCCGCCAGCGTAGACAGTGGGTCTTCGCAAACCTCGTCTTCATCACTCAGCTGTGTGGTGGTCTGTTCAGTGATCCACACCCACGGCTCCTCCAGTTTGATCTTCTTTAGTGGAACTGACATGTCATCTGGAGGAGTCCTGGGTCCATTCTCAGAGCAGTCTTTAGGGATTGCAACTATTATAGTCCTTTGAGGCTCTGATGCCATTGTAGTCCTTTTATATGCAGACTTCAGATCAGAGTGTGACCCAGTGGTCATATTAGCACCATTAGGTTTCGTAAGGTTCTCAGCAGAACCGTTCGGAAAAGTCACAGAAGAGCATACGTTTTGGTGAAGTGCAATGCTAGTCAGCTCCAGCCCGGACTCTCTTTTAATGAGTGCTGGCCGTCCGCCTTGGTCTGAGGCCAGGTTGTGGGTAAGCGAGTGGGTGATGGGGGGAGATTGTGTATGAGGTATGTGTCCTTCCTCCCCCTCATCCTCCTCCGCTGCCATGTGGGTGTCATCCATCTGTGCCTTGCCTTTGCCATTTACCGACCCACTTTCTGGAACCACCTGAGACACAGACACAGAGAGAGAAATGAGAAGAGAGAGGTGACTCAACAAGCTCTGGCAGTACACAGTGATTCAGCTTGTTCTAAACAGTCACGGCACACCGCACAGCAGATTGCCTCCCAGCATGGCATGAGCATCTGCTGCAGCCA
Source organism: Acanthochromis polyacanthus (assembly GCF_021347895.1). Taxonomy (NCBI): domain Eukaryota; kingdom Metazoa; phylum Chordata; class Actinopteri; family Pomacentridae; genus Acanthochromis; species Acanthochromis polyacanthus. The sequence goes on from NC_067127.1 coordinate 10,639,055, forward strand.
CTATCAAGGCTGTGGAAAATATTATGGCATGGGAACACTGCTTTCTAGAGATCTCGCCGAAACTGATATCTAAACACGACTTATAAAAAGTGAAACCGTGTCAGTTCGCAGTTGAGGCTTCGATCACGACCACATTCCTGCCTGAGCTGCGGAGCGTTGAGAGCCGCAAACCCACAGGTAGCCGAGAGCCAGCAAGTAAACATCTGGAGTCACGCACAGTTCATAACTGCGTCACTACCGGTGGGTCACCGAGGGCGTTTGTGCAACGTGTATACACATGTTGTGGTGCTGCTGGGTTTGCATTCATGCTGCTGGGCATTCATGCATGTGCATGCGAGCACATGTAGTTATTCACACTACTGCCCTGCCGTGTTAACCCTTGAGCATTGTTAAGTGAGTGATTAACCCACTCTAGGGTTACAGTCCAACAGGTCTTTGTCCTGAGGAAGGGTCCTATTTGAGAAAAGGTCATTCAATGCTTCCTTTCTTATCTGCTTTTGCACAGCATACACCGGTTCATGCTTCACAAAAGGAAAAGGAGTAATGCTGTTCTACAATTCCTTGCAGTAGCAGCATTCAAAGCTTTTTCGATGTCCTCATTAATTCTCCTTCACAGCTTTTCTTGACCTTATGACGTTTTCCAACGATGCCAAGAAAAATTATTTAGAAAAAGACATGGGATGTAATTTTTTTTGACTACTTGACCACAACCAGATGTTTGCCAGAGAACTGTGCAGCTAAAACACTGCTTGACCAAAATCTGACAGAGCTAGAATCATTAAAAGGTTCACAGTACTGACACTGATTCCTGCACTTCAACAACTTACAATATCTGAGAGTTTGGTCAAGGCTTTGAGGATACTGTTTGTGCTACTACAACTTGTATGATGTCTTACAAACTAAAAGGGCAAACCTTTCTGTTAAAATGTGTCTTTATATCAGTATTTCTACAACAGAATATGCAAAAGTCTTCACTATTTTGTCATTATCTTGACTGAACACACAATCTGTTCAAGTCTAGCTGCTTCTTATTTTGGGATTTAACCCTGCATCACATTCAGAACTGAAGCCTTCAGCAGTGAAAGACGGATCAAAAATGTCGCAGCGTGACAAAGATAAAAAATTTAAAAAAATAAAAATAGTGCATCATGTGCCAAGACTCAGCTGACAAAAGGGTCTTAAACTAATTTGCGGGAGCTGGAGGATATGTGTGCATTACTGTGAGCTGTGTGTATGTTTATGTGTGTGAGAGGCAGCTCATTTTCCTTCTTAATGAAGTAGGGTGACTGCAGGGGAGCTGGAGATATGTCCTTTATCACTGTTTACCTGGCATAAACACCCATTAAATGCCATTATGGCCACTGTTTTAATGCATTTTGCAGCAGGAGATGTGCACTCTTAGCTGACAGATCAAGAGCAAGCAGCAACAGTACTTCAATATAAACCAGACTTCTGTGAACCCACAGACCAAACAGAAAACACTTGTGTTTATCACTTACATGTGCTCTGGTACTTTGTTCTCTGTTTCAGTTGGACATGTATGATATACTGTTACTATAATACTTTAACTGCATTTAACTGAATAGGATAGTAGAGTAAAAATAGAAATGGATGTGATTTATACGTAGTGAAGAAGCCCTATGATTATGATTTAAGATCTGTTCTACCCACTGATCCACAGCTGCCTGTGTAATACTGTAACATAATATACAAATTCACTCAAAGTCACACCACCGCTAAAATTTATACAAAAGCCAGAGCCAGTGTTGGTCCACTTAAAAGGTTCTGAGATATCTTGGATGAAATAGCAACACAGTGTGTTACACTTTAAAGCATGTAATGAAAAAAATCAACTGAGCCTTGTGACATCCCACATGTGATGGCCGTTAAAGGCATGTACTGTCATCTGTGAGCAAGGAGGTGTTGAAAAAAAAGAGATGGGGCGGTGTTGTGGAGCTAACGGGGCTCAATTAAAGTTGGAAAACAAAAGGTGTTGAGGGCAGCACTGAGATATAAGAGGATGAATGCTGAACAATCTCTTCCATCGGGTGTTTTAAAGAAGGAGATCTGTTACTGCACAAAGTCTGTGTGAAGTCAGAGGGAAGTTGTTTCTCAGGATCCTTTATTAATCATGGTGATCGGGACACAGTGTGTTCAGTTTGGGTTGATTGATCAAGGCTGTGTTTCCAGAAACATTTCATTCTTTCTACTTCACCACATATAGTATTACCAATCTTTGTGGATTTTTGCTGATTTAGTGTTTGAGTATAAACGTGGTGGGGAAAACAGCAAGAAAATGCACGAAAAGAGAGTAAAAATATGTGCACGAGCTGTTAGGACAACTCAGGCTAATAAAAATGTCTGTACCTACTACTTCAGGAGTGATTATTTCCAGCCTGACTGCTAAAAATCCATAAAACATGCACTAAAGATAGAAGCTCCTCCTCTTTTGACTCAGAGAGGTTGGCCCCGGTGAACCTGGTGGTTTTCCTTTAAGCAGAGGTTGAACTGTTGTTTGACAATTCATGGGAGAGTTCCAGTAACCGGAGCTGTTTACTATTAATAAAATGTTACCGTGATTAATGCGATGGAGCTACTTGATCAGCAGGTATTTTCACAGATCCCGCTCTGATCCACTGCACTCTGCGTGGCTGTCAGGACTGCGTCTTACTACTAGAAACACACTGCTGATGCAACAGATAGCCGGAGCTCTGGCTGAGGCAATACGAAACCAACCAACGCAAGAGGGTGAGACTCTTTCTCCACACACCGTGAAGAAACTGATGACGGTCAAATGAGAGCGTGAGAAGACAAGTGAAGAAGACAAGGCGCAGAGAGCAAGAGAAAAGGGGGGAGAACGGTGTGGTGTCACAATAAACTGCTTTCAATGACAAAGCAGCACTGGCTGCCTTCCAGCGCTGCACCAGACACACACGTGTCTGCATGCATGTGTACGCATTCAAGAGTTTATGATCTGACTTTGAAGCAAAGCCATGTTTTCAATTATGCTGCATTAGGCCTTATGATAACAAAAAGCCTAATGCAAGATGTAAACGCAGAGTCATGTGTTCTCATTTAACTGGGGGGTCTCTGGGGAAGAGTTGGGTGTGTGATGTGTTGGGGCTGTGTCTTTGTGCTGTGCTTGTCGTGTCTGCCTTGGGGCGTCTGAAGTCACTGGAGTACATGTCACTGTACTGCTCTAAATGCAAACACAGTCTCCTCCTTTTGTGTCGGGCGAACACGGTCCAACTGCTGTGGCTGTCAAAGCTGGAAGAGTCAACAAAACGTATGCTTGAGTAGCTAATGGTGAGTGCTTCACACACAAAACACACGTTCAGAGACCGGCCCTAGCAACACAAGTGCGACCACTTCTTGAATCCTAACAAATCTTTCCCTCTCGAGAGAAAGACGGCTCTCCCTGGAGGGTTGAAGGAGTGTATGTGACATAACAACACCCACAAACACAGATGCACATATACATATAAACATGTTCATACATTCATCTTAACTCTAGGAAAAGAAGAATGTTCCAAAATCATAAAATAACGTTCAGCTGTGCAGAAATCACGTTTTTAGGGCCGCCACCTCGCACCACTCTGACAGTAAAACACAGCAAAAGCATGCTTCCTTCCTGACTGAGAGAGTAAGTAGTGGTTTCTGTAAACACGTGAGAATTTCCTTCATTCATTGAGTGAGCGTTTCCTGTCTGCGCTAAGCCCAGTGTCACGTAGTCTGCACACACAACACACTACATAAAAAGAAAAACAGCGACAAAGAATAGCTTGCATAGCTGGCAATAAACCTAATAAACTTAAATAGAACTGGCTCACAGTGCACCAGCATGAATCAGAGCTTAATCACCTATAAAATTGTACAGATTAAGACGATTTCAGCTACAGAGAGACCTTTTCTACAAACCGCACAATAATAACACCATTACTACCATGTGAAGCCTGCCAAATTACGACAAGTTACGACCCAAGGCTTACGAGCGCTCCACTTTTCTGCTAAGCAGTCAGAAAACAGCAGGTGCAGAAATATGGCTGTCCAAAACACTGCACGAAAGAGAAAAGGGGAAGCAAAGGGGCTCCTTATAGAGTGCAACAGCTCGAAAACACAGACACGCAATGAGGGAAAAAAGAAGAGGGGGTCTCTGTTACCGTGGAAACTGACCTCTTTGTTGCTTAGTTTGTTGTCACATCCTTAAAACCCACCTGGAAAAGACAAGCCAAACACTCACACACAGAAGACCAGGTCCTCAGTGGTTTAGTGGGAACAATAACAACACCAGCTTCCAAATGGAGCACTTCAATCAGCTAAATCCAGGGTAGCAGAGACAGAGAGAGAAAGAGACAGAGAGAGAGAGAGAGAGAGAGAAGAGAGAGAGACAACAGAGGATAACCTCTAGATGAGCTCCAGTGTAGCTGACCCATCTGCAGCGAGACAATAGACCCCAGGGTGAACACTCCAGTTGCCTTTACCTTGTCTGTCCTCGGAGGAAGCCCCTCCGGTTTGGGCAGCATATCCCTAAAAGGTATTGGTGGCCATCTTGCTTTGCCTTCCTTCAGCCTCAAGAAAACGCTGGCTACAGTAGCCGTGTGCAGGGCAAGCTCCCGGGTGTCATGACTAGGGCGACTGTGAGCCGCTGTAGCAAAGTGCTGCTACAGCAGACGTGCACACACTCGCCGCACACACACAGACATATAGACGCACACACACACGGGATGCCTTTCGCAGATGCAGACAGAGCCTCATCAGCCAATGGCGTGAGGACCTTAGCGGCTTGTAAATTATCTTCCATGCCTAGACTCTCCTAAACAAAGGATCCCCTATGTGGGCTTTTTACTCCAGCCCTACGCACAGGGATTGGAGGCAAGCTGTGGAATGGACACTGCACACATGCTGGATCGGGATCACAGGAAAACAACTCCATCACCCCTGAGATATTAACTCCTGAAGCAGCTCGCCAACACTCCTTCTGAATTCTTGGTAGTTTGGCTGCTTTTCTAGGGCTCAATTAGTTTATTAATCACACAGTTGATGGAGAAGATGTAAAATCAGTTCAAATTGCTGAATTACCTCAACATTTGAGGCTTAAACTTGGTTTCCTCATGACATTTTATAGACAAAACAAAACTATGTCTGAATAATGATCCCTTCACTCCTTTAGCTGCACAGAAAAGCTATGAAAATTTACATAAATGCAAATGCTGTGAGAAAGCACATAAGAAAAATACTTGCACAAATAAGAAGGATCCTTTCATTGTCTGTAATTGTTCTGACCAACCACCTCAAAAGTCAAAAAATGTCCAAAATACCATCAAAATGATCAGAAATGTCTTTTAAATTACTATATTTTTGCCCAAAATGACATAAACTACTCAAAATTGACTCAAAATTGTCAACAATGATCAAAATGTAGGTTAAAGAAGGATCCTTTCATTGTTTCTAACTTGTTCTGACCAACCACCAATAACACATGTTTATCTGATCTGTCAAAGTTTACCCAGAATGCACCTTTTTCTTCCCCTAAACTTGTCCAGAATAACTCAAACATTGTGCAAAATGACCCCAACTCACCCAAAAGGTTTGGAAACATCTCCTAAATTACTGAATGTTTGCCCAAAATGAAAAAAAAACTTCTCACAAACGACCCAAAATTGTCAAAAATGATCAAAATGTAGGTTAAAAAGTGATCCTTTCATTATCTCTAACTTGTTCTGTTAAGCAGAAGCCAAGATCACATGATGGCTGCACTGGCCAGCATGTGTTTGTGTGTTTATCTCCCTTCCTCTTAAACTACTCCCCCAGAGTTTCATGTGACCTAGTATACTGTGAGGAAGTGCTGCAGCTTGTCCCATCAAACTGAAGCAAGTTATCATGATGAGCTTTTTAAACGATTACGCAAAGTGACGTACTAAGCGTGGCAGCATAATTTTCTGCAGTACCCGTTTTTCCTGCATGATCTGGAAGCGTGCAAATCTGTACGTAGCAGGAACGAGGACTCATCCATGCTGTTTGTCTCCATAATCATTCCCCTCATTCTCTCTCACTCACCCCCCGAAGCCTTTTTCTCTTTCTAAACAATTCCCTGAGGAAAAGCTGTGGTTAGAGGGAGAAAAAATAAGAAGATAGAAAGCAAAAAAACAAAGACAAGGAGAAAAATGTTATGGTGAGAGTAGAGTACTCGCCCCTTTTAAAGGCAACCATGTGGCCAAGAAGCTGAGGTCACACCAGGACAAGGAAACATGAAGGCAGTCGGAGCCAGAGGCTGTCGTTAACACTGTAACAACCGACATCAGCCGTGTGCGCGACTGTAAGAGCACAGATCATGCAGCTCAAACAAAACTATATCATCATATCTTACAATAAACATGCTACACATCAGGATGACACAACGGCACAAGTATGTCACGGCAGAACATCCAATAATATCAATGGACTCAGCAGTGAGCTGTGTTAACATCTCAAACATGATTCATGAGCATGTTTTATCAAGTCAGCCTGAATAATGTTTATTTAAAGGGTGGGTTGATTTTACTTGCGACATTATTGACGCATATTATTGAAATTCAAATCTAAACATAATAACTTCCACTCAATATTAACGCTTCACTGTGATGTTTTTGACGCTACATGGCAATTTTTTCAGTCCAATCATTCGAAAGCTTTGTTTTTTATCACGCTACAAAGTCCAACAGTCAGTCAGTTAGTCGGTTAGATGCTCATAACTTATCACAGTCAAACTCCTGCATGGTGTGGCCGCATGCAAATGTGGTTTCATGGCAAACATTTTTAAAACCCAGAGCTTTGGAACAACACCAGACCCTGACTGTCTTATAGCACGTATTTATGGTGGTGGTTGGTGAGTGTGACTGGTTTTATTTTGATTCATATGTGGAACCAAGCGTGGAAGATGTATTTAAATCATTTACTTAGGTAAAAATAGCAATACTATAGTGTAAAGATATGAGTAAAAGTCCTGCATTCAAAACCCTGCCTGAATAAAAAATTAAAAAATACTACAACATAAAGGTAAAGTACCAATTATGCAGAATGGCCAATTTCAAATGCATATATATGATATTACTGTGTTATAATCATAGATGTCATAATGTGTACAAGACTTTGATGTTACTGCTGTGGTTTAATCTACAATAATATAACATAATTCATTGATATTTCATATTAACAATGTGAACGTGCAAATGAACTAGGAATTTAATTTTTTTTTAAAAATGGATAAGAGGACAAAGTGCAATATTTGCCTTTAACATATAGCAAAGTGGAATTACAATGCAGCATAGCATAGAAAAATTAAGTAAAGTACATCAAAATTGTACTTAAATATAGTACTTCAAATTCCAACATTCGGCAGGACAGACAAACAAACACTCTGTTCAGACACCACATCCTTTGCTAAGGTAGCTGATAATTTAGTATAACATCTACGAACGGCATCAAAGAAACATGTAACGACTTAAGTCATTTCCCTCCCAACAATAATAATCACAGGTTTCCTGGCACACTGTAAAACAAGAGCAGCCGTAGACTAAACAGTTGGAATACACAAAAGGCATGCGAGTAGTGTGCTGGAGCAAAGTTCATCCCCACAAAATAATATTTCTCCACACTGTCAGTAACAGAAAACCTCGGCCCACATTACAAGACACTCAGCTACTTAATCACAAAATGTTTGCAGCTATAGAATCGCACTCGTACTAACCTTCCAATGTGAACACGAAATGGACATAAGAAAGTGAATGCATGTGCACTTAAAAGCATTTCATTATTATTTATTAATTCACTGAGTCTATAATATCTTGACCTACATTACTGCATAGCCAAGACCCATCTTACACCTGAACATATTTTGTTGCAGTACTGTTTTATTACGTTATTTTGACTCAGGCTGCAATTAATTCATTATTTTCATTTTTGATTAACGAGATGATTATTTCTTCTATCATTCAATAAGTTGTTTGGTCTATAAAACATCAGAAAATTGCAAAAAAAATGTCAAAGAGTGTTTCCCAAAGCCCCAAATGAAGTCCTAAAATGTGTTGCTTTGTCAACAGTTTACTGTCAAAATACTCAAGTTGACTTTTTATTCTTCAACAACACTCAAACTGGTTAACTGATATTTCAAATAGTTCACAACTGAGTGATTTGATGCATTTAAAGCACTATAGACAGCCAGGATGACATAATATTATCCAAATGTAGACGAAAAAGTAAAATGTATCACAATGCATATTTGAGAAAAGCCTTACCTTCCCAATTAGAAGTGATCATGTCCCAATTAACAATAAAAACAACAAAAAACACGCACTAAATGTTAGCGCCTTCTTTGTGTTGTTCATTGTGATAGCAACGGCTGAGCTCTGTTCTGAATAAGAACGTGGCAGGTTGTCCGACAGGTTCGACATTTACACAACATCTCTACACTCCACTGTTGAACAGGTTACACCAACCCATAAAACAACACAAGGCTGTGGAAGAAACACACCTACTGACAGATGACATGTACTTAACTATCAGTCAGCATGCTGCTAAAGCCCTTATTTCATTACGATAACACAGATTTTAAACTATATTAAATGACGCTGAGAAAAGAAAACACAAATGATACACAGTTTTCCTTTTGGCTCTAACATTAAAAGTATTCATGTAGATTCTTAGTGGGAGGGCAGGTGTCAAAATTCTTCATCACATTATGATTTATGAAAAACAAATACATGTGAGAAGTGACGCTCTATAGAGCTTACAGTGCAACCGTACAGTATGTTTGCTCTACATTTTCTCTCAGCCTTCAGACCATTCCAGCTCCTGCAGCTACTCCACTCCTTTGTCCAAAAATACTCTACAAAGACTAACAATATTCCACCGCACCCTTAATTTTCAGCTCTTTAAGTGTCCCATATGTTTTTTCCCCTTTAACGAGCTGCCCAGCTCTCGTTAAGAACAAGTAGTCTGGACATTAATCACCCTGAGCTGCAGTACACAAGCGCAGCGAGGTAAAGAAAGTCGCTCTGCACCGCAGTCGTAAACTGTCTCTGACACATGTGGAGGCTGACCCACTGGAGAGCGGCCTGGCGATGGAGCTGTGCCAAATGTGACGGCTGCCAGCTGTTGTCATTACTGCCATTACTGCAGACGCTAACGCAAACCTGCCCCTCATTTGCATGGAAACGATACAGATCTTCAGCGAAGGGAACGAGTTTGAGAGAGTTCTTTCTTCTTTATGAAAGTTGCGGTTTTCTAACTATCACCTTCAGCGTGTGAGACAAGGAGAGGGCGGGATGTGTTATCCAGGGCAGAGATGTGTTTTTGTGAGGGAAGGAGGTGTTGGAGGTGGCCAAGTGAGTGGTAATAGCAATGGGAAAGTGGGACTCTGCACATCCAGTGACACCCATACACTCACACACCTCTTTGCGCGGATCAAAGCCATGAAGACCAACGCCACAAACATTCAGACCCTGAGCATCAGCAGCCGCATTCTTTATATGCAAACACTCACATTAGCATTTGGATCCTGTGGAGTCATACCGAGGCCGTACGAAAGCGAATTCTCCTTGAAGAGAACTTTGAAACTATAAAGTCTGTGTTACCTGAGAGGAGGTAGAAATATGGCTCGTTTTCAGCAGACCCCAGAGGCTGCTCACATATCACACTCCCCTCTTTTTTTTTTCCAAAAGAACATCTGCAGACTCAAGACTGTGACTAAATGCCTGCACAGTGACTTTCTGCACTATCTTCCACATGCCCTCTGCTTCCTCAGCAAACACACACAGTTGTACACACACAACTGCATGTTTGTAACTTTCACACTTCCTGCATGCATAGTTTCAAACCCATGGGTGAGGCTATTTTAAGGACACAATGGATTCTCATTCAAAGTTCCATCTCACATTGTGTTATGTAACATACTACAAACCCACTCTTGGAAGAAAATGCGCACGATTCAACGCCACACCCCAAACCCACATGGGCTCAATTTGAGGGCCGGCAGTGGTTGGTCAGCGTGAGCGGGTCACTGCGTCTCTCACCCCTGTAGCCCATCCAGAAGAGGAGGAGTGGACTCAAACTATCCGCTCTAATTTTGTACAAGTTTTGTCTTTTTCGTCTCTATCTGCTGATTTTGGTTAATAGACACAAGACAAACATCTACACAAAACACACAATCCTGCATTAATTCTTTGCTTAGTTCTGCCAGTGTCTGGTTTTGGAGCTTCTCTGGCTAAATATGGAAGTAAGTGTTTCACCTTGGGAAGGGGGAGGAGAGAAAGGTGAGTGAGTCCATCAGTTTATGTAAACACTGGCACGCATGCACACGCACTGACCCAAATACACACACAAACACTATGCAGCCAGAGCAGCATGGGGGCCTCAGATCCTCTCACAATGAGACAGGAAAAGGCTTACTTAAGTTTGTGCTAGTCCAACATGCTGAGTAAGCATGTTTGCCATATGACTGTGTGTGTGTGTATGCACCGGCACAAACACACCAGACACACACATACACACACACACATACAAATGCATACATGTTAGCAGAAAGACGCATGCAGACTCCAGTGGTGCATTAAAGAGTGACTGCCCACACTGTGGAGTAACAGACAGAGCTGAGAGGATAATGAATGGACAAAGGGAGAAGAATGGACAAGGAAAAAGAATAAACAAGCCCATGAATTCATCACAACTCGGTGGACGGCATTCTGAGGTCCTTCAGGAATCATGGTGGGACGGGTCAAGACGATGACTTCTTATGCTCTTCAGATGTATGTTCTAAACGCGGCATTTTAGGTGGATGCATGAATAAGCTCTGGTTTCTCCAGAAGGAGGCCATTGTGTGACCTTGGCAGGATTTGAGTGGCATTTCTTTTAGGGGGGCAAAGTCAGGATTTCTTTTCACCCAGAGAAACCAAGTGGCACGACTTCAAAGCTTATCCAGGGACTTAGAGCCTCACAACAGTCAGGACACGCCACAAACTCACAGATGCAAGGAGCCCAAGAGAGCTCAGCAGCGAAGCATTAGAGCTATCAAAGTGTAGGTCTACAAATATCTTGCCAAATTATAAACACTATTGTACAACACATACAAACTGCCTGTACAACTCAATGCATTGCAAAAGACTGACAGCTAAATGTGCGTTAAAGAAAACAGACACATCTGAGTGGAGTTCCCCATCATTAAATCACTGTCTCCAGCTGTACGCAAGCGTCCAAGCTGGCACAGCCGGGGCCATACATCTGCTCTAATGTACAGTGGATTCTAGCCAAATACCTGAGCCACAAATTAAATAAAACAGACATTTCCCTCCGTCCACAGAGCCTTTTTCTGGGCCACTACTCAAACCCTGCAGCTATTACAGATAACTACCTCACAGGGTTGTTTTAAATTTAACTGGCTCGGGCCAAGTTAACAGAAAATACGCTCAGCCACAATCACAGGCAAGCTAATGTAATAAAATGTGCAGAGGAAGAGAAGTCGAGGGAGTAGGCTTACACACCATTCACCCTGCTTGGTCATAATGAGTTGGCTCTGGTAAAATGTTGGCACTGGCTCTGACATTTCACGAATCTTCCTCGCTACCTCAGCCTCCTTCTGTCCCACACGTTTACGTAATCAAGGGGAAAAAAAGGAGAGAGAATGAGAGAGGAGAGAGAGAGAGTCTGGATGTGCATCTGTCCTTCAGCTCACTGCCAGAGCGCCCACATGCATATGTGTAGGAACCTGTGCTCAGTTTTATGAAAGGAGATGATTTCTCTTTCAATGACCAGCACAGAATAATAGAATGACACACCAAACTCGACTCGTACAGCTTAGAGAGTTTGCTCTGTCTGTTGTAACTACATTCTCTCTTTCTTCCCCTTAAGAGCTGGCTTCTTTAAAGTCAGGTTCTGCAAAAGATATAATCTTTGCCTACATGAAAGCTATGTAGGACCTGAGTCATGGCAAAAAAGGAAAGGCGTTTCAAATGTGCTTGTGAAGTTTGTCAAACCTGATAAAAGTCAGAGGTGGTAATACTACAGTAATACTGACTTTACTTGTTTTTGGGTAATATGACTTCCTCCATGAATAGCGATACCACATGGTTTAAGGGTTATTTACAAACATATTGACAGCGTTAATAATCAGGGTGCAGTACCATTGACTTACTGTTGGCGTCACAAAGTGATGCTACGTTTTTCTTGTTTTCGTTCTTATGATGTTCAGATGTTTTTGGCTCAACGCAGTAAGAGGAACAATATCTAAAGTAAAAAACGTATCTGATTCAATTTTGAGGTCTTCATAAATCTGCACATTCTCAAAGAAGCAATGGCGTAGAGTTACATGTAAGCCTTTTTAAAGCAGAAAGAGATTATTTTCATGGGATAAAAACTGAAAATAAGTACTTTTGATATGTAAAAGTGAGTTTTAAGGGGCTCAATCAATGATCACAGAGGGACTTCAACACATATTTCCATTATGTGTTGAGAAAATTCTAATTATGTTCATGCAGTAATATGCAAACACTCAATTTCCAGTAGGTTGCTTGTCCAAACAATGTAACAGTACAGCGAAGCACAGTGGCACAACATATACAGACATACAGTTATACCAATTATTTACATCAAATTTCTTGAATGAAACTTACGTAGTAATCACAGAACAACAGTATGAGGTATTATCAACATAATCAAGTGAAATGACCTTAAAAAAACGCTGATTTACAAAGAAAACCTTAGTGTATTTGGTGCGTTTGTGGTGTCCATCCCTTGTAAATAGCCTTAGCTTACTGCTGACCCTCTAAGAGCAGGATAACCTGCGTAGTTTAACCTAATTACCTGGATGTAGGTTACTGAGTTCAAAGTCTTAAATCCACGGTGATGCATGTCTACTGGTTATCTCTACTAATCCTCATTATAACACTGTGAATACTCCATCAGACAACCAAGGCGGGTCAAAGGCCAGCAGACACGTCACCATGGCAACCGTCAGTGCTGAAGACTCCGCTGCTGTCTGCAAGTGAGGGGGGGAAGAGATGTTTTTCAGGTCTGGCAGGAGCATCTACTGGGACAAATCACTCTCACTTTACATCAAGCTGCTTCCATTTGAGAACAATGAGGGCGCTGCAGTGTGATGGCTTCAACTGCAACTTCTAGAAACCTTTACACAAGCACGGATAAAGCAGTGTGCATGGACATCCACTTAACCCTCCTGTTGTCTTCATTCACCACCAAAAAATATTGTTTCCTTGTCCGGAAAAAATCCAAAAATTAGTCAAATTTCTGAAAATTTGCAAAATCTTCAGGAAGAAAATTCCAATAATTCCTTAAAAGTTTCCCTGAAAAAAATTTACTTTAAAAATAATCCCCCAAATTTGGCCAGAAAATTATTGTAAATATTTTCAAAAAATGAGGGAAAATCTCCCAAAAAATCCTAAAAATATCTAAAATGATTACATATATATCAGTAAAACTTCTAATAGTTTCTTTAAGAACATTCACATTTTTTTTGTGAACATTCTTAAGAAACATTTTTAACATTTCTTTTTTCTACCAAAGAATGTTCAAAGATTTCCCAAAAATGTTGAAAATGTGGACATCAGAAGTTTCACTGTGACAATATATATATTTTTCCCACATTTTCAAATTCTAAAACGGGTCAATTTTGACCCAATGGACAACACAAGGGTTAAGTGAGAATAATTTACACAAACAAACACACACACACACACACACACACACACACACACACACACACACACATCTTTGACTAGCTGCCACAAAGCAGGAGTCATCGCTGGATGCTGCAGGCTGCCTAACCTCCCCAACAGAGTTCAGTTTGAGGTATCTAGAAGTGTGTTTCTGATACACGTGTTATCTTAGCTGCTCTAGCTACTCCTCTGGCGCAAGCACTGCAGCAGCAAAAGGAGGAGTGGGAGAAGTGCTGGAGACAAATGAGATAAGAATGAGGAGAAGCCAGGCTGAGCTGGGTAGTGGACTGGAAGCATGCCGGTTACTATTTGTACAAAGCGTAGTGCCCAGCAGCAGCAGCAGCAGCTGTACTGCACTTAACTGAACGCTCTCGCTTCTGTGTAATTATGGTGCACCTCAAAGTGTGCCTCACCAGGTACATTATCTTGATAAATACAATGATTAAAGGAGACACCATCACACAGATAATACGTAGCCATCCACTTTTCATTACATATTAGGAGTTTGTGCTAATGTAAAAGTCAAATTAAGCAACTGTGTGACTGACTATGAGGTATCTGAGTTCACACCGGGTCACTGCCTCTTTGTTCAAACACTGATGATGACTGTGTGTTATAATGTGTTCACTTGTACTATTTTGCTGAGATGTTATTGTTAATAGCATTAACTATGAGTGCTGACATCTCCATTGGCAGTCCATAAAAACGGAGTCAGCTCATGCAGCCTACAGCTCTAAACATGTCAGGACTGTTTCGGTCAAATACACTCTACAAATACAGCAGCTTTTGCACTCTGTGAACTGCAGCGTTTCGTCTCTGGTGAGTGTGCGTTGGCATGTAGGTTTGTGTTAAGGGCCAGGTCTCAGCTTTGTCCTCACTGCCCGATACAAAGCAAGGCCACGAGGGGGCCATCAAACCTGAGTGAAAGCAGATTATTTTTAAAAGGAAAGCTCCACTTTCATTCTGTTTCTGGAAAACACATAAACCACTGGGGCTCAAAGATTTTTCTATTTTTGTATTTCGTCTACATCTAACAAATCCCTTACAATGTTTAATGTGTGTTCCTAACTCTGTCTTGGGTGTATCTTTGCAAGTATGTTTTGCATGTATTTCACATTTTATGACACTGTAAATCAAAACCAAACCACAGCCACGCCAGTCACTGCACCTCGCTATGGTAAAACCAGGAACAGGATCCACATGCCACTACATGAACTTCTCCTCTTTGGCCTCTGCACCCTTTTTTCACAACCTCGTGGAGTTAGAAACGTTCGTTGGAAGGGTGTGTGAGCTTGATCAGCCAGACTAGCCAGCAAGTAGTTTACTCACACTGAGTAGACATAAGGAACACCCACATACACTCACAGTGGGTGATAATACAAGAAGTGAGATAACCTTGCTCTTCCTGTTCTTTTCTAGAAATTACACAAAGATGGAGTTTGGATTTGTCCCCTACCCTCTCATGATGACAACAGTCCTGACGGTGCTAGCTTGCAGCACTTGATGCAGGCTCTCCCCTTGTAGTTGCACAGAATCAAACAAAAACCTGTTTTCAAGCCACAAACACAGGCTTTGCTGTGCCTAAGTGCAGCCCAGAGTGATGTCAGTTAGAGAGAAAATGGTGAAACAAGTGGTCGCTTGAATGGCAGTGGACCAGTAGTTCTGTGTCACTTTGCACAGCTGTGTGCATGCATGTGCTAAGCAATGTCAAAAGTCCCAACCAGATATAATGTAAGTGTGTCACTGAGTCAGACAAACACACACACACACACACTGACCCACAATCTTCAACTCAGAAATGGTGCACATAGGTCTTCACATCTAATACTGCAGGTGTTATATAATCAGCCCTAATCTGCTTCTGCCACTGCTACAACTCTGGAGGCTCCGCCGGTGCACGCACGCACACTTGCACACAATAGACTCCACATGGACCTTCACACACAGTTGCTCACACACCTCCCCCAGCCACATGGACACCACTGAACTATGAACACGGTTATGTAGTAGCTCTAGTACTCAGCTGCTGAAAGGAAATTATTCCCACTCATCAGAATGAGAATATGTCTGCTTAGCCTGCTGACCCTTCATAAGCATGTTAGGGATAAACCACCGAAGCTCTGTGCCACTTAGATGAAAAAAAAAAGCTGAAAAATTTTAATACCACCTTCATATGAGTTCCATGTAACTGAATAATTTAAAACTGCATCAACTGCCACAAATTTTTGAACACTGGATGGCACGATATCTTCAAGCTGATAAGTATGCATCAATGTCAAAATATATATGTTTGGTCTGATCCAACTACTACACAAATACATGGGTCTTAGCTAACCAGATGCTGGGTTTTCTTAAACAACTGAGCTCTGTTCCATTAAACCAAGTTTACTAAACATGCCAGGGTTTTTGAAGTCTGACTTACTGTCAGTTATACTAGTCTGGACACTTATGCTGAGAAACTAACCTGCTCCAGGACAGGCTAAAAGTCAGGCTAGGTTGCTGCCTAACCAGAGTTCCTGTAACAATGACTGGACAGGAAAGCAAAGATTTTACTACTGATTCTCTTATATACTACCATATTATTGGACTTTATTAACCAATATCAGTCAAAAAATGTAAGTTTAACTTAAAAAAATCACATAAATATAAATAATAGGATGCAGACCTAAATATATGTTCACTAATATGGCAAAGTTTTAGCCTTATACTTCATAAAATAAGTCTTAATCAAAATCATGCCAATGGAATGATGGTAGCTACAAAAACAGAAATGTATGGCATAGCTAGCACACTGTCAATATTTTAGATAACCCTTTAAAGTTCCTAAGATGTATTTCCAGGGGCGCTTACATCCTATAAAGAGAAGCCAAACTCTCCATGACTCCTCGGTACTTCGCAGCCTGGATTTAATCAGGTTCTATCAAAATATTTTATTACATTTCAGCTCAGTTTTTTCTTGCATTCAATCAATCAATCAACCAGCAACTTCTTGCCAGCTTTTCACTCTGGTTTTGTTTATAGCACATGTATGACCTTTCACTGGTTATTAGATGTTTAAATTCTTCATATGTTTTTAATAGTAGGCACTGCTCGGTAGCCATGAGCATCGCTGTTCTATCTGTACCACGGCTGTTTGCCACGGTGGATGGATTTGATCCATGCTGGATCTCTTGACGTTCACATGCAGTCAAGCCACTTGAACCTCACATTAGCTTGATTGTGTGACCTTCATTTTACCTTCATGGAAACACTTCACCCCTGATTAATTAGTTAGGTTCATTCAAGTCACATGCTGGCTTTCTGACCAATTTGTCAAATCTAAGTTTCATATGTGCTCTTTCATATTTGCTCTGTTTTTGGTCTCCTGAGAAACGAACAGCGCTGTGCAAAATAACAGGCACTAAAGATATTTAAATTCTTATTCTATTCCATGCAGCACCATCTGCCTGGCATCAGACTGATTCTAAGTTAACTATACCGCAGAACAACTACAAATGTAAACATACAAGCAGAGTCATAAAGAACTATCATAGTAGCCATTTCATTTTTGTAAAACTCAGTTCAACATTCACTGTGTAATAGATTTAAATTGTGATGGCGCATTACCACATGACGTACCATCAAAAGCATGACCGTCACAGAAGGAGGACAGCATGAATTTGTATAACCACTGACACGACAGCTTAAATCCTGGGTGAGACACACTGCATAATGTATATCCTGAAATGAAGCTTTTGCCATTTGCTAATAGCACTGATTCAAATTGCAACTTGGATTTGAAATTGGGTGATTGTTCAGCCACATTCAGGACCACATTTGCCATGATGACACATTGACAAACCCAGTCACACTGTCACGGCTGAGTCCAAGAAGTCCTGCAACAGATGGTATAGCCCCCACAGAGCCCTGATCTCAACATCATTCAGTCAGTCTGGGATTACATGAAGAGACAAAAGCAAATGGGGCAGCCTAAATCCAAAGTAGAACCACTGCTGATGTATGTAAACTGGTTAATTTTAGTTTATCTTCTGTTTACTGTCTAAAATTACTAAACAACTACTGTTGGAAGCACCCTCACTTCAGTTTTAGTGCCTTTGCGCAGCACTCTGCATTAAATAACAATGTGAACAGTCGCTTGTAGTGTTGCGAGGCACTCGGGTGTCATTGTCTTTCTGGGTTTTCTCTTAAAATGTGCATTCACAATGGCATCCAGTGCCACAGTGCAAAAACATCTGGCTCAAACAGGCTGCAATTACCGTACCGTCCGCACACACGAGTATGCACATACACACAGACACCATGTGCACTTCATAAAACAGTTATTCTCTTGACTGCACCATGGATGGCACACACACACACACACACACACACACACACACACACACACACACACACACACACACACACACACACACACACACACACACACACACACACACACACACACACTCCAACCACGTGCTGAGCTGCTGCCAGTCATGTGACAGTGCCTTCCCCTCTTACGCAGGGCATCATCACCCGATTATCTATTTTTTCTCTCTCTCTACACACACACACACACACTTCCCCTTTCACTCAGTGCATTCCTCCACTTTTACCAGGAAGACACTACAAAGTTCAGCGTGCGGCATGTGTTGAAACCAGCCGAAAAAAAAAATCACAATGAGAAAGTGAAACCTTCTGCTTCAACTGTCTGGCTCAGTCATCTCTCGATCACTGCTGTTACCAGTGGGAGGATGGGAAACCTCAGAGATCAAAAGCGGTGCTGTCAGACAGTAACAAATACTCTCTTTTCAGCTGCTTCACATCAGCTGCTTGTGTGCGCAAAAATAAGTTTCAGTACGTTCCAAATCAAGTCATGATCTAAACGCGCCTCTTCAAGGGGATTAATTGACAATCTGGCTGCAATAAAAGCCCTTGTGTGCTATTAAATACAATTAAAATGCAACAATGCAGTGTCATACAAGCCTCACCTGGGCAGCAGAGCGAGCGAGCGGAGATGAAGGTCTTCTCCTCTTCAGCTCCACACACTTCCTCAGCTTACAGATCTGGTGGCTGGTCCTGCGGTTGAGGCAGCAGCTGCACTGGCCACAGCTGGTCTTCCTGAGGCACGGCTCGCACGTCCCGCACCTGCTCCGCTTTTTCCTCTCCTTCTTCTGTGGTTTTGGAGCCATCCAGAAGAGCGAGCCGGCCCCATCTGGCCCCCAGGATCCGGGCAGAACAGACGGGCTGGGCTCTCCATATCCTGCCTCTGATTCAGTGTCAAAAGAAAAAGAGGAGCGAGTGCTTTCTGAGCTGCAGGAGAAGGTGGAGCTACTGTCCAGAGAAGGAGTTGAGATTTTTGGCACTGAGTCCTGCGCCGGCGCTGCGACCTGAACGCCGTCCTCGCTGAGGTTTGGTTCGGCTGCAGCGGGGTCCGTGCTTGACAGACCAACTAGTGACAAGGACAGCAAAGATGTCGCTTTCTCGGTGTTTTGCTCCAACTGCTCCCGACTGGATTCACTATCTTTGGTCTGCGTCTCTGCTGGTGTGCAAGCTTGTCTTTCTCCCTGAGGAGAATGGATCTCCAGGCTTTGCTGTTGTTGTCGTTCCCCTTGGTTTGAGTCCCGTAAGTTGGTAGTTGTGAGGGAGTCCCTCCGGATAATAACCGGCGTATTTCTTTTCACTACTACAGTCCGCACCATCAGGGTAGTTTCAGGGACTGAAGCTGAAGACCCTAGAAACTGAGGTTTAGCACCATGAACGGTAGGTTGAATATCTGTCTTACCCTGGCTCAGAACCTCTGGTTCAAGTGACTCTGAGGTGGAGGGGGCTTTGGTGGGTTTTGAGGTAGCTGTGTTGGAGACCAGTAGCACACGTGCAGCTGATTCTGACAGTGCTGTCAGTCCCTTGTTACAATGAGGTGGATGTGGGCTTTGACAGGCTGGAGTGCTGGTTTGGGAGTCAGCAGGATTGATGGAAACATCACTCTCCCTTTCTTTATTGCCTCTGTCGTCACTCTCACCATCACCCAGCCTCTCAGAAATCTCCTCTGTCTCTTCCATGGTCTCATTTTTTCTCTCTGCATCCAAACTCTCTCCTTTCTCATGATTTAACTCCTCTTTTCTCTCGGTGACAACACTTTCATCCATCCTATTCTCTTTCATGTCCAACGTGTTAGCTTTCTCTTGTTGGACAGTGCACACATCATCCCGCTTAACATTTCTGGCAAGATTATCAAGCTTATTTTCAAGGATAGATGAAGTGTCATTTCCCTCTTGGCTGCTCTGCACTCTTGATGAGCCGGTGCTTGTTAACTCTGAGGACTCAGAGGGCCGATCTTCACTCCTGTCGCTGCAGAGTTTTAGCTGTCCGTCAACATCATCGCTACACACTGGGGCTCCGATGACACACTTCAGGTCACCTTCACCGTTGTGGCTGACAGTCTGTTTGTCTTGCTGGGCTGTTGGACTGTCATAGTGGCGCTGCACACAGTCCTCCAGTGTGTCATTACATGGTGGTGAATCAGCTTTAAGAGGGCTGCCCTCTTTAGCGTCACTGACTCCGTCTTTGTCACTTGCAGGAGCTTCAGCATCAGTTTTTAGACAAACTGGAGGGATTTCTTCATTATCGTCATCATCGTCTAGTTTCTCATTTTCCTCACTGAGAGTTGAATCGTCGATGCGGGTGCTTGACGGCTGGATTCTTGTGTTTCCATGCTGGGGTGCCACTCTCTTCCCAGCGCGCCCTCTGCTGCTTTTCCCACCTCTGCAAGATTCAGCAGGCTGACAGGGAGTAACAGACACCTGCGTGCCCCGCTGGGACTTCCTCCGCCCGAGCCGGTCTCGTAGGTTGCCAGAACGGTTGGGCAGATTGCTGGAGCGTCTAAGCCGTGCAGATCCTGTTACATGTGTGGGATGGTTAACTCTGCCAGGGGACCTCCCGGGTCCTGTGCCAGCCCCTCTTCCACGGGGGCTTCGGCCTGACTGCGCCTGGGCCCTGGTTGTTGACCTCTTGGCTTCTGCAGGTGCTTTCTGCGGCCTCTCCGCGGCTCTTCCTCTGGGCTTATTCGAGTTGCAGGTTTGCCTCTTGGTGCTGACCACTCTTTGGCCATTTCTCCTCTGGGCGGGCGTTTGTCTCCTGGTGGGTTTGGTAGTAGCAGGCATGGCTGAGGGTGTTTAGGGGAGGATTTCTGGCAGCCGGCATGAGAGCCAAGTGAATGTTTATCTTCCGGTGCGCACACAATTTTTTTTATTTGCTCGTTTCTTTTTTAAAACCCTCCTGTTTTGTGTTTTACTGTCACACTGTTGAGTTATAATTCTGTTGGTATTGTGTAATTGCAGTGCATGACCTAGAAAAACAGAGAAGGGAAAAATGAAAAATACTTTCACTGGGTTAAAATACAATTTGAATGACAAATAGCAGAGCAAACGCACAGTAAACATCAGGTGCAATTTGAAGGCTTACAATATGGTAGTACTATAATAATAAAGATATTTTTTTTACTTTGGCTGGCAAAAATGACACGCCTGAAATATCTCCCAGGACGAGCAAGTGCTGTTAGGATAATAAATACAAAATAGGGCGCATTTAAGCAGTAAAATATGTGGAGTAAAGGTGTACATGGACATTATAAAAACAAATACTACAGCTCCAGAGTGGCTTTAACAGTTTAAAGGGCAGGCAGGGCTTTGGCCGGAGGTCGGATCCTGTTTTCGTCTCTGACTGGCGGAAGAGAGGGTTATTACCGAGTAAAAAAAGGGGGGGAAAAAACGCCTTCACCGCGGCTGTTTATTATTATTTTGCACTTGACCGCTGTCATTTAAACCACCGCGTTCCCTACGAAGCTCAACGCGCCCGCAACGCTCACTTCTGTACAGATTGTTTTGCTTGCCGCGGTGTTTTTTTATTTACACATTTACGACTAAAATGCTTTACATACCACAGAGAGACAGTTGCACTGTCTGAACTGCTAATAATACTCCGCTCCAGCGAGACAGCGAGACCTTGTATTGGTTTCCCTCCTCGGCAAATATAGACGGCTGCTAAGTTCAATCCTCTCTCGACGCTGACACATGGACATGATACCAGCACCGACGGCGTGAAGCGGACACCGGGCTGGATAGCAGCTTTTCGCCGTGCTCCGCGTCGTCTTTTACGGAGCACGACACCCGTTAAAATGTAAATCTCTCTTATGTCAATCCATTCAGGGCAGCCCCGCTCACTCTCCCTCCACCAGACGCAACCTACGGTCTCCGCTGGCCAAAAACTCGTCGTCGGCTCTGGAGGGAGGAGTGGACGGGAAAACCCGGAGTGGAGTTCAGCTGCCGCCTGTCCCAGCAGAGCGACGGGTGGCAGGAGGGTGTAAAAACCGACGAGAACAGAGGTGAGAAGAGGGTAATAAATCACTTATTGCACGCTTATAGGCATCTGCAGCGTTTGCCATGTATGTGGCTTGGTTGTTTTTCCCAGAACGCTTACAAAAATAAAATTCAGGGAAAATTGACATTGACATTCCTTTTCCCTGACCTTTACTTTCCTCCAGCAAACTGCCCAAGGAAAGTTTCACAAAGGAACATTCAGGTAACATTTTCAGAACGTCTCTGGTTGCTTGTGTTGTACAAAAATTCCCAGGGTCTCCAAAATAAACCTCAGAGAAAATCCAGGACAAAGATCTTGCACTTTTATTTTTCACTTTCCTTTCCTATTTTTTCCTTTTCCTTCAGGGAACCCTTCTGAGAACCCTTGAAGGTTTTGCAATATAACATTTATGTAACCTTCATGGAACATTCAGAGAATGTCTCAGGCTGTTAAGTTTCTTTTTTGGTACAAAAGTTCCCAGATTGTTCCCAGAGGGTTCAACAAAAAAATAATTTAAAAAAAATTTCAACAAAAAAGTAATAAAAAAAATAAAATAAAATAAATTCTGGGAGCAGTCTTTGGACTTTCTTTTCCATAAGGGAATGTTCCTTGAAGGTGTCACAAAGCAACATTCAGGTAACATTCTCAGAAGGTCTCAGGCTGTTTAGTTGCTTATGTTTTGCAAAAATTCCCAGCGTCTCCAGAATAAAATTCAGGGCACATCCAGGACAAAGATGTCTGACTTTTCTTTCCTTTGGGGAACTATCTCTGAGTACTCCTGCAGGCTTCCCAAAGTAACCTTCAGGAAACCCTCAGGAGATATTCACAAAACGTCTCAGGCTGTTAGGTTGTTTTTCAGTAGAAAAGTTCCTGAAGGTTCTGCAAAATTTGACTTTAACTTAACAGGGTATTTTCCTCAAATGATCCCTGAATGTTATTTTTGCAGAACATTGTTTGCACAACCTTCAAAATACTGTCAGGGAAAGTTCTGAAATATATTAACAAAGTCACAGGTATGTTAAAAGCCACAGTTGAGCTGACTGGATATGAGTGTGATCAGTTTAAAGTGTAGTCCCAATTCTCCTTTATCAAATATGTTCTTGTCAGTTTTAACCTTAAACTTAAACACAGGACACTTCTATGTTCACACAAACGCTACTGGGAGCACCATTTACGTTCCCTGTAAGTTACAGAAAAGGAACCTAACATTAGAATGAAACTTGGTGCATGCTTCAGGCTGTTGGTGCTTTCATCTTACTAGCTAATCCCAATATGAAAATAATGTAAATAACATCTAACATTGACACAGGTGAGGCATTCAAGGCTCAGGAGCAGCATCTGCACAATCAGGAATCAAGTTAAATCAAGTAATCATAATAAAAGTAACCCAACAGTGTAAGATGTTATGGAAATGTTCCCTGAAGGTTTTCACAAAATAGCAGTGAAGTAACCTTCGTAGAACCTTTCCAAAAATGTGGGTTACTGCACATTACCTGGAGACTCTCTTAAAGGTGTTTTGTGAAAACTTTATGGAGCATTTTGTTAACAATGAACAGAGTCATACTTACAAACTTTCCCAGAACATCTGAGGCAATTAGGTTGCTTTTTTCTGTGGAAAGGTTTTCCGGAACATTGTCGAAAGTTTCTCCAAGAAGAAAATCCATGCATCGTTCCGGGAAAAGTCTCTGAACTTTCCTTTCCTTTAGGGAACGTTCCCTGAATGTGTTTTGACTGTTTTCACAACATAAAAACTTTTTGCAATTATCAAAGTCATACTTACAAACATTCCCAGACAGCTTCTTTCTTGTAAAGAAGTTCCTAGAATTTTAGCTGACAGTTACAAAAAACAAACCTTCGGAGATGGTCTGTGAAATAAACTAAATGTTACTTTGTTGTAACATTTTTGAAACTTGCTATCACAGCAATAGGTAACATTCAAGGCTGGCTTGAAAAGCAAGCTTGCTGTGTTTTTAATTGAGTTTACTATTAGTTCATTGTTAGATTTCTAAGTCATTAATGCAAAATCACAACTTAATGTCATGTTTCGGTGTCGTAAATCTAAAGATAATATAAAATCAAGCCATAAATCTATTAAGTCCATCATCAGCGCTGTTCCTCCTTCCTCCTTTCAGACGCGTCATCTGCGTCATTATCATGCGACTGTTTTTGGCGAGCAGCCGTCAGTCGTCTGCGGGCGAAGGGCACGAATGTTGTTACCTTCTAAGTGCCTCAGATTGGCTCGTAACTGGAGCTTTTAATCAGATTTTCAAGTGAAACAGTAACTCTCTTGGGTACATTATGAGCCGGTATCGCCAGTAACGCTTCAATATTGAGAACAGCCTGGATTAAATCGGGGAATGAGGAAAACGAGGGAAGGAGGCAGCTCAGCGAAGGAGAAGCAGATTTGTTGAACAGATTTCATCAGACCAACGATCCACTTTCCTGCTGTTGTTGCCCCTGTTGCACTTCAGGTTATCTGGTGAGTATCACTTTTAAATCGTCAGCCAGGACTGAACAGTTGATCGATTTCAAATCACAATTGAAAACAGTGCTATCAGCAAATCGCAAAGGCTGTAGTTTAGGATGTACAGTTTGCAGCGTGTCTGACCCAGGACTTATTTTTTCGTTATATTGTTGGTATTTTAGTAGAATCCTTAATAGACTTGATTACAAAATGTGCAGATGCTAACCCGGAGCCATGAATGACCTACATGTTTCAATGTCAGAGGCTGTGTACAGAAAGTTCCTGTTATTCCCTGAGTGACATTACTTTACTTTTTAAAAATTATTATTACTTTATGTATTTAACTGAACACAATCACAGCTTTGTGACAGTTCTTCTGTCATGTATGGCATTATAAAATGTAATAAACACATGTTTGGGGCTGTTTATATCATTGGGTTCTGACCCTTGTTTTAGACTAGAGAGCATGTAATATTTTGATATTTAATATGGGGTTTCATTTGGGTTTGAGCCATCATACGATTTGAATCAATTACAGTATAGACACTGAGCTTAAGCTTTAAAAATGTTCATGCTAATTGCAATATCTGTTAGAAAAAAAATCACAATTCGATATTTCCCCAAAATAATTTTGTCTGTTTGTAGAAATAAAAAATAAACTTACACCAGTGTTCCTTAAGTAATTAAAACCAGATAACTTGCTTTTCTCAAACAGATGTCTTCTGTATTGTCTTTAAACAGTACCTGCATGTTCATGGTCATGTGTGTTTGCAGTGTTTTTATCAAATTCTGCAGCCATGGATGTGGCAGATTCCTGATTAGAGGCGATGACATCGGAGGCTGCGGTCTCCACATCTCCCAGCATGAGCAGCGCCCCGGCCAAGAGGGACTACTACTGGGTTCGCTCCTTTGTAGCTGGAGGTAGTGATTTGACACGTCAACGTACAAATCAGTTTCACATCTGTTATGATTTGCTTGGGTAGAATTTCACAATAGGATACAAGTTCACACCTCTCACAGGTGTCATCACCACAGAAATATGTTGCACTTTGCTTTACTGTCTCATTCTTTGTCTTGTGAACCAGGACGTGATGCAGGAAGTGAGGCTCCGTTGTTGAAGTTATTTACAAAAACACTAAACATACTCCTTTGGAAAGTTCAGTGGTGTTTCAAACTACATGAAAACCTATCAGCAAATATGATAAATTATTTCCTGGTGTTAGCTTTCTTCTGCAAACAGAGGGAGACTTTCCCTTCATTGGCCAATAATAGCATGTGACACATGAATAAAAACCAACACAATCAGTCATGAAGTTACTTCACACACTTGCAGCAACTGTGTAAATACACCAACAAACTGAAATGCAGTGCTTTTTTTTAGGAGTACTTGAGCACTTTTTTGCTAAATTAATCATTATACACAGACTTTATCCCTATAGCCTTAAAGCATGCTGCTCTACTTTTAGCACAATAGCAAAACCTACATGATTGAAGTTGATCTCATTTTCAAAATTCAGAAAAGCTGAATTTTTACGTACAGACAGATGTTGGATTTAAACATATTTTGGCTTGAAGACCATCTCCATCCCACATTGCACTCATATCACCCACAAAACTCATGACACAGTGCAGCCTTTGTCATTTCTTGCAGTTATCACACCTTGTTCCCGTCGTTCTGGCTGCTTACTACTTTGAAACTCTTTTGTGATGACAATGAACGAGCTCGTTTCATTGTCACTTCCACCCAAGATGCATGAATAAAAGGTTTCTTTCAGCTCTGTCAATTAAACGATCTGCATTTGTGTAGCACCGTTCTCCTTTAGCACCAGTGGTGTCGGAGTTGCTATGCAAGGTTTTTGCCTGCTATCAGAAGCAACTTGGGGTTTGGTTTCTCGCCCAGAGGACATTTCAGTATTGAGAGGGGATCAAACATATTCCCTGTGATTAGTGGAAAACCCGCTGTAGCACTTCAGCCACAGCTGCACATTACACTCAGTACAGACTAATCCAACTGTGTATTCTGTCTAGAGTGGTTCTCTTCCTTCTCTTCCAGAGAGGCTGCTGTGTCTTGTTTTGAACTCCTTGCCACAGTCAGTAAATGTCAACACAGAAGCTCAATTGACCATACAATCACGTGTGTTGCCATCGCATGCCTCAGATTTTGATCCGCAGTGACCAGCCTGAAAGTCTGAGGCTGTTTGCAAATGCTGGGCCCTTTTCCTTGATTGATTCGCTCAAGTTAAAATAAGCACCACTCTTTCAGCTGTATGATAGGTTGCACATTTAATCATAATTGTGTTGATGTTTCTCTGTTTTTGTTTAGGTGTAGCAGGATGCTGTGCCAAGACTACCATCGCTCCTCTGGACAGAGTCAAGATTCTCCTTCAAGCCCAGAGCCCCCATTACAAACATCTGGGTAAAACATCAGCAGCCAGACATGGAAGGTGTTTGTTTTCTCACATCTGTACCGCTGGAGTGAAACTTGTCTACTTTATGTTACAGGAGTGTTTTCCACTCTCAGAGCTGTGCCACAGAAAGAAGGCATCCTTGGATTGTACAAGGGTAACGGGGCAATGATGGTCAGGATATTTCCTTACGGAGCCATCCAGTTCATGGCCTTTGACAAATATAAAAAGGTACAGGATGCACTTTATATGCACTTTATTGCATAAGAACATTCACGAAAGCTGAAATAAAAAAAGAGAGATAACTTGACGACAGAAGGCTGCTTGGGGAAATGTTATTTGCTTTTATGTGAATATAATTTTTCCGTTACATCATATTGTTGCACTGTGGGATTTTTTTTTCTTTGCTCGTGCATTGTTTTAATTGGTGAAACCACTGACCTTCCACCCTGCTGATGCTGATAGTTTTTGCTTTACAGCTGCTAAGTAAACAGATTGGAATCTCTGGGCACATCCACCGCCTCATGGCAGGATCTATGGCAGGTACTGATAAGACTCTCATTTTCATTCAGCTGCATGACATGCACTCTACTGCCATTGATGTTGCGGCTCTGACTTTTCCTTCTCATGTCATTGTCATTTGTTCTTCTTTCATCAGAGATTTGGTTTAAAATTTTCACCTTACTACGAACTGTCTCACAAACTAAATCATCAAAATTTGTTAATGAGTGTCAGTAAATCTTCAAGACAAGAGACCTAAAGGAGGAGTCAGAGTGGACTCTTGTGTTTTGTTTTCCATCGGTTTCTTGTGATGTGTGTTTCAGGGATGACTGCAGTGATTTGCACCTACCCTCTGGATATGGTCCGAGCCAGGCTGGCCTTTCAGGTGAAAGGAGATCATCGTTACACTGGAATTGCCAATGCTTTCCACACCATTTACCTTAAGGTGATTTCCTAGCGACCAACTTCTCGAACAAAAACCATGGTCTCTGCAAATATCTTAGTTCCACAGCGGGATTTTAATCCTGCATGTGTTTGTCTGTTATTCTTTGTTTTTTGCTAAGGAGGGGGGCGTTTTAGGCTTCTACAGGGGACTCACCCCAACACTTATTGGAATGGCCCCTTATGCAGGTGATTTGTTTGAGGTTATCTTCCAGTTTTGTAATGTAATTATGAACCAAGATCATTGCGTTCTTTGTGTAGCATTAGCTTGACTCTAGATCTCCCCCATGTCCCCCCAGGTCTCTCGTTCTTCACCTTTGGCACCTTGAAGAGTATTGGCTTGAAACATTTCCCAGAGATGCTGGGACGCCCCTCCTCAGACAACCCTGACGTGCTCATTCTGAAAACTCACGTCAACCTGCTCTGCGGAGGAGTCGCCGGTGCCATCGCTCAGACAGTCTCGTAAGTGCTGCAGGTTTCAAGATTAAGACTCCTGACTTGGCTGGCTCAGTTGTGGTGCCTTGCTGAGTGTTGCTATCAATTGCACTGATTTATTGATGGGTTTTGTCTCCAGGTACCCCTTTGATGTGGCTAGAAGAAGAATGCAGTTAGGTTCTGTGCTTCCCGACTCCGAGAAATGTGTGTAAGTATCTCCACTTCGCCTACGACTCTTATTCTGATAAATAATGCTGAGAAAAAAAATGTTGGCCATTGCATTATCTATTACTGATGTGTTTTGATTCTAACAAAGAGACGAATAGTTGCTTGAGTATTGTGTTCTCAAGTGGTCCGATTTGATTAGTCACAGCTGACCCAATAAAAGAGAAATGAAGGGGAAATAATTGCAAGAATGCACTGTAATAATGAATACCAATAGAAACAAAAACAGCTCACAACACAGTGCTGAAGAGCGTCATCATTTCGTAAGAGGCAGGTTCAGAGCTCATCTAACTACGGAATTAATTGCTACTCATTCCTGCTTTGAAGAAGTCATAAATGGATCTTCATTTGGTTGAGATGAATTTTGACAGAAGCCTCAGGAAAGCTGCTGTGCACTCTGCAGAATCAAATCTGTATTATTTGGCCCCTATTTTCTTCTTGCACTCTGTTGGTTGTGTTTTGACATTAATGTGAGAGCCCCCTCTAAAAATACTTGATTCCGCATTCAGTTTTGTAAGCAGAGTTTGATTATCTGAACTCTTAAAATTGGAGAAGAAATTCCAGAGGTTTGGGGGCTGTTTACGTTAGATAAAAGCGTCAAAGCCCAAACTTTAAATAGAATAGCAGCAACTGAGCTGTAAAGCTGCAGCAACATACCGTTCATACCTGTTGAAGTTCACATGATGCCAGTCCGAACACTGCGCATTGTTCTGGCACTATCTGTGTTCCGCTGGATATCTAAGATGTATTCACCCGTTCCAGTCAATGCATCAGAACCCAAGACAGGCTTTTGTATAACATGGCTTCTCTTCATCATCTGAGGGTAGTTCCTGAGAGCACAAAGTAAATGGATTGATCGTGCCTGTAGTGCCAAAAAGAAAAACTGCAAATTGTTCTGTAAAAAAAAAGGTTGAAATATTTAATACTGAACTGTCAGCTCAACATAGTCAATAGGAATTTAAGTTTAAGTGTATATAGTAAAAAAAAAAAAAAAACAATCCTGAGGACCTGACTTCACACAAAATGTAAGAACACCAACTTTAGCTTTCCATTTTTCTCTCCGTTCTTCTAAAAAAGTGTATGATTTTGTATCTTACACCCCAACAGATCACTGGTCAAGACCCTGAAGTACGTGTATCAGCAGTATGGGGTCAAGAAGGGATTGTACCGAGGCCTTTCTCTCAACTACATCCGCTGCGTCCCCTCTCAGGCCGTGGCCTTCACCACCTATGAGTTCATGAAGCAGGTCCTCCACCTGAACTAGTCGCTGTTTTTGTATCTTCCGTTGAAGCAGATCGACCTCAATGTTTCCTTCGGAGTGATCTGAGGCTCACTCGCTACGTCTTAAACTCTTCTGGGTTGGATTTGCCTTTTCCTTGGGTTCACTGAAGGCACCAGGAGAGTCATTTAATGCTGAAAAAGGAAATTGGATATCGTCTGTCCGGTATCATTCCGCTTTCCTTCATGCAGTTTGGACTCACCACTTTTTTTTTTTTTTTTTTTTTAAATTCGACCACATGACATGTGGCTTGAATCTCAACAAGTCAACCATAAATGTCTCAATGGACACAGAGGAGCAGCAGCACCTTTAGTCTGGCTACATTGGTCTGATGGTTTGTGGCAAATATCTCTTCTCAATGCCACCACAACCCTTTGAATGTGGAGAAACACCCTTATTCAGCAAGCACAGATGTCCACATGCTCTTATTTTCTCTATATTTCATATTCTGTGACTATAAGCTGTTTAAAATGATCAAATTAGCTCACCAAACACCATTATATTTCAAGCAGTTTTTTTTTTTTTTACAAAGAAAGAATTTGAGTGATGTCCTCATCGTCTATCATGTCTTCTTTTAAAATCTTGGTGAAATATTTAGTTACTGCTGAAAAATTTCTGGGATTGTAAATTATTTGATGGTTTGAAATGTTTTGCGTTTTCAGGGCTTAGTGTGTCTTTAATTTAACTTTGCAGTAACTTTAGAAAAAGTTGCCATTTGCGCATTTGCCTCTTTTTTTTTTTTAAACACAAATCAGTGTAACACTGTTTACCTGCACATTTAAAAAACAAAAAAAAAGATGCAGTAGCCTGTGTGGCACAGGATTTTATTTTGAAATGACCTCACATTTTTAGGCCAGACCCTGAACATAGCAGTTACTGTATGCATTTTTTTCCCCCAACGCTGTAAAACCTTTGCTTTTACGTTGGTTAATGTGCGCTCAGATATTTGGTTTGTTGCTTTGGTGGTATTTAATTTTGCTCAGATGTTGGGATATTAATATAATATGGATATTGGTCTGACATGTTTGACAGAAGGGACTGGGGAGTAATTTGCACTTCATGACTGCAGCTTTTTCATCCTTTATTTATTGAAATACTGACCTGTTGCCACTGGGTGGCAGCATTGACATAACATTGTTTAGTTTGCCATCAGAGCTGGACACAGCAGACAAATTGAATGCATATTTTATCAGTTGCAAGTCAGATTCGGATCATTCTGGGTCTCCCCCCCCCCCCCCCCCCCCCCCATTTTGCTCAACCAAAGCAAGTGACAATCATGTAGGTGGTTTTCTAAAGCAGTTCAGCAAATATATGCCAATCAGGCTTAACATTTTGACCATCTGCCTGATACTGTGTTGGTCCCCCTTATGCCATCAAAACACTCTGAGACATTGAGCATAAACAAGAGGACCTTTCAGGATGTCCTATAAGGGTCTGGCACCAGGATGTTGGCATTGGATCCTTTGGGTACTCTGGGTTGTGCCTTGGGGCCTCTGAATCAAACTTGATCCACAGCATCCTGTTGATCAGAGTGGGGTCTAGGAAGTTTGGAGGTCAAATCAATGTCTTGGGTGATTGTCATGTTCCTCAAGATGTTCCTGATTGTTTGATGTTTTTGTGACGTGGTGGGGTAGACCAGTGACATTTGGGATTGCCATTTGCATGAGGAAGTAGGCTTGTTCTGGGACATTTATTTTGGTTTTCAAGTCTCATCAAGGGGAGAGCCAAATCCAAAGCTTTCCAGCAGAACATCTCATTGTACCAACATAATCAATGTCATTCACTTCACCTGTCAGTGGTCATAATATTGTGGCTGATCGGTGTATCGGACTACTCACTGGAGCCTCTGTATGGCTGTTTGCATTCACTGTCCCAGGACGACTGAACGTCAATTGCTGAGTGAAAATATTATTTGATCACTTTCACCACTGCGCCTCTTCAGTTTGTTGAACAAACTTCTAGTTTTACAGCCTCTTGCCGCCTTTTGCATTTAATGTCTTACTTCGCTGGTGTGATTGCTATCCTTTATTGACAGTTGTCCACACAGTAGATGATGTAGTTATCTTCTATTTGTAGTAAGATGACTGTATATGAATGGTGAGAACTGCAAAGAACAGATGTCTTAAAACAGTGGTTTCCAACCTTTTGGGCTTGTGACCTCATCAAATGAGACTGCGTCTGTGTACGACTACTCTTTACAGTTTGCATATTTCCATCAAAGAGGCAGTTTTCCCTTGATATTACCTCATTTGAATAATTGGCAGAGGCCTGAAGAAGGGGAACCAAGAGATTTATCACAAAAAACAGCCCAAAAAAAATAGTTGACTGCCTAAATGCACAAACACAAATTTGCACAGAACACAGCGGTTTTCTTTATCTTCATCCCATTAAATGTAGTCCAACACTAAATCCACTCAGGTCCCGCACGGTTTAAAAGACATGTTTTGACTTGTAAAGCGGCCATGCTCAAGCTAAACTAGTGGTGTTTGGTTGTTCTTTAAAGACGCCATCTGGTGAAAATCAAGATTTTTAGCTTGTTAACGTGTCCACATGGTGGGTTGCACATGCTGGACGCCACATGACGAGCAAGCAGCAGCAGCAGCAGCAGCGTACCAGTGACAGTCAGTAACAGTCAGACTTCCAGGGCTCCAGATGTAACAAACTGAAGTAACTAATTCTGTTAACATACAAGGAGGGGCTTTCTCTACCTTTATTCTCGACAAAATCATCAGTTTCTGGTTCAAAAATGTGCAACAGTGACATAACTTGCTATTGTGTAGTGTAGTTTTACAGTGTTTGTGCAGAGTTGTTGGCGAGCTGGTGTGCCTGAGCTGCACGGAGCAAAAGAGAGGTGGGCGGAGATACAGCTCTACACATTCTTGAGGAAGCAATGGTGTTAAGTCAAATATCCACAAGTAAGAACTGTTCTGTGGATGTCAACATGCAACTCAAAGTTAGTCTCAGATTAGAAAGTAGTACAATAACAGCAACAACTGCACATGTGGCGTCTTCAGCTGACCGTGTACGCGTCCACAAGGGAGTATGATAAAGGTTTAAGCCATGTTACTGCAGGAAGAGCCTGTTTTCAAGAAAGAAAGCTTCTAAATATTTATCTTTGGTATGGAAAGTTACATTTTTAGGGGTTAAATTGATGATTGGGAAAGGACTAAATGTGTTCTGGCCACACACACACATGATTTGTAAAATTCTACAGTTTCATTTAGCAGATGATGTTATCCAAAGCAGAGTAGATGCAACACAAGCAGGGATCTAGTCCGGAGAAAACAACCTGCATAAGAGCCATAAAACAAGCTCAAGTGTGATAGTAGGACTGTGGTGTCTATAGGCGATGTAGACAACAGAACAGAGTTTGGTAACTCGTTCCACCACCAGAGAACCACAGAGGAGAAGAGTCTAGCTATCGACTGGCCCTGTTGTGTTAGTTGTATCAGGCATCTTTTATTGGCCGAGCATAGACCTGAATGAGAGAGTTCAGGTAGAAGGGAGCTGATTTTTTCTGGCTTTATTTGATAAGAGAGATAGGAAATGGGGAGAAGAGTTGGGGGAAGACATGCAGCAAAGGGCCACAAGCGGGAATCGAACCCAGAGACCAGCCCCTATACATGGTTCGCCTGCTTAACCCTTTGAGCTATACAGGCACCCAAAGGGAGCTGATTTGATCAGGTTGTGGGGTACAGACCCCCAGGTTGGGAACCACTTCTGTAAAATGCTAAGATATGCTGAATGTTCACACGGACTACTGAGCAGTTTAAAAGCTATTTACTTTAGAGGAAGTTAGGTGTAGAAATGGTGTTGTTCAACAGTTGAACAAAAGATTAAACATGTGTGAACATATAATTCTCCCAAATCTAAAAGTATAACTGAATAAGACCTCTATGTAAGTTTTGATTTTAAAACAATGAATGAATGCAATGTTGAACTGTTCCCACCTCCCTGGGTTTTAGAGTGTAGCTTCACACTTTGAGTGGTGGCAAGTGGCAGCTAGCTAACATTTTGAAAACAAAATATAGTTTGTGGTGACAGATCTTGTTTTAATGCTGCCACTTATTCATCCTGCCGTGTACATGGCTTTCATTTACTGCTCTTCTGATTTCCATGTTAGGTTTCAAGCACAGGATCTATCACTGTTGTTACTGTTTTTCTAGTTCTCCGGTGTCTTGTCTGTACATCCAGATCAGCTCTGTTCCTGCTGCTCATTGCAACTGATAGAGAATTAGTCAGATGTTTATGTGTAAATGTACATGATTGCTAATATGCTGTTCTATCTTATCAGGTTCTGTTAGATATGACTGAAAGAAGATTAACCGTTTTGAGAACGAACAATGAAAATGCCTTTTTTTTGTTTTATTATTCTCTTTGTACCTCTTCAGTTTCATGCTTTTTATAAGCAGTGTCTGAATTACATTACATGCCATCTTCTTAAAACAACGCTGAGTCTGTTTTTTTTATTTATTTTGTCTTGGATTGCCAGTTTATCTTGTGTCATACTATATCTTGATATGGCTTGTTTGAATCCAAGTTTTTATGTTAAATTGGTGAAGCAGAAACAACTGGATTTTCCATTTTCCACTTAGGGTTTCACACATACATATCCTTATGAATGCTTCTGTGAAACTACAGAGGGACTTTGACACATTTGCATTTATTTCACTGAAAGTGGAATACACTGGCTGTTGTTGTCCAGTGGCATGTACTAATTTGACTGGTAAATGTGATGTGTAAAAGATATTCCTGGATTCATTTATACATCATCAGTTGAATATAGTTACAGTCCAACTTAACACTGTTATTCTTTTTTTTTGTCTACAGTACATGAATTTATTCCATTGTGCGTTTTTGTGCTTCCTGTTGTTTGCAGACAAAAAAAGAATAATTTGATATCACCTTCTGAAACTAGACACCTTCTCCTTCGCCCACATTTACTTTTGTATCCCCTCTGATAACGCATCGAGGAAGGACAGCTGTATTGTATTCTGACCTCATTTGCACTCTAAGGGTGGAGATTGTCACATCACAGAGAGACCTGAGTTTGTTCTACCACCTCCCTCTTCTGTCTGATTGCACACTGTGTTTGAGTAAGAGATGTGTACATCAGTGGACGAAATACAGTCTTGAGCAAGAAGAAGAAACTTAACTTTGCTTTAGAAAAAAACTCTTGAGGTGAACTTTTAGTTGGTGGTAGTAGAGCTGCATTTTTGCAGATTTCTTCATCTTCAGAGGGTGTTTGGACATTTTTGAAGAGTCTTCTTCATCCTGGGCGATCGCCATGCCTTCGTATACGGTGACAATTGCCACAGGGAACCAGTGGTTCGCAGGGACAGACGACTATATCTACATTACACTGGTGGGCACAGAGCAATGCAGCGAGAGAACGCTGCTGGACAAGCCTCTGTACAATGACTTTGAGAGGGGAGCGGTAAGTGATGCTGCGCTGATGAGAGGGTGACAGTGTGACAAATGCATTCATTTTTATCTCCCGATGAACTGCAGACATATGACGTGTTGAGATTAGCTGCAAGTTGATGTGAAAAAGGAAGTAAAGATGACAGAGTTTTAAATTGAGATTGATTCTGTTAAAGTGAATCATTTCTTTTCAGAGGGAATACAAAGCTTGTCTGCTTTTGGCAAAATGAAGTCAACTCCAACAGGGTATAATCAAATTCATAGCTCCTGCTGTGAAAATGAGCTGCATTAAATGGGAAATACTAGCAGGGCTTTCATTTAGGATCTTCAATAAAGTAAAAGTTAATGATGATGAAGTGCATGGTAAAGTGTATAAGACCGTAATTTCTGCAAAAAAAAACCCAAAAAGAGGTCTTTTTTATTGTGTCACCAAAGTGTATTCTTGACTAATTAAACTGCTGCCATCAGTTTATTCTCCGCAGACCGAGTAGTGACAGATACACGGTCACACCTTCTGTTTCACATTACAAATGTTGTCTGAAGATGAGATTCAGTCAACTTTATAAAGCACCTTTCTAAATCAGATGTCACAGTGTTTCATAATGAGAGAGAGTCAAGAAAGAATGGATTAACAGACACAGTAATAAATATGATGGAAAATTACAAAAAATGGATCTTTAATTGCCTTTTAAAGAGGAGATAAAGTATGAAAATTAAAATTAGCATACAGTTATGGATCTACATACAGTTTTTTAAAAATTAAAAGCCATTGAAATTTATATCGGAGGTCTAATGGTTTTATTGTGAAATTCCGGTTCAGTTTATACACCTATTTTGTTTTTATTTGAACTTCAAAATATTGAAGCCAATTTTTTTCTGCAGTACCTACAGATCCACATTGTAGATCAGCTCCTTTCCAGACTTATATATGCCTGTACTGCCATATTTTTCTTTTCTTAAATGTCCTAGAACAACATGTGATCCTCTGTGAACTAATGTGTGTTGCTGTATGTGATTGTTTCCTGTCAAATTAATATTCCAAGAACAAACGCACACATGGGATTGAGGATTTCACAGACAGAAAATGAAATCTTTCCCCCACTAAATCTACTAAGGTGGTAGACCAAACAAAAACTAAAACCCCTCAAAAGAAAAACGTTCCCCAAAACAAAAGCAAGGAAGTGCTGGGTTCTGTGCACTGACACAACACAAAGACAGTTAGGTTCCCATAAGAAGGCCGACTGATGGTATCAAACCTTCCACGACCTACGACCAACCGAGCTGTTTGGAGATCAGTCCTCCAGCTGATTGGCAACACCACACAGCCGAGCTCAATCTCACATGTGCAGCAGACTGATCCTGATCTGAGAGCCAGGCTGTGAACTTCCCAAATCCATGACAATATTTCCTTTAGAAAGCAAAAACCAGTAGTGAAGGGTTTGGAAGCAGTGGTCTAATGCACTTCCTATAGTTTTTGAGATACAGCGCCATCCATAATTATTGGCACCCCTGGTTAAGATGTGTTCTTTAGCTTCTAATAAACTATTTTTTCTAAATAATATAGGACCACAACGACAAAAAGAGGAAAATCCGACCTTTAATTCAAGTGCATTTATTCAGTGGGGGAAAAAAATCACACATTAAGAAATAATTCTTTTACTTCAAATCAATTATTAGCATGACTGATGTTAATACTTTGTACTACCTCCTTTTGCCAACAAAACAGCACCTAATCTTCTCCTATAACACATTTTTCTACAATTTTCACGGTGAGAGTATGCTTCTGCAATCAAAATTGAGTTTATGTTAAGGCTTTCAACACATCTTAACCATGGTTGCCAATAATTATGGAGGGCGCTGTACATGGGTTCAAAGTTTTGTGTTTTCATGAATGATCTAACATTCAAAGCACCACTGTAATGCTGTATTTGGGTCGTGAGTTAGACCATTTAGCCCATAAATGTATGTAGACAATAAAATAGTACAGAAATTCTGTATTTTTGTGGCTTTAACCTCTTCTAATATTCAAGTGATTCTGACAATAAATCTCCAGCACACAGTTGTCACATTAATCCCTGATTAAATTGCAGGTGGACTCGTATAGCGTGAGGGTTGAGGAGAACCTGGGCGACATCGTGTTGGTGAAGATCGAGAAGAGGAAATACTGGATGCAGGATGACTGGTACTGCAGGTACATCACAGTCAAGACCCCCTCTGGAGACTACGTGGAGTTCCCCTGCTTCCGCTGGCTGGTGGATGACAAGGAAGTGGTGCTGCGGGACGGACGAGGTAGCCGTCACTTCATCAGTTTGTTTACCTAAGAAAATGCCTGCCTCATGTTTCTTATCAGTCAGACTCTGCAGTGAAAAAACTAAAGGTAAACAACTCTGGTCCATGTCTCAATCTGTCCGTTGTAGCTCACCTCCCTCAGGATGATAAGACCAGCCTGGTCAAGCAGCACCGGCAAAAGGAGCTGGAAACGAGGAGAAGAACTTACAGGTAAGTTCACTCTACATGTAACTTTTGTTCTTGGATGTTATAGGAGGCTGAACAACTGTGCTGCCCTTTACAGGTGGAAGGAGTGGCAGCCGGGCTTTCCTATGAGCATAGATGCCAGCAGACACAAGGACTTGCCCCGAGACATCCAGTTTGACAGTGAGAAAGGAGTGGACTTCGTCCTGAACTACAGTAAAGCGTACGTGCTCCCACTAACAGCCATCTACAGTAAATAGGTGGACAGATCTGCAGGGGTTATGACAATAGCTGATGCACTTCAGTGCTGAACAGAAGGAGTCTGTGGAGGTTCAACCTCAGGGGGTTTCAATGCAAAGCTTTCATGATGCCGTGATCAGATGTTGAGCTGTGTTATGTACACAGGGTTAACAGGAAAAAACAGAGGAGTCATTGTGTGTTTATCACCAGGGAGATTTGCATGGCGCTTTAATGCAGGCACGTAAGCTGAAGCATGGGCACAAGAAGAC
The DNA here is from genome assembly GCF_021347895.1 of Acanthochromis polyacanthus. Taxonomy (NCBI): domain Eukaryota; kingdom Metazoa; phylum Chordata; class Actinopteri; family Pomacentridae; genus Acanthochromis; species Acanthochromis polyacanthus. Next base: position 10,677,253 of record NC_067127.1, read on the forward strand.
CAAACAGATCCACAACACAACAGCTTGCTTTGTGCAGGGGGTCTGAACAAAGCTAAAAATTATAAGCTGGGACGAGCTGTGTAGTTTGATTCATTGGCGTTGTCAGATGTTTGTGGATTTAAAAAAAATGCTTAAAAATGCTGGACAAAATGATCATAACATCCATCCATCAAAGCTGGAGTACATCCCAGCTGACTTGGGGCGAAGGGAGGTCACCAGTCTGTCATAGGGCTCTATATACAGACAAGCAAGCACACTTGCATTCATACCAACAGGCAATTTAGAATAATCAACTAACCTCAGCATATTTTTGGACTGTGGGAGGAAGCCGGAGTGCCCAGAGAAAACCCACGCATGCACAGTGAGAACATGCAAACTCCATGCAGAAAGATCCCGGGAAAGCCGGAGATCTTCTAGCTGCAAGGTGAAAGTACTAACCACCAAGCGACTGTGCAGCCCATCATAACAACATATATAGTATAAACATAACATATATAGTATAAATATATATAGTATAAATATAACATATATAGTATAAAACATGTTGTTTTTTCAGTTACAGTGTTTGAGTGACATTAATTAAAAATGCACTCGTTTTAGAACTCTTGACCTTTTTGATTGTCAATACACTGACGATGATGATGGTGATGGTGATGGTGATGATGATGATTTCCCAGGATAGAAAACTTGTTCGTGAACCAGTTCATGCACATGTTCCAGTCCTCCTGGAATGACTTCGCTGACTTTGAGAGAATCTTTGTGAGAATCACAAACACAATCTCAGGTCAGCTACACTTATATTATATTATATTATATTATATTATATTATATTATATTATATTATATTATATTATATTATATTATATTATATTATATTATACAGAGTATGTGATGCAGCACTGGAAAGAGGACTTCATGTTTGGATACCAGTTTCTAAATGGCTGCAACCCTGTCGTGATCCAAAAGTGCACCAAACTTCCTGACAAGTTTCCTGTCACTCATGAGATGGTTTCTGTCAGTCTGGAGAGGGAGCTGACCCTGGAGCAGGAAATAGAGGTAGACATGTCTGTGTCTGTGAATCTCTTCTACTCGCTCTCCATTTCTGAGAGAAAACCTTGACAGGGTGCTGATGTACAATGTAAACCGGTGTTTTGGTGCTGTGGCTCCAGGCAGGTAACGTCTACATAGTGGACTACAAGGTGTTAGACGGCATCACTCCGAACGGCACCGACCCCTGCACGCTGCAGTACCTGGCAGCTCCAATCTGTCTGCTGTACAACAACACCCAGAACAAGATCCTGCCCATAGCCATACAGGTACAGTGGTGTTCAGACGTGTGTTGCACCGTTATGTCATGAGGGAAACGTTTCCTTAACCCTGGTGTCGTCCTGCGGGTCAAATTTGACCTGCTTCAACATTTGAAAATGTGGAAAAAAATATTTTTTCACAGTGAAACTTCTGATGTCCACATTTTCAACATTTTTGGGAAATTTTCGAACATCTTTTGGCGGAAAAAAGAAATGTTAAAAAAAAGACATTCACCAAAAAAATCAACCACAATCCAGCAAAAATTGCTGGATTTTGGTTGATTTTTTGTGAATGTTCATTAAAAAATATTAGAAGTTTCAGTGAGATACATATATATATATATATATATATATATATATATATATATATATATATATATATATATAATTACTTTAGATATTTTTAGGATTTTTTGGAAGCTTTTTATTCATTTTTTGAAAAATATTTACAAGAATTTTCTTGCAAAATTTTTATTTTTAAACATTTTTTTAAAATAAAATTGTTAAGGGAAACTTTTAAGGAATTATTAGAATTTTTTTTTGAAGGTTTTGCAAATTTTCAGAAATTTGGGGATTTTTTTGCTGAATTTTTGGATTTTTTTCCAGACAAGGAAACAATAATTTTTGGTGCCCATAAATGAAGACAACAGGAGGCTTAAACTGAGCTGTGCTTCTTGTAACTGCCCCTGCTCTCCCCTCGTCCTCTGTCTTTTCCAGCTTGGCCAGACTCCAGGTGAAGACAACCCGATCTTCCTGCCCACTGACGGTGAGTATGACTGGCTGCTGGCAAAGATCTGGGTCCGCTCGGCCGACTTCCAGCACCACCAGACCATCACACACCTGCTCAGGACGCATCTGATCACAGAGATGTTTGCTGTCGCCATGTACCGGCAGCTTCCTGCTGTTCACCCTGTGTATAAGGTACACCTCTGGCTAATTAGCTCAATAATCAGTGTACTGATTGATTGATTGATTGATTGATTGATTGATTGATTGATTGATTGACTGAATGTTGTTGCTTTTTGCAGCTTCTCATCCCACACATTCGCTTTACCATCGCGATCAACACCAAGGCCCGAGAGCAGCTCATCTGTGAGTGTGGCATCTTTGACAAGGTGAGTTTACAAGTGCAGCATAGAAATAAGGGAAGCAAGTAAAAGGCAGAGGCTGGTTGTGTTAAAAATGTACTCAAAAATTGAAAAGAAATAGGGCTAAAAAGGACAGAGAGGAAGATAAGTCCACAAAAAGGAGGATTAAGATGCTAATGACGACAAATTCCACGACAAGATCAGCTCAGGTTTTGGTTTTTAGCCTGACTTACAGTACAGTGATCCATTTATTTTTAACCCTCGTGTTGTCCTGCGGTCAAAATTGACCCGTTTTAAAGTTTGAAATGTGGGGAAAAAAAATATTTTCACAGTGAAACTTCTGACGTCCACATTTTCAACATTTTTAGGAAATCTTTGAACATTTTTTGGCGGGAAAAAGAAATGTTAAAAATGTTTCTTTAAAACATTCACAAAAAAAAATCAACCAAAATCCAGCGAATTTCGCTGGATTTTGGTTGATTTTTTTTGTGAATGTTCTTAAAGAAAATATTAGAAGTTTTACTGATATATATGCAATCACTTTAGATATTTTTAGGATTTTTTTGGAAGATTTTTACTCATTTTTTGAAAGTATTTACAAGAATTTTCTTGTCATATTTGGAGGATTTTAAATAAAACTTTTAAGGAATTATTGGAATTTTCTTCCTGAAGGTTTTGCAAATTTTCAGAAATTTGTGGAATTTTTTTTCTGAATTTTTGGATTTTTTTCAGACAAGGAAACAATAATTTTTGGTGCCCATAAATGAAGACAACAGGAGGGTTAAATAATTCAACAGTGCATTCGGTAACGGGCGATAAGTGACATGTGATCATGATTTCTGCTCTCTGTCTTCATCAAGGCCAATGCAACAGGTGGAGGCGGTCACGTCCAGCTGGTCCAGAAGGGCGTGAAGTCTCTGACCTTCAGGTCTCTGTGCTTCCCTGATATGATAAAGATCCGCGGTGCGGACAGCAAAGAGGACCTGCCGACCTACTTCTACAGGGATGACGGCTACAAGGTGTGGGAGGCTACAAAGAGGTGAGCAGCTTCTTCAAGTTCCTGTAAACAGCACTGATTTGTGTTTTTGAGCGAGAGAAAGCAGTCAGAATGAAGGATAAACAGTGAGATGTGGGGGAACATTTCTACCCCTGTGCATGTTTCAGACTGACAGTGTGTCAAAAGACAGCATTTTTTCATTTCCTCTGTACGTGACAGCTGTCCTTCTTCCTCTCTGGCAGCTTTGTGTCTGACGTGGTGTGTATTTACTACACCAGTGATGAGACGGTCCAGGCAGACGAAGAAATTCAGGCCTTCGTTAAAGACGTGTGCAGCTTCGGTATGCAGGACTTCGATCAGTGTGGTGGGTGCAAAACACAGTAGCATATTTCTTTCAGCACTGCAACAACAAACAAAACGCAACACCCATCCAATCTGTGCAGTTTCTTTTCTCTCCCCCCCCTTCAATATTTCATTAGTTTCGGATTTTCTGTCGGAGACAGGTATGACAGGGAACAGACGGCGTTATAAATTCAACTCTGCTCTGTTATAGATGAATGGTTTGGGTGAAGAAAGGGATTCGCAGGAGTGTGATGGTGTCACTGCCTGAGCCCCAGTGTTGTAAAACCCATTCTGCATTTCACCATCATCTCCTATCTGAAAGCTTTGTGCAAGGATCTTTTTTTTTTTTTTTTTTTTACATAGCAGCCCTTGCAAAAGAAATAAAAGGGATTTTGTAAGGTTTTAGGCTCGCTTTGTCACCTCTGTGCATCCGCTATCTGTGTGCAGAATTTCCCAAGTCTGTGAAATCGCGCGAGGAGCTGATAGAGTACCTGACGGTCATCGTGTTCACTGCTTCCTCCCAGCATGCAGCTGTCAACTTTGGACAGGCGAGTATTAGGCTATCACTAAAACATAAATCAAATATTAAAAACACTGGTTCTGCAGAAAAATTGTGCTCTGACTGATATATTATTTTGACATTGTTTATAGCTGTTCAATTTCTCTCTTGTGGCCGGTTAAGGAGGAGCTAGTGTTGACTACCTTCCCTGTAGTGAATATAAATATCACAAGAAGCCATGTCAGAAGTGCACACTGTAAAATCTGTAATTGTATGAAATTTTTTCCTTTTTTCCCCTCTTTACTTTTTCTGTATTTTTGATTTACACAATTTAAAAAAAGAACACAAAAATAAAGGAAATGCGAAAAAATATCTATCACACACATAATCTCATAAAAATAAGCCTAGAAAATCCATTTTTAAAATAATTGCATTGTTACAAAATGCTCATTTAAGTTATTTTACTATATTTTTTGGTACCTCAGCTGCTGAAATAGTTTTTTTCATAGCATAGAAAGAAAATCATTCTTCGCTTTCACTACTAAAAACTAAGAGACATCAGATCTGATATAAATCTTTTTTTTTTTTTTTTACAACCCTCATCTTTTATTAGTTACTAGTCAGGTACAGTAAATGTTGTGGAATAAAATGTGCATTATTTTTCTTTGTAACCAACTGTACTCCGATAGAAAATGGAAACCTTTAAGTTTACTTTCAACAAAAATCTGCTTCAGCACGGTTCTTTAGTAAATGTGCTGCATGCCCATACTCTCTCTTTGTATATATTTTGTAGTATGACTGGTGCTCCTGGATCCCCAACGCTCCCTCCACCATGCGGAAGCCACCGCCCAACCGGAAAGGTTTGGCAGACGTGAACTTGATCATCGAGAGCCTCCCCGATCGCGGACGCTCCAGCTGGCACCTGGGGGCTGTCTGGGCTCTTAGCCAGTACCAGGAGAACGAGGTACGGAAAGAACACTCTGCGTCCAAACACACAGGCAACCATTTGAACATTCGAAGGTCTCAGCACAGGCTGGGTTGTTTTTAGGTCCAGCAACAACATCAGAGGTCTGAAGCAAGCTATAAATTTCGAATCCCCCAAGAAGCCCCCATGTCTACTTGAGCAGGTGCTGTTTTCCTTTGCAGTGTGACGCAGGCCTGACTGACCTTTCTTGTCTCTCCCCCTGCAGCTGTACCTGGGCATGTATCCTGATGAGCACTTTATAGAGAAACCAGTGAAGGAGGCCATGGAGAAGTTCAGGAAGCAGCTCGCAGAGATAACCAGCTCCATCAAGAAGAGGAATGAAGGAAAGAAGCTGCCATACTACAACATGTCCCCCGACAAAATCCCAAACAGTGTTGCTGTGTGAGGAATGAATCTTACTTCTACAACGGAAACGATCATGCCGGTAGTTTTGCAAAAAAAACGATTCTAAAAGTCCCAAATATGCTGTTAGAAATTTCTTTGACACCTAAGTGCATGATTGTGACATCTCTACAGAAGTGTTTTTTAAAATTTTGTACATATTTTTGTTGCTTTTGTGTGCTCCAACAACATGGTGCTTCCTTATTCAGGTAACTAAGAGCTGTTACTAAAGGATACTGAGGAAGCTTTCAGATCTTTTATGGAAGAAAAATGAATAAAATCACATGCCAAAAATGCTTTGCTAGAGGCAAAAAGTGAATCAAAAATTAAGTGAAAGTGTGTAAGTTTAATCTGGAACATGTACTTTAGTATAAAGAGTAAAAGTAATTCTGCTCGTGTATTCGTGTAAAAGCAGGATTTTATTGCTGGAGCTGCTTCAGGTTGAGTTCATTTTGAAATATTTTGGATGTTCTTTTCATTATGAATTAATCTGCTGATTATTTTCTCCATTAATTGACTAATTGTTTGGATTACCCAGAGCCCAAAGTGACACATTCACAGTGTTTTTTGTTCCTCCAGATTTTTAGAAATATAAAAATAATTAAGAAGCAAAAGCTGCAAATTTGTCAAGCTGGAACCATGAAATGTTTTTGTTTGACAAAAGATTTAAATGATTAACAGAATATTTGGAAATTACTTTCCTGTCAGTCAGCTGGCGGAGTAACTGTTTCAGCTGTTTTTGTAGAAATTGAATTTGAATTTAATTTTTTAAAAATCCTTCATGTTTCATAGGTTCTTTTGTGTGCAGAAATCTGAGTAACTAAAGCTGTCAGATAAATGCAGTGAAGTAAAAAGTACAATATTTTCCTCTGAGATGTGGTGAGTAAAAGTTAAAACTAAGTACCTAAAAGAAAAGTACAGTACTTGAGTAAATGTACTACACCATAGTGGACAATCTTGAGGATCAGCAAGGGGTAGACTGATTGTTTTTGCAGAATAAATAGAATTCTGATTATGAAAAAAGTTGCTTAGTGTCTTTTAGGTGCAACAAGCATCCATTGGCATGTGTAAATGCCAGCTAAAAAAAAAAGCTGTTTTTGTCACATATGCAAGTGAAAATGTATTAAAATGTTACCTGGCCTGTCATTTCTACCTGATCCTTCATTAAACAATAAAACAGATCTATATTTGACAATACTGCTGCAGCTTTTTTAAGTCTCTTGCAACTGTGACAGTCACAAATAAATCCTGTTTTCTAAACAATTGCATTCAGAATACAAGATTCAGCAGAGATTCCCTGAGAAAAAGACAAACAATATTAAAAGTAACTTAATTTTTATTTGGTTCTTTTTAATTCTACATATTTTGTTCAAACATGGGAAATGAACTGAAAACACATCAATATTTCATTTAAAAACATAAGTACTTTTACCAAATTCTTTACAATTACTATTTCAAAGTAAATTCACAGACAAACTTGTGGAATGATATCATAAGACGGGGGAACAGTCGTATACGTTCAAGTCCAGTCAGTAGTAAACAAATGTAGCTTTTATGCAAGTTACACTATTCCCAGACATGGCAAAAATAAAAACGTAGGTGACAGTGTAAGGACAGATGGAAAAATCTCGACTTAAGCGTAAAATACTGAGGCTGAGAGAGCAAGTATCTCAGTCGATGTCCCACTCAGCAGGATTAAGAACTAAAGTAAGAATGAAAAAAGCTGCGCTCAGAGAGGAAGCGTCCTAAAGTGGCCTCAATCTTCATCAGAACTATATCAAAACTTCTGCCTCAGACTTCATAAAAGGAGCCAGCTCCTATGAGTAGAAAGGAAAAAAAACAATCTGAAAATCCATTTAATCTTCCATCTCGTGAGAAAATGTTTGCATTTTCCAGTTTCTTTTCATGTGAAAAATAGGTTCAAATCCGATGCTGTGCTTAATTAAGTATAATCTGCGTGTTCAAAACAAATTTAGCAAGCAATTTAAGAAATTAGAAGGTAGAACAGATATTTACGTCAAGGTCGAGCAATCAAAGTTTTCACAATTCTAATATCTAAATGACAAACAAAAAGCAAAGCAAAGAGTGGAAGTGATTTTCTGGTTTTTATGTCTGGGAAAACAAAACTAAGTGCAAGTTGCATAAAATTACTAATGAAAGGGTTTTTTTTTTTTAAATGAACAAACTGTACTTTTTCTGTTAAAAATAAATACAACACAAAATAAAGAAAATAATTTTATATCCAGAGGACACCCTGGACATTAAACACCAGTACATAACTGTAGAATAGAATAACAACAAAAGGGTAATTGCACTTTTTATCTGTCTAATTGCACTGAGCCTCCCGGGTATTGACGTTTCAGAGAAGCTTGTCGTTTCTAGGTCTTAATCCAAGTTGACACACGACGACTCCCTCGGCTCATTTTGTATTAAAATTATATTAGACTCCAGATCTCAAGTCACCATGGGCCATATACATTAATACAGTATGCATTCTTGCAAAAAACCAAAAACACAAAGCGCTGATTTAGTTTATTGCTGCTGCTGAGCAGTAATTGTCAGGTATGTTGTTGGACCATCGCTGTTCACAGACAGTATACTAGTATCAAAGATAGTTTTTAAAAAATGTGTGTGTTGCTGGAATGGCTGTGAGGCTCAACATGAGCCTGGCATTGCTGTGCTCCCACATTAACAAAAGCACTCACAATGATTTCAAGCCCAAAAAACACGCTGCCTTGAAAAATCCACCGCTGCGTATCTCTGACTGCACCTTCAGCTTCACGCCAGCAGGTGGCGATCCAGTCGGCTCATCAATAAGCGACGACGTAGACTGAGTCAGGAGATGCATTGATGTGTTACGTCAGCATTTAACGGGATGTAAAGGATCTGATGGTTGCAGCATGTTACAGTGATATAAAAATCATCCTCAATGTTGAAATAATGGAGTAAAAGTGTGAAAAAAAATGTCTCATTTGAGCCACATGAGACTAGGTGTGAGAGAAACAATCAAATAAGGGGCAACATGCTGCCTGTCTTGTGATTCAGTACTAAAATAGACATTTGCCGCCAAAATGCAAACAAGACACACTGAAGCGGAGATCTAAAAGCTACTGTTATGATCATTTATGCCACATCTAAATATCAGATCTCCCACATTTTGCTTCTGTCTAAACAAAAATAACTGATGATGGGTTGTAAATGTGCAAGTCCTGACCTGCAGAGCAAAAATGAGGCTAAAGCAGCTGCAGTCTGTCTGCTTTTTAATCAAGACTCTCTGTGAAGGTTCAATTAACACCCGGTCTGCACAGCGAGAGCGACTGGAGGACAGAAGTGAAAATACACAGCTGTGGATTTCTCAAGGCATGTCCCATGACTAAGCAAACAAATCGACATATTAAAAACTGCACATGGAATATCACACTGTAAATACTGTGTCATTCGCATGATAGAAAAACAAGCGACACTGTTTACGCCCAAAGGCTCGCGTTACGATCTCAAGACATGGAAATCACCTCGCAATTTCCTGTGACCAGTAAAAAAAATTCTCATTTTTTTCTTTAATTTATTATTTTTTTTTATGATTATTTAAAAAGTTTACATTCTCAAAGCCTTCAGAAAGTTCATGTTGGGGTAGAGAAGTCATGTGGCTGGATCTTCCATTATCTGCATTATGAGATTGACAGAATCAACACTCATTTTTGTGATTCTTTCAGCATGGCTCCATGTATTTTTAAAAAACCCCAATTCCTTTTTTATCATCCACGGGAGGGCTTGATCTGTAGGTATATGTGCATTTGAGGAAAGGTTTGTTTTCCGTGTGCTCTCCCCCATGTACAACATACAAGATTGAAGTCATAATAAAGGAAGGAAGGAACTGGAGGACGGGGAGGGGGCGTGTTGTGGGAACTAAAAAAATAAAAGTGCTTCGATGCATGTCCAGATCAGGGCCCAGTTGGATCCAGAGCGGCGCAGAGCTGACAGACCACAGCGACAGAGATGGCAGTAGCTGGAATATTCCAGAGATCCGATGCACGGCGCTACATACTGATCCACGGCAGGTTAGCCCAAGACTAACAGGAGGTAAAAACGAACAAATCTAAGAAACCCACGAGCAAACAAACCACGCGTCCAAGACGTATCCACCTCCGGAGCCGTTTGTGAGTCCATTTATCTCAGTCCTGCACTCCCAGAAGTGTACATACAAGTGTGTGTTTGTGTATGTATGTATATGTGTGTGTGCTCCAGGCCTCTTCAGACATTTACAGAAGTCAGTATAAACACTCCAGTCCTGGGAAAGGTAAGATGTGGGAGCGTGGATCGAGGGCGGAGAGAAGAATAACGTATGATAGGTGGACAAAGAAAGATAGAGTCACGGTCGGTCTGTCTGACTGTCTGTCTTGGCGGATGGAGTTTGGGGAATATAAGATGACCGGATGAGGTCAGTGGGTCAGTCTGGGATCAGAGGAAGGGGAATGTCTGGTTGTTCCTCAGTCACCGAGCATTTGCATGACCGCTACTCTTCACTGTGGGCCTGTTTGTGTGTGTCGTATGAGCAGGACAACCAATGGCGTGGACCCAGCTGTCAGACGTGGAGCACCTCATGCATACTGTAGTCCTCTGTCTCTGTGTTCTGGGAGGAGTTTGTGTCTGACTGGGTGGGGGCCAGAGCCTCCTTGTACTCCAGACTGGGCTCCATGAGCAGTGGCTTCTCTGGTGCCACCTTTTTACAGATTTCTGGACGGTTCTGCACGTATATGACCCGGTTGTAAGCCTTGAGTCTCCTCCATAGATGGATGTAGACCTTGCACTGGACATACATGAAAACCAGTCCGCCTGTAAAGCCGATAGCCACCACCACAAGCTTGGTCCAGAAAGGCCATTCCAGGATCCCTGAGGAACAGAGAACAGACACGGGGAAAAAAAGAAACACGTGCACAAGTTAGAGCAGAGTGCAAAAAGAACTGAGCAGCTAATCAAACTCCTTTGAAATAAAACATGTCTACAGTCTAGCACGTGTACTTTATGTATAATCAGGTTCAGAAGGTCAAAATGCACAAGCAAAAACACGGAGAGAAGAATGGCTCGATAAACTGCTGAAAATTTAATAGGTATTTTAGTGAATCATTCACCTTGAGCTACAAAATGCATTAACAGGGAAGGTATGCGGCTGGGGAACTATCGTAGAATGCTGCTGAGGTGTACGGGAGATAAATGGACACGGGATCATTACAAAGTCTGCAGCAGGCTGTACTTCATCAAAGGAGACGGCTAATGCTAAAGGAACACAGTGAGGTTTTTGGAAATTAAGTACATTTTATATAACTAAAGACAAGTTGCCAGCATGGCTGTGATGTAATGATGTTTTTTAACTTTATTTTTTATAGGATTAAAGTCAAAATCCTGAGATTTTCAATGTCCTTGTGCCAGTCAACATCTTGTTTACTTGTCATTTACTGTTTGGGGTAGCCTCGCATTGCCACACCATTCTGATCATTGCTCATCACTGATGCAATGTAAACATGTTCAAGGCAATCTAGCTAACATTACAGCTGCATGAGAAGAACATCGGTAAAATCACACATGCAGCTCACCGTGTTATTATCTACCCCAAGCATGTTTAAATTCTGCAAGATGATCTCTATAAGTAAATGAATAAGTCTGATTGTCTTTCTCTCCTTTCTCCTCCTCTGTCATCTTTCCAGTCATTTCTCTAACGCTGCTGTTCAATAAAAGCACAAAATGCCCCCCAAAATAATAATAAATATACGCCGCAAAAAGAAACAAATTACTGCTTGAAAAGAGGAAACGCTGCAAAAATAAATAAAGAACTAAATAAAACAGCTACAGCGAGATGTACAAAATGGTTAGCAGCAATATAGAGCATGTGGTTTGTATTAAATTTGCTAAACTGCACAAAAACATTTCAAAAGGCCCCTAGGGGAATTACAGGACAATTTTCTCCAAACTATATACACCCTAAAGCTCCAAGTAGGAGGTAAAAACATTTGCATATGTGGAAATGTTTGCAATAATCTCCAGCAACATCCAAAACAAATGCCTATGCTGACACACTGACATAACCTGCAAACCTTCAGTTATTTTGTGTTGGCATTTATATTAAAGTTAATACAAGATTTAAAAGCAGGGAAGGTCCATTCTATACACTGTTTTTAAAAAAATAATAATTTTCCCAGAGGTGATAAAATAAATATATGGAATGAAATGCAAAACTGCCTCATATGATTGGAGGGACACCAATTCAAGCAAGGCAAACACAATATAATCAGTATGGTAATAACTGTGCAGGACAGAGATGTCAGGTGCTTTATATCTAACTTTATGAGCAGAGATTAATGTGTCGTTTGTTTTGTGCGAATATGTCAGCAAGGTTTGTTTTAATCAAAACCCTCAGTCACAAAGTATAACACAGAAAATAAATCACAGCGTGTTCCTCGACTCTGTCTCTGCCTGCGTTCATTAAGTCTGGAACATTCAGTGACGTGGTGTGAACATAACCAGGAGCTGTGTTTCTATCCTGAAATCCGGGCAGAAAAGGGAGGGAAAGGGGTGTAAAGTGCAGTTGGAAAGGAGCTGGACACAGCGGACAGAAAGGCTGACGGGGGAAACACAATTTAAAAGTCAAAAGGTCAAAGTTGAAATGTTTACCTGGGATTCTTCCGGCTGCATGAATAAAGAGAGTGTAAGTATCATGTATTACCAAAGACACACACACAGATTGATAGAAAATGCAAAGTGTAGAAATTTAAAATAAATCAATATTACAGTAGCAGAATCTAGGATTTAGGATTAATTCTTCATGCAGAGATTAACATCATAACAGACAACAAAGCATAGTTCAAGGTGTTTGGACCCATGTTTCCTGCAATTTTGATTTACAAGAGAGAAAACATAACTGTGGTTCAGTGTGACTTGGCAGAGGACAAGCTGGACTGGTGAGGAACTATTTGGCATCACCATGGCGACTGAACCTGACGGCCCTCAGGGACTCTAACAAGTCTGAATCATCAGGTTGGGCTTAACAGGCACAGCCTGCTCCTCCATCTGTACACTGTCTCCAAAGTGCCAAATATGCCAGGGAGGGAAGAGAAGCAGCAGACGTAATGCCAGCGGACGCTACAACAGCTCATCATTAAAGCATCCTACTCCTTTTTAAGTCCCGATAGCGAGAGCACAGCGGTCTGAGGATGGCGGAGTCAATCTTTCCATGACTAAGTGCTGCTGTCCACTTTGGTCTGGATGTAGGAAGCAGCCCAGACTTTGCTAAAGGGGTTTTAAACTCCAAGTGTTTTTATCTAGTTTTTCTAAGATAAAAAAAGTCCTGAAAAATATGATGCCTTACTGGCGACTGTCTGGACAATTTTTTTTTTCTTTTTTACAGTCCATGGTCAGCTGCAGGTTCCAATTCGGCACGGACAATAAATACTGCAGAAATGTTGCTGCAAAATCTGAAAGGTTATCATTGGACAAAACTATCATCTCAATCAATAATAGAAGGAAGTAATCCCAGACTCTGGGGTCAGCAAAAAGCATTCAGATTTTGTGAAGAATCACTTGTCATTTGGGGTAAATTTAAGTTCATCTCACTGTCTGTGAGCAACACGCAGCTACAACCACAAGGACTGAAAAAACAAGAGCAACTACAGAGCTTTGTCCAAAAGTCACACAATCAATCCAGCCCCTCAAAAGCTCACTAATTTACACTTTCTATTTTGGTTATTTTAATCTATTCAGAAATGTCTACCGGGTTGCCTGGCAACCTGATGGCGATGACAAAACCCCTAAAATTGACTGCAGTCTGCCAAGAAACATTTATTATCCCATTAACTTTTGTTTTGTACATTTCTTCGAAGCAATAAGGAAACGAGATGTTGGGTGTGGATTGGGCTCATTTAGAGTGAGAACAGGTGAGTCATTTCCGGTCTTATGGCTTGATATATCAAAGTGCTACTGATAGTCTTACGTGATTCCTAGGAAGAAAGCCAGAGCACTCCCCAAAATGTCAAAGTTGTACATGTATACTGTTGTTCATTCAGATGTTGTGCTTTTCACCCATTGTGTCCAGTTGTTGCCATAAATGTCGTGTCAAACTGTGACTAACTGCTGTTGTCACATAGCTGTTTCACCTTCCAGCCTGTTTTACTCTCGGTATTATTCTGTGGAACACATGCAAACACACACGCACACACACACACACAAGTGCACGTACACAGCCATAAACAAACACAGCCTCACACACACCTTTATCTTTGTGAGGATCTTTTGCTGACGACATTCTTTTCCGTTAACAGTCAGACTAACATGAACTGACCTTGAACAGACAAAACCTTTGCAAAAACAGCTTCACTCTAAAAGTCTCAATCTCAACGAGGATCTTCGAGAGAGAGTAAAAAATATTTTCTAAACCTCAGACCGCAGATCTGAATTCAAAGTAAACTGAAATGAACTTATAGTTCAAAAGAAAAACCTCACAGACGGGAAATAATCTCTGAGGCAAACATTTCTGTGCATTTGTTCGGTCTCAGCTGCGACTTTGATCTCAACCGAGTTCCTCTGAATTATGCAAACATATATTCCAATGCAATGGAACGTTTTACACATTCAGTACTCACGTCATGGGTGTAACTCTGCAGTCATAGAGATTTGTTACCAAATAAATGACTTGGAGATGGCAGAAGATTGCCGATGAATGGATGACATCCAACACAACACTACATCTAACACAGACAACGGCGTTACGTTGATGCTTGAGTGTACTTTTGCACATCTGAGCCTGTGCTGACCTTGTCTGATTTCATCTGCTGTTCTGTCGATGAGAACGTAGAGTGACCAAACCACGCAGGTGATGGCGATGACATGGAAGGTGACCGAACACATGATCTTCCTTCTCTCGCTCGCTGTCATCTGTAGTTTCTCCCACTGCAAAAAACCAAAAGCGCACATTTGAGGAGGTCAAGGGGTGCAAAGACAATACACTCACGCACAGAAAAGCACTCCTTTAAACACGTAAAGCAATTAAACGGTGTACTCCCTTGGCCATTTTCTGGAGCAGCTCAGAGTTTGAGTTAAATATTTGATGGAGAGCATTCAGCTACTGTAATCAAGATGCAGCACTAGGACAATGCTTCTTGGCAGGGCGAAGAAGATAGAGAAGAAAAGTGGCATGCAGCCCCCAGGACACCGAGGCGATGCACCCCGCAGCCTGCCAGGAAGCTCGGTCAGCACGCTGCCGCACCTTGTCGGTCACTGGCTGCGCAATCCATCACGCTGGAAAAGCGCCCAGCAAGACAAAGGAAACACAAAACACAACGCCAGCACAATGAGATTAGTGCTGTAAATAAGCTGTATAGGCTCTCCCAACATCCAACGGCGTTACTCATGAATCCAGACATGGGCCGGTAACATTGCAGGGTCACATTTTATGAGAAGCGGGTAGCAGCAGCACAACACACTCTTTGATAAATACTTCATTACTGAGACCAACATCCGCCTCTCATCTCAAATTTCTCCGCGCACTCACACATGAACAACTTCAATATTCACCCGTGGGACTCAGAAGCTATTAACAGCGGAGCATTTGTTTAAGGCCTTTTGTGCAGCTAATGAAGGGTGGAGGAATTTTAATTAGAGTGTCCTGCTATCTCCAGGCCGCAGCGATTGATAAGGGAAGTGTGCTGCCTCTAAACCATTTGAAATGAATCATAAACCCCCTCCATCCAAAAAAAACCCCATAAAAAAATCACTTATGAAAATGGCTTCAAAGGTCAGTGTCATGTGCGGGTTATCTGACAGTTTTTGGCATTTTTTAGTTTGATTATTTGGGACTTTTGGTAAGGAGATCCTTAATTTTTTAACTGAACTGATGAATGTGAGCACTGACGAGTGCTGCCTCACCTTGCGCAGTGGTTTGAGCTTCGTCTCCATGATGAACTCAAATTTACAGAGCTCACAGCAGCGAGTGTCAGAGCTCTTGATCCACTGTTGTAGGCAGGACTGGTGGACGAAGCGCAGGCTCCCCGTGCAGTGGCATGGTGTGATCAGAGGACTCTCGTCATCCCCTTCACAGTGACAAATCCTACGGGAGGCAGAGAATACAGTCAACACCGAGCTGGAGGCAAGACAGCTCAAACAGGACGAAGACAGGAGAGGGGAGAGATCAAAAAGAGAAAAGTTGGCAGGCATAGCTGGCGGATATTTCCCAAAATCTGAGAAAACTCAAGTTCCAGAAGATCTACTATATGTCAGCACACATGTAGTATCTTCCAGTAGCGTTTATAATAAGGGAATGTGCTCAGAAAATGCTAATTTTACCACAGCTTTAGCAAAGCATGGCAGGTGGGGAATATGAGTTCACAAATATGAAAGCATATTAACACCATGGCCGCAGAAGACAATACACGTCCCACATGAATAAACTCAATCAAAACAGACTAATTTGATTCAAAGCACTTCATTTGCAAATCCAAACGGCATTTTCAGGAAATAATAATAATGCATTCCTGCAGCGTCGCAGCACAAAGTCGAACAGCGCTAATCTAATCTCAGATACCCTGTAGTTGTATCGCCTTCCTAGTTTCAGTGTTGCAAGACCTAATACACGTTGTTTTGCGACGATAATTATGTTGAGGTGACACACAATGAGTGCAGACAACACAATCAATAGCAACAAGAGGTATCTGATCTGTCAGGGGTTCCCAATCTTTTGGTTCAGATGCATTTTCAATTGTTATGATAAAATGTAAACTGGATGATATATGGATATTGACAGCTTTAATTTTTTTTCATGTAATTCGATTGCACATGTTTGGTTGCTTTGGATAAAAACACTTCAACTGTTCCTTACTGTTAAGGTATTTTCACCATTTATTCATTACTTTTCTTGAAGGTAAACTGTTTCAGCTATTTATCCTCTACTTTTAGCAAGCTTTTTTTTTTTTAAATTCATACCTTACCATTCATCT
This sequence comes from Acanthochromis polyacanthus, assembly GCF_021347895.1. NCBI lineage: Eukaryota > Metazoa > Chordata > Actinopteri > Pomacentridae > Acanthochromis > Acanthochromis polyacanthus. The sequence goes on from NC_067127.1 coordinate 10,693,831, forward strand.
TAAATCAGCTCTAATGAGTCTTGTTTAGCTATTTTACAAACTGTCCTTGTGCAAACACCCTTGGTTGTGTACTATAGAAATACACCACTCTAAGAAACAACCTACTGGATGTTTAACCCTTCGAATCCCAAATTCCTGTGGTGGATTTGAAATGCATTTTGTGTTGGGAAAAAATGGCAGAATTACACCAGAGAGAACAGTTTTCAATCTTGTGACGCATACATTGTGTCAGGAAACTCAGCCAAATCTAGGCTAAAACTAAATTTTAATCAAAATCCCTTTATTCTAGATGTCTCATTCAAATATTCACCAAAAACAAAGTGTGTACTGTAACCAGATTCCGCTAAAACAAATAAATTCTGTGCTCCTTAGCGCAACTAAGACGCCATTATTTGCTCAGCTGTGACCAGCAGCCATGTGACAGAAATTCAGGAAATTTTCAGCTAAAGTGGGCCTGAAGTGCAGAGAACAAAAAGGGGGTAGGAATGGAAACAAAAAATAGAACGAAATAAAATATCAACAGCAGAGTCACCATTTTGGTCCAGTATTAGTAACACCTGTGGGGACTGGCAAGTTTTTTGATGTGTAGATTCAACTTTTTTACTTTTTCTTTTTGTAAAACAAATAAAGAAATTCTGCTTTGATGGTATTTGAACTCTGCTATAAATAGTTTTGAGTTCTCTCTGCTTCTAGCCATGATCTGTATCTTACTTTTTATTGCAGAGAAAAGGCCACAGTGAGTAAAAATTACCAGAAACTGCTTGTGGTTCAAAGGCTCAGACCTTCACAAATCTGGTAATTGCTGCGGTGCTAAATCACTTTTTAAAAAAAAATCAAACCAACAGATCGCACTGGACGCTGTCTGACAGGTAAGAGGACAGAGGTTGGAGGTATTAGTCATCCACACTAAGAAGCAGCACATTTGTCTGTCTGAGTCTGTTCAGTGTGAGCGAGAGTCTGTCTGAGCAACCGACAAGACCGATGGTGCAAAACTCACACATTCACCTGTAAGTCAGTCAGAGTCTGTCAGTGCAGCGAAGTTAAGTGGTAAGGGCCCATGTGGGTGGTTGGAAAAGGTCACGGGAGCAGCTCATAATCTCAAAGTGAAACCATTACTACACAAATGCTCCACTGGAGAAAGTAGGAAGTCATTATGATCTCTGAATTCAATGTCAGGACGCTGACCTTGCCGTGGCTGCTCAGAGCCAAGCCCTTAGTGAATAAACAATAAACTCCAAATTCAGCTGCTGCTTGCTCCACCACAGTACAGCTGTGTTTAAAGGTTAAACTGATATCTCCGGTAAGACTGATTGCAAGGGAAGTCAAAGCTGCTGCAACTCTACAATAAAGTGCACATGATGTCTCCACAGAGGGGTAGTTATAAATGGATACAAAACACACAAGGGAAGGCATTATTGATCTACTCTCTAAACCCATTTTTTCCTCTGATTTGTACAGGGAGGCGGATGCACAAACCGGGACCTCCTTCTATTGTGCTTTCCCCCTGAGTGAGTTGCAGGGAGCTGTGGCACTTCTCTGGGGAAGAAAAAAAAAAAAGCAAAGCAAGCAAAACATGTACAAAAAGGCAGAGAAGGAGAAGGGGAGCGAGGTGTTCACATGAGATTGCCTTTATCCCGGTTCAGGTGAGGATAGAAAACCACACGAAGAACCACGTGCGCCCACACATGTTGGAAAGTGGAAGATGATGTCTATTTCCTGAGCTCTGGATGATCTGGCCAAAGCGTTACAAGATTACAAGACAAGGTGAACAAAGGAGGATAAAAATAGGTCACTTTCACAGGTTCTTTTCACAGTACAGGAGGAGGAGGGAGTGGAGGGAAGACTAGGGGGGGGATTAGATGAGAGAGGAGGCACAATTAACTTCTCCAGCGGAGGGTTTTTTTTCTGTTGGTTATGGATAGGTTGCTTTGTTTGTGTTTGTTTGCATGGATAACAAGATGATGAACTACAGATTCTCATCCCACGCATACTGTATTGCTATTTCAATTAAAAAAATGCAGCCTGAGGGACCGGACCGTATTGGTATTTATATCAAGAATTGCCGCCTGCTGAATGAGCAGATCTGACAAATTATTCTAATGTTTATGTGGATTTCATTTTAATGTAGGAGGGGATAACCACAGAACAATCCCTACTCCTCCGCATGTAGCTATGGTGGAAATAAAATGATCAGTAAACAACAAGATGGGAGAGATTTGGTGCAGAGAAATTTGGGCTTTTGCTAAATTTATTGAAGGCTTTGCTTGCTAGAATTAGACCAAATGGCATTTAAATTGCTTTAAAGATAGAAATCTCACAAATAAAGCACACAACATTCAGCTTCCTTATTAAATGTAAGATACATTGAAGAGATGAACACACTAATCATCCCAAACCATCTTACAAATTCACAGAAAAGTGAGCTCTATTTATGTCACCAGTAGCTCATTCCAAGCACTGTTGGGCATGGGAAGTTAAAATTTAATTTGCATCACTTGAGCAGCCAAAACACACCCTGTTTAACAGTAATTTTAAGATGGCAGAGGCGCCGTCAAAGTATGACAACATTAAAATGTGAGAAGCAAAACAGGGTCGGGAAATCACAAGCGCCACAAGCTGAGAAGGAAAAAAGCTCGGCAATGGTGCAGCCCTGCCGAGGCATTCACTTTCTTCCTGTTCTCTCTTTTTTCGTTTCCTCATACTTTTTCTCCGGTGGCATTCAGCCAGTCTTTGCGCTATGCGCTCAGTCTCTTTAAGATCCTCCTCCTCCCTCCAGCCTTTCCTCGTTCAGCTCTCATCTTCAAATGTTTATGTATTTATTTTCAAATGAATGTTTTAACACTAATCTGTTTTCTTTTGCTGCGAAACAGATTTTCACGTGGATGATACGGGGCAGAGTGTGACATGTGAGGCATTTTGCTCTCAGCCTGTTTCCAGTCTGAGCAGCTCTACACTGCCAGGGACACACTGATCAGTGAAAAACAAGTCAATTAGTGGCAGGAACACTGTAAGCCATCTCCCTTTTTACTCCTTTCCCCTCTCTGCACATCTTAAGGGGTTAATTGTCTCTCTAAACATGGCCATGCTTGGCTTAAAAGAGAATATTACATTTTCTGACAAGACACTAATCGGTTGAAGGAGGGTTAAGAAATTAAACAGACGATACTTGTTTCATATGTTGGGTGTAAAAGCTTAAAAGGCAGCCTGAAGTATGTCTTTTGTAGAATACTCGAGGCTCTATTCAGCAATGTTTATGTTTGTATCTCTTGCTGTGCTAAAATATGCATGAAGATAGCAGTAATCTATACGTTTAAAGTCTGTAAATTATAAATCACTTAGAAGAGAAGAGGCAAGAACTGTGAAGAAGGTGAAAAGCTATTCCATGCAAAGAAATGCAATCTTGACTGTAATCACAGCAATTTACTTCAGAGCTTGTTAAAACGTGGTTAAAAGACACCTGGTTTCGTGCTCTCTGATGATCGACAGATGGTGTCAGTAACGTTTTAAGCGATGTAGCAAAACTCCACCAAAAAGGCAGGTAAGAAGATGAATACCAGCCAATTTAAACTCAAAATGTAATTAATGCAGTGTTTTTTCTAAATCAGGAAGTGTTTGAAGATGAAGGAAATTCAGTCAGTTTGTTAAAGTGTTTTGCTGAGAATCACTGACTGTAAACTGTGTTTTCTCTAAAAGGCGCCATTTCTAATGAGGAAGTAAGCCAAGTCACCTCTTATCAGGCTTCCAACTGTTATATTCTGAAGTGTTGTCAATAAAAAAGTCTGGCTAATAATTAACACACTATTCATCTGTGGGAAAAAACAACCACCCACACACTTCCGCAGGTGAGGAGAGCCTCAGCTCTGAGCTCACGCTTCCAGCCACCTGACAGGGAGCTGGCACCATGTGTTTGTGTGCATGTGTGAGTGTACAATCCACGACTATGCAGCTATTTGAAGCCAATAATCTGCCTCCTGATCTCTGGCCTTCGGCTTGCCAATTCCAAGCTCATGTTTCTCCATCAGGCTGCAGCCAAGGTGTAAAACGTATAATCTGAAAAGCACTAGCAGCACAGATCGCAGCTGAAGGCGGAACCAAAATGGACCTGTATAAGTGGCATTCCTGTGTTTAAGACTTGAGTCTCGTCAGTCCAGAGAAATCAGATGGAGCAATGACAGACAGATACAGAAACCCAGCAGGGCTCGATGTGAGGCTCACAACTCCTGTTTGAGATGACCTGGCAAGATCTACTGCTAGCAGGCCTCATCTGTAGGGGCCACGCAGCCATGACCTGGTCCGTAATCAAATACTGCTCATAATCCGTCCTGTCTAACTTGGCCCCGGCTCTGCCAATGGGACAGCACACAGCTTGTCATGTGACAGAGACGGATGACGGCCCTGTTGACCCAATCAAACAGAAACCGCTTCAGCACAATTTATTGTTCCCTTTCTGCCACCATTCTGCTATTCCTCAGACAGACACACACTCCACTCCTCGGCGCTATTAAATTTTCTCCCCTAACCTCTGCCCCTCTATCTATTCCGTAACACCGCCATTGCCCCCCCTTATCCCCGGCGCAAAGCTTCGGGCTTATGAGCAAAATCAATCACAGTTTTTGCAGCCTATATAAGACACTTTACTGCCTCATCGATCTGGTAACAATGAGAAATTATTTAAAAAACACAGCTTGACAGCACAATGAAAAACATGGCAGAGCGCTGAGATAACAGTGAAGTGAAATTAGGTGGTATGAAATTACAATACATCACATTTTCGCTCGAGACACACAGAAGGGGTGCAATCGGGGCAACTGAGGAGGAGGAGGAGGAGGAGGAGGAGGAGGGGGCGTACGGTTGTTGTGTTGTGTGCAGATTACAGCAGCTATGTGTCTAGGTTCTTGTGACTAACAGCTTCAATCTGAGCAGGGGTTGAGAGGACAAACACCGCTGTGGTAGAAGATATCTGCTGGGCACTTATACTACGGGATGAGAAGCTCTCCACTACTCCACAGAGCTCTGGGGTTCACTGCCACGTTACTGCACAAGGGTGGTCTGGGCTTTACCAAGTCACAGGAAGGGCGGGTGTGGATTACACCATCCAGACAGTCACCCACCTGCAGCAGTCCCCAGATAGTGAATTGGGTGACAGCGGCCCGGTTTTCTCTGACAAAGGGGATGGACAGCGGTCCAAGTCGCTGTCCTCATCCATATAGCACAGCGGGGCTAGCAGAGCACCCAGCCTGGCCGCAGTGTCTGTTTCTGGGGTCGCCGGCTGCTCCGTCCTCTTTGGTGCCCGACTGGACTGGTCCTCCTCAAACACGTCGTCGTCTCCCAGCAGATCCTCGGGGGGGAAACCTGACTCGCTGCCTTCCAGCAGGGCGCTAGAGGACTTGGTGATGTGGAGGTGAGAGGGGTAGCTGCCCAGCTCAGAGAATTGCATGCTGGCCGACGTGGAGGATTGAGAGAAGGGAAGGAGGAGACGAAGGAAGTTGGAGCTCGGGGAGGGATGAGGGTGGAGGTGAGTGACAGAGAGAGGAGGGGTGCCGACGGCTAGATCGGACGGGGAACAATTGGCGGGAGGGATGCCCAACATGTATTTGTGGTTGCTGGTGAAGGAGGGGACGAGGTGGGGGTGGGTTCGTGTGGAGAAGGCCGGATTCGGGCTCTGCTGTGTTTGGGCTGCGGGCAGTTTGCCGTTGAGTGTGTGTGCCCTTCGATCCGAGTCGGGAAGCTGAGCAGGCTCCGGCTTCAGCTCCAGCTCTCCCTCGGAGCATGTTCGATCTATGAAGTGTAGACCGCGGCAAAGACTGTCCACACGTTGGCCCACGTCGTTCAGAGACACAGAGAACCTCAGCGAGCCATGGGGTCGGATGTTGACGGAGGACGGGCGGAGCAGAGAGAGCCAGTCTCGCTGTTTGCCATGTTTGGAGGCCGGCAGGGCGTCTGCGCAGAGGGTGGCCACTGAAAAACCTCCTGAACCTTGACAGGTTTTACCATTAGAATTCAATAGAACCACTGCAGTCTGCTTCTGAGTGTCCTGATCCTGACTGTTGTGTTTGTGTGTGTGTTCATGTAACAGGAGCACGTGATTGAAGATATTGGTAAAGGATAGCAGGAGAAGATATGGGAAAAGACAAAAAAGAGAAATGGAAAAGACATCATGCATTTGTAAATAAAGGAATCTGATAAAAGAGATACAAGCGTGCGGGGACTTTGGATGATCCATGGAACTATTAAATTTGTTTTATTTTTGCTTACATCCAACCAGGGCTGCTCCCCACAGGATAAAGTAACCAAGGTGCTTCACCAGTAATAGAATGATAAATAGATTCAATTTGTAGTCCTCAGGTGTTCATATCACTGTGGACACAAACTAGTGATTCACTGGCTTGATTTCAGGTTGAAGCGGTGTGTACCTGCAGATGTCCTGGCTCGAGGGGGAAACCGACGTCCTCGAGAAACTGCATGGAGCGTTGACTGAAGTCGGGCTCCCCGCCTGAGGACCAAACACAAGCACACACACACAAAAAAAGGTCATTCAGGACGGAAAGTACAATCATGAGACTTCTAAGTAAAAGCCTGCGGTGAAATAAATGTTATATTATTCAACGAGCAGGATCAAATCACATTTCCTGTGATGGCTGCAACGGTCCTGTGTGGTGAGAGCGATCGGGCTGTCAGCGGCCGATTCTGATCTTTACAGAAGGAGTGAAGGCACGTTGCATACTGATGCACAGGATGATGAAAAGGAAAAACACAATACTGGCAGTTAATCTATCTGATTACAGCTGTGCCAGGCAAAATCCGTCTCAGTTCGTCACAGAGCGGGCAAAGCACCAGGCGGCCACGAAGAGAAGCGACGAACAGACAGAAGAAGAGTTATGAAGAATGAAGCAGAGACAAAAGCACAGCTGGAGGACGTGAGGCTGCAGAAACTTGTTCAGCTTCCACAGAGAATTTTTAAACAGATGCACCTGCAGGTACCAGACTGCTGTAATAAAAATAATAATAAAAAAAAAACACCTTCAGCATCATCTAGTGTAATTTTCACTGATATTTTTACACAATGGCATGGTGAAGAATACCTAAAAATGTTCTTGGATTTTAAAGGAAACTTTTATTTTATTACACTCCAGGCTTCCTTTACAACATTTTTCTACATGACAGGGCCAGAAATACAAGCAGTCAGACAGTCACACTGGTAGTAAACATGCCAGGATTATACAGTTTATTTGCAAGAAAATAATGGGAGTGAATGGACCTGAAATACCTGTAATACGGCTGCTTTCATGCATCACTGGCAGAATACAAAGAGCAGGAAAAGCTCAATTTCTTCTAATGTAGCAGAGCTCTGGTGTTATTCCAAGATATTCATGGAAATTCGTGACTTTGTGGTGAAACGAGTTTTAAATTGTGCAGCTGCTTGTAACCGCCCAGACACCAAAACTTGTCAGTGCATGTTAAGAATCTGAATTCCACATTTTATCAGATCCAAAAGTTTGAAAACGGAAAGAATCAGTAGATTTTCAACCATTGCGCGCTCACTGATGTGACGTGCCATTCCAGCGATAAAGTTAAAGTCTCATGAAAAAATGGAAAAAAACAGTTTCATGAGATTCCGACGTATGTAAGGTTTCTATTTTTTTTCACCTGTGGACACTTCCACACGGATGTCATTTCCCCCCCATTTTTGTTCAATAAATAATCAAAGAAGTTTCTCCGTATGATTTATCTCACTTCTCTTTCTGAAATCCTGAACAAATCCATTTTTGAATTCTTTTTGCTTCTAGCCATTGTTGTGCTGTTTCCATAGAGGTGCATGGCTTTATATTGCAGTGAAAATGAGCCCACAGTGAGCTGAAATGTGACAGGAACAACAAACCTCCCACCCCCAAGAAAGAACAGGATAGGTGTTACTATAGGATGTTATTTAGATGCAACTGCCAGGATTTGTAGCACTGACTTACTGTCACCTCTGGAGGTGTTTCTATCGAGCCTCTAGCTTCATATTTAGCACAAAAGTGTTGTTAATCTTCTCCTGTAAGTCGCAACAATGAAGTGATTAGGAATATTTCCTAAATGTCAGACAATTCCTTCAACAATTCATCCCAGCGCTCTTCACAGTGGCAGCTACAGACCGGGAGCAGAAAGAATGGGATCAGATAGTGTTTCGGTGGCTAGCGTAAAGACAAGGGGGGTCTGGTAATTTCAGCAAGAAACTAATTACCTATTGATTTCATTTCTACCTAAGGGAAAATTTATAGCTTGTGGCCTGACACCAATCAATAGAAAATTCAATGTCCAGCTTTGCCCTTCAGCCTGTTTATCTGTCTGCATGTGATCAGCACAGCTTCACTAAAACCATTTTTTCCCACTTGCACACAAAAGCCCCAAAAAATACTGTCCTTCTCTTTTGTTTCTCTGTCTTTAAGAGTTCATTTAAGGCTGTAGACTCGCTAAATCTTTCATTTCCTGTATGTCTGTTATTTAGTTAGTTACATTAATAGCTCATATTTAATCCTGCTGTTTGAGGCTTGCGCAGGAGTTTGGGAGATAAATGTGAAATGCTTTAAGATGTGGCTGAGAGACAAGAAGACACTTTGATTTTGGAAGTGCATTTAACTACACAGCTGGAACACACTCCTTTAGCTCTGCGCCTCGACTACGAGAAACCGACGACAAAAATCACGTAAATGAAATCCAGATGCGGACTGATAAAAGCTAGATCCAGATGATCTTTAGTCAGTATTTCCCATCTTCCCACTGTTAATCATTTATGCTGTCATCTCGTGCATGTTGGCCAACAGATAACCAACTCTGTCTCCCGGCAGTGTGATGATAACAGAGTCGAGGTAGCAATGATTAACTTCCAGTGAACAGCCTCTGTGACTCTTCAGACTTCTATTAGACATCTGCTCTCTCATAACAGTCCTCTCTTGTGATGAGGACCTCTGATGAGTGAGTGCCACCGTTTAATGGATAACTAAACTACCGCAGGCAGAAATGGCTGAAAAATGCATCGACTCTTGCCACGTTCTGCTTTAGAACCTCTAAACTGCACACTTGCACTTAAATATATCCATTTAGTTGTGGTTCTGATGTGCTAATTAGATATAATCCACATCGTCCTCACTCTAATGAGCACCTGTTGATATTGTGTGCTGGAACAATCTCCCATTTCATTATCATAACTACTTATTTAACCTCTCTGCTTCAGCACACTGCTTAAATTACCCTCTCTTCTACTTCTTAGACCTTCTCTTATCCCTCAAACGCCACCTTTCTCACGTCCCCCATCGTCTCTACCTCTATTCTTCTTTTACAGCCTCTACCTGATGCGGTTTTCTAACCAGTGGGGCCTTTCACAGAATAACCTTTAAATCTAACAGCAGCGATGAATCATTGGCTCACTGTGAGAAGCTCATAATAAGCCAGACAGATAATGTGAATGGACCAGATGTTGAAGAGACGCCAACAGAAAAGCAATGCAGAAGACAAGCGTAAAAGTTTACCCTTGATCTAATGTCAAAGTTCACTCGTCATCATCAATATCCTCTTCTTGTCACAATCTTATCTCAACTTGAAAATATGAATTGATATTGCTTGGAATTATTATATGTTTGATTAAGTAATCTCAAATCAAGGTCCACTTAACAGCTTTTTGACCTGCAATATGGCTGACAGGATAGCAAGAGGACTTTGTTTCCAATGTTTCCAAGGTCAGAAATGAAGAAGCTGTTGGTTGGCATTTTGGAAAATAGGTTTATTATCTCTTTGCTGAGGATTAGAGGGGAGAAGATCAATACCACTGTGAGGTCTGTGCCTTATACGCTGAAAAAAAATAAAAAAAATAAATGAGGTCATCTTTTCTGGCTTTTCTGACTTAAAAAGTTTAAATGGGTGACAACTGCTGTCTGTTTGACCACCATTGAGTTTATCCACAATGTAGTCAGGTGTGGTTTTAAAGGATAATGACTAATATTGTGACCAGACACTCCTACAAAGCACTACCTTAAAATGCAGCTTTATTCAAATGCTTTGATGCCGCAAAGGACATGAGAAAGACGAGAACGTGCTGCTGGGATGTTAGTTCAGGCTGTAGGTACTTGATATGTCCACAACTCCACCATTTGTCAACTAAGAAACCCTTTTCAGTCATCTCTGGACAGATGTGAGTCCAAATGATGCTTTTACTCTAAAAACAAATGCCGAGGCTCAACTTGGAAAAACTGCATCAGTGTTTTAAATTGCAACAACTTCTATTAAAAGTATGTTCAACTAATGAACCACATTTAGTTTGTGGAATTAACGTTTTTCTCTACAATTAGTGGTATTCTAAACAACCAATTACTGAATAATGGTAGCGTAAAGACAATTTTTTGCTTCTGAAGGAGCTGAAATAATGAATTTAAGGGGGGAAAAGGAAGTTATCAAGCCAATTAAATTGATTTACTATGACTTGAGTTTTGTTTTAAACACAGAACGATTTGTTTAAATTACACACAGCATTACGTTGGTGTAATTAGCAAAATATTATGTCAACAGAACTCCTCAACTTAAAAGTATTATCTAAATAATAAAAAAGAAAAAACAATTAGAATTTTTATCCTGCAAGCGTGCATTTAATTAAATGGTGCTAACAGGTCTGCTGTATTATGTTTTGAGTGTTCCGGATGAGTGGCACAACACTTCACAAGCTGCATCGACCTCATTGACTAACAGACGTATCACTTGTTACTGACTTGTGATTTCTAGTCTGTGACTCCACTCAGTTTGCCTATTTTCATTTCCAAAACTGAGCTTACTTGCGTGTTTCATTATGTTCGTTCTTGTTGTGGAGAGGCCAACAAATACTTACTCAACTATGCTAAAAATAACGGATGGAATTTACTAAAATATCACATACTTCTCTTTATTATTTTACATGAATCTAAAGCCAGCGGCTGTTCAGGTTAGCTTCTGTTTAGAATCTAAGTTAAGGTGAATCACAAAACTAATAAATATTATTGCTGAGGAGCTTTTTCAAGCAGCATTATGCAAACATTACATAACTCACCTTTTAATCAGCAACTTATTTATTGTGTTATTGCACCTGCAGAATTTTTTTTTTTTTTTACACATTTCTTAACTGCTGACTCATCCCCTTTCATTTACAGTCTCAGCATGACCCTCACATGCTGTTTATGAAACATGAAGACATTCAGTTGTGTATTTTATACCCCAGTAATGCACAGCAAATTTAATGATATGCCAACTTCAACGACAACACCATTCAAAAACATGGGTTGTACCGTCAGTGCTAAAAGATATTCAAATTCCATCATCAGCTGTCGAGACTTGCAGAGACTTTGAGGTCAGAAACAAGACAGACGGAGTGAACGGTTCAAGAAGAAAAGCGGCAACAATGATTATACACCAGCAAAGCATATAATCAAAGAATTATTAGGTAGAATCAAATCTGCAATATTCAATCACAGACTAAATCTCTTCAAGCAGGAAAGTCCGGTGCCAGTTAAAGGTGTTACTTTTAACGAGCGGCTCCATGAAATGAAAGTCATACTGTGCAATGAAAAAAAAAGTTATCTCCTTTTTTGTGTGTGTGTGTGTGTGTGTGTGTGTGTGTGTGTAATTCAGATACTACGAACACATTAGAGCCTTAATCACAGTGATTCGGTAGCAGCAGGTTGTGCAGGGAGGCCGCTGGAAAGCTGATGGATTTGATTGGCCAATCATTTCTCTGGCACTTGAGAATATCGTAAATCGTGGCCGTCCATCTGCTTCAGTGGGACCTCATGTGAGCTGCTGAAACTGGCAATCAGTGCAGTTGCTTCAACTCCTGGACCTGATTCAAAGTGGCAGCGCCCAGCTTTGAAGAAAACAATATATACTGATTTATCCTGTTAAAATGACTAAACCTAGCTTCCTTACTACACTCACTGTGGTAAAAGGATGATTATTTCTTCACATATTTAGGTATATTTAAAGATAGTTGAATAGACTATGAACTGGCGCCATGTTGTATGAGATACATGGTTTTGATGGGAAAACAGGTTCAGATTTCCATGTTTACAACTTTGGAGCTTCATTTCATCGGACAACTCAATATTTCTATGATTGCAATTGCTTGGGTTAAAAATACTGTAGTCTGAAAAATAACACATCTGTTGAAACCTGGTTTACTTACACTGAACAACAGATTTTATAAGTGAGATACTTGAGTTACTGAGCCCTACTTATATTTTGAATGTTACAGTAACTATTGCAACTAATGATGACGAACACTGCTACACAGCACAGAAGAATTATTTTTTCAGAGAACCTGCCCTTTGCATGCAGATTTTTTAGCCTCTTAAGGCTCTGTTGTCTAATTTGTCCTTTGAAAACTGTGAAAAATTAAAATGCGAGAGTACTTGACTACATTTTTTAATAGCTTCACAGCTGACATGACTGGTTGACTAATCAACTATTTGATTAACAGAAAATGCATAAGCCACGTTTTTTTGATAATAAGCTTATCACTTTTGTCATTTTTAATAAAAAACCTTGGCAGAGCAAAAAACATTTTCATGCTTCAGCTCCTACAGTTTAAAGGTTTGCTGCATTTCTCTATTAGATAAGAGCGCTTTGGGTTTTGTGGATTAAAAAAGTAAGTTACATTTATCATCATAAGGTCTGAAAAAACTTTAATGCATATATTTCCTTTTTATGTTATAAAACGGTGGATTAATTCATCACAGAAAACCATAGTTGCAGCACTAAAACTTACAACCTGACCCACCTTCATAGCAGTGTTCAGAGATAAAGTGCACTGCCATCAGCACTTATATTGTTTTTGCCTCCATAGGTGTCATTTTACAGCATTGCAGACTAAATGAGGTCTCTCCATGGACCAGAGCCCCTTCAGCAAAAGGCCATAAAAATAAGCCATGCTCCCAGATTGAGAAAAAAAAACCCAAAACAAAACACAAAGCAAACTATGATGTGCTGCAAGAACAATTGATTTTGCTTTTCTTTAAAATAGTAGCTTGGCTTAGCACCCGGTTTCAGCATCAGTGGTCTGCCAAGCTGAACAGACCAGCAGAACTGGTCCCGTAGAGATTTGGAGGCCAGGTCCAGGGTTGTGCACTGCAGCACTAGAGCCCGAAATGCTGCAAAACTGCAGCAGCTTGAATTTTAGAGCACCACCAGATGTTTGGCCGGTGATCAGCGGCGGCCCACTGAGCGGTGAGTCGCTGCTTTGTGTCTTTATGAGGACCGTAATACTTTAATTCCTTCCCAAACAGTGTGGGAGGCATCGCACAGCTCGCTGGCACAGTGCTAAAGAGAGACACGGCTACAGCTAAGCCTCCTGACCTCACCGAGTGGAAAATCAACTCGCACCAAAATCAGCGGGCAATCCTCAGCCCACACTCTGATAAAGCTTTCAGAGCTACTTTCATATATTCGTATTTTCAACACTGACCGTTCTTTCATTTAACAAAAAACATGCAAATTATTTGCCTTCACGCCACCTTTCTTTCACAACGTGTTTTTCTCAGCAGTTTGATGGAAGACACCTGCTGAACAAATGAACCACTGAATGAACAAGTGCAGCGCAGAGGAGAGATAATGAGCTTTTGGGTTTGGATCCACGTATACATTCATATAAACGACCATACACCTTAATCCCCCACAGTGACAAACTCACTGATGGAGGCAGAATCGTCTTTATGAAACAATTTACCCCATGGCTAGATCCAGCAGCTTGTTTTCCTGTTATTGTGTAACTCTCTCTCTCTTCCCTGTGTGGCTCATGACAGGTATTCCAGTGGGAGTCTTACAAGCAGCTGGGTATCTAGAAATTAGATAAGTTTGTGAGTCATCTGAGAGAGGAGAAGGCTGTTTGATTAAACAAAAACAGTCTCTAAAAAAGTTCAGAGAACCAAAAGAACCTCTAGCATCCTGCCAGGTGATCAGTCGAAAAGTAGAGCAGCTGCTTTGACAGAATGAACAAATTCTTTGGATGTTTGAGCTTTCATATTATCCAGACTGTTCTGTCTTGCCAAGCTGGATGTGTTATGAAATATTCCTCTCAGGCCGACGCTGTGGTTATTTATATAGAGAGATATCTTTTAAGTAGGTCAACAATTGGATACGAGCGCATTCATTTTTGATTCGGTCTGACACAAGCCGATGTGATTCAGCTTGAATTCATGCCATGCGAAGCTGCTCAGCATTTGTTTGGTGCCCTGATTTTGACTCTGACTGGAGCTCACGTGGAAATGAATGAAAACAATCAAGGCCAAAATCATCCGGAAAAACTTTCATCAGCAGCTCACGCAGGCATGTGCAAATTGACTAAATGTCTTATCAGCTGTACATTTTTACTGTGTTCCGGCTTTGCAATGTAAATTACCTTGACCTACATTTTACATTCTTTCGGCACAAAACAAGGAACATTTGAGTCACGAAAATCTTTCATCTCCTCCTGCCAATACTACAGAGAGCGAGGAAACTAATAAATGTACTGCATATATGCATAAAATCATCTTCTGCAGCTTTGCACACCATATTCTTATTCAAGCAGCTTCCAGGGAGAGTAGTTTCAGGAAGACGGCGTGTTACATGCATATAACAAACCACCGTTAAAGCTTTTCTTTTCATTTTGAGTCTTCGACAATATCTGTCAAGACTTTATTATACTAGTTCTGGGTATTTCAAATTGGCCTTCTGATTCAAACCATCCACCTTAACTTTCTCATGCTGCCTCCATCCCTTTAACTGCATCGGCTCCCAGCAGACTCGTCCATTCAGAGAACAATTAATACCGATTTAAAACCTGCCAGTCAGTTGTGTTTCCCATCAGGAAGGAGTTAGAAACACCAGCTGGCAGACAGACCGCTGATTATTAATTAAAGCTGTCAAACTTGAGAGCCCTGTTCATGCTTTACGTCCATCACAGGATTGCGCAAACATTTATCAGAATAATGGCAGTCTGGGCAGGACAATGCATTGCGTCTGCCTCCTGCTAAGCAATGAAATCCACTTGTGTTTGTAGAGGGCAATAAAAGAGGAAAAGATGTGTTTAATACCTCCACACTGACACTAGTCTCCCCACAGAGATGCTGTTGGTCTATTACGGTAATAGTTCAGCCTCTTGGTAAAAGACACCTTTCTCTGGAGTTGGATGAGATGAAATACCATCCCGCTGCCTCCCCCTGTTTTCTGTCTTTAAGCTGGACTACGACAGACAGCTGGCCATATTTAATGGACAGGCATGCAAGTGGCATCAATCTTCTCGTCTGATTCTTGACAGAATAAAGCATATTTCCTGCAATGTCAAACTATCCTGAGCAAAGTGCTGAAAGACAGTCGAAGCCTCATAATTTCTACCTTCATCTTCACGAGCTTCCAAAGGTCATCGATCTGGAGGCGATCACTCTGACAGGTGCAAATTTATCACACCGGACAACCGCATGAGCACAATCTCAGAATTATTATGTCATTCGAAAATTATCACCCAACCTGTCAGTCGTAAACATTTGATTTCGGGTGCTTCGTGGCGCCATATCGACAGACTTTGCACTTGCTGAAGTTGCTCTTGTATAACAACACGCTCTGTTGTAAAGCTGTGCTTGGCGGCTGGATCGCTCATTTAACAGGTGAGCAAAATGTTATTGTGCTCAAGAACGGCAGGCAAAACTGCAAGGCATAAAAAATACATTTTTCTTTTATGCCGGGTTGATTTTGCTGTCATTGCTCAGCTTTGCAAAGCAAAATGTGAGTCATGATTCATGATGATCTTGTTTTAAATGTGGATAAATACAATATATCGAATGACTCAATCCACCAACTGAAAGCACCAATGTCCACAGGATACATATGAGAAATTTGCTGTGTGTCATCAAATTGAAATAGCTCTCCTCATTTGTGAATTTAATCTAATAAACCAAAGCCATAAATGACGAGTGAGTCACGACTTGCAAAGCAGCCAGTGTTTGTTGTACCCCTTTGGTCAAAAAGTGGAACATTGTCTGAGAAAACAATATTTATGTTTAACCATAACTGCTCCCCTGAAAATGATGGCCATATTTGCCACTTGGGTGCAATAACCTCCATTTCTCCCCACGTTTTAGGAGCGAGTGGCTCATGGATCAAACATTATTGCCAGAGCTGTCCCGCGGTGACGGAATGACCCTGGCATCTATTAGCACAAGTAAAGGGTTTATCCTCTAAGAGGCTCAGGAGAACAAAAGCTGAAACGTGGAGCCATATTCAATGCAGGCTGCAGGTTTGCTTGTGGGAGCAACAGGGAGGAGAGGGAAGCGGGAAAACAACGAAAGACGCAGAGTCACGGAGGTTGCGCCTGTGATTGGGGCGATGCGATGCGAAAGAGGCAGGTTATCTATCAGCAGCTGCATGTCTATGTGCTCCGTCTATCTCTGAATTCATCCACACCTCACCCCGCTGCCACTCTCTCTGTCTTTATATTCGCTCCCCTTTACTCTGTGATGGAGCCGAGCCGTGCATCATTCAGATGTTTTTTCATTTGTATGTGCTTCTGCTCACCTTTGAGATATTGCTGGACCTGCTTGCCGAATGAGCCAGAGGTTTTTCATTCTGTAAAAGATGGGAGAAAAAAAAAAAGCACCAGTGAGTGAAAAATATATTCAATCTGTATACTCGGTGTCAAACAGGCACATTCATTCTACACACTGACACATGCCCTGTTATTTCCATCTAAATTGTGCTGTCTTTGCAATGAACAGTGTCTAATATAAACATCAAAACTACATTTAACACACTGACTTTTAGCAGATACAGTATTCACCAGCTCAGCTTCTGCCAGCCAAGATTCAGATTTGCTTTACATCTATTTGTCATAAATAAAAGTCAGAGAATTACCACAGTGATTGCAATTCATCTTGAGTAAGACGTAAATATCTGCACCAAATTTCTCAGCAACCCATCCAATCGTCATTCACTAAAAACCCAAAATGTTTGTCAGCCACCATGATGCAGATACGATAATCAGGATGAAGACATATGACCAGGGAAGGATTAGACAGGACTGATTCATGGTTTGACTCAGCGTAATGAGCGCAGCAACTTTTCTCAGCAGCTCAGGGACCTGTGAGGGAGCCTGTGGTAAATCTAGTTCTTCTGGCACGAGACGAAAGGAGGACAAGCCGATTGCATAACGCATCCGTCCAAACTGCAAATCAAATGAAGTCACAATATTTGTATCATTACCCGAGAACGAAGCGGGCCAATACCTACAGCGTTCAACGCAGTCAAGTTTTGTGTTGAGGAGCTAATCATCCTCCATTCTCGCTCCGTGTTCTCTGCTTGCATCAGAGACTCAGATAAACAGCCACTGGGGTGTTGTGTTCAGTTTCGGTGTTCAGAATTAAAGCCGTGAACGGTTCCTTGATTAGTTATCAATCACAGTTACATAACGCTGAGTTCACACCGGGTCTGTCAGGAATGTGCGAGCCTTGGACATGAACACAGATGCAGAGAGGAATCTGCTCAGATGGTATTTCAACTTTATGAAGACATGAAAATATGGCCTGAGTGACATGTTAAAGGGGAAAGCGTGGCTGTATTTGACTCAACTGAATCCCACACATGGCAGCATTGATGTAAACCCACAGACTAAGCAACCAACCAGTGCTGCTGTGCTGCTAGCTTTTCCAGTTGTTAAAATAGCAAATATGCATTACATGAGTTGTATCTGATGGGTAAAACTGCATCCATTTTTAGTACAGTATTTTTCTGTGATTAATTCCTGCCTGAGATACAACAACACTTGAGAACACAACAAATGCACTATAGCACACAGTGACAATACTGATGTTAAGCTGGTGTAGTGTTTAGTATGTAAGTAGGTTAATCTCACCAATAAATAGAGAAATCCTCTATATGTTTTTATTGCTTTTTCAGCAACCTTTTTGTCCTCTCAAATTCTTATACGTGGATGTATTGCTGGGGAAGTGCAGTTTGGTGTTTCAATTACATGAGCGGTGCCATTTTTCTGGCAATGAGTTGTTTTCTGCAGGCCTTTGGCTGCTTCCAGTTGCTAATTAACATTTATCACTAATCTGAACTGAGGACAATGGGAATGCCATTGGTTTTAAAGGTATCTGGTCACAAAGTATATGGCAAATTGATATTTGTACCAGATGATGGTGCTAGATAGAAAATTAAAGGGATCACAGAATTCATCCGAATGGGGACATAAATGTTAGTACTGAAGATTTGTGACAATCTAACCAATAGCTGCACAAAACAGGGAATTGCCTAAACCAGTGGAATTCATCCTTTGTGTACCATGAATTTCTGCATGAAATCGAAGGTAATCCATCCAGTGGTTGCTGAGATATTTCGACCTGTATCAAAGACGTGGAGCAACTGACAACGGTCACATCTAAAATGATTCAGAACTACTTTTCTTTCTTTTTACTAGAGTTAAGACTACAGTATCTTTAGGACACAAAATTGACAGAAATGGACCATAAAGAGACTTCTACCGTGATCCTGCGACTTCTCCAGCCCCCATGGGCCTCTCTGAAGAAGCTGCCTACATCCTCTCACACACATATATCCTGACAAGTAGGATTTGTTTCTGTGGACATCTCAACCCTGACTGCATTTCCTGATATCATGGCAGCAGCTGAGTTGTCACCTTCAATATCTCTTCCAGAACAGGTTTAACTTGGCCATCGAAACTCACAAACTACGAGCCCACATACAAACACACCCATGCATAAATCATACCACTAACAGACTCCTCGACATCCTACCAGTTATAATTACTTCAGTGCCTCACATGTGTTCTTACTGTGACTAGTTGCCATGGAGATGGAGGACTACTGCATGTGCCGAGTCTCTCCATCACTCGCTGCTTCCTCCCAATTCCATCCTAAGTTTCCTCTCATCTAACTGAACGCCTGAGGACATTTAAACTCAACACAAAAACACACAACCAAACCCACTGAACCATGCTAATAGGATGAAAACTTTGATCTGGTTTCTTAGATCCAATCGTGTGATTAACCATCTTCACTAGCAGAAATTGAGCAGCACACTCACACCCAAGCGTGTACAAATTCTCGACCTTTAAACTACTTTCCCACCCTCAGTGTTATTAATTTTGTGGTCAATGCAGAGACAATTCAAACACATCTGTCATCTTGTGTGTTAACATCATCTGAAGAGACAAAGAGCTGACGTGTTCTAAGGCTGTAAGTCTGTACACAACTTTCTTTGGCTTTGATAGACTAAAAAGTCAGCCATTATCTCCAATCTCAAACTCTTTTCATCTTACACCTGCCAGCCTTCTGTATGATGCTCTTCCTAGCTGATGCAGAAGCACAATTTGGTGCCTCAGATTGACGTACGTAAGTATTGAAATGAGGACAGAAAGCGACTTAAAAAAAACACCAAAGTTTGTTTTCAAACCGAGCGGAGAGGCAACTTCTCAATCTCTTGCTATACTAGTGGATTAGAATGAAGCAGTCCCGCTCCATTTCCATGCCATTACATCTTCAGTGTGTTCGATACAATGCCACAAAATGGTACAGATCTCAGCGGGTGTGATTTGTTCAGCAAATCAATCGCCAGCCAGCTGAAGAGCATAAAAATTCAGTTTTTCTGGAGGACGACAGCTGCAGATAAAAAGCACGGAAAAGGAATAGAACAAACTGATGATCCTTGCCCTTAATCCGTCCTCCTTGGTCAAAAACGGAGTAACAAGCAGATATTCCAGATTGGGGGTTTCTGGAGATAACAAGGCCACAAATGGACTTTTATAGACAACAGTGATTAGAGCAGAGAAACTAAACACAGCAGATGAAAGATGAGATGGTGAAATACATCTCCATTTGTCCTCACTTTTCAAACACAATTTCCTTTTACAAGCCTCTTATCCCACACCGTGTTACCTACAGTACAAGGTCTGGGAGTCACCTTCACCGCCACCATGACTGTAGACTATAAAGGGCCTTATTCTCTGGGCTCATGCATAATTCTGATAAAGAAGGGCTCAGGTTTCACAGTCTGCTGTGTCTGTCTTTCTCCACCTCCTCTGTGGGTCTGTTAGCAGGCCCAGCCTTTGATAACACAACTTTCAGACTGGACTCTGAAGACTCGAGCTTGTAAGGAAAGACGCTTAGGAAAGTACAGCAGAGGAGAAGAGGTCATATTCAGAGGGTTTGCTGTGTTTTTCCGGGCTCTGTTCTTTCCCCACAGGGAGGAAGGCTCAGCTCGCTTTTATGCAAGAATCTTAAAAGAAGATAAAACTTTTGCGAGTTTAACCCTGCCTCTTTGAAATGTGCCCATTCTTCACAAAGTTCTTCTCTTCCACAGAACTTTTTTTCAATAATAAATGAGATATTTGATGAAGATATCACAGATTTGACTGTGGATTATAAGGGAAGATATGCATGTTAAAGCTGGAAAAAGTAAAATTTTCATCAGTCAAAAGCATCAGTTGGCAACATGTTTAATAATTAGCTTTTTTATTGCTTTGTGACGCAAAATGCTAACAATTGTCTGGTTTCACCTTCTTAAATGCAAAAAACTGCTGCTTTTCTCCATTTAATAACACTGTAAAGTCATTATCTGTTGGTTTCGGACTGTTATTTGGACAAAACAAGACTTCTGACAATGAAACCTTTAAGGTTATAGAAAATGTGATGGGCATTTCTAAACTAAACACTGAATGATTAATCAAAATGACATGGGCCAAGTCACAGAGAGCTGTAAAAGGGCTATTAGAGGAGGCAGACAAAGCCAGCTACTGGCTGTGGCTTCAGAGAAAGGAGAGCATTCAAGGGTTAACCCTCCTATAAACACAGCTGCAGGGGGTTTGCTGGGAATCATCCCCAGCGTGCTGCTGCCAGCTTCCAGCTGATGACCCTGCAGCTGACCTGAGGACATTGGTGGAAATGTGACAGACTGAAACGCCTGAAAGATATACGTAAAGTACCTTATTTAACCTGTGCAACAGAAAGAAATGGAATGGAATGTAGACGGATAAACAGAAAGCAATCATTAGCTGCACCCTTCACATATTTACATCTTTTGTTATTGCAGAAATGTGTGGGCAATTTTAGGGCTGCAAGTAATTATTATTTTCATTACCAACTAATGTACCTAATGTGAATAACCGACTTGTGTAGACTATAAAATGTCAGGAAACTATGAAAAGTGTCTCTTTCATTGTCTCACAGTTCATGGAGCTGCCTTTAAATGTCTTGTTTTGTCTAAAAAAGTAAAACAATAATAATGAAATGCGGCAGTAAAATTGATAATAAAAAACAGGGAAAATGCTATAAAGTCAGAAACATGCATAAACCAGCAGAAGGTAAACAAGTGAGCTTTGCAAACAAATTCTATTTCAGAAAAGCGGATCTTGCAGCCAGCTGCTTCCATCTAGTTTCTGCACCATTTCACACCAGCATCATGCTGTTGACCCAGTACACAGATAGGTTTGTGTTTGAGGTTAACAGCTTCTCAAGGTACAAAACAGAGACTTACAGCCAGTCTGACTGCTTACAGCACCATCTGCGCTGTTTTTAGTCCTCACAAAGACATGAAACAGGATTTCACACGAAAGGTCCGGGGCACGAATGAAAGCTGCTTTTCGAGCATGCAACTCTTTGTGCATTTTGAGACATTTTTAAAAGAATAAAATCAACGTACATTTCCATACTTTTACACTCTAATTATCAGTCTGTGTGCGTTATTTGTTCTGTATACACATAAGGTTGGAAGATGCTTTTGTGATTATATTTAAAATGTTTTCGTTCCTTATAATTCCCTGAAAGGTCTCTCTACTGCTCAGATTATCTTTCAACATCCCACACAGGACTTGCCTGGACTTGCTACTCTCCAGCAGAGAAAGCGATAGTGACTGTTGCACTCACGGAAACACTTCTGGCTCTAGAAGCTGTTTTTGTGGCTGCGAATGGGCAACACCAGTGCACTTTAGTTATAGTCCATCATTTAGATGCAGGCTTGTAAGAGTGGAAAAATCAAACATAAGATCTCAAGCATCACGTAGAATTTAAAGTTTCTGTTGGCCGCAACGATCTGATCAGTTGTAAACAGACCATCAATACTACAACATACTTCAGCCTTGAAAAAGAAAGAGCTGAAAGCCTTGAAGTCATCACAGACTTGCATTCTCAGCTGCCTCAGCCAACCCTGCTTCACAATTTACTGTAATGCCAAATGACCTGTTTCCAGAGGTTAATAGAATCAGCCAACATGACAAAACAATGCTTTTGGAAATAAACACCTTCATTCAGGAGAAAAAATAGCCAGGGGAAGGTCAATTTGAAACAGTAAAAATGGATTCTTGGCATTCTAACAGATACCTTTTCAAAAATGGCCTCGATCCAACAATGACTCCTACATACAGCAAAATATCTACCAAGGTCTGAAGCTTATTTCCTTACAAGGATTTTTCCCCCCCAACAATAAGCAGCTTGTTGGCCAACACTCGGTTGAAAAGAATACACTTTATCATCTCCTCCTACAAATTGCTAACATCCTAACAAGATGAGGAGGGAGGAGGAGGGAAAAAGAGAGAGGAAGAGGCACAAAGTAGGAGACAGATGAATGATAGCTATCAGACAGTGGTAATGAGGTGACTGTCGAAGAAATTAAATCAGCAGTATTAATGAGCAGCGGTTTGTGCGTATGTGACATCTCTCTCTTCCTCTCTTGTCCTTTCTCTGTAAATTCATTAAATCTCCCAGCGACCTCTGCAAGCTGCTGAACTCTTCCATTCAACAGAAGCTGTATGATTTGCTAATCACCAGCGACTCGAAGCTTACATAGACCTTTGGTTTTGACAGCTGACTATCAGGAGGGCTGGCAGTTCAGGTGTTTGATTGGCCACAGTGTTTAAGTGGGCGGCAAGTGTCAAAGCAGAATCCACATGAACACCAGGACATGAGGTTTCCCAGCAGAACGTTGTGTTGTAACGAGATGATCAATGTCATACACTTTAACTGTCAGAGTTCAAATATTCTATTCAGGCTATAAAGTAACCTTAAAAATCCTGTCCCCGACCATAATTAGTGTGGAGTCCAGCAGTTTAATGAATCATTGCTATAAAAAGGCCTTATGACCAGAAACAGTCAGCCAAGAGCCAAAAACTATGAAAACAGAAAAAAATCTGCAGCTTTTCAACTTTCTGACAGCCTTTGAACTACTCATTTGTGATGTGTTATTCTGTCAGAAAACCAATCAAATCACTTTACTGTACATGCCTCACTTAAAATGTTTCTCCAAATCAGCTGTCTGCACTAATTAGCATCTGTGAAAGACTAAAAACTCCGCACTCATCAACGCAAACGAGAAGCCAGTAGTGACTCAGCTCAGTCATGTGAGAAAAATTCAGTGACTGTTCAGCTGAACTAGGCTTAACTGCAGGCTGTGCTTACACAGAACATATAGATGACAAGTAAAGAAATACATAAAAAATCTAAGGGGTGAAACATCTATTGATGTTTCACCCCTTGGTATCACCCGCATTGGTATCACCTGTGGGCACTCAACTTCTCTAATTCTATGTTTTATGACTTTATAAGATTGCGATACTGAACAGATGAAATATTTGAGTTCCTTCTACTTCTAGCCATAGTTGTGCTGTTTACAAAGAGGTGCAGGATGTTATACTGCTGTAAAAAAAAAAAAGGGCCCACATTGAGCAAAAATGCTTTTGGTCCAGACGGCTAAACAGAAACTAAAGCCCCAACATAAAAACAAGATATTTTTGTAAAAATTTTGCACATGCACCATTATGTACAGGTGGAATAGAACTTTAAATTACTTTTATTGTTGAGGAAACTCTTTTTATATGCAGTTTCTTATCACTTGTTCCTAATGCTTAATTTCCTCATGGATAGTTGTGTGTTACTTTTTGTAATATTCTGACGAGAAGTTAGTGAAATAAACATAAAGTCAGCATTAGTTCTGCTTCCACTTGGCCGGAATCAAATTCACTGCTTTACACTGAACACCAGATTTCACTTTCAGACTGCCTGCAGTAGTTTATGTCGTCTGGTGACGGTAAAAAAAACCCCACAAACACATGCAAGGATTCCCGTCAGTGCACAGACGCGTGCCTCCTTATTGCAAGACGTCATCCGGAAATGAGCCTCGTGATGAAACAGTGACTTCTAGGGAAATGATAGGAAACTAAAGCAGACAACCATAATCATTGAGCTAGACACAGACGTAAAACTGACAACTGAAGTAGGGAAGTTTGTGAATCTGCAGGTATGACAACAGAAACAGCCTGTGGCAGATTGGACATGGCAGTGCTTGTATCAGTACAGCTTCCCTGCAATAAATGGCATAAACAAACCATGATCTTCTTAGGGCTGATCGATCTGCCAAATGCAGATTTAAAAATCAGGCCACCATTTTTATTTTTTTTTTAAATAAGCGCACAAGTTGCTGCAGACAAGCCGACACAAGATTTCCTTCCCAGACACAGATAGCTGAAATTCCACCGCACAGCCTCAACTCCTCAGAGAAATGTCTCTCGAATCGTATAAAACAAATGCCGACAATGTCGAGTAGGCCATTATAAGCACACTCTTAGCCTGCAAATACAGCTGGCAGGCACACAGGAAGACACACACACAAGACACAGAGAGAGAGAGATATATAAGCAAACATTGCATTCATTAGCTCCTCCATCCTCAGAGGTCATACTCACATATCCTCACTATATCAAACAACAAAGAGTGCCATCAGCAGAGGACGTTGGCCTTTATGTGGTTTCTTGTCCCCGTCAGTGTCCGGCAGCCACTTAAAGAGGAAATAGGGTCTGACTCTGAGTGGGCAGCTGGCCAGGAGAGCAGAACCAGATGAGAAATCTCAACTATGTGCAGTAACAACAATCACCGAGAGCTTGGCCGACCACAGACGTCTACGCAAACCTACAATAACTGTGGCTGGGGGGGCAGATGGACATTATATACAGCGATACAGAGAGGTCATGCATTTTCTACAAAGCTGTTGCCTATTGTTTCAGCATTTCTTATTTAAGGGGATTATTTATTTCCTTTTCGAGAGATGAATTACCGAAAGTGCTGCCCCAGAGTGTCAGCCTGCAGCATCTGTGTGTGCATCAGAAAACCACATCACAATGAGGTAAAGCGAGACTGCAGGAGAGGCAGGAAACAGCCCCAGACTCTCTGTGTGTCTCTGTCTCTGTCTACAGATCTACAGCTTTTTGCATGTGTCTGTGTGTGAATGAGCAGGTCTGATTGTGCTCTCATCAGCAGGATGTGAGCTTGTGGTTTTCCGACCGCCACCTCCTCCTCCACCACCTCCTTCTCCTGCTCTGTCCGTCATCTGCCTTCATCTTAGGCATAATTACATCAGTATGTCCAAACAGGATATGCTAGAAGAGAGACAGTGACCATCGTATTAAGAACAAGGACTGTGTAGATGGTGGAGTCAGGCTATATGGCAGAATTATAGATGCAATACTAATCCAAAAGCAATGAGAGCTGCAGTCAGAGGCAGATCTGAGTACCCGAAGTCAGTCCTGGGGACGTATGATAAAGGCAAAGGGAAATATGGCAGCGAGAGAAAGAGATCCAAAGATATGGTGAAATATTTTAGTGACTCTACAGAAAAGCCACATTTCCTCATTATCTGCACTTCGGGTTCCACATGACGCAAGTCATTATTTATGTCCTGTGTGAAAAAGTCAAGCTACAGATAATTAGTTCGGCACAGTGGCCTCAAACAAGCTGCATTATTAGTGTCTGAACTCTCTGACCCTCGAAGCCACGCAGAAACAAACAAGTAAAAAAAAAAAAAAAAAAAAAAGCAAAGACAAGAGAGGAAGGAGTGGCCAAGACTCATATCAGAAGACTGCAAAAAATATTTAGTTTCAAGAGGGAACTCACAGCCTCTGTGACAGCAGGAGGCAGAGCCCACCAAACAGCTTCTTTATAGCTAGCAGCACTTAGTAGCTGCTTAGAGAAGCATTAGCTCTGGCACCCACTGGGAATATGAACACCCTATCTAAAGTGTAGGAACATCTGAAACAAGTTTCTCTCTTGCTTTAAAAAAAAAAAACTTTCAATATCTAGTGGAATGAATACTAACAGCCTGAGCCCTTGGTTCTGTCGGATGTTAAAACACATGCAGGGCTTTTTAAAAATGAGCCTTTTCAGCAAGAGACAAAAAAAGCTGAGGTGGATGACAAGGCTGTAAGTGGAGGCTCTCTGAGTTACAAAACACCTCAAATTATGAATCAAACTATCACAGTGGTGCGGGAATGCCACACCACGCACTGCTGTCCTCTCCAGTCCGGCCTTACAGGTTTAAAGCTCTGCCTTGACATGTGACTGCATTAATCTCCCCCTCTCTCCTCCCCCCAGCTGCAGATTTGACACAAAGCTCTGTGATTTGGTGCATCAGTCGATGATGTGATATGCTAAGCTGTGGACTGAGAGGGGAAATATATATTTATATACCGGGCTGCTGAGGCCTTGTGTGTACATCTGGAGTTCCTATGTAGCAAACCGTGGCAGCAGGAAACCACCACTTTCACTCCAACGGCGCAGTTAAATGCCAAAGCACATGCAGCAACATTGAGAAAAATAAAACCACCGCGTGACAGAGGCTTTTGTGAGTTCATGTGTACTGACTCAGACCTGATATGACATTTTCACAAGGTCCTGTACCTTGGCTATCTGTTACCAAACTGTGCGACACTGTGACAACGCGCACACAGATAACAATGCTGGTGGGAAGTTATACAGTATTTCTGTGCACCCCCGCTCATCCTGAACAAAGGGCAGCAGCACAGGGAAACTGGGTCAACCTTTCACACTGAAAATACAGGATTCAGAGTCCCCTAGAGATAGAGCAGAATACACAAAAAACAGACAGAAAAAGATGAGCAAAACAAACAGAACGCACCCACACACAAACGCAAATCCGTAACTCCTGACATTACTCTGATACCTCTGCTTGACACCCTACATAGACGGGCTGCCTCACTTCATTTAGCTCTCTATTTATCCACTCCTTTCTTCCATATGCACACACATAAACAGACAAAAATCACACATTCCTGGCAATTCTTTCATCCCTCGGCTACTGCAGCAGAAGCCATCACCACGGAGACAGAAGGCCTCACCATAACAACCACTGAATGGAAATTACAATGATCCTCCCCCCCTCTACTTTATTATCGTTCTTTCTTTGCCTTATGTATGATCAGCTGCTGCATGCATGAGGTAAACAATATCTGAAACATTACGCAGCGTATGTGCCTGAGTGGAAGCTGCAGCAGTGACAACAATCATGACAGCATCGACATGAGCAGCATCAACACAAAGACGATACAAAGACAAACAGCCACGACAGCATCAAGAGCAAGAATAAGTACCTGGATCTTCATTTTCCAGCAGGAATTCATGTCAGGATCCTGAAGCCGCCTCACACACACACACAATTACACATACAATCACACACACACACCCTCACACAGACAATGGTTGCTCAGGGAGGTTACATCCCCCCCTTCTGTAAAATCCTCGAGGTGAGCCGAGACGGAGGGAGAAACTGAAGGAGAGCCAAGCCTCTGCAAATACGGAAGTGGAGCCGCGGCAACAATGTCAGCCGTCGCCGTGGCGACTGGAGCTACGGCAAAACGCAGAAACAAAGACAGACAGAGGAAATGATAGAGAGAGAGACAGCAGAGGGAGGGAGAACAAGTGGCTGCCCTACATTTTCTTTTCACACACACATACAAACACAGAGGCTGCTGCTCCTGCTGCTGCTTGTCCAGGCTTGCCTCTCAGCTGCAAAAACACACACACACAGTCAATCCGCTACTGTAATCCCATTGGTCGAGCCACCACTTCCTCCAGCTGATCTTGATGAGAAGTGGGGGAGGGGCAAACTGTTGTTGAATCATTCAAAAGAGGGAGGTGGTGTCCTTTAAATAGACTCCCTCTGCTCTGCACACTGAGCTTAACCTCAAAGTACCTCCCCCCTCTAACCCGACTTAAGCCCGCACACACACACACACACACACACACACACACACACACACACACACACACACACACACACACACACACACACACACACACACACACACACACACACACACACACACACACACACACACACACACACACACACACACACACACACACACACACACACACACACACACACACACACACACACACACACACACACACACACACACACACACACACACACACACAGAGGGCTCCTGCTAAATCCTTCACTGTTTTAAAGACAAAGAGTCAACCACCAAACCTGTCGAAAACCACTATCACTGTCAACCAATCGGAGAGGCCGTTACTGCTGTCTCCGCCAATCCCCAGCAGGCTGTGAGGGATGCGAGGTGGAGCAGAAATGACAAGAGGGTAATTTATCACATACATCCTCGCGACTGCGTTCAAGGACAAAGCCACAGCACGGCACGATCGCTCAAAAACTGAGAAATACTGCAGGTCATCACAGGCCAAAGTCCAGTAATAAGCACACCAATTAAACCTTTTGATACAGCAATGATTCACTAGCTAGTCTGGTAAAGAAAGAAATAAAAAAAGCCATGATGCTAACAGGAAGGATAATAAAAAGCTGGCAATGCATGACAGAAGAAACAAAACCATCAGCCATGTGAAACTTGTTAAAGCATGTGAACATCCTTTGACCTGCCATCATCATCATTATCATCAATTTTTACACTTTTATTTTTCACTGGTTGAAATACTACGAAAATACAATGGAAACTCGGTAGTCAGTCTTTTCATCAGCTGAGAGCGTCTGTACACTTCTAAAAGAAGAGTTTGACGCAGATCAAGCAGTGTTTTCAGTTTACATGTCAGGGGCAGTTCAGGTCCTTTCCACTGGATAATAAGCTGAGCAGCACTTTCCTTTCATTGAGTAACACTACTTAAACAGCTTTGGCCTTCAAATACAGTCTTATAGCAGATCTGCTGACCCGGCTCGTGGACTTTGGCCAGATAACACAACAACAAGGTGATTTCAAATTTTAAGCCCAATAACAGCAGTCACATCAAAGCA
Organism: Acanthochromis polyacanthus; assembly: GCF_021347895.1. Taxonomy (NCBI): domain Eukaryota; kingdom Metazoa; phylum Chordata; class Actinopteri; family Pomacentridae; genus Acanthochromis; species Acanthochromis polyacanthus. The sequence continues at coordinate 10,722,925 of NC_067127.1, forward strand.
TTAGTACAGAAGGATCCGACACAGAGTGGTGGACAGTACGTTTACTTCGGAATAGATTAGAAACAGAAATACTCCACGTTTTTCTCTACTATTTCACTTTACAACAACTAGTAAGTTTATTTGCAGATCAAGATTTAACAAAACTTACTGTATGATCGGTACATAAATACAACATTTCATCAGTATGTAAAGCTGCTCTGACATTCAAAATCTCTTCAATAATACTAATCAGAAAGAACAAAATCATGATAACATGATTAAACACACTAAATGGGGAAATTCAGCTAAAAGTAGTGTTCTTACGAGTACTTAAATTTTATTGACAGATTTTGAAATTAGCGCTTTTCATTACCTGGCTCATGAGCAAAGAAAAAAACACAAGTTTCTTAACTGAAATTATACATATTTATTATGACTGTAAGCCTACAAAGACCAAAAACATACTAAAGGGTGTGCTGATCAGCAAACGATAAGTGCTAGCGATCAATAGGAAGTGTTGCAATATGTGAAATTTAAACTAACAAGGCCAAAGCCAGACACACAAACAGAGAGGCTGACTGTTCTCTGACAACAGCATGGTGCTGAGAGAATGAAGAGAAGGATGAAGGAGGAGACAGTCAGCTTTTAAATAGTCCTGGGAGACTGCCCAGGTGCTCCCAGTTGCACTGAAACACTCCACCTACCGGGGGCATGCCAGGCAACAGACAGCAGCAGGCGAGGGAAAACACAAAGCAGGCTGGGCTGAAGCAGGAGGAATGACAGACTTTCATTTGAAGCAGAATATATTTGTATTGCAGCATCAGTGGTTCTACTTTAGGTAAAATATATGAGTATATTTTCCATGACAGCTGACTTTAGTTCTCCTGACACCAGTTTTGACACCTCAGTGGAGGTTATCTGCAAATACAAATATCCATTCCGAGACCAAGAAGTTTAAAATATTGAGTCTGTAGAACAGCAAATATAGGTCAACGCACTGAAACCAATATCAACACTCATGTGGTTTATCCTTTTCAAAACAAAGCCTGATATGCTTTGCTCAGGCAATATTCAGTGAATCCCATCTGTGCATCTCCATGTTAAACAAACCTGCACAAAGCAAACTGCTCCACCGAAACACTTCGGAGAGTTTTTGTTTGTGTACTTTAATAGCGAGCAAAAAGTCGTAATAAGCAAAACAAGAGCCAGCACAAACCCGAGCAGTTTGTAAATGAACACTGTGAAATGGGATCCAGGCAACAGTTAGGGTAAATAATGAGGCAACAGCAAGCAACGAGAGAGAGAGCGATTTCACAGCGCGACGAGGTTTGTGTTAGTAACTAACGAATCCATTCAGAGTGACACACTTTCTAAAGGTGGAGATGATGCATCCGATTTACAGCTTAACCACGACGTCTCAGGGCTTGTCAAATAAGAAACACAAATCTTTGCAGGTTTTAAGACAAACTGATGCGACTCAGACATCCGGACTGTGAGAAGAGGATGGAACCACCAACTGCAACATGATGCAAGTGTAGCTTTCTGGTAACAACCCCTTCACATTAGCATAAAAACAATGTGTTATCATAGCCCTTGATAGAAAATATTAGGATGCAAGGGTGCCACCTTCCCTGGTCCAAGGTGTTACTTGCTCCAAAACTATTATTAATTAATACAACCCATTCCTGTCGTCTCCGGGCAATCATCCCCAAGTCACTGACACAATTCAACCAATCGCCGGCTAAAGATAGCCACATAAATGCAGCCACCGCTCTATCTGCTGAAAACATTTTATTAACCACAAGCAGAATCATTCAGCAGAAGAATACTGATGACTGCTGACAAACACCAGAGAGCAAAGACTCTGTCTCGCCCACGAAATCGATAAAATCTCCCCCACAAATCTCCCTTGAGGAGAACTTTGGTGGACAAACTAAAGGCAGAAGAGCTTGAAGAGACTAAACGGTTTGTCAGAGAGGCCAAACACTGTAAACGCAGCTATGAAAAAGCTTTATTTTTCTTTCCAGGCTGACTTTTTGAACACAGACCGAGACATTTACATGACAAAAATCAAGAGCATTGGAACACACAGCTGCAGGAGATCAAGTCAAAGGTAGCAAGTCAAAAGTCTGAGCTGAAGTACTTGATATTCTATGTGCAGAACATAAACTTTCCTGCATACTTTTAATTGGCAGATATCAATAACAGATATGCGAGCAAATATTTCAATGATTGTACATCGTGTTTCCAAAAACAGAACTTTCAAATGCAGATTTCATTGATCTGGAAGGAAACCTCTGGTGTCAAAAACATATAACAGCTTACGAATAAAAATAATAAAGTAATGGATGTGACACCTGTGCCTATAGAATACCAATAAAAGTGTGACAAACAGTTTAAAAGAGGAATATTGTGCATGATATTGGTTTTATTATTCTCAGTGGGTCAGTAGTTGTTCCTGTAGAATTTAGAGGAGTTAAACAGATTGTTTCAGTACGAAAGAAGAAAAGTCCCAACTCTTATAAATATGTGGCATCAAATTTTGAAAGTAGCACAGTGTTTTCGAAAACGAATTTATTTGACATTTTGCATCAATGATATATAGTCAGTTACTAGGAGCATTTGGAAAAGACTCCCCAAGAAAATCTTTCACCAGCTGCCGCTGATCAGAACTGATCAAATCTAAGGCAAGAAAGTAGAAAGTCAGAGACCCACGAGAAGCGGCGATGGAACAGTTTGAGAGCTGGATGGAAGGGTAAAGACAGAAATTTAAGGCAAATTGTGAAGGGACAGAGAGAGACAGAAAGCGGAAAGAGAACTCTTGACAGCCTGATTTCTACAAAGGGAGAAACATGTCAGATATCCCGCTGGGCGTGAAATTGAGCTGTAATAGCCTTTTCAGTTCATATTCAAATACAGTCATGCATACTGATAACTACAACTCTACGGCTTGTATGCCTGCTGCATCAATCAAATCTACCTCCAATTAAGAGAAAGAGACAAGGGATATGAGAGGGAAATGAAGGGGAGAGATGGTCTGTGAAAAAAAAAAATCTAACTCTTTGGAAATTATTTCAAGTTTTTTCTTATTTAATATTCTGCAAAATGTTGAATAACTGCAAAGGGTTCCTTTGCTACTTATCTGCTGTAACCATATGCAATGCTTTGATCTGAGGCTTTGCTTTTCATTTACATATCTCCGTGTAATGCAGCAGAGGATTGTTTCTGAGCCTTGTGTATTCACGGGACATAATCTTCAGAGCCAAAATACACAAACGCAAACATTAAGTGGGCCGTCACTGCGGCAGCACGGCCACAACACAAAGCCATCAATTCACCAACCCTAAAATAACAAGTGGCTGACTGGAGCAGCTTTATTGATTCGCAGCTCCCTCCCCCCCAAAACTACCCACCGTCCTCTTGCCCCCCCTATCTCGCCATCTTTTCAATTTTGACACCCAATGGAGCACATCTAGCTCGACCTGCGAAAGCCGATGGAGATTCGCTAAAAGGGACTCCTGCCGTGAGCGCACGTGACCGTCAGCAGGGCGGTCTGGCGAAGCAAACTTTCAAGTGACCTCTTTCTGGGAGCCACACTTTCAAAGGCTATTTCTGTCCGAGCTGCCGGGCCAGGACTGCAGCGTGCAGCTGATTACTGTGCTAAACACACAAAATTCAGCATGCGACTTCCACTCTGGTGGCAAAGAGACACAGATGCAAACAGTAATTAAAGATGTAGGAGGAGGTCCCCATGGAAAATGAATTAAATGAATCATTCAAGAAAATTAGAGAACAGGAGTGAAATTAAACTGATAAACTGCACTATGCACACATCATTATCTTGATGTGGCTGCAACAATTTATTTTTAACTACAGAATGATGGTGGTATGTTCTGAGGCTCCAAGTCTGAGAAAATAAAACACAACGCAAACAAACTTTTGCTGCTTGTGTACAGAAGCAATGAAAAGTAACAATAGGAAAGCTGCAGAGCTTATTTAAGAGACAAATTAAAATATGCCTACAGTTGCAGGTCTTAAATTGGATTATTACAGATTTGCATGTACTCTGTACTGTGCATGCAACATCTTTCACATGTGTGTCATCTGTCTCAAAAGAATTGGAGGACTTGAACTGGTGTCATTCTAAAGGTTTTTCTCCTAAATTTACAAACTAATAGATGGACAGAAAACTAATGTGACAGAAGCTCATATTTTACCAATATGTTCTGGATTATGGACTTGGAAACTGCTGTGGGAACCCAGACACAAAGAGGCAAAAGTTGCTTAAGTAATTTGTGAATTTATGAATGAAATCTGTGCGATATTTCAATAAATTTACCTCAATCTGAATAAATTAAGCTTGTATTTCAATGGAGTGTACGTCATACTGGAGGATCTGGAGGCGGCATCATGCATGTTTAAATTACTTTTTAATACCAGGTCAGACTAGCCTCAAATTAGCCTGTGAACATCATAAACACTCAATTTTACTCAGCTGCAGTCTTGACCAATCTGTCCCTTGTGGTGGACATACAGAATGAACTCATTGTTCTTCTCTGAGAGCGTCACACGTGATGCTGAGTCTCTTCAGCGTCTGAGTATTTCTCATAGACTTCAGTGGAGAGCAGTAAAAGCTCCATATCTCTAATGAGTGACTCACTGTTTCTGCGTACATCAGAACATGCTGCACTTAGAAGAAATAAGGAGGCAGACATGGTCACAGGTTGTTATCAGAGCAGTCAGAAAGGACTTTATGTGACTGATCGGAATGAAAACCAAATGAGATCACAGTAAAAGGCAAGTATGACAAACTGTTCATATCTAATATTTAACAAACTGCAACAGCATTTAAAGGTACAAGCATGTGGACCTCAAGAGTAGTAAGTTTGTTTGTGTTTCACAGTTTCCCCTCACATTTACACATTAACGCACACACATACCTATGCTAACATGCAATCTAACCATCTGGACCAATCTTAGGCTCAGTGTTTTAGAGCAGCTGGGGATCAAACGTTCATTTCTGTGGTTCGTGGTCGACCCACACAGGAAAAACTGTTCTGTTCTCAATATGAAAACAGCTGCGACAGATGAGAAGATAAAACCCAGGGCCGGGGTTGTTATGCTCAATAATGTTTAACCAAGACTGAGTGAATCCTTGAGTGGATCCTCAAGTCCTTCACATGAACAGGAGCTGGATAAAAATAATGTGATATCTTTCAAAAGGCTAACCCAGTTAGGGGCAGCGTCACCCACTCAGTCAGCTGTGGGTGACAGTCCTAAATTCTTCCAGAGCTCAGGAAAGCTGCTCTGCTCTTTATCGGGGGCAGACAAGTCCCAACCATTTTATCTTCATTCTTCAAATCCTTTCCCTGGTGATAGAAAAAAATGTATAGTTCTGAAACAGTTCCAATAAAGTGCACATTTTAACTTTCTGTCTCTTGTTCAGTTTAGCTTTCGACTGAGTGTGTCCCTCACCAAATTCCACAGTATCTCTGATGAGTTAAGGCCTGGGACTCGAAAAGACAGATTATCTTGTGTTTAAAGTTATCTTCTCACAACTTCTACTGACATCCAGCCTCACATTTTGATGATGTAAAGTCAACCAGATCCACAGGAAGAAAAGTAGCACCAAATCATGTTGCTCCCTCCACTCTACTCCCCGCTGTGCAGAGCTCATTTTATACTGCACGTTCTTTGACAACAATACAACCTTAGTTTCATTTGTCTGCAAAACATTTTTCCAGCAGCATCGCTGTGGTGCAGTGATGTCTTCTTGGAGAGCAGCAGTCTTTTCCGAAGCTCCATGCAGCCCTGCATCATAATTTTTAGACTCAGGAACAGAGATATTAACCAGATTCTATGATACATGCAAGCCTCTAGCGGTTACTTTGAAGTTCTTTGTTACCTCATCGATCATGTTCTCTAAAAGTCAATTCAGCAGGGCCTTCACCTCTAGAGAGAATAATCACAGGAATAAATCATCTCCATTTACAGCCACAGTGTCTAACTGTGGACTGATTAATATTTAGACTCTTTGAGATCACTTTGTAACCCTTCTCAGCTTCTTGCAAAACCAGAAAATCTTGATCATAGTTCTTTTTGTGAGGTATGGTTAACCATTTACCAGAAAATGTTTCTGGTAAGTAGCAAACTTTTTTCCTGTTTGAGAGGTGTTTTTTGATCAGTGAAAACAGCTCTAACACACAATGTTGATGTTGTCATTAGCAATCATATCGAAGCATCAGTAAAAGTCAGAATTTTTTAGTTTTTGGAAGACATTTCACCTCTCATAAGTGTTTCAGGAGAATCTACCCAGAGATATGTCATTGGCCTAGTTTTACAAACTACACTATGAAGGTCTGAAGGATGCATTCAGTACAGAAACGTAAAATATAATGCTGTGTGTTTGTTCATAATTGCAGCTTCTATGAAAATCTAAATGTAGATAATTCCAAAGGGTTCCCCTTTTCCTGCTACTCTACACACATATCACATTGAAGATATTTGCTACCCAGCAGCCACACCAGCATCTTTTTAATGTCTGCCAGCATCCGTGTTTATCAGTGTTTGGAAAAAGCACAAAAAAAGCACCAGCAGCATTTACTGTGCAGGCTTAAGCATCAACTCTATCAGTATCCACATCAGCACCTGGGGCGAGTGATAACCTTCTAAATGAGATAAGTATACCACCAGTGCTGTAGGCTCTATAAGGAGCATGGGACAACGGCACACGCTGGCGACAGACATAGATCCTGTGCGACACTTTCAGCAGGGTGGATCAATGAATCCTAAACGCTCCTCAAGTTGCAGTCGAGAGCAAGTATGATGATAATCTAACTCACCTAATTAAACATCTACGGTGTGCGTGTGCGTGAAGAGAGGAGTCATCAGAAGTTATTGGGATGCAGACAGTGACTCAGAGCTCATCCAGCTTTTTAACTCTCAACACGGCTGACCTGATGTTTCCAGCGTTAGACGGTTAGTGTGTTCACAGGGTCAGATGAATGAAAATGGCTGAAACGTTTTCACAGATACTAAAAATGAAAAGAGAGCACCCACCAATCTACACGGTTCTGTTAGAGGAGAAGTAATTACAGTGGCTCTATGAATTCTTTGAAGTAAAATCAATACGCAGGCAAAGTCCGCCTTTCACTCTATGTCCTATAAAAATAACAGCCTGATGAAGGAAATTAAGAATGCTATCATGTTTTCCTCAAATAGGAAGGTAGCTTAAAGAGTTTTACTAAGGTCACCCCTGCCTTTTTATTACTTTCTCAGACTTTTTCAGCCTTTGCAGGAAATGAGAATGCAGGATTCTTCAAAGCCTCTGTGAACACGGCTGACGCACTTTTTCCAAGACCACTGCAGAAATAACTTCAGTACTTTAACCCTCTGAACCTCAAAACCCACCAGCAGGTTTGAAAGGAATTTTGTATTTGCCAAATTGACAAAATTATACCATTCATCACAGCTGGGTAGATCTGTGACGTGTTGCTCGGTTGGGAAATGTGACCAAATCTAAGTTTAAAATCATGATATTTTATCAAATCCCTTTATTCCATTTTAATTTTGCATTTGCATGGACTAATTTCTTTAAAAATAACAATAAATCCTGCATTTCTCTGCACAACTAGTGACTCATGAATGACTCAGCTGTGAATTTCAGAGACGTTTCTGCTGAACTGGGCTGAACTGCAGGTTGTGTACACACAGAGCAGGCAAGAAGGTGTAACTGGTAAATTATCTATAATACATATAGACTCACCATTTTATAAAGACTGATAACACCTGTGGGCACTTGAAATATGTTGTTTTGAGATTTTTTTTTCCAATTTATATTAAAGAAATAAGAATGAAAAAAATCAACTTTCCTTATTTTGAGATTCATGACATTAGAACTTTCTTATACTGTACAAATGGCATTTCTGAGGTCTCTACTTCTAGCCATGGTTGTGCTGTTTCCATAGAGGTGCAGAAAAAATGAGCCTGCGACGAGTAAAAATGTGATTCAGAACAGAAAATGTCCAGAAACTGCTCTCGGTTAAAGGGTTAAAAAACAAACACTGGTGCAGCCCCCTCCCCAGTACCCTCTTCACTCCCTTCTGGGCTTCGTCCACCAGCTATGACATCATCGGTCATCGCCTGCTGTTAAACAGATGGCGCCCCAGTATTGACCCCGGACAGGTGAATTCTACATTGCAAATATACTGATCACAGCATTTTAAATGCACGCAGACTCAGAAAACGGTCATTTCCTCAGGAACCACAGCTGCTCTTTTACTTTTCCTGCTCTCAAAGATCTGATCAGGATTTCAGAGTCGTAAGCAGCTTCTCTGCAGGACGTGAACCGTCAGCAGGGGGCTCCTGGCACACAAACATGCCTGGGGTTACAAAGCTGCCTCTCCTGCATCTAATCCTGCATCCCTTCCTTCATCCGTGGCCAATAGGTTAAAACAATATCTGAGAGTCTTTTGAGCCATTACACATTTAATGACAGTGCAGGTAAACAGCGGTGATGCAAAGTTAAAAATGGCACAAAGTTGAATGGCTTCACCTCTGATGTAGCTGAGCACAATACTACGAGCGTCTCTTCATACAAAAGCAAACTACACAAAAAGGAAATATAAATAATTCCTCCAAGTCCAACCATCAGAGGATTGCATCTTCAGAGGTGTTATTTTGCCAATGAACAAAAGACTACAGCGAACAGAAACTCCTCAGACGGTTTCACATCTTTCCAACTCATCCTCTTTGTAGCATTACAAGCTTTGATGTTTTTGTATTATATTGGGATGCAACTCTGTTCACTTGTCTACACTACATCTACCTGAGGCAAGTAACCTTGGATTTACACACCCTCTTCCTCTCCCACATCTGCACGCCGATGATGGACGAAGAATGAAGCAATGAATCTGTCCTCCGTCCACCTACTCCAATGACCACTGTAAGGTCCAACCTCATTTGGCTTCCAGAAAAATATGGTCCAGAGCAGCAGCAGCAGCAACAGCAGCAACACCACCAGCAGCAGCAGCAGCAATTTACATTTAAAGGCTGTTCGTCTTACATGCCACATGCCTGCAGTTCACTGAAAGGTACATTTGCATTTTGAATACAAAAAATGCTCAAAAGCTCAACATTTCAGCCTGAAGGCAAAAACCGGGAAGCCCAAATATTTTTGATTTAAGTGCTGCAATTGCTTGCAATTACAAAAATTAACAACTCAGATTTAAGCTCAGTATTAGAAAGGGAGAAAAGAGACATCCAGCCAGGGCAAAATCTCTCCAGTCTGCAGGACAGACAGTACGAACCCATCAAACATCATTTACTGATGACAACAGAGGCGTTGCAGCAAAATGCACATTCAGCCTCATATTGACAAGCCTTGCAAAAACAGAGGGTCAAAGATCTGCTCTCGGATCAAATACACCGCTAGCTCTACTGCCCCCTGCTGACAAGGTCCTGCACATACCCTCCACTCAACTTTTAAACAACAGAACACAGAAATTAGTCCAAACCGTAATTTAAAGTTCATTGTTTCCTAAAAATGCATTCATGCAAAGTTTTCTCTGCAAAAAATTCAAGCTAAAGATTGAAGATGTTGCCTTTTTAAAGAATAATTTCTTTGAGTAGTCCAAGTAGATTACTAAAAAACTATGCTCTGCAGACACTTTTTAGGTACAACAGGAAAATTTTATGCAATCTAACAGACATACAATCATATAATCTCTCTATATTAAGCTTAGGGCTACACAGTGGTGTAGCGGTTAGCACTTTCGCCTTGCAGCAAGAAGATCACTTGTTTGAATCCCGGGGTGGGCCTGGGATCTTTCTGCATGGAGTTTGCATGTTCTCCCTGTGCATGCGTGGGTTTTCTCCGGGTACTCCGGCTTCCTCCCGCAATCCAAAAATATGCTGAGGTTAATTGATGACTCTAAATTGCCCGTAGGTGTGAATGTGTGTGTGCTTGTTTGTCTGTATATGTGGCCCTGCGACAGATTGGCGACCTGTCCAGGGTGTCCCCTGCCTTCACCCGAGACAGCTGGGATAGACTCCAGCACTCCCCGCGACCCTAGTGAGGATAAAGTGGTGTATAGAGAATGGATAGATGGATATTAAGCTTATGCTACTTAGCTTTTGTTAACTTTGTTCATTTGTGTAAATTTGATTATATTTTCATTATTGCTGTCGCACTTAGATGCTATTGAAGGCTTTAATTTTTTTCCTTCCCATTTGAATGCCTGAGGTGGGACAGAATATTACAAACATCTTTTAAAATAAAGCAAAACCACCACTAAGTATGGCCTCGGTGCAAAGACTTACACCAATCAGCCACAACACTAAAACCACTGACAGGGTGAATTATATTTCATCTCATTGCAGCACAATGTTCTGCTGGAAAATCTTGGCTCCAAGTATTCATTTGGATGTAGACTGTTAAAGTCTATGGGTCTTATACAGTCTAGGGCACCACCCACGTACACATGGTTACAGACCAAGCACATACCCCCATGGTAACCACACTTACCAATGGTGTGACAATGCACAACACCGCAACAACTGCTCAGAAGGAACCTGTGGAACATGACAAAGAGGCAATGACCTGGTCTCCAAACTCATCAGACTCCAATCTGAGCCAGAACAAACCAGATCCATGACGCCCCGTAACCTACAGCACTCAAGGATCCACTGTCAATGTGACAGAGGTGTTATGTCCAAAGGGTCAGAGCTGGTTTTTGGCTGCAGCAGGGGCAGCGACCCAACACTAGGCAGGTGGTTTAGTGCTGTGACCAACTTGTGTATAATATTTAAAGGAGAACATCAACAAAAATGAACATTACAGGCATGTAAACAGAAAAACCTGACAGAACTGTAGTAATGGACCGGTTGTACAGAGCAGCTGTAATAAAGTGGACACTTCATTTGTATTATTCACATAAAAATAGCTTCTTAGTTGCAATGATTTTAATTAAGAGTGAAGCAAATGGACACTGCCACTCATTTATTTGTAATCACAGCCAAATGACATAGTTCCTTCCACAAAACCAATGGGGATTCATTAGCAACCAAGCAAAATACAGAACAAAGCAAAGCAGCACAATGCAATCACTGATGCAGGTTTTTCCTGTCTTTTTTACATAACTACAGGATTGCTGCAACTTCTCTACAAGACAGATCACCTCTAGGTGACAACATGAAGCTCCTCCCTTTCCCTGCCTTCCCTCAAAACTCATCATTCTCCTCTGCTGAAGTCTCAAACATCACACCTCCACTAACATCACAGCTGTCTCGACCTAAGCTTAATGTAGTCTTTCGCATCCCTCTACCTTATTATCGCCTGTCACACATCCGCTGTGGTTCTCGATTGACAGCAGACAAGGTACCGGCTTCACATCCTAACTAACCGCTGCTCATCAACATGTTTGCCCCGTTTCGGCTCCATATGGGCGATTCAGCTCCGACGGCATCGCTGGAGATTGTTCAGTGCTGCGTGACACAGCTGTGAGGGGCTCATGATGAGGCTGCGGCAAGCTGTTGTGACTTCCTTCAGATCATCTTTATGACACTACAAGACAGCACAATGACGATAAAACGGATGAGAGGCGCATCATGGTGTGAAACAAACCACAGCCATATTTCAAACCACAATGCCGTGTTTACATGGCACACTTATGATTGACTCAAACTCCTCCTCTACCCCCTGGAGGCTCGTTTCAACTGTTACAGCAACAATGTCACACTCCAGAAATGCTGTACTCCATGACTGCTGTGGCTTACATTAAGCGGAGGGGAGTGTGGAGCTGCAGCACTGAATGAGCGACTTCCCCGGGACATAGGTTGTCTGTATGAAAGAAAACTGCACAGCAAATCAAACCGTAACTATTAGGCCAAAATGATCCACTTCACCTCGGGTTAGGAGGAGAGAGACAGAGAGAAAGACGGAGGAAGGTGTGCAGAAGAGCAGACTGCATTTTACAGTCTGTCTTTTGAAGTGATAAGCACGAAGGCGAAATCCCATCGCTCCCAACCGGCCCACACTCCAACATTCACTTTTTCTGCATTTCCATCTCCCTCTGCTGCCATCTGAAACACATTTTTTGCTATTCCATTTCATCTACATGTTCCAACCACTCTCCATTTACTCAAACCTTCTTCCAATCATGGCTCAAGTCTCGCTCCACCCTGTCAATATTTGTCTGGTCAGCTTTCTGTCTGTGTACAGACAGCTTTAAGCAAATATCTTTGGTAAAGAGCAGCAATTCGACCTGAAATGGGACCAAAATCGGTCCTCAAATAGGCAGCAGATGATGATCGTGTCCTGACGACGTCCTTTGGCTTTTAAGGCAGTTTTCGATTGCTTGTTCAATCTTTTCCTCTTTCATCACACTCTTAAAAGTTCAACAAACTTAGAGTACAGAGATTCATGAGCTTTTTGCCCCTTTCTCTCAGCTCTGAGTCAACAGCATGATGCAGTGAAGTCACTGGTAAACACAGACACAGGAATGATTTTTAGTGCGAAACTGACCAAGGACTGCTCTGTTCCAAGCTGAAAAAAAGCATTGTTTCCATTTTGCAGTAAATCCCTAAACGGTGATTACTCACAACACTCCGATAGGCATGCTGGTTTTCACATTTTCAGAGATGTAATAATCTATTTAGGCTTTATGAGAGACCGCAGGGTGGAAAGACATTAATCAGCCAATTAGAAGGATATCAAACGCCCTCAAGAAAAGGAAAGTGATAACGTTTTTTATGGAAACAACATCTTTTACATTCCTCTTTCATGCTTTTACACATTCGGCATTTCAGCATTTAGAGCCGTTTGTTCAGCGGAGTAATCCAGCTCCCTGGGAGATCAGCAGCAGGCTTTAGGTTTTGTATTCTGTAGGAGTACTTTGAGTCATCAATAGGAGCAATGCAACAGATCCTTTTCCACCAGCCACTAAGACACCTTTGTCCTTGGAAAGTCTTGTGTCATCACGTATCTTTGTGTATCGTCGCAAGGCAGTTTCAGCTTTCAGTGTTTGCTTCGATGTGCATGTGTGTGAGTTGCGTGACGCACTCACATACACGTTACATGCTCGACGGAAGCGCAATAGGTTTGCTGCCAATCCAAGAGAAAAATCCTTTTTCCCCTGTCCACATCTGCACACTTTCTGGAGTCAGAGTGCACAGCCTAAAAGACAGCTTACTCTGTTCTGCGTGTCAACAGCGGATGAACACCATTTCTGTCAAATCACACAAAAATACTATTTAAGATGAACTTAAAAAAGGCACATTGAGGATTAAGTGTCCACTCAAGAGGCAGCTGTTGAGTATTTGAGCAGTTTGGCATTGCTCAACAAGCAATAACTCAACAGATTCATAAAGTGACAATGACCTCAGAGAGAAGAGAAGAATATGTTCCCTCAGATAAACACCCTCGACTGTCCTTCCAAGACGCTACGCAACTCAATTCAAGGCCTCAATTTGTTTAGCAGTCGACACGAAACAAACGAGCACATAAAGAGTTCAAGTCTGTACAAAACATTCTCCAACATTTGTGCTAATATAAGCACTGTGAGCTCCTGTGTGTCAGTGTGCCAAAAAAGCAATTATAATCACTGAGTGGGTCAACCTTAAACTGGATAATGGGAGTTTTAGAGAGGGGTCTATTCCTTGAAAACTTATAAAAGGAGCTCTTGTGGTGCAAAGTAGAAAGATTAAAAAAAACTGCACAGGTTTAGGTGGCAGCTCGGTGAAGTCCTTGGGAGGTGGTTTCCATGGTGATGACATATTCTCTCAGCCTGCTTGTCCCCCATGTTTGTCTTGTCTCGGTGGCCTGAGATGTTCATGTTTCACATATAGCACATACAAATCTACTAGGGAGCCTGAGGGAGGCCAGGAATGTGACGGGACAAGAGGAAAGGAAAAAGTGTCTTCCTGTATAGCAGCATTCAAAAGACACGGTCTGATTGCTGTCACCTCCTGGCAGTGTGACCTGAGGCGATGGATACTGGAGCAGCCACCAGCCTCCTTAGGCCTGTGTGGAAGTTCAAATAAACACATCAATCAACATGACAGGGGACTCACAGCGAGGATCCACAGCTCCTACTCCTACACATAGGCTTCACCTTAATTTCATAGCAGAGACATTTTTCTGATTCGACTTGTGAAAGCCTTGAGATCTGCAACACGGGACACTGGTTTAGAGGGTGGATGGGGATGGTATCAGTCCTCAGACAGCCCACTACCTGAATACTCATTGAAGTAGCAAAGCGCAAAACCACAGCGCTCCTGGCACATACAGCTTTTGACAGCTCTGACAGAGGCAAAGCTGCGGCACGTCTGTAGCGAGCAGCAAACTATTTCTCCACATTCTGCCTCAGTCCTGCCAGTGGTACGCTTATTCGGTCTTTGCTCGGTTTCTACGGCAACAACAGGCTCCTCTCTCGCTTTCACTTCCTTCGTGCTGTTTACAACGGACCATAATTGCGCTCCCTTTCACCTTATCTTTTTATTCTCTCACCTGGCCCTTCTCTCTCTGTGCTTGTTCGCCGTGCTCCACCTGCACTCGGCGTCTCTTCCTGGTAGATGGAGGTGAATGTCAATGCCTGGCCGCAGTCCTCTGCACTCCGCAGTGGAAACCTCATCAGGAGACCAGGTGCTTGTGCATTCAAGCAGCTGCACCATCCACGGGCTAAGGAGGGAGAAGATGAGCACCGTGCAGACAATTTCATGGGTTCAAGAGTGGCTTATGACCCATGCTGCATGTCGCCGTGTCTCTCGGCTCCCGTTATCTTTATTGGCTGCCACTCGTGTCTTGAACTGGTCCAGCAGCGCACAAATGGAAAAACGGTGCATTCGCCTGACAGTGGGAATGAGCTATCATCTGTTTCAAACTCTACCCGATTTACATAAAAACCTCTAAAATTCAGAAATGACTGGAAAAAAAACCCACTCATGAGTAGATGGTAAATTTCATCTGTCTAAACAAGACTTGTAAAACGAGACACTGGGTGCAGAATTTTAAAATGCGCCCTGGGCTTCGAGCTGTAGACATTTTCAAGCAACAAACATCTGGTGTTCCTCCCCGCCTATGGGAACTGTTTGCGAATGCTGTCTTCCCTTTCAACATAACAAGAACACATTCGCCCCTCCAGTACGGCATAAGAGGGGGAAAAAAAAGTAGCTGGTGGTTTACAGTGGACTCCTCACCTCAGGTTTAGAAATATAACGGATGGATTTCTCATTATCTATCTGCCGTTTGAATCAAAGACAGACTTTCGCAGCTTAATTGGCTCTTCAGAAGTTCTCCTTTGACAGCATTTTCATGATTGATCTCCTATTATTAGAAAATCACTAACTCTCACAGATCAACACAGCGCAGATGGGCAACAATTACACCTGATCATTTAAAGGCTGAAGACATTTTTCATAATTAATTAAGGTGTTAAATTATGTACTGTTTACATACAATACATGCAGGCAATTACAGCAAATGTCTTGAGTCTTTTAATATGATTTGCAGATGACATATTGGCATTTGTTATCTATTATTTCCTACATCTTGCGGCTGCACGGTGCAAGCTTAAAAGAGAGTGAAATAAATTCAGCTCACTGAAGATCTGCTACGAAACTAACTAAAAAAATGTTGTGCAGCTTTGAGACCTTTGATGTTTTCAGCACAAACCGATGGAAAAACACTGACCAAAAGCGCAGAACATGGCAAAAATATTTACTACTCTCTGTACTGGTTGCGGGTCATGCCAGGAAGGGAGACAAAGCAACTGTGTTCTTGCCTCATCGATCCGTGCAGTATTCTTTGTTTCCTTCTCCTTCAGCACCTTAACGTACCGGTTTCAATGAAAGCAGCTCCTCAGCGCCGCCACTCGAAACACTAGCTGTGCAAATATTGCAAACGGACTGCTTTCATTTTCGTGTCAAAATGGGTCCAAGCTCCACAGATTTCAGCTGCACCTCTTGAAAACGAGTGCGCTTGCTGACCCCGAGACAATCCTGCGACGTGGTAGTTTAATCTAAAGACTCAAATTATTTTGGGTTAAACATAGCTGATATCTTTAAATTAAAACGTGTCTAGATCAGGTCTTATTCCTGTCTAGGACTGACTCTGGATATGCCAATTACAGTCTCCATTCTTTGGCTCTCCTATCTGGAGCATAAACAACCAGAGTAAATCGGCTCTTTCTTGAGTAAAAGTCCTCAAACTTGTCCCCAAAATGATTGTTTACTGTGCCATTTAAAGCTCTCACTGTACTGAGCAAGGCCACAATCAAGTCATTCTTGACATACACAAAAGCAGAGCAGTTTTGTCATATGTTTAAGGTTAATCCTGGTTTATTATAATCTGGATCTTGCCATCATTGCTATCCATGAAACAGCAGCGTACTCATCACCTTAACCTACTGAAACCTTAAACCCAAAGGCCAGTTTGAAGCAAAAATCATACATTTTTTCACAGAATTAAAGACATTGTCAGTATACATTTGTATATTTGTGCAAAATATAGTCAAGGAAATTACATTTTTGATAATTCATGGCATTATAACTGTGTCAGACTGCAAAGTAGACATTTTTCAGTTCCCTCTACTTCCAGACATGCTTGTGCCATTTCCATAGAGGTACAAGACTTTACTTGCAGTGAAAAATGAGTCCATAGTGAGTAAAAATGTAAAAATCAGAAACTGCTCGGAGTTCAGAGGGTTCATTGTTGACACATGAATGTATATGGAGACAAAAATAGGTCCGTCAGGGCAAGTTAGCGAAAGCCAACAAATGGAAAAATAGACATCCATCATCAACCTGCTTCAGCTATGACCTGCAATTTTCCCAACAGCTGTGGATTCAAACCACTTTCCTGCGCAATGGGATTATAATATGCTGTATCCATCATGGTGCTAAATGATAAGTTGGGCTTCAATCTTATTTGATTCATTCAATTGCATGGCAATCCACCAAACAGCTACTGAGACATTTAGCTTAAAAGCACATGAAGTGAAATTATAGGGAGACAATGCTCGTGTTCAATAAACAGTCATGTTAGCAGCATGACAAGTCATTTTTCATAGGCAGGTAAAAGCGCCGCAGCGACTCAAAGCAGAAGAAGGCAGCAGCCCCTGCTCTTCACCGAGGTGATGATCCCTTGTGTGTAAACTATAGGCCATGCTGTCAGAATTACAGTAAAAGCAGTCATAATATGTTCCACACAAGTGAAAAATTGAGTCCACATCTGCAGCCGTTGGGCTTGTGCTTCCACAGACAGCCAGACAGCAACAAGGAAGAGTTCATGGTGTGGTCACAGTAGTGAGCCGGAGAGATTTACAACACTAATCTTCCACAGGATAACGCCAGGAGAGGATGATGGAGAGAAGAACTTGGGAGACAGACGCATCAAGACATTCAGGGAGAGAGGAATCTGACACAAATTAAATGCAGCCTCATCGCAGCAGGCTGTGGCGTACATTTGTGTCGACAGGAGTTCATGAAACAAACTTTCCCTCCAAATGACCGACAACTGGGAATCTCATTATCATATTTTACCGGGACAAGGCGAGCAGTTGACTGCATATGGTATCTTTCACTCCATGCACAACAGTCTTATTGTGCGTCTCACCGCATACTGGTTACCACAATAGAGCGTGACAGAGCCGGGAGTCCTATCAGACTTTCATTATACACCTGAGCAGCACGGCTCCATATGAACAGCTACTAAGCCACTGAGTGTTAGACACCAGACGGTCCGCTGCAGCGAGGGAAACATCTGCAGCGTCTCAGAAGGAAGATGAATGTGGGTGCTGTGGGAGAGCTCAGAGTGTCTCCACCATTGATCTGGCTTGCAGTGGCTGAGTGTTTGGGGCCGCGCGAGTCACGGGAGTCAAGTCAGCATGTCACAGCCAATTAAACAGCGTCCTCAGACACAACACGCAGACACCTTCCAGTGAGCAGACGAGCAGCACAGAGCTCCGGATGGGAAACGGAGCACAGAGTGAGGCGGCGGCGTCTTGTCGAGGAGAGAGGACCGGCAGATTGAGCCTTTCATGTGGTGATTTCATGTCTCCCGCCTGGAAATAACTTCATCTGTGTTTTATTCAGCTCTGTCTGTCTCTGGTTATCTGTTATCTGTGCACTACAACCAGAGCCACTCCACCAACACAGATATGCACCGTGTTTTATGCAGAAAAATTTTATTCATTCAAGTAAAAAAGCTAAATCACAGCTGATGGGTTTTTTTAAGTACTTGCTTCTGTTCCTGCAGTGTGTGAAAGGCTGAACAAATTCTGTAGGTTACAGGGTTAATAGCTATACATCTGTCAGATTAGTTTAAACAACAGCCCACATAATATGCAAATTATTCGAGTATCATTTGAAAATGTGCTTTTCCAAGGTTTTTACTTGCCGAGTCCTCTGATTTTACAGCCAAGTAGTAAATTTGAGCTCTGAATCGGTGTCCACACTGGCTGAGTGTCTGTGGGCGGGTGGAGGTCGTGGACGGCAATGGGGCAGGGGTTAATTAAAAGATATGGTCTGCCCTGAACATCTCTTTCTTTTCTAATAGCTGCTCTCCTGAATCCAAATGCTGAAATACACACAGCTGAGAACACACAAGCTCACACTGGAGACAAAGCAAACTCTATTTCCAGTCTGTATCAGTGCACAACATTAGGCCTCATCTATGAGTGTATAGAGCGACTAGGGGGACTGTAATTATTTCCAACTATTCCTCTCAAAGTCTATTTTCTGCCGCTACGGGTCAGCTGTAATCGCATATATAAAACTTAATATAGCGCAAATTGTCACAGCTACCAAAAGAAGTAAAATAACCCGTTGAGCCATCTCAGCGGCTAATGAAATGAAATCTTTAACAAGGTGAAGCAAAGTCCTTCCTCACAGCAGTCAAGGCCCGCAAAGGCCCGGCTGTCGTGTCAGCTCTTCAACATTTAATTATGTTTTTTAGCACTTCAGCCTCAAGTGGCTCAGCGCAGCCGGGGCCTCTGGGAGACTCGAGCGACTCCTGCACAGACGGGCAGACTAACAACACCAGCTGCTGGCATGTGAATGCGTCTACCTGCGTCCTGAGTGCACGTCCTCCAATGTGCGTTTCCAGGAGGAGAATCAAAACGCAACAAGAAACAAAAAGCTGAAGAATCACAGTGGCTGTATCGAGTGCAGTAGCTTAGTGTGGGTAGAAACACCTCCAAGTTGGTGCTGAAAGGATGAGTCATTCATTGATCTAATAGTCGTTTGCAAAATGTGTAGTAGTTTTATTTTCTCACGTGTAAAATTGCTGTTTTTCTCAGTTTCATTCGCTATGAATTGAATATCTTTGAATTTTGGGCATAAATGAGGGACAGGTGTAACTTTGAAAGCCTCTGAAGGGCATTTTCAGTCTGTTTTGACATTAAATAGACTAAAATTTGAATTAATATTATCTCTAAATGCAAATTAATGAATTCAAAGTCAGAACTACAGGTCAAAACAACACACAAAGCAAAAACATTTTCTCCGTAACGTTCTTCAGTTCTCAGTCAGGCTCAAGGCAGAATGTGTGCAGAGTTTGTCATATTTTTCAGAATTTCCTCAGCGTTATATGTAAAGTAGGCTGGCTTGCTGACACACAATATTTATACCTTTATGAAAACTGCAGCAAGAATACACAGAATCCCATTCTGCCCGTGTTATCTTCTCTCCCCAGATCCTGCTTTATGCTCAGGCTGGGGCACCTGTTTGGCCTCTGAACATCTACACCAGGACGAACGTGGAGGTGTGGGTTACTGCATGCGTGTGAGAAATTACGTACACGCACATTTGCATTAGTGTAACCTGAATGTCAACCAGACTGACAGGTGTGTTCACTATGGATGTACACGCTGCAGAGGGAGATAATTTGTGCACCACAGAAAACACAAATACATTTTTCTGTACTCCTTCCTCTTTAACCAATCACATCCTCTTGTTAACCGAAGCTGCGTCCAACAAGATGTGACCACCTTGTGTTTACTCCTGATATACTCAAGTCACACAACATGTAAACACTCCTTTTCCCGATAATTCAGCATTTCACGCCTACTTTGCTTGGCCCCAAGGCTTTCGGGGTAATTATCATGGTATTTCCATTCGCAAGCCCCTGGGCATGGCAATCTGGAAGGGACGGATTTGGACAGTTCTGATCCACTACATGTTTGGAAAATGTTCCTCTGCCTCGGGGAAGAGAAACATATTTTCTAATATTTTTTAAAATACACTTGTAGAGTTTTATCATATACTATTTTTTGGACAATGTTTACCTGATAAAGTAGTGTCGGGTGTAAACACGGTTCCTGCAAACTCAGCTAGAATGCTTCAGCTAAACCAAAAAATTTACTGTTTTTAAGTGGTGGATGAATGGTAGAAAATGAGCAACAGAAACTATGTCAGTGGAATAGAAGTGCTTCATTAAGTCAGACACATTTAACAGTCCCTATCTGGCCTGGATGCCGTGTTATAAGGTTTTTGCTGTGGCGGTCAGTGTTTGATCTTGGTCTCTACGAAGCTCAGCGATGCTCCATCGGTGCCCAGGAGCTCGGCGGCGGCGGCTGTTTTCAAATCGCCAAACATCAGAGGAGAACCAGTCGGTCTTTTCTGTCCTTGACTCTGACACACTTACTGAAGGACAAAGCCTCTAGCACTCTCTCTGCTTTCATAAAAAATACATGCAGCAACAAAAAAGATCAGGTGTGGAGCATCACAGTAGTTTGGTTGTGTGCGCAGTCACAGAAATACACTGCTTAATATAACACTGGTGTTAATGAGGTCCTGTATGTTTGTGTGAATATACGTGTTACTGTGAAAATGAAAGCTACAGCTGCATCCACTGCAGCTTCGCTATGTCTCTCAGTTCACTGGACGTAATCACATGCTGTTCATAGAAATTAAACACATTTACAGTAAACAAATACGCCAGCGAGTGATATTGCAGATGGGTTAAAGACATAACAATCAACAAACACTGACATCTCAGTGTGCATTTCCAACAAGACTTATAAATCTTAAATGACAGTTTGGTTTTCCTCCTTCTCCACCTGCCAACCTGTGCCAGAGCTTACTTTATTGTCAACTCATGCATAATCCATTCGCTGCACACCTTATCAAAAACCCCAGACTCAAATAAATCTGACCGTATTATTTGAAAAGGCAGAGAATCGTCTGGGAACTTTTCTCTTTTTTTTTTCTCCCTCCTCCACAAGAAATAAAACTTTTTCTCTATAAGTCATTCGGTACTCTTTTTTAATATATTTTCTAAACCTCAATTTATCTACCCAAACATGAGCTCTCAAGTGGAGGACCACAGTGCACGGACAAAGTGCGCACAAGCACATGTCCAAAGAGGATTTTCGGAGAAGACAAATGAACTTGAGTGGAGTCGGAGGAGAGAGGCCAAAGTGGGGCAACAGTTAAAGATGTGTTGCTCTCGAAAAGAAGCAGCTGACTAACTCTGAATTCTAAGCAGAGGAAAGTTCTGCTTCTTCTTTTTTTTTTCTCCCTGAGGCACTAAAAGACCAGTTGTGTTGTCTAAGAGGGCCAGATGGGCCTGCGCTCTGTGACTAAACTCTGGGCACATACACACCTCCAGGACCCTCGAGCTGATCAGCATTCAAAGCCAGCGCTCACCGTTTTCCCCTTTCCTCACTTCCTAAAATCTCCTTTCTCTACTCTGCTGATGGTTCCCCAGAGAGGACGGGAATCGCTGCCGTTTATCCACTTATTCCTCGGGGGGGAAAAAAAGGAGGCTCAGCCAGCGGGAGACAAACCGAGGTAGAAGGTGATGCTGAGCACAGACGCTGAGCTGGACCTTTACGCTGTTAGCAAACATGGGGGCAGGGAGACCAAACACCCCCCAGACATTATGAAGCTTACACTTTCTCCCTTTTATTCCCCAACAGACTTATGTAACCTTCCTACGACTGCTCTCAGAGTTTAAACCCCTTAATCCTGTTAACCATGCACAAAAAGGTACCCAAACTGCACAAACTCACTCTTTTATTTACCTAATAGCATGGTATGAAAGCGGTTTTGGAGTCAATCCCAGTTCACTTTCACTTCTGCAACGACGGGGCGTTTCCAGCTTCACAGCGAACACAGATCGATCAAGCAAATGAGGGAAAAAAAATCACATACATGTGGCAGTTTACAGCTCGAGAGGCTGAAACATGACGCCACTTGCAGCAGGAAGACGCCTCTTAAGAACACCTGCGCTGCTGCACTCACCGGAGCTCTATTGTGATCTGATGAGGCCGAGGAGAAAGAGCAGGCCACACACATATTGTCTGAGCACCTCGCTTTGTTCCTGTGCTCAAAAAAAGCAACTGCACTCTGAGTGCACTTCACTGCGCTGTTTGATGGTGTTCGAGTACAGAAAGACAAAGCAAGATTGCTGGGCTACATGTGAGACTGAATTTAGCTGCGATCGTACAGCTGACTTTACTATTACTGGGGCGGCTGTGGCTCAGGTGGTAGAGCGGGTCGTCCAATGATCGAATGGTTGGCGGTTCGATTCCCGCTCTCGCCTAGTCATGTGCTGCATGCCGAAGTTTCCTTGGGCAAGATTCTGAACCCCGAATTGCCTACCAGTGACTGTTCCACTGGTGTGTGAATGTATACTGACTGATGTTGCAGGTTGATTAGCAACCTGCACATTAGTGTGTGAATGTGTGTGTGTCTGGGTGAATGGGAGCAATTGTTGTAAAAGCGCTTTGAGTACTCTGATGAGTAGAAAAGCGCTATATAAGAGCAAGTCCATTTACCATTTACCAAATCATACAGCCATGGCCATAAGTTTGGACACAAGTACCATGACGCTTGTGAATCTTAGAAAATACCACAAAATTGTCACTTACCAGTCATAGCCATCAACCAAAATGAAATACAGATATTTCTAGTGCATAAATTTGATGTTTGACAGCAAATATTGACATTGGAATATTAACTGCAAATTGTTGCACAAATTTTGTCATTGACTGATGAAAGTTTTTCATATACTATTTGCTGTCAAACATCAAATTTATGCACTGGAAATATCTGTATTTCATTTTGGTTGATGGCTATGACTGGTATTTATATTGTAAGTGACAATTTTGTGGTATTTTCTAAGATTCACAAGCGTCATGGTACTTGTGTCCAAACTTATGGCCATGGCTGTACATGATGAACGATAAAGAAAAAAAGAAATGGAAATGATTCATGATGACAGCTAGATGGTAAGAGTTTGAGGACAGCTGAGCATAACCTTTGCTTAGTGAGAAAAGTCAGAATTCAGAGAATAAATCTTCAAATTAGATAGACGTTAATACTCTTCTGTATAGGCAGTGGATGGATAGACTGGTTTAGGCTTTTACTTTGGTCTTAAAAAAAGGCAAAAATAAAATAAAAAGTAGCAGGGTTAGGAATGAAAGTGTTCTAAGTTGACTTTGCTGATTCCTTTCATAAATATGAAATAACCAAGAATCCACAAAACACCGAAAAACAAATCCTCTGTGTGGTATCATGAGCAAACTGCAAAAACAGACGGCCTACAGGTAGTTTGAGGCACAAAAGGCAAATCAGTTCAGACTTTAACCAGGATCATTAAATAGCAAACCTTTGTTCAACCCACAGGCAACACAAAAATAATTTGTTTGTGAGGCAAATGTTGTAATGAAGAAGTCCTGTTGGGATTGCCACCCCTGGCATTAAAGAATTAACTTTCTGATTGTTTTCTGACAGAACACCTGAGATAAATTTCCCCACTCCTCATTGTTTGCACAAATTTAATCTCAAAAGCAAACCTATTTGCTTTCGTCCAGTTGACATTTCTGACGATCTTTCTGCGAGGCATTTAGTAGATTTTCATATTTTCATATCAACAGTTGTTTTTAAAAATACAAATTTCTGCAACTCAAATCTAATTAAAAACAGAGACACAATAAATTAAAAAACAACAGACATGATGATAAAGTTGTGAAGAATTCTGTTCCTGTGAGTATATGAGTCACAATAAATATACTACATAACCAATAAGTGAAATGAAAAAAACTCAGGCATTTAATAGACAGATTTAAGAGGTTTATCAGGGTGCAATAATTTAACATTTGACTGGGACCTAAATCCAGACACTAACTAGACTGATATTATATGGCTACAGGCTAACTTTTAAAGCTATTTCACGGTGTGTGTGCTGCTATATGTGCAGAGCTAATGTGTGCGTTGCTGCTAATAAACTAAAAAAAAAAAGCTGTGGAGCAGAGCTAATGCTAATGAATCCAGCGCTTCCTGAATAATCAAATGGAAATTACTTTTTATTAGTTGCTTGCTTTAACCACCGCTGTGATAAAATACACTGTGGAAAAGCTGATAATCACAAAAGATAGCATCCGAAACAACTTCACACTGGGAGGCAATTTGTTCAGAGTTGAGAATGAGCTGCAGTCAGTGTAACAGCTGTGTGTCCTAATTAGCGCAGGAATTCATCAGCTGTGGTCACAGATATGTGTGTGGTGAGGTGACGATGATCTTGACTTTTGATCACTAAAATCTAATCAGTTCATCCTCAAGTCTAAGTGAATATTTTTGTTAAATTTAAGATATTCTCTTTAAGTAATAAAGAGATATCTCATTCAAAGCAATAGGAGACACAGACATATAACAACCCAAAATCATAATAAATAAAACAAAAACAGTGGCATTTAACTGAAGTTTTGGTTGTTACGGTGACAATTATTATATTTTACAAAGTAGAAACGAAGCCAGTGCCTGCAAGGAAAAACATGCTACAAGCAAGTTTACCGAATGTATTTCTATTCATCCAAAAACAATAAACCTAACGTAATCCTGCAGAGCAACACACGAGCATTTAGAAAGATAACAGAACCAGGATTGTTGATCGCTCTTGAAAAATGTCTCCGTTTTATAATCTGACAGTGCTATGGGTATAGTTTCATAATAGTTAGCTATAAACACAACTTGGTTGTGGGCATTAGAGAAAATGTTTTGTATCATAATAACTCACAGGGACCTTTGTCACCAGTTAAAATAAGAAATCAACATCGACCACAGAGAAAAAGCAAATAATTACATATTATGTGATAAAACTGTCCCATAATCCTCAGCTGTGTCCTCGACACTGTGTGACCCACTTCATCCTCTGCACGTACCTGCTTGTCCTTGTCCTTCGCTTTCCCACTGCCCGACACCCGCGACGAGGTGACATCACGGGGGATGACAGAGATTTGGTGCAGTGGCATGTTCATCCCAGCAGAGCCAACCGGGGACGCTCACACACACACTTCCTTTCCCGCTGCAAGAGCAAAGGGCATGATGGTCCGAACTACGACTCTCTCCCCGCGCCGCCCTGCAGAGGACACACATCACATCAGAATCAGCCACAGACATGTCTTCTATCACAGCAGCTGGAGGGCAGAACTTCAGGTGTACAGAAAGAGATGAGAAATGACAGTCCTGAAGTGGTGCAGCTGCAGTTCCTTTTTTCCAATTTTGCACTCTGAAGTGTGTAGTTGTCTGGTGTGCTCATCACTTGACTAGAATTCTTAAGACTTACTCAGGCCAGAATTAAATTTATTAAATCAGATTTTGATGAGAGTGGCACTTTGCATCAAAGACTCCACCTCTGGAGTCGGTCTATTCATCTGTGAACATACTAGGCAATTTTTATTTATAGCTAGATCCCTTTATTGCTGCCACAATCTCATTCTTTCAGTCGCTACCCAGAGCTCATGACCACAGGAGAGGATTGTAATGTAGATGGACTGATAAATCGAGAGCTTGGCCTTCTGGCTCAGCTCTCTCTTCACCATGACCAACGTCCACATTACTGCTAATGCAGCATAACATTTGAAAAAGTGATATTTGAATTATTTTTAGGTATTTGCAATGGTATGCGTAGTCTCTAAATGCTATGTTACTGGCACTGGCTTCTTGGCTGATGTGTTTTGTTAAACTGATGAACTACTATGTCTTTTAATTAACTGCAGTAACTTTTTCAGAATTTTGAACCCTAGTAGAAGCTTACAAAAGCTGGTCCATGAACTTTCCTTGTTTCTGACAAGGAACAAGTGCAGTCTTGAAGAAACTTTCATCTCTCCTCAAACCCCAAAAGCACAGTCATCTCCTGTGATTTTCCACCGGAGAGCACAGGTTCGTCTGAGAATAGCACAGAGTATAATAAATGATCACAGAGGTGATCCCTGAAGTGCGTAATAAATCACTACAGAGGTGTGCAGGAATTCACTCTTTTTCTTTGCCCAAAGACCTGGATTCAGAGCGATGATTTCCACACCAGAGAGTGGAGGAGAGTCTCTCATTCTTGGATAGATTCAGACAAAGTCATGAAAGCGGCAGCAGTGGCAGCAGCAGCAGTATGGGGCTGTCCTGGGGAGTTACACAAGAGGTTTTACAAATGGATCATCTTAACTTCAGTTAATGCAGCCATCTGTACTGCTACTGACAGCAATTAAGCTTTAGCTCCTTCTCACCACTAGGCTGTATGTGTTTGCACGCAGGCCCGTCTGCCAAGCAAACCCTCAAGCTCCGCAGCACGAAAATGACAGGATTAAGAAACCAAAAAGCAAGCAGACAGATGGGAGGTCAGTGAAAAGGCAGCAATCAGAAACCAGCGTTGAAGACTGGGAGGAGGGTGTTGAACTGAGAAGGGACACACGGGTTCAGTGAGGAGAAGAGCCTCCAGAACTGTCACTTCAGTTCATCACCACGCTGTCGCTGATAGCTGTTCATCAAGATGGAGAGGTGATTACGCTCATCTCAGCTTCGTGTGAAACAGCTGGCAGTGTCCGCTACGTAGGTGCCAAAACAAAGGGGGGCATCCCGTGCTAACAAAGACCAGTAATACATTTCTCTAGTACAGTAGCCAAGTGTAGAATAAGGCCCTGTCCACACGTATCCGGATAAGTCTGAAAACGCATATATTTTTCTCCGATTCGGCCTGTCATCCACATGTAACCGGAGGTTCTTGGTTCTGAAAACGGAGGTTTTGAAAACTCCGGCCAAAGTGGAGATTTGGGAAAAACCCCGGGTATGCGTTTACATGTGGACAGACATAACCGGAGTTTTAGGAGCACAGACGACAATGCCTGCGACAAAACTGCTGTGACGTCAGACATGCGACCTGTGTCGACAATCGGAGCAGAATGGACGCGCTCAAAAGTGTACTTGTTTCAGCAATACTACAGGCGCTTTTTGCTTGTTTGATCTTACAAGCTCATTTACTGCTTCACCTCGAAGAGCACTGGAGAAGGAGGACTGCTGTGACTTCCGCTATTTTGCACCTGACAACCATTCCACGTCCTCGGCATGTTCGCTTGATATATACGTACATGTATCCGGATGCGTGCAGACGGAGATTTTTGTAGAAAACGGAGACGTGTGGCTGCAGATTTTTTCCTAAACAGAGGGGGGCGGATATTCGGTTTTAAAAATATCCGGATACGTGTGGACATGGCCTAAGAATGAATGATTTTGAGCAATGAAAATTCCTGTACCTGAAAATGTCTGGGGGTTAGAGGAAGTAACGGAGGGCTCTGATACCCATTTCTCATCTACTTTATCAACACAAAATAGGGAGTTTATTCTGGCTGTATATGTACCAGAGCCTATTCTTTGCCATGCAGTTACAAAAAAACCACAACAATATTACCCATAGACATTAATTGATTCGTTTATGAATCAAAAATTGTAACCCTCTAAATGCTAGAATCAGCCAGCAAATTTGAAATATGCTATCTTTAAAATATCACTAAAATTACACGATGTATCACAGAAAAGAATTATGAAAATCGTCTCATTATCAACAGCGCCCGAGCTGCGTTTCTGTGGTGCACCGTTTTATGGGAAAAATCAGCAAAATCTACGCCTAAAATCGCTACTTCATTCTTCATAGATTCATTTAACAATTTGCCAAAAATAAACCCTTTGCACTAACCAAATTCTGTCAAAAAAAATAATAATAATTTGACAATAATAATTCTTTTTCGCTCAGCACAACTGTGAAGCCACGACTTACTGAGCTGCCACCAACAATTATGTTGGTGGCAGCTCATTCAGGATCTTAAACATTCAGGATCTTATGAGCTAAACTAGGAGGAACTGCAGGCTGTGTTTACACAGCGCAGATAGGAGGAGACAAAACAAAGTGAAGAAGTGGTAAAGGGAAGTGGTAAAATATCTACAGCATGCAGAGCAATACCTTCTTTCTTTATCCATAGTTGTGCCTCAGACACTGTTCAGAACAGTAGTGAGCTGCCTAAAGTTCAGTTAAACATAGATGAACATGTTATCAGTTGCGTATTGTTGCTTATCCTGGCAGACTACTATTAAACTGATTTAACACAGTTCAACTTCAAAATGCCTTCTACTAATGAAGATGCATTTAGATATCCAGTGACGCTCAAAATGATAACACTATCTGAGGAAATCTCTATTTCATGCACTATGGCTGCTCCCAATTATCACCCTGTATGACTGATTAATCCGTTTGAGCTTTTCATGAAAGCTTTCATCTGGAAAATATCAGTCATTATAGTAAAGCACAGCTACACTACCATGAAAACATGTCCTCAGAGGAGAAATTATAACTGTTCAAAACTAACATATACATTAAAAACACTTGTAAATATCTGAATATCTATTGTAGATGGACTTCCATCAGACAGCGCTCCACCACCATCATTAAAATACAACAGCAGCGTCTCAGAAACTTGAAGAGTCTATGCAAAGGAGCACCGAAGCTCTTCTGAGGCCTCGTTTGCCTTTATGTATGTCAGCCATCTCGACACAACGCTTAGAAAGTAGCTTCCTGAATTGAGTTTACACAATCGCAAGGTCAACTCAATACCACAATGTGGGAAAATTGTTTTCAGAGGAAGAGCACACTAAAGACAAACTTTTTTTTCATCTGAAGTGCTGATAAAAAATAAAAAAACAGTGCTTGTTTGTTGTGAAGCACAAAAGAAGTTATACAGCGCTGTCTCCCAGAGGATAAAATGCATTTATATTTGACAATTCCATGCACAATTTACCAAGCTACTGCAGGAGGCAGAGTGCCCTCCGGTATATGTGGAGGTCAGGATGGTGGAGTTCTTGAGATGCTGCTGCAAAGATGACTCATATTTTTGAGTCATGTACAACCCAAACTTGAAGCTTCATTCAGTGGTAAAAGCCTGTTATGCTACTGTAGTTAGATGTGTTGACTTTTGGCAGGCAAAGCTTTCTGACAAATAAATCGAGAAATCTGTGTGTGTGTTTTTTGTTTGCTTTCGCAGACAACTTTTCCATTTTTCATCCAAGCGACTTTAAACTTGGTGGATGTATTGCTGGAGGTCTGTGGACTTGCAGTGTTGAGTGTGAAGTCATTGCAATGAACAGTCCTCATGTTTTATCTTGTTTTCTGCTTTGGCTGCTTGTGGGCAGAGCATCAGTCATCCCTGTTGCTTGACATCCTCAAAAGCAATGTAGTATTAAACAAGAAAAGCATTCGGAGAGCGCAGTGCTCCACCAAGGCTGCTCAGTTGTTGTACGATTTCCGACGGATAAGTCCCAATAAGTCCGCAGTGGTGGTTTTGTAGTCGGACATAGCATTCACTTGTTGTCATAGTTACAGTGATGCCATCTCTCAATGATACAGAAATCTTTAACAAATCTGTGGATCCAGACTATAAGCCGCATCACTGCCAAAATCTAATCACGTGGTCCGTGTGACATTTCTGACCTTCCATGAAAATTCAATCCAAATCCATTATTTCGTTTTTGAGTAATGTTGCACACAGAAAGACAAACAGACAAACATATGCTGACCATCACATAGCTCTGCTGCATTCCATGGCGGAGTAATAAGTTGGAATTGTGATCAGCCAAAACTTCAGAATCATTCTCTCTTGAAAATAACATCAGTCCAGTCACCAGACGACATGCTGCTAACCAAACAGAAATAAAACAATTCTTTGGTGTTGTGACAAAAGTGAAAAAAAGGCAATAAAAAAGCAGGAAGGGACAACAAAGAAAAGTCATCCTGACTGCAGGCAGAATGTTAAGTCTTTGAAGAAAAAGAAGTCTGGAAAGGCAGCCTGCCTCTGAAAGGGAATCTTAGTTGGAGACGCATCAGTCAGCAACTGCTGGAAAACTGCATCAAACAACTAGGAGCAGGATGACCTTAACTCCTGCCTGCATCTCAACAACTTAAGAGAAACACGGGAGGGATAAAACGGACAACAAGCTCCTGAGGAACCTACTGCTCCTCCCAGTCTGTGCTGCTGCTGTGGCACTAAAATCCAAGGCCGTTCCAACTCCTAAACTTCAGTCTGCTACAGTTTCTGGACCTGGTTCAAGCCCCAAACTGCCTGCTGCAGCCCAAGAAGCACATGTTGAAAAAACGCCTGCACAGCTTGCAGCATCATCCAAGCTTCACCCTTCAGTTCCCACTACCCAGCATGCAGCAATGTCTGAACAGCCTACCATGATTTCCAAACTGCAGCAGTGACTAAACATCCTGTCACCTCACCCAAACTGTAGCCTGCTGCAACGCCGGGACATCAACCTGCAGCGGGTGAAATCCAAACTGCTGTGTGCCAAACCAACTGACAAAATGCTGGCTGCTGTCCCTGAAGTGGTTCAGATCTCTGAGGTAGAATTTCAATGAGATCTTAGGTGATAAAAAAAAAAGGTTACCAATGCTGGAACAAGAAAAGGCTGCCTTACCAAGTGAGATAGAGCACTTGAAAAAAAACGACTGAAACTCAAAGAGCTAAAGCCAGAATAACAGATGGCAGTTCTTTCTGTAAAGTTCAGTAGAGACGATGGATATAAATACTTCCCTAAAAATTGAGCAACTGGAAGCATTTGAAAACATCGAAAAGGACAAGAAGAAGCAGACCGAGACCTGCATAATGCAACAGATGGAGGAAGTCTCAAAATTTAGGATAGACAACAACAGGAGGAAAACAGATCTCATCTCCCAGCTGAACATCTACAAATGACTGAAGTATGGGTTCAGGTGTAGGAGGATCTGGAGAATGAAAGACACTCGTGTCACCACAAACTTCTGGCCTACTGAAATCTATAAACACGCTAAAGAAGGACCTCAAGGAAAAGAAAGGCAAAAAGGAAAATCCGTTCATAGGTTGAGGGACAAACTTATTAATTTATAAGAGCAAAGGTAGATACATAAAGACAAAAAAGAAATTTTAAAGGAACTCATCCAGCTCTTTAAAAACACAGGGGAGGATCTCACTTTGATCTGATCGTTCACCATAGCCCTTTCAAATCGTCCTCCCACTGAATGTCTTCTCTTCCCTCACCCTTCACTTCAACCAAATCCCTCTTATAACATAAATTTATGTAATATTGCACAATAAAAATTAAAATGAAAAATCCTTGACCTGACCAGGCTCACTTTTTCTTTCATTTTCTTTTATGTTTCAGTAAACCTATGTGTGATGTGTACAAAGAACTGAAAATCAAAAACACATTTAAAAACTAACCCAAAGTTTAAATGTGCTTGAAGCATTTTCGGTAACTCAGTTCTGACTTTTGACAGCATGGAATATAATTTTCACCACAGACTTCAAAGATTGCAGGTGTTTTTACGCTGTATCAAGTTCTATACAAATGTAATATAATTTAATAGCAAAAGAAGGAATCTGTGTATCTTACTGTGCTTTGAAAATTTCAACATCTATTCCTCTGGTCAAAGTTGGCTGTTGAGCCAAGAAAGAGCAGTTTAAAGCAGTTCGCATTCGCGGACATAATTTTTAGGGGTCTTTTTAGGGATCCTCAGCAGCCTGTGGGCGGAGCTAAGTTGACTCTGTTGCTAGGCAATATCATCAAAGGGAAAAGTAAGATGTTCCAGATGAAACGCAAGATTGTAGATGGAATCTCCTTTGGCTGCCTGGTGACTGAGCTAAGTCTGTACTTCTCATCAGAACAAGTGATCCTTCTGCTGAGCTGCTGCTCCACGTCACATCCACACAGATCTGCAGCATCACTCCTTCCTCCTGCACTGACAGTGTCTAGACTGCATCGGGAATGTTCCTAGCATCACTACACCCCTAAGCAATATGCATTTATAGCTTTTCTCTAATTTGAGTCTCTTTTGATTGAATTACGTGCTCAAATAATGCATCTCAAAGTAGCTTATTCCCACAGAGTGTCCCTTATTCAGAGCCTTCGGTTTCCAACTACCAGCTGATTACAGTTAGTGAGTTGTTATATATTCCTGTTCCTTAAAAATTCTGTTGTTGCTTTTTATACATCAGATGAAACCCCTTTCTAGAGGTTTTTATTTGTCTTTCTTTACTTCTAGCACATTCTATTAACCTGCATCCCCTCTGGATTCCTGCAGTTTCACCATTTAACACAAAAAGAAGATTTACTGAGCTTTGGTCTTTTGTGAAGCAATGAAACATTTTCATCAGATAATTCCTGTCTGTGTCTGGGAGGCAGCAATAATTTTGACAATTGGAATAAAACATTTATCCTCAGTATTTAAACTGAGATTTAAAAAGGTTTTGTTTCTCATATTTTAGATGATCACAGAAGAATCTTTCCAGCAGGCCTGGTTTTCCAATCCACTCATGGTAAGTACATCCACTGAATATATATGCTACAGTTAGTGGGTGTTTTCAGTGATTAGCACTTGAACTTCCATTTGTAAGTTCAGTACTATTTGTAGTGAAATAGTCCAGACGTTGTGGAACCTCAGGTCCTGTAATTGCAGACATGTTTCATGGAAAGAGTACATTTCTCAAGTGTGTTTGTATCTCTGAGGTATTTTAATGAGTCAATTGTCAGTAAGACAAATGGAAAATCTTGTGTTTTATAGAAAAGCTCTTCGGGGAAACGACCAAGTGTCTGTTTCTGCAGATTTTTAGCAAAATTCAAACACACAAACTTAATATATTTACACAAGGCTTGAAAGTCAAATCAAATGGTCTCTGATGCTCCAGGATTGCATCGCTGTTGTACTAGAATATATTATGCATTGCAGGTTTACTGGAGATCAAGGTTAGTAGACTAAAATGTATTCTACAAGGTAGCCAAAACATTCTATACTGCAATTACATGTCTCATCTGCACCTACTTTTAGGAACGTTTTGACCTCATGCAATGATGTTAAAGTTTTCCTTCCTTCCTTCCTTCCTTCCTTCCTTCCTTCCTTCCTTCCTTCCTTCCTTCCTTCCTTCCTTCCTTCCTTCCTTCCTTCCTTCCTTCCTTCCTTCCTTCCTTCCTTCCTTCCTTCCTTCCTTCCTTCCTTCCTTCCTTCCTTCCTTCCTTCCTTCCAAAGTCAAGTGGATTTTGTGACTTGAAAGCAAAGACAGTGGAGTAATTTAATGCCTTTCAGTGATGTTATCTGTATCATCAGCCATTATGTGACTGTGTTGTGAGTTACTCGGTTATGGCTGAAGAATACGGGTCACGTTGACGGGCAGTGGCAGAGTACTAGGAGTCATATCGTGCATGTGTGTGTGTGTGGCTAATGAGTTACAGTAAATTACAGTAAATGAGTGCGGCCAGGGTCGGACTTACAGCCAGAGGGAATCATCACATAGAGGCATCATTAAAGCTCCAGCTACGCTTCAGTCACAAATATTTGCATTAATTACAAAGCAGGTCCTTTTTGTGTCATTGCATGAGCTGTGATGTGGAAAAAAAAAACACCCAAGAAGGATGAACAGAATAAATCAAGATGCTCTGTGTGTCGTGTATTTGTGCTCTCCATTTGCAGAGGCTGTGGTTCGTTCATACGTAGCTGCAGCCACATCCACTGCTGCGGCCACAACACAGACTGCTGCTGCACTGAGCTCATTACTATATGTCCAGAGAATAACAACTGCAGTAAACCCCCACCCACACTCCATTTTTAATTGGCACTGTGTCTTTGTTGGGCTGAGAGGTTACTTTAATGGTCCGAGAGATGTATTAGACAGCCACGATTATACTTTCACCATATATATTCATATATATACATTCAGTATAGTGCCAGAGCATGAATATTTTTAGGATTATGAAAGCTAAACTCATTCTGCCAATCACGCCGTCGGAGGGTCCCTTGGATGTGAGATCAGGCCATTTCCAGTTATGAATGTGAGTGCATCTGTGTCGCTGTGTGTCCTCTGGGCCGGCTGTCAGTCAAAGAGTTCACTGCAACAATATTAAATGCTACAAATCCAGCAGCACTCCAACCAATCTCAGGCCTCCTGCGGTTCCAATTTGACATTGACCTGTTGCCATGGCAGCAGCCCCAGGGGTCAGTTTAAACTGTTATGGGGACGATAGCTTCAGATAAATGGATGACTCTGACTCCTGACTGGTTATATGAAACTGTCAAAGCAGGACGGAGGAGGGTGGTTTTTAAGTAATTTACAAGCTATTCACCGATTCATTACAAAGTTTAAAGCGTTAAGTCCCATAAAAGTTCTTAGTAGGTGGTGATTTACTAATTCCACCATTGGAAAATGTCTGGCCCATATAAACTTAATGAATAATGTGGCAATCTGTGTGTACCACTGTCCAATCCAGAGCAATCAACTATCACTGATGTCACTGCAGCATTGCAAGATAGCAGAACTCAGAGGAGCAAAAGATGCATCTTCTGCAAATGTGGGCATTTGTTTGTGACTGTATACATGGAAAAATCAAACTGCAGCCTCAGAGGATGAGAAATAATGCCACCGTTGAAGTGCATTTCATCAAATGATCACTTGAGGGTGCCTCCAAAAGTGAAACCCCATAGATCCCCATGTTAGAATGCCTAAATTTACAGCAGAAATAACATTTTCACAGACTGGCATGTTTGGATTCTAGGGTTAATTTTCACATTCATGATTGTTATATAACGCTCCTTAAAATGAACTGAGACTTAAAGTTACGCATAATTAGATGTGAGGCTGCTTTTGAGTGACAAGTTAGTGCCATCACAGGACAGTCCATGACTAAGACATGGTTTTCATGACTCGCCTCAGCTTCATCTCTTTGCTCATTTTTGGATTAGCGAGAAGTTAGGCAGAGTCATGGACTGATAAGACGGCTATGGTCACCACTCAAGCTTCCAAAATCACACTACAGGAAACTCTAAGGGTGATGTCATGGAGGGTTTTTTCGTCTTTGTATACGGTCATTGGGGAAAAATCCAGAATTTTATCCAAGAAGTATTAGTAGGAAATCTGAAGGGTGATAAAGGGAGACTTTGGCTGTAATTCTTGTCAACCTGCCATCCTCTCTGTGTGTGTTGGTTGGTGGTGGTGTACCCACTGGGTCAACCTCCAAATTATGACTTTATTGTCTAGACATCGTGACACAGATTTTTTTGGGAATTACTGATCTAGATAACCATCTGAGAAAAATCCTGACTGCAGGAGATCCACTGAGAGACAAGGCCATCAAAATATTAGCTCTCATTATGCCACCTTAGCCCATTTATTTAAAGAAAGATGGTTCTCTCCAGCTCCTCCCCTCTCTGCTCCCATGCCAGGTAAATCACAGCCCTGTCTCCTCTGCGTTCTGCTCAGCTGAGCTCTGCTGTTATTCAGTTTGCCAAGAGGCCCCTCTGTGTCCCTGCTGTCAGATCAGACCTGAGATATGGCTGAAAGCCCGTTCTCCACTTCTGATGCGCAACCAGGCAGAAAAACTCAGCTGTGTATCAATCAATCCCAACATTACTGTACTACGGCAATAGTCTATATTTAAAGAGGCGAGTCCCCAGAGGGTTGGCAGGTTGTGAAAGAGACCTATAGCACAAGTCGGACAGATATAGAGTCTTAAAAAATGTTGTCCTATAAAAGATACTACAACCATATTTGGGATTTCAAATGATTCATGAATTTTGCTTCCTCATTACAACAAGAAAAAGTTCTGCCTTGGTGATTTTATGCTGATAGAACAGGTTGAGAGAGAATAATTTGGAAGTGCTGCTATGCCTGGTAGCCGCTGCAATAACGCAGATGACTGTATGGTGCTCGCATCGAGATGGCGCTCACAAATTTTAGTCCAACTGAAATGTATTCAGTGTTCATTTGGCAGGTACAGTACAATGCTTGAAAATGTAATTTCTTGCTTTGATTGCTGTTCCCTCTAGGGACGTGTCACTTTGTCACTGAATCCTTTCATGAAGGGAAAGTCTTCATAAAAAAAATTGAAAAAGCGACAACTATGGCTGCATGCTGGACCGGTGCCTCTGCTGAGAGATACGAGTCAGGGGAGAGAAGGCGGGCATTAATTTCATCGTGGCGCAGATGCTATAGCCGTGTTGGCAGCAATGATTGGACTTAATACCCTGCCAGAAATCAGACACTCTACAGTCTACACACAGATTAACAGAGCATCAGTGAAACGACCTGATGGACTCTTCTGATAAAGCCTACAGCAGTTCACTCACACACACGGGAATAGAAAAAAAAAACATATCAAATTTGGCACTGCAGCTTTTCATAAGTTTGGATAAATTGTTAAACAAATTTAACTGTCGGAGTTAAACTGTTCTGTAATTTAACCATCACCGAAATTGTACAATTTCACGAGCCTGCATACAAACACACACAGGGGCTGTGCAGCGCCGAGACTTGTGATTACTTTAACACTTTTTCATAACGTACTGGGAATAAATTATCATAATGTTCCCGAGCTCATTGTCATTTCAAATGCAGCTGCATCGTTTATCAGCACCGGTGTGGTCGGAATATTACTGCGGCTTCTTCTCTGCCTCGAAAACGTTGGACTTTTTTACCCTATATGACCGTATAATCAAAAGCATCTATAATATTAAAGTTCACTGCATCCATAATCCCTGCTAGCTGTCCCGTTTGATTATATGCTAATGAGCCCCAGTTTGGATGTGATTAATTGTGTGGTCGGTGGAATGGGCTCTGAATAGACATCTGGGATGAACAGAAAAAGAGAGATGATGTTTTTTTTGTTTTTTTTTTAACATACACCAACTAAATTCTCAGGGATTTAACCAACTTTTAGTAAAAGAACTCTTCGTTTTTTGCACAGTCCTTCTCAGCTACAGGAAGGTGTGAAGAACACGCAGAGCAGAAAGAGAAACAAAAGGAGCAAGGCTTGAAAAGCACACACGAAAACACACTGTGAAAGTTCCTCTTCTGTAAATCTGAGTGGATTAAATAAAGATCGGTGGACACACTAATTTACAGTAAGCCCTTCATTTTCACTACCGTTACCAGAATACACAGCAACTCTGCCCTGGATACACATAAGTAGGCCATTCAAAGTTCAGATGAATGCTTAATTTAGACATCATTCTTTCAGTAAATTGTTGTCAAACCTCGTTTGGAAAAAAAAAAAAAAAAAAAACGTCCTTCAGCCTTCCTCTCACCATCTATTCCCCAACAGGCTCAAAGAAAAACAGGTGCATTCACTTCACTTTGAGTCAAAAAAGCATGAAATACTAAAACAAAAATGGTATAAAAGAAATCCTAAAAGTCCGTTTTACTGGTTTTTCATCAACGCATAAATTAAAGAACCTCGCAGGTGAAAAGCAAGTGTTTTACCTTGTTAATATGTCCATATAATGTTTTTATATGCTAGAAGACACATCATGAGCGAAATAAGCAGCCATTGACCGAACAACTCATCTGTGTCGCGCTGTTCCAGCCGAAAAAATAACTAAATCTAATCCTTAAATCACAAAACGACATCAAAATCACATACATTCATTTTTTTTTTAAAAATGCCCAAAACCGTTTGAAATAATCAGACACTGTAAAAACTTCTTCAATTATTGATGCAACTAAAATACCACTAGTGACTCTAGCAGCTATAACACACAGTCACACTGTAGTAGAGGAAAAAATTCGAGGAGTGCTCGACTAAACTACAGACTGGTTTTAAACAAAGCAGATAGGTGACAAATAAGGAAACAAAAAATGTAAAGTAGTAAAACATCTAGAGTATGTAGACACTTTTCCAGTATTTCCCATACTGATTCTTTTTTTCACATTTTGTAAAATACATATTCGATGAAACATAATATTGGGTTGTTTTACTCTAGGAAAAAATGAGCCAAATGTGTAGAAAATAAGAGTGTGACAGCACATCTATCTATCTATCTTGAAATTATTTAGGGTGCAGAGAATTAAGGAGTCGTTTCCATGGAAAATAAACTCTAAACATGTAAATCTGATACACAGATTTTTTAGGGGTCAGATTAATGACCAGGGAGTTTGATTGCTTCATAAAATCAATTTACAAATATTAAAAAAACTAAAGACAAGCTAGTGCAATGATGACACTAGTAATACACGAACGCTGGTAAATAAAGCCTACAACTCGAGCTCCACATTTAGGTGAATCCTTTTGGCTGTTAACTTCTGAAGAGGACATTTCTTTGTGCCTTTTTCTTGGACATCTCAGTGTCTTGGCAGCTTGAACTGATTTCAGAGAATTCAGACTGTGACAGCTTTTTATGTGGAAGGCATTTTGAGGACTTTCTGTCAGTCCCTCCCACTCTTTTAGAGGAATAGTTTGCAGCAATTTCCGAGTGTCTTGATGTCACAATGGGGTTGCCTGGCAGCTCAAATTTCAGGACAGCTTTACTCTGAGACTTCAGCTTGACATTTCACTGTTTGATTTTTGTACAGGTTAAGCAAAAAAGACAGTATGGATTAATCCTCTGAACCCCGAGCAGATTCTGGGTGGGTTTAGCTCTTGTCACATTTTCTCTTACTGTGGGCTCATTTTTCACTGTAACATCAAGTCCTGCACCTCTATTGAAGCAGCACAACCATGGCTAAAGGGAGAGAGAAGTTGGGGAAGTCTTCTGTGCCGTATGGTTCAGTTATAAAGGCAGATATCACTACAAAAGAAGCTGAATTTCTTTAAATCTTTACTTGGCAATAATAGAAAACCTAGAATCCACATGTGCAACTTTTTTTAAGTTACACATCTGCTACCAACACTGGAAACCAATGGTTACTCTACATACAATGGATATTTTACTACTTACATTTTAATTTGTTTCCATGCTTTTCTTCTTTCTGTTCTGTGTGCACACAGCCTACAGTTCAGTCTAGTTCACATGTCCTTCATTTTTTTTGTCACATGACTGTTGGCCACTGCTGAAACACTCAAACTCCCATGTTGTGGCTGTTATGAGATATTTTTTTTAATTTTTTGGGTGGGAAATTTTCGAATGAGGCAAGTAGAATACAGTGATTTTGATGAAGTATCACCATTTTAAGCCACTACTGAATGCAATGCTACACAAACAGGTCAAAGAGCTTTAAAAGTCTGATGGTTCTTTCTGCTTTTGCAGTTTCCGGCTGTGATAAATGGCATCACTTTGGTAGTTCTTTAAATACAACAAGCCGTTCAAGCACCTGCCGACGGGTGTAGAGTTGAGAGGGGTAATTAATGAGCTTTAGAGGTGCTGCCAGGCTGACTGTGTCCCCCTCTACCAGTCTACCAGCCTATGCTAAGCTAATCAGCGAGAGGTGTTTCAATCTCCTCATCTAACTCTCAACATGAAGTCAAGCACGCTTCGTTCAGTGGAGCATCTGGATCTGAAAAAAACTGACTTGAAGTGCATACTCTGTTTTGTAGAAGTACATTACTTTGCCAGTAAAAATAAAAAAATTGTAATTAAAACTTCCCACAAGACAAAAAGAAAATGCACCATGACTAAGACTGGTGATAACCGTGTCCTGGATTTGGATGTGAGCGTGTGAAGAACACTCTTATCCAATCTCCTCACTCTCTTTATCAACTTGAAGCGATGCACAACACATTCAGGTGGCAGGCTGTGCATTTTTATGTGGCGATGTCCGTTTCGGCAGCTCAAACAAACATTGCCAGCAGCAGATTACATCAGCTTTAGCCTATAGCTGATTAAAATGAATCCGCAAACACCTTGCTCCCAGGTATTTCTGAGGTTTAGGCTACAGTCTGTTGTTAAAAACCTGTAGGCAAACATTAACAGTGCAGTTTTTATGCCTTCTCATCCAACAAGAGGTGGTTTGAGTTTGGGTTAATTATAACATACAAGGGATTTGAAAATGCTAGAGAACCCCATCTTTAGCCATTACAGCTAAAAAAAGGCATTCAAGCTAAATCTCACTGACAGAAAATACAGCAGAGTGGTTACAATGCAGCCAGGCCAGCTGCAACAGAGGGGAAATGTCTTCTTTCTAATGACCTCACAAGCTGCCATGACAAGGCACAAGCTAAACTAAATATCGGTAAGTAAAGGAGGGAAATGACACCATATCAGTGCACAGCTGACTCAAAGAGAACCTGATAAGAGTTTTGACAAGACGCTGTTTAGTTCTTTGTGTGTGTGTGATGGCAGGATAAGGAAAAGAAAGCAAACAGTGTAGATACAGTACAAGCAGGATGAGTACTGATTTTGCTGGAAAAGCAGAAATGAATATCTGGTGAGGAGCAAAAGCAAGAAGAAAAGTGCCAACACATCAGAAACCCACAGTATAGAGATAGGAACTGAAATTGTCAGACAGGCAGCCACTAACTTTGGAGAGAGGCACTCAACAAAACAAACACTGTAAATCCTGAACGTGAAGTAGAACATAGAATAGATCAAGAAAAAGCTCCGATCACTACCGCATGCAGGTTGATTTGAATATTAACCTCGCACAGGAATTATTTTCAAAACAGTTCCTGGTCTGCACACGTCCAAATTACAGTCACATCAAATCTCAGAGCAATGAATTATTAGGCTGCAGTTGAAGGCGGTTCAAGGCAGGACTCTGCTATCAAGCTTGGAAATTTGTTTGCACAAATACACACAGTCACAGGTAGAGATGCAACCTTGAAACCGCAAGTGCAGACTCCCATTTAGATTTTGGGAATTTAGCCAAAGCTGGCATCCAGATCGAGTCTCGGTGAATGTCTGAGGAAGTGGAGCTTGTAGGTGCGGATAAACAGATGATGGGAAAATGATACCTGAAAAAAATGTTTTTGTTGCAGTTTAGAGCAAGCGGTTATAATTCCTGACAAATATTCATTCAGGTATACATGGCAGTGTGCTCCTTCTTTCTTAATTGGATGTGCTTTGGGTCGAGCTGATAAAGTTTTCTGAAAAGCAGTTATGTGGAAACCTAATTATGACATGCAGCAAAAAAGGAAGACCCAACAGCAGCAGGTGAAATAGAAACTGCTGGACTTCTGTGGCAGATTTCAGTGTGAAAATACCAGAGTACTATTACAGAAATCCTTTCATACACTGGCTCTGATCGGAAAATGCTTTTTTCCCAACAGAACTTGCACAAGCCAAATTAAACTCCTATTGTTTCTCAGTGAAAACTGACGCTTCTGACACTTTTTATATGACAAACAATCCAAAATCCCCAGATGTGTGATTCAGTGTATTTTAATTGTATCATATGTTGGGAATTTTCCTTCACATGCAACTTGGATGATGAATTCATTATGAGAGCTTCAATCATTACTGTCATAACATTCCACTAGATACACATCATTCAACCATAAACAGCTAAAATGACAGACGGCACGGACATGTTTCATCAGCAACGGCTGCTGAAAGATTTTGTGCTTCTGTATCTAAAGTATCAGCCCAAACAGTCCGGTCACGGCTCATATTCTCACTGCTGCATTCTGTATAAAAAGGTGGGATGGTCCTCCCCAATGGACATAAGGGAGTTCTAGAGAATGTTGTTTATCTCCAAGTGTCCACTGGAAAATCTGAATCACTAAACCTGGTCTCGTATTGTTACAGGACTTACGATGTCAGTTCAGAGAGCATTTAAATATTAGCTGTATCACATTTGAAAATCGAGCCTTAAAGTGCTGGTTTCAGACGTTCCCTGTGGATAGAATTAACATCATAAAACACTTTGAAATGAAAGCCATTTCACCGATACTTAAGTATCTGCAATTCGACTACAATTTTGAGCCGATAATGACTTGCCTTACAAAATAATTGTGATAAATGATAACATTGTCTTTTTATGTTCTTTTTATATTCTCATTAATTTCAGATTAGTGGTATTGGCATTTATAACAGTCACCTTTCTGCAAATTCAAGCTACTGCTCTCCTTTTTCATTTGGCTTTAAGGCAAAACGTGGCCCACAGAGGTGCTGTAGTGGTTGGCTTTTTAATTAAATCCATGTTGATAATGTCAATAGATGCTCATCAAAATGCGGCCGGTCAAATATTAGAAATTAAGACCCTCAAGATGAACATTTGGTATGATTGATCCATAGCAGAAGAAGAAGCAATGATTGAAAATGTGCCACTTCTGCTACCTTTAGCTTTTTCTGTGCAGGTGAATGGAAAAAATACTAATAATTATGCAAAATGATCATGGTGAGTTCAAACAACTACAGCAATTATGTAATAATTCTGACAGACACACTTGTAGTTGCTTAAAGGTAGCATTTAAAGTTATGTTGCTGTTGCTATAAATTACCAAAATTGACCTATTAATCAGCGTGAGAAACTGTAAAGACAGAGAAGAAGCATCTGACTTTCAATTTTACAACGGCTGTCAAAGTACTGTCCACAAAGTCTTCTAAAAATATAACCAAATCTAATTTTAAAACTGTGATATATTATCAAAATCACATCACTCTACATGTGCCACTTAAAAAATTCACCAAAAATAATATGTTTACTGAAACCAGATCCTGTAAAAAAAAAAAAAAAGAAAAAAAAAAGAAAAGAAATAAAAACAAGAAATAAAATAAGAAATAAAATACCTTCCAGTACGAGTAAACCTGTGGGCACTTAGAAACATTTTTGGAAATGTTTATTAAAATATTAGTAGAAATTTAGCTTTTTATTTATTTAGATGGTAATATTACTTTAAAATGTCGTCAAATAAAAAGAGCCCACAGAGAGTAAAAATGAGAAAGGAGCAAAAAACGCTGAGAAACAGCTCAGAGTTCAGAAGATCAGTGTAAATACAATCTAATGCTATACTTGAGTGCTTGTCTACTGAAACTGTACAAGTGTTTTCCCGTAAGTACATTTTTCTTGACAAAAATATGACCTCAAAGAGATGACCTGTTCAAATATACCAGGAAACAAAAGCAAAATGTGACACAGCTACCACAGTGACTTCTAAGTTTGCGAAAACGTACAAAACATTTTGACAGCCATGCAGTAATTTCAGGACTTGCTTCCTGAATTCACATTCTTTCGCTTTCAGTTCTTCCCAGTGCAGCTGAATCCCTTTGCTCTCAGTATAAAGGAGAAGTTCATGTTTGGAAAAGTTTCAAGTTTGCTCAAGTAAAATAGAGAAAAGATGACTTTTCTAAATTCCATTCTATAAACACAACTCCTTATTATGTAAGGCACAAGGTAATAGGCACAGATACACGCAAACAAACTGGGATACTAAGAAACAAACAGATATCAAGATAAATATCAGTCAAACAGATGTTGTCCAAATTGTATATTTAGTATTAGAGTTATTTTTTAGATAATCTGTGTTATGGCAGATTGCATGAGTAACACAACTTCCTGGAGGTCATTACAAAACTAATTACAGCAATCCAGTTCTGCGAAAGACAGGTGGAAATTTTCTGAGATCAATCACACTGATGACTTCAGATTTACTGTCTTAACACGGAGTTTCCACATTTTGTTTTGTTAGATGATCAAGTCAAACTGCCACAAGGGAAGCTTAGTCTTGAAAAATGTCCCAACTTAACTGAAGAGTAATGAGGAGTTCCTGTAATCAATACCACTGAGCTAAGTTCCACCGAAAATTACACAACACTGCCTGCTCCGCTGTGTCAGCCAAACAGGATGCAGCCTGTGTTTTCTGGGGAAAACTAAAGCTGCCCGTGTATTCAAGGCTGATAGCAGATTGAAAGCGACTGACAAACACCGTGTCATACTGCTGCTGACATGGAATTGTTCTGCGCGGTGGCTTTCCTTTATGTTATCACCGCTAATGTTCAGACTAGCAGTCAGGGAAACAGGGCCACTTCATCATAAGAATGAGGAAATGAAAAACTGGCCCACCACCAGAGGAGAAACCGAAAGGATTTTCATACGAAGCACTGCTCTGACATTACCAGTAAGCACAGCCCTAGTTACTGGTTAGTGTGTGCTTCTCCGTCCTCCAGGCTAGTGTGCCTCGCAGAATAACCCGACTCTGTGTGGAGGAGTTATGGACCAGCAGGCAGTAACAGCCCACCACAGTGCTCCATGAACCAGCAGACGTGTAATGTGTGTGTGTGTACATCTGTGTGTAGCGAGTGTGTGGATTCAGGAAACCACACACTGAGAGACAGCTTGAGAGGCTGCTGGTCTGGCCGGTGGTCGAATCGGCAGCCAGCAGCAGCAAAAAGGAGCTAAATGGCTGTGCGACAGTGCGGCGGACGGTTGGAGAACTGGCCTCCAGCAGTCACTTATAAAGCAGTTACCAAGAAAAGTCACTCAGCAGTATCACGGAGCACTGGGGACAATAAATCGGAATTAGGAAAAGTTAATAAGGCAGTTGGTAGAGGAGAATCAGTCTCAATTTGAAGATTTATCCTAACATATTTGTGTCTTGTGGCAAAAGGACTGTTTCTTTGTTCAAAAGCTGTTTCAGTGGATCCTCAGGTTCTATTGAAAGTTGCAACAGCAATGTTCCTGTAATCCTGTCTGGTTTTGTTGCATGCCCTCCCTCCCAAACACTTCCTGGAACATATGCCCTCAAAGTATTTTTAAAAAGCCTTAAAATACTGTCCACACTATGGCAGGTGCATTAAATGGGACATTGTTTCTGGAAATACACGTTGCTACAAAGTGTTGTTCAATGCGCCACATTACAAGAAGACATTGTCTCCCATTTAAGGGCTGAAACTAAAAGGTACTGTTATTTTTATTCCTTCGCTAAGGAGAGCAGAGCTACGAGATCAGGGCTGCTTTTTCGTCTCTCTGTCTGTTTGTCAGCAAGATTACACAAAAACAACTGAGCTGA
Source organism: Acanthochromis polyacanthus (assembly GCF_021347895.1). Lineage (NCBI taxonomy): Eukaryota > Metazoa > Chordata > Actinopteri > Pomacentridae > Acanthochromis > Acanthochromis polyacanthus. Next base: position 10,767,847 of record NC_067127.1, read on the forward strand.
ATTTCATGAACCTTGTTGGAGGGATGGAGCAAGCACAATGAAACGACCTCATACATTTTGAGGCAGATCTGGACCACTTTCATTAAAACTGCAATAAAGGGCATTGGCTTCGGTGCCCTCTGAGTGGTCTTGTAGTTACTGATTCATCTGCTGATCTGCTGTTGAGACGATTCATCTCTGAGCCTCTCTACAACTATTAAATGTCAGAAAATGGCTTCCAATGGTGAATTCATTAAGCTTTTCTCATCTAATCAGCAAAATATTAGTTCATTATGACAGCAAATGACTAAAAATCCTCCCATTTGAGTTTTGGTTTTGCTTGAAACAAAAGAACAAACACTGAAACTGTTGAATGATTATCAAAATATAATGTAATAAAGTTGATTTATCTTCTGTCAACGGACTTACCAATTAATCAATGAATTGTGTCAGTTCTACTTCCAGTATATTTGGGTGGCGACAGAAGCATCTTGAAAGCTCACCAAATAAAACTACAGTTTTCTGCAGGGCTCAATGTTGCTTTTAACAAAATAATAAAAATCAGACATTTTTCGTGACTCTGGAGATCAGAGGTTCATGTTTGCGGCGGTGAGAGATAGTGCACATATGGCGGCAGGGTTATTCATCACACAGCCTTTCAAAACACGTCTTGATTTAGTCTCTCATCTGCCTTGTTTTCCTCGCAGTCATAGCCAAGGCAACAGAACAAATGAGCATGTCAGGTTGGTTTGACAAAGCGTCCTCTCATCCTCTGCCACGCAACCATCTTCGGCTAGTAATTGGGATAATCACAAGAACCGGGATGCGATGTTTGAGTCCGTACATCCTGACAAAACTAGCATGTGTGCCGAGCAGGAGATCAAATGAGTTCGACCCATGTGAGGAAACAAACAAAGAAGTCGGTCAAGCACACGTTTAGAGGTTGCACGGCCATAATTACAACATCTGCCTTGGTGTGCTTTTAAAAATACAGCAGCTAATGTCGCGTCACACTCATGACCCGAGACCTGACAGAGCAGCTATCTTCATCCCTCTGTAGACGACACTCGTTCTGCTCATGGTTGTCAAGAAAAAGTAAAGTTATCTCATCTCCTCATTACCGTAAGGGTTGAATGTTACCACAGCTGTCCACCAGTCTCAACAGCTGCACAGACACGGTCGCACGCATCCATTTAACTGAATTAATATTCGTCAAACAAACCCCGTCATTGCTTGAAAAAGTAATTCAGACCAACTGCCTCGCACAGCGCCCACAAAGCCAATTTACACCAGCAATGGTGGGGTGAATTCATTATTTAAATCACTATTAATAACTGTAACACACTCAGGATTGAATTACAATGATCAAAGAAATGTGGGGTGTTCTTAAGCGGAGTGGGGATTTAGGCAGGAATTATTTTTGCTGCTGCAGCCGGAGAATGTCTCCAACACGGATGCATTATGATGAGATTTAAGTCATGAATACACCGGAGTCAAAATTACAAGCTGCAAAAAACCTCCTCTGGCTGTGCAAACAACACCAGCAAACGGTTGAGGAGTCACTGGTAATAAAAACTTATTTGATACTTATAATGAAATCGTGGTCGGGGCTCATTCGGCTGCTGGAATTCTCTCGCTGGTCCGCTGAAGTCCGCATTAAAAGCAGCTGATTATATCTTTGCTGCTCACAAACACCCAAGTAAATTACACATGAATGGTGGATTGATTGTGTGCCAAAGGAAAAACCAGAAAAAGTTCCACGTTCCAAAGTTGCACGGCTCTTCCCAGAGATCACATGGCAGTCAACATTTAAAATACAATAACAACTAAACTGTTTTTCTTTGTGTGTTGAGCCACAGTCGCTGCTGCTGCTCAGGACGGTTACCCAGTTTTTCTTCCTCTCTGTACAAACAAAAGCAAATATAGAGACTCCCAGGAGACGTCTACAGGTCACGCCGCTGCTGCATAATGTCGGTCAGACTGACAGAAATGCATGTACTCGTATATGGAAAGGTCTCCATTTAGCATATCACATTTTTGTTGAAAGACGCATTTTCTTTACTCCAAGACAGACATTAGCTTCTATACATTTTCATGATATGAAAACAAACTTGCAGACATGAAATGACCTTGTGTAATGTGACATGAATATTCTGGTTAAACTAATCTGAAAAGCAGCTGAGGGACACCGAGGATTTTCAGCGTAACTATAAAATAGGCTGGCATTGAAATGCTGTTTATTCTAGGAACGAAAAAAAATAAGCAAAACTGATCTTATTCAAATGCTATTCCGATTCATTTAAAGCCCCTTCCAGTTAAAATCAAGCTTGTTACATTGTTAACATGCTCTTAAAGTGTTTCTATAAGCTGGAAGCAGTCGACATCACAGCCTAGCATTTTCACTGAGACTTAAAAACACATAGTCAGGCCTAAGGAAATAATCCTGTTTACATAAAAGGTGGGGCTTCCTGTATCACTATTCTTCATCAGAATTACTCCAATATTACAACTCGGCATTGTGTAGAGTAGAATAGTTTTACAGTGTTTCAGGACAGTTGTAGGTGAGCTGGTGTGCTCCAGCTGCAGTAAGTAGGGAAGGTGTGGGTGGAGAGTTGTGGAGGTCATAGAACTGCATGTTCTAAAGCGTAATGGAGTTACATCTAAGCCATTTTAAGGCAGAAAGCACTTTGAATATAGAAAACGCCTGTAAATATGTAACTTTGATGTCCTGAGGTGAGTTTTTAGGGGCTAAATCAACACCCAGGGAGTGACTAAATGTGGACATGTTCCTGTCAGACTTTCACAACCACATTAGAATATCTAAACAATCTGGAAATCAATGTGTGCCTTAATGAAGCTGAGGCTTCAAAAACGTAATTTTGGAAACATGGTCATTATGATGGATTACCTGTCAAAAAACTTTCTGCAAGTTGATTTTACAGCTAAATTAATGGAAATGGACGGCTCACTGGCTCTCTGAAATCTAATTAAAGGCGATATGTTGATAGTAATGTAAAGCAACACGTCGTGCCGTGCATTAGCTGAAAAGGCTACAAACTGACGACGAGCTTGAATCAGCTCTTAAGAATAAAGGTTCATTAATACCTGTGATTCACACTAAGAATTATAAATTCTCCTTTGACAGAGCCTCATTTTCTTTCATAATAAAACAGAGCTACATGTCTTCTAGCCTGCCCTCATTGATTCATTATGAGTCGCACAGCTTTCAACAAATACACTGAATGCAATTTAAAGCCATGCCGTGCGTTTGCATGAACGTCCATTCAAACACGTTGCAGCCGCACTTCGGCTGGAGAGACTGTCCACGGACGCTTTGAAACACACTCACGTGAAGATAACACACAAAGCGTTTCTTCTTAATGCAGAACCTAGAAACCAATTTTCATTTCCCGTTTCCACATGTTCACTTTCATTCTGCCATCACCTGCTCCTGCTTTAAACACACAGCTGTCAACACTCATCAGTAATGAGTCAGGTCTGCTGCCAGTCCATCAGACAGACGAGAAAGACGCCAGATGAGAAACAGAACTGATGCAGATGCTTCCACAAAGTCAGGCTGCACGTCGCTTCAAACGTGGCCCAGTCATAATGTTTATGACTTAACTAAGCGTTTTTGACTAAATGGAGATTTGCCCATCATTGAATTAAATGAGTTTCACAACACAAAGTAGCTTTCACATTGATAATAGTTGCCACTGAATATCTAGACCCAAGAACTGACAGGTCCGACTGCGGTAAATAAACCAACTGACAAATCTGATATCTTGCTAACAAATGACCCACATAAACCAAACAGGAAAAGGGGTAATATGAGATTTATTTGACATGTCTAAGTGGGCATTAATATGCTGTTTAACAATGCACTAAACTGAGAAGATTTTAAATTAAAATTATTCAATTCATTAAAGAAATAATGCAATATTCCTCCAATTACAATAAATCAAAAAATTAAATAGCCTCAAGCTAAATGACTAGAGGTCTGCATAATCAGACATGTCACACCATTTCTAAATTGCATTAATACTACTAATTCTGACACACAATGTAAATGCATGCACATATAACTAAAAAACAAAGTATGCAGCATATGATGCCACAGTGACCTCTTGTTTGACATGACTGCTTTAACTTAGACACCATTGCAGCTGTTTCCTGTACAGATTTGCAAATAAGTATTTATCAAGTAATGTTACAGGAAACTGAGATGTCCGGGTAATCTTGTAATGTTCAGTTTGAAGATTATTCAGTGAATCATGCTACTTACATTAAACAGACATTATGCATATAATCATATTATGCAAGGAGTGATGGAGAAGAGAAGGAGGTCTTGTTGACCTGCAGATTCTTCAAATGCAAAAAAAAAAAAAAAAGGTTAAAAAAAAACAAATAAAGGAGGATGTAAAACAGAGTGTTTCCCCTTCAGCCCTCCCTTTTGTGTCCTGAGCTGCTCCCTTCAGACCAGCTCGGCCATATGGATGCACTTCATCCGCACACACGTAAACATGAAATTAAATTAGCTACAGCTCTGAGCCTATGGCTACAATTAGCAGAAGGTTAAACTATTACCAACACTCAACATGGTCACCCATCGCCAGCTTGCATGGTAAGTTAATCTACATAACCTAGCCAACAACACTTTCAGATAATACTGGGAAATTAAGTTATCAGCTTATCTGTGCAGGAGAAGAAGCACAAAATATGGTAGTAAATGGATATATACTTCATATTTACATGCATTTCAATACAAATACTGTCAGGCTCTCTTGTAGATTTGCTCTGTTTTCCTATTTCAGAGTTGCTTTGCCGTGTTGTTGCCAATGCTTAAATAACTTCTACAGGATTTTCTGCCATTGAGTCAGCCTTTCCACCAACTGAAGAAACATGCACACACGCCTGCATTAGTAAAACAGTCAATAGAAACGCCCTCTCTCTCAAAATACCTGTGACTCAACGGTCCTGTCACAGGCTGGATTTTCTAAAGCCCGAGAAACTGAGACAAGAGGAGGTGCACATGTCTGGTTTCCTCTCAGATCACTAAATTCCCATATCTGAAAGATTATTATGGAATTTCTGCTAGATGAAGCCCAATAAACACTGCCTGCCCTAGTTTTAAAGGGTTGAGGAATTAAATATTTAATCTTTACAGGTTGGTAAGGGAGAGATCAGAGAAAGCAGGTGGGGATCTTTCTGATACAGATGAGTAGTTCAGGTAATTAGCCATTTTACCAGAAACATCCACAGTGATGTATCAGCAATATTTTATAATTAGACCAATCAAATACCCCGTGTGTAAATATCGATCTGTAATGCTGTATAGCTTCAGGAGCATGAAGTAAGTGATTTCAAAGAGGCTGCGGGGAATGAGGCTTTCTATCATGCAGATCTATGCACTCTGTTGTGTGAATAATAAAAGTTAACTGATTCATGAGTAAGTTTCTATCTGTATGTGTCTCAGATTAAGTGAATGTTTGATAAAAAGTTGGTGAAAACAGAAGAATATTCACAAGATATTTCTTAAACCAGATTCAAAGCAGCTAAAAGCTCCTAAAAATGTAAGGACTCCGATTTCCAAAAAGCCGGTGTGCATAAATCCAGATCTCAAACCCAATCAACACCTGTGGGAGTCCCACAGCACTCTCCACAGCTGCATTTGCACACATGCACGGTGTGTCTAGCAACAGTAAATCACAGCATTGTCACCTCATGCCACCGATAAGGCTTCCTCCTCTTTGTTCGTTGCCCTCTGCGGACAGGAACCTTGGGAAAGCCCTAATGACTTCATCAACCTGCAGCAGTACCATCCCACGGTCCACTCAGCTGAGCCAGCACCTCTGCTCGCCTGATATATAGCAGCTGTCCAGCATCCCACTTTTCATCACAGACATTATAATTTCATTGCACCTCTGCAACACACACGTACACAGCTGCACACACACACACCATAAGTCTGAGGGAAGAAGGTTCCTTAAGATCTGAGAGAAACATCAATACAAACACTGACCTCTTGCATATTTTGTTTGGTTTTTTTTACCTCCAGACATTAGAGCGGTGAGGTTTAACTCACAGGGGTGTATGACATCATCCATAAGGAGGAAGTCATTAGATTGGATCAATACTCTTATTCCTTGCAGATGAAGGCCGGTCACAGGGACACATGGTAGCAGGGCAGGCCAGGATCGAGTTAGTACACAGTGGAGCGCGACGACACAGTATGATACCTTTATTGTCTTATTACATTATCGCTCAGCCAGACGCTGATACAACAGGAGTAGCAGGGGGACATATTCCTCCGTTATAGTCCAGGATCAGATAACAGAAGCAGTGTGGAACAGCTGCACAAGGCCTACATGTCACTGGAAACCTGGTGGCACCACTGCAGCTGCCATATGGTGGGAATATGGTTGATAAACTTTTAATTAGTTCAACCTAAGATGAGTTAAGAAAAGCGAAACTTGCTGAAGTGCAAGTCCAGCAAAAGGAGGTAATCGCTACCATTATCTTGATGTGCTAACCATCACTAGAGTCCAGGGGAAAACCCACATCCTGAGTAACGCACACACACAGCCTCCTGTAAAAGGGAAGAGGATACGTAGGATTTTTGCAGGCTGGATCCATTTGCTGCCTCTTCGCAGAATGCAATCAATATTATTTTACGGATTAACCGTGAGAGTGAGGAGACGGGGGTGAGCAGCGAACACAGAGATGCAGTGTGAGTCTGCAGGTGCCATTTTGAAAGAGGATGACATTAAAAAATACCAATTTAAATAAAGTCGGACTAAAAGAAAACGCTGCTGATTGCTAAGGGCATAAATTACGGCTAAGTGCTGCGTCCGTCTGCAAAATTATCACATCCTCCATTAGTGCTAAGTCAATGTAGAGGAAATAGGGCAAAAAAAAAAAAAAAGGAAGTGGAAGTGTTTGTTGTGTTGCGGCGTAGATTACAGAGACTTACTGGCAACTTACAATGTTCCTCAGGCTGGTTCATGATTTAAAAAGGCTGCAGGAGAAACAATTACTAGATGAAGAGAACTGCTAAAGTACATGTTGGGCTATTGTGTACATTCTTCACTAATGTCAGACCAAACATTCAGTTGAGAATATAGCTCTTAAGGTATTCATTTAATAATATTTTTCTGGCTTTATTAGCCAAAGAGAGGCTGGAAAGTGATCGGCAGAAGGGGGATGAGAAGCCTCAACCACAGCAGCAAGGACCTGGTCTTGGTAAATTGTGCACACTGTTCCAGGTAGACAAACCTTCTGACAGATTTCATTATGCGAGTAATTCTAACCTGCAGTCCTATTACAGAACATTTCCCCAAAAGCTAAAACGAAAGAATATAATGAGTATGTTCAGCTCACATAGCCAACATAGTCTGACCTTTGAAACAGGCTGTATGTGTTTAGTAAGAACAAACACCAGCTGCTGTACAGTTAAAATAATTTGCCAGAGCAAAGATGTGGACTACAGTAGATGAATCTGAACTAAAATCCCTTTTTCCGACCCGAATCTCTTCTGCAAGTCAAAATGTTTTTGCCTGTTGTTAAATTGAATTTGATTGAAACCGCCGCAGAATAGTACAATAGAGGCTGTCAAACCCATCTTCTGTTCCATATTATAAAATACTGTGGGAGGCACATTGCACTATTACAACCAATTGTGTCAAACAATGACTGTAGTTAATTGGCAGAAAGCCGCTATCAGAGCCTTCAGATACTTTTGATTGCATTATTTCCGCCCTCCAATTACTTTCCTCAGAACCTATCTCTGACGACGGAAAGTATGAGTTAATTTGCAAGCGCACAAAGGCCCAGTCCATTAAGGCAGCAGGCTCCTTCCCTCGCAAGCTTAACAGACACATTCTCGGTCGCCCTCATGTTTGGAATCGTGTCTCTGTTGCTTTACTTTGTCTTTTCTGCCTTCAGCCGTCTTCTGTCAGGACGACTGAGGACTTCAGAGGCTGCTGACAGTTTGGGCAGCTCTGGCGCAGGAATAGATGAGATTTCTCATGACTGTGAAAGGCTTGTTGACACCAGAAAAATCCCTCATCGTCACAGGGTTCGCAGTCTGCAGGTCATGAAGGAACACCAGGGCAAGAAGAGGAGTGCAAGACCAGAGAAGCAAACTGTCGTTATTCATATATTCATTCATTTAGTGTCAAGCTTTTGTTCAGAACACCGACTTCACTCTGAGCAAAATCAGTCTGCCATGAAACCTGATATCACTGATATGATTCATCTAATACCAGAAAATATCTGTGCACTTAAGAAAACTTTGACAAGCTAAAAGCAGCTCATGAATAAAACAGAGCTCTCCTTTTCTGGTTTTCACTTTCTTTTCCTTCTAAATTCCATTTTTCATCAATCACCAAACCAATGTTTGACCTCCTACCTACAAAAAAAGGCCACCGTCCATCACCGCTGTTCAAACACTTAGCTGTCAGACACTTAAGCTGCATTTGCGTGGAAAAGAAGCCAGTCCATATGTACTAATCCAATGTGAGGAGGCAGAATCACAGGCAAAATAAGCATTTTGCTATCTGCATGTTTATGCATGCACACTCCAGATACCAACGGGACAATGAGGCTTCTTATCGTAACAAGCCTTCAGTATTTCACAACACTGGCGAAAACATAACTGAAGGCTTCAGTGATGTAACAAACACAGTCAGTCAGGCGCAGCTGGTTCCTCCTCTTGCCCTCGACAATAGCTGAGCACCACAGCAAATCCTGCATCATGATACAGATGGCACTGCAAGAAGCTCCGTTTGACACGGAGCCAAGTCTCGTTACCTTAGACTTGAAGATGAGTGAAAGATTCGCCCTCCCAGCGACAAAGGCAAACACCAGAGCAGGCATCCACAGTGAGGAAGTGCGAACAGAAGAGCTTTAAAGCACACTAGAGTGCTTTGGTGCATCTTTTTGAACAAACTGCACACACACATGCGTGGATTGTACAGCAGATGTGCCACACAGCGTGACGTGGAGATGGAACTAAGGGATCCTGCAGCCAAGGAGCAGGACAAGGAGTGCAAATGTGATTATTGGGCGCAAATCTATTCCTTGACAGTTTGCATCTTGCGTTGCTGTTGGCATCAAGCTGAAGACACAATGACTTGGTGTTGGTTTGCACCCTGTACAGCTATGCAGGGCGCTCCTCCTGGCTTTATTATGGTTCATAATAAAAGGCAACACCCGGCTGAGCAGTGCGCCTCATACAGTGGACGTAAAATATGCTCTGTAGGGGAAAGCAAAGCGTCTAAAGAACAAATCAATATTGATCGGGTAAACTCCATACATGTCAGCGTGACCCTGTGGATGTGTTTGCGTGGAAATGCACGGGAGCAGCATTGTAGGACATCCTGAATTCTTCTCTGTTTAATCGAAATGCAATCAATTCTATCCTCCTGATCTGGTGTCCCATCTTATTCCAGCGTCAAGAAGAAAAGAAAAAAACTAACAAAGGCTCCTTCGCTCACCATTACGTCTCTACTCGGGTCACAAACACAAATGGACAAATAAATTCATTAATGGCACAAACGCGCAGCTGGGGTTTTTTTTAACATTTTTTTCAGCTGCAGAGAGCTCAGATTAAACTGAAATTTTCATACCTTTAATGACAACAGGCTACGGTGCTCCGTCGCTGGGAACCGACTGTCCGCTTCTACGGCAGGCAATAATAAAAATAAGGAGGAAAAAATAAAATTCTCACACTGTCACATCTCAGCACAGTCCAGACGCACGTCCGAACGACCGACCGACGGACCGACCCCCTCCTCCGGTTTAATAAAGCGAGAGGCGCAGCGGACACGGAGGAGCCTCGGTGTGGACGCGCACAAAACTGCGTCGGACCAAATGTTGCTCCATGTTCCTAATGGCACAAAAGAGGGAGAGAATAAAAAAAAAGCACACACACACTCACCGCTGCGTTTGGCACCGAATGACGACGTTCCTGTTTATTTCATTGCCCCACCGGAGCAGCTGTGTGTAGTGGTGCGTCACCGACTTCCGCGTTAAGATGGAATGAAAAAAAAAAAAAACACGCAAGAAAAATAATGCATTTAAAGGACAGGCGGCGCACGCGGGCTTGTGCTGTTGAGGAGATGATGATGATGATGGTGGTGGTGAAGATAAGAATGATGATGAAGAAGAAGAAGGTGATGAGAGGATGAGTGTGAAGGCAGCAGGCTGGGAGATGAGCCTATAATGCGATGATGGGGGGATGAAATGTAATTAAAGCTGCTCTAATCAATGGTTTGTGTGAGTACTAACTTAAAGGTGTTGCTTGCAGTGACAAATCCATAAAGATTTATTATTATTACATAATTGTCAGCCAACTTTTTAGTTTTCTTCAGTTCCGTGAAGCATTTTGAAAGTAATTGTTTGGGTTTTGTGACAGGTGGACATGAGGCTGAGCTGCTAAGGAACCACATTCTGCCGTTATGGAGAGTGTAGAGAACAAAAAGATCTAAAAGGAATACACCAATGTGGAGCCCAGAAGAGTTGCACCTTGGTTGATAGGCTATTTGGTCCACAGCCAATTTGGTCCTTAGTTTTCATTAAGCCCCTTCGATAAATGCAGATGGGTTGGTGGTGAGTCTTTCATTGGATCCGTGTAGGGTCCATATGGTTCACCCTAGTTTATCTCATCTGGGGCCTACGAGAGTTTGCATGGGTTGATGGTGGATCCCAGCTGTCTTATTTAATGGTCTTAGAAACACAGTATGCAGATGGCCATTTTTCTGACTTACAGGGAGAGTCCATTCATCCATTATCTAGTAGTAGTAGTAGGCCTCCATTGATCAGAGTTGATCATGGGTGTACATCCTGGTGGTGTTGGATGTAAGCCTGGGAAGTGTTAAATGGGGGACAAGCTGTTGCCCATGCAGCATGCCCCCCCTCTCCATGTCAGTGATGGATCCAAAGGAACAGCAGGGCCACTACAGTTTGGAACCAGCGACTTCGCAGGAGCACAACAGGTACAACATGAAATTGCCTTTGGGAGTCCAACTTCAGATTTTTCCTCAAGGTTTACTCCTGATGCCCTCCCGCCAAGAAAAGGGAACCGCAAGGCAACAGGTATTGCTAGATGGCCACCACTGACTCTCCTGAGCCGACGCCCTTTGGCATTTCTTGTTTTTAATTCCACCATGTCGTCTAGCCACCCTCCTTACCACTTCTCTTGCGAGAACTGGTGGGGGTGCCGGTTTAGTCCCCAACGACCTGATCCATCCATTATCTATGCACCGCTTAATCCTCATTAGGGTCATGGGGGGATGGAGTCTACCCCAGCTGACTTGGGGTGAAGGCAGGGGACATCCTGGACAGGTCACCGGTCTATCACAGTACTACACAGAGAGACAAACAAGGACTCTCGCATTTACACCTACGGACAGTTTAGAATAATCAGTTAACCTGAGCATGTTTTTTCACTGAGGGAGGAAGATTAAAGGGAAAGTGAAAAATCTAATTTTTATTATTTTGTTTACAAAAAAGCTTGCATTTACATAACTGAATTAATTACATAATTCAATTATGCAGACAAGATATTGGAGTTATTCATCCGGTGACAAATTCTCAACCTTTGAGTTAATCCATTCCATCATCAAGTGTGGATTTAAACGATTATTTATTCTGGCCAGCACACAGACACTCCTTTGACCAGTGACTACAAAATACCATTTTTAAAATGACACGTTTCCACAGATGACATACTGATGGATGAACGTGTCCAATAACGTGATCCTTTCCCCAAAATGTCCACCTACTAGTCCATCAGGAAGAGCAGGACGACATTCCACAAGCAGCAATTTCATCACTCAATGCATCGTACACGCACGACTTGTTTTTGACTTGTGACATCCTGGTCTGACTTCGCTCTGGCTCTGCAACTTATCATTTCCAGCACAGTGCAAACATGGCTGCTTCATGATGTGTACACTATGAGCACAGACTTGAGTGATAGTGCTTTTACAATGTTAAAAGAATGCATAGAATTTAATCATATTTGACATGCTGGGTTTATATTTTTGTTCAGTATATAAAGGCAACCATATCTGTCTGCTTGGATTACTTTCTTTTATCTTAAACCCTTGAATACAGTTGTACTTTTAAACTAGTCAACTACTAACAGGGTTTTTAAAAGTACACGAAAATATAAAACATATTGCTTCAGCGAAGAGAGACCAGAATTTCATATACTTTTTTTAATGCAGGTCTTGGTGGGGCTACTTTTCTTTTGAAAGCTCTTAAGTGTTAAAAAAAATAGAAGAGAAAACAAAAGAAAGATAAGACAAGACAAGACAGCATTTTTTAATCATCCCAAGGGAATTTATTGTGCCTAATATTGCTCAGAACAGCAAATTACATAACCTATGAATGAATGCAAGGCCTAGCAGAAAAGCAATAAGGTAAAAATATGATACATTAATTTTAAAAAAAGTAAGTAAACTATAAGACTATAAAAGAAAAGGAAGACATCATACCCAAAATGATTATGTTCCAGTAGAGCAATATTAATAATTATGCATGCTAATGAAATATTGCACATAATACTAAAACTGATATTGCACAAATTGCCGAGAAAAGTATTAATGCAAACGACATTGATATTATTGTTGTTAAACAGTTTGTAATGAATCACAGCTCCTGCAAGGGTTTAGCTGGAAGAAGTCTTACTGCTCTTGTGTATTTGAAATCTCTCAAATAAAATATTCCAAAAACTAAAAAATGATTTTAAAAAATAGCCAAAATGCAGTACAGCCCCACACTCCTCCACTCTCACTCTCCCAGTGGAGCTTTGAAAAGAAAAAATAAATGAATCAAACATTTTTGCCACTGCTTTTTCGCACCATCTTCACAGGTAAATCAAACGTGCGGGGTTGGCCTCAGCACTTTAATGTCTCACATCAGCTTGGTCCTGATGATACATTCACAAAGAGACTGCTGGACTTATTCATCTGGTGGGAATAGAATGACTCAGGCAGCTTGTCCTTCTCAGTGGCCGCAAACCCAAATTATGAGGCCTTAGTTATGATTCAAGTACGAATATTATCCGAGAAGGCTGATACCCCTCTCATACCTGCCGATTAAGCGTGAAGCCGCAGCTGTTTAGCACAGCTTAGCTCAGAGCCTGGAAACTGTTAGCCTGACTCTGTAAAGTTAACAAATCGGCCTCCCAGTGCCCCAAAGCTCAGTTAAAACCCTGTTATATCGCATTTGTCTTTTCATGCAAAAAATGAAGGATAAAATCAACAACTCCCTGTTTTCCGTGGAGTTATGTCTAAGACAATTTCTTAACTCTGAGCAGTTGCCAGGCAACCAGCGTAGACTTAGTGAAGTTGCTCGTCCTGACTGAGAAAGAGTTCAGCCCATACCTGACTGTCATTCTTGGGGTTTTGGGCAGATTAAAAAGGATCATGTCACATGTTACCGACTGAGCTTTACATGTGCCGGTATGTGGATTTTGCCAGCTTTGCACAGAGTTAGGGTTAGGTTGATTCCTCCTGTTTCCTGCCTTATGCTAAGCTACGCTAAGTAGCTGCTGGCTTTGGCATTACTTCATATATTGGCAGATATGAGAGTGGTGTCAGCTTCTCATCTGAGCCTCCAGCATAAAATAGAAGCATATTTTGCACATTTCTTAATATAAAGTTTTATTCAGATTCACTATGAGTCATCTTACAATATTCTCTGGTACAGTAGTCTCTATTTCTGATTATGAATGGCCTGCAGTGTTGTTGAGTCACTCTCCCAAACTCCAGTGAATCACAGCATGTCCAGTAACTCCACACCAAGAGAAGCCCTCGCTCACAGTGCAGTATGTTAGGAGAGGCTGACTTGTTAAAGAAGGGAATGTATCCTCTGTTGACTCAAAGCCTCGGCTCTATCTCTGTGAAACCTGTCATTGTGTTTGGGCTTATTACTGATGCACAGTCCGCCGCTCCGTCCTTGGGGTGGGACAACGGAGCCTCTGTCCTCTGTCTGGACGAAGTGGGCACCTCAGAAGTGGGCCTGCCGAATTGTCATGCGTGTGTCTCTGCGTCAGAGAGATACAGGGCGTCTTGTTGCGTGGCATGGAAGGATTAGGACGTGGCTTTTGTGTTGCTTTGTGCACAGAGGCAGGCAAGTGAACAACAGCTGTCGTGTTGATACTTAAACAGCCTTTTGCCACGTTCACAGGGCTTTAGAAATTCAAACGTTGCTCTTTACAGTAGGAGGAAACCAGCAACAGAGAGATATATGTTTGACGGGTGAGCTCAACCCGATCAACAAACAGCTATAATTTCTTCTGAAGCAGATTAGAACAGGGCGTGTGCTTAACTGGGAGGATTGGATTGTGTAAGACCAGGAAGGGGACATGCCAAATCCCATGAAGTCAAAAACAGGCTTCTCAAGAGAGAGCAAACTGAAAGAGATGGAGGAAAGTGGTAGAAGATGAGAAACAAAACAGATGGACAAAGATGAGCTCATCCTGGGAGGTCAGTGGGGCTGTCAGTAGGTGGGATTGGAAGTGAAGGCGGCGAGATGATAGAACGTTCAAAATGTTCAAATATTCTGGGCACGTGTCTTTCCTGTGTCCTTACTTTCAACATTGAACCTGTCAGACAGGTCATGCTTGATTGTCCTTTGTTTTGATTCCTCCAGCGCCATGCGCAAATGAGTCAGCAGTTACACACTTCCTCATTCAGGTACTGGTATACTTTCAGAACAACACAGCCGGTTGAGAGACTGTTGCTGTTTGGGCACATTTGGAATAAACATGAAAATTCTTGACATGTGGATCATATTAGGTTGCATCATCTTTGTATTCTGCATATTTTATGTTTGTCACATTCCTGCTTGTTGGTTTTAACTTGTGATTTTTTTTGTTCCTCATTAGCAAAGTTCAGTTTGTTTCTCCAACACTGTAAACCACAATTTGTGTGCTTGAGCAGAAAACATAGCTGACTATTGAATTTAGGGAGACAAAAATCTCACTAATTGCCCACTTTGACTGCCTGATTGGATTACTAATAAATGTGCAAACATTAACCTTGGATTATTCAAACAATCCCTTCCAGATCTGTACCCATTTGAACACTGAATAAGACCACTTCCACCCTCACTGAGCAAGATTTCTTTGTCTTCTAAAAGCCATGTTTAGAAAAAAAAAAAGAGAGAAAAAAATCATTGTTTTTCAGTCTGTGCAAAATATATACTCGCAGCACTTGGCACACTTGCAAAAAGGCAGGCTGAGCAATCCTGAAACTGAAAGCAGAAAATAGGCATTTGGTTGGTGTGTTTGTGTGACACGCTGCACAGAAACAGCAGAAGGGATACGAATCAAATACTCAGACAAAACCCATACAGATCCCAAAAAAGTACACCATGTTACTGGAGGAGTAGAACCCACTCTTTGAAAACTGACCGCGGTGACTGAGCATTGCTAGGCGGGGCTCACAAGATACAGGTTTTTTCCAAAAAAAGATGAGACCCGAGATGACCTTTAAATATCCACATCTTTCAGACTCGACGCCCGGGGTTGTATTGCAGGCTTTGTTAAAAATTTATAGTCTCCTTTATGCTCTCATTTAGGATTGAACCCGTAATCTTCCTAGCTTAACTAGCACTCGCAGCGCTCCCTCTGGGGCGGCACAGAAATGTGTGTCTTCTGTTTTCCTGCAGGTTATCAGAGAATAGGCCATTAAAGGCACCATTTCAGATCAGTCGTTCCCTCAGTTGAGCAAATGTTGAGCCCCCAGATTACCAGCGGCTATCATATATAATTGGGATTTTTATGTAACCCTCAACTGATAAAACATTATTTCGTAAAGGTTAGGGGACATTAATGGCTCGATTTAGGTTTATTACCTTCCTGTAATCAAAAGAAAATAATTCACTGTGATGCCAGCAGGTCTGTGAAGCTTTAAAATGTTAACGTTGAATATGTTTAGCATGTCTGGTTCACTGAATTTGCATGTTAATATTTTCTAATCAGCACTAAGGACCAACTACAGCTAAGGCTGATAGGAATGTCATTAGTTTTGCAGGTAGTTACACAAGCAAGCGGATTTATACTTGTCTACATGAAGAGACGAAGAATGGCCAGAGTTGTATGCGTTTAATATTTTAGAAAATCAGATTTCCATTTGTTATATCCACTACTGTCAGTAAGCTCCTGCTGCTCCTGCTCTGGTGGGTCTGAAATGAAATCAGCGTGATGTATCATTTTCAAATTCAGCTGGAGATGCTATAAAGTCCATCCTTTTGTTTCAAAAAAATAATAATAAAAAGAAGAAAAAAAAGAACGCTGCCCTTCTCCGTGTTGAAGTGCATTTATCTGCCAAGAGAGAACAGGCAGGGATTCAGCAGTATATGCTGCACAGCCCAATTACAGTGGATCAAAAGCCAGACAACATGAAGGAGGAAAGTGAGGATAAAAAAAAAAACAGTGAGACGTGACTCAGGTCAAGGGTTTGTCTGTTGCACAGATCGGCCTCCAAAGCGAAAAGAAATGGATAATATGCTGTGGCCCCACTTTCATTCAAGCATTTCCACTCAGTGACTCACAAGCAAAGAAAAAACATCATATTTATGATGTTTTGATTACAAAGTGTTCTCATTTTTCACTGATTGATACATTATCTGCACTCCAGTCTCCAGGATTATTTGTATTTTGGATGTGTCCTTATAAACAGACTACAGCTTTCAAGTGCTCTCTCTTGAAATATTAAACATTTAAAAAATCTAAACAAGTGGCAGAGGGACTTTTGGGGATTCTCTCATGTGATACGAGAAGCAGATCCTGCAGGTCTGAAGTGAAATCTAACATTTACCATTCATCAGTAAACATAAACCTACACAACAGCAATTCACACAGTTGCTGGTGTTTCAATCCCATGTTTGCTTTTTAATCAGGGAGCGTTAACTTGTTGTGGTACTTTGCACACACCCTACTGATAAACAGAAATTAACAGACAGTAGGAGGACTGGACACCTTCCTGTGAAGGTGACACGGTGTTAAAGAAGAAAGACTTAACAGGATGCTGCCCTCGTCTACGTTTGTGCTAATTTTTGCGAGAATTAGAAAAGTGGGAGTTCTAATGTTCAACAGGTTCAAAAACAATTTTCAGCCTGTTGCTAAGGAACTAGAGGAGGGCCCGAATCAAGAGGAGAGGGCGTTTAATGTGACAATAATGAGCGAGCAACACCAAAGAGAAAACCCATTTCCTTTTAAGTTCACAGCAATGTGATGAGAACTATTAGGAGTGAGAAGAAGCAAAGGTCACATTTTGAATGCGCAAATGAGGAACTAGAACAGCGAGCCTTGACGACACAGGAGTAAAAGAAGTTACTAAGGAATGGTGGAAACAGCAGGAACACAAAAACAGTAACTGCTTCATACATCAGCGGCGTACAACATGTATTGAAAGAAACTTTATTAGATCAAACCCCTGTAGATACTTTAACAGCATTTAAAGTTTTTGCAACAGCTGAGCAATAAAAAAAGACTTACAAAAGATTTTTTTTATGGCAACCACCTTACTGTAGACACACCATAAATACTATAACCACCCCCCCCACAGTCCTAATACAGTTTACTCGATAGTCATACGGATTACTGACATTCACACCTACACACATTGCATACCTGCTATTTCAAAACCAACCTTTAATTTAAATAAGTAGTATTCATTAATAAATATTAAGTATTTCGTCCATAAGTGGATGTACTGTTCTCTTTTAAGAAAAAATTCATTAGTGACGTTGGTATGTATGTGCCCACGTAAGAAAGACATTAAGATGTGCGGAATATAAAAATCTGGATAACAACATAAACACTTTGTAGGACAAACACAGAAATGTATGCAGCCTTCCCCCCCACAACAAGGAAAGTCAAATGTAGAAATATGATCGTTCTAAAGTGCATCTGTCAAAGACTTGTCAAATGAAGTCATTAGCGGTCCTATTAAAAAACAAAGATATAAAGATGTCAAAACTAAAATAGATACGTCTGAACGTGCAGCAGATATATTGCAAAAAAACTACCTACATACATGCACAGGTTTTTTTTGTTTTTTTTACGCAATGGAAAAAGAACAAGGTAATAGATAAAAAGGATAAACATTTTCACATTGTCAAAAGGTGATAATTAGTTCTGTGCCATTTCAGTCTGCTTGTCTTTGTTCACACTTGGCTTGTTTGAAGCAAATTTGGCTGATTAAAAAAAAAAAAAGCACACAGTGGTGTATAAGTTTCCTCTTCTTACTAGAAATGTCTTTGCGAACTTCTTCCCCCTCCTGTCGGGTCAGTTTGACTCGGCGGTCTTCAGGTGCAGGGTTTAGATCTTAGGCAGCTTGGGAGCACTGATCAGAGGGTTGGTCTCTTGCAGAAATCGCCGCCCGGCACTCTTGTAATCGTAAGTGCAGTCGTGAGTCTCTTGCGTAGCGGTGGGTTGCGCAGAAGTTGTGACCGCACCTGAAACGTTGAAACAGACAGATGTATGAGTATGTATTAAAAATATGCGATCGAAATTACAGGACATTATATAATCCTCTTGAGACTTTGGAGTGAGCAAATGGAATCATTCACCTTCATAATAAAGTTTTCCTCATATTAAATACCTCTTTAGTGTGCTTGAATTTTCTGTTCTTACTAGATGATTAGTAAAACAGCAACATCATTCTCTAATGTCATTTATCAGCAATCATTCTGAGTAAATTCAATTACTCACTTAATCACAAAGGTTTACAATTTGACTAAACTGGTACCAGCGCTTTGAACTCAGTAGGGAGCTCAACCACTTAAGTGGCCGATGTGAGCGATTAGAGTTGCATCCTGTTGCATCAGATTCAGTGCGAAAGCCCCAGACAAGACCCTTGAGGGGGGGAAGTGATCCAGTGATGTCGTGGGGAGAAACTTTGATGAAGCTAATAACTTGTGGCAGAACAAGCAGCGAACACAGATGAGTCTTCATTGAAGATGTGGCAGACAGACAAAATGGATGGACCAGGAAAAGACCACTTTGTACTAAAAGGCTTGTTTCAAGGATAAGACTGACAAAAAGGGAGAGAATTGATTTAGAGTCAGGTGGCGACTGTGTGTGAGTGATTGAGGGCAGGCGGAAATGCTGGAGGCTCTCGTACCTGCACTCATAGCTGGTGGCCAGACCAGTCTTCTTGCCACAGAGGAAGCAGTGCTTTGAACTCTTCTTCTTGGTGCCTGTGGGAGCCTTGACTGGAGGTAGGTGGTACGTTGGAGTGCCTGAAAGAAGAGGACATTTTTTATTTTTTTTAAAAATTGTATTCAACAGGAACCAATGTCGAATCATGAGCTATAAAGGTTAGGGATGACTCCACATTATTTCACTCTGCACTCTTGGTTTAACATGGTACAATTTCAAATATTTCTGTCCGACATTTTACTTTTTGTATTTTCTGACAATGCGCTTCGCCTTTCTTTGTACCTGTATAACATTCTTCTCTGCACTCTTCGTTTAAAATGGTACAATTTCAAGTATTTCTGCCCAACATTTGCTTGCTGTATTTTCTGACAAAGAATTTTCCTTTTACTTGTACCTGTATAACATTCTTCAGACATGTATATTTACTCAGGGTAGATTTATCGCAGTAAATCAGTAAACTGTGAGAGGTTAGATCAACACGAGAGTCATGAAAAGCAGGAAAAGAGCTTTTCTCTCTGGTCGGTGCAGGAAGAACACTTGTCGTGACATCTGAAAGTGGAGAGTAGCCAGAAATACAATATGCTTTTTTAGTCTCACTGCATTTCTCTGCAAGCTTCACAAATCTTTGCTTTGCATCAACCATGTTATTGCCATTCCACAGAGCACACGCAGAGTGTTTTCATATCAGGAAATATGTCCGCATACTGTCACCTGATAGTCAGAGAAAAGAAAATAAACTTCCTCAAACTGTCATATTCGCATCTCGTTATCTAGAATTTCTATGTTAGTTTTGACAGCAATTTCAAACTTGGTTAAAAATAACATGTGCACTGTAAAATAATTGATGACAGGTAAATTAGGTGTACTGATGTAATTTCTGACAGCTTTTTTGTGAACTGTTTCAAAACAATTATGTTTTTCTGTGAAGCAGAGCAGACTGTAGTTGGTTGTAGGATTGAATGTGCACTTCCTGTTTTGCTGTCTGTATCTTTGTTACCATACAGACAAAGATATTACAGAGAAACCTCTCCTCAAAAAAATTCCCACTGTACAACTTACTTTAAGGTCTTGACTTTACAATGCCCTAAGGTCAATTCAGCCGCAACTACATTTTCCTGTTTCTGTTTAACAGAAGAAATAATCTGCACTTGTAATTAAGAGTTGTTCCCATCAACTTTTCTTTAAGTGAGTCATTTAATGTTGCACCGAGAGAGAGAGTATGGCAGCTTGTTTCACTTGTCATTGTTGACGTCTTCATTGAAACCGCTCACTTTGTTTGCGTTGCAGTAACAAAGAGAAAGGTTCCATTGTTTTGATAAAGCACGGAAAATGTCTGTAAAAGTTAGTTTTCCTGGAGCTGAATGGGTTTCTATGAACAACAAATCAAAAATACCTACCAGATCTCTTCCAAGTTTGGAAAGAATTATGTGGTCGGAAAAAGGAAAGCTGGTTTTCCTTTGAAAGAAAATAAATATCATGTAATCGTTCAGTTCTTTAGAAACTTAGTCCACTGTTTTTGTTTCGTCAATAATCAGTAACTAATGACAGTTTGCAGAGCAGTTTGGGACACCCCATAAGTCAGGAATACAATGGGAAAACCATTTTTACATCAATAAAAACAAAATCAAAAAAGGATGGTTTCCTTTCATTCAGATTGAAGAATCTCTTTTGTTGAGAAAAAAAAAAAAAAAACACCTAATCAGTTTGTGAAGGGTTTGCCTTGAAAAGCTCAAAATATGAGGAAAAAGACTCTTTGCTCTGGTGAGACAACAAATGAGCCCTTAGAGCTGAGTGCCAAGTGCTGCAGACACAGTGAAGAATGGAGGGAGAACATCAAATTACGAAGAAGCTTCTTTTTAGACTGAACGGGAAGCTGAGAAACCATGAATTAGGTACTTAGAAAAATATGGTTTAAAGCGCAAACTACCTCACAGCGTCTCACAACATCTATAACAACATAGACAGGACAATAATAAAGTGGATTCAAGCCTGACTGTAGTTGAGTGGCACCTTCAGGGACCAGACCTGAATAGGCTGAAAATATACAGACTTTTTAAGAACCACTTGTATTTAGACAGCTGATCAAAGACATCTCTCTGGAGGAATCAGTGAGAACGAGTCAAACTCAAAAAGGCCAAAAGCCGCAGATTGATGTTTTTTTTAAAAAAATAAAAACAGACTCCACTATTTCTATCACAAACAGAACAAATGGGGCTTGAGGACAGGATTAATGTTTCTGAAAAGCTTTTTTGGATATGTTGTGTATTTTCCTCCACAATTCTCTGAGTGAAAATGGAGTTTTGAAATAGAGACTAACTGAAAAGCCATTCATGGTCAATCATTGGTTGAGTTGTTCGATGCAGATTGAATCAAGCTAGAACACGGCCAATAAATGCTCAGCCTGCACAAAACACAGACACTTAGATCCTGATAAAACAAATGCCCAGTAATAAAGGAAAATTGAGAATCCTGACTCACTACTTGGTGTATTGATCCATATTCTGTATAAACAGACTAAGCATGTGTGTGGCCAATATAAATAAGAGCGTACGCTGGTGTGTAGAGCTGGCGTTGCAGTGTTTGTTGCTGCTCCTGCAGATGCAGACAATGAAATACTGAACACCCTTGTGGTGCACTCATACAACATTCACTGCAGGCTTTAAAGATTTTGATCATCATGTGTGCCTCACACAGCATTTTGAAAACATAATACTGAACATTACTGCAAAATCTTTTTAACCAACCACTCCAATGCAACAATTTATGTGCTACAATTTCATGACAGCAGAGGTGTTTGTGTGTCTCTCTTACCTAATGTCCCAAATGAAGTCACAACTCCTCCAGCTGATGCAAGAGTGTTGTGGTCTGAGAAAAAAAAAATGGAAATATAAAACATTTTAAGACTAAATCTATATAAAACTGCAGTACTCAGCTCTTAAAGTTGCCACTATGCATGTTTTAAAAAAGTACAGTATCTTCAATAGGACTGAACCTTACATACACATTCAGCAATGTTTAGTATTTTATGCAGGTGGTACTGTTCATGCAGCAGGACAAGTAGCATTCAAGGAGGAGCATATTAGTGCATTATTTAAACTCAGACTTAATGTGTGGTAATTAATAGTGTGCTTTGCTTTAACGGCTTGGAGATACCATTACTGCCTCATCTGTGACCAAACCCGAGACATCATAACAGCCTGACTATATCTCTCTACATAATTAAACAGAAATGCTGAGAAAATTTGTCATGGCATTAAATTTCAAATACGTTACAAAGCTCTTGAAAATCTGATTTTGATCAACTAAAAAAAAAAAGAGAGAAAAAACTATGTCAGAAGGATGAATCTGATTAGAACTGCATGATTTAATTCAGTTGATTACGACAAATAGTGAGACAAGTCAAGCAAAAAATAAATAAATTCATCCGTCTCTATTTTAAATTCAAGCATCTGTTTACTTTATGGGTTGAGACTAGATTATAGCAGTCACTATTATTCAGACTCAAATGAAAACAGTTACTATTACTGAAAGATTTCCAGACACTTCAAATCCTTTAAAGAGCAAACCACAACAAAACATTAAAAACAGTCTTAGCAGCTAACACTGACACTTATCTGCACTCACCATGTAAGAGGCTGCCGCTCGGTGCAACGGTGACATTTGTCTGATGAGATCATCCTGAAAGAGCCTGTTAGCGGGGATGGATGGCAGCCTGGGGCCTAGGCTGCCCTGTCCTGAGGCAGTGGCAGGAGGCAATGCCAGTGAAAGTCCCAGACTCTCTCCAAGGTTGTCCCTGTTGCTGCTGCCTCTGCTGTCTGAAGCCCTTGTGGAGAGAGAAGCCAAGAGCTCAGAGTTGTTGAGAGACCCCAGTGGCTCCTTACAGGCTTGGTTTGCCATCTTGGTGATGCCTCTTGCTTCTCTTTTGGAGATGAGCTCTGGTCTCTTGCCAGGCGACTCTACTTTAACACCGCGAAGGCGAGGTGGAAGAGTTGCCAAGGTGGTCGAGGGGTGAGGAGACGTGTTGCCCGGCTTCACTGAGGATTGTGCTTGAAGGTTAGGCTGTAAACAGGACACTGTGGAATCAAAAGGCTGAGACAGCAGTCTGGCTGAGGGTGAAGCAGAAGTGGAGGAAGGTAACGCAGAGGGAGGGTTGATATGAAATGACGTGCCAAGCTGTGTCCCATCAGCTCTGCCGGTGAGAGCATCACTTGTCCCGAGTGTCCAGGTACTAAGTGGGGTGGGGGAGCGGGGCAGCTGGTGCTGAGGCCCAACCTCGAGGGACTGACGGCCTCCTCTGGCTGTGTGGACACATCCAGACTCAAAGGGTCTAACAGTTCCCCAAATGGAGCACCAGGTTGAGTTGGCGCCACCAGTCCAACAGCTTCCTCTAGCAAACCCAGACCAACAGTCTCCCCTGACGGCTCAACTGGGTCAAAGGTAGCGTCAGGTGGCCGCCTGGTACACAACGGTGGAAGCTGTGGGTACACACAGTCCCTCATCAACCTGGTGCTCCCAATGTCCAACCGGGACACTTTGGGAGGGGGGCGAATCTTTGCAAATGGTGGGCATGTCTCCCATGGCTCTTCCTCCTGAAGCATGTAACAAGACGGAGAGGAGAAAGAGGGAGGCGGCCGTCTAGGGATGGAAAAGTGGGTGGAAGTCGCAGCAGCCGAGGGGTCAACGAATTCATGGTCTGCAATCGGAGGTAGTGGGGCGTTTGACTGCCGAGACTGGCCAATCAGTGGGAGCGAGCGAAGGAGGCGATGATGGTGTCGAGTGCTGGAAGGTCCAAGAGAGCCAACGCAGGGATGTGGACTGACAGGGGCCCGTGGCTTTACCTTTGCCGACTTCTGGAGGAGAAAGAAATGGACAGAGAGTCAAATTATACGAGAGGATCCTATAAAATGTAGTGTACATTCTCATAACTTTTCCCATCCGGTGAAATTGTACAATCATGGTGGCTATCTCACCACTAGATTAAAACAAATATTTCAAAGCCAGTGCAGTTTAATGTAATAAAAAGCTCCACCCTCATAGGAAACATGTAAACTAGTGGTACAGCAGGCCTACATTATGCAAAACGGTTGCTGCCGACCATTTTTGATCTTTGAATAAGATAAGCAGGAGTCTATGTGACGACAATCTGAAATATCGTTTTGTTTCTTTCCTTTACTGATGAGAAGATCAGAAAATTTAGAATGCCAAGTCAGGCAGCACCGGAAAACATCAAATCATGGGAAAGAAAAGCTCTGCACACATAGGGCTGATGTGGGTACTAGATCAGAGGCATTCACTTTAATGATGGCTTTTGGACAAAATAATTAAATGGCTTCATTGGACTGTGCAGGGCCTTTGTTCAGTGCAATAAATTTACTTTCACAAACTAATCTGATAGCTGTTCTTATTAAAAATGTGTCTTCATTTAAGAGGCATTTTCATTAAAACAATAAATCGTGCGAGGCTGAATGTTGTGTGGAGGCCATGTTTGTTTTCAAACGGGAGTAAAAATTTCGAGGATTTCTGTGGTCTCAGTCGCTTCCTACCTTCTTGTTGAGGTTCATGTCCTCCATCTTGGCTTTGAGCAGCTTCATTTTATTCATTGTGATGGAGTTCTCTAGGTTGTGCTGTGCAGCTGCAGAAATCTCACCGTCCTCATCCTCTGCAAACACATTGTACACCGAGCCACCACTGGAAAACAAAGAGAGTCAAACAGGATTCAATTAGCAATCTAACAGTGTCACACAAAATGCAGTGTTGTCCCTCGAGTGGTGCGTGTACTCACTGCAACATTTATCATCACAAAAGGACATGAACTAAGCCGCAGTCCACAACTATCACTGAATAGTCAACATTTAAATCCTCAATTGTTCACTAGAAGTATAATTATACACTTCATGAAATTTAGTCCATTTGTTTCTCATTTGTGCCACTTGTTTGGAGTGTTTGAAAGTGACCTCCATAAGAAAACCCCTGGACCAATGCAATTCACATGCATAGTTACATTAGTTGGGCAGCTAAAAATACAACTGCACAAAAAAAAAAAACAGCCAAAATTATAGAAGTGTCCCAACCTCAGAGATTCAGAGAGAGGGGTCAAGGTACCATCTCCCCTGTCAACCACTCGGAAGAAATTTAGCTGGTCACCCTCACGATAGACCACAAATGTGACCTGCTTGTTAGCCAGGCTTTTCTCCCAGCTCTCATCCTTAGTGCTCTCCATCAGGTCAGCCACTTCTTTGACAGGATCCTCCGTGGTTACTGACAAGAGAAGAAAGAGAAGGCTCTGTGGTTAAAAATGGAAAACATACTCATAGAATTTACCTCAAGATATTATGATACAATATAAAACTACAAATGTCAAGCTATTACATGACTGTACAATTCTTTAGCTCATTTCTTACCTCTCCTGGTGTTAATTGGACCTCCCCTCATAGCCAAGACCAGTTTCAAAGTGCAGCCCTCCGCAATGCTGTCAAACCAAACAAAATTATTTTCAGTACCACAGGAAACATAAACCAAACAGTAATTCAGCGTGTGCAGATTCTGTGGGAGAGAAGGCAATACCAACATCTTTACAGTTATAGTAAAAATGGCTTTCCTTCTCAGGCAGAGGCTCTGATCCACAGTAAACAGCCCTTCAAGGGACAGGATGATTTTCAGATGAACTTAACAACAGGACTGGGAATTCCACTGGAACATTTGTTGCATATGAACAGATGTTTCATTGCCTACTCTTTGCCTCGGCTTCCAAAACTTCAAAAGGCGTGCTACAGTGTGATCGGCGAGCCTGGCAAGATCTCACCAGAGGCTGTTCATGTGGAAAATGAAGTGACAAACATTTATAACAACACCACCATCTGCAGCCAGCAGAGCACTGCAGGGTGATGTTCTGCATTTCATAAACTGAAAAGAGTGGAAGGGCCAGCTCTCCAAATAAGTCACTCGTCTCTCCTTGCACCACATCTCTGGCTCATCCACAACATGTTGAACTGAATTAAGAGGGAGTCACCACCACAGCAGGAATGCTTTTGAAGTGCACTTGCAAATGATTCTAAATGTACATGGTTTGCTTTCAAACATTGCCTGCAACTCCTCTAACAAGCCTTGTCGTCTATGTGATTTTGCCTCACTGTCAGTGCTCTGAAAGACAGGAAGGGTCGGGTGGAATAGATTTACCCATAGTCATGCAGACAATGTTCATCATCCAGCTCCACATTGTTCCAGATAAGGTGCTGCTGGGCAACAGGGATACCTTTAAAGACAGAGAGACAGTGGGAGAGAAGACAACTTAAGTTGACAATTACCTGTTAATATTTAATAAGATAAATTCACTAATCTGACAAGGAGGAATGCTTAAAACAGAAACATCCACTCTACATTAAAGTTGATTAATGTCTGCCCCCTAAAGACAGAACTATGCAATTGCTGAAAGAAAGCAGATCACAGAGCAGATGCATTGACGACCAAATTCAAAGAATAAATAACACTGAATCTGAAGTCCAACCAACCCCACATGTACTATGTCTATCTGAATCCAACATCATTTAAAATGGGAGCACAAAAATAAGACTCTACGAGAGGAATGACAGTCTAATGAATACTCTGGAGCTACCGCTTGGAACAAGATGGAGTGTATGTGCAGTCAGGGAGAGCTCTATGCCCACAACCTGTGAACGCTGTGACCTGGTGCTGGAGGTGAGCCAGTGTTAGTGAGCGAGCAGTGGTCCCTTCATTGCAGAGTGGTATGTTTCATCACAAACCCACAGGCTTGGCTGACAGATCTCATCTCACACACCGAGCACAGAGAGGCTTTTCTGACCAAAACGCAAAACACCAGGAAGGAATGTAGATATGGAACGTCATTGTGATCTACAACAAAGCACCCTTACAGGACAGCCAAGGTCAAAATTATGAAAAAAAAAATAAGAGAGACTCGTCTTAAATGCAAGCCAACACACAATTAATTAAAATTAATTCTGACCCATGCAGCCAAGTCCGATGCAATACTGTAGAACGGATTTTTCTGTGTTTATCTCTGGTGCCTCCCTTGGGAGGCAAGCAAACAGATGAGTTCACAGATTTGTTGTGCTAATGATGTTATATGGCTGTTGCATTTTTACAAACTCAGCAAACAGCCTGACCCTCTTACATAGCTTTACGTGTCACATCCAAAGAGCAGCTACACATTATAATACAGATGGTTTGGTGTTATGATGGCCCAAGCTCACCAGTTCTGTTTATTTATTTTGCCATTTTTATGTGTGTGTAAATGAACAGAGCAACAATAAAAATGCAATGCAATGTGTCAGAGTGACAGCACATTTGATAAACATCCACTGCTGGATGAGGAAGCATTGCAAGCTTTTACATGGACTTTTATATTAGGACAGGTCACTCCAGATTTACTCTTTACCAATGGGCAATAGCTTAGTTTTCAAATGAAACTTGGATGCCATCCTCAACCCTGACTAAGTCATAGATTAATAAGTGTAAAAGCTCTAAACTTCAGAGGAACCTTGACTTTACTTCCTATTATTTTCTCCATCCATTTTTGAAATTATAGCCAGCATGGAAAGTAGCTCCGATTCAAATTAAAAGCACAAACAAGAATTTTGAACTAGAGAACAGCAAACTTTAGGAGGCTGAACAGAACACTTTATATAGTATATTTAGTCTGTCAAACAAACAGTATGACAAGATGTAAGCGGGCAATATTCAAAAATAGGAAATCCTGTACCTACTGTCGTGTCAGTTCACAAATTGCTACAGCTTAGCTATTCAATAAGTACAATAACCTGGCTTACAAAAACTGACATAATTCCCTGACAGCATATTGAAACATGTACACTGTATATTGGGGAGCTTTGTACCTTCCAGCCTCTGGATCTTCGCTTTGACTGAAATGACAGCCTCAAACGGCAACACCCGCAGCTCAAAACAGGTCCCTGTCAGGGTCTCTATGAAGAGCTCCATAGTGTCATAGAAAGGGAGCTTATATTGAAAAGCTCCCATGCTGTCATCATTGAAGAAGGGTGGCTCCTTCCTGTCGGTCATCTTGGCAAGTTGGGAGAAACTTTAGGAGGATGAAATGGGTGTGCTGGCCCAAGTTGAGGGACAGAGGGACTGCTCACTGATCGCACTACTGTCACACATCATGTAGGATGACCACAGCTGTGAGCAGAGACAAGAAACAACACATGACCATCACAGTCGAAGAGGTTTGTTCAGTTTAAACGCTACGTAGTATTTGATTCCAACAGGTTAAGCTGTGGAAGCACTGGAACTTAAAAGGTGGCTCAGCCTTTACAAGTTAACCTCTTCCAGCAAAGTAAGTTTGATTTTCACACTCTTCTGTTAATGTTTGAACTTCGGGATCAGACAAATTCACAAAAACATGTTTGCACATGTAATGAATAACTGCAAACTGAAACTATGTTGCAGAAACAGGGTTCTCAAAGCATCTTCTAGCAAAATGCAGTAAAAAGAGGAGTATCTCGGCTCACGGATAGCAAATTGCCAGAGTATAAAAGAAGCACACTGCTTAATTCAGAGCATTTCATTATACAAAAAGACTAACACTGCTGTGTCTTCATCAGAGGCAGTGAATTGAGCAGTGTGCTAAAGCCTCTTTTGTACTTTGAAACTGTTTTATAGTAAATTTTAAATTGTGGAGCAATTGTTTTAGAACAAGGGTATGTTTTCAGTGGCAGCAGACACGTGCAATCTCCTCATAAAACATTCAGCGCAGCACTACAGGCCCTGGCCAAAATTCAAGAAGATCAGGTGCGTTACATAAGCCCATCAGTGGTATGAGGTGTCCTGCTGCTGACCACAGCCTTTGGCAGATCATCCCTAGTGTCACTTGAGCCAGAGAACATCTGACAGGAAAAATCCGAGAGGCAGTTCAGACCAATTGTGGCTTTTATTTATTACAACGAAGACAGGCAAGCCATATAATCCTATAACGCTGACCACTTTGGTTCCTGAATGCATGCCCTTCTATCACTTAACAGAAATACCACTATAATACTGATTGAAATTTTCCCTTGTGAACCGTTATACATTATATGGTTAGGGACTGATAAGATCAGCACATGACAATAATATACTATCTTGTTCCTAAGTGTTTTGGAGTGTACTTGTCCACAGGCTGCTGCCACTTATAACCCGAATTACCAGTTAAACTTGGATCTTTAACTTAACTAGAGACATTACAGGGGCCTGGCAGGGGGTTAAAAACCCACTGGAGCCTACATATAAGTGTAAACACTGAAGATGAACCGCCTTGTGATTGTTGACCTCGTTGCGTTGGTATATGAGGCCTGAGATGCACCCATTTAAAGACCCGGGGGTTTCTAGAGCAAGCCATCCTCTTAAAAAACGGTTAGAAAGGAAAGTTATATACAACGCTATTCGCAGATACAGTCTATGCTTTAGCAATATTTTAACCGTATGAAAAACTATAATTGACAGTAGAAGCCACAGGCTTGGCTGGTAAAAAGGCATGAAGTAGGTTAGCTAGCTGCCTGACAACGAAGATGAATGGAGTTGGGGATCGTCTAAACACAATTCCAGCGGCTAGCGTTAGCAGAAAGGTCACACGGGCAGTTTTTACATTTCACAGTTTTAACAATAACCTAAAACCCCGGTAAACATCTGTATTTTATTGTTAAAACAGGCTTACCAGTATCTTCTGCGTATATTTCAGCAGGGAAGTCCGTCTATCCGACGCTGCTAGCATTAGCTTTCGTTGCCATGTTAGCCAACAACTCAAACAATGGCTACCTTTCTCAGCGGCTGACTAGCAGGCAGCTAGGCTACATCCATGGGCTCCAGAGCGGTCCGTCCTGTGTAGCTGTCGACGGAAACGTTACGCTCAAAACTCAGCAGCATCTCATCACGCTTAACCGTAAAAACTATTCACTGAACGAACTGTGGACCGCTGTCGGTCGCCGTGATCCCCCGGTTGGCAACATCACCATACCTGTCAGAGACGGCTGAACAACACCTTTATGACTTCATATGATTGACAGGACAAAGGAACCAATTGTCAGGCGGTGTGGTGGGCGGGACAACAAAGTGTGTGGTAAAAAACTTTCATATTCTCCTTTATGCTGACTTTGACTGTCAGAAAACACAACTTACCTGCACAACCGTCGTTAGATTTGTAATATTGGAGGCTTAAAAATCAATCATCACACATAAGTGCTTAAGTCACTGGTTCTGAAAGTGCTTTGAAAATCTGCCAATTTCTGTTCTGTTCTAACGTGCCAATATAAAAGGCCTCAATCCTATATCTGAATCATAAAAGCTGTAATGCCAATGTTCAAAGCCCAACAAGTTATGGGTTTACCCTTTCTTGCTGTAAAAAGTGTTAGAGAAAGTCCAACAGCCCAGTGGGTTCTCCATTTAAAAGCTAAAACAGAAGCAGCTTCAATCCATTTTTAGTTCAGTAAGCCTGACCTGAGCAAAAACACTGAACCTTAATCACCCCGAAATGAAACTGAAGTTGTGGTAATAAAATCTGATATAATACTTTGTTTGAAACAGGCTTCCTGCTAATATCAGACAATGATCAATATTTATGTCTAGACAGACACAACACAGATGAAAGACAGTCAGCTGCAAATAATCACGCATTTCAGATAGAATAAAATATGTTTCTGTTTAGTTATTAAAAATGAATTTTCTTTTTCATCACAGCCAAAGTTAAGAAATGGATGAATCTCTTAATAAAAACATTGTCAAAAAGGACTAAGACAGTAAGTAAACATATTGATTTCTCATGAACATGATATGGCACAAACCCAAAGACATGGAATCTCACATGGCGAAGCCAAAGAATACAAAATAAACAAAACAATTTACCGTTTAATTTCTGCAGGCTCTGAGGCTAAGCATACGGTATGCTTGTAAAGTGCTATCATGTATAATAAAGTCTAACACTATATAATAACTAAGATGCCAAGATGATTTTGGAAATGCTGTTGTGAGATAATTTTATCTGGGTCTTTATCTGCCAAAAATAAGCAACAGTATTTATATGAATTTCTATGAATAAATACTCTATCAACAGTGTTTCCGATATCTTTCAGTGATCCAAATGACAAAAGAATTAATCCATAATTTTACAAATCTGGCTAATCCAAAACTACAGTTCAGTTCCCACCCAGAGCATTAAGTGGGTCATCAAATATGTCGCTTGAATCCGCTGCTGTACTGGTCTCCTGGGGTGGAGGCGTTTTCTTTGCTTTTTGGGGAGCCTTTGACACCGGTTTTACTGTGCTTGGTGAGAAAATGTCATCTTTAAAGAACAGAGAGATGTGCATAATATTTGGTTAAACGTGCCAGTTAAATAAAGGCAGAAACAAAACAGAGGGTATCAAAAAAAAATTGGAATGTGTGTTTTATTGGTGCTTACCCATGTCATCATCGAAAATTGACTTGGTCTCTCCCTTTGTCTTGGACTTGTGTTTTGGTTTAGTGTCTGTCAGGTCAGCAAAAATGTCTATGTTGTCATCGAACAAGCTGGCATCAATGGTCTTCTCTTTGTGCTTCTTATGAACTTTAGGCACAGTGGCGACTTCATCCTGAGAACAAAGAAAATCGGTCAATAACAAAACATATTCTCATCACAGCACAGATACTGCCATAAATACAAAATAAATGCACCTGAAAAATATCTTGCTTAGAAAAACTGCTGCTGTTCTTGATTTCTTTACTACTTGTAGATGTGGGAGTGGAACTATTGCTCAGCCCAAAGATGTCCTCATCATCATCGTCATCTTCCAAAAAGGACGAGGCCTTGGGTTTCTTAGTGGTTGACCTTGGCTTCACCTTTTGGAAAAGGTCATCCGTGTTGTCATCAAAAATGGATGGGAGTGTGCTTTTATCTTTGTCCTTCAATCCTACTCCGCTACTGGCCTGAGGAGGTGTGGTCTTGGTAGTCTGCCTGTTGGAGGGTGTGGTAGTGATTGACGTTGCTCCAAACAAACTGTCAGAGCCGAAAAGATCATCATCATCAGAAGACGGCAGCACTTTGCTGTTGCTGCTATCCTTACTAGAGTCTTTCTTTCCGGCGTTTGTCGATACTGGCAGTGTCAGTTCAGAGGGTCTTGGGGGGGCTTGTGATGGTGAGGGCTGAGCAGGGGAGGATGTGGGCTGGGCTGTAGGTGTAGCTGTGTTAGGTAGTGATGGACTGGCATGTGAATGGCTGGATTTCTCTGGTAGAGGCAAGACTAAACCAGAGGGACTAGGGTTTGGCCCTGGAACATCCCCACTTTGGGTCTCTTCGATATCCTGTATGGATCTTTGGGCTGCCTGCTGCCTCGCTGCTCTGGACTGGGGTCTCCGCTGTGCAGAACCTCTGGCACGACTCTGCATGACAGATGATTTGGCAATATTACCTCAGAAATCCAAGCAATGGAACTTAAAGACTTATAGCTAACAAGCGAACAATGCTAGCGTTAAAAACCCACCTTGTGTGCGCTCTGCAGTGTTGTAACCAGGACGGGGCTGTCAAAGCTCACTGCTCCCTCACCGTCTGCCAGGGCTCCTACAGGCGTTGTGGCAGGGCTGGGGCTCAGGCTGGAGCTGGACACCCCAGAGGAGGAACTAGCGGCCATGCCAGGTAGTACGCTTACGGCCCCCGGCATGTTGGATGCAGCACCAGGGAGCAACGCAGCAGGGTTGATCATCAGACTGGCCTGAACATAAAAAACCAACAGAATCACCATTAAAATCATTTAGCAGTATTCATTTTCAGCTACTCTGTGTTCATGAAGTTTCTCAGCACGTGAGTCAGGATAGCATGAGAATCCAGGACCGTGGATGGAAATGAGGCAAGAGCAAGATGGGTAAGTAACAACTACGAAAACAGCACGAAAGAGTGAGCAAGTTCTTCCAGTTAAGCAAACTCGAATCGAAACAGAGAATTATCTTCATTCTAAAAGTTTTGCTGTTGTATCACAGCCAAGGTTTGAAGTTGGAATATGAAAAAAAAAAAAAATCGAGATAGAAAAAAAACTCTAAACAGAGAAAAAATGCCAGTGGGAGCAGGACAGTCTTTCCATAGAAAGATTTAAAGTGAAATGTCAGGAATGAAGACTTTAGATTCAATAAAACGAAATGATTACTTGAAGTTTCCCAATCCTTGATGAGGAATCTTTAGGTTTTACAGGGCTTGGTGCAGGTTTCTGTGTGGTCAGATTACAGTAAGATCAGACTTTTATCCAAAGAAAACAGTTAGGATCTTCATCTAGAAACAATACTATCTTTTAATAGGCACACTAAACTAGATAATGCAAACAAAAAACATCCTAAATCAAAACTATAGCCACGCTTGTATGTGTATTCATGGCTCAAAGGCATAATAGGGTGATAGTGAAGCTTCAGTACAGGCTTGCAGTAGACTCACCTGAGTCTCCGATACAGGTTCTGGACTTGCTAGTGGTGCTCTGTCATTTGGTTTACTGGGTTTCTCTGCTACTTTCTGGGAATGAACATAAAAGAGGGGTTTAGTTCAGTGACTGTTGCTACAGTTTATGTAATTTCTAAAGTATTATTCAGATCTAAGCAACCAGGAATCCAGTTTTAATGTAATCCCAAGAAAAAAAAATCTATTTGCTACCGGAGGAGGAGCTTTTGGCTTGACCGAGCTGAAGAGGTCATCCTCATCATCATCTGCAAACAGGCTGTGTGCAGCTGGCTTCACCGAGCTGGGCTTGGAGCTCTAGAAATGAACACAGTGATGTATCTTTAGGATTTAGTGAAACACGTGGATTTAAAACTCCGTATGTAGCAGAGTAAAATGTGATACTTTCAGAGAGAACAGAAGCACACAGGCACACAGAAAAGATCATCTTATATACTGACTGTAGCTTTCCCTGAGGTGGCAAAGAGGTCAACATCTGGGTCATTGTCCTTCTGCTGCGTCTGACTGAACAGCAGCTCTTCATCCTGGAACACACCTGTGCTCTTTGCCTGCGGTCGCTCCTCTGCAGGCTGCAAAATGCAAACACGCATATTTTAATAACTTGGCTGCAAGAGAAACAGGACAACTATGTAACTGTTCACCCCACTCTTAGGTTTACTGGAATGCAGACAAACCTTTAGTATCTTTTTTGCCGTGGGTTTACTGGGCGTGAATATCGGATCATTCCAATCAGATTCATCTTCCTCCTCATCGTCAAACAGACTAACAGTGTTTGTTTTGACTTTCTCTTCCTTCTTTTCGTCCTTCTTCACAAACGGCGGTGGGCTGTCCTTAGAGAGGAAGATGTCATCCTGGTCTGCATCATCCAATGGGCTCTTTGTCTGCTTGTTGGCAAGAACGTTAATGCCTCCAAAGAGACTGACTGCTCCAGCAGGCTTTTTACTTTCTTTGCTCTCCGGTGATGGTGATGCTGGGAGTGGCTCGGGGGGTTTTGCCGCTGGTTTCTCTGGCTCCGATGGCTCCGATGGCTTCTCCTTCGCTGCTGTCTGAGAAACTGCAACCTCCTCAGACTTCTCGAACAGCGAGGACGGCTGAGAGGGTGCATCAGTTGTCTAAA
Source organism: Acanthochromis polyacanthus (assembly GCF_021347895.1). NCBI lineage: Eukaryota > Metazoa > Chordata > Actinopteri > Pomacentridae > Acanthochromis > Acanthochromis polyacanthus. Next base: position 10,802,560 of record NC_067127.1, read on the forward strand.
GAAAAGAAGTATTCTTGATGTAGTTAAACAAAATCTAATTTCAACCTCATGAACTTCAAGCAGTTTCTGGGTAATTTATTGATCCTGTCACTTTTTTTTAATTCACTGTGGGCTCATTTTTCACTGTAACATAAAGTCCTATGCCTCTATAGAAACAGAACAATCATGGCTAGATCTCAAAGATTTCTTTTCAGCAGTTATAATGCCATGAATAATACAATTTTAACTTCTACAGTTGAGATGTTTTTCACACTACTCTAAATATCAAATTTGGACAGATATGTCAAAAGGCTGAATGCCTTTTCCAAAGAAAGAAATGACTCAACTGTATAAAGTTTTTGAGCCATGCTAAATTTATTCTGTTATAACTTTATTATCGGCTATGACTTATTTTCTCTCAAGCGCTCTTGCATTCACAGGATTTTTGTAATGTGACTGTTGATCCCAACTGAGTGAAACACAACTTCTCAGTTGCACTGAAGAGTTCAGAACGTTTAGTATTTTATAGGATCTTGTGTACATGATTTATCTGTGGTCATTTTGTTAACGGGACATGTAAAGTGATATAAATGAAATATCAAAGTTTTATGCTTGTTTTTGGTTAATTTTCCTGATTGTTCTTTACATCACATTTGACACATTTAAGTTGAAAATCTGCCAATTCTTTTCGTTTTTACAGCTTCTCGCTATATAAATGGTGTCATTTTGTTGTTGTTTTTTTAAAGTATGAAAGTATGAATGCCTTTAAAGTTCACTGAAAGGAAGCTTTAAAACAAGAGTGCTTCTCAAGATGAATGTAAAATACAAAAAATACGCTGGTGCACTCACTTTTGCTGGGGCTGCAGCGTTTGTTTTAACAGCAGGTTTAACGCCAAAAAGGGATCCTTTGTCTTCATCATCATCGCCCTCATCTTCAAACAAAAGAGCAACTCTCTGAGGCTTCTTCTGACTGTATGAAGAGGAAAAGCACAAGAAAATAGTCAAGCATTTATGGCAATACAATATTTCATAAAGGATACTTTACTAGAGTAAGTTATGATGAAATGAGTTTTCTTAAGTTTTAACAGTGAGAAAATGTATTTCATTGGTTTGTATTATAAATAAAAACAATATCGCTGTAAATACTTTGACTCTTTTGTTGGAGCAAACAAGTCATCATCATCATTGTCGTCAAAGAGGCTGCTCTTCTGAGATGTTTTGGCACTGGGGAGACTTGACGGGGCGCTGGCACTGGCTTTCATCCCTCCTGTCTTTGTCTCCGGCTTTGTAGCACTACTTTTTGAACTTAACCATTGGTCCTGTCGTGCAAGAAAATCATACATCGTATTGTACATTCGATAAAATACTAGCAGGCAGCGGGAAAATATTACTTTTGTTATTGTCATACCTCATCATCGCTGAAGAGGGAGCTGGACGTAGCCTTACTGAGTTGTGGTGTGGAGGCTTTAGCTTGATTAGGTTTTGGTTTAGACTTCTCTGCAGATGCGAACAGATCCTGAAAGAAGAAAAAAAGCAGATTACAGTGTGGTATTCTCAGCAGACACTACCATAACTTCATTCAGTTTCATTAAGTGGAATTATTTTCACCTCTTCTTCTTCATCATCAAATAAAGACACAGGGGCCTTGCTGGATTTGCCCTGGCTTGTAGGTTCAGGTTTAGATGGGCCCTTAGGGGTGGTTGGAAATATCTGCACAAGCCAAATGAAAATAGAGTGTAATTAAAATATATTATTACTGCAGGTCTGCTCCAACACTCACTTCTTTTAAATCACAGCTCAAGACTTTTCTGTTTGCCACTGCTTTCCTATTATAGCTTACTATAAACCGTTTAAAAGCAAATTGTAATTTCAATTTTTTATATATTTATAATTTTCCTGTTCTTTTCTATGTTTTATTAATTGCACTTTTTATGCTTGTTTGAATGTTTCCAATGTTTCAAATGTTTTAATGTAAAGCACATTGAGTTGCCCTTGTGTATGAAGTGTGCTATGCAAATACAGCTGCCTTGCCTTGTCTTGCCTACTGTTACCACTTTTTCTTCATTTATATTTAAGTACCATACCTGTGAGTCTTCATCATCAGAGAAGAGGCCTCTGGTCTGGGGTTTGTGAGTTTGCTTGACAGCAGCTTTCCCAACATCAGGAGCAGGACCATTCTGAAATTCACAACACGACGACAAAAAACTGAATATATAAAATAAATGACTTTCTAAATTCAAACGTTCCTTCTAAGAAAATTCTGTTTTTGTCCTTAAAGAAAAACATTGGCAGAGCGAGGAGAAGGGAACTTTGTCAACACAAGCCAAGCAGAGCAGTGTCCTCCAAACTAAATTGAATTTGTTTTTTTTCCAGAAGGCACTCAAATATATGTTTGAGAAGACAGAGCAAAGCTTTTTCCAGTGCTAGATGGCCTGCACACTGAGGTTACAGAAGTCCAATGGAGTCCTGTTTGGTTGATTAGCTGCCATTCTGCATGTGAAAACACATCAAATTTGATTTTGTCAGGAGTATAAAAGCAGACAATGGTCTAGTCAGACCTCTTCAGATTTCTCAGACTCCTCGCTGGTAGAAGGCTGACGTTTTTTCAAGCCCTCACTGAGCAAGCTTTTAGTCCCAGGACCGAACATGGAGATGGCCCCTGCCGGCATCTAAACATAACAACGAATAGACAACACGGGGACACAAAAAAACTTCATACAGACATACCAAACAAAGTATGACATGCACACAAGCCATCATATTCAGCAGCAGTGAGACACTTGGCATGTTTGTCTTTACCTTCTTCTCAGGTGGTTTAACCTGCTCTTCTACCACGTCCTTCTTGCTTTGAGCTGGTGCACTGTACTTATCGCTGAATATGTCACCATCCTCATCATCGTCGAAAAGGTCAATAGCTGTCTTGGGTTTGGGTTTCTCCTGCTTAGCTGAAAACAAAAAGAAAAACAACCATCACAGAGAGGTCTCAGGATTAGGATCCCACCTTAAGTTAGACTAAGAAACTAAAAAACCCATTTTTACCCACTTACCAGAGTCAGACTTTTTCAGGCTTTTACCACTGAAGAAGTCATCGTCCTCATCATCGTCATCAAACAGCCCACCTCCTCCTCCACCAGCTGCTGCTCCTGTAGGAACGTGTCTGGAGGCGGCACTCGTCTTAACAGGTGCTGTCCCATTCTCCTTGCGCTCTTCTGAATCGGATTCATTCCCTGAACTGAACAGGCTGTTATCTGTTGAGAGAAAGCGATGTGGTTAGTTCAAGGACGACGAAGCAGACAGAAAACTGATATTAGCTGTTATATAAGTAACTACCTGGAAATATTGAAACGGCACCAGCTGGAATCTTCTTTGCAGGTTTGCTAGATTCTTGGATGGAAAAGAAAAGTTATTTGCCAATGCACTGGTTCGTTTTTTTCAAAACGTCTGTGCATGTCTTTGTAATGCGTCTTACCTGCAGCTTGAGCTGTGCTTTTTGTGCTTTCGTTCAGTGCTTTTTTCTCCTCAGGCACAGGAGGTTTTGGCGCCTCAGAGAAAAGATCACCCTGAAGGCAAAGCATAGTACAGCACAGATTAAATTCTGTCTGCCAAAGTTTCCATAATGTGGAATTACGTTGAATCAGAGAGAGCAATACAGATAATTAAGTTATACATACATCATCGTCGTCGTCAAACAGGCCTCTCCCACCACTGAAGAGGCCACTTTTCCCTCCGAATGGGGAGAAGTCATCGTCATCCATCTTGGGCGGCTTAAACATGTCATCGCTGTCTTCATCAGCTGCTGTTGGAATGTACATGACAGCATTGAGCAGCATATTTAGAACACCAGGCCTGCTGTGGAAATAACTAATGCAAAATTAAACAAAACAATTAAAATTGAAATGAAGATGAATGAGTGTCCTACCCTGTGGTTTTGCAGGCTTTGGTTCTTTTCTGCCTTTACTTTTCTTCTTGGATGTCAATGCTTCCAATGGCATGGTAGAAAGAAAAGACTCATGAGCATGCACATGCAGCGATGGAACATGCCTTCTGTGCAAATCTCAAATGTTAGCTTGAATTTCACAAAAGGATAATATGATGAGTGGGAGAAAAGAAAATTCAGTGGCATAGTATGACTGCTAGATAACGACAAGGACTTACATGCACGATCTCCGTCGGGTTTGTTCAGTGGTTCACCTTTGATTCTGGCAGCGAGCTCATCAGCAAAGGATGACGGACCTGTGGTCTGAATATTACATGAAAAGAAGCAGAGCAGATGTTTTTCACTGAGGTTACAACATATCTGAATTATGTCACACTGATATTAAAGAAAAGAAAAATCAAAAACATGTGTCTACACCACTCTGGTAATTTTTATTCTAGGAGCACAAGCATACTTTTGTGTCATCATCGTCATCCTTGTCCGATTCCCCAAATATGTCAGAATCTTCATCCTCATCTTCCTCATCGTCATCATAACTCATCATGGATGACTTCTAGTTAAGTGTCAGAGAAGAACCCTAAATTATACATTTGTTTAGCACAGAATGAAGTTACTGAAATGCAAACAGACATATTTATTACCTTTTTAATAATATTGTGGCTGACATCCTCCTCCTGGTTAAAGTCATCATCTGAATGCTGTTAAGTGAACAAAAACAGTGAGGTTTCCCATTTTACTTTGAAAAAACACTGTGAAAGAATGAAAAAGAGCCTTACAACTTCTTCTTTGTCATCTTCACTCTCGATCACACTGTCTCTGTCACTGTCAACTGACATTTCTGAAGAGAGAATGATACAAAAATGATGACAGAATAAACATGACATTATGTGAGTGCCAATGGAAAATGTACAAAGCCTGAGAAAGTTGTAATCTGTAGCACTGAACAGTAAATTACCATCACTTGACAGGTCACCAAGTCCAACATCATCTTGTTCCATGAAGGCCTGAGAACCAATCAGATATGGAAGTGGCCTGTCCACATAAAGATCCTAAAGACAAGGAAACAACATACACACAGACTTATTTACATTCATGTAACGGTGCAGCACTAGGTGCATTTCTGTAGAAATTTCAGTAATCCTCTTCTCTGCTTCAAGATTTACAGCACACCTTTGGTTCTAGGATGGCCTCTACTCTGTCCGTGACCTCCTCGTCCTCTGAGTCAGAGTTTCCTGCTTTGATGTCAAGATGCTCAAAGGCTGACTCCAGCACTTTCAGCCCATAATTTACAGCCTCCTGCATCTTAGGGATCAACTCTGCCTCTTTTTGCTCTCTAGTCTTCTCCTTAAGGGATAAAAACATTACAATTACAGGAATATTCAAGGACTATGAGTAACGTATGATGACTGTATGTTAAAATACCTGCTCAGTATGCTTTTCCAAAGCATCAGCCTTGGGGATAGTCTCTTCTACTTCTTCATCATACACTCTCTGTAACAAGACACAATGTAACAAGACCTTTTGGTTACCAGAATGATTACATAATTTCAGTCAATTCATAAATAAGTATGGAGAATAGTCATCAACTACAGTTAAAGTGTAGCAAATAAAGCTAAACAACAACAAAAGTGCTGTAAGTGAGGATGATAAACATTACATTTTCTATGAACTGTGTATTTGAGAGCATTAGAAAGTCGTTGAAGACTGAGTGCAAGCAGCTGTCTGTGGCCTTGGTGTCACGGATCAGACTGTCTAACTGCTTTTCAATCTCATGCGTCTTTGACAGCATTCTCTGGGAGAAGTCTTGAAGGAAGAGGAAGAGCTGTGAAGAAGTGAAAAAACAGCTATTAAGACAGGATCCGTTACAAGGTTACTTTTATTATAACAAAGCAAAGCACACTTGACAATCTTCTGAGCTACTACAACTTTTTAAAGCACTTCTGTAGTGTTCCTCTGATGATACGAGAAATGATGATAGATGACTGTTTTCTTGGCCTACTTCAGAGCTGAATACATCACGTCTGACTTACCCCTGAGTCAGCTGCCAAGGACCAGTTGGCACTGTTCTGCCGCATCTCTTCCAGACTCCACGGTCTCTCCCATATTTTATCATCCTTCTCTAAGTGTTCACTCCTGCTTGGGCCATTTGCCATTCCCTCAGGCAACCCACTCATCTGCAATCAGATCACTAGTTGTGATTAATGGAATTAATAATTTATACAAGTATTAAAATGCTTTTCACAGCATGAAGGGAAAATGCAAAATAAGAGAAAAAATATTTGTAATAATGTAGCCCATGTTTCTGTGCTAATCTGAACCAGTCTCTCCTTAAAATGGAGAGCTATACTGTTTGAATGTGAAAGCTTGTTAGAGGAAATAAACACCAAGCTGTATTTTGCAATTTGTGGGTTTTGCAAGTTTTTGCAAAAGCCCAAGCCATAAACTGAAACAAGCCATGGAGTTGATGCTTAATTTTAAAATTTGAGAATAACCACAAAGATATCACCAGGCTGTAGAAACTGAGGGTCGATTTCTGTCAGATGAACTACATGTATGCCCTTCAAAAACTCAGGAACATTGTGCAAACAGCACTCACATGTATCCCTGAGAAACTAAACTAGCCATAGTTTTTGCTAGACCGGGCAATGTTGTACTAGCTAGCATAAGCTCAACAGGTAACATAGTAAGTAAGGTCTGTGACAGGATAGTGGCATGAGTCTTCAGAAACAAGGAAATCAACATGACCAAATAAATCAGATATGAAGCCACCAACAGTTAAATAGCTCATATCAACAGTTGCCCTTTGGTCAAAGGTTTAAAACTCCCTATAACAAAACAAACTGGGCATAGAGATGAAGAAATCAAGAATTAAAAACGTTTTCTTTGTGTGATGGGTCAGTGTTATCCACAATAATGTGCATGCCAGCAGTCATTCTTCTGTAAGACATTTAAGGCAACAATAAAGTATCTTTTTACAGATTATTGCGGGAGTTAAATCACAGCCAATCAAAGCAGGGTCAGAATAAACGTTTGCAGATTTAATCCAAAAATACCATTCAAAGTGTAGATCCTGTCGGTTCCATATAATGGGATGACTGTCTGAATGTGTAGCTGCTAACTAGTTCCCAGTGCCATTGAAGGACCACAAGATAAATCCCATTTTAACTTTCATCTTCGCCTTAACTTCTATAGCTCTACTGCTATACGTCAAGCTGGCGCTGGCTTTGCAATAACGTTACAAATTTGCGGACGGGAACATCCTGTGTCTATATAAAGTTGCGAAAATGTTATTTCCTCATACGAAATTTTGCTTCTGGAAGAGAAAGCGGGACTGTTTGGCTAGCAGCTAGCTTAACTTAGCCAGCCGACACCAACGGTAGCTTCTGCTGCTCAAAGCCACACAGAGTAACATAACCGCCCAAAACTAACCGCTACCAGTCCTACCTTGAATACTTCTGGTCAAACGCTGTCCACAACGCTCAAGTGTGGTCCGAAACGACGAAAAAAACAAGATCGATTATGCAAAATTTGGCCTTTCCCTCATTGGTCTTCTGACAGGTCAGCCATGTTCTGTCTGCAGACAGTCACCTGACTGCCGTTGCCAGGCAACCCAGTGAAAGTGGGGCGGAGTGGAACAAACCAACAGCGAAGCGAAGAGGCGAAGAAAATACTGACTGATCCTGAAGGTGATTTCACGTGTAGTTCGTGGTTACAAATTAATCTCACTTACTCCTTTCTGCATTTAACAAAGATATTTTATTTAGAATTTGTACGCATTTCTCATGTGAAAGTCCAGAAAAACGTGCTGTTTACTTTTTGTTAAAATTCTCCCAGGATAATTTCTTGTCGAACATATATTTTTAAAAAATGTATATGCAGTTGTAAAGTAGTATTTTTTTAATGAAAATAAAAAATTCCAACATTTTGATATCTATCAGTATTTATCTAAGATTTCAGAAATGGACTTCTGGTGGATGGTAACCATAATAGGCACCAAGAAATTTGTATTTGAGGGGTTGAAATGATAGTTAGACTGATTGCCACTTAGCACAATGTTAGTTGCAAGATGTTAAAAAAAATTGTAAGTTCAGAGCAAATGATTTCACAATGAACTAACATTCATGCTTGACTTGAAACAAAATGTAAATTTTACTCACTTATGTCCACAAGAAAAAAATGATTCCCTGAGATTCATATGTTCTCATGTCACACCATCAATCTGACAGGACATTTATAAACATTTGTAATCGCTGTTTTTCCAGTGTTGGAACATAAATAAATGCATTTACTCAAGTACTGCACTTTACTTGAGTATTTCTATTTCATACATCTACTCCACAACATTTCACAAATAAATATTATACTTTTTACTCCACTACGTGTGTCTGACAGCTTTAGGGATAGGTTCCCTTTCAGATTTCAGGTTTTCACACCCTTCCTCTCCACTGAAAACTGCACTTCTCCAGATAAGAGGATTTTAAAGGCTCATGAGTTTCTTTGAATGAATAGTCACAAAACAGGGCGACTTTTCTTAACTCATGTAAATCTAACCATTTAGAGATGTGTAGTACTGGTAGTAAGAACACAATGATCTTATAGAATATCCTGTGTTATTATGGTATATTTATAACTACCCCAGAGCATACAAATAATAGTGTATGAGTTCGGCCTAAAAGAAAACATTTTTAATGCCAAACCACTGTTTTTTTGTTTTCTTACCAAAGTGCACAATAAACCTGGGATCTAACAAGTTGCCTATTATTGATTACCCAAAATATGAAGCCACAATTTTATCAATCTTTCACAATTATTTCTATGTACGTATGCATTTCACACATCCTCTATATTAGTCACAGTACTACAATCTATCTTTGTTAAACCTTGTGGAAATATAATCAGGTTTCAAAATACAAGACACAATTTTGTGGGCTTGTAAACAAAGTTTATTTTTTGCACATGGCAACGGCTATCAAAAATATTTTTAATAATTAAAAAATATTTTCTCAAAGAGAACCTTAACAAAAGTCACACAAACAACAGTGAAATTATAATGGCATATCAAAAAACAAGATAGGCATCAAAAACTGACATCATGACATGTTACAATAGGAAAACAGGTATAAATAAAATTATGAGTTCCACTGCTGCTTCAGTTGAGGGTCTCGGTACGATGACGGTTTGCTCACTCATTGCTGACTGGGACTCGTTTGAACTGTTGTTAATGTTATGAATGGCTTTTGCGCTTTTCCTCCTGTGAAAATGGCCAACTTTGGTTTTACAATTATTACAGTGGCTGACAAACCAAATTAAAGCTGCGTTTTCAGCTTTAGTTTGTACAGTAAACGTATTGTTTAAGACTAAGTCACTGTAAGGAAAAGCAGCCACTGCTATATGGCAGTGTCACCAACAAAATTAGTATACTTGGTATTCTTCTTTTACATTTCCAGGACAAAAAAACAAACATTTGGGCTTGTTTCTCATCAAGGGTCAATTTCATCACAATATCATACATACAATTGGAAAAATAATTAGCTTTTAAGTTACTCAGTCTGGATGAGTTGAGTGTTGACACCAAAAAAAAAAAAGTTTTTGAGGAATTACTAAAGTTGGACAAACAGTACTGCCAGAAGACAACAAGTATGTTAAAAAAACAAAAAAAAACACAGGCACTCCATAGCAGTGTGCAACACACGGCACAACTAAGGAGACAAAAACAGTGACATAGCAAGAGATAATTTACTAAACATATTTACATTAAGTTATTGTTTTTGTAGAAAAAAAGACATAACATTAAATCAATATTTTGCTTCATGTGCAGAACAAACTCCAAAGTAGAAAAAACATTCTCATCTCCTCTAAAATGCTTTATTAATAAATATACAGGTAATATTTGTGTCTATTTACTGTGGAAAACTATGAAACCTCGGGCTTAGGGATGGAGGAAGACCGGCAAGATAGTGCAAATCGAGCTGAACATTAAGGCGATGGCTCTTAAAGCACTGCAAACTAATGAAAATATCTAATGCAAAATCACCTGCTGGTACCAAGTGAAAAATCTCTCGTTTTCAAACCGTCTCACCCTCCACATCAGTACGATCTGTGCTCGCAGCATCCATTTGCTCATCCTCTGCCTGAGGCTCCTTTTGTACTTCAGGCTCCGCCTCAGGCATCACTTGGTTCAAGTCACAAGGAACTGACTCTGTTGCATCCTCTGTTTTGCTTGCTGCATTCACTGTACCGTCCTGTCCCACCATGTCTCCCGGCTTTTCATCAAGCATCATATCCTCCTCTGCTTCCACCCTCTCTGCTTCTTTCTCCTCCTTTTCCTCCTCAGCAATCATCCCGCCATCACTCTCCCCTGATACATTAGCGTCCTCCTCTTCTTCCATCACAGTGGCCTCTTCATCTCCTTCATCTTCTTGGCTGCTGATCAGTGTATCCCCCGGCTGCCAATAATCATACAGCCTGCCCTAAAGGAGGGAAAGACAATATAGGAAATGATTATCTTCAGAAAATAAAAAGAAAGAAAGAAAGAAAAGGAAGAGTGCAGTGTATTAGAGAGTGAATAATGTACATCAAGAGGCCTGGTCCTCTGAAGGAGCATCTGCCATTTGGTATCGATCCTGGCCACCAAGTCCTTCACCTGGAGAGAGATGAGGAAAAAGTAAATCTTGTCACACAGAATAATGTTTCCAAACAGCGTACCGTAGTGAATGATTAGCACCCCTGAAACATCAAAATGATTTGCATATGTTGCTACAGATTGCGAATACAAACCAGATTTACATATTGACAGCAGTACAAACATTTCTGTCACAGTTTTTGGGCAGCATTTGAATAAGAAAACAGTTTCCCAAAGTGTGTTTTAGTGTAAAACCACACGGGGATGGGCACAAACATGTGACCTTAGTAGAATAGGGGCCATGGCAGCTCCATTTAGAGCTAAAACAGTTAGGCAATTAATTAATATTTTAGTCAACAAAAAACAATCAGATATGACCAGCAGTTCCTTGTTTTTGGTGTCAAAACCCATTGGTTCCCTTCTCCTCCTTTGTGGATATTTGTTGGTCTTTGATAAAAAATAAACAGATTAACTTTAGGTTATGGACCAGGCACAGTTTTCACTTATTGAGTAGACAAATGTAACATGTTGTCACAGTGCTGACAGGTCTAACCTCATCCAAATATATTGTATGCCAATCATAAGACATTAATAAACAGCCTGGTTGGAGAGCTGAGCCTGTTTTTATTAAATTAAGCAATGAGGAAACAATTCTTGTAACAGTCCAGGGGAAAATATGTTCATCTGAAATTGAACTACTGTCAGTATCAGTAAGATTTTGCCTACTTCAGAACAGAATTTCCCCTAACTATTTTCTTGCTCCACAGGAGTGATAAGTTAGTCTGACTGACAGACTGGATATGTATACATCTTTGTGGGGAGCACTATGCCAACAAACTATAGGGTTAAAACAATTTGTCATAGGGTGGGGAGGCTGTGTTTAGGTGAGAAGAAAAAATCTTTGTTTTCTTTGGAAAACTTTTGAAGGTAGAACTTAAATAAAAGAAGCTGTTCAATTCTGATACTTGGGATATCAAGTCTGGAGCATGAATTGGATGACAAATTACCACTGAAGGAACAGCTGACAACTGTAAAAAACGATTTAACTTGTAACAAACTGAAAACATGCTTGCACTTGTGAAACATGCAATTTTCCTTATCTAATAAACGATTTAAAATTGTCTTCAGACCAATTGGTCTTATCTCTATAGCGTTAAAGGGCTTTGACAAAGTGGTTAACTAAGAGGTACTGAGGCAGGTGGAACGTCAGCTTGGTGTGAAGGTGTTGAGGATGCTACCTTCACATACCAACACAATTTTTGCATTTGGTGGGACCCCAAAGCACGACTAGTCTGTCAGCAAAGTGCTGCCACTCCTGCTGAGAAATGGGTCAGCTGTTGAAGATGGTCCCAGGAGCCACAATAAGCAGTCACTGATCGACAATCTGCAGGAACTACAGGACCATCCAGAATATCAACACTAGGAGCACAGCCTTCAAAATGAAGACGTCTGTAAAAACGCCTAGCAATTTTGTTCTGAACTGCTCCTATCAAACAGTTTGATATCCTGAATGTTACTTACTTCTAGACATAATTATACCATGCTTAAACCTGACAGGGCACTTAAAATCATCCCTATACCCGCAGGCATTAAAAACCAAACTTTGTTAATGCAATAAATACACTCACACACCTGATCTCTAACTTTAAGTTACTAAAACATCAAGTAAATATTTGGTATTTATGTTTTTTTGTTGTTAAGATTGTATATAATCCTAAGGTTTGTTTGTGAATCATGCTTTTAGCTTACAACTGTAGGTGCAGTTTTTGAAAATTTACTGTCATCAATGCATTCTTCTGACTTGTGTGTTTGGTGCTTGGCTATAAAACAAATTTCCTTCAGAACAAGATAAGAATAAATTTTGAAAGTATTCAGAAAATGCATACTTCTGTTTTCTTTTTACTGTATGTCAATCCTCCTCCAAATACCTACAGATGCAAACAAAAACCCAACATTTTTTTAAAAATTCGTACTTTGCTCCGGTAAAGACATTTCTCGCTTTCTCTGATGTCACACTTCACATGTGCGTTCAACTCGGATGACAGGGACAGCAGCTGAGCCTAAGAAACAGGGGAAAAACCATGGCAACTTAGCTTTAACAACAAGAATATAACAATTCCAACATTTGCAATCTTGATTGTTTTCAGCTCAGAAAAAGAAAAATGATTTACCTTTTGATGAGCCGTGAAGGAATGAAAATTGGATGCTTCATTTGTCAGCGTCAAAAGGCTGTAGCACAGGTAGTAGGACTGGAACACAGTGGACACAAAGTCTAGACTCAGACTCACATAAAAATTTAGTGAAAGAAGAATCTAACATGACTTTGAGGTAGGAACATTTTGAAATTTAACACAATGTCCACCTGTTGGTCGAGGATGGCCATGTCCTCTTCTTTATCTTTCGAATTCCTCAGCAAGCCTCGGAGAAGGGTGGAAGGTTGCATGCGGGGAAGGTATGGCCTCAGTTCAGAGAGCTAAGCACCACACAAATGGCATTAATGACTTCAAAACTGCTGCACAAGGAAAGTGTATATACGTCAAGTGCTATGTTCTAAAGGAAAATGTTAACAAATTACCTGAAACTCCTTTTGTGTTGGTCTGTAAGAGGAATTTCCATCCAGCAGCTTAGAGATCATGGACATGCTAAGATGTCTGCGCAGTTGTCTGTCTCAACAAAGTCATATTTTTTTAAAAATGTGGTACAATGTAAGAAATACAGCAATAAAATCAATAAAAAATTACTTAGACAAGCAGATTAGAGAAAAAAAAGCCTTACTTTCCACGTGTGTTGTCAGGCAGCAGATGAACTAGCAGGCACATGTTGTGATGGTCATCTGTCAAATTAGTGAGGGCCAGACATATTCTAGGAAGCTAAAGACAATAAAAATAAAATTTAACTAGGTAGAAGCCTTCACAATAGACAACTATACTGGATTAACAGCACTGACACCTTGAGCGAAAGGCCAAACACATCAGCAAAAAGACAAACTTAACAAAATCCCTCTGGATTTTTAGCAAATCTAAAGAATCTCATTTATTCAATCACTGACCATAGTGTCCCAGTCCCTGAAGTTGTTGACAATTTTATACTGCAGAGGGCACAGTTCCACAGTGGACTGCAGGATGAGCCGTGCGTCCAGGCCGACCCTGCCAGCCACAGTTAGCAGCAGCAGCAGCTCCTCGTCGCTGTATGCACGTGGGCACAGGCCCATACAGTAGTACAGATACTGCCAACAAGAACCAAGAGAAACAACCAAAACGGAATTATGAAGCTGTGTTTTCTCAAGTAAACTGCTCTTAAGAACCATCCGTTTCCTACTGCGTTATACCTTCAAGACGTTGTTGCAGTTGTGTTCCGGGAAAGCGATTTCTTCCATGCCATCGGAAGGACTCTCACTTTTAATGTAGACGTCCTCCCTGCACAAACACACAGAAGTTCAACTCCTTGAAATTAAAATATATCAAATAAACAACATTCAGCTGACTTCTTACATTCTTTTTTTTTAAGCCAAAACAAATGAATGAGTAACTCACAAAGAAATGCTACTTACAGCAAATCTCCTTCTGTGAATGGAGGCTGTAGATTCTCAAAAGGGAAGAGTGTGACAAACGCAGCTCCCATATTCATCAGGACCAGCGTCACATCAGCTAAACTGGGCACCCATACCTCAAACTGCTTGCTGCCGTTTTTCACTGAGTAAGTACAGACACAAAGAAAAACATCTGTTAGTATCATTCCCCTTATTGACAAAACACAAAAGCCTGTTGGCAGGAGTGGTGCTACCGACCTATCTGATAAGCAGCAGTGCAGGCGATGTCACACAGAGCCTGCAGCAGCTTTTCAGATACCATCCTCTCACTATGGACGGACATCATCTGGAAAGATCGCCGAAGAATTACTGCCAAGACTAACATTTGGACATCAAAATCACTACCAACGTGTTACAGGTGCGTGTTGAGCCTACCTTGAACAGGAAACGGGTAATCTGAGTTGGACAGGGTGAGTTACAGTTGTACGCTTCCTGGAACAATCCAATATTCAAATTCAGTCTGAGCTGAGCTGGGCTGGACCTGAAATAAAGCAGGGGGGTATAAGTGGAGAGAGAAAGAGGAATGTAATGCATTATTTAGCAAAACTAACAGTCTAAAGCTTTGCTAATGACTAAGAGAGGCTGAAATGTTCAATACATCCCACAGGACAAAGTGCTCGATGGACCCAACAACACTTCAGTGATGAGCCCAAAAATGTAGTTTGTGGCCAGAAGAAAAGCAACATTAAAAATCCCAATTATTCATTCCCTTGATAAATGTATCAGGTACAACATTATGACCACTGCCAAGTGAAGCAAATAACACTGATTATCTCTTCATCATGGCAGCTGTCAGTGGGTTGGATATATTAGGAAGCAAGTGAGCATTTCGTCCTCAAAGCTGATGTGTTAGAAGCAAAAAAATGGGCAAGCGTAAGGACTTGTTCAAGTTTGTCAAGAGCCAAATCACGATGGCTAGACAACTGGGTCAGAGCATCTTCCAAACTGCAGCGCTTGTGAGGTGTTCCTGGTTTGGCAGGTGGTCATAATGTTATGCCTGATTGATGTATATCTGGCTACTTAAAGAACTTAACTTGAAAAATGTTTAGATTTCCAGTTGGTAAATTTTTAAAATTATGTGCATATTGTAGTAATAGCAGCCTTGAAAATATTAATAACTACAAAAAGGGAGTTATGCCCTGCTTTACTTTATGTTTCTATTTGTAAAACATGCCGTACTTATGACACCATCAATTCACAAATTGACACATGGCCTAATATGGTAATATCTACTGACTTTTTGAGCTGACTTTCAGTTTAACACGTTGCTCTGACTCCTCCTATACACATACAGAGACACAAATACAGCTCACCAAAGAAGTGTTTTCTGTGCTGTCCTCTGTGGAGTGACCATGCATTGCCTGAGTTGCAGTGTATCCTGGTTAAAGATTTGGCCAAACTTCTCCAGGTTGAACACTACTTCTCCTGGGGGCACTTCCCTGATTGCACTGGACATCAACGAGTAGCGCTGCAAGAATTCCCTAGAAAACAAATTATGATAAAACATCACATGTAGTCTACAGTTAAGTACCATGTGAGGACTGTGTTCCAGTGATGATGTATAATAGACGAGATCCTTACTGCTGTTCAGTGGAGATGCCCTCCTCCTGGTTCTCCTCTGTCTCCTCATATTCAGCGATCCTCAGCAGGTCCTCATTACATGCATTAAGAAGCTGTGTCTCAATCTCTTTCGCTCTGATGGATACAAAGAATGCAGAGGATGTTAAATCCACTTTTTCAAAGATGCTACAAACACAATAAAAGATAATAAATGAAATTTTCTGAATAATATACTTTTTATTGTTGCTTATTTCCGTCAGCATCTGGTCAAGATTGTTCTTGTAGATTCCTGACCTTGTAATGGATGGAAATGTGAGCTGTGGAGGGAAACAACAGGTGGCATTTAGATCAAAACAGAGGTTCACTGGCCTTTAGATCATAGAGTTTATATCATGTATTCATGTGAAGTTTACCTTTTTTAACTGGCAGGTGGGATGTCCAGGTGTACTCGGCTCTGAGAAGGCTCCTTTCTCTGGTGTGTCTGGAGGCTTGGCATCCATTATCTCCTGGAATGAAATCAACTGCTCGTCCTCACTGTCGTGTGAGCTCTCACTTACATCCATGTCCAATGCAAAGCTCAGGCCCAGGTCCAGCTCCACATCTATGGGATCTTCTTCATTCCCCTGCTTTCTACTCGTTTCACTTGGCCGTCTACAGGGGGATGTATGACTTTGCTCGGAGGAAGGAGCATCAGTCTCACAGGAACTCGTGTTGTTGGAGACCGCAGATGTGTGTTTGCTCTCAGATTTTACACTCTCATTCTTTAGCTGCCTGCCCGAAGAACTGATGGGACTGTTTTTGAGTTCCTTTCCTTTAGGAGGGCAGTTTTCAAGTTTTACCCGCTTTAAAGTAACAGTTGGCAAGCAGATTTGTGTATTACGTGCGGAGGAAGATGCTGCATGAGTAGATCCCTTCACTGTAGAGTTGGGAGTTTTGTTATGTGACGATCCAGTTAATGAGGGACTGGTGCTGGATGAAGGGCTGGATAAGCAACCTTTCTCTGATATGGGTGACTTATTTGTTTCCCCACTTGTCTTTAAATGGGGCTTAGCATTCTTACATGCAGGGCTGATTACGTAAGTAAAGGGATCAGGGGTGAAAAGCTCATCTGCATCATCAAGCGGCACTACAGGTCTTCTTCTACGAGAAGTTTTTCTCCGCTCTACTGTACGACAGCTTGAAGAGCCTGAATTTGGTCTAGAGGTTGGTTTAGGCATGCTACTGTCCGATTTTCTGCTGTCCCCCACTTGATTGCTTTTGTTTAGTAGCTTCACTGATAAGCCTGAGGTACTACAGGCAGTATGCCCTGAGTGGTGGCTGCTTACTTCAGCATGAGGTGAGCGTTTACTCTCCATCTGAGGACACTCAGAAGATAACAAAGTGCTTGAATTATCCATTTTGTGGTTTTCTTCCCTTCTTTTTTTCACACTTTCTTCACTTGACTTTGAAGGTGATTTTAACTCTTTTGTCTCCACTTTATGATTCTGAGCAGCATTTGAAAAGACTTGCTTTGCCCCCATTGATGGTGCGCTCCTGGTACAATGTTTGGGGGACAACGATATGCAGCCTGACTGCGAGGGTTTGGACACTGGCCATGGCTCCAAGCATGCCGACTGTCCACATGCCAGCTCCTCAACCAAAAGACTTTCTGTGGTTTTGGGTGATAGCTCCAAGACTGAAGTGTTCTTCGGTGATGGCTGACAGACCAGTGAAACGCCCTGAACAGTGGAATTTGTTGTTTGTGTTTCATGACAGTTTGCCTCTTGAAGACACGGTTTCTTGATATTCTCGTGACAGTGTTCAAACTCCCTGTATCTCTTCTGAGAAAAGCAATTCAAGTCCACTGCAGGAGACAAAAAAAGACAAAATCTTTTTTTTCTTTCACCACTATTCAGCATTTACAAGTGTCTATCTATATCAATGTTCACCAGAGTTGGTATGCTACCAGCTGTGTGCTTTAATCTGATAATTACCCACAAATACATCACAACCTGTCACCTGGAGAACATTAACCAGCAACAAAAAAAATTGCCTGGCATCTATTCTGGTAATAAATCACTCGCTTTTATTTTTAAAATGACAACACTTGAAATGTCTTAGTTTCTTATATGGAGGACTTTGTGTTTTTCAGTGTCCTATAGCAAATCTGTTCCATTTCTCTTTTTGACATTTTTTTTCAGTTATTTTGTTTTTATAGATCTATGACAAAATACGTGATCAAAACTAAAAATAACTGCAGAGGTGATATATCACATATAAAGGTAGCAGCTTATCATATAACTACCAACCGATCAGGCTTACAATTTTTAGCCATTTAGAAACGGAGAACCTCGATTTAAGTAATTCACATGAGGGCCAAACTAGAAAAACAGTAAAATTAATATGAATAAAACAGAGGTTGGGGAATTATGAAATCTGACATTTTTGTGTTCCAACATTTTAATATTAAATACTAGTGCTGTATTATCGGATATGGTGGAATTCTGAGAAGACAAACAAATGGCACTACTGCCATCAACCCTCATTACACTTTCCAAATAAGATATGTCAGTCCACTTTTTAAGTTACATTCCACCAGTGAACAATCTCAGTGCCATCTGTATTTTTTTTTTTAATGAAGACATCTTAAACACTCTTTATTGTTTTTTTTTTGCATTATTATATACAGTCCAGCCCAAAATACAAATATTAAGAATAACGTCTGGACCTTGAAATTGAAAAGTAAAGAAGTACCTCTTTCTATATTAAACCAAAATAAAACAAAACAAAGAACAAAACAAAAACAAGAGCGGAACAAAAGGGTGGATGAGATGATAATTACAAATTAAGTTGGCATGACAAATGTATATTTATATTTAATTGCTGCCTTCTCGGTACAGATTGTAAAAAGGTGACCACACTTTCCAAAACTTCTCCTCTCTTCCTTGCAGAGAGTATCTAATCTTCTCCAGTTCCATATGCATCATTACATCTCTGAGCCAGTTAACATGAGTGGGGGGCTCTGCCTGCTTCCAGTTCAATAAAATTAATCCTCGTGCCAACAGACAGCAGAATGAAACTGCTTTGCGTTCCAATTGTTTTTTTATGACATTTTGATCTACAATGCCAAGTACTGCTAAGAATGGATTTAAAGCAATGGGCTTGTGAAAGGCTTTTGACAATGTTGAGAAAATTCTGGTCCAGAACATTGACAGTACAGAACAACCCCAAAACATGTGTGAAAGAGAAGCTACCGAATCTTTACAACGTAAACAGAAAGGATCTACATCTGGAAATACTTTACTTAATTTTAGTGCCATCTGTATTTGTTACATTATTTACAGGCCAATTGCATTTTCTCCGTATTGAAACTACAGGATGTAAACAACTCAAGTGACAAACCCGATACAATGTCAGCTACTTTATAATTTTGCAGCGTTGAATGATGAGTAAGAACTAGACAAATGGGGAGTAAAGGACAACATGTACTGACCTGTAATTTTGTGTTCATTTTCACTTGAAGGTGTTGGCACATGTTGTTGGCTCTATAAAAAAAGAAGTAAAAGTTAATCCCTAGGAAGCAGATTTCCTGTAGTGATTTTTCAACAAAGACAGTGTTACTCATGATTACATACTCTTTAAGCTATTATTGTCATCTTGTGGCCATTCTCATGTAGCCTGTTGAAAACCTCTGAATCACTTATGCTGCGTCAAACAGGTCTGACACCGTGTTTAGTGACGCTTCCTTTAGCGGTTGGAAAAACCACCAAGTCAATCAGAGCTTTGCAGGCAGAATGCAGGAACCCTCCACTGGGGCTGCAAAACCTCAAATGAATTTCAGGGGTCTTTAAAGATATAAGATATAACTTCACCTGGAAAGGAGCAGTGGGCCTGTGGGTGAAAGGAAAACTATAAGCACCACTCCCATCAGAAAATTGGGTATTTGGAGGCTGGTAGCCCCACGAGTGCCTCCGGCTGACATCAGGATGGCAGCGCTCTGGACCTGAAGAGGGTGGCGGCTTAACTTCGAGGGTTGCTCCGTTGCTGAGTGATGAGGTTGTCAGGCTTATCGGCGGCCTGCGCAGCACGACAGTATGTGTGTAACTTCTCACATCGCTAGACTGACCCTGACAGAGTGAATGGGAAGACCAAAAACAATTCAGCATCACGACTGCTACAGTAAAAGTTCATAGAGATACTTGACAAGCATCAACACTAAGATTCACTAATGGCAAAATATTAAAAATGAGACAATACCTGTTTTGATTCTTGGTTTTGTGTCATTACATTTTTGCTTCCTGAGTTAAACAAAGTAACCTTGGATTCAGTCACTGGATTTTTCTTGATGTAGGAGGATGAGGAGCGATCACTCGTGAAGTGAGGCGTTGCGGGGGAAAATACAGGGGGATATGAGGGTTGTGGCCCATTAGGTGAGGTATTCATGTTGGTTAGGCTAACTGGTGAAAGAAAAGAAGCAAAGAAAGGTCTTGGTCCCGGTGGTGCTGAATGCTGCTGAGGATCCAGTCTGTCCCTTGCCATTAGCAGGGGCCTATTTACCAAGTTTCCATTGTTAGCTGCATTGTTTGGAACAATCTCTGTTGAACAAAATGGTCGAGAGGGATGAGGAGGGTGCCAACGTGAATGTGGTCTGTCCTTGTAGCATAGCTGAGGTGTTTGAAGCGGCAACACCCGCCTCGGTAGTGGATGAGAAAGCCGGTTCGGGACCTGAGAGGGTTTCATTGGAGTATCCTGATGAAAGGACTGTGGTCGACAGCCAGGTGTGAGGTCCTTCACTAGAACAAGGAAGAAAAACAACACATGCATTACGGTTTCCTGAAGGGACTGTTTTTGTTACAGCATTTTAGCAGAAAAACTTCAATCATCTCTTCAGGCGACATGCTGTCACAACTGATTAATACTCCAATACTGCAATGCAAATAGTCCTGTCTTATATTTTTGTCCATGGTTGTGTCATTTTAACAGAAAAGGTAGGTTTTAACGCTGATGTTTCATTCCCTTTAAAAGACAAATTGACATTTTAAAAAAGACAAAGGGACATTCATGTTGTTCACTGGATTGCTGCCACCCTAGCACTGTGTGGTAGAGCAAAGGTCCCTGCTGGACCACTGCACTATCAGGTGCTACAACCATCACTTGCCACTTCCATTTTATATATCAACATCTTCCATAGACTGACACTGACCATTTGCAGTTCCTTGTAGCATGATAAGAGCATAGTGAGCAGACGTACATTCTGCATCGAGGTGTGCAGAGTTGCATTAATCTGTTTATTATGTTGTCTTTTGTGCTTTTGTTAACTTTTGGGGTGAATCCTACATCCATTTTTTAACAAATGAAGCCCAGGTTTGCTAATTTGAGACTCCAACTACCTCTTCTTAATGTGATTAGTGTTCTGATTTTTTATCTCATAAAGGCACTACTAACTGAACATTGAAATTTGTTCAGATTTTGATCTCACAAAGGTACTGATATTTGTACACTGAAACTGATATTACATATGAGTGTTACAATACTGATAACAATAACCATTTAATGTGCAATGAATTCATGAGTTGTGCTTTTGACCTTTAAAAGGAAAGAGATGGAGCTAAGCACTAACTCCAAGCTCAGGTGGCTACAGACAGGTCAGGCTGGAAAGTTACAAAAAATGTTTCTTCTTCTACACATGCACACACACTAACAAAGATAGAGTATCTCTCTCAACACTGAATATACAGTACAATTCTGTGTAAGCGATGTCAATTGGGATAAAGGAAGTCTAACACTTTTAAATAACGCTTGTCATTTTATACAGCAACCTTAAATTGACACCTTTCTGAATCGGTTTAAACAAAATTTAATCATTACAACCTTACTGAAGGCAGGATTAATTGCAGAACTTTTATAGACTACAAGCTATATTTGAAAACTGCCATTAAACTAATTCCAGATAATACTGTTCCATCTCTTACTGCAAGGTAAATTCAAGTCTAGAGAGAACGCACATATTAAAGCAAACCTCGCGGTGTAAAGTCAAATACGTTGTTTTCAGAGACATCAACCTCTGATCACATGACAATGAGGATGTGTCGCTGTGACCCACCTTTACTCTTCGGTGAGAAGTATTCTCCAAGTGCTCTGTAAGAAAGCCAGAGGGACAAATGTTTTAATAACCAAAATGTGTTTAGTAACCAAGACAATAACAATGCAACATAAGTGAGCATTTATTTTTGAATAAAACGGCAAAGAACCCAGTGCGGCATACATGACAGTCCTAGAGCTAGCCCTCCTCCCGCAGCTAAGGAGACACCTGATAGTCATCTCAGCTAACCGCTACCAATCACAGCATGCTACGTGAAAATGACAACACGAGTTCTACAGCAGTAAATAGTTCCAGGCTACATGGTGTTAGCTTTGACAGATTGTGATGTCGCTTTGTCAGCAGCGACATAAACATCTACATTTTGAAGCTAAACCCCAGCCCAGCAGCGTCAGTTCGAAATCTCGGTCACGTTCACGCATAAACACAACAGTAATATTACACAGACCAACAGCTACAAAGGGGAACAGCTAGCTAACGTTAGCAGGCAAAACAGCATAAAAACGTGTATATTTTAGTAGCGTGTCAGCGTTGTTTGCGTTAATGATAAACAGACCAGAACGGAAAGAATAACCCAAATAAGTACTTTGAGCGCGCATGTAAGTCGTACAATAGCGGCTAACTTAAAGTGTATCATGAAAATTAGCATGCCGTCGTTTCAGGAAGTGTTTAGCTCGCTGGCTAACCCGATTGCAACTTAGCAACTGGCTGAAATCAGAGTCGGCAGGTCTTCTTACCGAGTGTTTCCTTGATTTTCTGTTGCTTTCCTCATTTTCCATCTACGGCGGGAATAACAAGTCGCTGAAAAGCTCCAGGGCTGAAATCATCACAGCAGCAACACCGTCTCCCGCCTGTCGTCTCCTCAAACAACATTACACGAACTGCATTGTGGAACTTTGAGTCCAGAAGTCACTAAGTTTAAAGGGATATTTCCGATAGTCCACCGAGGTTCCTCTCACAGACAACGTTGACTTGCAAATATTGTCCATCCGCTTTTCTCTTGTCACCACCATGCATTTGCAAAATAAAACCGACTTTATAAGCTAGTGGTTTGTATTTAATCTTATTGTCCCATATGCTAGTCATGAGAAACGGTATGTTTGTATTTCTGTACTGAGAATGTTATGCCATTTTTCTATTTTAAGAATAAACCAACTAAATTCATATTTTGTCTCCCATTTCTGAAAGGGTTAGTATACATCTTTTTGAAAGTCCTGTTATTTTGCAAATGCAATATATAATTTAATATGTAGATATATATTTCAAAGAGACAGTTTACAACACAAACATAGAGATGAGTTACAAATTAAAGGAAAAACCTTAACCTTTGGCTATTACAAAGTAAGGATCCAGTGACTCTGTTATGCTGCGCCATGTTTCCATTTGTCTCCCTTGAGGGAAGGAAAGCTGAAAACCAACATAAACTAGTTCTGAGCGATTATCTGTAGGTCCTTGTAGGATGTGTGAGATCACATGTTGATTACCTGAGACAGAAGACAAACTACTTCTTTCAAATTAACTGTTTATTTTCTAATATCAGTGTCTCAAAAAATCTTGTACAAGGACCCTTTCTGTTTGGAACAGCCTCCCAGAAAAGGATAAGGTCTGATATGGACACAACATCTTATACAGAATGGTGCAATGTGATGGGCTATAGGACATATGCATATAATTCAAATAGTGAAATGTGAATGGCTACAAGGTAGGGAAGGAGCGAGGTTTAGACTTAGTTCTCCCTGGTTGGTGCACAGATATGTCCACATCTCCAGCTGCCGTATCCTGTAAAAACAACCCTCCTTGAAACCTTTTCCCGCTCTCTACATGTCAGTTATGTTCCTTTGTTAGCTGTGATGTGATGCAGCTACAGGTGATATCTCATAGGGAGGATTATTGTGGTTTCCAGCCTGAAACAGCCTTGAGATAGAATTACTACCTTATAAGAAAATAGGAATATACTTTAATGCCTGAACCCATATCTCTCCCTTTAAAGGTCAAGCACAGCTCACACGTTAATTGCACAATAAATGGTGTTAATATGAATATTATACTACTTATATATATGGTATCAATTTCAATGTTAAGCTAGCAGCACCTTTAAAAAAATCCTCACAGATGGCAGTATGTCCATCCAAAGGACATTCGGGGGTCGCTGAATGGTTTGAGGAGCCTGAAATTTATATGACATCTATGCTATGACCTTCACAGTTACCACATCTCCACCAAATCTAACACTTATGGGAGATTTTTGATCAGTTTGTTAGATAGCTGTCTTTACTACCATCATCAAAACATCAAATAAGAGAATAACTTTTGTTTCTAAAAATAAAAATAAATCTCACCCAGACAAAAAAAGCAAACACACTCAGCAGATTTGCACATAACTGTACATTTATTAGATCAGGGATTTCGAGGTACATTTTACCCAACACAGAGGGAATTACACTTGTTAAGGAATCACGTTAATACTGTAAGACATTTTAAGATATTCCATTCAGCGATGCCTAAAACACAACTTCTGCTTTGTTAGTCTGTGAAGACAGTTGTGGACATTAACTGTAGGAATAGGAGGAGGAGGCACATGAATACTACGACCCCAAAGATGGTAGAACACAGAAACAGTAATTCTGGTTAGAATTAGACCTTTCATTTGCTGTTAAAGATGCTTTACAGTGAAACTGAGAAACTGCTGGACCATAATCCAAATAATGGATTGTTCATGTATATTGTGCAAAACAGTGTTTGGTACCATTCAGAATGTAAAAAGAAACATAGAAATTGTCAGACACAATACACACAATGACAACATGCAAGGGGACAGCACAAAGTCCATTCACTGACAGACAATGTAAGAGAAAAGGACTGTTTATTGGTCATAATCTCTCAAGAGATTGCAAAATCATATCACTTATTACTGAAATACATCAAACATATGCTTTTAAATTCAAACTCATCTAATAATGGCCAGTGAGTGTAAATATTTTAAATTAATTTCTAATAGATTACAATATATATTGGCGTCTGCGGCAGGCATAATTTCTTTACCACCATCAGTGCATTTGACATACAGTATACAGAGAGCATTGGCAAACAGAAGCCTCCTTTATTTGTGTAAATTGTGTTTGTCAGCCTTTGATGTGTGTGCAGCTTCAAAACACATACTGTGGCTCACATGTGTATAGCTGGTTGTGGCAGACAGACCACAGCCAGGATGTCAGCCTCGCCCCTTTCATTTGTAAAAGGTATGATATTCACATAGCCAAGACACCACCTTCATTAGTAATACTGTGTATTTCAATCCTATGCTTATTCCCTAAGTGTACCATTTTAACAAATATTATTTGCAATCTCTTGAGAGCTGTGGCCCCCATGGCTCTAATGTATCCCAGTCCATGGCCACCTACTGCTCCCCTCCACTGTGCATGTAGAGTGAGGCTGGCTTTAACAACAACCTACAGTGTATTCAGTCAAGTATTAAAACCCAAAATAAATTAGGATTCAGGAAAAACGCTAATCTGAGGCCAGTTGTGTGGGACAAACTTTCCCACTGTACACAGAGGGAGCTTCTCTGTTGCTTTACTTCTTGGCCTTTCCTTGAGCAGCAACAGCCTCCATGGCTTTGCGTACGGTCTCCTCATCCCCCAGGAACTGCATCGGCTTCAGGGGCTTCAGGTTCTTGTCGAGCTCGTAGAGGATGGGGATGCCGGTTGGCAGGTTCAGTTCCATGATGGCTTCATCGGACATTCCTACATGTGGCAGCACAAAGAAAAGGACAGTCAGACTGAAAAATCAACACATTCTCAACTTTCCTTTAACTATTTATGGGTAATCAAAGGAAAACTTTACTAAACTTTAAGCTAAAAATCCTGATTATTCATTAAAATCACTTTATTTTCAAAAACTTAACAGCTGTAGGGGTGCAGAATTAAAGGAATATTAGTCATGATTTTTGTTTCTGACAATTAATCCAACGTGATATTGGCTTCAGTTTGGACAGAACTCGACTGAAAACTGGTTCTCTGTCTGCAGCTGTTGTCACCAAACAAGAAAAAAACATCTGAATATTTAACTATTTAACCTCAAAATCCACGGGAAAGATTTAAAATATGTGTTATCTTTAAAATAATCACCAAAATAATGCCATTTTACAGCCAGAAAACAGGAAAAAAATTAACACATCTTCAATTTTCTGATGGTCTTTTAACTAATTTTTGCGGAAAAAATGTACCTAAACTTGAACTTTAAATCCTGATTATTCATTAAAATCAATTTATTTTCAAAAATTAAAAAGAAATCAGTTGTTGGGCTGCAGAATTAAAGGAATATTAATATCCAGATTGTGGATGGAGCATGTAAGCTCTGTTCAGTAGATTATCTACTTAAACAGATGAGTGCAGAAAATCAACAAAATAAAGTGTGGAGAGTCCCTTCCTAAAAAGATTTAATTTTACAGTCAATTGTACAACATTTAATTTACAGTTACAGTTAAACTAAGATGCTGTATTTAAAAGGGAAATCCTTGACAAATGCAACGCCATCACTTGCTGAGTAAGAACTTTTGCCCACAGACTGAAGATCTCATTTAAACTGTGTGACGCCACCCACCCTCCAGGTGCTTGACAATCCCCCTCAGACTGTTTCCATGGGCAGCGATCAGCACCCTCTTTCCCCGTTTGATCTGAGGGGCGATTTCTTCGTTCCAGAAGGGCAGTGCTCGTGCGATGGTGTCCTTCAGGCTCTCGCAGGAAGGCAGCTGGTCCTCAGTCAGGTCTGCATAGCGACGGTCCTGCAATAAAGACAATGTCAATAAGTAGATTAAGTAACATAAATACCAAAGCTGGATCCCCTTCTCTTAAATTTCCTTTCTTAAAAATGTGATGAGATAATTAATACTATAAATATATTTTAATGTCTGCTTGTCCCTGTTAACACATGATCATCTTGTTCTTACTTTGACTGAACTTTGAACTTTAGCCTAGATCTCATTCTTGCCAGTCATATATTAACTCACAGTGGACATGCCATTGGGTAACAGCAACAGGGCTCCTGCTAGAAAATCATTAGTTACCTAATTTCCATGGTTGTCAGGTTTCATTTGCACTGTATGTAAACCTGTAGAACTTTTAGATATTCAAGCTGACTGTGCTGTGCACAAAAAGACTGACAACCTTGACCTTAAATCCACTATTTTCTCACTAAATATTTCAGTCCTTTCTGCTGATTTCACTCATTATTGGTGACACAGGTGGTCAAAGGGTCAGAACACAGAGACATGTTCAAGTCATGCCTCCTTTTTGTTTCCCCTCTGTAGAGTTAACTGCTCAAGTTGGCCAATATGTACCAAACCATTCATTTCCTCACAGGCCGACAAAGCTCCATGGTTATGTGTGTGTGTGTGTGTGTGTGTGTGTGTG
This sequence comes from Acanthochromis polyacanthus, assembly GCF_021347895.1. Lineage (NCBI taxonomy): Eukaryota > Metazoa > Chordata > Actinopteri > Pomacentridae > Acanthochromis > Acanthochromis polyacanthus. The sequence goes on from NC_067127.1 coordinate 10,829,737, forward strand.
TGTGTGTGTGTGTGTGTGTGTGTGTGTGTGTGTGTGTGTGTGTGTGTGTGTGTGTGTGTGTGTACTGTCGATAGCATATCTTACCTTGCTGATGATAGTGTAGTAGTCATGGTCTGGGCCCATGGGAGGAGGAGGGATATCGAATGAGCGCCTCCAGATTTTCACCTGAGCTTCACCGTGCTTGGCGGCAGTTTCGGCCTTGTTAAGTCCTGTCAGGCCACCGTAGTGACGCTCGTTGAGCCGCCAGGTCCGGTGCACCGGCACCCACATCTGGTCGATGCCGTCCAAGACCAGCCACAATGTTCTGATGGCTCGCTTCAGCACAGAGGTGTAGCAAATGTCAAACTGGAAGCCAGCATCTGTGAGTTTCAGAGAGTGAGAGAAGCACTATAGTATTTTTTGGACTGTTTAGAAATTTCCACATGTTCCAATATTTATTCAGTAAATTACTTCATGATGGCCTCTGAGAATAACTGCACTTGTTGAATTAGACATAAGTTATAGAGGACACTCTGAAGAGAGTTAAGAAAAGTGAGTCTTAGCCTTACTGGATTGTTTTCATTCATTGAAAGTTGTTTTCTCAATTAATTGATTAATCAAAAACTGTATTTACAATTTCACAGAGCACAAGGTTCAGTGTATCTGTTTTGCCCACAAAAAATGGAATTATTGTACAGTACAATGGCCTTTACATATAGCAAAGAAAAGCAGCAAATTGTGACATTTGAGAAGCTGATTGCAGAGCATGTTTGACACTTTTTGCATTAAAACAAATAACAAAACTGTACATTTTCCTATAAACTAACCACCTGTTTAGCCAACAAGAGCCTGTAGGCTGTAGTTACATGGCAGTCTGATTTATTGAGGCTACTGCTTGTGCATAAAGAGAGAAGAATATTTGTGTGATTTCTTGTAGTTCTGCTGAGGTTAGATGCAAAATCATTTACAAAATGCCCCCAATTAACTAATTTGCTTTACAGCTTTTCCTCTTTGCATTATCAGTTAAAGCAATAAATTCCATGTGTGCTCTCTTGTTGTGAGGCTGTTGAACATCACTGCACCAGAGCAGCCACAAGAAAGCATCGCTGCCTCACGTTCAGGGGGCGTCTACGACCTGATGCATGCAGGGGCGATTATGCAATAACAAGTCACAAGCAGTACAATGGATGGAGGGAAAAAACGACTCGGTTCTTTCTCACCCTTCAGTGCCTGTCCACCTCTCTTCGCCTCTTTCTCCCCGGTTTCGCTCAAATCTGCATCGAACCAGCCACAGAACCGATTCTCCTGGTTCCAGTTGCTCTCTCCGTGGCGAATCAGCACCAACTTGTAGGCCGCCATGATAGATATGAGAATATGTAAACCGAGCGGTTAAATCAATTTAAATTAGTGAAGTATTTTAAAAACAGGATGCTGAGGTTGTTAAAGTGAGAACTCCAACTCCAGGGAAGCAGACAGGTTCACTCGTTGCTGTCAAACCATTTTATTCAGTGGATTGGTTACTCCCACACTTCCTGGTTCTCACAGCCAATGAGATTCCGCTAAAAACGTTTCTTGTATCTTTCAGCCAATGGCAGAGGTGGGCGTCAGTGGCTCTGTCTGACCTTCATTCTGCACATTGTACTATTGACTATTCTTTATGTTTATCTATCTATCTATCTATCTATCTATCTATCTATCTATCTATCTATCTATCTGTCTGTCTGTCTGTCTGTCTCTCTCTCTATCTATCTTTCAGTATAATAAATATGCACTGGAGTATGCATAACAGACTATTAACAGTCCATCAAAAATAACTGTTATATTCAATGATATTTTTATTTTGTGTCCAGCTTGTGACATGCAGTCACATATTGTGCAGCTACTTTGTAAAAAATCTTGTAAAAAAAAATAATGATGATGAAAAACTGAATATCTGACTGAAGTGTGTAATGCAATAGTGTGTAGTTTTTACAATTAACACATGAAGTAATACATGTTATTTTACTATTTATTATCTGTAACTTTACAAAACAGTAAAAATCTGTAAAAAAAAAAAATAAAAGAAAGAAAAAGAAAAAAACTGTTTTTTTTCGTTTTTGTTCTTTTTTGTTCATTTTTTTGTACAGTTGAAATTTTGATTTAAAAGATTTTTTTTTTTTTTACAGGAAGTGCACTGCATGTGCTTCTCCGAACAGAATAACTTTTAATTGTCGATTAGTTAGAAACAGAAAAAAGTTTGCAGATAGATATGATTCAAACCGATGGTTCCTCGGAGATTGAAGCAAATCAAGTGAATCAGAAACCCAATCTCAATATCACCACTAAAAACAAGATTTTGGAGGATGTCTAAGTGCTCAATGAATCTTTCTTTTGATGGATATTTTTCACAATTATGTGACTGTTTTGTCTTCATCCAACTGTTGCTTTTCTTGGTATTTTGGTCTGTAAAATGTTATTAATGGTATTCAGCCACACCAAAAATTACCAACAGCATACCTGTGTCTTTAAGAATGCAATACTCATGTCTCTGTAAAGCGGTGCTAAAGAAATAAAGGGTGGTGGTGAAACTGTGTATTTTCAAGACAAGGGTTCATTTAGAATAAGAAAAGGAAACTGATATGAGAGGTAGGAGGTGTGACATATTGAATAAAATGCTACAAAGAAGCACTAAATGTGGTTGCGCCTTTGACCCAGATTTGAGCAGTGCATTCATAAGCAGACATTACTGATAAAAAAGAAAAGACAATCCAGAGTTTTTGGATGCATTTTGTCCATCTGTTAAGATATTGCTTCTTATATACTGCATATACAAAAAAAAAAAAAAGTTTTCTACACCAAGATTTGCAATGCTACATTTGCAGATGTGCATTAGAGTTGATAGTTTTTACCATGTTACTTTCTGTCACTTTATACAAGCTATGTACGCATTTGTATGATGACAATTTTTTTTATTTTGCTCAGCAATGTAGATTGCTTTGTTGTTGCTGTTATTTTTCTCTACCTGAATGTAAAAGGAAACAGTTCTGGCTAGCCTTCAGTTGATATATTGGCATAAATTAGCCACATAATTAAATATCATGGCTGTTGGGTCATATGTAGTGTAAGTTCTGTATTTGAAAAGTACGAGTAAAAGCCATTGAGGCTGTTGCTGCTCAAGGATTTCTACTGTTCGGCTGTTGTTTCAAAGTTACACAGTGTCAGTTTTGGTTTTAAACAGTTGATCAGTTTCATGCAGGCCAAGTGACTGAAAACTGAACTGCTTTGTGTTTTCTGTAGCAAATTATGATTAAGCTTCATCAAGTCATCTGTATCAAGTTAGCTCTGCTATAATATTGTCATTGTACACTGAAACCACCATCAGAGGAATATATTTTAATTTATAAAACTGCATCCAAAAGTCTGAGACTATCAGTGATGATACTTGTATTTTGTACTGGTGTCAAATTTCATCTATTCTTAATTACAAAACCTTACATTTTGCTTTAATGACAACATGCACTTGAGCTGCATGAACTCCACAAGTTTGTTAAAACATGATTAGCCAAGTTATCCCATTATGACCGGACCATGTTCCAGAGGAATGTTTGTCTTTCTCAGTCTTCAAATGCCTCAGAAATGTTCGCTGGGTTTGAGGTCAGGTGACTGTGGTGGAAAGTCCATGACAAGTAGCACTCTTTCTTCTTCTTTTTTTTTTTTTGGTTTTGAAGTACTATTTTAAACCTATGATGTGTGTGTGGGTTTATTATTTTTGCTGCAGTATGAATCTTTCTCCACAAAGACGCCAACAGTCTTATTTACTTTATCTACCAATTTCTGTGTCTGTAATGAAGTTGCTGTTCTCTCACTCAGTGAACAAAGCTTTGCTCAGATTAAGAGTTTGATTTTTGACAGTCAATTTTCAAGATGTTTATTGTTGTACAAGTACAGTCACGTGAAATGCTTACACACAATACACAAATAAAAGGTTAAAAAGCAGCTGAAACATTTTGTAGTTCTGAAGACAGAAGAGCAATAATAAATGTTTGTAAGAGGACATACTGTAAAACCTATATGTAAAAGGTCTTGTTTATCGTAATTTCTTTAGAATATTGCACTGAGGTTAAAAAAAATATTGCTCATAGGTTCGAATTATTGTGAGTGTGTCAACAGGTCCTCTAACAACCATATCAACTGTTTCTTTTTCAAAAATCAGAATTAGGAAGCTGTAAGTGTGGAAGTGGTTGTGTGTCTACGTCATTGAGTCAGTTTTCCTATAGCTTGAAAAAAAAAGTAAACAGCTCCTTGACCTGCTGGTGTGCAATCTGTGAATCCGGCATCTCCTACGAGAGGACACAAGGGACAACAGGCTGTTGCATGGGTGTGTCCTTTATGACCCTCAGGGGTTTCTAAACACTGCTCAATGCACAGCAGACTGGATAGACATTGCACCCAGCAATGTCTGTATGCATCACTTTCTGTAGAGCCTTACCTTCCACACAAGAGCAGTTGCCATATTAGGTACTCTCATATCGTTTATTGGCATGTTTCCCACGACCACAGTGCTACTTAATAAGGAATATTCTGCTGCTAACTTGAGGCACAGCAATATTTATGACAGGGGAATGAAGGCTGTAAGTTAATTTCCTGGAACTGGCCTCTGATGAGCCGATCAAATCCAAAAATTATTAATGAAAAGGCAGTATGGTGTTGTCCTGCATTGCAGTGGCAACAATGCGGTGACCAAAGGCACAGAAACGTAGGGCTAGTGGCGCAATGCATAACGCGTCTGACTACGGATCAGAAGAGTCTAGGTTTGACTCCTGGCTAGCTCGATAGTCTCTTTAGCTTATCCACTCAACAACATTTGCAGTATTCCCTCTATATGATTTGTGTATTGCAGGAAAATTACACATCTAAGGACTTGTCTAATTGGCTCCCATCCATTCAACATGTGCTACAAAGTGCCTAAATCCACCTGAGTGTTACAGTCGCGGTGATCTTAGGAGCTTCAGTAAAAAGGACCTGAACTTCTCTTTTAGGTTCTGGAAAACCTTTCACCTCTCATTTAAGAGGCTTCTTCAGTTCTAACTGACTGATGAGGACTTTTACAATTTGATAGTCACTCCAGCTCACATGGTTAATGGGCCATTAACAACCCAGAAATCACGTGCCTGTTTATTTATTATCTCCTGTCGACAACGCTTTTCCAGTCATCTCTTTTTGAGTGTCTCTTCATGAAAGCATTGTTTTAGTGGTGAATCTTTATCATTCCTATTGTTTTGTGGCAGTATACTATTATATTGCCAGACATATTACTCAGTGCAACTGTGGTTACCATTACGAGTAATGTTATCGTCGTTAAGATTGTTTGTCACTCAACTTTTGTCACGTTATTTAACTGCTTTGTGAGTAACTACAGTAATGATGTGACATGATTCTGACATTACAATTTAGCTTTCAGCAGCATATATCATTCCATTAACTGTAACTGCTGGTTCTTTAACAGTCTTTTTCTGCTTTAACTTTATTATATTGTCACTACACAGATTTAGATTAGAATATGAATGAAAGTTGTTCTTTTTCAGCTTATACACATGAATAATAATGACAATGACATACTATATATCAGTAATGGTTCCTATGCTAGTTATAAATTCTGGATGCTACATTTGTTGTAACTTGGGACACCAAATGGGACAAACAGGATGCAAACTTGGAAATGGTCAAATCTAGGTTTTGTGTGGCCCTACTGCTCCTCCTTGTGGATAAAGTAAGTCTTTGCTTACAATGATGACGAGTGATGAACGATGTACATTGAAGTAACAGTGAAATATTGAACTATTTAGAGTTATTCATAGTTGTGTAATAAAGGAAGTCCGTCTGAAACTAGTCTGTCTGTGACCTTGGACCTTTTGTTTACCATTTTCCTTTAGGAAGTTGGCCTTTGTTATTTTGACTTCACTGTGCAACTCTTGCTAACATACTGCTGTGCATAATTCTGAAAATGTAGTGGAAAAGTACAGCACAGCTGATTCATTGTGTCAAACACAGTTTTAAACACAATATAACTTGAGAGGCTCAGTGACTTGAAAGAAAAAAATAAACTTTTTTTAATTTGCTATTTTTTTCCTTACAACAGCAGTGTGATGTAACAAAGAGAGTTTGCGCGTCTGTGTGTGAAAACTGTGGGAAAAGTGTTGCTGGGAAACAGTTCAGAGCAGAAGTGAGCTATTATCAGAATATCCATGATCCACACTTGGAAGGAATGTTTGTTTTCACTTCCCAGTGCGCGTCCACTTATGCTGCACTAAAAATGCAGTGTTCATAAAGAGCTTTAGTCATGGCAAAGTTAATCATCTTCTCAGCTTCTAATTCCGTCCTTGACATTTTGTTTTTAGGAGGTAAAACCTGCAGGTGACGAATGGAGGGAGGGCTGCTGATGTAAGCTGCAAGTAAGAATCATTAAATGTCAGACAGGAAATTAGTGAGTGCATCCACCCAGTGACGAAAAAAACTTTCTCCCTCCCTTCCTTTCAGACTCATTCAGTCTGCAACACACGCTTAACATCTTGGCTGAGGACTGGCAGATTGAAGGAAGCTGTGGTATTTTCAAGGCTCTATAAATAGCTATCATTATTTCCCACCACTGGCTGCCATTGCCTTCGCACAACATGAACACTGTGCCCATTCAGAGGAATCGTCTGGGCAAAAGCTGTTGTAACAGATGTGGAATCAGTAATCCCAGTAACCATGTTAGGAAACTACAAACTGAAGAGTATCAGAGAGGAACAAGGCCTCCACGCCCAGAACACTGTGGCGATTCATGACCGACACGGACAGAAAATGTCAATCTCAGATTCCTGCTTGGACCTTCAAGGTGTTTTTGCACGTCTTCCCCGCTCGCTTTTTGCTTCTTTTTTTCCCTCTGCTCATTCACTTGTTCGGTTGGCTTCCATCTGGTTCCCCGGCCCCTCTTTCCCCCTTCTCTGCAGTGGAATGTGCATCTCAGCAGTAGCTGATGAAAATGTGGTTAACAGGGCAGTACCATGTGTCTGTGTTTTCATGTTTCAAGTGCGTACATGCAGCCTCCTGAACGAGACACGAGACAGGGACTGTCAGCAGAAAAAGAAACAGAGGCACACACACTGATAAGATAGAGCACATCCACTGGGAAATACCCAGCCAGACTTTGGGTGGGTAGAAGTAAATGAGGCCCTTCCAGTCCTGGACAGCTGCTGAGTGGGCTCTTACCATTCAAGTATACACACACCTGGTTAAGAAAACTCTGTGTAACACCAGACTTGGGTTTGAGAGAATGTCTTGCAAAAACAAGGCAACTGAGATGAAAGTCGGGTCTGTGCTGAATGAAAATCAAGTGGGTTTCAGCTTTAAAGTCTAATTCCTGTTAAATAATGCTGGACTTGCACAAATTCCCATTCACATAGTCTGTCTTAAAATACTTCCAACATTACTATACGCATATTGAAATGGTTTTAGGTTGCTACAGCTGTTCGTTCTGTTCATGCTAACTTTGAATGGGTTCTAATGTAAGAAATCAGGAACAAAATCCACAGTGTTGTGCAAAAACATATTCAAAGTTTATTTTAAGCTTAATCAGATCAAGTGAACATCTTCCAAAGTTAAGTATTTCTGTTGCAAAATCATCTGGTGTTTCTCCAGGCATTGTTTTCTTACTGAACATCCTTTGTGGAAGGAGTAGCAGCACAAAGGGGAAATCCTTTAGATTTAGATTTTAAGACCTTAGACTGCTTGAGCCTCGTGTTAGCTTCAGCTGAACTCCGGAAAGCTTTTTCTTTTTTTGCACATAAGGACTGTGGCACTTACATTGGAAGAGACAGCTGTTTTCTCAGCCAGTATGGACGGGAAGAGTAACTGTATAGCAAAGAAAAACATTGACTGTAAGCAGGGTAATGTGTGAATGTTGTTTGAAGGTAGCCTTGGGGTAAAGAAGGTGTAACCATACTTTTAGATTACAAGTCTTTTCCTACTTAATTTTGCAAATATTTGCAAGTTGCCGACTAAAAAAATTACAATGATGATACATTTGAAAGTAGCCTAGTGGTGTGCAATGTGTACATTTTACTTTTGCAAGAAGACTTGAGCTGAATTCCTTTCTGTCTTGGTAAAACAGACCTGAACAAGACATGTGTTCCCTTCCAGCTCCATCGAGGCCAACCTGCAGCTCACATTCTGTGCACAACTATGGTGGGACACAGAAGCAAGTAATATAAAAGACACTCTTGCTGTTTCTCTATTGTAATCCCACCAGTGATATAATTACCCCAATGAGTCACAGTTGTGTCATTGTTATCCATTTGCACTTCATAACTCAGTCTTAGATTTGAGATTTTTGGAGTTATTTTCTCACTTCAGTCAGTCAATCCATGACAACAGTGTGCAACAGGATGCTGTTCTTCCACAGGGAGGGGCAGAGAAACCGTTTGAAGGGGCTGCGATGACTCCTGGATGGTTGGTCTCTTGCAGACGGGTGGGTGAGCACATACAGGAAATGTTTCTTTGGTTGACTAGCCAAAATAAATATCACACAGTTGGCACTCTGGAGCAGTGCCTGCCCCTATATGTCCTTATTATACCAAGTTGTCTGGCTTTTCTTTACTGCCTGTGCAGCTGGGGAAAAAATACAACAACTTCACTCTTGTAGCGCCCACACCCCGAGACAAAGGATTCCAGTCTCATTACCTGTGATTCAGTGAGTTCATTGTTTAGACAGTGAAATGTAATGTAACTCAAAATGAGCTCCAACTGCAAACCTACAAGTCTTTAAACTGTGGTCAGTGTAATAATAAGGAGCCTGTTAATGTGGTGAGCTGAATAAAGACTTTCAGGGTAAATGTGGAGAATCCTTTTCTGGCTTTAATTGTCAGCATACGCTATAGTTGTGAGTCATCCAAAACTTAAATGATTCACTGTGGTTAATTTCAGTATCAAACAGAACCCTGGATGGGGTGCTTTGTTTATGCAGCACACAGAGCTGCTGTGTACCGTCTCCACTTGGCTGTATACAACAGTGTGTTTCCACAGGCGCCGACACGTGGACAGGACAACACTTCTTTCGGAACCCTCAGAGGAGACGAGGGTGGGTGGGAGTGTGCGTGTGTGTCTGGGGTGGGCTCCTTTTCTCCTTTAGAAGTACTAGATTTATATCCCGGTGCTGCAGCTGCTTAACATTAACCCTTCCACGCCTGCAGCTCTGGCCACAGATGTCACCCTAGCACCCACAGAAGTGCACTGAATTTCTCATGTCTTTATATACACCTGTCAGCTGCCTTTAAGATATTAATGCTGATTTATATCCTAATATCTGCATTTCTGTTGACTTGCTTTTGACTCTTGCATGTAAATCACGTTCAGTTGCTGGCATGCGAGAAAGAAAAAAACAGGAGAAGTTTGTGTATTTAATCTGCCGTCTTTTTAACCACATGTTCTCCCACATCAGCAACAAGTGTGCAAAATACGAACACAAATCTGAGAACAGACGCAGAGTAATGACTCCTCCTTGCTGACTGTATAAAGGCAACCAAACACTGTAACCAAAGTGCGGCTTTGGGTGCTGTTGAAGCAACTCGTCTGCAGCATGTTTTTAGGGAACTGGATGCTGACTGTAACAGACATTGAATCATCTTCCACCGCTTGGCTTCCTTTTCATTGGCTGAACTTCAGCCCACCTCCAGAACCCCAACAGACTGTTCCGGTAAAGCCAAGCCTCTTCCCAGATTATTGTTCACAACAGAAAACACACACACACACACACACTCACTCACATTGTATCTAAAAGTAGGATCACTCTCCAGCACCACACACATTCTCTCTATCATACAGCACATGGACGTTATGTGTGAGCGGCTGCTTTAAACACAGATAGGTCTGAGGATCTGTGTCTTTGATGTGGTTAAGTGGCATAGCATATAAAGGATCCCTGCTGATTGGGTGAGGCTTTTATCTCCCAACAGGAAGTTCCTGAGGGCTTCCGTTGCGAGTCTTTTCTAAATCTGTGTTTCATTTGGAAAAAGCCATTTAAAGCACGATCTTTCTCCAAATTTAACTCAAAGCACTAAAGCATTTTTACAAACATTTTCCTCAAGCAGCTTCTTCAAAGGCTTCTATTTACCAACAAAGAATCAGAACCAAAGAAACATCTCACCGACTCTCTCTCTCTCTCTCGTACTCGTCTTTATTCTTACTCTTTTTGCTCTCTGGATTTACATAATGAACACTTGAGGAGCAGTTCTGGTCAGCATACACACTGCAGCACCAAATACATCGATGCTGTTGGGTCTGCGGTTGCCACAACCTCGTTGAGTATACAGCATTCTGACAGAAGGCACTGATTTAAAAAAAAAAAAAAAGCTGCACGCAATGTTTGTGTTATAGACAAAACAAAAACAGCTGACAAGTATTTCATTGTGTAAGAGATAAAGTCAACCCAGCACGTGTCAATAACTGTTCAGTATAGTTTGCTTTTGTACAAAAACACATAAAAATACATATTTTTAAAAAAGGTAATAAAAAGAATGCCTTGTAAAAAAAAAAAAAAAAAAAAACTGTAGCAATCCTATGAGAGGTTTCAGACAGTTACCCAGTCAGTACCAACACAAATCTGCAAAATGTATATTAAGACTGTAAACACTAAATACTGCTATAATAGGTTCATACATGAGTATGATAATGTTTTGTATGAGGGAAAGTGGCATTAAATTGCCAATCTAGAAGACAAACACATGCAACTTGTGCACATTACCAATTAGATAAACATTCTTTATAGCTTCTGGCCTCTGTAGGATGAGCTGCTGTTCACAGCAACTGTTGAAAACACTGATAATAAGGCCTGTTTCTGCCTCAACATAAAGGTGGAAGGCTGGGAGAGGGGAGACAGTAGAGGGTAAATCTGGGATAAGAGTAACTGTTGAGTGAAATTACAGTGAAGTTAACTATTCCTCATCTTGCTGCGGATCCACACGCATCCCCTCATGGACATCACACCCAGTTTAGTCTCAACTGATGACCGTCTGTTCTCCTCGACACTTCCTGCACGCCCCAAAAGTGACCGACAGGAGGTAAGCCAGGCAGCACAGGCAGGCGAACACGGTGGCTGTCAGGTAGATCTTAAACAGGCAGGGGTGCTTGTACGCCTCCAGGTTGCAGAACGAGTTGCGATCCGTCTTGTAGATCATGACACCTACGGCCGGCAGGTAGAGCACGGTGGCGGCCACGTCGTGCGCCAGGTTGGTGCACAACCAGCGCTCCCCTCCCAGCAGCGGAACCAGGTCCTGCTTGTCCAGGAGGGTGAGGAAGAAGAGGGCGAGGGTGAGGAGCCAGAAGAGGACTGCGACGAACAGCACAAAGTGGATGGAGCCATCGTACTTGTTGGCGGCGATGGTGATCCACAGCCCGGCTCCGAACACGATCTGCAGGATGCGCACGATTCCCAGAAAACTCTTGAGGAACTTCAGGAAGCTCTTCCTCACCTGCGGCTGGGCCGGCTGGGCAGGAAGCTCGGGTGGCATCTCTCGTCTCCTCCGGTCAATCTCGGTCCCTTATTCCCGAACAGGGCGGGTGCTGTTTTTTGCCAGCTGCAAACAGCTGGGGAAGAGATGGGCAAAAAAAAAAGAAGTGAAAACAGGGGGGCTGGGAGGCCGGGTTTGTGGCCAAGCAAACTAGCCAAAAGTGGACAGGGAGCCTTTGGGAATAAAAAAAGGGAACTCTCTGTTCTTTCCACGGCTCCGGGGTTTTGAAATGACAAACCTTCTTGCAGCCTATGTTTCGTCTTTTCCGTTTCCTCTGTTGAATGTAGCGTCTGTGTTGGGGGGCTGGGTGATGGAGAGGGGGGTGGCCTGTAATTCAAACCCTGCTCCTCCTCCACTGGACACATCCATGTCCACTCATCTGCGCCATCTGATTTCTACTTTCACCGGGGGGTCTGTGGCACGTCTCCTCCCGTATTTTACGCACATGCACACAAATGCAACAGATGCTTTTGCTTTCTCCAGATGCAGTCAGCATCATGATTTATTTTTTTTCCACCCTTGTAGACGTGGGTTCTGCCTAATACTGGCTCCGTTCATACACATTTGGTGCCTCGGAGCCCGTGCGTCACGCTGTTTGCGTCTTTCCGCGCGGGATCCTCACATGTTGCTTCTTTCTCACATAATTGACAGACGCTTGTCGTGCCAGCCAGGCTCATTGACGTCAATGGATTTCAGCGAGCACGCCCTACGTGGCCAGGAGGCGGGACCGGCCCCCTTCCCCTCCTCCCCCCATCCTCACCCGCCATTGGTGGAAGAGATCTCCAGCGCGCACAGGCGGGAGCAGCGCACGGCTCCGCTCTGATTGGTCGCTTTGGACGCCGCTGATTTGTAAGTGACAGCCTGCCCAAGGACACAAATTGATTGCAGTCGAGGCTGGACACACGCAGTCTAGCAGCAGTTCGGCCATTGTGGCAGTTTTGTTTGGGTAAAGAAAGGGTCGGCGATGAATGCAACAAGGAAGGAGACGCGATAGAAGATAAAAAGCGTGGAAGAGCATTTCTGGATCATCTTCTGGTGAGCAGATGCCCATTTATTTTTTCACATGACTGTCATGCGATTTATTGCTTTTTAGCCACAGGGCAGTAAACGCAGCATGGATTCGGTTTTAAGTTGTTCGTTCGTTGTGTTTGATTTTTACAGAGCCAATGATATGTCGAAGATTCAGTTTATTTCCCCTCAGAAACTTCTAGTTCTGCCAGAGACCCCATATCTGTGCACCACTGAGCCGAAACTCTTTGTTTTGCAAACAGTAAAGTGTCAGGAAGCCAGTGATCTGTGGTTAATGTTACCAGCTGCTGATACAAATACAAAGATCTGCCAGTGTACAAATGTGTTTCTGTGTAGAGCAACAATGATCATCTACAAGAAACCTGTCCTCAAATAACCCACTTTGAAGTGAAGGGGCTGTGCACAGAACAATGTGAAACTTTGTTTAGAAACTGGCAGTGATAATACATCCCTCCTGTAAAAACAAACAAACAAACAAACAAAAACGAATATTTAAAGTGCATCCACAAATAATCTATTGCAGTATATTTAGAACAAAAAGAAACATGTAGGGTTAAATAGTTTCTGTATATTTAGACCTCTGGGGACATAGAGACCCTGCAGAGTTAAGCTCAGCTAAAAGAGGATGGGAAACTTTATTCCTGACCTGTGGATACTATGTTGGCAAGATAATGGGTTTTCAAAAGTGGTTAGAGCTTCCAGATAGATAGATATGTACATACTTTATTATTCCTGAGGGAAATTCAAGTGTTCAGCAGCTTACATACTACAACATAAAATAATAACAAAAAGGCAGGTTAGTAACATTAACAGTAAAGGTTAGTATGTACTCTGAAAATCTTGCTGTACAATGCTGTGCTATATGCTTCTAATTGTAAAATCTATAGAACACTAAATGTAATTACAATTCAGTGTACAGTATTTACACATTTCAAAGCACGGTGATTTTAAGTGATTTGCAGTGACTTTGATGGGTAGTAGCAGAACAGTTTTATCAAACTACCTCAGGTGCATGGGCATTCTATAATAATCACATTGGTCAGTGATGAGTTGTACAGTCTGATGGCCAGGAGGACATAAGAGTTCCTCAGTCTGTTGGTGGAGAACACACTCCTCTGCTTGGTTGGCACTTGAAAGCTCTGTAAAGGTAGTACGTAAGCGTTTACTTGAGATCAAGCTGATAGAAAGTTCAGCAGAAAGGCCACTGATCCATATGTGGCCATGACCTTGGTCACTCAGCTTACACTTACCTGTTGGTGTCCCACTTAATAGCACAAGTGCGTAAAGACAGATAAAGTTACCATCTGCAGTTTAATGGGCTTTCGAGCCCAGTTCGTCACTCATTTTCCAAAGTAGGATTAAAGAATCAGAGCAGAAGACCCACAGCAGACCGAGTGTTGTGACAGCTGGCTGTGTCCTCGTGTGCTTTGTACGTGACCACACAGACTTTATGTGTTCGTGCGGCATTTTGTCAAATATAAATCACAAAGCATTTCATCCTACATCCTTCTCCACAGAGTAGAACCTGCTTTGTATGCCACCTTTCCCCGTGTTTTCCTCAATGGACACCAGACCCGCCCACCCTTCTTCCTCCATGTTGGCGGGCCCGTCCTCCCTGTGGCGGCTGGCCGAGAGGAGGAGCAGGAAGGCTGGCTCAGGGAACATCTTCAGCAACGTGAACCTGTGGCAGCTCCAGAGGCTGTTCAGGGCGGCGGGGGACCAGGATGCAGAGCAGAGGGCTCAGCTGGTTTGGGGCCACAGAGATGAAGCTGAACTTGCTCAGGCCTTGATAGGACTGAGGGCAAGAAGTCACCGAAGAGGGCTGAGGACTAACGGAAGGGCTGCACTGGGCTCACACTGGCTGCAAGCCTTCAATCACCTCAGGTAAGAACACTAATAGCATAGCACATGTGCACAACATTCAACATTTTGCATGTGTCAGATCCTTAACCAGTCTTTGCTGTTCAGGATTGGGGAGAGCTCACCAAGCAGCAGTCGTACGGATCGTGGAGAGGACACTGATCCTGAAGCACCGAGCAGCCCGGAGTCCGGCAGACACACCTCAGCAGCGACAACAGAAAGAGAAATGGGGACAAAAATGGGACTACCTGAGAGCCAGAGTCCTGCAGGGACATCTGAGAGACCAGCTAGAGCCAGCTCAGGACTGAGGAGAGGAGGAGAGAACAACCCAGAGAGATACCTCCACCGAATACTCCACTGACTCGGCTGTCAAAACTGGAGCAAGGCTGAGTTCACTTCCATGAAAAGTAACTGATAAGTTCAGCTGTGACCTTACAGTTTCAGGTGAAACTGTGTTGCAAGTTGAAGGAATAGAATAGTTCTCATATTGCCATACTATGTCTGCTCTACTAATAGCAGATGGTAGTATATTGGCACTGCACTGTTATGTGCTGGAGACACTTCTCCAATTGAGTGTTTCAGTCCAAACCACTGACTGGCTCAATGTGTCTCACAGCTTTTTTTAAATTTTATTTTATATTGATTGCCTCTCAAGAAATGCCTTATCTGTTTTCCTAAATTTTTCCTACTATAGATACTTCTAATTATTACCAAAATAAATGTAATAGGAGTGTAGGTAGTGATGTGACTAGTTGTTCAGAGATGTAGAAGTCAATAACTTTCAGCTTTAACAGAACACTACATGGCAAAGTCACTTTAAAAATGGTCCCGGCTCCATTTTGACCTATTGATTCCGTCTGAATACACTGATAACATCACACTCTAGATGTGTTTATGAACTGTTGTGTTCGTTTTTTTATACCACAAAAAGCCATTTATGTACTTGCATATAATATTCTTTATGTAGCTTAGCTTAAAATAGAATTTAATGTCTTGATTTTGTATTTACACTACTCGAAGTCACAAAAAGGAAAAAATGTTCAAACATATATTAAGTTTTACGTGGTTTGTATTCATTAAGGAGAAATCACTAGAGAGCGAAGAATGTTTATTGACGCTGATGACAGAGAACAAGTAGAGATTATACACTGTTCATGTGACGCATCCTTGATAAGAATAAGAGATGGGAAGGATCCTCCTGCTAGTGTTGGACTAAATAAGGTGCTGTAGTTGAAACGCCTGGATCACCCTGCTGGAAAAGCTGGCGCTGCAGAATCATATGTCTGAAATTCAGAATGACAGATGCACTGTGACATTTAAAGAGCAGCAACAGGCCGACTGATTTGTTCACCACTGTGCTATTAAAAATGGATGAAAGGATTTTTGACTGAAAAAGAGAGAGGCAGTGGTGGAGCAGATCAAAGTGTAAAAGCAGGATGATGGCATAAATTCCCAATGAATTACAAGTGAGAGGTTCAAGATCTTCCTTAGTGAATTTTCACCAAAGCTTTATATTTTAAACTTGAATTGTCAAATCGTTAACTGCGTACGGACCAAAAACAGTAAATTACAAATCTGAGGTCTCCTTGTGCAGGAGAAGACAAACTTGACAAAGCAATACTCTCATAAAATGTTCATGGTACCGGTGTGAAACCCTGCTGTGCCTGCGACAAACAAACCTCAGAGATTGCTGGAAACTTGAAGAAGCTTTTTGATAAAACTCTTTGATGTGTCATTTTTAGTGATGGTAAATAAAGCGAGTCTTTGTATTTTGTCTGATGTCTTGTTTTATATTGACAGAATTATAGACTGTATATTAAATATGGGTGTTGTGACAGTTATTTCATCCATTGCTCTGTAGCCTACCTACTCTTTTGATGCATTGAGGTTGACATTTGGCATCACCATCTTGGTCTTTTGAAACCGGCCGTGGCATGCATAACCAAGGAAGTTATGCATGCTAATAGGGTAACAGCCTGTCAATCAAAAGGCCATTCTGCCTCATAACATGCCCTGCTTTATCGTCTATTTTCCTGTAAAGTGCACCATAATTTACAAAATAAGCCTTGTGTTATATTCACAAAGTGCTGAATAAAACCATACCCAAAATCTTATTTAGTGTAACAATACATTACACTAAATGGTGTGGAAGGAAAGAAAAGGAGTAGGTGAACTAGCTTGCTTCCATCCATTTGTTTGTATGGCTCACTTGTGAATAACAATTATTTTAGTGTGCTGACCTTGAATGACAGCGCTGGGCTTCCCCTCAATTGAATTATCCACACAACGTCAGCTACAGTTGCTGAATGGGTTGTTTCATCTAATCAGTTAGCACATTTAAGTTAATTTATCTGCAACTGCTTCATTATTCTTATTTCTGTGCTGAATCACCACATTGTGTGTGATCATCGCTGCAGGCCTTAGTTTACTGACAAATCCTGTACAATCTTTGTTTTTGGTACGCCATATGATCTGATGTTTTTGCTGGAAAGAATGTCTTCTATCAAGCTCAATGATACATGGAGGGCCGACAGAACGTCTATGCTTCTTTTCAGACCGCACATACTGACCATCTATTTCATGAGTCACAAGATCTAGCTGACTCACATGATCTTTTCTTACAAGCATAAATCATCAGTACAGTTTCTTATTGTGGTTTTCATTCTCGTACATAAATACCATCATTATATTTTTACATCTATTATTGTTTTTTTCAGCATATGTGTTAAATTTATACACACACATTAGATTTTAATTTTTGACATGAAAAAACTAAAACTGTGCTTTCTCTGTGAACATGGTTTCTGTCCGTTGACTGTTCCTGTCAGATAGACTTTTATGTTGGTGAGGGGGCTGCTTCACAACATCATCAAACTCCATTTCTTGTTATTACTATTAATATATTGTTGTTTTTATTATTATATAGTACAATGCCACATTTCCACACATTATTAGCAATATACGATAAATTGTTTTTGTGTTTTCTGTTGCAGTTCTGCTTTATCATGTACATATAGTTTAAAGCATCCACACTCTCAGACTGCAGCCTGCACCCACATTGACACTGCTGATTACTCTGCAGCTCTACTGGCCTATTTTGACGTCCAGTGTCTTGCTCGAGAGCAACTTCAGTGATTTTCATGACTAAATGAGCCTGTCCTTTCCCTATAAGTCCATTTCCAGGTTTTCTATGGATGTAAATATTGAGAATATAGTGAAAGAAAAAACTTTTTTGCGCTTCAAACCAAAACCAACAGTCACCTTCAGTATATTTCACATGTGCTGTGAATTACATGAGGCCATTATAGAGAAACTGAGGCAAAAGCCTTTTAACAACTGGTAGTTATGACAGGGAAAACCAGTGCTGCCCTCCAGTGGTCATGCCTTTCTGTGAGGTCATTCATGTTAACTTGCAGTCGCTAGATGGTGCAAAAGCTTTAATTTTGAGGGGCAAAGATAAGGAAATAGCTCATACTTGTCATGCATGGCACAGACCTTAACTCAAAGAAAACTTTACATGAACTTACAGAGCTGATTTAAAAGAAAAATCTTGTCGATCCTTTTAATGTTGAACGTCTAAACCTTCAGGCAGCAGCGCTATGTGTCCAGTTAAACTCAAAAACAGTTTTTGTTTATTTTAATAGCTCTTAAATCAGGCCTTAACTCAGCATGCAACTTCAGCCAGGGAGAAAAAAAGTACTCCATCAAAATTGTACATGTGTTCATGCGTCATCCATCTTCCATTCGGTTTCTTTGTACTCAGATTATCAAGACGTCCTCCACTGCTGTACTGAAGTAGGACTGAAGTTGGATAGTTGCTGGACCAGGATTGCCCTGCATCCTCCTGGGTGATGTCAAAGGACTTGCAGGTCATCGGGGAGATCAAGTCCTTTCAGTGCTTCCTGGATCTGCTTAGCTGAGGCTTCTGTAGGGCAGCTTTATGACGAACTGAAACCTCATCTGACTCCCTCAATGCAGAGAAAGCTGCAGACTGACTCAGAGGTAATCCGCAGTTCGCCGAACTTCTCACCTTGTTGTGTTAAAATAAGCTCATTGCACAGGAAGTTTTCGTGCCATATAGGTTATCTCAGCTTCCCATTCACTGCCTAAAGCTTCTGACTATAGATGAGATCTGGAATGCTGCAAGTTACACAGCTGCAGCCCGATTTAATGGTCTGCTTTTCAGTCTACAGTGTGAGGATATGATGATAAATGTCATTTTTGTGCAGAATGAGCACTTTCACTTGTGATATATTTTGCTGATAATGAGTAATTTTTTCTACTTAAGTAGGATTATTGCACGCGGAACCTGTACCCATTACAGACCATTTTCACACTGAGTTAACAGTTGTATTATTGGACCAATACCCTGAAGAATCATCGTCTTTAAACATGTCTGTACTTGGTAAAAAAAAAAAAAAAGCTTCCCTGGTCAGATGTAGAGCTTAATTAAAACCGTGCGCCAAGTCATTAAAATTTTTGTACAAACTAGCATCTAAATCTAGGTTAAATTAGAACAGGGTTGCTGAAAAACAATTAATCATGCTGACTTCTGTTCTTCTGTACCAGTTATTATAATTCTGTACACAACAGCAGTGTGGCGGGAAACTCAGATTCCTTTGTGGTACATTGCTGCCTTTTAGGCAACATGCACATCTTAGCAATTTTCTAAGTTATGTGCATATAAATGAACATCTTTATGCTCCCAAAATTCAGAGTCCAATTTAGTACCTAATGAAAAATGACAGAGAAAAAGCATTTCAGTGCAATGTTTCAGGGCATTTGTAAATGGCGTGTATTTCTGGCACTCATTGTTCAGCCATTTTGATCCAAAGTAGGTAAAAAGTAAATCACTCCGAGTGTTTCTTCCCTCCTGTTATTATGTGTTTATTGGGCTTCTTTGCCAGTGTTTGCTCAGTGAGGTATTTATCTGTCCACCCATTAGCTGCTCTGTCCAGAAACATAATCTGCAATTTGAACTGTGGATTCCGCTGTGATTTTTTATGCTGTTTGTTATGATAAATATCTGTAGCCTGCTTTCTCTGGTCAACACAGCTTCTTCAGAATTAAATGAACAAGATGTGCAGAACACAGGGCACCCAGCTTACAGTTCCTCTCTTAAAAACTACACTGGACCATCAACTTTGCATCTAATTTGATTAAATCCTCTTTTGCGGTGGTCATAAATTGGACTTACCCTGCCGCCTGTCTTCTAAATCAGCCAAATAAATGTCATTTTGGCGGACATCACTCTTTCCAACATTCTTACAGCTGAAACGTATCCTCAGATTCCACGTGTCTGTATTTCAATCGTGCTTTCCAGACATTTGAGTGAAGATGAGTCTAGGCAAAGCTGACAAAGGATGAAGAAAGAGAAGAATGACAGCTGCATGGAGAGCATGGGGAGCAGATCTGATTTTCAAAAGGAGGAAAACCACCTTTTTTTTCCGTTTTAGTGTGTGTATGTGTGTTATTGACGATGGAAGTCATATAGAGATTTTGCGCAGGCAAGGATCTGAGAGTTGAGACTGTCCCTGCTGCAGTGTAATTAGAGCATGGAACAGTAATTAGTGAAATGATATATACAATACATGTTCCTCGTGTTCTGATAATAATCCCTAACACGCACACGCACAACCCCTGCGCCGCGTTCTGTGTCTTTGTTCACGGAAGAATCACATAACACTGCGGCACAGCACTCATTGTTATTCCTTCCTCTGTGTCATTGTGTGCCTTTGCTCTTATTCTCAGTACTCTACTGTACTGCTCAGGCTCTCGTTCGCTTCTGCAGTCTCTAAACACTGGCATGGCCCTGGCTCCCTTTGAGGTACACGACATCAGACGTGATTCAACGAGAGCCTCTCGCTGAGCAGGGGCCAGCCTCTTTTCAATTTACTTAATTTGAAAGGGATCAAGAATAAAAACTCTTTCGTGAACCTTTAGTAATGAAAACAGCTTCACTGATGTGGAAGAAAGATCTTTTTTTTTTTAAACTGTTAAAAGACACTTGATGTGCCGGCTGAACTTGGAGCTCTGGCCACGAAATAAAGGTTGAACCTGTCTCTTTGGGCACTGATATGAAATGCACTCCAACCCCAGTGTCTTCAGTTTGTTTGCACAAGGTCAAACCGCTTCCTACATCTGAGACCTTTCTGTCTGTCTTCATGCTTTGCTGCCTTCGGGGCTGTTCTGGGCGGTGGAGGAACATGTAGAGCCAACTTCACATCATATCACATTACGTTGCGTTGCCCACACCAGCAGCCTGAGCTATGCAGATCAGCAGGGCAAGGAGCAGGTTTTAAAAGCAGCCTCTTCATACCTTAATAGACAGGGCCGTGTGTCAGAGGACTCCTTTGCTCTGTGCCCTTTTTCACAGTTATTCTTTTGGTTACTGTTATTTTCAGATTTCAGAAAAAAAATCTGTGTCCAATATCATCCAAAACCCATCTGAGTTTATATTGTATTTCCAGTTTTCATAAAGTTTAATTAGAAAGCAAAGAAATATTATCAGAAATTACAGCAAAAACTTGGATTCGATTTTAAAAGAAGTAGGAATGTGGGAGCTAAATCACTTAAAGTCCTCGTATTTAGGCAAGTTCTAGGTCGGTGAAAAGGGATGGTTTTCTCATGTACATCACATTTTTGAGATTTTTCCCTTTCTCCGTGTTTGTCTTTTGTTTTCCGTGCTGTGTAAATACTTCTCTCTGAGCGCTGGTTATCATCACTCTCACTGCTGGTGGTCGTGTTTATTGCCATCCAATGCATTGGTAAGACAAAACAAACAGAGTCAAAAAATTGTATTGCACAGCTATAAACAGATTCATTTTGCATGTAAAGCTAGTTAGTATTTGCAGTTATTATACACAGATCAGCCACAGCAGTACAACTAACTGCATAATGTTGTGTACATCTCCATTACGCTGCCAAAACAATCCTGATCCATTGAGGCATGAAACAACAAAGACCAGTGAAGATGTGCTGTGGTATCAGGCACCAAAACATTTGCAGCAAATCCTTCAAGAACAAGAAGCTTCAATGGGAGGCCTCCATGGATTAGACTGTTTTTTCCTGTACATCCCGCAAATGCTTGATTAGAATGGAATCTTGGAAATTTAGAGGGAAATTAAAGCCTTGAACTCTTTGTCATGCTCCTCAATCCGTTCTTGAACAATTTCTGCAGCGAAGGGAGCATTTCTCTACAGAACAATGCCACTGTCAGCAGGGAATACTATTGCCATGGTGCGCGTACATGGTGCGCAACCATAATTAAGTAGATGGTACGTACCAAAGATCCACATGAATACCAGGACTTAACACCTCACGAACTGGCTTGCCTTCATTCTACAGCACGTCCTGCTGCCAACTCTTGCACTAGCTGTTCATATAATGTGAGAAAAAAAACGAGATTCATCAAATCATTCATTCTTTTATCACTCCATGTTCCAATTCTCAAGCTGATATGCCCATTGTAGGCACTTTTGTCAGTGGAGAGGGGTCAGCATGGATGCACTAACCATCCTGTGGTCACACATCAAGCTACAATGCAGTGCATTTTCCTTTCTATTATAGTCAGCATTAAGGTTTTCATCAATTTGTGCAACAGTAGCACCTGTGCTGGATGGAAGCACCCACCCCAGTCTTTGCTACCCATCAATGAGCACCAATGAACCTTGGGTGCCCTTAACCCGGTTGTTGGTTCAGTGTTTGTCCTTGGAACCCATTTTAGCAGGTATGAACCGCTGCATAGTGAGAACATGCCACAAGCTCTGGAGATGTTTTGACCCAGTGATCTCGCCATCACAACAAGGTCCTTGTCAAAATCACTCAGATTCTCACGGTGCCCATTTGTCCCACCTTCAACACACCTACTTCAACAACAGAGAGTTCACTAGCTGCCTAACGTAACCCATTTCTTCAGTGCTTTTCTCCAACGCTGTTTGTGGTTTTCATGTTGTGGCTGATTGCTGTTCATAATTTCAGGTTGGGATGGTGCTGCTGCAGCAAATGTCAGAACTTACTCTCAATCACACAGTGTCTGAGCCTTATCAAATCTAGTTCACACTGGATTGAAAAAGAGGCTCTCAGTCAGTTGTTGTGCCTACTGTACATTCAGTTTTTATTAAGCACGGCAAAGTTGGTAACAGTAAAACAGCAGAGCAGTGCAGAAAATCCCCTGTGTTATTCTGGCTTAATGCAAACTATACATCTTGGTGTTTGTTTTTCTGGTAATTTCAACCATGAAATAATAAACACTCTGCTGCGTGTATGCAAATATTGCCAGTGTAGCATCGCCCACATAATCAGTACAAATGGTGTGAAACAACGCAGGGGAACAACAGGAGAAAACTCACTGCATGACTTTTCATCATGCAACCTTGACTGCTCAGAGATCTGGTTGCAGGCTGGTTTGTTGTGACGTGTTAAAAGAGCGAGTGCACACAAAGATCAGCAGGGTAAAATGGGACCAATTTCGTATTAACATGTACCACTGGTTTGGAACTAAGAGGGGAAAGTACATTTAAATAATTCAGTTCAAAACAGACCTCTGAGCTAGTGACACAATATACACAGAGTAACCTTGAGTTAATGAAGAAAGTAGCATGCAGACTCACTCACACATCACACGCCCATGTACGCCGGCGACACGCATGGGTGCGCACACTTAAAATCATATAAGAGCGTTCATTCTACCTCAAGCTTTGTTTTCTCCTGTAAAGGAGGGTGATATCTGTTAAGCATGTGACAGAACACAGCATCGGACATGGCAGCAGTTTGTTCAGCGACCTTTTTGAATTTCTCGTAGCTTGTCAGAGCTCAACACAGCCTCAGCGACGAGGACACACACTTGCACATATGCGGATGCTCCCTTACAGACCCAGCAACCGAATGATACAAATTCACCGAACATAAACAGGAACGGCTCTGCAGTGCTTCATCGTATGTGATGATTTAGGTTTTTCCTCACAGGGAAAGTGGTGCTGAATAGCTGAAACTGAAAGTGCTTACTGGCAGATGCAAGTGATATAGTGGCGTGTCTCATTTTCATTGCTTCTTTTTTCTGCAATATTTTTTTATGGGAAAAGAGTGACACATAGAAGGAGCAGTTCCCAAGAGACTTTGCTTTTTTTTTCTTTACTCACTCCAATTCTCCTCCTGAAGTATTTCAGTTTCCAGCCAATACAGCATATGGAAGCAACACAGCAGATATGTCAAGCCCATTGTGGTATAAACATCAAAGTGGCAATTTTTTTAAACAAGAACAGACATTAAAGCCAAAAAATGATGAGAAAATAAGCAAAAATCTGTTAAAATTATCTCTCTGTATCCCAAGATGACTGGATTTGCTGCTGAAGAAGGGACAAAACTAACACAAGGCAACTAATAAATAAATACTTTAAGTAAAAATAGATGAGTGCTGATTCCTGAAGGAAAAATGTGGAAGGGAGGAGTTGGTGTCAATCTCTGTGTACACTTTCAGGGGATTTATTATGGCCACTCTCCATGCTCTGTCGCACTGCTGCTTATTATTTGCAAACTCGGCTGTGACCCTCGCAGCTGTTGTTGAAACGTTTCATAAGCTCAAGCTCCAACTCCAACGGCCACCTGTAGGCTCTGACTCTGAGTTCCCCTGCAGATGATTAGGGTTATTCCGCTGTGGCTGCTGTGCAGAGCTCGGTGTGTGTTTGTGGGGAATAATGAGGTGTGCACATACGCAATCGTGTATAAGCATTTGCCAAAATGTGTGTTTGTGGGTTTGAACCTCTGTTGATGGCAATCTTGCTCTCTCTCTTTTTACAGATGTTTATGATGCCCGTATGATGAAGTCAAATGACACTAAAGACACGTTGACAGGGCATTTCCTCTAGCTCCTCCATGGGTGCAATTTGTAGTTTTTAATAAAATATTAAATGGATCACTGATTAATGGATGGTTTGTCATAAAATTTAGTACGGACATCCCTCAAGATGAATTCTGATAATGCTAGTGATGCCGTAATTTTTCGTCTGTCTGGCAGTGATGGTTGCCAAACAAACACTGTAAAATAGAAATAAAATATCCTAAATCAAACAATTTTTCAGACATTTTCATGATTTGCATGCAGTTAAACACTGTTCTATTTCAATCAGTTTTTCCTTTGTTGAAACAACACCTTTGATTTTGATAGACCAAAAAATTCAGCAGTGACAGAATCTAATTTTCCTGATTGTGCTTAAATTTTCTGCTTTTCTAAAACCTTCTCACGGAGCCACTAGCATGAACGTAAACATTAGCTGAGTTCTGAAATTTCCCCACATGTAGGTAGCACTGCATGTCCTGATTAATACATGTAATCTTTCTTCTAATTTCATAAATTACAATGAGAGCCGAAGCTTCGTGTGTGTGTTTTGCATTACATACTAATCCAGCACTTGAGAGGATGGAGGCTCCAAAATAAAAACCCTGTAAAAAGGTCTCTACCGACACCTTTGAAGTCGGTCTGCAGCTCCCAGGGAGGACGTGACAGAGGGTTAAAACGAATGAGATACTTAATGGAAAAAGACCCCTGCAGCCCTCTAAACCTCCCCGATACGATGCGAGGACACAAAGAGTGTGTGCGGCAGATAAAACCATGCACCTTTACAGACGTCTCCCTTCCTATCGCTTTGCATTCAGATTGCTCTCTTTGAAGGGGCTAATTCAAACGCTAAGCGCAAATATGTCTGAACACGCTTCCCCGCAGGCATTGTCATTTTTAGAGCGGGAACTTATTTGAGGTGCAGTGTGGAAGACAAGTGCATAGTTGGTGCAGAAAAAAATGGCTTTAAAACTGCAGTGAAGGGCCTAGGTTGGCAGAATGTCACACATTATGCAGGAGATATAATTGGTTGTGATGTGTTACGAGGAGAAAAAAGTGGTCAGTATAATAAATGACTGCCTGAGAATAGCAAAGTGTGCAGACTTGTTAGGAAGTCTGCTGTCAGCTGTTATTATTTTTCATTAGGATTTAGAGCCGTGGACTTTGATATTAAGAAAATCAGCTGGAAAGACTGGCGGTCATGTCCCAATTTAACCTAAATCACCTTTGAGGGAACCTGGTTTAATACATCACATCCCCGGCCTGTCATGACATGTTATGATACTTAAAGATAGCCCTAATGGCTGCTTGCATTAATTATGACTTTTCACTTTATCATTCTGTAGCTCTTAGTGAGCTGCATCAAGCACTCAGATATCGAGACATTAGCAGAGGGACGTACAGTGTGACATGAAGGCTGAAGAGGTTTTGGGCGGGGAGGCTGTCATCTCCTAGTGCTTTCAAGGTTGGCAGATTTTCTCCATACGTTGTTATCAGCGTCTCTCGTCTTCATTAACTTTGGCCTTGGAGGCATTTACAGCAATTATCTGACACAATTGTGAAAATGTCTCTGTATTTGGTTCAGACCAACCTGAGTAATAACCACCTCTCTCCAAACAGCGCTAGAATTTCTCTTGCTTCCAAAGAGTAATCAGATTCCCCTATTTCAGAGCAGTTCACAAATCCAATCACGTTAAATTCAGTCTGTCAAACCTACACAGAGAACCTTTGTGATGGTTATTGAATGTTTTTGAATTGGCCTGTGAAACACAATAGTGTGCGACTGATGGCCTCTTTCACACAGTAATAAGTAGACAGCTGATGAGCAGAACGCAATTACCGAAAACGACATGTTGCATTGACTGGTTAATAGCAAGTTTACTTTTAGGACTTCATAATTGTTGATTTTCGCACGCCGCCTCACAAAAAGGAAAAAGAAAACAGAACGAAGTGAGATGTCTTTGTGCTCTTTGCCTGAGACTGGGTTTTCAATCACATACCATGAATAGAAATGCGGAGTTGACTGATTTGGTTGTTTGCGATAATAAAGAGTTGCATAATTCAAATGAGTCAGATTCAGTGGCAGTCAGCAGTCAGTTTTGAGAATCTAAAAGAAGTGTCCTCAGGAATATTTTCTGTCAACACTGTGAATAAATATTTTAAACACATATTATATAATTTGGTAAATAACCAGTACACCTCCACAGCTTAATTAGATGAGTTTAAGTACCTTGTAATTGAGTTCAGAATGGAATTTGAAACTATAAGTTATTGAACAGTGTTAACGGCACTAAAGTGGGCATTGAGACAATAATCAGGGATCCTATTTTTTATCAGCGTCTTCCCTTACTCAGCGTGTAAAGTTTCCCTTTGTAAGAGGAACATACACACAGGAAGAAGGTGGACATTTCAATTCATCAGTCATTTTTCACCATCTATTTCAACTACTTAGTTACTTTACACCCAGTCCAATCACATGGTGTGTTCAGGAGTGACAAATAAATTCAGTGTTTTTAGTTCAAACAGAATCACATATACTATTTACATTTATTTCAGCCTTTTAGGGCAGTTTGAGTGTTACTGTTGTGGTGTCGAGCCATTTTTTACTGTTTAATGCGTATTTAATCACACATAATTAATGAATGATGCAGCTTTACATGTAAGGCTGTGTGCTGGATGCACATATTATTATTCTTATTAAAGCAAGTATAAACCAAGCGGGAACCTCTCAGGGCTGAAAAATTGAGTCAGTGCCGAAGCACTAAAAAGCAGTTTGCTGAATGGTCACTTGAGGCAGGCTCCAGAGGTAAGTCAGTCCTCATAGACCGCAATGTTAAAAAAAATGACCAACTATAGAGCAGGAAGACATATGTTTGGAAGTAAGAGCTAGCGTTAGCTTTGGTCTCTATTGCTGCTTTCAGACATGCATTCCTTCTGGCTTCTTGTCTAAATCGGATACTTTTCCATAGAAGTAGTGACATCAGTCTCTGTAGATCAGACGAACATTTCCGTCTCACATCTGATATGGCACAAGTCAGAACTGCATGTCATCACTTTAACAGATATGCATGCACATGTGCCCTGCTTAGAACTATGTGGAGCGATTTAGGGAAGGCTTTCAGCAACAATATTGATTCATAGAAATCTTTTGGAATGCAAAAATCACAAAATTACTTTCTCATTTACTATTACAAATTAAAATGCAAAAATAACACTTTAAGGTCAGATTGATGACACCAATAATAATAACGATAATCAAGTGTTTACCAAAAGGCTAACAGGAGCTGCGGTTTCGTTTGTTGCTTCCAGTTGTTTTTAGGACTCTTTCCTCTGAGTTTATTAAAGAAGAGCACCAGCAGGATCATAATAGAATCATCAAGGAGCGAGAGTTGTGCACATTTATACATATTTTCCAACAACATCAGCAACTACATCAGTCGCTTCTAAATAAAAATAATCCCAGACTTGGAGACAGGATCAATCGAGATTTAACAATAAATTATATTTAAGTAGTATATCAGATAGATGAGTTGTCACTGATACAAAATTTATCAGCTACAGTTAAATAATTCGTTCTTTAGTCTCAGGTTGAGTCCTGAGCTCCATCACAGCTTGGGGGACATTTTTATTTTACTGTTTGTAATGTAGTAGCTAGCTTATCATTACACATCAAACTTTTAGTGTTTAGGAAATCATAAATAAACAAGACTGCTAATTGTTTGGATGGTTTGAGAGCCTGCTGTTAGTTTAGATTTAGTCTTTTGCATTATTATGTATTATACATCATTTGGTATGCTGTCCAACATTGCAAGCATGACAAATTTACTATGCACACCATGCCTCTCCCTGGGCCTGGGATCTTTCTGCATGGAGTTTACATGTTCTTTCTGTGCATGCGTGGGTTTTCTCCAGATACTCCGGCTTCCTCCCACAGTCCAAAAATATGCTGAGGTTAATTGGTTACTCTAAATTGCCCGTAGGTGTGAATGTGAGTGTGATTGTTTGTCTGTACATGTAGCCCTGCGACAGACTGGCGACCTGTCCAGGGTGTCCCCTGTCACCTGAGATAGGCTCCAGCACCCCCCGCCACCCTAGTGAGGATAAAGCGGTGTATAGAGAATGGATGGATGGATACCATGCCTCTCTCCATCACTGTGGTGGGTATGTGTGAATGAAGCTGTGAGGGACATTAATGTAAAAGTGATCTATAACTGAATGACAAAATTTCATCACTTCAACAGATTGCTCAAGCGAGCAACGTTGCATGTCTCATGTCTGAGTAGGGCTGCCTTCTATGTTCATTTCCTTTTTTCATAACTCATTTGTTGAAATAGATTTAAGGCTTAAAGTTAAGCCTAATTAAGGGTGTATCCGCTTTAAATGACAGGGGGATACCATCACAGGACAGTCTAGTCTATTCACACTCCATTTCTTTGATCATCTTTGGATTAGCCGGGAGTCAGGATACTGTCTAAATGGCGACTGCTGGAGCTGCCACACTGAGCTATGGAGAAACTTGATGTCTTTAAAGGTTGCTTCTCTTCAGATACAGCCAATGGTTTATGATATACTATGCTAACATATACGAATGCTTCGAGGATGTTTTATATCAAATGATTTTTTTAACTCTCCAAGCTTCTACAGTGAGCCTTTTTTATAAATAGTGGTGACTTCACACTTCACAGAGAATCAAAGCCGCAGTATCAAATAACTGTGTCTCCACTTCCACTTCTCTTCGTCTGTCCCTCTGTCTGTCTGTATCTGCAGTTCTGTCCTTCTATTAAACCTCCTTCCTGACACCTTCCCCTCACTGTGGCTTCGCTCACCAGGTCTGCTCTAATTACGCTGAACCATCCAGCTGCACCTCACATTAGTGTGTTTGTGTTGGTCTGTGCATGTGAGTGATTTAGAGCTCTGACTGTGCTTCATTAAACCCTACGAATCTTCAGAAGAAACCGTCTGATGTCCAGTGTGTGGATCTGGTTTTTATGCTTCGTGCATGTGTGTGTGTGTGTGTGTGTCTCTAGTGTGTGTGTGGCTCATTGCAGGCCTGTGTGGCTGTGGATTAGACACAGGGGGTCGAACTTTGATCGTAGGGCTTCTGTACAGAGCAGAGCGGGGTAGACAGAGGGGAGGAGAGAGAAGGAGGAGAACAGAGACAACACACATATATAAGCCAATGTGTGGTGAGGATGCTTGTGCTCTCTCTCTCTCTCTGTCCTTGATGTCTGCTGTTATTCCTCTGTCTTCACACTGCTTCAATATTTACATTAAGCAGTTTAATAGACGGAGCAGTCACACTGTCGAGCAGCCGTATAGCGGCCCACTGCACAATCCAAGAGCCACAAGCTGTTCACAACAACACACGCTTCCTGCTGAAGGCTGCTTCTCAACACACCTTGTCCTTGTTTAACCAACCATCAGACAAACACTCACCAAGGGAAAGTGCTCAACACTCGTCGGTTTGCAGGCTGGATTGCTAATTAGCTGCTCACCTGCAGTGCATTGAGCAACATGCTAAGTTATCTGCCGGTGTCACTGTTTAGATACCGGTGTGGTCATTACTCTTTCATAGCAGTGCTCAGGGGCAGCCTGGCAAAAAAAAAGCAACTGGGGAATTTAATGTCAAGTGGCCACAATTTGATGCACAAAATTCTAACTGTCACATTTGTGGATCAACAAATCTTTGAAGTCCTCTTCTGGGAAATGATCTAACTCCTAAAATTTTGGCTGCATTTTAAAAATGTTATTATAGATCTAACTCTACATTGTTGCTTCTAGATTTAATAAGTCCTTGCTTCTCTGTTTTACTAAGTTGTAAAACTTGATGATTTTAATTGCATCTTTTTGCGTACCATCCTCTAAAAGTTTGTGTTGAGTCTGACAGTAAAACCTTGGAAAGTTTTTAAACCTGCAGCACTCTAGACATTGTGTTCTGTACTTCTTGGCATTGTTTCTAGCTCTTCACCACTGTCCTCATCATCACCTGCAGTCTGCTAAATCGTCCATTATCTTGACACACTTCATGGTAACAGCCTGCAAAGCCTTTACTTTCTTTTGCACCTTCAGCCTGGCTGCAACTTTTACTGATATTTTTCTAACTTGGATACCTATACTTACACTCCAGTTGTGATTTCACCAGCTGTGCTGCTGTGGATAAGATGATCTATTGAATGTCTGTTGGCTATATAGGATATATATAATGCCAGGGTTGTGAAAAATAATCATCACAAAACTGTGGTCATTTAATGCCTGACACCACTAACAAGTGTCTGTCCCTGGTTGTACGGGTATAAGGTTACAGATGTGTTTACTACTTTTTTTCCTTCTGCTGGAGCTTACCCAACCATCTGCTGTCAGTCATGCTGTAAATAGTTTTATGCACTCTATAACCTTCAGGTATTGTGTAACTTGTTGATCGCTATCTATGGACGGGTAGTGAAAAGTAGCTTGGGCTTTAAATTCTGTGGTAGATTATGTGGCATTGGTTCATGTTAGATATTTATCCCAGTACATTGAAACGTTACTGATGCTCATTTCTGATGTTTCATCTAATTTTTTTCTTCCTTTGAATACTATTGCCAGCTTCAGACAGACGGTGGGTCAGACAAAGGTCACAATCTCGGAAATCTCTGCGCATACAGTAAATCTACTTAAACATCTAATTCCTAAAAAGCTGGTAAAGTCTCATTAGGCTCAGTGTAACATAACTGCCTTGCTTATAGATGTGAAAAAATGATTGCGGTTCTGCGACACTCCTTTTCCCAATTCCAAACATAATGAATCAGTCTTTCTGTTAGCCAGCAGTGAAAATTCACACACTATAGAGGTAGAATAATTCCAAAGCAGGTGTAGAGGTGAATGAGTGTATGTTTGTATGCTCTATCAATGAGTCGCACACTCATACACAGATTTACCTCATCTGAAGTGTTGTATTTTGTACAAATTGTCAAGCCCCTTGTGGAAAATTTGTGATTTATGATTTTGGGCTTGACTTTTGTAGGTGTACTTGACTCTATTTTGCTGGGTCTCAGGCTACATATGCCTATTTTTTAGTGAAGTGCTTTTATACTCCCTCTTGACTATTTACAGAAGCGTTGACAGCAAAAAGTCTGCAATGCAGTGATCTACTATATAGTCTCGATGCTGAAATCAACTTGCATTCATTACTGTCACTGCTGCTGTGGTTGTTCCCGTCTTTGCCTCCGTCTTAAAAGCAGTGGCCCATTGTTGGTGTAAAATGAGGAGTTTTATTGTAGAAGTTTTATTTGGTGCATCAAAGCAAACCGCAGCCGTATGTTTTTATTCGGCTCACCTGCACATTCACAGAGGAATCGCAGGCTTCTCCCTCCCCCAGAGTACAGTGATGTGAAGAGACAGTAAATATGGATGAGTTTGTTGCTTTCCCTCACAGTTTCTGGAGATTTGTGTTGAGCATTAGGCCCCTGGAGCGCTCTGGCAGGCAGGCTTTTCATGAATCTTCTGTTCACCGATCAATTATTCAGTCTGGTTCCACGCTGGAGACGGCAACGACAGGCCGAGAGGCTGGAGACACGCTTTACTGTAAATCACATGTTTTTGGATATTCTGGTTCTTGAGGTGGTGTGGAGAAAAGTGCAGGTGAAAGATCAAGGAATCGTGGGTTTGAGTTTGCCGTTTGTTCTCAAAGGTGGGTGATGGGTGGTACGGACCTGACAGCTACATGCATAGTAATGTAGTGACACAGCGCTCAGATGACAGGTGCTATTTACGTTAGCAAGGACTACTAACTTCCTCCCAGGTTCAGTTTCTCTCCTGATCTGAGCACACACAGTCCTTGTGTTCTTGAACTCTGTCCAGGACTCTAATTCCGCCAGGGACCTGGTTTAAATGACTCCTTCACACTCATGGCTCATGTTCACAACATCGGTGATGAGATTCCACCCGTTTGCTCATGCGAACATGCAGGCTGGTTCTTTTTTACACAAACGTGCACAACGTGTCAACCTCACTCAGCAGGAACTTTTTCCACATGAGGTTTCATTTCAGGGAGGGAGAGAGGTGATACTGCAGAGAGGGATGGCGGATACGGTACGAAACAGCAGGAGGGAAATGAAGATTAATTAAATCTCCGGGGTTTCTAGGACATTTTTTGGGCATAGCTGAAAATCTCAACGTCCCCCCATCTGGGTTTGTGACACTGATATCATCAAATGATAGACGAGGGGCAAATATCACCAGGGGTTCTCAAACAAACATGAATACTTAAAGTTTTTCCTCATTAGCTGTCTTGCAAAGGCTGGCTTCATTCAATCACATCTCGGTTTATGCTTTAATCACAGAGAGAGTTTCAGCCAGGAGCAAAGGAGCAGATACAACCAACGCAAAAAGGTAGAGGGCTGGAACCACAATTCAGTTGAGAAGGATGCTTAACAAGCACAGTTTATTGATAGTTTCATCATGAAGACAAATAGGGAGGGAAAAAAAAGACGAAGCATGAGTAACCTGTATCTGCCAGTCAGTCTGCATATTATCAGAGTGTTCTCGAGTCCTCAAGCCTTGATCAATGACACCAACATAGCCGACGCTTTGGTTTTCTTTCACCAGCATGTGATTGCATTACAGCAGGGCCTATTGCCTCATTTCAGAACCTCACATTCTATTACTTCCCACTGAACATATCTGAATAGTCAGCACAACAACCAATGCTCGTCCCCCCCTCCACCCTCTGCCCCCTCCACCCTCGATCTTGTGTCTCTTTGATGAGTTCCCCTCCATCTTTCTGTCGTTCTCTTTCTCCAGCTCAGTCCCCCATTCTCTCTGTCAGAGTTGTGATTGACAACTGTGAGCTTACACGTAATTGCATCATAATTGCCCGCCCTTGCACTTTCGACTGCTAAGCTTGTAATAAATACTGTGGATGTGCATTTATCCATCTGCATCTGTGGGCTTGTTTTCCTTGGCCTCATAATGCGTTATCTAGCTGCATATGAAATGGCTGTGCATTCTTACTATTGGCTGTCACGACCTCACTGGGTTGAGTGTTGGACTGACACAGGGCAGGAAAAAGTATACGTGGGATATAAAGCTATAAAATTTAAAGAGGTGGTGGGCGAGATTGTCAGCAGTTAAATATTTGACGGAAATTTTTTTCACAGGAGAAAGTATAAATATGCCTTTAACTCTGACTTATGTGAGAAAAAGACGTCACATTTAAATAGTCAATATGGCTGAATTGAATATTTTAAAGTATAAGTACATGTGTTAATATACAAAATGTTATCACATTTCTGGATTACTGTTGCAGATCCATATACACGCATATCAGCCACAACAATAAAACCACTGACAGATGAAGCGAATATCGTTGATTTTCTTGTTACAATGGCACCTCTCGAGAAGTGTGATACATCAGGCAGCAAATGAACAGTCAGTTCTTGAAGTTAATGTGTTGGAAGCAGGAAAAATGGGCAGCCTAAGGATCTGAGAGACTTTGACAACTGTGATGGCAAGATGACGGGGTCAGAGCAGTAGATCTTGTGGGATGTTCCTGCTACACAGTGATTAGTACTAACAAAAACGGTCTGAGGAAAGTCAATCGGTGAACCAGCAACTGGGTTATTGACATGTGGGGAGAGAAAACTGACCCGTGTGGTTCAATCACACAGGAAAAGTACCAGTACAAATTGCTAAAAATGTGGCAGCCGTAGTGGCGATGCTCACCAATATCCACAACTAGAAGTACCCCAATGTGCACACCAGCATGGAAGAAGGTGAAGTAGTCTTGTTCTCTTTTGAAGAATGTTGATGACTGGCTGGATATGGATGCATTTATCTGGGGATGAGGTGGCAGCAGGGTGTGCTATGTCGAGGCATGCTAGCGGAGGCTTTCGAAACCTTGGGTCGTAGCATTCATGTAGATGTTACGCACTTCCTGCCTTAACATTGTTGAGGGCAATGTACATCCTTTCATGGCAACAGTATTTTCTGATGACCAATAGTGAATACAAACAGGATAAAGCACCATTCCTCTCTACAAAAATGGTTCAGGAATGGTTTGAGAAGCATGACAAAGAGTTCAAGGTATTGACTTGGCCTACAAATTCCTAAGATCAAACGAGATGGGCATGAAGGCTCCAACTTGTAATTTACTGAACCTAGAAAATATGCTGCAACATTTTGGTTCCTGATATACAAATACAACCTTCAGAGATCTGTGAAGTCGGGTCAGAGGTGTTCTGGGGGAACTATATAATATCAGTCAGAAGGTTTTACTAATGTGGCTGATTGGTGGAAACAGTTGTAATGATTTGGTTTATTGAAGACAATTACTGGGTCAATATATAATTGAGGGACTTTTGAAGTCTATACGATACATCTTGCATACATTTTTTAATAAAAAAGTTTATGTTCATTATGATGTATTCAGAAATTTTAGAATTATTTATTATTGAAACAATCACTTAATAAAAAATGACTGGATATCACTAACATATTGACTGGATATCACTAACATATCAACTAAATAAGCATCTGAATTTAATAACCACCTTCTAATTAGCTAGACGATAATAAAACGAGCTGATTCAAAAAAATGTTTATTGTGTTCTTTTTATTAAGTATGAGATAATCATGACAGATATTTATTTTTGGCAATACATCAAATTTTAGATGGAAAATTGTATCTGTGTCTGAGAAATCACTTTTGACTAAGTTACCCATTACAAAACACCTCAAGGAAGTGTCAATTTCAAATCACATGACCTGCTCCACATGATTTCATTTCCTCCTGAAGAAAAGACTGGCAAGGCTCCAAGGCTTTCTGAGTTATTTAATATAAAGTAGTGTGTGAGTCACGTGTGGATTTATCAGATGTCAGCGGGTTTACTACAATATTGGTAACTATGATACCTGTCAACTGTTACAAGTCCTGCAATTATATTTTATATATATGTCAGGGTAGAGACTGCGATTTGGTAGAATGGGAGTTTCTACCAGTAGAGATTGTGATTGGAGTCTCTACCAGTAGAGTTTGCGATTGTAATCTCTACCAGTAGAAACTCCAATCCTACCAGTAGAGATGGAACTTTAAATCTGACCCCTGCCCTGACCCCTGACCCTAACCTTAACTAACCCTGACCTTTAAAACTGACCCCTGCTCTGACCCCTGACCCTAACCTTAACTAACCCTGACCTTTAAAACTGACCCCTGCTCTGACCCCTGACCCTAACCTTAACTGACCCTGACCTTTTATTCTAACCCCTGCCCTGACCCCTGACCCTAACCTTAAAAGTCTAACCTTAGCCCTGACAAATCTCTACTGGTAGGATTGGAATTTCTACTGGTAGAGACTCCAATCGCAATCTCTACTGGTAGAAACTCCAATTCTACCAAATCACAGTCTCGACCATGACATATATATATATATATATATATATATATATATAGACCCTACTGTATGTTCTATTTTAGAGACTGATAGAATAAATTGGAATTGAATAAGAAAAACTAGGCATATTTGAATATACTTAATATTTTTAGGTGACAGTCTTGCTTGCAGCAGTTGAATT
Source organism: Acanthochromis polyacanthus (assembly GCF_021347895.1). Classification (NCBI taxonomy): domain Eukaryota; kingdom Metazoa; phylum Chordata; class Actinopteri; family Pomacentridae; genus Acanthochromis; species Acanthochromis polyacanthus. The sequence goes on from NC_067127.1 coordinate 10,865,515, forward strand.
TTGCACCTCTTCGTCATCATTAATGTTGTGGATGTGACCTTGTGGTTTGCAGCAATTAGTGTTCGTTACCTCTAGCTTGTCCCAGTGGACAGATCTGCTATGCTGCTGGACTTGCCCTCCCTTCATCATCAGCAGAACACAGGGGCTGCTAAATGTGACGGCCCCGCTGTTCCCCCTTTAACTTGGCGCCATCAGATCCAATGTGACATGCACAGTGCTGCTACACAAGATCTGAACTGGCTTCTCACTTCACACCAATCTGCGCGGCCTCGTCACAGGGCAAATGCTGCTGTCTCCTCCAGCACCGCCATCACACGCACACACCATGCAAATAAAATGCACAACCATTTCTCTCAACACACATGGAGCTAAAGACCCAGTTCATTCACAGTGCAAGTATGATTCATTTTTGGTTGTGTCAGTTTCCCCCATGGACTCATCCCTCGTCTCTCCGTCTCCTGTATCACCTTTGACACTCCTCTGCTCTCCGTCCTCTCACCCTTTCCAAGGTGTACGATTTTAAATCTGGCAGATTAAATTAATAGTGAAATGTGTCATACCTGGAAATGGATTTTGGTTTTTCAAATGAGATTATTATTCGTAAGCCCATGTGGGTATATTTCTCTGCTTTATTTCTGTCATTAACATTATTAATGTTTCTCTTTTAAAGTGACAGTATTTTAAGCCCATTTACTCAAGTCAACTCATTTCATTTATTTTTTCCCATGGTAATGCATGAAAAATCAACAAATGGATACAATTTATAAAACACAGAATACACGCATCCCATGTACAAGAACAGGAGTAGGATGAAGAATAAGTCTTTTTAACTCCTACCCCAGTCTTTTTTCCAAACTGAAACAGAAAAACAAACAAAAAAAAACATCAGATAGCCACAATCAATCTACAGATCAATTACATCATTATTGCTCCTTTGCATAAATGTTAAATATTTCTTCTTTAAACTTCCATTTAAACTGCAAAATGTTTGTTTTTCCACATAATCTTTACTCTGACATTTGTCATATCTGCACTATTTTTAACACAATATTTGATTGTTTTAACCATCTGGCTCTGCTTCTACCTATTTAACAAGGTCTCATTGTAAAATAATTTGCTGAAAAAGGCACAAGGAAAAAAAAAACTTAAACTGTTGAGTGCAAATCGGTTTGCTTTGTTTAGTAGCTACAGTGCAGTCATCTCTTGTACCCTCCATCTATGGTAATAAATGAGCCCCCAGAGACCCGGTGTTCAGTCAGAATTTATTCTGAATGGCAGATGTGTATGGGATTTCTGTGAGCACTGATTCTGATTGACGAGCTTTTTTTATGTCTCTGTAATCACATGCTAATTTACTGACATTAATGCACTGGCTGCAGTTAATGGAGGCTTTAAAGCATGTTCCCATTAGCATTTCATGCATTATAGTGTTTCTGGGTAATTGTCATCATCATGGTGCTAAACTTGTGTAAAATTGGTTTGAATATTCGCTGTATGAATCTTTTTCGCAGCAGACATTTTGAACTTATCATATGAGGAAAAGCACAGGTGTTGCAATAATAACGTGAATCCGGTCCATTTACGTGTCTGATTAAAAGCCATGCAAGTGAGGGAGCATTAAAATACCAGCGTCTTGAAAGGGGCACACCTGTGCTCGCCTTGATAGTTGCACAAGCTATGAAGGTCAAGTTTGAAAAAGGTCTAAACAGGTGCTGTGTCATGAATAAAATGTGCCTCAATGCAGTTGTATACCTTATTAGCCCTCACAAGCTGCTATGCATCACAGAATGACTGTGAGCAGAAAATAAAGAAGTGTGTAAAGTCGGTTTCTTTCGAGGCATTCACATCCCTCTCTATATTCATTCATACTTTTCTTCAGAGAAAAACATGTAAAACATTGGTATGTTCAGAATCACTGGATGTCGCTGGAGCACCAGCATCACAGACTTAAAAAGGTTTCTCAGCCACACCGTCACCCTCCCATCACTTGAATTTACAGCGACCGATGTTATGTTCACGAGAAACAACAAAAAATAACCCAGCCATCACTATTAGCCGCCGCTAGCTAGCACACTGACTGGTTATCATTTGTTAATAGAAACGCTGTCTTCACTTTATCTGCTGTTCCTTTGCTCCGCTCGTGTCTGTTTTTATCGCAGTATGGAAACAGATACACAAAAACTGGAGCAGAAAGGAAGTGTAGAAAGCAAAACAGCAGTTGAGATTATCAAATTGAGCTGAAATTAAATGAAACAAGTACACATAAACTAGGAAAATCAAATACTTGGTAAATTCTTTGGATTTCTAGGGCACTGGCTGAATGCTGGACTGCAATTTCGCTTTTGCATTGTTGTCGGTGGTCGCTTTGGGTCTCAAACACTTTCACAAACATGCACATACGAGACACAAAGCAAGAATGACACTTCACTTTTTGCTAAGGATGCCATTACTCCATTATATCTCAACATAGCAGATAGCATTTTGTTGTCATATAAATACTGTATTTATGCTCAGAACCTTGCTTATTGAACTTTTATTGATATTAGCATTCTCCTTTGGCATTTGTCTTGTATAAGCCATTTAGTCAATGCATCTAAAATTAATTCAGCCATTACGAATTTTCACGTCTACATTGATTTTCCTTCTTTGACATATCAAAGTTTTGCTTTTACTCTCCCCGCCAGAGGGGGGTGCTGCTGCACAGTACTGAGCACAGATCTTATTGCTGGTTTAAACAAACTGAAGCTAGCAGAAGCAAAAAAAAAAACAAAAAAAAAACGCTGTTAATTGTAGACAAAAAAAGAGGAAAATGAAGAATCAAATAAGGGTGGAAATCATAAATTCTGAGAACATTCTGAAAACGACAAGGCAGTGGGAATAACAAAGAGTAAATGAACAGCTGTAGCTGACTTATACTAGCTATTCATAACTCTGATAGAGATTTCTGCATGTAAAGATGCACCAAACTGTGCAATCGCCTTGTTTCAGATAACTCCTTCTGTCATAATGTCTTGATGTGCTTGCTGGTTTTTACGAGGATGGCAAATGTCTGTCTGTATACAATCAGTGCTTTCCTAATTGGTCATTTGCATATTGTTTGCAGATATGAACGTAATCCAGGTGTGACAGACATATCAGACAGATGGATTGGGATGGAAAACAAATTATTGCGCTATAGAAATTACCAACACATGCATGGTGATTGATTTACTGACATTTACAGTTCAAGTCTTTTTTGATGTTCCCTGTAGCTGTAATAAATGTACTGATTAAATCCTGTAATTAGTCTAAGAATGTGATTGAGGCTTTGCCCAGAGTATTTGAATCGAAGTGTCAGATGTGTTCAGATATACGTGTTTTATGTTGGATTTCATACATAGATTGCGGTGCCAGAATGTTGTTAACTTGTTTGCGACTCTAAGTTCATCTTACCTGACAGATGAGGAGAAAGGTTGAATAAATAAACAGTCGGGAGCTAAAGATGTCATTTGTCACATTGAAAATTAAAATTTATGGGCAAACATAACTTAATAGTATGTGATTGAAGTCTTATTTTCCAAAGAGATGATTAAGGTGTCTAAGTGCTTTCTGTGATCTGTTTTAGCAAAACTTTATGCATTTCACTTTTATCATTTTCTTTCTTGTTTTTAAAGAAAGCGGTATTGAAAAGAGAATTTGGATTGGAGAGATTGTCTATCCATTGAGATGCTGAGTCTATAATTCTTCCATTATAATGACAGTAAAAGGAGTGCAGGAATAAGTTTCTGTACGCCGGCTGAAATGATGACTTTTGTGTAGCAATGTTACATTTTATAAAATCTGCATTTTTTTCATCAGCTCTCTCAGTGAGTAAATGGATAGGTGTTTCTGCAAATGTTTTCTGTTGATGTATAGACTTGTTCCAACATTAGTGTTTCCCTCTGTCAACCCTATAGCCTAAAACAAGTGTAGCAGATCAGTTGTCAGGAACCACAAGTTATGTTGGAATCAATGTTTTCATTATCGGAAAAAACAGGATTGCTCAATGATTGACTGTTTACTGGTGTAAATTATTTATGATGATGTACAGGGTAGGAGTGTGCGTTGACATGTTGCTCCAATGTGGCACCAGAGAGAAAAATATATCCAATGTACAACATGTGACAGGTCAATTACATGCACCACCTGCAGGTGATTTAAGAAAGGGCAATGAAATGAAACAGGTTTCTATGAGTTGTGATCATAAACAAACAAATCTCCAGCAGTGATTTATCTAAATGACAATGTTGTGGGTGTTTATTGCTTGGTGTCAATCATGGCGATAAACTTTTCCTTTTATATTGTCGGCAGGAATTATGTGAGAGTGATTGTGATGGGCTGAAAAAATACAAATTTTCAGCTACACTATAATTTTTTTTTAACTTAAATTTGTCAGCATGGGTACCAGTAAAATGTTAAAAATCGGTGTAATGCTGCAACATTTAAAAACTGTTAAAATGGTGAAAAACAATGACAAATATATGTAAATATATAAGTAAGAATAAAGCCAAATTGTGTAATTTCACAATGTAAAAGAATAAATGAATGTTTAAAAAAATACAGATTTTTGATCTTGACATATAGTTTGTCCTTTTTTCAATGAAGACAATGTTAAATTAATCAGAAATGCAGTGTGTATAGTATGTATGTGCATATATATTTATGTATACATGCATATGTCTGTGTATATATAAATAGCTATACACACATTAGATGTGTAATTTTAACAAATGCACATACATGCATTCTTTCAAATAAAGGTAAATAATGATCATAAAATGATTAAAATTTTTTTTTTTGCAGATGTAAATATAGTGAAACTGGTATAATTTGCAGCTAATTGTACATTAGGAAATTACTGTTTATTCAAGAAAAGATTTTTGATGTGGACATTTACAGTTTTTACCTCTTTTTTTAATGGGTAACATTTAAATTAGGACTTGTTTCTGTGAATTTATTTATCAAAACAGGGAAATTCTGTAATATGATGATGTTAATTGTTAAAAAACACAACAGTGAAAAACTGTTAAAAAAATAAAAGCTTGTATTTTCCCGTTAACATGTACTTATTTTGTAGCTTTTTCAGTTCTTTAAACCTGTTGGCCTCTCTCCAAGATGCGCACTGCATCAAGTCATAAAAGATAAACTCCATTAAAACTATTTTTAAAACTGTAATATTCACTTAGTAGCCATCCTGGTGAGTCTCCTTCAGTACTTTTAAAGCAACTGCTAAAAGAATCCAGGAAATAATTTATTTCACTGCAAGTGGGTCACTAAGCAGCCGCGGAAGGTGAAATATTGAGATGCATTAAATCATTGGTAGCTTAAAGGTGGGATGTTGTGGGCTTAAAGGAAGTGCATGAGTACATCAGCCAGTGTGTGTGTCTGTGTGTGGGTGAGGTGGTGTTACATACTCTGGGTGTTTAATAAGTTAGGGCCACTGGAGCCCATGGTTTAATTAAGAGTTAGAGACAGATTTAGGCCTCAGCAGCACCACGCTGGTCCTCTCCTTGGACACACACACACACATGCATTACAGGAACAGGAATGTCCTTGGATGTTTTATGAATCACATTCAAACCTCTGAAAAAAGAATAGGCACTTTGCAAGGACAGTGTACAGAGAGAAGAGGCAGATCGTAGAGATTAAAAAAAGAGGGCAGAATTTAGTGGCGAAACAAAGCTTAGTGTTCAGAATTAAAGAGGAAACTGATAGATGTGAACATAAAAAAGGCCGAGGAGAAAGTGGGGTCACAGACAATTGTGAAATCACATTAGCAATATCCTACATTCAAAAAGCTGGTATGTTCAGTTGTGGGGGTTAATGAAAGCATAATGAGGAGAGGTGAGGATATAACAGGCCTGTCAGGCCCGATAAGCTGAGCACCGGATTTGTTTACCTCAGTTGCAGGTGGAGGTCTGAGATGTGGAATATACAATCTGAAAATAATAAATAATACTCTATCTCCTCTCTGAGGCTTCAGATGTATTTTTGTGGTGTTCTTGTTTTGTGCCTGTGTTTTGCAAAGGCAATAACTATGAGTGGAAAAAATTGTACATCAAAGCAAGAACACAGAATAAACTGCAGAGCAAGGAGTGGATGATGAAGCTTAAAATAAAAGCAATGCAGATTCCATCCTGTCTTTTCCCTTGTGGAGCTGCTGAGTGTCCCAGTCATGGGAGTTTCATCATCCAGTCCACACGTGTCTTGTGGACTTGGACACGAGTCAACGTCTGTGTCAAGGGTTCTGTTGGAGTAGGGGGTATTGGGGCCATTTTTACAAGCCATCTGGTCCTTGTACAACCAAAGTGAGAGCTGTGTTTGTATTCTTGGCACATAGGCAAACACATTTCTGGTGGGTGTTGGATTCTATCAGGGTAGACCTTTGGCCTCAATCCTGTATGTGACACATGTACGTGATCTCAAGTTGTAGATGGGGTGAAGAGGATTCCTGGTTTGGGAATCTTGTTGTGTCTTTGCTTTTTGCATATTATGTGGTTCTGTCTGCACTTCAGTCAAGTTTGAAGTGCCTGAACTGAGGACCAGCACCTCCAAGTCTGAGGCCATGGTTCTCTGATGGAAACCAGTGGATTGCTCCCGTTGGGTTGTCAACCAAAGGGGTTCAGTATCTCAAGATCTTGGTCCTGCAGCGTCAAAAGTAACATGGGCATTGTGAAGACGGGGCTGAGCCAGAAGGCAGACTTCTTGATTTACCAACTCTGATCTATAGTAATGCGCTCTGGATAGAGACTGAAATAATGAGGTCATGCATACAAGCAACTGAAAAACGTTTCCTCTGTAGGGTTGCTGGGATCAGCCGTAGAGACATGTTGAGGAGCTTCTGCTCCTTTGTGTGAGCCAGCTGAGGTGGTTTGAGGATCTGATTAGGATGCTTCTGGGGCACATTCCTCTGGAGGTTTTCTGGGCACGTCCATCTAGGAGGAGACTTCAGATTAGGCCCAGAACTTGCTGGAGGGATTCCATAGCTCATCTTAGCTCAGACCACCTCAGGATGCTTCAGGAGGAGATGGAAGACATTGCTAGGGAGAAGAACCAGCTTAGCCTGCTGCCACTGTGACCTGACTCTTGATAAATGGAAGAAAATGGAAACCTGCACTTTGAACACCAGAGTTTGAAACCCTTTTTTCATGCAGTTGAAATTCAGGAGTTTATCAGTATTAGGAGGTGGGCTATTAAAATGTAATTAAACACTGAAATGACAAAGCTTTGCATTTTAGTTTTTTGTTTTTCTTTCTTCTTATCCTTTTCTTGAAATTTTCTGGATTTTTGATAAAGTTGTCATAATGATCTTGACAGTGTCTAAATCACCCATGAAGCTTAATTTTTGTTGCTTCATCCATAGTGACCTTTGTGAAGATTTAAGTGGTGTAATAAGTCATTGCAGCTCTCGCTTTCTACATCCTCCTGTTACACACATACACCTGCTGAAGCACGATGAACTACACGTTGTCAAAAACTTCCATAAAACTGCAGTAGTTTTTTGCTGGATCAGTGATACAGTGCTTCAAAAGCACGACAAATCATTTTGGGACAGAAAACAAATCTACAGTACATCACGTCTTTTATGGCCTGTGACTGAGAGTGTGGCAGCAGTGAGATGTATCTTTAGGGTTCCTCCAGTCAGCTAAGAGATCAATCTGAACATCCGCTTCAAACAAGAGGAAAAACAGCCCTGATGCGAATCTGGAATTTAGTACCACTTACATATTCTGTGTCTACTCAAACACAACTTAAACAACTTGACAGTTCCACAACTTGACATTAAAGTTTGTCCAGGATAGCTGTTGAATACAAATCAATCTAACTCAGGATGCCTTGATTGATCCTTTAGGAGTTTATCTAAGTGTTCCGTAATGCAGGAACCATTTGCAGTTCAAACATTTTACCTCAGAAGTACAATAGTGGCATTGTTCCTGAAGGGTCCACAGTCAGGGTAGGCAACAAGACAAGCTAATCTTAGAACTGCTCTATATACTTGACTGCACTTCACTGTATCTTTAAACATAAATGTTTAAGAATTGTGACTGTTCAGGGTGTACCTCACCTTCATCCTAAGTCAGCTTCTATAGGCTTCAGCCCCCTGTGACCCTACAGAGGATAAAGTGGTGTGTAGATATTAAATGGATTGTGACCTGCTCTCATGGAATCAATCACTATGATGGTCTGCTTGACTGTCTATTCTGTCTATATGTTTCATTTTTATACCACAATAGGTGGCACAAGCAGATTCATCAAGACAGTTGGATATCCAGGCCTGGTGCTCATCTGCTATAAATCTCTGCCCTTCCTCACTCTGAATACAGCTCATCTCTCTTGCACATCTTTGCTTGCTTTGTGCTGTACAACTTAAGCAACATTTCACGGTTCAACCGTCCGAATACACAGAGATTCATCATTGATTATGTAAGAGTCATTAGTTCATAATTCATATTTTGCTTTTGATTTATGCAGCTAGCATACGAAGCTATGGTATGAATGTTTACAGTAACATTCACACGTTAAGGTCACATCATGTTTCCCAATTTGTGCACCATTAAGTATAGTCAGTGTTTACATATTTGTGTTTACAGATCACATACATACACAAGCTGCTTATAGACCTGATTCTCTTATATAGCGCTGTCAAATGGGGACACATGCACGAGCTTCACTTCCACTTGCACAATTATCCGTAATTGGATGGAGAAATGCTCTTACATGCAACCATTCGTCATAGCTGTGGCTATTTATAGCATGTGCACCACTAATTCATCAGAAGTACCTGTAGACTACCTTTGCAGTAAGATCTCAGTCATCATTATTAAACAGAAGGATGGTCGGTGATTATTCTATAGCACTTATAAAGGAACGGACAACGCTCTACACAATACAAGATTATATAATAATATAAAAACATTAACAGGGATGTAATGGCTAAAGTGCAAATAGAAGAATGATAAAATTTATCGCTCACGAATAATTTAAAATGTGTTTTCAGTTTGTTTGCTATTTTAAATGATTTATGAGTGAGAAATTTTAACATAAAAAATTTAAACGGTAAACTTTCGTTTTTTTTGTTGTTTTTTTTTAGTTGAACCAGTGACTTATTTCTGCAAAAATGCCTTTTAAAAGTTAAAGCCATGCTATGAGTTGTGCTCTGTACCTGCACATATGAACCTGGGGTTCGTGTGAATCCTACCACATCTTCTGTTCCTGATGTAATCGAGAATAAGACTGGGATGCTCAGCTCAGCTTTGGGACCCTTGCAAAGGTATGACTTTGACCTAGAGAAATAGTTTGTACTTATTCGAGGCAGTGCAGAGCTGTAAACCTGCTGTAAGACATGTGGGATGTTGCAGCCTTTTTTTTCTCCAATGATACAATCTACAGTATATTAAAACTGCAATCATTCTGACATTTAATCAATGTTCTCTATGCCAAAGTTTGGGCTGACAATTTTTGATTACTTTTCAAAGTTAAAACTCTCCCTCAATTTTAGTGAAGAATGGCTGAAAGTAACAAAAAAAAAAGAGAGAGATAGCTTGGTGTCCTTCGGTATGACACAGACAGGCCACGACCCCAATCGAAGCCCAGCAGACTGTCCATAGCCTGGGAGATTTACGAGGTGTGAGTTCTCATCTAAAACTCTCCAACCTCGCCGAGCGGTGAAGGCCTTCACTCAGGGCTACCTTTACAATAAAGTGAGATTAATGCTGCAAAGTTGTTCAATCAGTGGTACGGAGTGCAAATTTGATTTCGCTGATGAGGCTGCCCTGCCCTTTCTTCCCCTGATTTCATCCCTCATCCTCATTCCTCATCACATCTATTGACTTCACAAGATAATTTTTTTTCCCAGGAAGGGGAGAGCTTCTTGTTAGTATGCAGAGCAGTCGGAGTACAAACGGCACACTTCTCTTTTTCAGAAGTATGAAAATGAAATATTCATGACTATAGAGAGCTATCTTTGAGCAAGAGAGAGAAAGAGAGACATAAAGATGAGGATAAAGGAGAGAACAGTTGTCATTTGGACACGAGACTCCATCCAAATTTCCGCGGCGTCTCCGCCCCTTTCAGGACAGCTGCACTCCTCTTGCACCTGTTGGCTCTTTGAACCTGAAGAACAGACAGTGATAAAATAGCTCATCTTATCCCTCCCCCTTTCAAACATCCTGTCTTTTTGCCATTTCTCTCCTCCTCTTCCCTTTCCATTGTTCCTGCAGCGGCTGTTACTTCAGCACTGTTGGCGATATTTCCATGGAAGCAAGTACAGCAACAAAGAGTTGGCACCATCCCAGCTGACAAACTGAAGGTGAATGAAATGCAAAACATCTCTGAAGTCCTGGAGCTGCTGTATTTAAAGGGGATGCTACGTGGAGGACTATAAGTGCTTTTTAAGTGGTTCTACTTAGTGAATTTACTGACTGTAGGTTCAGAAACAAATGTCGACAGTAATGATTTCAACTGTTTACTAACCCCAGTAGTACTGTTCCTTTAAAAACATTAAAAACAATATAGCATTTTCATCACAAGACTTTGATCTCTATTTTTACATGTGTATGAATAATCTACATATAATCTGCATGAGGTAGCTGCAACTGACGTGGAAAAAACATGTTATATCATTATAATTGATAGAGGAATATCAATAAAAAACAGCTTTAACTTTTCACTATTTTGAATAACTCCTGGCATGTTTACACTTCGGTATGGTTTATTTTGGTGCATTAGTTAAAAAATCCTGTCTGTGCCCGTTGGCAACTGTCAGTCAGACTGTCAGAGCAGGAAAAGCACAGGTATAAATAACAAAATTAATGATGGCTGGATTCTGTTTAGCTGCGTTCGTTTCAGGCTCCTGGTGCTGAACATGCCGGCTCACTGGGTTTGAATAGAACAGAGTCATAATGTTCTTGGCAACACTCATGCTCTTCCCAAGATAAGACATAATGAAAAAGGTCTGAAAGGGGGTAAATAAAGAAATACAAAAACTGCAAGCAGTACCCTTACATGTTCCAGATGGGTTGAACAGATTGTTTTGTCTAGATTGGAACAAAGTAGTTTTCTTTTATTATGTGCCGCTACAATGATTCCATGAATTCCATGAACGGGCAACAAAAGGTCAAATAGGGGACAACCATGGGTGAAAAACCAGAATGCAGATTGTTGTGATTGTGTACATGTGCAACGTAAAGTGGATGCAAATAAGGATGTATGTAAAATGCTATGCTGTAATGTAAAAACTATAGGCAGAGAAATCTTTTTTTTCAGAAAGAACTCAATGACGTTTGTCTTTTTTTTTGTTTTTTTTTTGCTATTTGCTGTATCTTATCTTTACTGTTAAAACTCCCATAAAAGTGTTTCCATTGACTATGCACAACATCTAAGTCGATCTGTAACTCCCACAGTTTATTGTTCAGCTTCCTCCGAAATCTGCTTAGAATTAAAATCATGAAGAAAAATATTCTCAGAAAATACTCAGTTTTCCATCTTGTGAGTAGAAGCTTTCTTTATCCTGGTGGATTTTTAACTTGATAAAAAAAACAGTTGTCTCTGTTGTTGGCAGTCTGTAGTTCTCTCACTCGCTCTTGACTTTGAATGTGTTTATATGCAATCGTATACATGGACGTATTTATCTTGGATGTTTGCGCGGCATCCGTACTCTTCATAGAGGGTAGATGACTTATTGATTAAAAAGACTCATTTATTCAGATGAGGCATCTGGAGAAGCCTCGGGGCTTGTTTTAGTCATGGAATCAACACCCCTTTCTATTCTCCATCCCCCTCCCTTAGAAACACCTCACACATGGCACAACATCCGCACGGAAAACATTGTTGCTGGGAAATAAACACACACACAACAGAGGTTTTTGAAATCCTAGTTTGCGATTTGTTTCTTTTAGAGACAATATTTTATAGCAGATTGGCTGACTGAAAAACTTGATTTCAGTCCTTCGTGTAATGCGGGTATTCTGTTTCTTTCCTCTGGCATGAAAAATAAATATCACTTCTGGGTTTTTACAAATAATAAATGAGTTTTCTTCTCACAACTTTGCAGAGTTGATTAACAAGAAGTGCGAGGCTATTTGCTGTTGTCTACTGGCTTTTATATTCGTACTGCAACCATCTGTAACAATGCTTGTTGTCCAGGACTGCAGGATGAATCACAGTAATTTGATACTAATCAGGCTGTCTTTCCCAACACTTGAAGTATGAAATATCTCCAGCATGGAGGAAACCATTATTACTCTGAACAACATAACAGTATTTGTAATCAGTCTCTTGGGAGAGGTGAGTTAACTGAGTTGTCTGAGTAACTTCTCCTTTTCTTTTTGGCTTTTTTAAATACCATACACTAGAGGCACACAGGGAATGTATTTGAAGGAGTAGCAGGTGGCAGAACCTGAGCGGGTCATGTGGTATCAGGTACCAAGATGTTAGCAGCAGGTCCTTTAAGTTGCAAAGTATTGCCTCCATGGATCTGATGACTTTTTCCAGCACAGATGCTCAATCAGATTGAGATTTAGGTCATTTGGAGGCCCAGGCAACACCTTGAACTCTTTGTCTTGTTCCTCAAACTATTCCTGAACATTTTTTTTTAGTGGTGTAGGGAGAATTATCCTCTTGGAAGAAGCTACTGCTATCTCAGTATACTCTTGGTGGTTTATGGGGTCTGCATCAATGTTTAGGTGAGAGGCAAACATCCACACGAATGCCAGGTTCTAAGAAAACTTTACCCTGAAAATCACATTTTGCCCACCAGTTCACTTTCTTTCACACTGCATCTTGTTGCAACTTCTTCCCCTGGTAAACAGTACATAAACACTCACAAACACATTTCATGAGACCAAACCACCTTCCTCAGTTGCTCGGTGGTCCAGTTCTCATACATTGTTGAAGCTTTTATTTGGAGTGAGGACGGGCACTCTGATTGTTCTGCAAGCTGTGATGGACTGTGTGTTCTGATACCTCGCGATCATAGCAGCATGCGATGTTCAAGGAATTTGTGCTACAGCAGCACTTCTGTGCCAAGTTGGCGCAGCCTTGACTCCCAGAACCACCACTGAGCCTTGGGTGCCTGAGACCCTGTTGCTGGTTCCCTAGTTGTCCTTCCTTAGAGCACTTTTTGGAGATGGAAATACCAGGAAAACTCCATAAGATGGGCCATTTTGATGCTGCCCTGACTTGGTAGTCTAGACATCACAAACTGACCCTTGCCAAAGCCACTTACATCCATATGCAATCTAGTTTTCCTGCTTCCAACACACGATCTTCAAGAACTGGCTGTTCACTTGCTGCCGTAAATATCATCTTGAGAGGTACAGTTATAACATGACCATCAGTGTTTTTCAGAAACGGAATTCGAAATACTTGTGATCCCAAAGAGGAAATTGCGTACATTAGTTGATCGCCTTCAATGTCTTAAAAATTTAATACAGAAAATACAAGAGTAAGTAAAAAAAAAAAACAAAAACAAAAAGTATAAGCAGAAAATGTAAAAAGTACATTGTTCTAAGAAACTATAAAATATACAGTTAACCTGTCGGTGGTTTTAATGTTGTGGTCAAAATGAATGAAAGGAATTGATGGTGGACAGAATAGAACAGACAGAATGGTACCCTGAGCGCTGATATTAGACTTTTAAGATCAATTCATGTTTTACATATGGGGTTCTCTGAATTTGACTAAGAAAAACTTTCAGATAACTCACTAAAACAGCTTTTCTTGAACTTGGGTTCTCTCGATCCGTTCATCTTGAAAGACTTTTTTTTCCTTTATGTGACAATAAATGTTTCTTTACCGTATGTTTTCTTTCCTCATTAACCTCTTTCTGTTGGCGTGTCTCTGTGCCATCTTCCTGTCAGCTCTGCCAAATGAAAAGGTTCATGTTGGAGGGTGACAAAGCATGGCAGCCCCCATCGCTGTTGCTTGTTGTGATGCCAGGCAGTGACTCATTCGTTGCTGACAGACTAAATCTTGTGCTCGGCCGGGACTGATATAACTTATAGGCATGTGCCAGCTGGGTCAGTAATGCTTCAGATTTACTGTGCCTTTCCACCAAGGTGCCAACCTAACCTGCGTCTAATCTGCCCCAGAGCCCGGGATTTGCCCCACGCTTACACAGGGTTCTGCACAACCTCCTGGGGTTAGTGCATAGCATGAGGTCAACTGGAAATAAAGGTGTTAATACTTATAAAGTGAGAATGAACCACATGTTGCAGAGAAGCAAAAGTACAGTGACATGTTAGAAGATTCAGATAGAAACAGCTGTTTTCTGCACCTGGGTATGAACATTATAGCCCCCAGATGTTTTCTCCTCCATGCTTTCTCCTTTTCGGCACTACAAAGCCTTTAATCATAGACCTGCGTCTTTTTTTTTTTTTTTTTTGTGCAACCCGGTATCTTGGTTGAGGAAGTTCTCTGTGGCCTTTACGCACTTCCAGCGGGCGATTTAAGTAGAGGTTTTCACAAGTGCATGTGAAAGCTCCTGTTTTGACAGGTGCTTGAATCAGGGATTAGGGTAGGGATGAGAGTTGCATTAATCAGAGGATTCATCCTCTGCTGCTTTCCTCATCCCTCCGACTAAATATACTGCACTGAGCTCTGCAAGCCAGGCAGGGATGGAGAGAGACAGAGATGGTGTAAATGTGGTTTCTGAGCTGTCAAATAGAGGCTTATTACTGGAACGCTGGACGTACTTTTATAGGTCTTATTTCATAGTGTGTATTCGTCGGTGTGCATTGTGTGTGTGCATGGCTTTGTTGACTTGGACAGGAGGCTCAGTTGAGTGATGAGTGTGTGAGGTTTGTTTTGTCTTCAAGCGCCGCTCTCTTGGAGCTACTCTGCACTTCCTAATGCACTAATGCGTGAGGCAGATGGCTTCTCCGTCTCTTTTTCCTCCTCTCTTTAGGTTTTCATCTATTCCTCCAACTCTCGTCATTTCTATTTCCCACAACATACCATGCAGTGTGTGTGTGTGTGCGCTTGTGAGGTGCTGAGTTCATCTCATGGTCTAATTGAGATGACATTTCTGCTCTCCAAATTAAATTATTCAGCTCCTCTATTCATTTGTTCTCCTGTTCCTTTGTTCCCTGTCCACCAACTGCCTCCCTTTCTCTCCGGGCCAAAAACCTGTGCTCATAAAGGCATTGACCCCAAAAATAGAGAAACCATAACTTGTATCTTTATTCGGGGGCTTTGTGAGGTGGCCAAAACTCATTCTTAGCTGGGTGACCTTCAGCGAAAATCAGAGTAATGGCACAAGTATTTCTGGAAGGAATCCCGCGGTTGTGACCAGGGGTTGAAAGCAATTGCAGAGCTTTGTTCACTCCAAACTTCCTATTATAAAGGTGAACATTTAAAGCATAGGGGAGCCCGGAGAAAGCAAGTCTGAGGGTTTGCCCCGCTGTAAAATCAGATTCTGCTTGTTTCAAATACGGAGAGGTTTTCTGACGTGAGCTGTTCTACAAAAACCCATCAAGAAAAGTATTAAATGTATTATCCAGCTGAAGTTACAGTGACCTTGAGTATAAAGTGAAATTGTATTTGTACTGTCTGTTTCTAACATTCTCAGTAGTGACAGCAGAAAGTAAAGCTATCTATCATATAAAAAACGTTGCCTTTTTTCCCCCTTCCCTTGTCTTTTTTGGAGCTTGGCTCCCATCCCTGTCCGCTCATGCGTCTGTTCTCCTTGGCTCGTCTTTGATGCAGGAAGGTGTGGGACAAGAAGCCAGCATGATACTTTGATGTAAAGGAAACTTCTCTGCTCTGGTTGCATCCTGCTTGCATCACATACACACATTCGCGCACACATTTAACTCTCTTCGCCTCACACTGCGAGTAGGCCAACGTCTTTGGCAGAGTCTGTGCATACCTTTTAGTCAGCTAAGTTTCTATTTGGGATCCCAATGGATAGTTTTTCATCCTTTTATATGGGCCTACAAGAGCAGCTCAACCGACTGTCGTGATAATCTCTGTCCTAGATTTCAACTATAATTTGGTAACATTTTCTTAGCTGTAACTGTTATGCTGCAGGAAAAGTTTAACATCTAAAACTGCCCGTTCCTCAGGAGGATTCAGTCCAGTGTTTTGTTCTCAGAAGGTCAACCATTTCAAATTGCTGTGCATGTTTTGTTGAAGAATTGCGCAGTTTTGATGGAGGTTTGTATGCTCCTAATGGCTGATAGTGTGTTTTTGAATGTTTGCACTGGGTGTTGATATTTTCATGGGTAAGGAGAACAGTGGAACAATGATCAGATTGTAGATGACATGACAGAAACTAGGAGTGTGTGATGGTATTGGCACATCATTGGAATCAGCTGATAAAGGCTGTAAAATGTCGGCCCGTAAAGAACAGTAGCTGTGGTAGCTTCCATGTAACTCTTCAGCAAACTCTTGAAATGCTACAAAAAAATTTAAGAGAAAATGTGAATTAGGCTTGTCACATATCTCCTTTGGAGTGGAAAAACTAGACTGCATAGTTTTTCTCTTTGCTTTAAGTAGCTACTGCAGCTGCTCTTAAAGTCTGTAATGTTTCATACAACATGCATACAAGTGGGACATGCTTTGTCATAACCATGCACCTTAAGCATTGACCATTGCTGTCTGTTGTGCAAAATGAGCTGTGATCAAGGCGGCTCAAGCTTGTTTATACTCCCACAAGACACTGCAACATTTGTGACGCAACTGTGCAGGGGACTGAGGATCAGAATAACCAGGAAAGCAATGCTGACTTCTGCACTGCAAAATTTGACTAGGTACACTAAGGCCATCTAGGTGTTTTTGGCATACTACGTTTGACATATTGTGTATTGGAAATACTAAATCTTTCTCTGGCATTCTATATGCAGTGCCTGGCCCAAAAAAAAGTTGCACACTCTATTTTGTTGGACTGCCTTTCGCTTTGCATATGGCGCTCATTCTCTGTGGCATCGCTTCGATCAATTTCTGCAGTGTCACAGAATTTATTTCTGTCTGGAGATGCATTCATTTTTCACAGAGACTGGCTGCACAAAGTCTTCTCCAGAACATCCCAAAGATTCTTAATGGGGCTGAGGTCTGGGCTCTGTGGAGGCCAATCCAGACAAGAAGAACCCTACTGATGGAAAGACCTGATCATTCAGAATATTCAGGTAGTCTGCTGACCTCATTCTTCAGGACCATAACGCTGTTAAACCTGACCAACCCCAGATCATAACCCTAACCCCCACAGGCTTGTAGGCTCTAGATATGAGTTCATCACTTCATCTGCCTCTCTTCTTACCCTGATGCCCCCATCACTTTGGAACAGGGTAAATCTGGAATAATCAAACCACATGACCGACCACATTTGTTCTTCAAAGATGATGGTTCACCGCTACTGTTCCAGGTTTTGATGGTGCGTTGGACGGTTCTTAACCTGATTTTAGTAGTTTCAGAAATCTCCTCTGTTATTTTCTTGCTTGATGCAGGCCAATAATTTGACCCTTCTGGAACGGATTAAAATCTTTTCCATGTTTAAGAAATGAGAAGCTCCTCACTGAATCAGCTTCAGTTAAATAAGTTGTTGCAGGTGAAACATATTCATCACTGCAGTAATTATCCAATGGAAGACTCTCACCTATTTGCTCAGTTAAATCCAAGTGGTGACTGTTTTTTTTTTTTTTTGGCCAGGCAGTGTAGAATGGCAGTGCGGATGTTCACCACATTCAATTCTTTGTCAACTGCTAAACATCCTTGAGGAAGAGGGGGGGGGGCAACTTTAATCATCTGCAAGGGAAAATGTTTAGAGATCTTCAGGACTGGTATTAAATAGAGCAAGTTGGAATTCTTCATTCATGTTAGTTGGTATTAGTCATGGGAAAGGCTTTCTGGAGGCAAAAATTATGAATGAAGTGGAAACAGTTGATCAGTAATGTGAGAGATGAGATCTACATTATAGCAAATTCAGAACAGATGCTTCTAGCTTTCATTACGTGCACTGACCTTTGGAAAAAGCAAAACAAAACAACAAAAACACTTCAAGCAAACATAAATTTTTGCCGTTTCTATTAACCTGTTTTGATGCAACATGGTAATTCCACTATAGGAGAGACCTGATACACTCTGAATTAAGATGAAAATAACGTGCATACATTGACATTGGCACTTGACCTAAAGAAGTTGAAAATATTGGAATATTGGATATTTGCAAGAATCTCACACCATGCATCACTGGAAAATAAGGATTTAATGCATTGTTTTTTATAGAGAAACGTACAGTTATTGTTCATTTGTATGCAGGCTAGTGTTGTGGATCAGGTGTCAACAAGCTCAAAAATATTTCTGAGAACAGAACACCTCCTTGGCTGACAATGTGGGACACTTCCATTTAGAAGAAGCACTGAACTATCGTGGTGGCACTGAGGGACACACAACTCATCTTCGCTCTTGTGTATTTCTGAATGAATGTTTTGATAACCGTTAATATCAAAAAGGATTTTACAAACAGCAATGTTGTTGCCCCCAGGAGACAGAATAGAGGCTCAGTCTGTTTGGAATCTTAAGTGAGAGAGTTGCGGCGCTGCCAAATTACTCATATATAGGTCAGGGACATGAGTTTGTGTTTATGTGGAGATGTGTGTTTGTGTGTCTCTCTGTGTCTGACTGACAGAGTTTTATGGGGTGAATCTCTTGCACTCTGAAGTGAGCACAGTAAACAAACATCAGTGCACAGTGAAGCCTGGCTGGGAATCTTTTGGAACTCTCTGAAATTGGTTTTTGATTATTAAAATGAAAACAATTTCTTCTGATCGGATCAGCGAGCGCAGAGATGACTGATACTGTCTATTTAGGCAAAAGAAAATCCAGAGCGAGAACAGATGGAATTTTTTTTAAAAAAGTACAAATAAACAAGTTGAGCTAACTTTCACAGATAGCACAAGTTTCTAAAGGCTTGCAGATTATAAACCACAGCCTGGGGAATATTGATGAGGTGGTATGTGCTGTTTTTGGTCGATATGATTTGTGGGACTGGGTGTAGTATTTTATCAGAGAACAATCTTATGTAATCGGCTTCCATCTGTTGCCACGTCTTCCTCACAACAGCTCGATGGAGGAATGTATGGCTTTTACATTTCAGATTCACATTCAGGACTCTGACATGATGACGACAAAGGCAGCTTTCATGTATGTTTCATATATGTTTGTTCTTTTTTTCTTTTTAGTCTTTGGTTGTCTTTTCATATTTTTTTTTCTCAATCAAAAGATCATTTCAAGGGCTTGCAGCACAAGTTTCACTGGGACAAACCAGAATTGGCAATGGCTGAGCGTACCAACTTTCAGTGTAACCACAAAAAAACTATTAGTTCTATCATCGACCACTCTCTCAGCTATTCATTTATTATTTGTTAGACTGGAAAATGTACGAAAATTAAGAAAAAAATGCTGATTTGGTACGCTTGCATGCTATACTTTTTCACCCTAAAAATATTGTCGTGTTTTACCAATGGCCCAAATGCCAAAGACATTTTTTTAACGTAATTTACACTGATCTAAACTACAGACAAACCTACATTTGAACAGCTTTAGCTGGTAATATTGCCATTTTTTGTTTTAAATGATTATCAAAAAAGTCGGCGATCTAATTTTGTAGCCAATTTAACAATTCCTCTTCTGAATATTCTCTCTAGTAGTCAATAAATTGTTTGATCATTACAATGTATGACATTTTTTATCATCTATGTTGATTTACTCAAATGCTTTTTGTCCAACCAACAGTGCAAAACAATAAAACATCCAAAATGAATGTTCATATTGCTGTTCACATTCAAGAAGCCCGAATCAGTGAATATTTTTGCTATATTTCTAACAAATATTCCAAATAATTTTTAATTATAAAACCATTGTCAGAATGATTTCCCATCAATGGGCTGATTGCCTTTTCAATTCTTGTTTCAGCTCTACACGCTTTAAAACTTCATTGTCAACTGTGATAAATTTAAAAACGGAGACAATTTGAGGGTGCAGTTGGGTCTAATTCAACAAGTGTCTACCTTTCAGGGAAATGCAAAGAAATGGTTTAAAATATTAAAAGAAAAATTATCTGTTAGAAAAAACAAATTGAGGTGCAATTTCACCCGCTTTTATCTCCAACAAGGTGCAGAAAGTAATTACCGAGAATCTTCCCAGTAGCTACCTGTTACCCAAAAAGCCAATCCTGCTCCTTTTATCTCTCGTATGGCAGTCGTATGCACCTCTGTGCTTGGTGCTGAGTGGGTCATTTTAGGGGTCAGGGTTTTTTAATTGGATAATCCAGTCTCGAGCCTGCTGAGATTAGCAGCTACTCAAACCTAGGGAATTGGCATGATAGTGTTTGACCTGCGTGACCACACTGGGTTAAGCTTCCTCACGAAGCAGCAGCAGCAGCACACAGTTCTGCCTCGGGGAAACATAGAAACTACCAGAGACGATGTGAGGGTTTCAGAATTAGAGATATGAAATTTCTGCAGGAAACAGACTCTAATCGTAGAACAGGCTTTTTGAAGTGCCAACGGTGAGCCTCAGCCTTCAAAAAATTTCCCGCACTGTGTAATAAACTGCTGTTGTCTTCATGTCCGATCCTGTGGAGGAGCCTTCAACTGGAGCCGTTGAATGTGCTCATCATTTCTGCAGCCTGGTGCTTGTGTTCACAGCTTTTTCGCACACCCCCTTTGCGAGCGTGCCTCCGATTCTGGCATTGCGTTAAACCCGAGAATGTGCATGTGTTGGAGCTGTCCCCTTAATCCTTACAGCAAATAAAGGGAGGCTTATGCAGTCTGGTGCACACACACACTAGAGCAGGCAAGTGAGCACAGATGCACACACTTCACATGCACTGGCACAATGCATATATGGCTCATGCTCGCTCTCTCCCTCTTTATATCTCCATTTCTTCTTCCTCCCCTCCATCAGGCTGAAGCCGCAGCCTTCCATTACGCCACCTCTCCAAGATTCTTTTTCTCTTCGGCAGCCAGCGTTTCATCCTTCTCCCAACCTTCTGTCTTTCCTCTTCCCTGCCCTGTCTTTCTCACTTCTTACACAGTCCCTGCTGCTCACAGTGTCTCCATCTCTTCGCCAAGCCAATCTGGGTTTTGGAAAGTGGCTCAAAAGCACAAAGATTACCCCCACACCCACAACAAATACCCTCAACTTTCCCGCACGGGGCACAGCAGCCGCTAGTGTCCCATTATAAGAGAGCTGCTGAGCTGCCGAGGTGGGATTTATGATTAGTGACGGTGTATTCTGCCTCTCTGACCAGCACAAGCAGCCACTATCAGTGTTGTAAGCCATGCTGTGGTCACAGCTGCGCTAAAGAAAGGGCTCTCAGGACAGAAATATGCACTCTTCTGTGTTTTTGTAGTCTTGTGAAGACTGTTCCCCAACACATTTCACCAATTTTTCCCCTCAGGCTTCAGTGGTCGCCTGTAATTTAAGATCAACCGATCGTTATTGAGATTGATCTCTAATAGCAGATATGATCGAGCAGTGGGTGGTCTCAGCTGCCTCATTAGAGTGACACAGCTGTGCTTTGCTGTGCACGTCTTTGCAAGCGCATGGATGAACCTGACAGTGAGTGCAGGTGAAGCTGACCGCAATGCAGATGACAGAATGTTCTCAGTTGGATGAAAGAATATTGCCACAAATTTTCCAGGTTTGCCTCCGTATGAACATTTAAACAGGTTTTCCTCGCCTCTCCAGTGTAAAGTGGCATTAGGAGGTCGTGATCTAATTAAAGAAAGAAAGAAGGGATGTGTCTTTGCTGAATTTCAGTTTTGTTTATGTACTTTAACTTCTCTGTGTTATGCACATGTATGTATATACATTCGACGGTACTTTTTTTGCTTCCAACTCCCATTTTGGGGAATAACTGTCTACTTTAAAGCCTTCAATCACTGTCCACAAAAATGCAAATGTTTGAAGCAATCAAAGAAAAAAAAAGGAGAGGAAAGCTATGAGATGGTGTGCTGTAGCTCAAGAACATTGCGTCTGTCCACTCAGTACATTTGGCAGAAGCAGCTTTGAACCGTTGCCTCACGAACCTTTGTCACCTGACCTGGACCGACTGACTGTTTTCGGTTTCCCAAATTAAAATCTTACTCATGCAGTCGCCATTTTCAGAGTGGTGATGAAGTTATTCTTGCTATTTAGGAGCAACTGCAGGCTCAAGATGAGACCTTTTTTCTTCAAAGGGATAGTGAAGCTTGATTGCTGGACCCAGTGCATTGAAGTTAAAGGAGACTATGTTGAAAAATATTGCAAAAATACTCTTTATCCTATGAGGCAGAGAACTTTTTGAAGTACCCCTGTATGTGCACTTGCATGGGAGTATATTTTATCCTTTATGTAAATCACATACAGCTAAAATGATCATTATTATGCAATAACTAGACAGTTAAGCACTAGTTATCTACCAAAAATACATATTAGAATTCAAGATTTTCCATAAAGTTAGCCTGAAGGAATTCATCATTAATTAACAAAACTAAAAAAAAGCATTAAATGAAGTAGCTTTGACTGATTCACATCACTTTAATCAGTCTTTTTTTTTAAGCCTAATCGGCTGCCTCTCCACAAAATGTGACTTCACAGCACTGTGTAGGCGACCTGACAGATGTGAGTGGCAGCAGGTGATGGAGAGTCCTCCGTCAGGTGTGCCGAGGTATTGACATCAAGAGGATACAGTGGAGCAGAGCTTGAGATAAATTATAATTACTCTTGCATGATCGCGGCACTGATGAGGATTTTTACTCAATTTAGTCACGCATCGTGCTCCATCGCACGTCTTCAGTCAAACGTCTATCACTCGACACAACCACAGCATACTGACAAAGCTGCACAGGCTGCAAGTTCTCTCACCATTTACAGTTTCAGCTGTGCTTTCTGTGCCTACTTCCTGTGTGAAACCTGTTTTGATAAATATAGTGATCTGGTGACATTGAGAACGACACCGTTACCTGACACAGATTAGATTGTGAGCTTAAATCTGCTGTAGAAGCTTTCAGAGTGATGAACGTTGCTCGGTGTCATGCAGATTAGGTGAACTTGAAGCTAAGTCCAAAAAAAATCAGCTTTGGAAAAGTGGAGAAAAGCAACGCCTGTGTGTTTCCCCTTAAACATGATGGTAATCTGGACATGCCACATTGTAGCCATGTCAGAAATAACTGATGTTTCATAATACACAAAAGTCCACCTTTTCTTCCTGGTTTGGTAAGAGAGCCTGTCTAAAAGTGGAGTAATACTGCACTGTCTACAATAGACTGGATATTATTTTGCCCACATGGTCCAAAATTAGATCCTGGAATTAGATTTTCAACTCGTCTTGCTCTTCCTTATTTCCACAAGCTGAATTTGCACTCGAAATGATGACTTGGCAAAAGCTTGCATAAAGACCTGTGCTATCTTGTGCATCACGTTAAAGGAGAAAATGATGTGGTGTGCTATGAGATGACATTGTGCTGGAAAGAGCGATGGGAGCTTTTACCCATTACATCTACTGGAAAAAGTCCAAATTGTCATCATTTCCTTTATTTGCTGTCTGTATTCTGGTATTTTTTTTTAACAGTCTGTAATGGCAGACTGGTCAGAAAAGGATCATTATAGCCAACTTCAGCCTTTATTATTTCTGAACCACAAACTTGCCTTAAACTACCCAAACAAAAAGGAGAGAATCGCAGTCAAACACCCATAAAATGATACAGCACATAGTGGATGAGGGCTGTAAAGTGTCTGCATAATGTGTGTGTGGTAAAGTGCCTGGGCAAATGAAGCGCAAGGAACTGACAGGTTGAAAAGTCCCGTGAAGTCAGTGTTCCCGACTTGTCTCTCTAATTTGAGTCTGTCACATTTCTGAACGCCTGATTAAACTGTCAGAAGGTTGCTCTAATGTCTTTGCCTGCAGAAATACGCACACAAACAAACGCTTCTGTGAGTAAGAAAGAGACTGGGAAGAAAGTGTATTTATGTGAAAAAGAAGGGCAGAGAGCGAGAGTTTGGACAACTTAGATCTGTAGCATGCCAGTGAATACACAGACAACAAAACATTAATTCTCCTTCATTTCTGCAGGAAATTTATTGCAGCAGCGTGTTTGTAAGTGTTTAAAATGATGCGGCTTAATCTTGTGAATCGAGGTGAACATTCCATCTGAATGGTAATGTTTCACAGTCAGCACTCTAGGGATGCATGCCCTCCCCTCCGCTTGTCTTCCTCTACACAAATGACTGCAGCTCAAGAGACCCATCTGTTAATTTACGGAAATTTGCAGACGACACAATCGTCACTGGGCTCATCTGGAACGATGACGAAGCTGGACAGACGGGAGTGTGACCAGCTGGCCCTCAGGTGCTAATAGAACAAACTATGGCGATAACTAGAGAAGAAGCCCCCCCCCCCCCCCCCAACACTGGCCTCCATCACAATACACAACAACACTGCAGTGGAAGCATTCAGGTTTGTAGGATCCACTATTTCCAAGATGTCCAACATGGGTCTGTCAGAGGATGGACATCCAGCTCAGGAAATTTGACCTGCTGATCCAGTTCTCCAACACAATAATCCAGTCTGTTCATCCATCACTGTCTGGTTTGGATCAGGCACCAAACAAGACGAGAACGGACTACAATCTGCTGGTAGGACCGTAGAGGAAATCTCTGCTGCTAACATGCCCTCTACTCAGAAAACATCACTGCAGATCTATCGCATCCCTCGACACAACCTGCTCCCCCTTTTTCCTGTATGGTAGACCTTACAGAACATTTAATGGCAACTCAGTCAGGCATAAGAACATCTTCTCCTCACTCTAATGAACCGCCAGACAGCGTGAGTTAACACCAAAACATCCACTTACCCCCATATATTTCCATATCAATACAGGTTATATTTTACACTCTAAATGCTTTTATATATGTTTTATCCATGCAATCATTATTCTCATCCATTCCATGTATATCCCTCCATCCACGCCCTTTTTGCCCAAACTTATATACTTAACAGTCCTGTCTACTCTTCATCATTTCTTCCTTGTTTTTAGCTGTCTGTTCCTGTGCAAGCACACTGAGAGAAAAGCAAAAGCCGGAGTCATAATCTTGCGCGGTAAAGCTGATTCTGATTATGTCTTGATAATTAAACCCCTGCCATTGTTGCATTTTATTATCCGTACCTGTCATCAGCGTCTGATTGTGTGTATGTGCTGTCTGTCTGCCATAATATCAGTCAGCGTTCGACTAATGCGTCTTGAATGAACAAAACCTCGAGGACAAACTCGTATTCCTCAGTCCTCTTCATCCTTCCCTCCTCCCCTCCTGCAGTAGCTCCTCTCTAATGTAAGGTGGCATGATATCCCGCTGCGTTCTCATTTCCCATATAGCTCTCTTTCCTTAAGTCTCTGAGTCTCGGCGGTCCAAGTGCTGCTATTGTGATTAGGTGAATACACAAAAGCAGAAAACACCTCAGTAGATTACTGCTGCTGTATTTACTCCTCCGAGACCAGAGTTAATCCAGGCTCCCGTGTGCAATATACAAAGGCATTAGTTGGAAGTTAGAAAAAAAAACAACAGGAAATCAACATAGACAATATGAATATTCGCTTTCTCACTTTATCTGTCAACTTCAGAGTTCTATGGAAACTTAGCATTGAACTTATGTGACAAACAAATCCCGTGAACTTCAGATGGAATGAGACTTGGGTTTGTTTTCCCTGTTGCTTTGATTTCTTTGTGCAAATCTGAGCACAGCGCTTGTACTTAGTGCAGACCAAAACAACTGCATCAATAACCGTTGGAACAAGTAGTCTCAGTCTGATTAGGGACAAATTCTGGAGGAGTTCTTTGTGGTGATGTGATGTGATCTGACCTGCATGTGACCCAGCTACAAGTAAACTCTGCAAGTTTGAGCTAATGGCTGTCAGACTTCGCAATGTGGAATGTTGACGAGTGAAGACAATTGTTGTTAATAGGGCTGGGTGATGTTTTTTCATATAGCCTGACATCCTAGACCATCAAAATATACGTTTCGCTATTGCGAGGAAGGAAAAACCTTCAATTCACATTCATTCATGTCTGTTCGATACACACAATGTGCTTTTGTGAGTAACTAAATGTCAACACATTTTTGTTTGTAAAGAAAACTCCACAGGGAACCTTTGCATTTGTAGTTCAAGGATATTTTCATATTTAGTTTGAGGCTGAATCCTCAACAAATCAAATAAGGGTTTGTTGGCTTTCATTATTTATATTTGAATCCATATTTTGAACATTTATTCCCCAACAAGGTCGCTGCAGCAGCAGTGCTTTTAAATAAACATCACAAAAAATCAGCATGTTCTGTTGCACACATTGGCTCTTGCACACTTGTACATTCAGTTGTATTTATATTTATGTGCCACATAATACCAAGCAAAAATGTGTATTTCACAAAAATATGACATAAAACTAAGGAATAAATGATAAGCTACAGATTTGACGCTTATAACAAAACAATGACTGACAGGCAGATAGAGGAAGTGCTTCTGGGGTTTGAACCAACGCCACCACAAGCGGCTTGTGGGTGAGTTTGGCTGCTAATGCTATAGCAGCTGCTAATGCTAACGGCCAAGACTTTGGCATTCTATATACTCTTCAGTGGCGGCCTGTGACCAAAATTACCGAGGCAGCCAGTGTGAACAACAAATTAGATTCTGTGTTTTAACTGTTATTTTCACTGTTACAGTACCTTTATTCTACCGACTTCTCATTCATTTCAGTGAAAAAAAGAGGTTAAGTGCTCCAGGGGTTGTTCAGAGAGCCGGTAGACCGGTCAAATAGGAGACATGGCCAGCAGAAAAGCTTGACACTTCCCGTTAGCCACTCGTTTCTGGCATAGTTAGCTTCACAAAAAGAACGAGCTTTTCCATTAGCTCTACACTTAGATTGAGCTTTGGAGGTGGCCTACCGTCCCTTTTGACTTGTAGTTGAACTTCAAAAGGAAGTTTTGTGAAGTCATTTTTTACAAGAAACTCAAGGTCCCTGTCACCATCCATTCTCTGGCTAGCTTGATGGCTATACTTGCTGTGTGGGCTTGCTGGCGCCTGGCGGGACAGCTGCATTAGTGTGGGTATTGTTCATCACAGTTTGTGATTGGTTGGAAGTCAGATTTGATCTGGCCTCCCTTATGTTTTTTTAATGATGCATCGACCATTAAGCGATGAGCCTTGCTTCAATCTGATTGGCTAATACGGGCTGTTTTTTTTCTCTAAGGGAGGCAAGGTGAAGCTGGCCTCTGAACAGACAGACAGCGCAGAGGGCATGAGAGATGTAGTGTAATGCACAAAAAGAGCTTGACAAGAGGGGCGCTGTTTTGCTCCTCACAAAGCAGAAATGCCTGATGTAGTGTTTTGACAACAAGGAATGACAAAAATATAAAACATAAAATACATAGTGGTGAAGATTATTTATATTTTTTCTTTCTTGCATATTTTTTGGGGAAGCCAGGCTTCCCTTGGCCTCCGTGATAAACCGCCACTGATACTCTTTGGGATTTACCGAAAACATTATTTTTCAAATTGTGGGAAAGGTTGTTGTTTCCTAACTTTGTTGGCACTGGTCACCTGTACATCTTTCAGTTCAGTTCGGTCTTATACGTACGTCAGCTTTGTAGTCCTGCTACTGTCACCTGATGGGGTGATAGTGCAGATGAGGAAAAAATATACATTTATTGTAAAGTATTTCAGGTTTTATTTTGAAATCTTTTGAGATAATTTTCAAGATCATTTGCAGCTTGAAGATCCCCAATTTGCATCCCGGCCTTCCTGGGATCTTTCTGCATGGAGTTTGCATGTTCTTTCTGTGCATGTGGGGGTTTTCTCCAGGAACTCCAGCTTCCTCCTACAGTCCAAAAATATGCTGAGGTTAATTGATGATTCTAAATTGCCCGTAGGTGTGATTGTTTGTATATGTAGCCCTGCGACAGACTGGCAACCTGTCCCTTTACCCCAAGTCAGCTGGGTTAGACTCCAGCCCCCCATGACCCTAATGAGGATTAAGGGATTTATAGATAATGGATGGATGGATTTTGTTGCTCAGCTCTTGGTGCAAGCAGCTGCCTGGTGAATGATGTGAGGTCTGACCATAATTTGAAACAGAACATGTTGTCTTCTTGATATTTTTGACATTCTTCAGAGACCTGCAGTGTGAAGCAAGTTCAGCATACCCGGACTATCTTTATATGTCCTCTCACAAGGAGAACTAACTATAACCCTAAGTCAATATCAAGTATTTTAAGATTTAAAACAGGCTGCATGCAAGATTGTGCAACTGCAGCCAAAATCATGAATCAAACCTAATAAGACATTGCTAGCTTTGTGAACATTAGTTGACTGTCTAATCAACATCACTGCCTCATGTATGGCATGTTTGGTAAATTGTCTTAAATTTGTATAAATTGCCCACATGTAGGTTCCTTATTTTACATTTACTTGGATTATTGTTATCCAAGATTTTATAATGAAATTTCAGCTGTAGTCCCTTCATGGAGCTCACAATTGTTTTCATAGTCATATGTGAGTTGATTAATTCAGTAATCCCACATTCAATTTGACATTCTTAGAGTGTAAGACAATTTTATTCTTTCAGCTGCTTGGCTTTGTTGAAAAGTTTTGGGAGCAAATAAACAACGGATATAAAAACATCATTTATGCTGATAGGCAGGCTTACTGCAAATCTTATAAAGTCAAGATGTACAAGGCTTCAGTGCTTTATCAGTGTCGCTTTTAGGATTATATCTATATACTAAGGCCTACAGAACAATGATGTGGCTCTGATATTGCAGCTTATCTCCAGAACTCTTTCCTGTGCTTACTTCATTGCTTCGCCTAAGAAACATCTAACCAATGAGCAAAGTGGCTGTTGGTGATGTATTTTGGTGTGTCAGGGGGAAATGCAAGAAGTTTCCAAATCATTCAGTGACTAAGAGTCAATCAACTTTAGGTTTGAATCCCTACATGAATGTAAAAGTCTCACCACAGCAGGTACTGTCACAACTTCAAACTTATTCTCATAGATGGGGATTGGATCTTAGTTTGACTGGTAAATCACAAATCTTGAAGCTGAATCAAATGGAAAGGAAATGGTACCATATCTGACCCTGCTCTCAGTCACTCTTTGTCCTCATAAAGATCCTGCATCAACTTTTCAGACGTGCGATTCTCCATCCAACCAACAGATGCCCTTTGACCTTCCACCAACCACGATAACCTCATTTCTTACACCTATCAACACACTGGTTCCTATTTCCTCATTAGCTCTGCCACTACTGTTTCAGTCTGGCTGCTTGCCAGTTTTTCAGTATTATTTCTGACCATTGCTCTCCACACACTACCTACACCGATTCCTGACTGTTATCTATTTCCCAACCTGCACCTGTCTGCTTGTCTGCCTGCCAGTAATCCTGTTACATTATTTATCATTAAAATACTCAATTTTTCCTCCCTGGTTGGTCTGTTTCTGCTCTTGAGTCTTCCAGTCTGACCTCCACACATCAATATTGACAGGTAATGTTTTTTCACCACAACATCTTGTGTTGCCCGCCCACTCACTTGGGCAGCATCTCCAAAGCCACTGGCAACAAGGATACGAGATGTCTCTAGTTTTGTAGGGAAAGAACTGGGAAAAAACTCTGTAAACTTAGTATTGCTTTTGCTTCTTGTAATGTGGTGACTTGAAGGTGACATTGGAATACATTTGGGTTGTCTTTATCTTGACTGACGGCTGTCAGTCACATGGCTCTATTGCTGCCATTTGTACCTCCTCAGCTCCTAAAACCACAAATGTAGTGACAACCACAAAGCTAAACTCCAAGTTTAAAAAAAATACACCAAATGACTTGCAAGATGTTCAATAAATCTCTTCAAATGACTCTTATTTTGCAACTAAAATAAACATTTAACACATTATGTATCAAATTATTTCCTCTATCTTGTATTATTCTTTAAGAGGCTGTGATTAAATGTTAAGGATTTAAAGCTCGTGTCCGGAGTTTCCGTTTGTTTTCAATTTATGTATCATTGTTTAACAAAGCTTAAATGTGTTAGTCTAGTTCAATACTATAATATAATGTCAGTATGACGCGATATGAAAATTTATTCCTGAGCTCCGCCTTCCTCTCATAGATCTCATAGATAGCATCAGGGATCAGCAACTTCCAGAAAAGTTACCAATCCCACGGCTTGTCAGGCCAAGAGACTGCAGGACATTTTTTGGCTCGGGGTGCTCGCGTCGCTCCCCGACCACGGCCCTCCATAGCCCGCCTGACGGCTTCGTTTAGATGCCCGACCTCTGGAGGAAGATGTTGGTGCGTCTGGGACATACTCTTCGTCAGAGGAGTCATGCAATTCTGAACTCTAGATAGAAATAAATAAACAATGTAACACATATACACGCGTAAATGCACTAAGTTTGATAAACAACGTCATCGAGAGGGATACACGAGTGTAATCACATATTGAAACTTTACTAGTTCGTCCTAGCAGATTCATGTTATTTTGGTATTAGGACAAGTTAGACTCAATACAGAATTCTAACGTAATTCCTTTATTATTTACTAAATGTACTAAATGTAGAGGAGTGGAAAACAGCAAAACAGGCGAGATGCTGCAGCACTCCGGGCACTCCTGTCAGGTACTGCGCGCGTGCACAAATAAAGGGGGGAAATCAGAGGGAGGGAGGGACCAACAGTGTTTTGGACAAACTCCGGACACGAGCTTTAAGCTCTAATTAGTGGGTGTTACTTTTATACATACCACTAACCTAAACCTTGCTGCAGGCAAAGCTGCAGACTCCTACCAACACTTCTAAAGACAGTAGGCTCCTCCAGCAAGACAATTCCCCCGGCCACAACTAAAAACTGCAGAAAAACAGCTCAACCAACACAACCAAGAACCCAAGGTCATAACCTGGCCTCCAAAACGCCAAAATTCATTTGTGGAAAACTATAAAATTTGGAGATCTTTTAAGATTTCCCGACACCTTAAAGTACCATTAAAACTCCAAAAATCTATATTAATGTATTTCAGAACAATATCAAACACAGAGACAGGCAGAGGTTCATGCAAGTCTTGGATTTAATATAAATTTGACAAGATACAGTAAGCCACTGGTGCTCCATAAACAGAGACACTGACTACGGGTGGAAAATACGCTTCTCTGGTGCCTCGCTTTATATCCACTCCCATCAGGTCATGTTTACGGCAAATTTGAAGGCATCACCTACTAATGTTTTGTTGATGACGTCTAGTTACGCGTCTCGTTCAGATCTAATCAGACAGAAAAGCTGATAATGTTGCACATTTGATTGCTAGCTATTAAGGATTGTACGTCAACTACCTGCAGCTTAGTCAAGATAAAATCAAGGTTCTCATTGTCTAGATAAAATAGCCTCTGTGGTGGCTCATTGCATTTGGTCCATGTCTTTCACGATAATGAGAAGTCTCAGAAACTTTGGTGTCACATTTGATTGATTAGGGTTAGGATTTGTTTAAAGATTGTTTTCACATACAGAGCTGTACACAGTCAGGTACCAGCTTACATTTCTGAGCTTTTATACCCACTAGGTCACTTAGATCTTCAGCAAGAGTATTTTGGTAATGCCTTGCACTAAACAAAAAAACAAAAGGTGACCGTACCTTTCAAGTGTTGAACCCCAACCCTCTGGAATGTCCTACCTATAGACTTTC
This sequence comes from Acanthochromis polyacanthus, assembly GCF_021347895.1. Taxonomy (NCBI): domain Eukaryota; kingdom Metazoa; phylum Chordata; class Actinopteri; family Pomacentridae; genus Acanthochromis; species Acanthochromis polyacanthus. The sequence goes on from NC_067127.1 coordinate 10,897,227, forward strand.
ATCATGCAGCCTCAGTTGTTTCTAAAAAGGAGCTTAAGACTTTTCTATTTAAACTGGTCTTTTCCCATTTACTATGATTTATGTTTTTAATCTGTGTTCTCATACTTTTGATATGACTATCTCTCTGTTTATTCTGGATCTGCTGTTGCTTCATTTGTTGTTTTCTCTCTTTGTTGTTTTTAATGGGCTTTTGTTGATCTTCTTTGTTAAGCATTTTGTGGCTTCATGCTGTGGAAGGTGCTACATAAATAAACTTTACGTACTTAATGTGGCCCCTAGGTGTCATTTCAGATTCACGACCTCTCATTAGCTTCTAAGGATAACTTACTTTTTGCTTCATTATTTACTCAATGAGCACAAACTGAGGAAAATACATAAAGTTTCCAATCTGATCAAGCATCCATTCAAGCGACATCAGAGATCCATTGCCAAAGTCCTCAGTACTAGAGACCACAGACATCCCACACATCAGCTTATACAGTGATGTGCCTATAGATCAGGTTTTTTTACATACTTGTATACATAGCACAAGTTCCCTGTCTGTGCTTTATCCTTGCTCTGTTGTCCTTGAAATTGTCCAGAAATGATAAAACCGACCATTAAAGCTGATTCTGATTATATCGTCCACTACTTTCACTGTTGTATTTTACAAGTTTGTACCTGCCATCAGCTTTCGATTGTGTGCTTGCAGCAGCTGTGTCTGTTTCTCTGCCATAATGTCAGCTAGTGTTGGAGTAATGTGACATGAACGAACAAAACCTTGAACACAAAATTGAATTCTTCAGTCATCTTCATCCACCCCCTCCCCTCCTGCAATAGCTCCTCTCTAGTATAAGGTGACATGATATCCAGCTGTGTTCTCATTTTTCATATAGCTTTCTCTCCTTAATACTCCAAAACTTGCACTATTTAGGGATTTTATGAACTTCAGTGGACTTTTAGTTAAATGAAGACGTAGATTGTTGATGGGTGTCTGCATTTTATTCTGGGAAGAGCTATTCCTTGAGTATATGTCTATGCTCACAGCGTCTGAGGTCTGGGTGACTGTCGCAACATATTCAAATTAAAGCGAGAGCTTTCTCTTCTACGTCTTTCCTGATTTTGTTCGTGTTTAGTTTGTGCTCGTGCTCAGCCATGCTGCTGCCCTCTTACATTAAATGTAGAATGAACATACAAGGTTCCTGAAAGAAAATGCATATTTATTGTAATTTCATCAGGAACAGGGGTGTTGTGTTGCTCCTATTTTCAGCACCACAGTAAATGCTGCATCGTAAGCAGCAGTTTCTAAGTCTAAAAAACAAACTGGCTCTTAGTCAAATTGTTTTTCATGACAAATCTCAGTGAGCTCATTGCTTTGTATACAGAGAAGCACAGCAACAGAGGAGGAGGAGGAGGAGCACAGATTGAGACTGAAATGCAGCAGTCTGTTTCTTTGTACTTCATTCCCCTTGACATTTCATATCTACTGACTGAAAGTGTTGGTCACACTTTGGTCATCTGTCTTGAACACCACAAGATCAAGAGGCCTTAGAGAGACAGCAGTTTCATAATGATTCAGCACATCTCTGTGTTCCAAATGCTGTTTTCTACCATGAACCTTTGTTAGTGGTAGACATGTGTTACTGCCTTTGTGATTCCCGATTTAGCCATTTCATTTGAGTCAGTTCAGACTGCAGATATGCATCTTTAAGATGGCGTTTTTTATTTTTTGATTACATGGTTTTTGCCTTCTCCAATTGCATGGCCAACCATGGAGTTTTCTCCTCATTTTTGGATAAATAATTTCCTGTTAAAAGTTTTCTTTTCTTCTTGCAGAAAAGCACAATGACACTTGAGTCTGTTAGCTCTTAACAGTTTTTTTTTTTCAACCTTAAAGTTATGGAGCTGATATTTTAGTATGTAAATCGGAATTAGAATACAAAACTGGCTGCTTAAAAAGATACTTCTTTCCCACATTTTGACATGTCAGTGTAGGATGGAGACAGGAGTCAATATCAGAATTAACCCCTTAACCCGCACGGGCCCGTATTCGGTCCCAAAATGGCCTGCTGAAGTTTAACGGCAAAAGCATTTTTAGCTTCAAACGCGATGATAGAAACACTATACATCCATGGAAAGCTTAGAGTCTCATGAATCCGCCCGTATAAACCACTTTCAGATGTGATTACCACAGCAGGTAATATAAACACATTTTTCCAACAAACAACAAAAATTTAAAGGGACACATAAAGGGCATAACTCACCTTTCGACGCTCTATTACCGGTCAACGATGAAAATAATCCACAAAAAACGGCCATAATCCAAGCGTAGTCATCCAGACAGCAGACCCTTTAATGACCCACGTCACAAATGACGTCACAGCTTTAGCTGGAGGCAAAAGAGAAACCCGCGGCCGTGACCGAAAGGCGAAAGACTGAGGGACTAGGCTCTATCAACTTCTCTAAAATGTTGTCCTGCTGTGTTTTTGGATGCCAGAATAGGAGGAATGACATTGGCGAACGCAAATTAAAGTTTTATAGGATTCCACCACACTCGTGCTCAGAGGGAACGAAGACAGTTGTGGTTAAATGCACTGAGGCGAAAAGACTGGACAGAGACGATCAGCTGCAGTCAATTCCAGCCATTTTCAGTACAAAAAATCGCTAATATTCTATTTGTAAAGAAAAAATATGGAAATGTGAGTCGCGCTGTGTACGTTGAAGCCGTGTATAGAGAACGGATGGATGGATATTCGTTGTTTGTCGGACAAATGTGTTTATATTACCCGCTGTGGTAATCACATCTGGAAGTGGTTTATACCGGCAGATGCATGAGAATCTAAGCTTTCCATTAGCGTATAGTGTTTGTATAATCGCGTTTGCAGCCGTCGGACATTCTTTAAATTCCTATGCAAATTAGTAAGTGTACCGCCAGCGGTACACTGAAGTTTAACGGGTTAAAAATGCTCAAGTTTGCAGCGCAAACTCCCAGCGCAAACTATATACTCCCAGTCCCACTTGACTTCTCGCTCCGCTTTTGCCTCCAGCATAAGCCCCGCCCACAAAAAACGTCACAATGTTTGTAAACAAATAAAGGGTCTATACTAGCAAGTATAATATTTTGTCCAAAACATGTCTTGAAATAAATAAAATAATCCACAAAAAGCTCGGCTCCGTGCACGTCCACGCGGCGCATGGTGGCGCTGCGCGTTCCATAATTCACTGAATTATGCCCATAATTTTATTCACCGTCCACATAGCCATGTGCTCCAGCATTCAAAATGGTGACTGAAGCCTCTGCTTTCGATTCCAACCGCATTTCAACCAATCAAGTGACTCATCGCTGCCTCCGAAGCCTAAACAGCCAACCGTTGCCGAGACTGATGGATCTGGACGTTCCTTATATCGTCAGTAAATTCTGAGCAAATCACGTTGGAGGAAACGTTTGACTGACAGGGCTGATAGCTAATGAGCTTGCTGAATAGCCGAGAGGCCGCTTTTAGCGGCCCTGTGTGATTTTTCACACCTCCTGCTCTCCTGCTGCGGCCAGGAGCTGCAGCTTTTCAATTCAATTCAATTCAATTCAAAGAGACTTTATGGGCATGACAAACACACATTCGCATTGCCAAAGCATTACATAAAATAAGCACACAAAACCTCTCATTCAGATCAAGATCCACACTGAAGCTTATCTGAAGTGATTTTTTGAGTTCTTTATGAGTTTTTGGAGTGAAAATAATGTGAAAAAGGGCTTATAAACGAACATATACCATTTTTGCCCAGGATGTACGTAGGGTGTTCAAAATTGACAGAATTGGGCATATTAGTACAAAAACATGTGTGAAACACTCATTTCTTGTAGTATTGCTCTGAAATTTTGTCCTGAACTATGTAAGACCCCAGGCTGTTGCCTTGTTGTGTTTCAAGCTGTCACAGTGCTGCCACACTAATTTTCAGGTGTTTTATTAGGGAAAAAATTTAGGCGAGAATAAAAGTCATCCTAATTCAGTGTGTTCCAACATAAATAACTCTGTGCCAGTAGCACCTAGAGTAATTCTGACTGCACTGGGTGAAAATTCAGGTTGTCAGCCTTCAAAGGAGACCCCAACCATGCCTGTACTCCAAACAGTTCAAGAACAGCATTCAATTGACTTTCTGTACATCTTCAGTAGAAATTTCAGGCGAAAATTGACCGCAGCTCAACTTACTGAGGCCCTTAAGGAGAATTATGCTTTTAAGCATTGTTACTCATAACATCTGCGCTAGAGATAAAAAAAAAAAAAGTCTGTTTGATGATGAAACAAATAATGAAACAGTCAAGCCGTGAACTGAAATCAGATCACAGGTAATGTAAAGAGTGACTACCAGCTCTGATGTGTATAATTTGTTGCTGTTTTTGAAGTTATATTTATTGGATTTTCTGACTCAGTTTTCCCTAAATTGTCTGTGTTAAATATTGTAGTATAAGATAAGAAGTGCAAAACAAACCACAAATGACAAAATAACCAGTGACTGACTCTTAATACAAATATGCTCAATAAAGCCGTAGTATATAACATGCTATAAGAGTAAGTGTGATTGATGTGTCAAGAAACACATAATCAGCCATTAGTTATTGCCTCTTTATTCAGTGCATAGTTTTTGTTTCCTCAAGCTAAGCTCAGCATCATCCCTCTATAAAGTGACAGCAGCTAATATAGCCACATCTAATGCTTGCCAGCGTACTGTCAAATCTATAGAGCTATATCGTGGGAGCATGCATTAATGCCCATCAGTCACAAACATTCTTGCTGACTTCATCTTGTCTTTCATCAACTTTATTTGCAACAGTTGCAGAGGAACAGTACAGATCTTCAACAATGACAACAGCTGTTTAAATCAGATTTATTATTGATTCACATGATCTGTTCTGCATGAGTTTGCTGTCTAAAATCGACTTTAAAACTCATCGTAAGGGTACACTTTCATTTACGTACAAACCTTGCAGTAGCCGGTGTCCACATAGACTGAAAATCCACTGCTGGAATACTGCAGAGCTTAAGTGGAAGTCTGAGGCGCTCCTTGCTGATTTTCTGTTGAACTTACTCTCCCCTGTGCTGTCAGATTAATCTTCGTCTGTTTAAGCAGTGTAGCATCATTAATGATAGGTGGTATTACGTGAGATGCTCTGAGATTAATGGGGGTGTTTGCCTTGGCTATTACTCCCTCTGTTAGAGCGGAGCAGCGTGAGTACCTCGCAGCTCATCTAGATCAGTCTAAATTTGCCTCAGGCACGCAGGGCCAAGGTCACTGAAGCTTTGCCATCACATTCACATACTGTATACTATATATAAGAGCTAAGGTCAGTTGTTACTATGTGGGAGCGGGTGGATAAAATTCATCCTTCACTAATGTGTCAATAACTAAGTAATCGGTGTGTTTTTACATGCAAGAAGCCGCACATGTATTTAGCAGCTGCTAGCATCATGTCTCTGCTATGAGAGCCTGGTGTCAGTGCCTATTTATTCCCCTTATTGATTTACTCCTGGTCCTCTCTCTTGCACACACTGGCTCCCACACAACGCATTTCCCTCTGGGGGTTTGCTGCTCCTTCCTGACCTTCATAGCGCTCCCAAGTCTCTCCACCTTTCTCTCTCACTCTCCAGCTCACTGTGTGTGCTGGCGTGGAGCTGAGGGAGCAGTCCACTAATAGAAAGTCTATTGACTGGGCCAGTCACTCATTGCTGCTATAATAGCTGCTGGGGCCCTCTGGACGCCAGTCGATAAAAGCGGCTTGTCTCTGTTCACTGGTGAGAGGCCTTTGTCAGCACTGGAGGAAAATTAAATGTTTGATCGACCACCTTAAGATGCAGTTTATAGTGTGTGTGTGTCAGCATGCATGAGAGCAGTGTGTATGTAAGTGTTTGAATGTGTAGAGGGATCAGAAAAAAAAGGAAAATGGAAACCAGATTCTGCAGCAGTAAACCCTCTTTGATTGTCTGTCTGTGTGTGTGTGTGTGTGTGTGTTTGAGAACCAGTAATTCTCTGGAACCTTGTTCTTCTGTACGCCTGGAATGCAAACAGCTGGCATACTGTCGCTCTGTTTGTTGCTGCAGACCAACAAACACACACTCATGCCAAGTCTCCCTGAACAACCCCTGGCAACAGTAATTAAAGAGTCTTACAGAGGACAAAGTGAAAACAAATTAAACATTATTTAAAATGGACAGATGAGGTAGAAGTGCAGGGCTGAAGTTTGAACTTGCCTCAAACGTGATCGTGACATTGTGAGTCTTTCGGCTGTCGAGAGTCGGCGTCAGATGCTTGATCAGATTTCTAATCTTCAATTGTAAGCCATGAATTCATATAATATCACCAGTTATAAACTCACTGATGCTTATGTTTGGATCTGAGAACTTGGAGAAGCTGTTCATTTTGAAAAGACTTTGCAGAAAAACACTCACATTTCACAAAATAAGATATTGATTGAAAGCATTATTGTCTCGGAAACAGTCCTGAAACTCCTGTATTAAAAAAATCTGAAATTATACCCACGCCTTGCATTACTGTTGTGCACTGCTGCAGAAAAATAGGGAAAAAAGTCCTTATTGCTTATCTGCTAAACAGCTGGAATACAGTTATCAGTGTATAATTTCTCTCCACACACTGCAATGGCTGCCCTTGTGTGAACAGTCTCACGGGCAGCCTTTTGTCCCGTAATGCCAACGTGCACCTCATTAGACGCGTCCCTAAGGTGGCGCCTGGGGGGGGTGGCGAGGTTGGTATTTGATTGACAGCACTGGCATTCAGACTTAGGAGGAGACAGTGTGGAGACAGCGCAGCAAGGTCACTGTCAGGGGAGAATAAATATGGAGAGACCTACTATTGCTTGTAAAATCTGCGGCACATAGTGAACTGCTTCAGTCATATCCACACATATAGCGGGCAACGAGGCCACAGGGTGAAGGACCATGGTGGAGACACTGGTATGTGTTGGTGACATTGATTTTTCTGGGCCATATGATCCTCAGGGGGTTCCTCCCTCAATGAGGCGTGGTGGAGCTATTGCTGCAATCTCAAAACAAATGTCCAACACCTGGTTCATGTCATCACATCTGAGATTTTCTTCTGCTCTGCGGCATTATATTCTTGTGTCTAATTCAGTTTTTTTTGTCAGCACTTGTGCAATCTTTAAGAATGGTCTTTGTCAACACTTAAGCTGAGAGTTGATCAAGTCTGTGAGATAACCAGGAAGGGAAACTTGCTAATTCTGTCCCACATTTATGCCCGCGGCAGAGGAGGAGGGGGAGAGCGGCTAATATGATTAGAGCTAAATTCTGCCAAATTGCTGGTAATGTGGCTCTGGAAGACAAAAATGCGTCAGAATGCAAAGGCACAAACATTCAAGCACGCTGGTACACAGAATGCAGGGAGACGGGCAGCTGCTGTCTGAATTAAGGTAAAAATTAACTTCGCGAAAAAGTTCCTCCTCCCTTTGGGCGACAATCCGATTAACTTCATTAACATACCTGGCTGGAGCTTCAGTGCTGGAGAGGAAGACATGCTGACAGAGAAATAGACAATGTATGGATATATGTGGGGAGGAGGGGATGGTGGGGGGAGGAGGATGAAGCTGGGAGGAGGCAGTCGCCAGATGGAGAGGTGAGGGAGGAAGGGGAGGGAGGTATGGGCTATGCTGAGTGATATCTGCAGTGTGCAGGGTGTGAAGCGTGTCATCTGTCATCTAATAGAAAACCGGTGTGTGGCCGAAACTGAAATGCAAAAACACGCTTTCCATGCATCCTCTGCTATTTATACCCACAGGCTAACCGGCCCAATCACCAACGCTTCCTCCGCCGCCCCTCGTCCATTCTGTCTGCCATCGATGTCTTTCCGGTACAGCTCTCTCACCTGTCACTTGTGCAGTTGTGATGCAATTTCCCACAATTGTGTGATGGGAATCTTAAGCGAGCTGCGACTGAGAAGTTGATTGGAGGCTGTGTTTGTGACAGAGTTGTTGAATTCAGACTTCTTTTTTTTTTTTTTAGACTGAGCTGCATTTGTGAAGTCGGGGCAACAAGCTTCTCATTTAATTTTCAGATGAATGCGTCTGTGTACAGCTTGTTGGCAAACAGTTATCTTTAAATGAAAGCCGTGATTGGCAAAAGATGCTTGCAATTAGTCCTTTATGTGCTGGAAGGAGGATGTAATCACATAAACACGCTGTCCTTGATGAGCTGTTTCACCATTGTTGTGGTACAAATGTGAGCAAATATCCCATTATTACTCTGTTGTCTCGCAGGAGAATTCAAAATCCGTCACATTTGTGCTTCAGTTCAGCTTTGATGCTACTACAGCTGAGGTCAGGGTGACCTTGGTGCAGCTTTGTTCAGTGAGGTAACCATTATTGCTGTGAGATGACCTGTTCAGATTTGGTCTTCTCAAAATCTAGAGGCTCTTTTTCCTCAGAAAGATGGCACCTGTCATGAAGTGAGTGTGTGTCTGCTGCACATTCTCTGATGAAAGCAGCTGGAGCATGAAAAACGCTTGTCACTCTCCAAATTTTCATTCGCATCATACTTGTCATTGTTTTGAAAGTGGTGAGAAACATTTCGTGAACTTTTCAAGACAGTCCTAATTAATAATGCCACTTTCATTTAGATTCCTGCCCGAACAGAATCAACACTGTTATTTCGGTTTGTTGGGAAGGAGAGACGCCTGTGACTCACATGTGCAAACTGTCAACTGCCTTCGCACAGATGTCAACACAGCCGCAGATTTTAGGACAAATGACATCATCCTCCCCAGGGATCGGAGATACTGTATATTAGCAGCCTCTTCAAACCCTCGCAGTGTTTCTCTTCCCGCAGTGATTGTGATGACAGCCGCCCTCTGGTTTGTGACCTAAAAGATTATTTATTGCTCCTCGCGAGGAGCTCGGCCCAGTTATCTCCTCGGCCTTTTACATTTACCAGCACAAAAGATGAGTCCCACTTACTTCCTCCCGTAATGAAGGCTAAGTGTGTTTTAGTGTTCTAATGGCTTTGTATTACACTCTATCTCATCCAGTTCACTTACACAACACTGTCTGATTAACTCCGAGACCCGCAGATATTCTACTTTAAAAGAGAAGTGTTGTGCACTGTTAGAGGATGAGGGAGGTTCATCCATTTCACTGTTTAATTATTCATTTCATGCAACTTTTAAGGCCTTAAATACATGAGCCATATAGATAAGAGCCTGAGTGAGTCATTGTAAGGATTGATTATAATAAATTTGTGATGGACATTATAGCATGCGCCAGAGAATAGGTTTAACGTATCCCTGAGCTGAGCGAGAAGATTGTTTTCTTTACTGACATGAAGGAACGATCACTGTTCATCTGCTCCTTATTTTGATGCAACCTGTTTCATGGTCCCTTTTCCATCTTCCAATGCGACAAACTCCCATATGTCTTTTCTCCACATGCCTGCCCACTATAGTGTTGCTCTGCACATAAGTGTTCATAGCATCGATTGTGTGCGCTCGTCCACTCTTTAAACATCAAGTTTATTTTTTTCCCACTCTGGCTTTGCTTCCCGAAGCTTGAAATTCACTTGACAGTTAACTTGATATTATTTTAGAATTATGCATTCCATTTGTTGCTGACTGTCTTAACACATATGCAGCAGACTAAGTTATTTTTTGTGCTGTAACTAGTGAATGACTCAAAAGACTGAGAACGGAGCGTGCCTCCTTTATACCTCCTTTTAGGCATCTAAACTGCTCTTTTTCAACATGTGTACTGTTGCACTGTAGCCAAATTCACAATATAGTTTCCATTTGCATGTTGCTTTATGGTAAAATAAACCAAAACACAAGTTAAGGAAGCCTCTGTGCTGACTTCTGCCCCCTGCATTTAACTAAAATCTCTAATGATTGCAGTAAAAAAAAATGCAGACAATTGCAGGTTCAGTGTTTCTGCAGTCACAGAAGAGGGTACTAATTGAAGAACCGATTTTTTGTGTGTATGTGTGTTTTGCCTCTTTATTCCTGCACTTTTCATTTGAAGTGCAGAATTTCAGCTTTAAGTGTGCTTACCTTCACTTCATATGAGCACAGTCAGAGGTGCAGCTTTTAGAAGTTTTAATTAACACCTCCTATTTCAAAACATCAATGCATGACAATTAAAAATAAGCTTATTTTTTGGCCATTTTGTTTGGAAATGATTAAGGATTGAGGAATGAAAAATCTGCACACCTTTATTCTTCCTTAGGAATGCTCCACCACCCCTGTAGCTGGCTTTTTGCTTTTTCAAGGTCTTTTTATTCAGTCCGGTGAAGCGTTTCTGTGAAACATATTTTGTTTGAGGTCAGGCAATAGATTGGTTTGCAATAAATGTTTTACACTAACCTTGTGCATTGCTTTGGTTGCACATTTAAAATCATTGGCCTGTTATTGTGTATTGACTTTTAAATTGACAGAAAATGGCTGAATAAAACTGTATATAAAGACACTGTTCATCCAGAAATTATGTCAGCACCTTGAAACACCGTTCAAGTCAGCGCTTTTACCTCAAAGTTATTGCTTAATTTCAGAAGTAATGTGCTGGCGTGCAAAAATCAAAACAGTGGAAAATGTGTCACTGTCCTACTACTTCCTCACTGCTCTGAATTTGTTAGACTTGGAGGCTTTTGACAAAAAAAAAATGTACATCTAATTTTCATACGACGAGGCCTTCTTTCCGTCTGACCAACCCCTCTTTTGTCCCTCTTTCTCTCCCATAATGCTGATACATTAGAAAAGCTGGTACCTTGTTCTGTGTCTGTGCGCACCTTTTATTTGATCTGTGTTCAGGATTGGAAGGTAATTTTCTGCTCAGCTGAAACTCTTAATTGAAACTGGGGATTTCTTGGTGTTTTTCGCTCAAGGATCAGTTTTCGTCTGACTCCCCTGACATTTTACACGATTTGCTGCAGAGTCGCCACACCCAGACAGATGTGCACCGATGTCACTCTCATTAAGTGCATTAGGTAGACGTGTATAAATTGCACCAATTATTGGCAAGCTGAGAAAAACAAGGACTTATTGTCTCATCTGTCACAGCATCCATATGCTTCAAAGTTTTTTGGCCTTGTCCCAATTTCACAATACAACCTAAATGGAGCTGTTCTAGTTGTATTTAGTGTATTAAGACTTGAAAATTGACAGAACTAAATTCTAAAGGCTTGCAAAACTGTGAGCGACTCCTGAATGTATAGCGCTGATTGACACTATACTCCCATGATGCAATTAAGGCTGAAAATGGAGCAGCTGCTTACAGCCCGAAGATTAAGACAAATTGCGCATAGTGTGGAGACGGCTCCAGACAGATTAAAGATTCAAACATCGTGTCTTCAGAAAAACATCAGCTTTTTTTAAGAGGAAAAAAAACATTAAGAAGGCTAATTCACAGCACATTTGACTGGCATCTATTGATTGTTTAGGATGCATAAACTGGCAAGATACGATAATTGCCTCGTGCCAAACAAATGCAATTATGCAAATGTGTTCTTGTATCTTCTGCATAGCATAGACTGGATTTTATACACAAGAAGCTGCCATCTTGTTAGAGATGAAGAAAGCAAGCAAAGTTGAGTCAAGGACGTGTAAACTAAATGGAGCTGAAGAGCAGCGCGTACACAGGCACCTGTCAGTCAAAGCAAAAATGCCACCAAACATAGTTGACTTCAAGCCCTATTACTGATTATTGATTCTTCATTTATCCCAACACAGACATGACAGGAGGATGGTTGGCCGACACTGCAACAAAGCGCCTGACTGGCTGCCTGTTAGCTCTGACAACCTAATTTCAGCCGCAGACAGGCTGCCTGTGCATGTATGTGTGTGTCTGTCTGGTTACAGATTTAGATGCCTGGTTCGGGGTGCGCTCTGCAGTCTGGGAGCTGGATGCTGGGATGACAGCAGTCACAGGGGGGGAACCATCAGATGTAGCCGTCAGCTGACAGACGGACTTATTGCACTGTCTGTCCCCCTCCTGAGTCGAGGCCCAGATACATACAGTATTAGGCCAAATGCTGCCTCACTGGCCCACTTTCTCCATAGCCTAGTTTGGACTAGTGTAGGTATTGTGGGGCATCCCTGTAGCATCTCTACACTCTGTATGTTTGGTTTAATGTAGCAAAGTGGAGTAAAGAATCAAGTGTGTCAGGTAAATTGGTTTTGGTAGGTGGTAAATTACACTATTTCGTTTTTGCGCCAGACGCCAACTTGTCTTTAGTTTGAAAAGATTTCCTGAGTTATTTCAAAATGAATGATTTTTTTTTTTTTTTGCTGGACAAACAAGATTGATTTGTCAGAAAAGTCTCCCTGTTGTGAAATAGATTTTAGATTGAGTGTGCATCTTGTAATGAGTTTTTTAGCGTGCATGCACACTGCATATGCTATTTGCCCAAACACTCATAAATCTGTCATACAAATGCATACATTTTTATATTTGCATAAGTCATAAATATGGATGAAAAAGAACACCTGTATGCGGTCACACATGGATCTGCTTGGGATACTGGTGCACATAAACGTTCGCGTACACAAACGCAACTCCCACAGTGCAGTTAGAGGCTGAAGCATGAATGTGTCAGATCAGAGTTTTAATTAAAGCTTCTCTGGCCAGCTGCAGAGCAGAAACGGCGAAAAGCTTTTACTGAAGGAGGGTTTGGCACTTGGTGAAGCCTCCTCATTTGAAAAACAGCAAGAGGCAGATTTGGATTACAACAGAAGCCAAAACAATGTCTCTGCTTGAGTGGAGCCACCGCCGTGTTGTTTTAGCTTAAAACAAGGTTAAATATACGGGAGCAATCTGTCATGGTTGCCCCCAATATAATTTCATTAGTATTTAACTGTTGGCCTTGGTCACACAAGCAGATGGAACACAAATTTACAACAGGGGCATTATTGTAAACAGTAACTGATATTAACATTTCTATTTTACTGAGCTTTAAAGTTTAGTGTGACCTTGAGCACAGCTGGACTGTAAAATTGTTGTGAGCCACTCAAAACATTTGTTCCTCTGCTGAGTCTGGTTTTTCTTAAAGGGTTTCTTGCACATACCGGGCTTTGCAAAAGTTCTGTTACACTAGGTTTCGTGATCTTAAGAGACGTTTACATGTCGGAGTGAAAAATTCCATTAAATAAACTGAAAGTTCTACCTTATAGGCAGGTGTCCTTAATACAATTTTTTTTCTCCGGTGAAGTTGTATCAAGATGGAAGTCAAAAGAGTTGAGATATCTGCTCTCCTTTGTGCTGAACATCAGCCGGATGACCGTCCACAGAGTTGCAGAGAGGCTAAAGAATGGTGAAGATCTTTCAGGTCTTCACCATTCTTGAAAGATCACTGAAAGATCTTCACCATTCTTGAGCCTCTCTGCGACTCTGTGGACGGTCATCCGGCTGATGTTCAGCTGCTTGGCTCTGTCAGACTTGTTGTGGCCAGCATGAAGGAGAGCAGATATCTCAACTCTTTTGACTTCCATCTTGATACAACTTCACCGGAGGAAAAAAATGTATTAAGGACACCTGCCTATAAGGTAGAACTTTCAGTTTATTTAATGGAATTTTTCACTCCGACATGTAAACGTCTCTAAAGATCATGAAACCGTGTAACAGAACTTTTGCAAAGCCCGGTATAGTCGCAACTGCAATTTTAGTATGTTTTAGTTTGGTGGAAGAGATAATTGTGCAATAACGGCACAGTGTCACACCAGAATGTGTAATATCTACAAAGGTTCACAACACAAAATATGTCAATTTTGCAATAAAGCCAAAAAATTGTACATTGTCTATGTTCTTTGGCCTATACCTTTCTATTGGCCTGTGTCCATGTCCATGCATTTTTCATGTCGTCCATCTATTTTTTTCTGCTTATCCGGAGTCGGGTCGTGGAGCAGCAGATGAAGCCGGTTATTCCAGAAACCCTTCTCACCGGCATCACTTTCCAGTTCTTCCAGGGGGGTGGGCAAGGTGTTCCCAGGTCAGATGAGATATTTAAATGCTCTAATGAATTCTGGGTCTCCTCCTGATTGGACCCGTTGAAACCTCCAGAGGAAGTCGTCCAGGAAGCATCCTAATCAGACGACCAGCCACCTCAGCTGGCTCCTTTTGATGTGAAGCAGCAGCAGCTCCACTTTGACCTCCTTCTTTAAGTCCGAGCTCCTTACCATATCTCTAAAACTGAACCCAGCCACCCGAGGAGGAAACTCATTTCAGACCTTGTATCAGCAACCTCATTTTTTCGGTCACTACCCAGAGATCATGACCGTAGGTGAAGGTTGGAATGACTGACTGGTGAATCGAGAGCATCGCCTTCTGCCTCAGCTCCCCCTTCACCACAAGGCTCTGGCACAACGCTCTGTCTATCTCATGCTCCATTTTCCCATCACTCATGAACAAGATCCTGAGATGCTTAAACTCCCTCAATTGGGGCAGCAAGTTTCATTCAATGTGACTTGAATGTGTCATTTTGCCGCACAGTTGACACCAGGAAGTTGGAGGGTTGATATGAGTGGGTGAATCTGTCATTTCATCCATGAGGTGATCATAAGTCACAAGACCTTTCTGTTGGGTAAAAAAAAATGTCGCACCTCAATTTCTGCATATCTGTTGTGGCTTTGTATAATGAACATGTACCTGGCACAAGAATAATCCCTAAAATATAAGCATCTCACAATTTTACAGCTTTTTCTCCCCCTAAAAATAATCAGTTTTACCCTGTGCACCAATGTAGCTATACATTGTGTTGTGAGACAGGGTTGGCATTCATCAATACCACTGTGATCATATCTTTCTGAGACCCAGCCCATTCATTTATGTCCTCTGTACTGGATATTTGTTATTGTTCTATATCTTTAAACTCATTTGAGCTACCCTGCTAAATCCTGATGTGTTCAATAGAGGACATCCTGACCTTTCCAATGATATTTCATGATTGGGTGAGAAAGTGGGAACTTTGTTTTCATACTGAGACAAAATGGAGATCGCAGCAAAACTCGCCTGCCAAGAAAAAAGTTAAGTCAAATATTGTGAAGATATTGTTGTTTTACTTGTGGTAATCATATATTTTCGTTTTCCTGAACATGTCAGGAATTATAAATTGGGGTCAGAGTTCAGTTAAACTTTTGATCAGGAGAAATAATAGCTCTTTTATGAATGTCAACTTTAATGGACATGAGAACAATCTAATATATTTTCTATGTAGAGTAATTGTTATAAAAAGTTGTGTATAAGTATGCTTCATTCAACCCTTTAAATTTTTACTCTATTGTTATTTAATTTAGTTTCTTAAACTTTCATTAGAAAATGGATCGGCATGTTTTCTTGTCAGCCTATTTTGATTTCCATGAATTGCTGTTTTTTTTCACATCAGGTCCACTTCAGCTCTACAGTAAAAATATTTTTTATAAAATTCTAAATTGTGAGTTGTTGTTCTAGCTCTAAAAAGGCAGTAAATAAAGTAAAATTTTGAAAGATAGTTTTTTTTTTCCTCGGTTCTCAGGAGGATGTTAACATTATGGATTCATTTGGAACTTTTAGATGGCTTACCATGTCATTTTGTACAGACCTTCATGGACAGCAGACAACGTATTGTAATAACTTTGGTGGTCATATCTTTACAGCTTGTTCCACATCTATTCAAAAACTATATTTGCCTAATGCTTTAGTTTCTAACTAAATACCTGCAACACTGATTGATTCAGAATAATAACAAGCAAAAATGGCTGAAAAAATGTTATTTACATCTTTTAAAATACCACAGTGAAATGCTGGATTATGTTTAAAACGTCAAGCTTTAAAGTTTTTTAAGTAATTAACTAATGACATTTTTTTTTTTAAATGCTTTTTCGGCCACATGGGAAGGTTTGGAACAAGCTATCATAATTTTTTTAAATTAAGTTGTTGGTGCAGGATCAGAAAATTTGCTCCACCAAATGACTGTACAAGACATGTAGTTTACTGAGGTTTAATAAGGTTTAACCTGTAACTGATTTAGATCTGTAATTTTTATTCTATCTGTGCATGTGTGGTTTGTCTGTCTCGCCTGGTCCAGCTGCCTGGACCTGTAAAAGGTCAGTTCATGTGCATCAGATCAAAGGTCAACCTGGAGCCCTACAAAATAAACCAGCCTGGACAGACTTGGCATTTCTGTAGGTGTGTGAAAGTTGCTTCAATCTAAATTCCCATCTTTGTCTTCCAGAATTACCCCAACATCGTTGTTCTTTGGTGTCGATTTGGATGACTTCAGTGCTGCATATGTGTCAGACTGCTTGTGTTACCCGACAGCCTGTGATCCACCGTCTCAGATGCCAGCAGGGGCTGTGGGGGTCAATACTGTGATGGCAACAATGATTTTTGACAGGAAAGCTCTGACAGGCTCTAACAATGAACAGCCTGCTGCACGGAGCAGAGCGGCGGAGTGGAAATCTGTTGCTATCGGGTGTTTGGGGTCACGTCACCACAGCTGACAGCTACATAGGAGCATGCAGACGCAGCATGGTGAAGTGAGAGAAAGTTTTCAGGCTGCCTTTTGTTTTTGTTGAATAGTGTACGGAAATGTGCAGGTTGGACGTCTCATCTAATGTAGCACAGCAAAGAAAACATCTGTTATGATTCTTTACAGAGGATTTAATTAATAATATCACTCTTACACCTACTGTCAGTGTAACCTTTTCCATCAGGAAGGAGTTATTACTTTACTAAATTAAAGTACAGCGGTATCAAAGAGAAGTTCAGACATTTTAGTCGTCTGTGTTGATTCTCCCCTGAAAGCATTCTTGTTTGTTCACTGGGGAGTACTGAGACGAGGTGACTCAGTGTTTACAATTGCAGCATACTCATAAAGAGATGGTGCTGTACAGTAATGAAATCATCACTCCGCTATCTCCTCTGTGAGAGACTTTGCTGTGTGCGACCTCTGTGGCTCAGATGCCCTTTAAAATGTCAGCCGAAAACATATCTCCATCTGCACTTTTCCCGCATGCTTCTCATTGGGATGCAGCTGAACAGGGTCACGCAGTGGAAACTGCAACATCCAATCTTCTTGTTCTGTGGGTGCCATCACTGCGACTCACTCATACCTCTCGATGTGTTTTAAGATGATTACACATTCAATTACCGCAGCTAATTCAGTGTAAACTCCACAGCGAGGCACAGGCATGCAAAAGTTTCAAATATAAATGGAGAAACCGCACCTACGGTAAAGAGATTACCTTTTCAAGAGCACATCCCAGCAGAACACGGGGTTACTGTGATAGGGTCATGAATATGGATGAGGCAAGATAGCATGCCCTACTATGGTCTAAGTGGAGTGGTGGCCTAGTATTCTCACACCCACTGACTTATGGTGCACAGGGGTTGGGTGGTGCAGTGGAAATGACATAATACCAGTTTGAATGTTTTATTTAGCTCATCTCCTGTTGACTAAAATGGGCCATTAGGAGTGCACAGCATCTCCCGTTTG
This sequence comes from Acanthochromis polyacanthus, assembly GCF_021347895.1. NCBI lineage: Eukaryota > Metazoa > Chordata > Actinopteri > Pomacentridae > Acanthochromis > Acanthochromis polyacanthus. The sequence goes on from NC_067127.1 coordinate 10,914,677, forward strand.
CACTGATTCCCCCTCCCTCCTGCTGCTCTCTTTCTTGCACTTGTCCCCCCCCCCCATGCAATTCTTCTTTGTGAGTAACAAGTTTGTTTTCCATTCACGGAAATTACCAGACAGATGATAAATATTTTGTTCCATTGTGAAGCTTCCTTGCAACTCAGAGTAACTGCAATCATCTTGAAAGGGTTATTATGTTTCTTTATGTAGATACAAATTGGAAGAAAGTGTATGTATACATCTAGCTGACACAGCAAAGAGCTTTGAGGGTAATTGTGTGACCTGAACAAACAGTTTCATTCTTTTATTTAAAAAAAAATCTTTCAACATCTTTGTCTTCCCGTTTTCCCACACATCCACGATTCATAGAAGAACAACGGAAAATCAGATCACACCTCCCAGACTTGTCACTTTTCACAAGTTTCCTACTTTCATTAATGACGAGTCGTTACCATGGTGAAAGTCTACAGTATACATGTATAATGAGGTTTGTTTCTGTGCATAAGACACTCCAGTGTTTTGACGGGAACAAGAAAATCTCCGGCTTAGTCTCTATGATCTGTAAACCTGCAGGTTGGTGATGGTGGACTGGAATCTAAACCTTCAGTAGCAGCCATAAAGAAAGAGCAGATGTTTTTGGTTTACTGTGTATTAGAGCATGGATGACACTTCTGCATAGTCAGTATTATCATCTAAGTTTAAGTGGTGCAGATATACCAACACCGGAATCTTTGTATCACAACTGTCTGACGTGATTTGGAAACAGTGAAGCTTGCCTCAGCGTGTCCTCCAGAGAGCACTGACTTCTAAAATATCCCACTCGGAATGTGCAAACCTTCAACTTATTCTTCAATAAAAATTGTGCTTTTTTATGTGTAATCATTATCATTATAAATACAAAATTCCATTGCATTTTTTTTATTTTTTTTCAACTTCTGAAATATTGATATTGATCAAACAACTCCATTTTTACTTTTTTGTGCGAGCCAGGTCATTCATGTAAATGGTGTAGAACTTTTTATAGCCAGCTGTTTTAACATCTAAAAGCTGAGTCTGACTATTCTAAATCAACACTACAGATATCGATGATGTCCTTTTGACTAGCTGTAATCGCACTGTGACTAGTCTAAATTTCTATTTCAGATATCTGCATTGTCATTCCGACTAGTCAACACAACAGCTACAAATATCTGTAATTCATCTTTAGAAATCAAAATAATAGTTGCAGATTTCTCAAGTGTCATTATGGCCACTTCAGATTGCTTCACATGACGCTGTTCAGGCAAGACTTCCTGTTTGATATTGAACCAGCAGAGCAGTTGAATGGTGTTAGCAAATGTAATAGCAGTTGCTGTGTTGGATGAAATCATTGCAAAATGCTGCGAAATGACAAGAGGTTATCAAGACGAAATTTATAGAGAACAGGAGCTTCACTCATTCAAAACAGCAAATTTCAAAAGAAAGCTGCCTCTGACTTTCATTTGCTTTTGACTTAACTACAGATATATCTGCAAGGTCATGCCATGAAATCAAAACCTCTCTGATTGCATTAGGATTTGGCAGAATTACATCATTTCTGACTAGTTCAAACCTAACTAAAAGTATCTTAAAAGGACACCATAGATATCTTGAATTGATTAAACATATCTTGAATTATAATCAAGACGTCAGAATTAATCTGTAGATATCTACAACTTTAATTGCAGCTAATCATAATTCAGTTGCAGATATCTAGACACATGTCAGTATCTAAAATGTTGTTTTTGGCAAGATGAAACTGAATGATCTATCTGCAATGTCCAGTCCATCTATTCAATGTTAAAACAAATCCATCTATCAACTTCTGTTTGCTAATCGGAACTTTGGTATTGTCCGCTAAAATCTGACATCTGCTTTTGGACTTTTTTGCTTTGTAGAGAAATGTTGGCTTGATCATGTATCATTGTAAAGATTTTTCGTCTTTGGGGCTAGTTTTTGCATTTTATTTGCTCAAGCTAAAGTGAATGCAAGAACGATTTAGCTGTGAGTCCAGTTTGATTAGACAGAACGCCAGTAAAAACGCAGCAGCAATTCTCTAACAGAACAGCTGTATAAGCTATCTTCCTTAACAAGATAGGGCAATTTCTTAATTTTTTTTTTTACTAAGAAATGAATGTAAAGACTAAATTAACAAAATGAAGTTAAACTTTTTTTTAAAAAAAGTAAATTAAAAAAATGCTTATCCAAACACGATATTCCTTTCTATTTGTATTCTAATTTAAAACACCCCCAAAAGGCTTCTCCTCAACCCGATTCTAGTTTCATATCTTGTCACCAACTGTTCTAAAATTTGCAGGCCTGATACAGAAACACTCATTTTGTGAAGGCAATGACAAGAGAAAATGAAGCAAACAAACAAGAATGTTTAGGAGATTAGTGAAATATATACTTTAGGTGATGCTACGAAGCTTAAGCTTATGTTTTGCATGGGTGGTAACGGATGAAAGCTGCCAGAAAATTGCAAATTTCACACGTCTACGCAGTGGTGCAAACAAACGGCAATGAAAGAAAAACACAGGTCTGGATTTTTGCAAGAGAAAATGAATATAGTTGTCATTATATTCATCATCAGGTGTGTTTACAAATGCGCTAACCGTACACAGCTCGCAACAAGTCTCCCGCTGCCAGTGCAGTTGACAGCTTCACATACAGATACACCCGCCCGCAAGCATCATATCACAGAATTCCTACCCATAGATACATCTCCGTCATATATTATGCAACATCTGCTAAAATATGTGACTCATGGCGCAGTCATCCTCTGCACAGCCTGTGATATCGGCACACAGGCATCGTTCCTATTGCGAACACACCAGCGCTGCAGAGAAAGGAGTCAGTGTAAATCTAAACAGTCATGATGCACTTTGAAAACAACTTTGACTTCTTGTTTTTAATGGTTTTGTTTGGTTGCATTATAAAATCCAAGTGTTTGTAGTCCTGCATCATCGTTTTGGCAGTTTTATGAATCCGCTGTCATTTGTGATGTTGCTCTCATGGGACTGTCTTTGTAGTTTTCCTCATGAAAACAGCCGTTATCGAAATCCCTCTTAGTGAATGTGATCGCTCGCTGTTCCCCCGTTCGCTGGATTTTGGTCCATCATCACCATCTCCTCGGTTCAGAATGAGTTTATTTTCCCCATCTGTTAGAAACACGACCCTCCAAAAGACAGTTTATTCCCCTTCCAGTGCCGGCCTTTTTGTGTTTTTCAATAATACTCATAAGAAACTTTATCATCTGTGGCTCAGTGTACATAGACACTATGAATACAAAACTCTTGTACTGCTAAAAACACAAACTTCACCTGCAGCTACTGCTTATTTACACAAACCAATTTTTTGCTTTGTTAAACTATTTCACTTCAAACCCACACTGTATGGTTGTTAATATTACAGCGTGATTGCATAAAAACCATCCATAGGTCCATAGAACGAAAACAGTTTTCAAATCAGGTCGTGTGTAGTTCACTGTCCTCACCATGAAATGAACAAAGCAGAAAATATAAAACATTTTTTTAATGTGTTTACAGAGAAAAAAAAAACAGCTCGAACCAACAAGAACTAACAGAGGAATAGCTTAGCATTGAGTGCTGTGTTTTTCATCTTAAAGAGAAATGTTGCTCAGGGCCAATCTCAGTGCCAGCACAGGAAAGTGGAGCTCGTTTTCTCTTTGCTCGTCTTATGGTGCTACAAACACACTTCAGACACTCTGAAGACACTACAGATGAGGTTGTTATACAGCGGTGATTAGTCTAATATCTAGGTATCAAAAGGTCGAAAGTTTTTTTCTTCACTTCTTTGATGAAAAAATAAGATGTTGTGAGGAAGCCAGTTCAGCACTAAAAGGTGACCTCTTTGGTCAGTTACAAGCATGTCCAGTAATGCATTACGAAGCTATCACTAGAAAGCAGCTCTATTGCCAAAACGCGCAAGAAATGGGTTTCAAAAAGGCAAGTGAATGCAACGTTGTACATTTTGCATGCATTGAATTACATCCCAGTTGTATTGTACATTGGCTGCTACATGGATTGGGAATCAAGTTGTTTTTTTCCCCCCCTCCTCTGGCCATAGCAACAGAAAAATAAAAAAAAATATCTACATGTTGCCCTTCGCAGAGAGAAGTTTAGTCACCTCCGGACAGCATCTGACATCAGTATTTAGTGCTGTGGGAATGTTTTCAACAGTAGATGATTCACAACGTTGCACAGACTCTCTTGAGAACTGGAATTTTAAAGTCTCTTTGCTGCTTTTCTCGCTCTTTTATCTCCGGGTTTTGATTGTATGAAAATATGAAGATGGGCTTCAAATAGACCAATCCGACACAATGACAGATGACACTAGATTCGAACCGAAAGTAGCTTTTTGAAGTCGTGGAAATTCATGCAATCTGTAATGGCTGAGGTCATTGGGAGTTTTCTCGTCCTTGGATTTGAAAGTCTGGGCCTGAGTAGGTCTCAAGTGGTCTGAAAGTGAGCCAGGCTTGTGCCACCATCAGCATCACCGCATACTGAATACATGTAGAAACAAAAAACTTGACTCGAATCACTGTCAGAGCACTTGGGGGACTGTTGGTTACAGAGTTATTAGTCCTGCTTTTCTGTGACGATCATTGCAATGGTTATTATCACTCTGGTCAACGCACTGACATCAGTTCAATTTTAGGATTGTGGTTCACACAAGAGTTACATGGCAATAAGCAGCCTCAGGTCTTCTGATGGCTGAATTCGTCAAACACAAGGTGCTGAATAAATTTTGAAGATATATATATTTTTTAGAATAAAGATAGAAATTAACACACTCACAATGACCCACACACGCTTACTGCAGATGTGTGCGCAGACACACGCACAAACACACGTACACGGACACACATACTGAAGTTACTCTGCGCTACTTTCTCTTCGGCTTTCTTACAAAAGTCCTCTTTTTTTTGAAAAAAAAAGTTGTTTATTCCAGTAATCTCTGTCTTCATCTCCTGTTCTTCGTTCCAGAGTGGCCTGTCTCGGTGGCTTACTGCTGGTGTTGCTTCAGGCTGAAAACAAAACACAGGAAAGAATTTGTTAGTCTTGTTCTGTCTGTGACATGGGCAGATCCGACAAGACAGGGCTCTTTAACCACAGGGAACATCAAGCCCACTGGGGAGAGAGAGATTCAGTTTCTGCCATGCTCGGTCTCTGTGAAGTAATCTCATTTACCTGTGAATCCGTGTCTCATGCCATTTTTAATACGGCGCAGATGACACAATAAACAGCCCTCACTGGTAACGTAACAAGACGTATGTGCACAGATGCATGCCGTAACCTTGCATTGCCTTTGTTTTTCACTATCTGCTGCACTGCAAAGATTTCCCTTATACCGGGAATGACAGCTCCACTGTGTGTGAGGCATTAACCAATAATCCTGTTTCACAATCTTCCCGTAATTACAGCCGTCTGTTATGCCTTCAATCTGGCTGCATCCCAAATTAAAACAAAAGGAGAAAGATGGGAATATAAACCCTCATGTTTAAGGTGCAGTAATTACTGTGGATTTGGCCTTTATCTTGAACCGCTGATTGTTTTTCACGATGACAGGCGCTGCAGCGGCATTTTGTAGCTTTATCACCAAGAAACAAAGCAACTGCAGAGGCAAACACGCCACATTTAATTAAAACAAAGAGATAAGTTGGATTGAAGATCATGCTAAGCAACACCCACCTAACTGACAAAGCATTTTTTTTTAATACAGGGATGTTTAGATGACTAAAATCTTGAAAAATCCTGCAGCTGATCTTTGTGAAGTATTACAAAGATGACAGTTTTGAATTAACATTCAGTGTTGCTCACTGAGTCGCCCAAATGTCACAACAGAAAATCCCGACAACAATGCTCAACACTTCTTGTACCTCCGCATCTGTTTTAGTATAATTGTTCCTCTTGTCAGCTTGAGGTGGTGTTTTTGCTTTCATGAATTGAGTTCTGAAATGTTTTCGCCTCCGTGTGAGCTTAGCCCTGTCTGCCTTAGTGGAGAGAAACAAACACAATCAGACATACGTAAAGCGAAAATAAGATGTTTGCCTCCCTCCATAGCCGTCGGTCTGAGCCTGATGTGAAAACATATCTCTCAAATAGTGCGACAAATTTCACCATTTTCATCGCGGCCCTTGTTAAAATGCCACTCCGTCGCTGTGTCCTAATTGGAGCGGCGCCCCCCCCAACACACACTGAGACGGCTGAGACGGAGTGAGAGAAAGTGGGAGGATGCACAGACACCCTAGCTGTCAGCACCTATCCCGGTAATGGCTGTTAAAACAGTGGCCTCTACACCCTGTCTGCTCTGTCAGGACTCATCCAGTGCGTTGGACACTCTGAAGAGTGGGAGGGCACGACTCTGGTAGCTTGTCTTGTTGTCTGTGAAAGGACAGGTAGCTGTGAGGAGGGTGGGAGGGCAGCAAAATGAGAGTGGCAGAGTAAAAACACTGAGACACCTAAATCCAAATTATTAGCACATTCTTTGTCTATGAAGTCTCTCTGTGTGTGTCTGTTCTTTTCTCAACACAACAGTTCATCTGATCTGCTTTATATTTGGGGGGTGTACTGCTGAGGACCTACGGCAATGCAGTGATAGGTTTGAAGTAATCTGAATGAGTGACTACATTTTGTGGCTAAAAGTTGTTTTCTGTCGTGCTTTCACAAAATTCATCTTAAGTGGGCTTTTGTCACTGAGGGCGATGACAGCCCATTCACAACAGCTCACTGACTGCAGCTCATTCTTTACTCAAACAGTATTAAAACCCAATGTGAAAATCCTTTCTTTAGTGACTAGCCGCTGCCCCACTATCTCCTCCATCATAGCAGTGGTTATGTCAGAGCTAGTGACTAATCAAAATTGAGTTTCTATCCATGTTCGCTTTTAGGTCATTCTAGATTTCCCTCTCCCCAGCAATGCCTTCCAGTTCCTTCTTGGGGAAACCCATGGTGTGCGCAGATAAGATAAGATGTATAAGTCATCCACAGGGAACATCCAAAATCCAACCCAACTTACTGGATGTAAGTTCTAGGTCTACCCTGGGGTTGGATGTGTCCAGAAAACCTTCAAAAGAAGGTCCTTGGGAGGCATTCTGATCCGATGCCCTGAACCACCTCAGTTGGCTCCATTCGATGCAAAGAAGCAGCAACTACTTTGAGCTCCCTCCAGTTGTTTGAGCTCCTCATGATATCTCTAAGACTGAACCTAGCCACCCAATGGAGGAAATTCATTTTGGCCACTTGTATCCTTGACTTCATTCTTTTGGTCACTACCGAAGCTCATGACCATGGGTGAGGGTTGATCGACTAGTAAATCGAAAGCTTTGCCTTCTGGCTCAGATCCCTCTTCACTGCTACAATCTGGTACAATTACTGCTGACGCTGCACCAATCCATCTGTTGATCTCACACCCCATCGTTCTATCACTTGTGAGCAAGATCACAACATACTTAAACTCTTTTGCTTGGTGCAGCAACACATGTTCAACGCAAAGGGGGGCAACCCACCAGTTTCCAGCAGAGAACCATGGCCTCGGAATTGGAGGCGCTGAAAACTGAGTTTCTACTTGATTATTTAGTACTAGACACACATGCATGCACTCTGCATACTGTTTTCAAAAGCACAGCTTCATATTTAACTGACAAGAGTGAGCTTTCCAAACACATTTGTGCACTGAGATTTGCACGATACAGCATCTATAGTTGATAAAAAATACACAACTTCATGTTTTAGAGATGACTTAGCGCTGCACATATAGCAGCACACACAGGGCAATCTGCTTGAACCAACATTAAATGTTACTCTCTGCATAAAATATTAATCTGTATAAGGTCATATATGTGGCTTGCAGTCCCAGGTCAGTGTTGTTGAATCCTGACAGCTAAATGTTGGCACTCCGAATCAGCTGTGTGTTTGCAGTCACACCCCATTCCTCCTGCAACAAATGGCTTCACTCACTCACTCATGCTGCAAGCTGCAGTTTAGCTCATTCCAAATGGACACATATTGAACAGACACTGCACTTCCACCTTAAAATTGTCTAAAATAACACTCATTACTGATGGATGGATTTAAGAATCAGAATCAGAATCACTTTATTCATCCCCGAAGGGAAATTCAGTTGTCAGGGTTCTTATCTGTTTAATTTTGAATTGAATAGCCTGACTGCTGATGGCAAGAAAGATTTCCTAAATCTTTCGGTCTTGCAGCGCAGGGATAGGAGCCGTCCATTGAGGTTTCGTTGTTCATTGAGGCAGATGTGAAGTGGATGATCCACGTTCGTCAGAATGGCCTTCATCTTGCTCAGTGCCCGTCTCTCCACCTCATCCTCCAATGTGTTCAATGTGATTCCAACCACAGAGCCAGCTTTTTTAATCAGTTTGTTCAGACGCCTTGCATCCTTCTGTTTTATGCTGCCTCCCCAGCAGACTGCAGCATAAAACAGGACACTTGCTACCACAGACTGATAAAACATCTGCAGCATCTTACTGCAGAGGTCTAGTGATCGAAGTCTTCTGAGGCAATAAAGTCGGCTCCGGCCCTTTTTGTAGATGAAGTCTACGTTTGTAGACCAGTCCAACTTATTATCAAGGTGGACACCTAAATATTTATATGATGTCACCATCTCAATGTCCACGCCACAAGTGTTCACTGGAAGAAGAGGGGGTTTGGATCTGTGGAAATCTATGATCATTCCCTTTGTCTTTGAGGCGCTGAGTAGCAGGCAGTTTTTGTGCCAGCTGCCTTCCCAGAGCAAAGTCTCCAAAGCTCCAACATCACCCCTGTCTCTGTGACAGAGACGGATACAGGTGCTGGAATGGAAGTGGCTGCAGCTGTGGAGACATGTGTAGGAGACAGAGGAGAAGAAGGAGGAGCTATAGTGGGGATTTCCATATGTTGAGGAGAAGAAGGATGAGTAGCAGTGGAAGTAGGTGTGTCCACAGTGTCAAATCTGTTGAAGAACAAGTTGAGTTCATCAGCTCTTTCTACATCACCCACTATTGGCTCCCTCCTCTTTTTATTGTTGTGTCCAGAGATGGTATTGATTCCTCTCCACACATCACAGATGTTACTGTGTTGAAAATTCCTTTCTATCTTCTTTTTGTATTCCATCTTTGCCACTTTCAGTCTCCTCTTCAACTCATGTTGCACTTCTTTGAGCCGTTCTTTGTCACCATCTCTAAAAGCTTGTTTTTTTCTGATTGAGGACTGCCTTTATGTCGCTTGTGATCCATGGTTTGTTATTGAGGAAACAGCGAACAGTCTTTGCAGGTATGACTGTGTCTCTACAGACGCTGATGTATTCAGTAAAACAATCAACCTGACTGTCAATGTTCATACTGTCCTCATCTGTTTCCAGGAGCACATTCCAGTCTGTTGATTCAAAGCAGTCCCTTAGAGCTTCACTAGCTTGAGGAGTCCATTTTCTGATTTGGTCTTTAGTTGCAGGCTGTCTCAGCACACAAGGTTTGTAACAGGTCTGCAGATAAACCAGGTTATGATCTGACCTGCCCAGTGGTGGTAAGGCAGTAGCTCTGTAAGCTTCTTTGACATTGGCATACAGCAGGTCTAGGGTTTTATTCTCTCTGGTAGGGCAGTTAGCAAACTAATCAGACAAGGTTAGTTAAGTTTCTGTTGCTTATCTAACAGATAAATGATCATAAGTGCAGACTGATAAATACGTTTGTACAGAATGCATGAAAAACAGATGCATATAGCTTTTAATATATTTTTTTCTCTGTTCTTCTTACGACAGTCCATTTTTGTTTGACACAAAACTGAACAAAGGCATGAAATCTTCACATCTGAGAAGCTTAAATCTTTAAATCTACAATAGTCCTGCTTGACAAATGAAAATAAAAAACATTAACAATCAAATATGCTGCTCAGTATTTTTCTCAGTCAATTAATTGACCAGGAGTGTCAGAACTTTTGCAAAAGCAGCAGAGAGAATTCATAATTCCAGAAGGACAAAAATCTGTTGCATTTAAATTGGGCTCCGCCTGTTCAAAAGCATAGGTTTGAACTGCTGCCATTTGTTCCACTGCTATTTGTCATATTGTTTTGAAAATGTCTCCTGACTGGTCTGTTTCTATGGGAACAACATGCTCCAAGAAATTCTGAGACAGTTTTGACTGTGTAATGAATCCGCTACATACCAAATATTTTCTTTTCTTTTCCATGCATATTGCGTGCAACTTTTACATACTGTGCTTTCGACATAGTGCATTTGTAAAGTACCACCTCACATACTCTGCAACAAATATATCTTCACACATGCCAGTATGTGCATTGGACAAAAATAGCTATTAGATTGAGGCCAGTGTCTGAGCAAGGAGGGAGAAGGTGAGAAATGGTAGGAGGAGGGCAGGAAAGATGACAAGGCCAAGGAACGTAGCAGAAAGGTGACGCAGGGGACGGGGTAAAAATAAAGGTCACGGTCTGTGAGTGAATGGGGGTTGTTAATAGACTAATCCAATAATCTGTCCCAGGGCCACACATGTGGGATGTAAGATATATGAGGATGAGAATGTGTGAGAGGGAGAGAGAGGCCAGGGCGAGTGCATGAGTGTCTGTGTCCGAGGGAGGTGTTGGTGAGGATGTGAAGGTCACCTTGGCACGTTGTGTATACGTGTCTGCGTGTGTGTGTGTGCGCGCCAGGTAAACACAGTCCAGCAGTTGCTAAGGGGGGAGATGTGAGTCATGACTCAAGCCTAGCCCCCCACCTCCATACCCCTCACCTTATTAACATCAGAGACAGCGATGCTCAGGGCAGTGTGTCTGTCTGTGTGTTTGTGTGTGTGTGTGCATGCAAACACAGTCTGTTTGTGTGATTTTTTTTTTGTTTTGTTTTTTTTCCATTTCTTTTTTTGGCAGAAGGTGTGAGGGAAGGCAAGGACAAGTATCTTCGGGGGAAGATGAGCAGGAGCCGGAGGCACGAGCCTACATGTGTGTTTTTGTGTGTGTTCAAGTGTGACAGAGGAGGTATGTGAGAGGAGAGCTGACCAGCAAGAGTCCTGAATTAACCTTTCACCTTGCCTCAAGCAGAGAGAGGATGCATGAGCGCACACACACGCAGACAAACGCTCAGGCCACGACACACACATGCATGCAGCTAGCCTATTAGCAGGTCGATAGCGCAACCATTTGCATTCGGAGTTACTTCACACCAACCACAGTAATCTCTCGCACTCGCTGCCACCCTCTCTGTCTTTCTGCAAGCCTTCGTCTCTTAAATGTGCATTAGTTTCTGTGTACGTGCTGCTGTGATACTGATGCTGAATAATTACTGGGGTGAGTAGGATAAATGGATTGTCCCAGGCCTCACCATCACACCCTTGGGGCCTGCGCTAACATCAGCATCACCATCCACAGCGACACACTATGCACATAAAACACACATAAAGGCAGGCCAGAGGTCGGAATTGGATAACCATAACAAAAGCCCCCAGAACACAAGAGCCGAGCAATCCTTATGAGCGATGTGAACATGAACAATATTACACAGGTAATTAAAGCCCCAGCAGTGTCATTGGCCAGAGATATACAACCAACCTGACTATTCGTTTCACGTAAACTGCAATTTACTGGTTGCAGTTCTTTCTCTTATAGATTCCAAGCAGCTAATTAGTATCCTATCTTGCATTTTTTTTTGTTTCAATGGATGTATACATGGACAAAAATTTCTCAGGCATTATAAATTTGCTGCTAATGGTTGCATAAAAGCCATCATAGCCTTGAGGACGATCTCTACAATGACTGAGATTTCTAACACCTCTTTTTCTAGTACAAACCAATGAATATCAATAATATGAACAATGAACCAGACAGTCAGATCTATATAATAGAGCCTGATCAATAAATCAGAACAGCAATAAATGTTTTACAGGCTAAGTGAGATGAACTACATCAGAAGAATTTCTGTTTTATTCAAGCTATGCTCATTCGGAAACTGCAAATTAAGCAGCATATTATCTGAATTTGTAAGTAAGAAGTACGCAGGGAAGTTAGGTAGTTAAAAGACTGTAAATATTAGGCCTCTTTGAGCACATCAGTGCTATAGAACAGCAATAACACATCAAGCTGTTGATGTATTGAACTGTTGCTGACAACAAAACAAGAAAATTTGACAGAATCAACCCTTTAAACCCCAACCCATGTTGTTTCATGTTGGTTAGCTTTTTTTAAATTTAGGTGTTTACTAAATATGCAATGAAGAAATCCATTCACCTGTTTCCATCAAGGTGTTGGACTTTAGATTGCTGTGAAAAATGAGCCCATAAAGATTAAAAATGTGAAAGGAGTAAAGAAAAAAGCGACCAGTAATTGGAGTTCAGAAGGTTACAGAAACTACAACATTTTTTTTAACAAAGTAATTACTGCAATCCTCTGTCACATCTGTATTACACAAATATGGCTCACCAACTGCTGCTTCTACCCTGTTATTTGGATGTGGACTTGTATATAATTTTTAAAACTTGGTCTCAAATTACCTTCTCGATGTGCACAGGCTTACAGTCACCGCTGGGAACAGCCTGCCATTATCAAAACTTGCCAGATTCTAACACAGCAGTAGGCCTGGAAAAAACTGTTCAGCTGCTGTCAGCTGCTCGCCTTATGTTTCTTCTTTAATTTTCACTTTTGAAAAAAATGAACCATTAGTTTTTAGGAGTACTTGAGTCAGAACCAACATGGGGATTTAATGTTCTTCTATCTGCTTCCGTTGTGTTCTGCCTACTTGTGTCCCTGTCTGCCGGCCAGCTAAGTGCATTGGTTTAATTGCAACACACTGTAAACTGTGAAAATGTTCTGCCAAGTTTATCTAGTTATATCGCTGCTGTTATCATCGTGCACAGGTCCAATTACAGCAGCCAGTCTGGAGCGACTGTGGTGGAGTCTGCAGCATTTCAAATGACCTGCAGCTGACTGCGTGCGAAGCAGATGCTCGGCTCAGATAAGAAGAGCTGGCAGATAGATGCATCCAGCTGTTTAAAGAATAGAGAAATCTGTTGTTGTTTTACGGTGACACATTCCTAATGCCAAACATCACACACACAAACCCACACAAATGGACGTAGAGACACACACACACGCGCAGTCTTCATGGACGTTTCTTCGGTGAGAGCTAATCCCTTGCCACTGTCAGCCGTGCTTTCGTCTCCTCCGGAAAGCTCCTTACACAAGCCAAAGCTCATCCTGAGTGTGAAAGAACACACGTACGACCCACACATATATATGCACACACTCAGTCAAACTTAGGGTGGAAGATTGCACGTAACTTTGGCAAATCTTGTCCACCAAGTAAACAACCCAGAGATGTGAATGGATAAATCTCAGTCTCTTTTCCATAAATACTACTGCATCTCCACATTTATCCACACACATATATGCAAGGTATACACACACACAAAACAAATTTCAGCTTGACAGATTGTTCTTAAAGGAAACAGACTTGGTAAAACACTTGTACTCGGGCCATGTACTAGACAACCAGGCCAACCCTGAAGCACACACGCATAGTTCTCATTTATGGGCCCTGATGTCCTCTTATTTCTTTACTTCTGATGCCTTTGAGGTTGTCAGGTTTCTCATTTCTGCTGCAATCTGTGTGCGCCCATGAACTTAGGACTGTGTTTACACTCTCATAACGGAGGAAAAGTGACACTTTAAACAATTTGTAGCACAACATAGCGTGACAGGGGTATCATATGCTATCATATCATATCCCCATAGTGCAGTATGCTATAAAGGCTAAAAAGTAATATATGCTGATGTGGGAGAGAGACGTAGCCTAAAGTGATTCCTGACACACCACTCATGTACCCATATTGTGTTTCACCTGAGTGACTGGTTGAAGGCAGAGGAAGGGAGGTTGATGAGGTGGAACCTTCGGTCTTGTTCTGCTTCCCAGAGGATCGATGCAGCAGCGCAACAGAGCTGGCAAGACTCACTTCCAGTGCCAGTGTTCGCTCTCATAGACTTCAGCATTCAGCATGTGTTTGCAATAAGTCTGAGAGGGCTCAGGGCAGTTGTACAATAAAATTGTTTGGATCTCTCTTGGATGCTACACACACTGCCTATGAGTTGACCCTCCTGCAGGACCTGCTCAGGGTAAATATCCACAATCCAGAGTGCTGCACATTCAAAAACAGAGAATGGCAATTTCTCAGTGCACTTTCTTTGACTTAAATAGATTCCGAAATTTAATGGCTCAAACTAAATGGCTACTGTGCTATTGAACTGCAAAGGAATAACAAATTGAAGGGGAAGGGATGTGTTGGCTCTGTTATGCTGTGAGGGGCATTTTGCTGGCACAGTTTGTGTCCACTTGCCCCCTTAGAAGGAAGGGTCACCGCAGATCAATCCACAGTTGTTCTTTATGATTGTCTTTTTCCTATCATGAAACATTTCCATTCTGATGGCTGTGTACTCTTCCAATATAACAACACCCCTATCAATAGGACACAAGGGGTCACTGAATGATTTGATGAAACTGATGTGAGTCATTAGCTATGGCCTTTGCAGTCACCAGATCTCAACTCAATTACACACCTACAAGAGATCTGGGAACGATACATGAGACTCCACCACCATCCAAACCCCAAATGAAGTAATATATTGAAGAAGAATGGTGTTCATCCCTCCAGTAGTGTTCAAAAGACTTGAAGAATCAATAGCAAGGCCCGTTGAAGCTTTTCTGACAGACACTCAGACACATGAAACATTTTTCCTTTTAGTTTTAAACATATAAACTCCTAAACTACAAGCGAAATACATCATTATCCACAGGAACGCTTCAGTCTCAAATGTCACAATATGTTGTCCCATTTCCAATATACTGCTGCATATATCCTGCTTAAGTTGTCACCAAACCCTCACTGTGTTATGAAACATGTCTCCTCCTTGTGCTGACATCCCTGCGAACAATCCTGAGTAAATTTCATTGCTTGGAAATGTGACTGAACCCCAGCTCTGCACGTATCTCTGCCAGATTCCGTCTACTTCACACCGCTTCCACTTCCTGTAAGCCTGTCTGATAAAGTGAATGAGGGACTTTCTCCCTTCTATCCAGTGACCTATCAGTACTTCCCCTGTAAATCTCCCTGGTACCGCACCCTCAGTCTCTCTCATCCATCATTGCCCTCTGAATCCAAGCTCTCCATCCTCAGAGGTGTAACCCTGCAGCTGTCAGCAATGACGGCTTCACCTCATTGTCCACTCCAAATCCGCTCTATACCTCTTTGGCCCCACTTTTCAGTTCAGATTACAGAGATTTACTCTCTGCTGCAATTTTGTTTTATGTTCTTTTGCTCTTGGCACCTTTCTGCATCCAATACATCCCAGTTCTGTCTGTATTGCTGCATTTCTCCGTGTTCATCTGCCTTTTCTCATCAGTTTTGTCTCAGCCTTTTGCCACCTCTGTACCCTTTTCATTTCTTGTGCCTCTGTCTCAAACATGATGTGTCTTTCCGTCTTTCCGCATCCCTCTTCCCATCTGTCTCGCGGTGTCTGTGGTGCACGCCGTCTCTCTTGTCATTCTTGCTTACTCTCTCGTTCTCGCTCATAAACATGACTCTTTCAGTGTGTCTGCCCTCTTTTCCGCTTTGCAACACTAAAACTGACAGAGTGAGCGAGTTATGAGCCACCCTTTTTTTTTCTGCAGGATTTACAGTCTCTATGCAGAGATATTATGCCACCCAACAATCACACTTTTTAGGAGTTTAGCTGACACTCTTATCTAGACTGACTGGAGTGAGTGAAAAGCTGTGTTACGGCTTCACTAAGTTGCTTGGTGGCATGTAACTGTTAATGAACATTGACTTCTACGGTTACTTGTGGGACATTTAGCTGATGAAAAACACATTTTCCTCATAATCAACATTTCTTTTGAAATATAATAATGCAATTACTAATAGTACTTTCCAGAATTGGCACCTGCAAAATGTCTATCTCTCTGTCAAAGAAAATGCACATCACCTCAGTGTTTGTGCACTAAATCAAGTAACCTTTCAGTTCCGTTTGATATTTTACTTGTGTACTGATGTGAGCCTCTGCAGTATCTCTGCACCTCAGCAAATCACACTGAAGCTCTCTGAAAGGACAGATAGCACTTTGGGTAAGAGAAAAATGAGGTTGTCTGGTGGAATTGGGGTAAAGCCTTTGAGCAAACGTGTTGTTTTCAGCCTCATCTGCACCTTTAGCATCAGCCACTTGCATCAAGAATTGTGCCTTTGCATTTAGAATACGTCTCTTAACAATTAATTTAGGCAATTACTAGTTTTACACAGTTTGTTAAAACTAAATTAAATGTATTTTGCTTATTTGTACACAATCACTCTGGAAATTACCAATATAGTTAAACGCCTTTCAGACATGCAGGTCTTTCAACTAATCTGATGGCATCTAAAAGAGCACCTAGCTCACAGTTCTGTAAAAGTCACGACAGCAATTTTACGAGTTTGATCCTGGAGACATTTCCATATCACATTCAAGATGGCAAAAGCGTGATATGCATGTTGTCCCATTAATAGAAAAATACACAAATGACATATGCTGATTTGTGCAAAGTGATTTGAGGAAAGGTTTTCCACATATCAGTTCAAAAACATCAGAGAGCAGTAAGTCACAGTTTACTGTCAAAATCACAAAACACCATGTCTTTCAGTTTGCCCTTAAGTTTCACGGTTACAAACTGAACTTTACTGCAATGAAGACAGAATATAAGAGGTCTTAATAATGAGACTCGCCAATAATCGATTTAATCTGGTTTTTGATAAAACATCAACAAGAGCTGAGGTTTGGTTTGTTGTTTCCAGCTGTTTAGAGGAGCTGTCTCTCCAATTTATTAAACACAAACGGCATCAAACAGCAGCATGATCCATATGAGGGTCTCCAAAGAGAGAGTTGTATGCATTTATGCAAAAGAAACAGCATTGCTAACTTCAGCAATTGGTTTAGATTTTTATCAATTATAGATTTTTGTTTATAAATTTACTATTATGCAGTATACACCACTTCATCATTGAGGAGGCAAGCGATGCTGTGTATCCCATGTTTGAAAAGGGCTTTAGAACAGTGAAATACACTGCAGACAAGAGAAAACTGTAATTAGTGTCTCTATATATACCACACGCTTCATAATCTGTGTAGATACCAAGCCATGCTCAATGTTTTCCATAATAAATAATAGAAATCGGAATATAGTGTCCAGTGAGTCGAAAGTTTTGGAATTTACCCATTGGCTCGAAGAAAATCTATCCTATTATTTACTTTCTGTTTTTGTCTCTTCCTTCTTCACTCTTTGCCTCTCTCATCCTTGTTATCGCTGTTGTTTTTCTCACTACACCCACCACTCTCTGTCTGAGAGTTAACATGTTTGCTGAAGTTTGGTGTGTGTGGCCCAGACATGTTATGCTCTGGGGTGGTTAAAAACCGTAATTTGAGTTCCCTCCACCTTCTAAAAGAAGACAAAAAGGAAGAGAGAAAATCTGTGAAAACAAAATTATATCCTCAGGCACCTTTTTAGCTGACAGATACTCTATTTGCAGCATGCCCAGTTTCCATTAGATTGCCATAAATACAGAGAGACACATACATGCACAGACACACAGCGCTCCTCTGCCTATAGCCACGCTCGCAGCTATCTCATGGTAAATGCATGAAATGTAACTGTTCCATATCGCAGTCTCTTGCTGCTGATGGATATAATTCCCTGCACATTGGCTGTAATTACATTTTCTAAAATCGGTAATGAAAATGACCAAACCCCATTGTGCAATAGTCATTTCTATACAGAATAACTCTGCATTATTGCCATCGTATTACTGCAGTCTGCTCCATAGTGGTCCTGCTCAGTGTGACCATCGGCTTTTCTCCCTGTTTCCTTGTCCATCAGAAAACAAGGAGGTTGCACCTAAAGTTGTATAAATTCTTCAGCTACAATTGACACAACACTAAAGTTTCTTAAAACTCAGCTTTAGACCCAGCTTCAGACTTCAATATATTTGCACAAAAATAGCCAGTACTGAAAGACGTATAGCGTCAGGACTGAAAATCTGCATCAGATACTTGAACAACTAATCATTTTGTCCTGTGTAGTATATTGTATTTGACATCCTGACAAAAAGACTAGCATGTCAGATTTTTTTTACCGTCTCTCCTGTTGTGTGAGATATCCCGTAACATGTTCTGTGACATTTCTAAGAGCGCTCCTCCTCACAACACGGTAAAGTACAGCATAGCCTGAAGGATGTGGAACCCATACTGTTCTTTTGGTGCAACCCACAACTGGATCCCCAGTCATGTTTTGTTTCATTTTCTTAAGCTTTTCCAAGCACATGACAGCCAGTGTCATTCATATCATTGTCTGTTTCCATTGTTGTTTCAAGTAGTCCTCCTTTCCAAAAACGGGTTAGAAAAGACGGCAAACGATGACTGGTTGGTGACTAATGTGTAGGAAACACAATGCCCATCTTATCAGACATGATTATTTCTTGATTTGAACCTCGCAGAAAAGTGTTTGTGCCATGTTTACCTTGATAGTCTCAGTGGTTTCCATGAATTGTACAAATTGGTATAAGTTGGGACACTTTTGGAGATGGTGTGGTTCTTGTTTGTATGAAAAGTATTGAAAGAAAAGACCTTGAGAGAGAAATTCACAGTCTGCTTACTTTCACACCTCGAGGCCTGTTGCTGCATGAAGTTATTGTCCGACTGTTTCAGAAATGTACACACTGTTTCTTTCCAGGGATCCACCCATCCATCCATCCACTATACTTACTTATTCTGGTGCTTGGAGCCCTGGAGATGTGCATGGTACTGCTCGATGGAGTTGAGGACCACACTGCAGACACTGCAAGAGTAACTACTGCGCAGCCCTGGAGAGACATAAACACACAACCACACAGGTACATCGGTTATTGTCGGGACATTTTCAATAAGTACGGCTCATAAAAATCCTTAAAAATGATCATAATCTGGATCACTAGCAAGTATCAGTGAGGCAAACATGAGCAACAATTAAAATCTGAACTGACACTAAGTAAACAGTGTAAAGAGCAGGGTAATTTTCCTAATTAGAGTGTTTCTGGGAAGAGATTTGATTAGACTAATCATTAGCAGAAAACTAGCTACATTTTTAGATCCTTCGATCAGTGCCTTCTTCTTTCTAGTTTCTGTGTGTGTGTGAGTGCCTTTTTCAACTTGAACTTGAGCAGGGTTCAACCGAAGAATTAGGACACTAGGAATTTGAAAAAAAGAGCAGAGCAGTAGGTCGTGTTCGAGGCTAATATAGAGTATGACTGTGCCGCGCGTGCACATTTTCATTGTGTTGGTGAATGCATGCTTGAGATGGTGCGCCTCAGACACAGATGTTAACTAATTAGAGGGTTTGCAGGTGGTCGAAATGAACACCCAAAAATAGATAGATGAGCACGGAGATACTGATGGAGTGGGAGTAGGGGGGTGGTGGTGGAAGAGAGAGAGATTTGGAATGCGGGGATGTGGGGATTAGGTAGACGGAACGAGTGAAAAGAGGAAATTTCCAGAGAAAAATACGATGCGTATTAAAAGATGAAGCAGACAAGATGGATAATGAGTTATGGCGCCGCAGCGGTGATGCAAAATGCATGCTGCCATTTAATGACCACGGGAGAAAAATGATGTGTGCCCACCCAACAAAACACAACATCTTCTTCCACATGTGGTAGCTACAGCATGGCAGCGCTGGGTTTCAAATCTTTCTTTCATGAGGGAAGGGGAAGCAGAGGAAATGCTCTCTGTGGCGATGAGGATAGGGCAATCAGCAACATGACATAATTGGCTGTGTATCTCTGTCAGAGATACAGTGAGATGCTATTTTTGTTTTTGCACATACTGCAGAGCCGTTGCTGCAGAACTTTGCTCAGATCACAGATGATCAGCCTTGACACTTTAGGGTTGCATGACACACCATTGAAAAACTAATTATTTGAAGCATTTACCTCTCAGCTTGTCTGTGCTCCTTCTCCTTGTCTGTCTTTTTTGTCCATTTAAGTGTCTCATTTTAGGTGTTTGTTGCAACTGAAATTGGGTGTGCTCGCTGGGTGTGGGTGCCCTTTTCGCTGCCGTCATTACTGTCCTTGAGATTTATGACTTGTCTGTGTATTCCATCACCTTTTGACCTTCTGTGGTGGTAATTGGTGAAGTGTGTTGGGAGATGAAGTTGTAATATAGTTAGGAGTGTGGGGAGGTCATTTAGACCAGGCTAGAGCTGCATAATGTGGCATATCTACTCCCAGTGTGCCTCAAGAGTCGCTCTGTCTGTTTCAGGGGTGATTAAGGACAAGCAGCCATTTACAAGAAAGCCACGACTGAATTAGTTGCCTGGAGTAAGCACTGCCATGGCTTAAATGTTGATATTTTGCATCTATTTGGAGCTAATAACTAAGTCTGCATGTGTGAAAGGAACAAAAAAAGAAAGAAAGATGGTACATCTTTTTCTGCCAAAATGTCTTTACTTCTGTTCTCTCTAAATGAAAAGGCTATTAATTGGAGAAGAGATAATTTGGAAAAGAAAGAAACGATAAGTCTCTCTAATTCTACTTTCCTTTCTCTTCCCGGTAATTCTATACTGCTGCAAGGATTACATAGAGAAGTCTATTCTTGTATATACGATTAAGTGCGTGTGTGTGTGTGTGTGTGTGTGTGTGTGTGTGTGTGTGTGTGTGTGTGTGTGCGCTGACAAAGGCAGCTTCCCTGCTTTTAGACTGATTGATGTCACCTCCACACTGCCTGGCTGAGGAGCGCTGATTTAAAATATGCTGCAGTTTCTGACAGTGCCAGTCGTCTGTGCACTCACACACCACACACACTTAAACATATACAGATATACACATGCATAGATACTGTGTTTTGATTAATAAAGCAGTTTTGGCATAAGACCACGCCGTGCCCTAATCCATGTTAATTACGTGCAGGGAAAGTGTGTGTGCAGCACGAGTGACAGCATGCAGCTCAGGGTTTTTTGTTTTTTTTTCTTTTTGGGAGCATGAGCAGTATTTGTGAGGGTGTTCTAAGCCTTGTTAATTACACAAGAAGATATGCCAGGGAGAGAGAAAAGAGGGGGTGAGATGAGCTAAGGCAGTGGGTGTGGAGCTGTTTGTGGCTGTCCTTTAATGTACAGAGCCTTCTGGCATTGTTGGCACCACTGCTTTGGAGGCGACTAAATGCTTGTCAGAAAAGTAATAAGCCACATTTTGTGCTCGGAAAATAGTGAAAACGATGTTCATTTCAAGAGCCTTGTTGCCGAGGAATTCAACATCCTCTTGCTGTTGCACTGAATGATATATTTTAACTTTGGCTTTTTCACTTTGCCTCAGCTCCAGTAACATTAACGGCCCATTTGAAGCATGATATTTGTAGCTTGTGCCATTGGGATGCTCTGCCAAGCTCAGACTGCAGCTCCTTTCATTTGTGAGTCTCGAAAGGATTTCAGGTGGTAAGCACTGACAATCTAGTGTTGTGTGAACACTGTCGATTTTGAAACACAGGAGGAGGAAATGAGCCTTAAGTACACTCTATCGCCAATGAAAGTGAAATTACATATGGATAATTTCAAGGTAGAATTTCCTCTATTTCCTCTCCTCTGTCCTATGGGGCAGAAGACTGCAACTGAGAGTCTAACTGAAAGGTATTCATCTGTAATTTTATTCATATGCTGGTCGAATATTAGTTTATGGAGCTCTTACTACCCCAGAGCCTTTGTGCTGTGGCACACCATTAGTTTACCATGTGCTTTGCAAGATAAAAAATGAACTGAATCCAAAACGGAGCCCATTGAGATGCAATCAAAACCAACAGTCTACAGCACAGGCTTGACGGTGCATCTCAAAGGAATATACCACAAATACTATAGCAGAGAGGGGTTCGGCAATGGGAAGAGTCAGCTTAAATCCAAGTGGAATTTTACCAACAAACTTTGAAGTACTTACAGAGATTCTAATTAGTTTTGCAGCCAACGTGACAGTAATTGGGAAGACCATCTGTTTTAGGCTTTTTTAACCATACATAGTAAAATACTTTGTGAAGTATTGCTTTGAAATAAAATGACCACATTCTTTTCCATTTTTCCAGTTTCTGCTGCAGCTCATTAGTCTGTGTCTGCTTAATTGTACCCAACTACTACTTCTTTAAGCTGGAGAATGTATGAAGTTAATGGGTTTTGGGATGCATACCAGAACCTTCCAATAAAACTAAACCTAACTTTAGGATATAATATAAACTATTCAATAAAATATGGCCGAATTGTGTGTTTCGCCACAATTAAAAATTTATTTCCTGCATGAACAAGCTGTAAACACAACACTGACACATCGGTGATCAATGTATAGTTAATATGGCAAACGTGAGCAAACAGTTGCCTTTTTACACCTCTAGTAGAAGCCAAGCTGCCATTTGTTACATATAGAGTCACCTTTCTAATAGTTTGATGAATGTAAGTCCAATATTTTCTCCATTTTTTTGCATTCAGTCGTTTAGCTGTGTTTTTGGTCTCTCCACTAACTCCTGAGGGAAATCTCTGGCTCTTTAGCTGCTAAATCACCAGGGAGATGCTGACACTCAGTCTAATATCTGCTACTGGACAGGTAGTCGGTTCATCGCACAGATTGAGGTGCAAACAGATGCCTGCTGCTGCTGGAAGTAACACTGACGAGACTGAGCGGTGAGAAAGTAGCAAAAAAAACCTCCAAAAACTTGAGTTACAGACTGTTTAAATGAAAACTATGAGCTGAAAATGCTAAAATGCTGGCGCTGAGAGGAACTGCAGAGTGATTGTTCTCTGCGGGTGCATCATATTTCACATTATGCAATCATTTGTGTGATTATTTTGGCTTTAAATAAGACCTTTGTCAATAGTTAGCAGCATTTTTGACATAAATCAGGAAATATATGATCAAAGAATCCAAAAACAAGCCCAAAGTTTAGATGCAGTGCGTAACACTTACTTCTTCGGTACTGCCTGTAGTGTCAACGTGGGGCCACAATGCCTCCAGTATATCAAAGTTATGTGTGAATGTATGTAATTTTGATGTGCCACTGTGTCACACTGTATTGTCTCGTGGGAGGGGAGGTCAGCTCTGTCTGCCAACTCAGGCACAGTCATCAATTACACACAATTTTCTCTCTGCTTTAGTACTTCACCCTCTCTCGGGTCTTCACACACAAACCGGCACGCACTTACGGAGACGCACACACTCCGGGCCCAGACGCTTATCTCACTGCTTCTAATTCTCCACTGAGTCTCCGGAGAGCAGAGACAATGCGCTGCCTCTGTCTTGAGGGGCTTCTACCCCTGTCGTGATTTATGTAAAGACACAGCCGAGTCGGCCGGGCTCCTTCCCCCGTCAGCAGACACCCCCACTGCAACTCCCTCGGCCACCTCTGTAATCCATCTCCAAGGGTTTTGTCTGGCACCTAGTTGTGGGAACATCACGACTTTCTCCCCTGTGCCCCGTCTGCGCAATTACACCAGAAATTTCAAGAGTAAGAAACGGTGTCCATATAACTGTCATGGGGATTTCGGGATGTGTTTTGGTCGTGGGCACGGTGGGATAAGAAAGAATATACAAGTCCAAGTAAAAGTCAGCGTCATCAATAGGACACAGCCATCCAAAATACAATAGGCGGATTCTGTAGCTATAGTTTGGAGAGGGGATATCGGTGTGTACATAATTCACCTGTGCCTTGTGGGGAGCTAATGAGGATGACAGATGAGACATGTCGGCAGATCCAAACCTCGGGTGGTGCACACACCGACAGTTACTCACAAACATCCACAACAACAACCAACAAAAGGACAAAATAGAGTACAGCAGCAGGGAGAGGGTGGGAACAAGATAAACAGAAATGTAAAGAGAAAATGGTTCCACAAAGGGAAAAGGAGGGGACAGGAGGACAGAGACGGATCTGTGCTTGGCTCAGACTGAATTCCTCATTTCTCCCCCCTCCCCTCTGTGTTTCTCTTCGCTCAGCTGCCGCCTCACTTTCGACCCTCCCTATGAGATTACACTCAACACACCTGTGACTTCACACCTGAAGTGGTGACAAAAGCCAATCGGATGTGAGAATCTTGCACCAACGGAAATGTGTCTGAGGAACAAACGAGTCCTGACAATAGAGCCGTACTGTGATGAACAAAGTGTTTGAGACTAAAGGCACTGGAACAAACACTTGATTGATGGCACGTATAATAGACCACGTCAGTGCCGAGCTCACTTAGAAATCTAAGACCAGTTCATCGCATCCGAAAAGACGTAATAGATTTTGCAGTGGAGCATCTATCTTTACCAAGTGCATGTACGTCAGATTAAGCACAAGGAACATTTCTATTTTTAAATCTGCGTTTTCAGATGTTTTCTGTAGCCACATGGTGAGATTTGGAGTCAAAATCTCACCAAAAATAATAACAAAAACACTCGAGTCTGTGGGATCTGGGTCACAGTGTGGATGGAGAACGATATCTAACATGACACCACTTAAAGCCTCTGAGCCTGTGGAGGCGGCAACATGACTCATGCTTTTAATATGATTGGCTTCTTGAGATGATGGTTTGTGTCATGGCACCTGGAGCACGCAGCGAATGGCACGGCTTGGGCTCTCCGAGGATTCGCATGTGTTCGGCAGAATCTGTGTGCTGAGCGCTACGCAATATGAGTGCTTCAAATTTGTATATGTGTGCCGTAGAGGTGTTGCGAGGCACTAGTGTGCATTCTGGGCTGCGTGCTGCAGTAGGATGACGATATCACTCATAAGAACCAGAAAAGGAAAAGCAGTTTCTTTGCCAAATATTATTCAGAATTTCATTCGGATATGCTTCTGGCAGAAATGTGTGTGTGAGGATGTGAATCAGTGTCTCCTTACTGCTGCATTGATGTATGAAAGTGTTTGTGTGCAAGAGGGAGAGATAAATAGAAGGACTCATACTTCAACCCTTAGCACAAATATTAGTGTGTAATGTGGTGTTATTTAGCTGTCTTAGCCTCAGACTTCTCCCCTGTGCGGTGCATTATTCGTTCAGTATGTTACATGTTCCATGTCGGCAGAGGTCCTACAACTTCTTCTATTTTATAGATTTCAATGCTAGCTCTAACAAGAGCTGTAGTATCAGACGTCTGTGACCTCAGACAACAACATGGAAAGTTAGACCGAGGACAGCATAAGGAATAAGATGTGCCAAAATTTCACTGAGATTTACAGATATTTATGGAGCGACAAATATTCATTTGGGATGACGGATGATCTCTTAACATTAGTTCCCCAGTAGACACTTTGGAGTACTTGAATGGTTTAACATTACATTTCCATGAGCCTAGTGCATATGTAGATGGGTACTGTTTAAAACTGGGATGGTTTGAAAAACTAAAAAAAATCCTGTCCATGTAAAAACCCAAGAACACAGCTGAAGATAAAGCCCTAACTGTAAAGTCACGTCACCCAGCAAGAGGCCTAAAAGACGGTTTGGTAGGCTATTAACAGGAAGTGGGGAGTCAAATGTGGATTGATTCAGACACTCCTGTCCCTCAATACTGGGGAAGAGTAACTTAATTCATGTTTAAACATAAATAATCTTGTTAGTAAGGTTAACACCGGCACAATTCTGGGCTCTTCTACCACTGCGCAAAATTGCCACATGTAAGCAAAGGAAATAATGACACGTTCTGAGCCAAAAACTTAGACATCAATAAACTGAGATTCAATGTATCTTCACCCTGAAAGAGTTTGCCCAAAGGTCCATCTTGAGTCATGCTTAAAAAAACCATGCATGTGTGGACATAGGCTTTAGTCCCCAATGCCCTGCTGGCATCAAGATCAAAACACTGACTCCTACTGTTACAATGATGCTCAATGGTGGCATTTTGTTGAACCCACACTACTTGGTCGTGTTTCCGACCCCACACCACAGTTTATAACGTATGCTTTCTAAAATATATTTGCAGCCTGCAAGACCCAGCTGAGATATCTGGAGGATCTCAGTTGAGTAATGTTCTCTGACTTGACCAAGCTTCCTCAAAGCCACAGAGGACATAATAGAGCTATTTTCATTTTCTGGCTTCACACGCAGCATTTGCCACATAAGTGCCTCAGATACCTATTTAATTCAGGAGAGTCGGTATATGATATTTTTTTTAATCTCACATATGATTGATTATGATGACTCTCCTGCAGAACTATAAATCTTTAGAATTCCGCATCTAAATGTAAAGGTTATTAAAGGAGGGTATTCCACACATTTGGGGGCCATTATTTTTTTACAGGATAAACAGTAGAGGAGGCCTTGATTTATGACGAGAGCTCTGGACTAATTTAGTGTAAACGCATGTGCCTTTAAGGGTACAGCAGAATAGGTAATCATTCATATAGAGGCCATGTTTTCTGTCCAGCTGTATAATGGATATGATATTTAGAGTAACTGGTGCTAATTTTGTCTGTGAATAGCTGGTGTGGCTTACCTCAGTATAACATCTGTGAAATGCACACCACACTGAAAGGCATATGAACATTTCAGACGTCCACCCTCACTGCCACAGATCTCGCAAGTGATCTCCCACTTATCGTCTTTCCTCGTACAAAGTGGTAACACCCCTGTTACCCTTCATTTGCCACTTGTGTTGGGCTCGGGTCCAAGAGGCTGACCTGTGCTCTCCGTGGCATCCAGACTGCCTGCTAGCTGCTCCAGGAGGCGTGCCCTGGCTGCGTTCCTGCGGTGTTTCTTGCCTTCGTAGTGCTGCTGAGCCATCAGGGGGTTGTTGAACCAGGCTCCACACAGGCAGCAATACTTTCCTGCCTCTCTCCCTCCGTTTCCACTGACCACCGCCATGGGCCAGGGTAGGGCCGCGGGAGGAGGGGGGCAGGCAGCGGGGTCTGCGGGCAGCGGAGTGGAAGGAGAGGAATCTGGGGGAGGGAGGGAACAGAGAGGAGTTAGGGATAAAGAGTGAGAGGTGAAGGATTTCAGGAGTAGAAAGAGAGGACAGGAGAGGAGAGGAGAGTGAAAGACGGTATTAAAAAGTATTTAAATGCAAATGGAGCTATAATGCAAAAATTACATGAAATGAAAATATTTTCATGAAATTACATTACCATTAAAATGCGGCTCATTCACATTGGCACAGATGCTCGTACTCTCACAGACAGATGGAATCTCACATGCTCACGTTTGCACATTTACATTTTAAAAGTTCTGGTTTTGGGTTGTGCTGATCAAGACTGAGAGCAAAGAGCAAAAAGATTGCTTTAGGCTACATCTGTGGAACATAGAGGAGGGTCGGGAGGAGGCCATCTGCACTCCAGGGCCCTGTGTGCAAATGCTGGCTTTCTGTTCACATCTACTGCACTTCTAAACCTTCCAGTTTCATCTTTTTCGAACCGCATGTGTCCGTCCATCCTCCTCTCCTCTCCTCTCCTCTCCTCTCCTCTCCTCTCCTCTCCTCTCCTCTCCTCTCCTCTCCTCTCCTCTCCTCTCCTCTCCTCTCCTCTCCTCTCCTCTCCGTCAGGCAATGAAAAAGGAAAAAAATGGAAATGGCAGTCTTCCAGGTGACCTGCTAGTCATGACATGGCACTGGTTACCATGGTGATTGCCCATTAATAGCCAACGGGCACTGACATGTCCGCAGGACGCGATCGTGGTTCACGCAGGGAGGACTGCGTTTGTGTGTCTGTGTGTGCATGTGGGTGTTTGGGTGGCCGACTGAATGTGTAATCTTCGCTTGAGAAAATGTGTGAGGTCTTCGGTCTTTGTGTACGTGCGTGCATGAATGAAGCTCGAGAATAGTTTGCTTGCGTAAGGTACAGTACGTGTACCAAAAAGTCACCCTGAGGCGGGGGTAGGGGGGTTAGATTCGCAGCCAAATTATGTGAGAAAGCTTATAATGCCAGATGGCACGTCCAAATGTGCCGATTCGCCGTCCACAATGTGTCAATGACTCTAGAGTTATACTGACTGTGAGCACACAGCCACAATACCGCACGTTTAGGCATTTTACATGACAAACAAAAGCCCACTCACAAATGCCTTGAAAGCCCCAATGAGTCATATCACTTCTTTCACATCAGCCATCAGCTCACTGATAACAAATGAAGAGCATGCATGAATTGTTGACCAGTGACCATGAGTGTGAGGCGTGCTAATTTATAAGTGTTTTTAATGTGTGGGCCTGTGTTGACTTGACTCGAGCCCTGCGATCCGATTGGCTGCCTATACCTTGATGTGTCTTCAGGCTCTGTTCACATAGTTACTGTATCTATGGCTGTGTCTCTGCTCATCTCACCAACCACACCCACTCACATTCCCTTCGCTCTTGTTTGCCTCGCCACACCATTGTCTCACTTACACCGCTCAACCCAGTAACTCTTGTAATGTCATTTCATTTCTTTTGCTATTAATCTCAGAGAAAAGGCCGTCCTCTAATCTCTGGTGCAACATTCGTGCGCGTTTGTGTGTGCGCCTGAGTGAGGCTCCTCGGCTCTGACAGCTCGGTGGAACAGCACGTGCTAAGCAGCAACAGGGAGAGATCTTGCAATGTATTTTCGCCTCTCCATCCTTTGTTTTCCCACCATTTCTCCTCTCCTGACTGTGATCTCTGCACACTGGAGCAGAAGTAAGTCTTTTTCACGGAGTGGGGCACCGGGAGTGTGTGTGATGGAGTGTGTGTAGGAGGAGGAGGTGCTGGCTTGAAGTGTGTGGGGATGTGATGTGCATAGCGGAGGGAACACAGGTACGTTCTCTGCTCTCCACCTCTCAAGGGTTTCTCCATCACACGTGGCCCTCGCTTTCTCTTTCCATGCTGTGTGCTTTCTGTGTGTGTGTGTGTGTGTGTGTGTGTGTGTGTGTGTGTGAGTGTGTGTGTGCATATTTGTGGTTCTGTATGTATGTTAGTGTCCATGTGTCCTGCAAGTTAATGTCACGAATGTATAAAAGTGCATGCATCAGTCATCTTGTTTATGCACGTTTTTGATGATTGTGTGTGCATGTGTGTGTGTGTGTTTCTTTGCCCGTGCGCGCCCAAGCCTGTCAGCTTGGCTGTGCATCTTCAGTGGAGCGCTCATCTCAGAGTGATCATGAAGGGTACTTTTGACTTTAATCTCTCCTGAAATCCTCTTCTTCTCTCCCAGGTCACTCTTCTTCTGTTCTTGTGCTTGTTCTCTTGTTTCTTTTCCTCCAGGTCCCACTGTCACAAAACCACAGAAACTCGCACCGCAGCGGCTGTACGGAAGTGACACTTTTCCAAAGTAGGCCAAAGTTTAGCAAAAGTCACTCAGGGGCTTGATTATAACACATTTGTAGCGATTGTGCATTTATAGCTGTGTGAATTTTCCCTTTGAATCCAATTTGAATCACATTATGTAAAGCTCCCCTGAAGACAACTCACCACCACAAACTCCAACAAAAAACAAAACAAACACTAAGCTTAAGCAATCAGCAGCACACACAAAAATCAACTGGTGGATGTCTTGATCTGGAAAGGATATTTTATTATTAATCATAAGACTTATAAATTAAAGGCTGTCTGTGTGCTGCACCTTCAAAGTTGTACTTCTTTGGCCTCTGGCATGTTAGCATTTTCAGACATTCCCACTGATTCTCAGGCTAGAAGTTTTGACTGAACCATGACTAAAGCTTTCCAAATCCACTTCAGATAAAAACATGTGCTTTGAACTAAAAATAGTTCTCAGTTCAGTGATACATGTCACAAAAAAATGGATGGCGCAAGTGAGTGTGCGCAAGCAGAGGTGAGAGCTAAGTGAGTTATCTTAGTCTTTAGTAACGACAGGCTCTGTGTGCAAACATCGAAATCTGATACAGGTATTGATTAGCTACAACTGAAACTGTTGATCGCCATAGCACTGGTTTATAGTCAGAAGATTGATGGGTTGCTTTCATGTCTGACCTGAAGAAAGACAGATGGAGACCAACGCACTCAAAAAATCTGTTTAATACTCTATTCTCCTTGCTTCTCAAAGCTCAGCTGGCACTCAGAAGCACTGCACCTCATGTACTATAAGATACATGGATCCAACATGGCAAAGTTTGAGGGAGTGAGTTTCATCTGGTTGCAAGAATGTAAGATACCTGCGTTTGTAGGGCTGGCCATGGCTGTGGGTAGGGTGGGTGGCTCCCCCAGCACCAGACGGACTCTCTTGGCATGGGTTTTGCCCTGATAGTGGGACTGGGCCACAATGGCGGAGGTGAAGAACATGTTACACAAGGTACAGCACTTGTTTCTGTCCACTTCTGTCTCTGCACAGTCCTACAGGAGAAAAAGAGGGAACGATGGTAAAAGAGAGTGTTGGAGGGGTGAAGGGAAGTGTTATGAGGGAAAAATAAATCACAGGGAGAGGAGAGGGTAAGGGAGGTGAAAAGGCAAAAAGACTGGTGAAGGAAGGGATGATGTGAAAAGAGAGGGAAGGAGAGGTGAATGTGGAAAAAAGAGGAGAGGCGGGGGAATGGAAAGATGTATATTTTTCACTGGGCTTGCTTTCTCTTACACACACTCACACAAACACACACACAAAGGCAAAGAGAGGGCTGATCAAATATTCATCTGTCTCTCTGGGCAGAGATTGTGGCTTGGTCCTTTCACCGCTGTTGGTTCATTACTAATGATGAGGGGGAGATGTTCCCGATGGGAGAGAGGCAGTACAAACAAAAAGACCAACCACTTGATTGACGCAAATGTACAAACACACAGTCTTTATAGGAAATTGACATACATTCATATCCTGGAGACTTACCCTGAACATCACTGTAATTACTACTCTCCTAACCCTCACCCTCACCCTTGACCCTAACCTTAACACAAAGCTGGCCCTCAGTCTAACCTTAGACCAAGTCCTCATTTCTAAAAGGAAATGATTTATGTGATTGGGGGTTGCTGTATGTCCCCAAAGGGAAGGTGGGTCCACACAGTGTGATTGTGCAGACAGATTTACGTGCCCAGGACACAGCTAGGACACACACACATGCTGTGGAGACATCCATTGATACTTTCCTTTTCCTTGAAACCTAAACTCAGACTGAAAAAGTAGTTTTTACCCATGGGAACCTTTAGGTGCGTCTCTGTTGGTCAGTGTGTGCAGTAAGTCCTCATTAGGATAAAGGGACATGAAATACACATACACATACGCATGCACATGCACACACACAAAGTTCAAGCAATATTCCACTTTCTCTTTAGCATTTTCTTCATGTTTGTTGTTCAGAATAAAGAGAAAATAAAATATTCAGTAAGCCGCATCTCAGGAAAATACAGACATCCAGTATTTTTTTTTTAATTATCCAAAACTGGAACTCATAATTGATCCTCTGGGAACTAAATGTTGAAATCTGTCTCATGTAGGTTGTAAAGAAATGAATCAAAGCTGTGTTGATGTTTCCAGAACAGGCAAAGTCTGTACACCAGTCAGTGTGTTTGTTTTGTTCTGGTTTTCATAATTTTAGCTAAGCTAGCTCCAGTGAAAGTACATTTAAATGCTATGTAGAAATCAATAACATAGTTTGTGAATGCCATTTTCTGTTTCAAAAAATATTTTCTGAGTTAAGTGTAGAGAACCTAAAGGTCCCATATTGTGCCACTTTTCAGAAAATTTATGAATGTCTCACATGTCCCCTGAATGTGTCTTTCTGTTTTCAGTTCAAAATGCTGCAAAGATGGTTCATTGTACATTGACTGTAGAGCCACTGGCTTTACCCTTCATCTAAACTGGCTGTTTCACTGTTGGACGTTCAGAAAGCCACTGAGCTGCTCTCCATGCCCCCTCCAGGAAGAAATCTCTCTCTGCGATTGATAGCAAGGACAAAAACAGTTGACCACGGCAGTGAACACTGACATAAATGAGTATTTGAGACAAAGTCTTTCTCTCTCTTCTAACTTTGTCCCTAAGCTATCACTTTATAGGGAAATATTGCTGAATTCACAGCACAGCCGCTGTTTTTAACTCTTGTACATGGTCAGTTAATCAGTCTACGTTCATACTTAAGTTATATATATATATATATATATATATATATATATAT
Organism: Acanthochromis polyacanthus; assembly: GCF_021347895.1. Classification (NCBI taxonomy): domain Eukaryota; kingdom Metazoa; phylum Chordata; class Actinopteri; family Pomacentridae; genus Acanthochromis; species Acanthochromis polyacanthus. The sequence continues at coordinate 10,946,762 of NC_067127.1, forward strand.
ATATATAACAGACAATAGAAAAATGCAGTAACTCAACAAGTTGTCGTTTATTCTTTCTATTTTATATTTTGTACATCATATTATACTTTGAGTATAATGTCATTGTGAATACAATTTCCGCAGAGTTCTGACCTATGGGCACACAATCAAAGCTAATGATAATGTTAGCTACATTAGCCACACTAACGCTATGCGCTATGCTATTGTTGTGGTTTCACTGCCATCAAAGATAAATGAAATCCGCTGGATCTTCAGGTTTTCAGAGCCCTGACCTCTGAGCATTCGATCAAAGAAGAAATAAATATCCTCATATCTTAACAGCTTTTCTTTTTTCTTTTTCACGGCCAAGTTTCCAACAAAAACAAACACAATAAAAATGGATTTTCACCATGGGGCACCTTTAACTGACCTGCACAAAGCCATTTTCTAAATTCCACCCAAATCTTTGGGGTGAACTGAGACAGACTATGAGCGAATCATTCAGTATCAACCCCTGACCTCACTAATGCTTTTGCAGAAAAAAGAAAGCAAATCTTTGCAGTCAGATTAGAAAAGTTTGCGGACAATCGAAAGAAGTGGCAACTGATACAGCAGCATACTAATATTACGGTGTATGTATTACATGTGTATGTTCCACCTGCAAACATACATGAATTAAATTGGCAAAAGTGTTTTGCATGTCGATCGATGCTTCAGTGTTTTATCTCTGTTTACAATGTCTTTCTTTCTTTCTTTCTTTCTTTACACCAGCGCTCTTTAATCCAGGTGTCAATTCGAGCTGGAGGAAAGAAACCTCAGTCTCGGCAAGAGAGTACAATAATAGAAAGGTGTCTGAAACACCATATCTGAGTGTGTGGGTGCATCATACTGTGCGTCCCAGTGGATGCACGTGTGTGTGTGTGTGTATATATGTGTGTGTGTGTGTGTGTGTGTGTGTTATGTCAACCCTGGTTAGCATCAGGGGCAGCGAATGTGAGAGTTAAGGACACCTTTACCTTCGAGGCTTAGCTTTGTCTCTCAGCTGTCCCATCTCTCTTTTTCACTCTTCTTCTTCTTTCTCTCCTTTCCTCGATCCTTCTCTCCTCCTCTTGCTTTTTGTCTCCATGCCTTTCATCCACTCTCAGCCTCTCTCTCTCTCTCGCTCTCCTCTTTCCCTGCATCCTCCCTCCCCCCTCTGGGCACCAGTCTCAGTGACTCTGTGTGTTGTGGGATGAAATATTTATCTGTATTGGCAGGCCCTCGCCACCTCCTCTCCTCCTCGCCCTCTCCCGCCTCGCTTCCTCGCCTCCCCCGTGTCTGTCCCCGCTGTGATCACGTTAAAGGCTTGCTATGAACTGTCCCAGACCTCCCCCCTCCATCACCATTAGCAACTCAGTTTCTTTTTTTCCCAGTTGGGTGTGAATTCATTTCTCTGTGCTTTATTAGCGCATGCAGCATTGTCTTGTGCATAATTGCTGCTACTGTGCGTGTGTTTGTATGTAAAAACAGCTTCTCTAAATTTATCCCATGATCTTTATTCATGATGGTAGCATGGGAAACACAGAAGAGCCCATTAGGACAAGTCTCTTCTCTTCTCTTCTCTTCTCTTCTCTTCTCTTCTCTTCTCTTCTCTTCTCTTCTCTTCTCTTCTCTTCTCTTCTCTTCTCTTCTCTTCTCTTCTCTACCCTTGCTTCCCCTGCTCCTTCATTACCATGTCTTTACCTTCTTTCTCTAATTTCTGCACCTCATCTCGTCTCCGTCGCTGTTCATCCCTCTGCATCCCCATCGCCCAATTTGTCCACTTCTTCTTCCCTCCCATGAGCAATGCTGCTGATATCTACCCGCATCTTCTTGCACCAGGATGACGAATATCATCCACAGCGGAATTGCGTCCCACATTTGCGTGACTTAGGACAAAACGCGTGAGATAATTCTCTGTGGCAGCCTGCAGTGGTCTCACCTGTCAAAACACGCTGCGAATTAAAAGAAGCAAGCGACAGAGATGAGAGTGAAAGACAAAGAAGCATCTACTTGAAAGAATGACAAACGCTACGCCGGGGATTTGCAGAGTGTGGGGAAAGTTTTGAACAATCCCCGGCATGTGTGGGTGACTGACATGTGAATAACTGTCGACTCATTACAGCTGCCACTCTACTGAACCACTTTAAACAGTAAACAGAAACTCTGACTCACTGTTTTTTTGCACCACTGTCTGTCTCTGCCGAAAGTCGTCAACCTTTCCGTTTCTTCATTTTTGATTCCTAAATATCTGCTCATTACAATATTTCTCACGCTCTTCATTTAGTCTGTCTCTACCTGTCGCATCAGTCGCATCTGTTGAGACGGATTTGCATGCGACCTAATTGCCGAGTGTGTTTTTGTTTGTGTCGGCACATGCTGCGAGTCTGCCCGTTTATCCACCGCCTGACGGAGATGTCTGTATCGCAGAATATTTTGTGTTTGGGTGGCTTCATCTTGCTCACACACCTAACAATAGATTCCTAATTAGCTGTGTTCTTCCTCTCCTTCTGTTTTGCTTTTTCTCTGCTCCTCCTTGTTTCTCCCACTGTTCCGTGTTGAGGCGCTGTGGGAAACGTTGCTAAATATACACATGGAGCAGCACTGGGAAACAGACGCTCTCATTTGGAGTTTGAAGAAGCTCTAAAGGTGTAAATTGAAAGTGGCAACGCTGCAAATATAGCATTAGAGGAGAATGAAAAAAACATTTTGCTATCTCTTGCCCTTTCACGCAGGTAGGAATCGGCACAGATGAAGAGGGAGAGCAGGGTGGCGAATAGGGGGAGAAAACCGGATTGAGTCTCCTCCCCTTTCATCTGGGAGCACCTTTACGACCTACTTTCTCTCCGTTTGTTCTGTGACAACACTTTCACCTACACACAAACACAAAACCTCAAGGCCTGGCATTTTACACTGGCATTTCATTCACTCTGCGAAAAGCCTTTTCTGCAGTTCCCATTGGACTGCGCCATGTCAATCAGTGTGAAAACAGAAGGGCAAAAACACGGAGATAAAGTGCAGAGAAGATGTGCAAAACCTCTTCTGGGAGACAAAGAAAGATGAAAGAAGAAAAAGTCGATTCTAAAATTGAACGGTGAGAATTTAATCTCTGTTCATCGTACGTCAGTTTTCCAGCATTGTGACATAATCAATGTCACATCTCTGTGTGAAAGGTTATGAACAAAGTGCTAGCTGTGGCAGTCACAGTGTGTTACAGTATGGCAGATGAGGGCAGTGTGTGTGTGTGTGTCTGAATGTGTGCACATGGCCCGGTTATGTGTATTCGGTGTCCCATATGAGGTGAAAGCCAGGATGGGCTGACTCATGTCTCACTTAGGGAGACAGATGGAGACGCAGGTGTGTATTCCTACAGTATCGGTGAGTGTGTTTGTAAACCCTGAAGCCTTTGACATGCTATTTCATGAATGTCTGTAGTGTTGTGCACGTGCAACACCTTTGTCGCTCTTTTTTTTTAACATCTTATACACCTTGTGTGAAGAACAATGGTTCAGGTGTTTGTGATAACAAACATACCAGCGAGTGCCGATTTCCAGAGGCTTCCAATGTGAAATGATTCCCACTAAACTTGTTTGTTGTTCACTGAACTCTTCCAACATGCTTTCTTTACGACAGGTTTTTACTTTTTTTTATGCACAAGCTGCTGGGATGAACTGCTCATGACCCGTCCTCAACAAATTTTAGTAACTTTCCAAAGCCAGCCCTCATGCCAACATGACAGAACAACATCATCCAGATATGTGGAGCCAAGACTAATCCTCTCTATGTTTCGCTCTCTTTAACTGTACAGCTATTTATTTGTAGAAAATTAAGGACATGTTCAAAAATTCCTTCAAGGACCTGTCATATGGCAATAGAACTTTAACCATGATCACAATTCTGGTTTTTCCACAATTGAATGAACATGGCTGACAGTGACATTGACATTTAAAATGCATCATTCATAGAAAATAGAAAGTGTAGATAAAAATCATTCAACTTTGGTAAATCTGACACACCTGTCTGAGTTGCATGTACTGAGTGGGAAGATAAGAGTCTTCTCTGTGCACAGTCGCCTAGCTAACATCTACTGTAGCTTGCATGTGAGGCGTTTATGGAACATTGGTAAATTTCCTGTCTATCATTAAACAGATTTACAGCACGTGAGGTGTCTGACTTTAGGTGACAACGCACTTTTTTAAAGTCTTATTTTGATGCAATGGTTTGTTTGGAATGTGTTTATTTAAATCTGAAAGTGCAATAAAGAAATGCCCCTAAAGTCAATGGGAAAAATTATGATAATTGTAATGTCATAATTTATCAAAATGATTGTGGTTATAATTTTGGCCGTATAACATGCAGCCCTGTGTCTTGCAATTCAGAATTAATATATCTTCTATTTTCAAGGATGTTTTTTTTTATAAATTGATGCTTCTATATTTTTTAGGTGAAGAGGCTTTGGATGCATAAAGATAAAAAGAATTGTGTAAGGAAGGATGAGAACCGTAAGAATCAAAGAACATAAATTTACATGGTTTAAAGCAGTAACCTGGTAGTGCTGTGCGAGTAATAACTCCTGTCTCTCTTGGTTTTCCTGGCTTCAGTGGTTGAAACAGTAAATTTTAGGCCTGTCTTTGTGCTGTAGCCTTGCTGGATTTAATTGCACGAAGTGAAATACCTTTAATCTGCTCCCTGTGAAGATGACTTCTTGCAGCCCTGGACATTATTTGTCAGGGTTTTCAACTTTGCATTGATCATTTGTCAAGAGCAACCAGGAATCTATTACACTGGGGACGTTAGGAAATATTTTAGTTCGCTGGTTTTCATAATGAATTTCTTGTCAGCGGAGGACAGAAAGCCATTATTATCAGGGAAACTGGTCCTGCACTATGGCCCAAAGTCTTGGCTGTGGCACGGTACTGTTTTTGGAGACACTCCACCTCTTCACCTCTTTCTCTCCTGTCTCTCTCGGGCACAGCAGGATTTCTGAGTTGGTTTGATAAGCTTCATTTTTCCACCAGCTGTGTCCTCAAAGTGGCCACTGTATGTTTTCTGTGTGTGTATGTGTGTTTTCTGCCACGTGGGATGAGCCAGATAAATAGGGCACACAATGCACTATAGTAATCTCCCTCTACACAATAGTCTATTACACATACACGCTAACACAAATTTAAAATTTAATCAGTGGCAGAATAACAGTTTTGGTTCATGGTTGAAGGCCAACAATTCACTCTAGATGCAAATGCATCCTCAGCATTTGCCACAGTTGCAGAACAGGGCCGTGGAAATACACAGACACAATGGCCTACCTACAGCGCAGACACAAACATTGTGAATGCACTGACCTCCTTAGCCATGGCCTGCAATAGTCAGATATAGTGCTGCTTGGCGCCGTCTGCCTCCACTAAATCTTACCAGAAACACAGCTAAGGCATAACCTCTCCTGGGAAAATTATAACACACAACTGCACAGCACAGATCAAACAAATATTCCCATAAGCACTTGGCTACAATGGTCAAGGCTCAGAGTGGACAAGCATAGCAAAGGATTAGAATGAGCAAACTCAGGGTTTTTTTTTTTTTGCCATCTGCATAGGATAAAGGACAAATTCACACATGCAAAGAGCTTCTCTTCCATGAATGTCTGTGCTGCTAATACAGTTTGTATTAACCCTCTGATCCTCAGGCACTTTCTGGCCATTTTTGGATTCATTTTTCTCTGCAATGTGAAGTCCTGCACCGCTATGGAAACAGCACAGCCGTGGCTAGAAGTAGAGAGAGCTCAGAAATGTATTCTATACAGTACAATACAGTTATAATGCCATAAACCAAGGAAAACAGCCCACAGGTGTTACCACTATTGACAAAAATACTATACATATATTATTCTCTACATGTGCAAATATCTTTATATTTTTATTTTCTTCTTCCTACAGTTATTTTACTATGCTCTTTTCCGTATTCTAAGAGTGACACTAACAGCTGAAACCCAAATTCCTTGCATGTTTTGTACATAACTGACCAGTAAAGCTGATTCTGATTGTACGTACTATAGGTATTTTGCAACTTATTTTTCATACATGTCCTGTTTGTTGTATGTAAACACAGCCTGCAATTTAGCCAAAAAGTCTCTTTCTGCTACATGACTGTTCGTCACAACTGAGTCACTAATAGCTTCTTATTTATATTGAGGAATGCAGAATATTTTGATTTTGAGTTACAGCAAACAGCTTATTTTTGGTGAATTTTTGAATCTAGCATGAAAAAACAAAGTGATTTTGATTAAATATCACACTTTTAAGCTACGATTTGCTCAATTTTTCTGCCGAAATGCCACCGATGAGTAGTTCAAGGACCATCAGAAAGTAAAAAAATCTGATGTATTTCTTCAATTGTGGAGATTTTTTTTTAAAGATAACAAGCCTATCAAACCTGCCAGCAGTTTTGGTATTGTAGTTCACAGGTTTACACTGCAAAACTGCCTTTTTAAGGACTTTAGTTCATCAATAATTACTAAAACCATATTTCAATTTTTAATTTTTATTCTGCAGTGAGATAATGCCATCAACACTGTCACGCACACAGACAAAGTGAGTGAGAGCTTACTGGGTTATCCGGCCTCAGTCTTTTGGAAGGAGGTCCTCCATCTTCAGGGTGAAGCATGTAGAACAGGCGAACCTTGTTAGCATGTTTCTTACTCTGAGAAAGAGGGAAGGAAAGAAAGAAAATCAGTCGGTGTAGTGAGTAGTTGTTTTTTTTTTTTATTGTCAACTGAGCCAAGTAAGAGAGAAAAAAAAAATCAATGACTGTCACTCCACCTTGGCATCCCCCTCCAAGCTTTTATCTCTGTTTCAGCTGATGATGCTAGCAGACATTTTGCCCCAGGCTCAGTGACTAATGGCTGCCTGGGCCAACCTCAGCTTTCTTGGGGCCCTGAGTAAGATGTTGAAGGAGGGAGGTTGAGGACTCTTTGCTTTATCTGTACTCACTGACATGTTGAAGTACTAAAGGGAGTGGGAGAGTAATCTGGACAGCCCAAATTATAGTAAAACTGAAATGATACTATCTTACATCAATTGAAAAAGCTGTAAGATGGAGAAACTTTTAGTGGAATACTATTGAAAACAATTCTATTGTATGTAGTGTTATATAATTTAGAAAAGCAGATCATACTTTGGGGATTCATGTTTCATCTATGTAATCTTTGATGCATTTTTGTGCTGGGTAATCACTTTCACTCCACCTGCGTGTGTGTGTCCTTGTTTGTCAGTGTTATAGGGCTTTATGGGGTATAATAAGCAGGATTATAACATTTATCTAGAAGGACAGTGAGCTGTCCTTGAAGCTGCTAACTGTCACTTTAATGCAGAACAATGAAAACCACTGGACAACCTGCAGGGCAAAGATTAGAAAAAGTGTATGTGTTTAGACAGTTCTGTGCATTTGTGTACCAGGTTGACACACCTATCTGGCTCCAGACATATCATTTCATTAGCATGCCCTGGCCTTCACTCCTTCCCACTACATAACTTCTGTCATTGTCTTTACATTCCATTGCTGCTGCCGCTGTTCTCGGGAGAATAGTGTCGACACGGTCAGAAAGATCACACTTTTACTGCCACATATGCAGGTTAAAGACATACTGTTGTGCAACAGAGTGCAGGAATGCAAGTCAAGAGTGCGACAAGGAGGAGCATCTCAGAAGAAAAATGTGGATTGATGTGAGAGGGATGTGATTAAATCAAAGCGACGCTCTTTGTCAAATGCTTTATCTGCTTCACCACTTCAATGTTTAATCCATATGATATGTGGAGTTCTGTTGTGTTGATGAACTTGTAAGTGCGTATCATGGCTGCACAGCACATAAAGAAAGTGGATGGGAGACTGTGACAAGACACTGTACTTGCTGCTCCATTGCTCAGATTGGATCTTGTGCCCCCAGGGGAAAAAAAGCCCCCCACCCACCACAACCACCTCACATGCCTCCTCACTTGTCACACTACTGTTAATGCGTGTTGTCAGGGCTTGTGTGTGTGTGTGTGTGTCGGTGCATCTGAGTGTACGTTTGTGTATATAGGTGTATAAATGGTCATGTGCTTTATGGCTCTGGGATATGGGCTAAAAGCAGGACCCTGTTTCACCATGGTTACCCTGCACTGACCATCAGCGCCCACCCCACTCTAATGGACTTTGCCTGTCTGTCCGTCTCTACTTTTTGTGTTTTCCCAAAAGATCAGATCAAGTTGCAGGAGACAGACAGAGCAGAGGACAACTATAGATGAATGTCTGCCACATCATCCTTGTGTGGTTATGTATACATGCAGATGTCAGATGGATTGCATTTAGAAATGATCTGGGAGATGATGTGCTGGTGGCCAATGGCACAGAACTTATGTAAAAGCAAAAGGATGCTGCCTAGCCTGTAGCGTCGTTCACTCAGTGCATTAACCCGTGTTTTTGAAGAAACTACACGAGCATATCGGTAGACATCCCAGCATTTATTGTTTGATAGATAATGTATAACTTTTTTAGTTTGAAAAGATTCCACATGTTGGAAAATTGCGGACTTATAATAAATATGGACCCTCTTTTTCCCCCAAATGACACCAGTCTTTTAACTTAGCATGAGTGACTTCCTGTATTGGCAGAAAAATTAACCAAATTTAAGCTTAAAATTGTGATATTTCATCACAATCACTTTATTCTCCATGTCTATGTTCAAAAAAAGTTTGCTCTAACCAAATTCTGTAAGAAACAAAAAATTCTACCCTCCACGTTGCAACCAAGAACTCATGGGTGACAAAGTTGCAACCAACAATCATGTCACAAAAACTTTTTGAACTTTGCTGAACTGGGGGCTAAACTGCACACTGTATTAAAATGGAGCTGATAGGACACAAACAAATAAGCAAATAAAAATGTGAGCAGTAAGACATTATTTTATATTTGGCATTTTTTTCCCAGCGCCTGGGGGCACTTGGAAATATGCTGCACATAATGATTCCTGTTTTTTTTTCACCATCTGTAAAATAAGTGATATTAAAAGACATTAAATTTGTTTTATCTTTTCTTATTTTTTTATGATTTGTGACATTATTAGGCTGTTATGCTGAACATAGTAGAGTTTGGAGACCTTTCTAATTCTAGCCAAGGTTGAGTTGTTTCCAAATAGGTGAAGGACTTTCTATTCCAGTGGAAAATGTGTCCACTGTGAATAAAAATGTGGAAAGAAAAGGGGGAAAAAAAACCACCCAGGAATTGCTTTAGATTCAAAGTAACTGGTTGTTTCTTTTCATGACAAGGAAAATGTCTGAAACAACAATGAAGGTCAGTGCTGAATTCACTGCTCATCACTGTGCAGTTAGAATTTTAAAAAGTCACGGGGAGCAGCCTTGGACTGACTCTGGTACAAAACGGCGCTGATAGAAGTGCGCTGCAGCACATTCAGCACGTAAGTGATGAACTGTAGTTCATTTATAACTTTACACAACTGGAAATGGTAATTAATCTGAAATGGAAGTTTATTTTTGAAGAAATTCCAAATTATTATTTTCTATTAAAACGTATTAGTTTGATAAATAAAAGAGGTTTATAGAACACACTACTTTCATTAAGCTGAAACAAATGTGCTTGTTCAAACAACTACAGATAAATTAAAAAAAAATCTGAATTCCCCAACTAAGACAAGGACACAAGATTGCAACATTTAATAAACATAATATCCGGTGGCTTCAGAAGAACAAATGTGCACATTTTAATTTTTTGACTCATTTTGAAGTTGAAATAAGCACGAGTGAAGCTGCTTTGCACTCGATCCTGACGGAATATTACATGCAAGATCTTCTTGCCTTCAAATTGTTTCCCGCCTCGTCTCCTTGATCTACTGACCTCTACAGAGACATTTTGTAACGGGTGAAACCGGCGACATGCAGTGACTCAGCTTGCCTGTTCATCTGTTCTGTTTTATTGTCATACTTAGGATGAGGGACAGAAATAGATGACTGCCAAGTGCATGTGGTAGGTACACATGTATCCAGACACATACACACTGTCGCTGTCCTTGCTTAAGTGTCTCCAGATAACGGCCTTGTCCTCATTAGTCTGCTTGTTAATCCCAATTGTGTCTTGTAATCAAGGACGACCTCGATGCAGGACTCGCATGCAAGCTCCGTATGAGCACGTGCGCACACACACACACACACACACACACACACACACACACACATAGGTCCTAGTTAAATAATGCAGCAGTTGATTATTTAATGGCCATCCATTAAATTACTCTGAGACAGTCTGCTGAAAGGTAAAACTAAAAAGTGTGTGTATGTTTGTTTGTGTGCAAGTAACTAGCATTACCATGCTGCATTAAGTCTATGTATAATGGATGAGCACAGTTTTGAACGGCACAAACCTAAATTGGTACAAATAAGGTTCTTGCAAAGTGCACAGTGCAGGAATCTGCCAGTGAAAGCAGTAATCGTGGCAACATTTTTTGCTGTTCTATGTCTTAGAAGCTTTATGTGTTCTTCCATTCCACCTGTCTGTGTGTGCGTGTGTGTGTGTGTGTGTGTTTTAGTCCTGAGCAACCTAAGAAAACACGTCCAAAACAGAGACAGACTCACCTCATAGTGAGCGGTGCGCTGGGACTCGGAGATGAGCTGGGCATTGCAGATGTTACAATAGCTCTCTGTGAACAAGCCTCCATCCACGACGCCCGCAGACTTCATCTTCATCTGAGACTACGCAAACACACACACGCGCACACACACACAGGCACCCAAACATATGCAAATAGGAATATGATTAAAATGCAGAACGGCATAAAATGTCAGTGAACCCTACAGTGTGTGTTAGAGGTGCATGGGAATGCAAATATCTTTTCTCAATTTAGAGATAGTTTTCCTTGAGAATGACAGATTCATGATGACAGTTCAGCCCAAAATATGTTGATCCTCTCTGTCAGAACATCCTCTCATGGCTGATTTTGGCTCCAGTCTTGGAAATGATGGCCTGAGGGCTCTGGCTTGAGTTTCAATATTTTACTTAGCAATGAACTTTTTTAACATTTTTTTTTTTTTACTCCTTTAGAAACACTGAATATGAAGGTGAAACAAAAAATACTACTTCAGCTACAGTTTTATTGCTAACGTAATGAACAAGGAAACCTGAATTGTAATTTTGAAATTATTGTTTAATTATCAGAAGGTAAATGTGGTCATTATACCAATGTGTTAACCTTGCAAATTATCAGCATGCTCTAATTTAAACTACATAATGTACCGTTAGGAGTTTCATTTTAAGAAATACATCAAAAATAATCTAGTGTAACCCTGTTTACAATGGAGTAGGACTTTCCTTCTCTGGCCTCAGCATTACAAAACACTTGAATCTTAGCTTTCTGGCCATCTTAAGAGATCAGATATTGTCAGCCAGCTTTATCTGTTGCTGCTTTGCCCTGGAGGTTGGAAGCTTGGAGTAGCAGCTGCAGAATTACAAGTGCTCTCTGTTTAATTTTCTTATTGCAATGTGAGACTGTACCGAAATCATGGCCACGACATTAAAGCACAAAGAACAAAGAGGACTCTAAAAGAAGCCATATTAGAATTCTTGTTTTGGATGTTTTTATCACACCGTTGTTTATATACAGTTTTCGGTTTAAGCTCCACTCTGAGGCTCCATTCATGATGTTCCAACAGTTTTTATGCACTTGGCTCGAGTCAGAAAGTGCCATGGCCTGTTCTTTGAACTTCTTTCACACTGTGCCACCTTAACAGCGTTCTGCTTCTTGACTCACATGTTTTAAACGGTCCGAATCACGACACTGCAGCCGCTGATTCCTTTACTTTTATCTGACCGATTTATCCTCACTTTTAACAAAATAACTAAACATTTCCAAGTCTAATGAGGGGTCTAACGTGAGGTGAAAGACAGTACTGATGCCCCATTTCCTTCATGCTTGCTGTAAAAAATGAGACTCAGTTGCAATGCTTTCTTTCTACCGCAGCTGATCATCATCTAACTAATCCCAATAAATCCAAAAATAATTACTCTCTATTATTAGACGTCAGTTCACGGGGCCAAATCAACTCAATGAATTAGCAAACTGAGAATATAATTGGCAATCAACACAAAAAAAAAGTAGCTCTCTCAGACGCAATCACAAAGAAAGCCTTTTAAACCTTCATCTGAAGATTTGAATTTTGACATGCAATTTGCCAGCAAAGAAAACTTTATCTGAAACCCATCATTTTTGCTCAGTGTTTCTGGTGTGCGTGTCTGCAAGGTTAAGGTCAGATCAACCTTAGAATCATTTTAGAAAAGGTTTTTATGTCGGCTTTGGGGATGGTTAGTTTGAGTGGAGCCTTTCTGTGTAGATTTTGCATTATCTCGCTCTGGTTTCCTTCTGCAGTCTAAAGACACGCTGTTGATTTAAAATATACTCTCTTTCCTGTCCAATCTCAACTGGTAAAGATTTCATCCTCCTGCAGCCCTCAGTGAGACAAAGCAGTGATAGCTAGCTGATGGACGTTCGCCTTGTCATGTGTGTTAATTTATCAGGCGTTTTTGACACTTAAAGGGCTCTAAAAATGTCTTGGTGCATGAATAGAAACCAAATATGAACAGATTTAGCAAAAAATGCACATATAACAACTATTAATACCACTGAATCACTACACCATACCACCTACTTTGCTTTACTGACCTCAGTTCCTCAGGGGTCATCATCCTCCTCTGTTTTCTTTTTTAATGAGCTAGTATTTCTGACTCATCTGAATATTCCGATATAATTTCACTAACGATGATTATATCGGACAAAGTTGCGTCCCTTTTAGAGAAATTAAGCCATAAATGTACAAATGACTCCAAAAAGGGGGATTCATTTGTTTGCACATCATTTGGGCATATTTGTGCAAACAAAACATTTTTGCTTCATTAATTGTCAGGTTCGAAGAATTGCACTTTGGAAAAATTAATTCCAATAAGTCCAAAAATAATGAGGCACAGAGGTTTCCTTGCACAAATGAGCACAAATGATGTATGAGCAAATGAGATATTTTGAAATAAATCTGATGCATCCGTAATAGAGCTATTCTTAAAATGTTTATATTTAAAATGGTTTGAGCACAAATTTCTATTTCCTGTGCAGAAGCAAATTCAAATTGTTCTATTCACATCTTGTACATGGAGTGCCGAGCTCATGGAGATGCGATGTTTGCACAAGGTTAACTAATACTCCGTAGAATTAATAAGAAAGTAGGTAATATGAAATACACAAACATTACAGCAGTATGGAACAGTTTCGATGTTAAGTCACAGCACAACAGGATTAGACAGTAATCAATAAGCTTGGCTTGTGACAGTCGCTTAATTGTTGACATTCTGACATGCTGTGCTTTACTTAGCTCTTGTACTTATATTTCTGCTGCCTTTGTTAAAGAAGTTATAGTGGCACAAGCAGTCACAAACATTCTCTGTTGGACTGTATTTGTTTGATAGTAGCCTGCATGCTGTTGAGAAAGTGCCAACTGCGGTGGAAGCAGGTGAAATTCCAACAGTGATGGTGCACCGCTCCTGGGAAACATTGTAACTCTTAAACTTACCAGAAGTTCTGAATGCTGGTAGGGAGTCAGAATGCTGTAAAGCCAAGAGTATCGCCATCAGGAACTTTGTTAAGGATTAGCCTCTGAAGTAAACTGTTAAAAAGGTCTCCAGCAAGATTCCCTGGTGAGAAGCAGTGTCTTAAAACCTCGTCAGCTCTGGGAATGCTCAGCCAGTAAAACCACAGAGACCTGAGCCACCCACTGGGAGCTGTGGCTCTGGGTTCTTAACAACCTGGCAGCAGTATTTTCTTTTGCTTTTATACAGAGTACTGTAATAGAAAATGGTTTAATGATGTGCTCTGGGGTCTTGTGTTCAATTTTCTATTCTCTTCATTATGGGTGCCCTGTAGGTACCACTCTGACAGGGTTAGGGTGAGTAATGGGTCTGTAGGGAATGGTCCAGGAACATCCACCATTAAACTGGATGAGGTCTTTTTGCCAAGGAAGCAGCAGAACTGAGGGCTTGCGGGGGCAAAGTGCTTCAAAACCCAAGAAACGCTGCTGCAGAGGTCAGCTTCAGCAGCTTTGAATGAATCAGACCTTTTGTAAAGCGCAGTGTCCCGAGAATCACAACATTAGTGATGAGATCAGACAAAATCTACTCCATGTGTCAGCAGGGAAAAGAGCTAGTGACAGGATTTTGTATTCTTTATCTCAACTCCAGTGTGTAATTACATTTAGCCAATGCATTTCCTCGGTTCCTACACACACACACACACACACACACACACACACACACACACACACACACACACACACGTTCAGCACACACTCCTTGCTGGTAATTATCTCTGTCTGTTCATCTTGTCTGTTGAGTGCACCTTGGACCTACAAGTCCATTATCTAATTGAACCTAGAAACCAAGCTATATATTTTAAAATTAATAGGAAATGCATCTGATTTAGTGCCACAAATTTCACTATCACCTTTGCCTGAGCTCAGTTAGTTATACATGCCTGTGAGGCGTGGAATTCATTCTGAAATGCCACAGATGACAAGTTGCAAACTTGTTTTGTCTAGAGAGCCTGGATGCATTATTACCTCCAAAATGGGAGGTGTCCTATGAGGCACAATGGAATGGATATTTTACAAACTGACACATTACATTTGCTGTAGAATTTGCAACCTCCCAGAATATTGTCTCAAGAAAAGACCTTGCACTCTCGGCCTGGATAAGGCGAGGCAGACACGAATCTATCTTTTAATCTTTGGGCTAATTATAAGTGTTTGTGACTGCAGTGCAGAAATATCCTTATCTCTCTAATATCTCCATTGCCTCTGACTATTACATGCAAGATGGAGGATGTGGACTAATTAATAGAGGCAATCTGTTGGTGAGATTAATGGAATGGCAGACCCAATGAAGCGAAAAGATGGAGACACAGATAGCGGGAAACATAATGAAAGAAGGTGAGAAGAGAAAAGAGAAGGTAGGGAGGGAGAAGGGAGGCTTAATAGGGGCACCAAGCATTTAATTTATTGCAACGTAAGTGTCAATTTTGAAAATATAATGAATCGCAAACAAGTCAGTATTATACACAGCATGTATTATATTTGGTATCAGTGGAAACTTTAATTTCAGTTAGTCTTTTCTTTTCTCCTTGGTACTAATTTGCATCTTATTTTTCACTCAGATGCACATAAAGGTCATAGAAAACGATTTAATCTTTTATGACACAGGTGTGCAACAAGTTAAGACAGTTTATATATAGATGATACACGGGAGTGGAAGCTGATATCTTGTCATCGCCCAGAAAGAAGGTTCTGGAAGACAGCTTTCTTAATCAGCTTCTTACTGTGGGTATTATGTGAACACAAAATGTTTTGCCAGATTTGGAACAGTTTAGTAAAGGACTTGACCATTCGTACCAAAGATTATAAAGATTTTGTTGGCAATCTGTGTAATCGTTGCTGTACTCTTTGTGGGAACACTTGTGCACAACTTTACATACTGTCAGAATAAGAATGGGATTGATCCTCAGCCTTGGGATTTGTGGACAACCTGTTTGAGTCCGCCTGTCCATCAACATGCTGACTTTGTGACAAAAGCACTCAGAAGCCAGAACTAAAATTACTTCATGATTATCTGAGTACTGCATCAGACAACACCAGTCCTTAAACTCAGCTTTCATTTTCATCTCAGCTACACACATGTAACGTTTTGTATCTGGGTAACGGTTGTGACACTATTGTGTTGATAGAAATCTGTCCACAAACAGACAGAGTACTCAAACTGCCTTTGTGTTTATTCCTTTCACAGTACAGACAGACTCTCAAGGTGAGAAGAAAAGTCTTTCAAAACAATGGAGCAAACCTTTTGTAAAGGATTCTGTCAACAGGCATTCTGGGATTCTGCAGGAAGAACTAATCACTTCAATGAACACATCTGATCGGACACAATATCAAAACTGCCTGCCTATTATTGTCCGGCCAGTGAGGTCATTGACATGAGACCTCTCAGGGTGTTCTGTACTGTCTGGGTTTGAAACATTCTCAGCTGATCCTTTGGGGCCTTCAGGGATTAGACTTGTACTTTCAAGGCCCTTATGGAGTGCTGTTGTCATAGGGGAGTGTGTTTGGTCTGCAAAAATGTTTGTGTGGGTGTCAACATGAGATCAACATGAATTCCAGGACCCAAGGTTTCCCAACGGAACATTACATCGTAATGAGACAATTAATGTTGTTCACTTCACCTGTCAATGGGTTTATGGTTGTGTGAACATGATTATTAAAAATCAACGAGTCAATAAAACATAGCACATAAGGGGGAGGTTGGGGTGCTGATGGGAGCTGCAGTAGGAAGGGGTTCTGTGGTATGTTATGTTATAATGGTGGTGATGACACCTCTATGAAGATGATTGGATTAAGCAAGCCACACAGCTGCTAATGAGACAGTTATGATGCACACATGAAACAGCTGATGCCAAGCGGCCAATTCAAGCTCGTTTTGGATGCTGTTTCTGAAGCAATGCTATGCTTCATTTGTGACTATTTCAGAAGGCTGCTGTTATGTCTGTTCACAGGTTTGGTGCAAGTGGTGCTCAGCTGGAAAAAGGAAAGTTTGCATACTTCTCCGTAGCTATCTGACAGTTGGTAAATCATCTGGTTATATATTGCTAATCAATTTAAATCAAATCCAAATGATGCTGATGAGGCAGATTATTACAGTTTTAAATCATTAAAAAGAATATTTAAGGCTGTTCTTCAAAGCTTTTAACTATGATTATGTCTTATCAAATTGTGATAATTTAATGTTACAAGGAAATGGTTCTCAGGTGATTTCTAAGAGTAGAATTTAGTGATCAAGAAGTAGATAGAGGCTGTCAAACTACATGTAGAATGAATTCCATAATGTGTGCTGAGAGGGGGACCTGCTTTAGGAGAGTCAAACAAAACCTGTGGATAAAGCATAGATTGTGATCTGAATCTGAAATAGACAGGTAAGCAGGAAGGCATTCAGGAGAAATACCAGGCTCAGGCAAACCCAGCAAAGTAATCTGACAGAGTTGTGGATGTGGACAGCAGGAGAGCTGATTTGGAATGTGAGGTAGGTGTGGCAGACGGGTGACATGGGAACAGGAAGGGGACATCTGGCAGGCGGATTGGGTGAAACACAAACAGACTGAAAATGTGGCAACATTTGCAAGAGAGGTGAATGTTGATATATATATGAATAAAAAAGTCAAAATGTCTAACAGTTAACGTGAGGAAAGAGATGAATTTCATACAGAAACAGCAGCTCAGATTAAAAATGAAAAAGTCCTAAACTCAATTAGACACGGGACGGCAAAAACTAGACGAGTCTCACATGAAAGCCTGAGGCATCTGACGACAGAATGAACCTAAAGGGGATTCTCTTTTAAGAACACATCAAGTATTTAACATCGATGTGAACCCCGAGCCCTCCCTGAAATCTCAGCCGCTGGCCCACCATTCATTAAATAGCTGGCATTGAATTGGATGTGCCTTTTTGTTCTTTCCTAATAAATGCAACCACTGAGGCTGTTTTCTGTCGCCTGGGCTTAGAATATTAATTAGGCTGTAATATTTCTTGCAACTAGATAGTGTTGTGCTAAATGAGAACCCTATTGTATTGACAGATATATAACGTTTTACACCAGTGGGGAGCTTCAGAGACACCACTCCTATTACAAATACATTCTGAGCTCTTTTACTGGCCTGACAACACAGCTTTATTGGTAAAGAGTGTACTGAGGATGAACTTGTGAAAGACAAAAAGCGGTAGTGAAAAATGTGCCAAACTTTATAGAGGGCAAGAGAGACTGAGAGATGAAAACTGAGAACAGCAGGTGGTTTGGGTAGCTGGGCTTCTTTTGAGATCCTTCCTTCCTAGTTTCCTCCGTTTGTACATTGGCTGCTCTGAACTGCACTGGACTGTCTGTTCCCCTATTTCACTTTTTCTCATTTTATACAACCCCTTTCTCATTTGAGATAAAGTACTGCTCTGATTTAACTGTCAAATTATGCATACAGATGATGAAATATTGACATCAGCCTGTGAGCCAATGACCTGTCTAATGAGTCACTAGTGGGAATAACAAGAGAAGGGGTAGCAGGGTTAATAATATGGAACTCTATATCGCAAAGGCACTCCGCTGTGTCACTTTGATGTTTCACATTACAATTTTTTTCCTGTTTCGCTCCTGGTAATGTAATCTTTCCGAACAGTGTCTTCTCCTTCGCCTGCCCCACAACCGCCACACTCCCTCCAAGATTCATAACCCTCCCCTTTGTATAGTAGCAATCAAAGGTACTAGACTGAGGGAATAAAGTCTTCAAAGGAGCCACAGCCTGAGTCTGAATCCAAACCCGCATTCATTCTGTTTTCACTGCAGGAGCTTGCTTTGTACTGTTCTTGCTAAATACTGCAAACTGCATACATACACAACCTCAAATACAGCTGGGGTACAAACGCACAACTGTGGAATATAAAACTAAGAGATAAAAGCCAAAAATCTCAAACAGACAAATATGCAATCAGGATTCCTGTCTGTTCCTCAGAGGTCATTTAAAGATAATTTTAGACTCAGTTATCATCAGTGAGTGTTTTATGTCTTTCTCTACCTTCGCTCAATGTTTGTTGTGCAGCAAATTGCATTTGAGCTTGATTCTCCTGTCTGAGTTGGAGCATCTTGATACTGATAGTCTGAAACCATCGCACATAGCCACACTTTGTTTGCCATCTCTTTGCCTCCCTTTCCTCATTTC
The DNA here is from genome assembly GCF_021347895.1 of Acanthochromis polyacanthus. Classification (NCBI taxonomy): domain Eukaryota; kingdom Metazoa; phylum Chordata; class Actinopteri; family Pomacentridae; genus Acanthochromis; species Acanthochromis polyacanthus. Next base: position 10,965,586 of record NC_067127.1, read on the forward strand.
TGTTGCCTTCTTTCTCTCCCAGTAGTGGAAATATGGCCTCTAGGGCAGGGATTATTCATGAGGGATGGTGTAGGCTAGACTTATCTACTCCTGGGAGAGAAGAACAGATAAGCTACTGTATCATGCACCTTATACTGGAATGAACTGCAATGCATCTTGAAGTTACAGATACTTATTCCTCTGAGGACTGCATACTACTTTTTATATTATTTCAAAGATACCTTAGATGTGTATGTTTATTCTCAGCTCTTTCGCGCGAAAGAAATGATCGTCTTAATGAGAAAGAGGCTTTGCCCATTATTTACTGTATTTTCTCCTATGCTATTAGATTTTGGTACTGAATATCTGACAAACTGCAATATGTCTATTGCACAAAGAGCATAAAAAATTATAGAAGAATGTCTTTTTAGTTATAATAGCGATGTTGCTCTCGTTAAGGGAAAGTTGGTTGGTCAGACGGTTCATCACTTTGGCCCAGACTAAGATTTCAGTAGTTACAGTATTATGTTTAGACAGTCATTGTTTCAACAAAATAATCTGAAATAATTTGGCGATCATATGGCATTTTCATTGGATGGTTGCATCCCCTCAAGAAGAACTGTAATAACTTTGGTGATCCCATTATGGTGATTTTAAACTTATATAGTTTACACGGTCATATCTACTTGATGGATTGACAGTATTTTGTATAAATATTCATGGCTGACTCTAGTGATCCTCTGTCTCTATCCTGAGCTACAAATGCACGCCTTTGAATGAAATGTCCTATTCATGTCCTTCAAAGGATGAATTATAATAACCCTGCTTGTCATATAACGGCATTATCGGGCAAAAAACATCCTATCATTCCTATTACTCAATCACTTATCACTTACGCTGATATTCCCATCAGCCCAAGTGTAACTCGTGTACAAATGATGAGCATTGCAGCGTATTAGAAATGTCAATGTGAGCATGTTAGCATTCAGCATAATATACCGCACTGCAGGATTTGTTCAGGTACAGTATGAAGCTATAACTCATCCATGCTTTGAAAGCCCAACACGTAGTCATTGTGGTTACAAGGGCAAAATGCAGGAAAATGGGCTTGAAGTGTAAAAATACTCTTAGTGTGGTGCTGTGCAGCCGGTGTAGACAGCTGAACTGATTAAAATAGGAGCATATCTGTTCCATCAGAGGTGTGTGAGATGGGATACTTTGTGTAGATACAGTTTTATTAGTTTTGCTATCTTGCGATTTGTGTTTCACCGATACACAACCAATGGCAGTGACAAATGAAGTGACTGATTGCTTGAATGATTTACTGAGATTCACTGAGATACTGTGAAGAGGTTTACCACCTCATGTGCAAATGCCATTTATTCTGCTCACGTAGGGGATATTACAGGGACATAGCACAACAATGAGATGAAAATGACATTAAATTTTCTGGTTGCTTTTTTTGTAAAAGAATTTTTAAAGTTTAAATATTGGTGTTCATCAGTGAATAAAAAGCAATGACCGGTAGGTCGCCACCAGAGCTCTTTAAAGGTCAATCCACATAGAAAGCATTTTTAGACACTGGTCACTTGCTCATCTCGCGGACAACATTGACTACTTTTCTATTCAATGTATCAGTCCACACAAACTACAAGACGGATGTCATCTGCACACTTAGTGAATGTCGTCCTCCATTGACTTTTTGCGTTGTGAAATTTTAATGGAATTTGCAATGATCGATCGGGCATCAGCTTTCCAAATTTGTCTTTCAATCTAGAATATCTATAAAATTAAGGAAACCAAATATGAAAACCTTGTTGTCTTTTTTCTGTTGAGCCATTGTTATCCAGTATGTTCAGTAAACAACAGAAGTGAGTACATCCATTTACAACATTATTTAAATGCCAAATGACTCAAAACTGAATCATTTCTAAGCAACTGCATTGTTCAAAGTTGACAAGTAGATAAGATCCTCTTCTGAACTACCACAAACAACTACTTCAGACAGACTATATAAAAATACACACCCACAAAAGTGAATACAGCTGTGATCACTGACACACACATTTTAAAACTCTGCGATCATTCCAAAAAAATGGAGAACACCTGTGATTTCCAGTTAGCCTAATTACATAAAGGTGGTTATAAAATGAACAGTGAACACCAGAACTTTCTTGGTTTTAGACTGTGACTATGGGCTGTGTCTTTCGGCATGTCTGCATCGTGGCTTCACATGGAAAGGAGTTGCCTGGGGAACTAACAAAAATCTGACTGTGACAGTCTCACAAGGAAGATAAATGACCAATAAAAACATCAGTGGAAACAATGTCGCTGCAGCGATCAGGAGATATCGAACACACCGTGGTGGCACTAATCAGAGCTGCACTGGTCATCCTCCTAAATTGATGCCACTGACAGTTTGCGACATGCGCAATCTTAGTCTTTAAAACAGAAAGACAAGCACTTCAGTCTTTCTCTGACACCTCACACAACGCGAGGAACATTGCAGAACATCAACCTTTATAGATGCCGTTCAAGAAAAACATCCTTTTTAGCACAAAATTGCAAGACTAAGCGTTGCTAAGCTACATGAATAGAAGTCTAATAAATGCTGGAAGTACATTCTTTGGTCAGATGAGATAAAAAATAAATTTGTTCAGTTGACTCAGAGGGGGTCCAGCATGTTTCCTGTAAACCTACTCACTACCACAGTGAGTACGTAGTCCCACCAGTGGAACATGGAGGTGGGAGTCTGATGACATGGGCCTGCATGTGTGCCAAAATTGTTGGGGAAATGACATTTATAAATGGCACCATGAATGACTTTGAATAAACCAAAAACGCTGGCTGATAAGATAACTCCCAGTTGGCAGAAGCTTGGCAGAAGAGAAATATTCCCTAATGATAACCATCCAGAGCACACTGCCAAAATCTCCCAAGTTTCTAAAGAAGAACACAGTGGAATCTATGACCTCGCCAAGTGTGTCGCCTGACTGGAATCCAGCAGACCTGTATAGGAAATCTAAACTGTTAATTTGTATTGTGACATGAGAGGAAATGTACTGCTCAGCTTAGAAGTAAAGTAATTGCTGTAAAGTGATACAAGCTTGAATCATTTGACATTTAAGTGATACTGCGTTCACTTCTGTGGTATACTATCAATGCTGCCAGTCAGTCTTGTGAAGACTGGACGCTTTCCTTTCAGCTCTTCGGTGCTGCTGACAGACAGAAAAGCTAGTTCTGAGGGCAGAGACGCCAATCGGAGGTCACGGTTGGTGTGGATTGAATAGATCAAATGCTTTAGTAGCGCTTATGTGCCACTCATGTCTCGCTTTTAACGTGGATTTGCAGTAGGCCAGATCCAGTTTGTAAGGCAAACTATCGATTTGTTGCCTCCATTCATCTCATTTATTTAGATTTTATAACCTATCTGCCTTTATAAGACCATTTTATGCATGAGGGTCTGGAAGTTTTATCTCTGAAAATCTCTCTCTGTGGACCATTAGATGTTAATGGTATTAATAGCAGATCTAGCGCTTTAGGCCACAATATGGACTCATTAGAGGGTGAAAGAAGACTATTACCCAGGCAAAGTTAGGTTTTCCTGGTTTAACCGAGCACATCTCCGCCTCAGTGTGTCTTTCTGAGTGTGTGTGTTAAGCAACAGACTCTTAGGCAAACTGAGTTAATGGTGGGAGACAAAAGCCGGCCTGGAGTTTCAATGGGGGCTGTTACGCTACTGTAACATATGGGAAATGCTATGCTGCATGGCCATAAAACTGTTGGGGTCTATCTGTTCCATTAGCAACTAATTGCACAGTTTTTCTACTTTGGCACATTTGGCCCAGATGTTCTTCTCCTGTTCCGTGTGACTTTCCTCATAATGTTTTCATCTTTACGTTTTCACCCTGAAAGTGTGAGGACAACTACAAACTAAACAGAGTCTTGGGTTTTGCACCAAGATTCTCCCAGATACTGCAGTGATATCAAAGCATACTCTGAGGATCCAGCAAAAACAAGAAAATGTGTGTGTGTGTGTGTGTGTGTGTGTGGGGGGGGGGGGGGTCAATAAAAAGAGGGACTTAAACATGGTATTGCACTGCGCACAAAAGAACGCACTTCAAGGATTTTGGCTGTTGGCAGCAAATAAATTCCTCAGTTTACAGTATTAAACATACAGCTATGCACATCTATAGAGCCCCTTTTTGTATGCTGTGAGTAAAAGTGAGATCAGAGCGCCCAGGAATAATGTTCTAATTCAATATTTCATAGATGCATTTTCCCAAACCCAAACAAAAACATTATACTGTATTTCCAAGTACAGTATGCATTATGCGAACAGACTAGAGCGAAACTGCACAAACAGATTTCCCACGAGGCAACATTTACCTCAACACAAAAGACATAAGTTGGAGTGAGAATTGCAAATAGTACATTCAGAAAGATGCCGGAATGACAAATAAGACGTGTAAGAGAAATCGGGCATAAAATTGCGATGAGTGGAACAAGTGAAGTGAAACAAGCCAAATAATGCTTTGTAATAACTTTCCTCCCCCTGCATCTTCCAATCCTTCCTTCTTCTCTTTGTTCCCATTATTGAATTGACATGACTGCAAACAGCTAATTAACAATATGACATTTTCTCTCTCACTAATTAGTAAAATAAGCTCCTTGTTCTCCGGCACAAAAGGCTCAGCCAATACGAATATCACATGGCGTAATTCAATTGAACAGCCCCTGCTTACTGCAAGTCTGCTAGCTTGACTATGAAGCAGGTGTATTAATAGGTACAGCACAATATAGCTGAGAGTTGATGATGTATTTTGGTCCTCGGGGGACATGTGTGCAAATATCATTGTAGGATCAGCTGTCGATCACAGGGCTTCTGCTTTATATGCGTTGGTGTGTTTAAGTGTCTGTAAAGTGTCTGAGTAAATGTGAATTTGCTGCAGGCATCCATGTATAAAAGCTGAGGTGATACACCTATTAAGACTCCTTTTGTATGAGGTGTGTGTCAACTCACGCAAGTCAACGAGTGAAGTATTTTCTTGTGCAAAAACACTTATCTGTTGCTTTATGCATGCCAGCTGTATAATCTACTGTGTAACTTTTTTTGGGATGATTTGCAAAAAGGTGGGTTGGCATTATTGTTAAGCAACTGTGGCAAAGATGAAGGATATTTCTGGTTACTTCCAGGGTTGGCTTATGGCATGTTTTGTTGAGATTGCCATCATGACGACTGCTCGTGCTTAACTTTCACACTGCAGAGATTTTTGTTTGCTCAGTTCGCAGGTAGCTTTGTTCTCTAAAAGCCAAATCTGTGTGCACACACAGGTCTGGGTGACAAGTCCATCATCTGCCCAAGTGCTGGATGTCCTCTGTGGCAGCCTAACATGTGTGACCATGTGCTCAGAAAGCTCAATAAAAGCTTGTTTTGAGGTGAGGTTGAGAGAGTCACTTTTCAGTTATTCACACGTTTGTGATTCATCTTTAGGATGCTAAAGTTGTGATTGAAGTGGCTGCTGCCGGACTTCGCAGGAGCTTTGATTTGTACATCGTTGGCATCCAAACACAGCAGAAAGTTAAACCCTGCAGATATGCCATGCTACGTCCGCCCACTTTGCTTGGAAGGCAACGAACTCCAGCAGCAGGATATGCCATAGCACTTGGCCCACCTCAGGAATAATCACTGACATGATGCTATACAGCTCAGTCGGTAACAAGATGCTATATAGTGTAAAAAGTCAAAGTTACAGCCAGCCTTTCAGAAACACCCACAGGAGTCCTGTGTGTTTTTCTGTTCAATATAAGGGCCATTGTGATGCATCCACATAGGAGACAGACATGCAACTATTTGTAAGATGAATGAAACCACGTCTGCAGCCACGTTACATTGAAAATACAGATTTTTGGCTTCTGGGTTCAAGTGTTACAGCTTGCTTGGCCCCTTGAGATTTTGTTGGAGAACAGTGTTTGCATGAACTTGAGCTACAAGAACAGGGAAGCAATCAATGGCATTGATTATGGTACTCAACAGTCAACTGATCAAACAAGAAAATAAATCCCGCGCTGAAAAGAAAAACAGCGAAACCTTTGAGAAGCTTTACATTAATCTGAAGGTAATGAGCTATCAGAAAAAGAAATAACCTGACAATGAAACAAACTCAAAACAAAGAAAAAAACTCACTAGCATTTAAAAAAAATGCATTCACCCACGCACCACACTGCCCCAAAACCAATACCTACAACTACTTTTTCAGTCGCATTCATTTTGCCTCCTTTGCCATATGATTCACAAACTACAACATGTTTTCTAAATCTGTGTATAAGGTTGAAGTGGAAACTGAAGCTGAGAAGGCGGCATTTGTTTCTTTTCGCTTTGAGGAATATTTCAAGTATTAAAGCAAAGGAACTAAAAGCCTTTAAAAGAACACAAATCTTGCAATTGTTACATGATTTGTTATATATTCTCCATCTACAAAGAACGCATGCATGTGTTTTAACATCATGCTGCATTGTGTTTATGTTCTGTGTAAATTATAACCAAACAAACATCCACACGGGGAATATGCTATTGATATGTATGAGCTTAGGCTGCATGCTGTGCTAGTGCATCACAGAAACACCCACAAACACACAATAGCATGAATTAAATAGGGCATGACCTTGCACTACCTAGCCTACATACAGAGCCTGTACAAAGTCTGTATTCAGCTTGAACCTGCATCCAGTCCTTGCTGTGTGTGTTTTTGTCGTGGAGTTTGAGAAAGCAAATAACTTATTTGGACAAATACAGAGCAAAAGAATGAATTCTACATCTGATAGGCGTATTTTTCGTTCCTCACTCACTAATGCACCCCCTCTCCTTCCTTTATTCCCTCCCTATCTGGCAGCGGGCCATTTTCCGATCATGGTGATGGAGCAAAAGAAAATTGATTTCTAAAGAGCTCTGTCTGCTAGGCCCGGATATGAAATATGCAGCCAGTTATTAGTCTAACACTGATATTAACATAACACGACAACCGTGTCAAGATATATATTAAAGATGTCTCCCTTGTTTCCTCAGAGGGATACTTGAAATAGGCTAAAAGTGATAATCTGACACTTGTTCAAAGCATAACAAATCATTATCAATATTGCACAATTGAGATGATATCTGCTTTGTTTGAGAAGGAAAAAAAAAAGCTCTTTGGAAAGAAGGCTGGCAATGCGCTGATGCTGCTATGAGACAAACTTCATATCTTGATTGTGCAGGCGGGCGCAGCGGTTGGTTTCCATATTACTTATTATGCAGCTATTAATGAAGGTACACAATGAAAGGTCAAATGGCCCACACACGGATGTAAACAGTCACACACGTGCACACACACATTAACACGGTTGCGGATACACTCGTGCAAAGATATAGCACACAGTCAGCAGAAAGGTCACAGCAAACGACGTGTGAGGAAAAAAAAAGATATTCGAAGAAGATATGCTGCCTGTTGCTATGGAGCACTCCTAGCAGAAAACATACACACAAAGACACACACCTACACATGATGCTCCATCAGTCCTAAAGGAACTACAGCAATCGCTCGCCTGCGAACAAACACTCACGCGCGCCCGTGCACATATACGCACTCGCTCAATCAATCCCTGTCCTATTAAGGAAAGCAAGGAAGCTGCAGCCACTTTTCAAGAGCTTCACGGCTTCAATTATTGCTCTCAGACTCTTCTTGTGTGTGTGACTCAGTGTTTGTGTCTTCCTGTCTGAGTATGCATATGTTTTATCTTTATGTATATAAGGAAAGCGGGCACTTTTCAAGTACAACACCGCTTCTGCGTTTGTTCCTTTAGGACTGGGTAAATTATGCCAGTTGGTTAATCAGATTCTCTCCCCAGAGACACAGAGAAACAGAAACAGGGAGAGTGAAATAGGCTACTGTACTTTTGGATGGCTCAGAGCTGGAGAACGCTGCACTGCATATGCCTGACATTATCAACGTGCAAATTAACTTGCTTTGTTTTTGGGGTGATTTAGGGTATGAACTCTGAAGTTACATACAGACAATTTGAGAAATAAAGGGGTTGCAGTTATATTCATATCAAAACAATGACCTTTATTGTCCTGCCACATAGTGAATGAAACTTAAATGAAACAGGAAATATGTAGGGCTGAAAGAATTTAGAATGAGATACGTACTTGGCAAATGATCGACTTTTTCTGTGATTTTGCACTTTTTATTGCCTCAAATATCTTTAAAATGTTGTTTGGCATTTCATTTTTTGTTTACCATCCACTAGTAATTTCAACTCTAGTTTCGAACTGGCGTTTCTTGGCCGCAGGGACGATGCTTTTTCACGAATTTCACAAAGAAAACAATTGCCAGTTGTTGCTCTTTCCTAGCTCTCAGACACTCTGCTGGCCTGTCTGCTGCAGTGACCTGAAGTACAGTAAAAGCCAGCGCAGGCAGAATCAATGACAGCACAACACTGAAGATCACTTGTGCTGACTCGTGATCAATAACTGTACGTAAACAGAGCAGAAACCTCAGCGCTGGTCAGACGCTTGGGCTGCATGTGGAAAAATAGAACCAGTGCAACTCAGTGGAAAGATAAAGACACAGTGCACAGAGCAGTGAGCGCAGCCTGGGGAGAAGAAAAACTGTCCTTTTCTGAGAACCTGAGAATTGGAATGATGGCTGCATGTGATGACATTGATGAACTCAATTGTCTGAATTCATGGCACTTCATTACAGTGAGTCTGACTGAGTGATATTTGGAAATAGCCTGTACTGTATGTGTCTGTCCTGTTGACAGGCTGCTGAGTGCTTTCAAAAGACCATAAGCTGGTATCATCCTGCAACAGACACCCAGTGCGAGGCTGACTGGACATTCCTCCCAAAGTGACAGATACTTGCAATGAGAGAAGGCTTTGAGAGGGTTGGATGCATCAAAGCAAATCCATTTTATATCTAGCACGTGTCTCATTTCATATCTCTCAAAAAGTCATTATTGAAGGTGGGGCTGAGCTTTGACTTGCAATGTTGTGAGAAGGTTCTACAGCATGAGGAGAAGCCTCTATTTTAAACTAAAGCAGGTTTCCAACTTTCTCTAAATCCACTGAAAAGTCAAACAGACCTAGAATGTTTAGTAAATTATTTTAATAATTGATTGCCGGATCTTAAATCTGCAGCTATTTTGATAATCCATTAATCATGTAAGTCATTTATCCAGCATGATGCTCATCTGTTGTCTGGCTTCACCTTTGTCAGTGGAGGGTTTAGCTGCTCTTCTCTATCTTTGTGTCTCTGTAAACTAATACATGTCTTTGTGATTTACACTCCTGGTCTGACAGCACATTTGAGGACTTCACATTGGGCTCAGGCATCCTCTGATGGACATCTCTCATAGTTTCCTGACATTTTTGTCAAACAAACTTGAAACTGAGAACATAATCCAGATTAACTGCAACGCTAAAACACATTAGTTCAACTCATTGTTGCCAAAATCTTGAGACAGACCTGGAATTAGTAAGTAATAAATAGATGAAAGTGCTGCTTTAAAAGAAAAAACCCTGTAAACTCCAAAGAGGGATGATATAGGTGTTTTATTGAAGCTATAATGCTATGCATCACTAGATGCTGGGAATTAGGAAAAAAACACAAATACTACGCATCAGATTTAACACAAACTTTGCAGAGGTGACTACAAACTACATCTCACTGTCCCAGCAGGAATTCCACAGAAATATCCAGCGATTTAAAAAAAAACTTTCCCTGCTCTGCTTGAAACAGATGATTTAAAAGCCCAATAACAAAGTTAAAGTGGGGTCAGTAAATCGTGATTCCAACTCCACTGTCGGTATTCCCCATCAATCCATCACTCACCTTGCGCAGAGGCAGTGGCTCCTCTCCACGAAACCCACAACCATCCGCCAACTGCCTGTCTCAAATCCTTTAGCGCACCTGTGCGTAAAATCCGTCCAAACTTAACGGGGAGTCAGCGCCGCTCGGTGCGGATATCTTTTCTTTAATTTCTAAACTGCGACGTCCTCGTCCACGAAAGAAAGAAAGAAAGAAAACTGTCGTGATGCTCGTGTCCTCTATCGTCTCCCCTCCAGTCCGTAGTATCGCGGAGAAAACAAGACACGGAGCTCTGCTGATATCATCCACTACTACTCCGAGCGAAAGGCACCGCGGAGGGGAGAAGACAACATCAAAAAGTCAGCTACCCCCGGCGTGAGGGGAGGGGAGAGAGGAGAGGTGAGGAGAGGGGGAGGAAGAGCAGAAGAAAGTGTGGGGCAGCCTTCACCGGGATGAATGAGAGGCAGACAGATCGCGCTCTTGGCTCTCTCGGCGCGTGTGATAGTGAACACTGAATGCTCGATTTGTAGAGCGAGTGAGTGAGTGGGAGCACTGGTCGAGTGAGTTGGTCTCCGCACTGTGCACCCACATGAATATTATCCATCTTACATAAAAAAAAACGAACAGAAAAGACTCCCAGATTCCCTGACATGTAATTATTCTTATACTGATGCAGTGTTTTCACGTCTGAATGCTCTCCAAATTAATGCTCCGATGTCCCACAATCACCTGGTCACCCTCAATTGCACTCTATAACCATCTATAATTTCATTATCATGCAGAGGTTATACTATTACTGTCAGGATGGGAGGTAGTGTGTCACTGATGATTAAGATAGTTTCCAAGCATGGGGTCTTGTCCGTTCAAAAACATACAACTAAAAGAATTTAATAAGAAAGGGGCATTTCTGCTTCACCGAATCCCCAGTTTTTCTCCAATCTTTGTTGTTTTCTTGTATTAGACAGAAAACTGTGACCTCTTCGAACCCCTAAAATAAAACGGACCAGGAGGAAAATATCACTTTAGTGCTTTCAGCCCACAGAAGACGGGTGATAAGCTGCAAGCTTTTAGAACATAAGTTACAGGCTTGGCCTTTGAATAAGCTCTTTCCTCGGTCACGGGAGGTGTAGTGACTCTCTGTACCATTTTCCCAGCAGACTATTCTTGAACCTTTTCCGAAAATAACTCATTCCTCACTTTTACTAGCTTGGGTCAAAGTGTGTCAAACAGGTTAAGTTCGGTCAAAGACGTGTTAGGAAGAAGTCTTCCTCTGGTGGAAATCAAATTTGAACTTCTGTATGTCAGTTTTGATACTTTATTCAGGATATATCATGAGTGAAATAGGCAGCCGATGCCATGGCAGAGCACCTTGAAACTGCAGTGTAGCACTGACCATCTTAAAAACAAGGGATCAGTCATTTGTGCCATTATTTTCTTCAGAGTTCCTTTAAACAGATGCAAGGCTTAATTATTCAAATATTAGAATTTGCCAATGGGTAACAAAGAGTAGTGTTACTGAGTTTGAGAAGAATCATAGGTGAGCTTGACTAAGGAGGGGTGCATGGAGAGAGAGACTTCATAGATCTTCACATTATAAAGAAAGCAACACTGTTGACTTACATTTTGCCTTATACACTGGATGCAGATTGTAGGTATGAGCCTGCCATTAGCCTTCTATGTTACCATTTTCAAGCCCCCTTCAATACGAGGAACCACTACGACATTGCTTGGACAGCAACCTAAATCCTGAAAGTTTCAAGTTTGCAATAAAGTATAAAGCAACAGTATCTTTTTTTTCTGTGAAATATCCATTTTAATGACATCACTTACCTCCATGCGTGCACATTTTTCACCAAAACAATTCATGCATCCCTGTTTTGAGTCACACCATACATGCGTTATTTTCTTTGCCTGGCAAACTATGGTTTTGGTTTGAAGAAATACAAACACATCAGAATTTTCCCCATAGCAGAGTGATAATGAGGAGCAATCAGACCATTCTACACAGCGCTGTGTCAGAGCTAAGGAATGGTCTGGCTTTGCAAGACTGCAGCTAAGCCATTTTAAGGTAGGGAGGTATTTATTTTCAGGGACAAAACTTCTAATAATATCATTTCATTACACAAACTTGAGTTATGAGGAGTAAAGTCAGTGCCCAGAGAAGGACTTAAGACCTTGTTAATTTACTGATTGGTCCATTGTGAATGCCTTTTGTGTTATTTTTCAGGAGAAAACAAAGTGTTTTGAAGACATCCAAGTGGTTTCAAGAAACTTGTGGTGACAATTTTTCACTAATGGGGCTTTTTATTGACTTAATGACAAATGTGTTAAATTCATTTCTGGTTTTAGGACAAAAATAATGATTAATAACATCAATCATTATTTGCAGCCCTACTCTAATATGACAGACAAACACAGACTTTCTGGAACACTATTTAGTTGAAACTGGCAGATTCTATAAATGATCTCAGAAGAACCAACTGCTGTGAATGAACTCATACTTCAGGAATTATGTTAAAGCGGAACTTGAATAAACAAAGTATTGTCTTTGAATTGTAATCACACCAAGACAACATTACACAGCGTGAATCACAGTCCAACTCACAGAAACCCCATATTTGGTGCCAGAGTGTTTTGCACGGCCAACAATAACCACCATTGATCTATCAAAATGGCATTAATTCACTGTGGCCTGCAAACAGTTCCCGGAGCAATCACACGCACCAAATTTAGAGCTTAGCTGAAAAGAATGACATTGCTATGCCCCTTTTAATAATTTTTTTTGTTCGATTATCCCGAGTCTTTTTGAAATGCCACATTTTCTTGCTGGTGTATGGATGCGTATTCATTCCGGCAGAATGGGCACCTATTACACGCTTTCAGAGGCTGTGACAGCAGCCCTCAGTGAGGAAGCCAAACACTTCACAGCTCAGACAATGTACTCGGGCAGACGCACGCACGTACACACACACACAGGCGTGCACTCATAGATTCAAATGCACACAAGCCCACTGACACAATGCACATCGACGAGATGAAAGGGCCAATTTATCAAACCACCAACCAAGGCAGGCCTGAGGACGTATAGTGCCAGCATCGGTCTGCAGAAAGTGGGCAGGATGTGCCTGTGTGTGTAACTCTATGTGACTTTTCTGTTTCTTTTTTTGCCTCATCGGTAAAGTCGCCTCTCCTAACATAACATGCACTTTTACCTTTGGCTGATTTTCCCAAGTAGAATGCATCACCTGCTGATGCCAACTGAAGTAGCTGCGTGAGAGGAGAGTTTATAGTTCTTTTGACTGTCAGACACTTTGGAGTAAAGAAGCTAAAGTGTTAATTCGTCAGGAAGAAATGGGGAGCTAAAGAGAGGGAAGGAGAGATGATATTGGGGTCCGTCCCATGTTATTTCTCATTAAACTGCTAGATCGATGTTCATTCTCAGAGCTTTGCAGCATTTACAAGCCCAGACTAATCCACTATTAGAGGGCTGCACGGCAGAGAAAGCACAGTGCAGGGCTTGAAAAGAGTGTACGAATGGAAAAATGAGCAGTGTGAAAATGTGTCTGACATCTGTACGTATTCTTTCTGAACATCTTGCAGGGTTTGCACAGCGCATTGTCGTGCAAGGACATCCTCCCTGCTTGGCATTGATCGGATGTGGGATGCTGTGCAGTTTCGATTGTCTTGTAAAGGTGAGTGGGAGAGATAGAGGCAGACACAAAGAGGAATAATTTAATTGAGAAGTTGATATTTGACAGTGACAAATGTGCTGTGTGAGCCAGTACTGAGATACTTAATGATAATGAGGACATTTTTATTCCCTTTGGGCATTTTTTTTTCACTCTTCACTCATTTTGATTTTATTGTACTTTAGTAGATGATTCATTTGAATAATTATGTTGCCAAGATTTTCTATCAGAAATGATCTCTGTGCAGGCTCAGTGAATAACTTAAGTACAGAACAGAAGTGTAAATGTTCCAGGCTCACACATGTGAAAAGAGAAAAAGTTCTTGAGGGTGCACTGAATTATTAATACAACACAAAGTATACTGCAGCGCCTCTCAAAATGAGCATAAAATATACGACTTATGATTAAATATTAGTAAGGAAAATGAAAACATTCCTTTCAAAACTGCCCTTCCAACTCGTGCAAGAAAGGTAGACTTCTATCTACTCTTCTACAGTTGAAACTTTGTCTTCGGAAAGCCACATAGAAATAGATACAACAAGGACAAAGAGAAATCAGCAGAGATTAAATTGATACACCAGATTGTATTTCCACTCATCCGCTAGCTCCCAGGCTGAGGCAGTGTTTATATTTAGACGTGAATGAGTGTGTTCATGAGCGAGGGAGAACATTTTAAACATTAGTCCGCTGATTTTGTGATGTCGTCTTCAGTGCGGTGCATCTGTTGGGTTTTGGCTGCAACGATACTGGCCCGGTCTGCTTGATACCGCTCCAAGGTCCGGGGGCAGCCTGCCGGCGCTGCCAGTTGGTGGCAAGCCCGAACGGGGTGGATTGCCTATTATAGCTGGAAAAAGAGAAAGAAAGAAGGCTGGCTCCAAGAATCATAGTCCCCAATGTATTTGCAAAACCGATATGCCTGTTTGTCCACCACGGGTCAGAGACACAGAAACACATGGACTACCGGGACATGTGAGGATGTAATGAGTGAGGTGAGCGGAGAACCATGATGATACTGACAAATATGGGTGCAATGTTCTCTCCAATAAAGTGTTTATTGGTAACAGGTGAGAGGAAATCCAGAGAGAGAGAGAGATTTAATTTCAGGAGCATCAGCAACTCTAACGCTTACAGCTCAGATCACTTACAAACAGCCATATATAGAGACAGCTGACACTGAGTGTACAGAGAGAGCTAAATCAAAATTAAAGCTATCTTGTCACCACTAAGAACACCGGGCGAGGAGGAGTACAGAGGGATAATTGACATCTACAGCGTCGATACTAATTCCTCCCAGTGATTAATGTCTTCTTTTCTTTATTATCTACAACTACACTGGAAAAAATGCCCCTCTCAACACAAGAACAAAAAACTTAGTTTGAGGAACTTTTCCCTTGAAATAAGTGAAAAAAAAATCTGTCAATAGAACAAGTGAAAAACATCTTGGTAAGATTCTTCAAATAAGATATGATATTTAAAAATATTTAGATCATAAAATTAGCTGGGGAAACTTATTTTTAAGCTATATTTTACCAGGATTACCAAGCTTAAGTGTCTTAAAATAAGCCAGACATGCTAAAAATAGCAGTTTTTCACTCAAAAATAGACTTTTGCTTTCATATAACCTCCTAATTTGAGATGTATTAAACATATTTTGAGTTTTCTTGTAAAATACAACTCAAAACAAGTTCACGATTGTTTGACTGAACAAGATGTTTAAGATACATTGTCTTAAAACAAGTCCCTCCATCTTGCTGAAATGTCACTTGTTAAGTGAATTCATTGTAAATCAAGTGGGATGAGACATTTTGACTAAAGACAAATAGACTAAGATCTTGAGTTTTTGCAATGTAGTTCAAGCAACTCAAACCTAAATCCCACCTCTTTCCTCCTGTAGCAAAGACAGCAATAGATTTATATGCCTTGCACCTTATAAAAGCAAACATTTTTCTTCAACATCAGCTGCACTGAAGCAATTTTTTTCAGTCTTTTCTCAAATATTCAGCTTGGAACCTTTTCTTTTTCTCACTGTGACAAGTCAGGAAACCATTGACGAGGCCTGTGTGACCTCAGTGTGGAAATGATTTATGGTGAGGTGACAGACTGATCCATGTCAGCCCCGCTGTACAAACATGATACTTATCACCAGATGTCTGCAGCAGTATTTTTACACTCACTGCGTTTGTAGAATAAATGTGTTATATATGCATTCGATTATGCCATGCCAATGTGTAAAAGAAGACAAATCATGAAGTTGTAAATCAAATCTAATTTGCACGCGACCACAGCTTCAACTAAGATTCAAACACTGCATGTTTTATAACAACATTAAGCTGTAACAGTAGTTAGTTTTATTTTTCTAAACCATTTTTCTATTTCTCCACAAAATAGCATGTGCAAATTTACAGTTACAGCCACTGAAATGCTATGATTAATGTATAATCAATGAGAGGCTGCTTTTGGGGAGTGATGGCTTTTGTTGACCTCCACACATTTTTAATGAATCCTGCTGCGCTGCAAATACTGTCATCCTTTTGCCAATCATCTCATCTGCAGTTAGTAGCTATGGCCATCTAGAGGAAAAATGGACATAATACAGTTTTCATTTGTTCTTTATATCAGAGGTACTTACACCTAATTAGCCTGTGATCCCTTTAAGGATTCCCCTCAGTGTAGATCTAGTTTTGAACTTTGTTACCATGCCCATATGGGGTTTTTTTATATGCCAGTGGACTTATTGTGAGCGTAGTCAGTGGCATGGCTGAGCATTTCCATCATGAAAGTCTTCAAACATAGATTTAGAATTCTTTTGTTTCCTTTGTAACAAATTGAAGGAATCAGACTATCAACCATTTATCTTGCAGGGTGGAGCTTTCTGCATCGTTATTCTTCTTCAGAATCGTTTTTGTTTTGGTGAGACATACAGTATATGACCGAATTAGTGCAATGTCACAGGGTGCCGTATTGGATAAAAGCAACAGCGCACACATTGTGTTTTATGTGTTTAATCATTTATTTTATTTATATTTATGTAACTTTTATTTTACCAGGAAGTCCCTTGATATTAAAAATATCTTTTCCAGCCAGAGAGGGATTTTAAATGGAAACTATGAGTACTTGAAAAGTCTTCTTCTACATCTTATGATGACCAGTACACGACTCTTCTCTCTCAGATACTTACTTTTGAGAGCCCCAATAGGTGATATAATTTAGTAAATTATGAGAAAAAAGCAAAAATTAGGAGCATATTTTTTTTTAAAAACAACATATTTTTGGATATCAGAACACAGTATTTCCTATTATGGTCGTGTTAATCATTTTGCAACCCCTCACATTTATTTCATCATGGGCTTTTGGAGTGGTACTGACCTCCTGGCTAAGAACTGCTGCCTTACAGTGTTTACGCCAGCATGTCTGTCCAACAGCCACGACCAAAAAATGATCTGCCTGACACTGTTTAGACCCCTCTTGGCTTGTTCAAACAGCTTTGACCCATCGCGCCATGAGCTCAGAACCTCTTGGGGTGTCCTGTGGTGTCTATCTTTGGAACACTGGCAGTGAATCCTGTAAATCCTGTGAGTTGCAGGGTGGGGCCTCCATGGATGTTGCTTGTTTTTGAGTCAATGGTGGGAAAGTTGTGGCTGATCGGTGTGAATTTCACTTTTGGATTTGAACAACAAAAACACAAATTACAGTAATATATTGCATAAACGGTGTCTGTTTTGTCATATTAATGTTATTTGATCAACCTAATTATCACTAAGATCATCAAAACATGCTCTTTATTTGGCATAATTGAGTGTAGAGATATGTAGTATATTGAAATACAACTTATCTACCTTTATTCTGCATCTTGAATTCCACTTCAGAACATGGATAGATCAGTCTCAGCTGCTGTAGGATGCATTAGAAGACACAAGATGGCAGTAGAGCACTACTGTTTCACTCCATACTTGCGAGATGAGATCAGAGGAATGATATACGAGGGAGCATGAAAAAGGGAGACACAGAGAGTCAAGTCAAAACCTCAGAGATGTTTTATTATACACAACAGGCTGAGCGCTTCCATTTAAACCTACATTAATTAAATTTATGGCAAATTGAGTTTACACACTGGAATTGAGTTTTCTTTGCTGAAATCACTTTGAGTTGATTTACTCCATCTTTTCCACTTGGTTGCCTGTAATTATATCCAAATGACTCGGTCCTCATTACTGATGTCTCACTGGAATTTAAACACTTGCGCTGACTCGCTGCGCATCTGTCTGCGTTTTGCTGTGCATGTATTCCCAGAAGAATTTAATTATGTTACAGTACATGTGTGCATTTATATTCTCAGTGTATTGCAGTATGTCTTCTTTGCCCTCCTGGTTACTGAGCATGTTTTTTACAGTGTGTTTAGCCAGCTATGCTATTTTGCTCCCTGGCTACCAACCTGGGTGACTCATGAATAAACCCCTCTTGGGCTCTTACTGAGGAGGTGGGGTCATCTTAATCCCCTAAACTCCACTTTCTACCTCATCACATCCAAGACCTCCGCTCTCTGCATCACTCACAAATTTTCCCTTCGCTCAAGCTGATCTTATCTAGATCTCTGTGGTATATTTATGCAGGAATACCGTGCATTTTCCCACAAGCCTCAGATTTAGATGCCCGCTGGCATGCACGTGAACACACATTCGAATTTGTGTATTTGCATGCCACAATATGTGCATAGGCATATTTAGAGTTGACTTTGACTTTACACATTAATCTCTCCGTCATCATTTCCAAACACGCCGAACTGCAAGCTCTACCTAAGCTCTGTGAATTTCCATTCCCTGTGTATCCATGCCGCTCGGAACAATGACATGATCCTCAAATGGCTTTATTCTAAATCCCCAGAAATCCGTAACAACCACCGGCATGAAAGTAAAGCAGGGTAACGCTGTCCAACAGGCCATTACTCCTTTTCTTCTAAACAAAAGGGATTCAGCTTTCCAGCTAACAAGACTGAACTCATGGTCTTGTGGTTGGAACTGAACAAAAACATTTCAGGGACCGAATGCTGCAGGGTCTCTCTGCAGTCACATCCATGTAGCTGTATGGGTGACTGTGAGTGTCCATGTGTGTATATGTGTGTGTGCAGGTTGGTTTCTACATATTTTTCAGGGGGTTTGACCTGCGCTCACCATTTCCTCTCCAGCAGCCACTTATTCCAGTAGATGATGAGATTACAGTGGTGGTTTAAGGTTCTGCCGGTGACTTACACCAAGGCTCCCAGGGATGGAGTGTGTACATTTATATTGTGTGTGTGTGTGTGTGTGTGTGTGTGTGTGTGTGTGTGTGTGTGTGTGTGTGTGTGTGTGTGTGTGTGTGTGTGTGTGTGTGTGTGTGTGTGTGAGAGAGAGAGAGTGTGTCTTCGGGTTTGAGGGGAGGGGGAAGTTGTGTAACCAAAATGAGAACAATGCAGTGAAAAAGTCAACAAATTCTTGTTAGGAAGCCACCCACTTTGCACTCACAGCCAACAACAACAGCAGATTGACCAGAGACTGTATATGCATGTATATACATGTCAACGTGTATACATGCATATAGTCTGACAAATACGGCTGTTAGCAGCAGCATTTAGGCAAAGTGCATCAACAGAATGCAGTGCATATAAAATTATTTTTCCAAACTCATCTCCGCAGAGCACTAGCTGACTTCCTGTTTATAACTTTGTGGCCGAATTCATTTGGACATCGCAATCAAACCATTTAAAGTCCTGAAAATTGTGTCAATAAGCTACATCCACACGATGCTTCCTTTCACATCTGGTGTAGATTTGAATAATTATTTAGCAGGAAAAAGAAAACATGTTTTTGCAGTTAAAGTTTGAAGTTGTTGGACACATTACAATCCACGATACAAAAGGGCCAAAGTGATTTGGAAAAGGTCCAAGATTAAACGAGTTAAAATTGAGATGAATTTTTAAATGTTGGCATTACAGAAATTAAATGTTTAAAAGTGGTTCTTTGTGCATCTCTCAGTAATGCGTAGCTGGATCAGTTATAACAGATGTCAAAAGGAAAGACAGACAGAAGCCCAATGAGTTAATTTACTTTATATGCTTTTGACTTATCTTTTTTTCTATTATGGCTCTGATGAAGATGAAGACTTATTAGTGTCATAACTGTTTGTTTGTACTTTTGGCTGCAAATCTCTCTGCTCTGATGCTGATCATTACTATGTGATGCTTGAGACTAATCTGGCTGCACCTTCTTCTGAATTGAAGGGAAAAATCAGCTTAATAAAGAATGAGCTAATATGCTTTTTGTCATTAATGTTGGTGACTGACACGACATTTTTAGGACAAGAGGGAAAAAGGAGTTGTTGTCAAAACTGTGTCAAATGTTTTTTTGGAACTGTGTAGACTTGGAGTAGAACTTGGGGGAATTATAGAGAATTTCATATGTAGAAGCATCGCACACTAGTTTCTGAAATGAAGTCTGAACTGATGTGAAAATAGAACTTCTGTGCTCAAATCCAGATCTGTTCCAGGTATATTTCTGTCTTTCTTCAAGGCTTCTTCAGTTCTCTTGCATGAGCGATGAAACGTCTTCCAGAACCTAACAAGACAAGTCCAGTTGCTTTCTACTGATGCTCCTAGCTTTACCATGATTTGGATGACTGACAACCTACGCAGACATGTGACCGTATCATTTCTCAGGAGTACCCTGTTCTGCTGTGCAAACTGGAATTTTCAGTGCATACTTCTTAGCTTGTTCCAACAAGTTATCCAAATGGCCAGTTCAGCCTCACCAAACAGAAAATGTAATATTACAGCGCAATTGTTTAAACAGACCGTTTCAGAGAAGTGGAAGTGGTGGCTTGTTAAAGTAATCAAACAGAATTACCTGTGAGGGCTACGCTAACCTCCCTCTGTGTACTTTGTTTCACGTGTGCATGAGTCCATTTGTGTGAGCGTGAGGACTGTTTTTCCGTTAATTCGATATCCATCATTTCCTACATTTTTCTCCTCCGCTTCTAGTGCGCTTTGCCAAGACACTGATTGACAGCTGTGCCAAGGCGGTGCTCTTGGATGTGTGTTTGTGTGCTTGGCTCTTGCTCAATAGGTCAGTGATTTATGTCTCTCAGGTGGACTTAGGGTTCCTGGAGAAAATATCAGATGATACAGGGATTAGTAAAGTCATTTTTATGTATGTGTTCTGCGTCAATGACATCTCTGAGGTGAGTGTGGATGTAAGGTGTCCAGGGGGGAAATGCCCTGCCTTGTCGCTGCTGTACTGTACATCCATCACAGTTGCTGATAAGAAGCTCTTTGCTCAATCATCACATGCGCGCTCTCCCTCTCTAGATGCTGCTGTGTGTCCTGTTGCTTCACATCTGCCCCTCTGAGACTGTTCTCAGTGTTTTACATAACTTAGCAGAAAGCCTTATTTGTCCATCCACTCTGAAGTATCCTCTAACTGTGAGACTACTGTTAAGCAACTTCTGCAAAAAGTTGGTTACATAAAGAAGGGCTTTTCGGATTGTGCCCATTATGCTTTGTTTCCTCATATTTTGTGCCTGTGTGTAGCCATGACAGAGTGGATATGCACTTGTGGGTATGCTGTATATATATAAGCAATGTGTGTGTTCTGGTTTTGCTAATGAAAATGTGGTCTTTACTGACGTGGCATTTGGAACAAGTAGCTTTTGGGAACAAGACGTTTAGTGAGACAGAGACATGTGTCATCAGCCAGGGACAGGGTGGGGAGGAGATTTATGAGGTGCTGAGACTGACACAAGCCTTACTCATGTTGCTAATGCTCATGTAAGGCTGGAGATAAAGAATAATCATAAACACATATAGCCAAGAAGATCCCATGGTACACACATTGCATGCAGGCCAATACATACATACATGCAAATGCAGCTTTCACACACTCACATGTGACCACACAGAAACACACTTTTCCCCCCAAACGCTTCAAGAGAACAGCCTTGCCATTCTTCTGTCTGCAAAACAGTAACACGTTCTAAATTAACAGAGAGGAAAAGGGAGGGTTGAAAAATAGATTCTGCATGTGACATGTGATTAAATTAATAGCTACAGATGGACGTTTAAATTGTTACTGAACTGACCAGAGCATTTAGGGCGCAGATGGAAACATCGCTCTGTGCCGTGTCCTGTGCCTGCAGGCTTTGGGCTCTGGTATCCTGAGCCCAGGTGCTTTAGCTGTTGCGCTGCAGCATGTGTTGACCATGACGGGCTCCACTCTGGCTCGCCTCAGGCTTGGAGGGCTTGGTTAGCTCCAGATGTGGTCTTTAGACTCTGGATGATTAGGCACATAATGGAGGCCCAATTGAACTTGGCCAGTACACGCCCAGGGGCCCCCACTGGGCCAGAAGTGAGGACTGTGAAGAATCATATATTACATAGACATATATATGTATGATTTAGATAGACCGGGGTGTCATTGCTTTTTCATGATGCAATGGGTAGTTCTGCCATGCAAGCGAATTGGTCCGATGGGTGTTTCAGCCGTGCTTTATGTGTCTGTAAAGTGCACTTTATGGATTGTTTTTCAGCTACCTGGTGGTAACCAAGGAACTAGTTAACTTTATTTTGAGCCTTTTCTCTCAGTTTCTGCATTTGTGTGTCCAAAATGGAAAGAAAAATGTACGGGCAGCTCCCCTGTACCGCAGAAGCCGTAAATCTCTTTAAGGTGTTCTTTATCGTCATTCCTGTGCTTTGATGAAGCCGACGTCCTTAAATTCTATGATATTCATGTATATTTAAAGACAGCTGGCATAGGAACTGGAACTTTAGAAAATTGACAAGATTAAGAGACTTTAAACCAAAAGTTTGAAAAGTAGGCCAGATTGGATCAGAGATTATGTCAACTGAAACCTTAGCATTGGCAGAATGTTCTCATACTGCGACATCACAAATTAACTAAATCCCTGAAGACCACAGACATTTTTATTTTCATCCACAGTGCCGAGTTCCATTAATCACAGGTTTATATATGCAATAACAAAGCCACAAAGTCACATGCGGCACGCTTATGTGATGCGTGCACCACAGAAACACTGCACCATGCACATGCACGCGTAAATAAAAGTGCAGCCGCCGCACACATATGCATACAGAGCAGTGCCAACTAAAACAGGGATACATAAAGAAACCTTGGTGAGATTTACTGTTGGACTGTGTGATCTGCATTGAGGAGGGGTTGAGGGGTAGCAGGAGGCTACAGTGTGAGATTGAAAAGTGGAAACTACAGTGGACTTTAGACAAGTCAGGACTACGCTTTCAGTTCTCTTCATGTCCCTCATCAGTGTTTAATTGGCATTTAGCTGCGTCATTAGTGCTGTACGTGTGCGTGTGCGGGAGAGAATGTGTGCACATGACTTTTAAGGTCTGTTTTTGTAAGGAAAAGTTGAAAGTTTAGACCCTTAGTGTGTAGTTTTGGGCCAGTCTTAACTAGAATTTTTGTCACACCTGACAAGCACAGAGGTAAAAATGTGTGTTATGAATATGCCTCACACTGCAACAAATGTCCTCATCATCTGAAATTTCAGTATCAGTCCCTCATGTGCCAGTATTCATGGGCATATGTGCTTGCATGTGTCTGTGTTTAGATGATTTGTAATTGCTCATTACCCGATGCTGACTCATCACATGCTTTGGGCAACCGGACACTCCGAGCTCCTCTCACATTAGGTGACGTAGCATTTAGAGGAAATTAAAGGGAAAATAATACACCAGACTAAACACGCTTTACCTGTGTGTTTGCGTGTGTGTGTGTCAGACTAAACAGCATGCAGAGACAGTAGATGTGGTTTATTTCCAATTTACAAGTAGCCATTCTGTAAACAAACATGAGGAAATATGCAGTTAGAATAATGAGCACATGTGGTTCAGTCACAGCAGTCAGTAGTGAACATCTGCACAACACTGACACCAACTAACTGAGCATTTGTGGTGGATTCAGGCAAGATGTGTGTGGATGAATGCGTGTGTTTATGCATATTTCTAAGCGTGTGTGTTCGTGTGTGGCGAGGCTGACTAAAGTTGAGATGTCGGTGTGTATTTGCACAGACTGCAATGATTCTGCCAGGCTGCTCTCCCATGGAGGCACTACAGTGGCAAAGACACACACACACACACACACACACACACACACACACACACACACACACACACACACACACTGTTGCCCCTGCCACATTAACACTCCCCTCCTCGAAGGACATTATTCTTCATCTCTCTTATTTACTTAGGCCAGTAGCACTGCCATGGCAACCAGCAGTGTTTTGGAGAGTGCTTGTTTAGGGAATGTGTGTCGAGGGACAGATGAACGAACACATGGGACCATATCTGCTCCTGCAAGCACCTGACAGGGGAGGAAGTCAAATGAGGGAGGGGGGGAGACCGAAGGGCATTAAGTCTGCAAGGAGAGGAAAAATACTTTTTCATAGCACCTGACCTTTTATGTACACCTGAAATACTGGCAATGTATGATATACACGAGTTACTATCCTCGTTAGATCCAAATTGGGCCTCATTATCTCTACATTGGCTTACTGTGCAACCAAGAATCAAATTTAAAATCCTTCTTCTCACACACAAAACTCCTAATGATCAAGCTCCATTTTAACTTAAAGACCTTAATGTCTCATATTATCCTTACAGAGCGCTACACTCTGTAGATTTATTTGTGCTTTTTAGAGCTTCCAAATGCAAAATTTCAGGCAGTGCTTTCGGCTATCAGGCTCATCTGCTGGGGAATCTGCTCCTAGTTTGGTGTCTGGAGGTAAATATCCTCTGTATTGTTAAAATTAGTTTTAAAACATTCCTTTTTTGTAATCAAGTTTAAAGTTAGGACTGCTCAGATTATCCTGTACCATCTCTGCTACGGGTCTAGACTGCTGTTGGACTTATGCACTGAGCACCTCTTCGCTTTTCTCTTTCTGTCTATACAGTTATACACCACCATTACAAGTGTCTTTTCTCTTCCATAGTTTTTCTTGTCCTCCCTGCAGTTAACTCTATTTGCAGAGCTACTGCTTTCTGATCTGCAGTTACTCATCTCACCAACTTCTTAGGTGTTTTTTTTCTTCATATGCTTTGTTTGTCTGTGTTATATTTGCCATCCTGTTCTCCTTTCCCTTCACCCTCACCTCAACCGGTTAAGGCAGATGGTCACCATCCCTGAGCCTGGTTCTGCTGCAGTTTTCTTCCCGGTAAAAGGGAGTTTTTTTCTTCCCACTGTTGCCAAGTGCTCAAAGGGATTCCAAATTAACCTTTGTTGAGATTCTCTGTATAATTTTATAAGGTCTTCACCTAACTCTGTGAAGTGCCTTAAGGGGACATATGTTGTATATTAGTGCTATATAAATGAAACTAAACTGTACTGAATCATCCCCAAATGTATCTGTGCACTGTGCAGTGCAACAAAAGCCATCTAGATGTTCTCATAAGTATCCAAGCACTGTAACCTGCAGGTGGGTTGTGTTATTATCTGAAAAATCTTTTTGTAAATATCATCATATCAGCTCTTTTAAAAATCCAAGCCTTAATCTGTTTTTAAAGGAGGAGCAGCGATGCGCTCCAGAGCACCAGTGCACTATTGCATGCAGTGGCTACAGCAAAGTTGGATTTCTGGAATGCCCCTCATATGGATGAAGTGTTAGTGATTGTCTGACCGGTCTCTGCAGACAGAGGAGTAGCTGCTGCTCCCTGTTTGAGCTTAAAGAGCTGAGAATCTGTTGGAGCCACTGGGCTGCAGTTTCAAGCCCAACCAAGATGAACTCGGCTCACATCTTCCTTCATATTAAAAGTTAATCCATTTGACACCTCATCATGGCAAACCTAGAAACATGTAGATCATGACTGGATGGAACAATCAAAATTTACAATCACTTATTGCTGTCCCTTCTCTAAACTCTATCTAAACTGTCCTGATTTCTAACACAAATATGATAAAAAGTTGGTATCAGGATTAACGCTGCCATGCAAATTACAATAAATGAGAGTGGTAGTTCAAAATCCCTCCTTTTTTGCCCGATTAAAACACATTAAATCATACTGTTTAGTAGTCACTCAAAAAGTTTAAGACCAGAAGAGGGCAGTCATGTGCAGTGTAAATAAATACTGTCTGGCACCAAGATAAAGTTTAGATAAAGTTTTATATTTAGTGTCTTATTTTGTCCTACATGTCAGTACGTGTGAACACTACTTGTGCATGATGTCTGTTGTGGGTTATGTGGTGGGTTTTCCCTGTCTAGCAAAGAATCTGAGGAACGTGTATGGCCTGATGAGTGAACTGGTCCAGAGGTGAGGGTGTAAATCCTTCTGTCACATACCCGGCTGATACAAAGTGGCCCTCTCTCCTCAAACGACCAGATTCAACTATTTTTTCCTCAGCTGATGCTGACTATAACTCAACTTCAAAGGGAGTGGCTGCCCCGTGTGGCTGGAGTGATAAAACTGCCCTTCAATGTAAGAATGTTAATGATCAGGACTGCGCTACTTTTGATGCAAGAATATATATAGAGCTAAGTGAGAGCGTGTGAAAGAGCCTAAGTGGGTGTCTATGGTATTTCACAATAAAGGCCTCATAAAATAGTCCCTGTACATAATACTTAACATAGTAATACATGACAGAATCACAGTGATAAACAGGACTGTTAGAGCCTAATGAAGTATTAATGGAGACAGTCCAGTGTGGCTGCTCTGGGTGCTGGACAAGCTCGGAGGTTAATGCAGGTTTAGAGTGTATGACCACAGACACTGATGAATAGAGACCGTGTGAAAGTGAGGCCTGCTAAGCCGTGTGAGGGGCTAATTCACAGAATGACTCCGGGGAAATTATGAATCAGATCTTTTTCGACACTACTACTAGAATTTGGGCTCAGAAAGGGAGAGGGACAGAGAGAGAGAGAGAGAGAGAGAGAGAGAGAGAGAGAGAGAGAGAGAGAGGGGCATGGAAAGAATCACAGAGGATTTATGATGTCTGAGCCCTCCTGTGAGAGAGCCTTTCCTCTGACAGGCAAGGAAATACCTCTCCAATCTGTCTCCCTCCTGACACCAGTGTGTAACAGACACATACATGCCTCCCTTAGCCCACCCCGTGCCCCCACACTTTTCCTCTTCGTCCACCCTGCCTTTAAATGTGCTGGTAATGATGCAGCTCATTGAAAGTGGTGACTGGGAGGGGGAAAAATTGAAGAGAAAGAGTGGGGTATGTCCAGTCCCCAGAGCCTCAGGGATTCCCAAACTGTGGAAAATATGCACTCATCATCTCTTCATCCTCCTCCAGAGAGCACAGTTTCCAGGAAGCGTAGGGGTTAAGCACACACAGTTTGGCGCTGACCTCTCAACTCTGATTAGCCTAGCGTAGCCGCTAAGTGGTTCTCTGTGACTCCTCCACTCAGCCTGCCAGCTTCTCAGGCCGTTTTCACACAGTAGCAGCGGGCAAGATATATTTCATATGTCACATGGTACCGGTTATTGCGGTAAATGGATTACCAGCCAGAACGTTACAGTTGAATGTAGCTTGGATTCATTTAGGGTGCAAATATGCATGTCCACTTTACCACCGATGTTCCATCAGCCAGTATAGCTGACATGCTAACTAACACCAGACTTTTGGTTCTGTTGCTGTACACGAATGCCCGCAGGCAGTAACCTCGACTTGTTTGTGGCTTTGCATTGTGTGATTTTTAAAGCTGCACTCCTCCTGTGAGCATAACCGCTGGCTTTGGTTTTGTTTTTCCTCTTCTCCCACAGCTGACCCATTTCTGACCCGTTTTTTCTTGTCATGCCTGATATTAGAAAAGTTTAATCATTGCTGGGAGACATACAAAGAGGATTAACATTCCTGGGTCTCCTACACTCAGACATTGCCCTTCTCCCTCCCATTTCTCCTCTGTTTGGTCTTTCACCCCCCTCTACTTTTTTCCTCACTTCTCCACACTTTCTTTGCCCACTTTCATTCCTTTGCTTGTTACTTCAGCCCTATTTCCATGCTCCTTTTTACTAACTCTGCGAATAGTCCTGTTACCAGCCAGATTTCTCATCGACTGCTGTTTCTTCATTTCTCATCTCATCATGTCTACTGTAAAAGCCTGTGAAAGCCTTCGTGGACCTGTGTAATTTAGCCACCAGAAAGCAGTAGTTACAATGATGACATTAATGTTGCTCTTGTATTTTTCTTCCCCTTACTTTGTTTGTTTTTATCTGTGCAGGATATGACCAAATTGTTTGTGTTTGTGCCGGACAGTTAAGCTGCAATTATAGCATTTCACCATAGATGCTTCTTTTGCTTGGAGCCTGAAGGCTAAATGCTCTGTGTGCGGTGTGTGGCCTCCCTGGTGCCATGTCCTCTGTAATACATACAGGATGTGTCTGCTGTCTGTGTATACTGTATCAACAGAGCATCTGTATGCTGTCACCTACTGTACACAGTACTCTCTGTACGGACAGTAATAGCTGGTCTGTATTTCATGTTGTAATGAGTTTGGAGAGAGATTAGTGTGGTTAGAGTGTACAGCTCTGACACTGTCTCCAATCAGCTCCATGTCTCTTCTATCTATAAGTTATCATGTCTCCGCTCTCCAGTACCACACACTGCCCAAGTTTATGTTTTTTTTCTCGCGCCAGATAAAATATCAACCAGCTCTTATCAGGTGTAATTGAGTAAGACGATGACCACCATGGCTTTCACCCTCATTTTGGGCGTAGCTCCTACTCCCTTTTAGCACACTCTCCAACTATTCAGCAAAGGAATGAGTGGATAAATGCATATCAAGACTGGGGAGTATTGAATGTTTCACATGATTTTTGCAGTCCAGCACCAGGTGCACCCTTGAATGTAAAGAAAGATCAACTGTTCTAAAGTCTTATTTTACAGTAGACCAGTGTAATATGAGTTTAAAATCAATATGTAGGTTCAGAGTGCTGATTGTGCAGCGAGATTATGTCATTGATTCTCACGCTAGAAGTCCGCAGGTAAAGAAACACACCGGATTGTTAGAGTACTGTAGTATTTCACCGGTATGTTTTCCATGTGAATCCTTGTGTGGGCTAAAACCGGATCACTTTCTGCTGCAGTCAAAGAGCAGTCTAGTATTTCCAGAGTTTGTTTGATGTATGATGCTATCTACTGAATGTATAGCACCACCTCAGTAGTGTCTCCAGATTGCTGAGCAGTCTGCCTGAGGCTATGCAGAAGAGACTCGGCTGGTCTTTGAAGTTTTTAGTTGATGAAGTCAGCCATCATTGGTCATAGCCTTGTTTCAGCTTTTCTGCATCGTGCTTCGAGAGTTTAAGTAATTTCAGGCTTGTAGTGGTAGATCCGGCTGATTTGGCCCCTTAAAATAGCATTTTCATGAGTTAAAAAAACCAACTCGAGCAAATGTTAAGCTTTCTTACTATGCTAACGCTGCCCTGAGCTTTTCGAATAGCTTGAACTCTGACACATGAGGGTCTGCATCAGTGCTGGAGGGATGCGACAGTGCTCTTCCATGAGAGGCTACATTATTGGGTTGGTTGAAAGTGCTGCTTCCGGCGCCAATCCAAAATGTCTGATTTGAGAAGTGTAAATATGTGACTGACATGGCTTTGGCATATGCTTCACATTATTTCCGTGCTCATCAAAATTATTTAGGCTTGGATATGTCCAAAGCTATCCGACAGGCTGTCACTCTTGTCAACGCATAAGACAAATTATTTATAGCAATTATTTTTATTTCCCATCACCTGCACAATTTAATGGATCTACATTTAAATACAGTCAAAACTTGCTATTAGGGATGTCATAACACCAGAAATGTGCAGCCAGCAGCTTCTGTGGTATATACAGAATAGAAAAACAAGCACTGAATTTTTTGTGTTGAGTTTATTCTGGTTCTCATGAGAACCCCTCTTGCTATCTGTGGTATTTTGTTATGACATTAATTATTCAGATCTAAGTGAACATCAAAATTTCATTCTTAATTAATGATTTATTAAGTCAGTACTCAACTAATCTCCTTCATCAGCCATGTGTGGCTGCGGGTTGATCAGAGCTGACTGACAACTGCCTTTCAAAAAATGCTGCAGTGGTCTCATTTTGATTTATTTTTACCTAAAGTCTGATTGGTGCACGGAAATACAAGAACAGCAGAAGGAGAAAACACAGCAGAAGACATTTTCCATGATATAACAAACATTTTTCCAGCTGAATGACAATGTAGTAACTTGATTTAGAAAACAGGTTTTGGGGGTTAGAATCTAATGTGATCAGGTGCAACAAGCAGTCATCCTCTTTTTTTCAGTGTGTTGGCAAAGCAAGTGTTAAACGGTGAAATACCTGTGTCATTAGTGTTATCTTTGGTGTGCTGTGGTCCACCCTTCTACAATCTGACCCTTCCTCTGCCTCAGCAGCTTTCATCAGTCAAAGAGCTCAGCCTATCATCAGCTGTCATTAGTGCTCTGAGAGGCCCCTGCTGTTACTCACACACACATTCACACACACACAGGTGACACACAACAGTCTGTACTTCAAGGTTAGGCCTTAATGCCTCACCACGTGGGAGTCTTTGATGATATTACAGCCAGAAACCTCAGCGAGCAAGAGGTGTTTCATCTTGTAGCCATTTATTTATCGGAAATTACATTATCTGAAGCTTTGCGACACCTACCTCATGTTTGTCTTATGTTTTTGACCTTGTCTAGGAGGAAAAACCTTTACCCAGCAACCTCAGCACACACCCTAATTGATTGCTATTTGTCATTGACCGTGACCGGTCATAACACACAAACACACCAACGCATGCACATGCACCACTACCCCCCTCTGATAGGGTATCTTTTCCAAAGGCATTGCTTGTTGACAGGAAGCCAATAAAGCCATCATTTTGTGGAGCGACAGGATGAATTATTGTGACCATTCTGTCCCTGTCTCTGCTGAATACACACATTATTCTCTCCCTTGTAGTTACTTTGACAAAGCCATGACCCACTTTGTATCCTTGAGGCCTGCAAACAGCCTTAATCATTGCTTGCATTTTAATGGTACATCCCTATTAGCAGAAGCTGCAAGCATACTATTCCCTTTCAAAAACTCTTATGCAAGTATTTTTAATCTCTAGAAAAAATGACATGGGAACCTCTCACATGTTTGGCTTGGCTAATAAAACATGAGAAGCTAGATTTGCTGCCCACTGACTAAATTCAGCAGACATTTACCTGCCACATTATAGAGTGGTTGTTTTGTGGGAGTAGTCTGCTGTTCCTCTGGTTGTAGGTTTTTTCAGGACGTGCAACATTTTATATTTCAGAAAGCAAAGAAGTTAGTGAAACAGATGATATACTGAGTTAGATGTCATTTATGTTTAAGAATCTCCCGACTTGTTGCTGGAGACTGACTCAGTTAGCTCTGGCCTCCGCTGGGCCGTCGTCTCTGGCTGATCTCTCAGAGCCCCTGTTGTTGTTGTAAAAATGTGTTGGTGTTTGCTTTGGCAAGGAGGAACCCTGTAAAAGTCTATTCTTAGCCTTTGAAAAATTAAATCAAGCAGCAGCCAAGCTGTTGGCTGTGAAGTGAGTGACTGTGTCATATTAGCACCTGGTAAACATAGATAAACACACATACACACATCAGGGACAATCCTGTGTTTCAAGTGTAACCATGAGACTAATTACAGGCATTTGCATGTATGTGTTTGTGCTGCAGGTATGCACATGTATGTGTACAAACTTCTGTTATGTGTAGATGAGCCATTGAAGCACAGTTTGAGCGTTGTGTGATGGGTTTTGCATAGGAAGCCGTTGATTTGTTGACTTGTCCCTCTGCGTCAACAGGGCTGCCAGCAGTAGGCCTACAGTTAATGAAATGGCAGAGAGAGAGGAAGAGAAGGTGAGGGATGTCGAGGCTGGACTGGATCACAGAGCTGTCCTGGCTCCGAACTGATCATAATCGGCCCGTCAACTGTGGCTTGAGGATACGTATACACACTGACCCCAGCAGGACAGCAGTCAGACTGTCAACATACACATTTATCATCCATTTAGGGTGGGCTGCAGTTTCCAAGACTGCAAGGTAACAACTTAAAATGGTTTGGTCTGACTGATCAACAGTCCAAAACCCAAAGATGATTTATAATGTTATGAAAAAATGAAAAAAATAGTCCTCACATTTCAAACTGCAACCAGAAAATGGAATGGATAGGGCAGGTAATCAATTATCCAACTGTCATCTTTTAGTAACTGATTGCACAGCAAAGGTTCATGTACCATGGATCACATATCGGTGTATACCAGACACACATTATACTGTATATGTAGTACAAAGGCCAACAGTGCTTGTATCACTAACATACTCTGTGTAATCTTATTCTGCCTGTGTGTGTGTCATGTGCTCCATCTTTTTTAAAAACAATTTAAAATAACTCCTCGAGATTTTTCCATCATTTCAACGCTTTAAATACGTCCCGACTCATAACCTTGTCCAAATTAGTTCAGCGATGATAGATGCTTTAAACACAATATGCCAGTTGTATTTAAATATATTGAAAAGTTTGTGAGACAAAGAGTTATCTCACTGAACTGTACGCTGTTATTCAAAAGAGCTTGTAGCATACAGAGGACAAAAAAATGTTAAGAAAAAAAACACATGAAAGAAGCTATTCATGCCATTTCAAAGAATCAAGTCACAGCACATGAATATTTTGGCGCTGAGTGTTAACGTGGATCAAAACCTGACGCCATGCCTTCCAGGCAAAGGATCGGTCCCCTGGGTAGCACCAATGACACATCCAGGAGGGACAGCTCATCCAAGGCTTGGGGTGGTGAGTAAACAGAGACTTACTGGTCAGTGCCTGGTGGTCATGAATGATGTGATGTGGATGGATGGGGCTATTTGATTAATGTGTGTTAGGGGAAAGCTGTGTTTCCTGGAAAGGGGTTAAGGGACAATACAGGAGAAGACGGGATGAGGTGGCTGGGGTGGCAGTGTTTGTTCTGCATTGAGAGCGAATCATCACAGTCCTCTTTCACTTGCTGCACTTATTCATAGTCCAGGAATCTCCCCTTTGTTTTTGCCAGTTAATGTGTATCATAGCGAGTGTGCTACTTGAAAAGTGGTGCCATTCAACTGTACCCAAATTATCCACTCTGTAACTGCTGAGCTAACTGCTCTTGTCTGGCACCACGAGCTCTCACTGTGTGCGTCTGCGGATGAGTGTATGTTTGTGTGTGCTGTCGGCCTGTGATGACTCTTTCTCTCTTTATAAGCTGGTGTTGACAGACAGAGACAGAGGTTGTGTAGAGTGTGATGAAGGAGTCAGGGAAGCTCTTTCAGACAGCTGAAGGTCAAAACCACCAAGAGTTTCATCACCACTCACAACTGCACCTTCCACTGTGCTCTTCCATACAATACTTTATATACACTTTTTAGCAGGCAGCAAAATACCAGCATATGCTATTTATGATTCAAACTGTAGATGGTCTCAAATCACATGACCAAACCAAGCAAAAAACATCCCTAAGGTAATTCTAATATGGGGAAATAGAGAAAATAATCGCACAAAAACTGCACATGTGAGGCACGTTGTTTCCTCACTAATCTCCCATTACAGTTACAGGCAAGCTCCGACTGCATGCTTCAGACCGTAAGCTTTCCACTAACTTCTGCCTTCTCAGACTTACAGCAGTTAAAAGGTGTGAAGCAATTACAAGCATGCTGGCCCCCACACACACACATGAAAATGTCTGAGCTGGTCTACACGTGGAATGCAAACTCATTACATGTAATCTGGAATTATGCAGTTTTATGTGAGTGTTTTGTCATGAGTGAGTTTTTAAAACTGCACATGAGGGCATCTTTGAGGGGACCCAGAAGCTGCATGCTACACATTATGCAAGTTAACAGATTATATGGTTTGTTGTATGGATTTAAAACAACAACAAAAAAATTCCCTTGATCATGTTGATCCCATGGGCTAATAACACCCTTTAAGCCAACAAAAAACACAAAGATGCATGGTGGTCCATCTTAAAGTAAGGCTGCTTCCCTTACTGCTAAATTATTCAAACTGTGTGGTGATAACATTGATGTGTTTAAATTGTATGTGGCTATCACACAAGGTACAACACTTACATTCCACCTAGGTGGAGAGATTCACCTTCTTTGTATAGAAGATATTTTGCCCTTTGATGGTGTATTTAGCTGTCTCTGTGGTATACACTGTCTCTTTACATTATGAATAACCATGTTTCTGTTCTGCCAAACCCCTGCAGTCATAGCAAATGTAATTCAGGTAATGAGCCTTATTTGTAATGCACATTGTGCGGTGCAGTGTAATGTCCCACTGTGTGGTTTGGATAGGGGCACCCACTCCCTGAGACTCAGTGACATCACAGTCCCAGTCTGCCTAAACCAATAATTCATCCCTCTGAGAAGAAGAAGAAAGAGAGGTGGGGTTAGACGCTGTGAGTTTGAGGGAGAGCAATCTGTACCATGGAGCATAATGTAATACGTATCAAATGAGAGAAAAGGGAGACACGCTCATCAAGAAAACACACATCCCCAGGCGCCAGGGCTTCACGTTTTCAATGTATATGAGCTGCAAAATCCTTGGGCCCATTTAGCTTCATCCTTACCCACCTGAAGACACAGCGTGAACAGACCCGTGAACATGGTGTTACTTAATGTGCTGCATGGTGA
Source organism: Acanthochromis polyacanthus (assembly GCF_021347895.1). Classification (NCBI taxonomy): domain Eukaryota; kingdom Metazoa; phylum Chordata; class Actinopteri; family Pomacentridae; genus Acanthochromis; species Acanthochromis polyacanthus. The sequence continues at coordinate 10,999,780 of NC_067127.1, forward strand.
TTTAAGTGTTCCATGACTTATTGTGGGAGACTGCAACATACCGAAGTGCCTCTTAAAACTTGAGAAGCTTTTCTTCATTCTCACATGCAGTACAGCCTAACTCTGTCACCATGTGTTGGATTCAGTGTTTTTGCGCGTCATTGAAGTTATTTAGGCAATCCACAGAGCGATGACTTCATCAGCATATGATTGGCATAACTGCTTTCAGCTGTACTTGCCTTTATTGTATCTGCACGTAAAATGTGTGGACATGCTGGGGGTCTGCTCCACTGTATTAGATTCATCTGGTTTGTCTTTACCACAAGTTAGAAGGGTTGTCACACAGTAATATCTTCTTCTCACACAATTTCTGAATGAAGTGTCTATAATCGAATAGCATTTTTGGAAATGAAGGCGGTGCTCTGATGTGATATATTGTCCTTAAGTGTGAATATGTGTCATCACTGAAGTATGCTTGGACAGAAAAAAGTAACTAAACTGAAGGTTATTTACTTGTATCCACTCAGCCTTATCCCTGTTTGTTTGTTTTATTTATATCTCCAAATGATCCCTGGCAGGGCTACGCATACAGACAGTTTTTTTTGTTTTTAATTTTTGCATCTTTGAAACTGAAACTTTCACATAGTTTCCTTTAGACTCATGGAGTCTGACTGATGTGATGTTATGGTGAAAAAGTGTTCCTGTGTCTCTCTTAAAGATCTCCAGGAAGCTCTGCTCTCTGTCTGTCATCCTGTAAACTCTGATGTCTGAAACAGAGTTGCATGTGTCGACATGGTGATGCATAGGTAAAGAGTTAAGACTTTAGATGGGACAAGAGAGAGTGACAGAGAGAGAAAAGGTTGGACAGAGCCAGCAGTTGCTGAACTGACTGACCTCGTGCTTCTCTTGGCCAGAGAACAGTGTGCAGAACATGTGAGAAACACTCCAAATATGGCAGACAGTCAGAGGGGTTAATTCCCTTCATTCTATACATGTTCAAGAGGATCACGACTTTCCAAAATCATGTAAGCTTAGCGGAGAGTAAAGAAAAAACCTCAGCGTAAATCATTTACATCTGGCTCGGTCCTGCTAGACGACCACAAAAGCTCTGTGGTGGAATAGAGAGCGGCTTTCCCTGAGCCCTGCACTGTTTGAATCTCTTTAGCAGTCTCCTTAATCTTGGTGTTTCTGTCTACAAAGGTTTGGAGTCAGTTATTTCATTATTGATCAATCTTTTGATTATGTTTTCATCTTAAAGCCTCGAATGTAAAAAGGAAAAAAGAAAAAAGAAAACGATCTGTCTCTTTGACCAACCAACAGTTTTAAAGAAAATAAACTCCCAATGAAAACAACAAATCATTACAATGAGACGCTGAAGCCAGCAATGTCTGAGCTTTTTAGCCTGTCTTAAGCGGTTCATTTTCTGTGAGCAGACGGTTTTGAAGCTTTTCTTTTAATAAATGCCTGTTAAGTCAACCTAAATCAAGCAAAGGATACATACTGCACTGTATAGTGCACTACCATGTGAAGCAGACAGAAGAAATGCAATATCACAATATTTTTTCACTCTATACAGAAGACAGCGATCATACTTAGCACTTTTCATAGCGGATCAGTTTGAAACATTGCAGGAGTAATGGAATAAAAAGGAGTAGCCACAGTGAGCTGTTAGATAAAGAGATGCAGGCAACAGGCTTCAAGTGTCCAATTTCTCAGTGAGATAACCAACTTTTACATGCTCTGGGCCTGCCGTTCCCAGATTCATACCACGCGCAGCAGAAAATTGTTTAGTTTGCTCAGAGAATGATGAAAAGAGGGCATCTATTGCCTGACTATTTTATTAAAAAGCAAAAAGTCTCCTGTAGCAGACAATCACATTTGCTGTTACCACCAGTATGTTTCCAAACGAGGACTGAATTCTTAATGAACGTTTTTGTGATATTTGGGTGTTTTGTTAAATATAGCTGACTGCATTAGAGATTAAATGATAGCAAAATAGTTAAGAATCAGTCAATAACTATTTGAGTAATGAATTATATGATATTTGTAAGCCAAACATTTGTGTCTTGAATGTAGAATTCACTTCTTTTTCTGTTTTATATGATAAATCTGTTTTTGACAATATGCAAAATTGACAAAGCACGCGATCTAAGAACGTCATATTTGGCACACAACTTGATAATGAAAATGTAACACTACAGGATATATATACTGTAGTATACAGTATATATATATCAATTGAAGGAGCATTTCTGATATATCTTACTTCTGTTCAAAGAGTGACTGGCAGGTTGGTGACACCAGCTAATTAACAAAGCAGGAGCTATATTTTTGAGAGAAAAAAAAAACATTTTCCACACATCACACTAACATTTGGAATCATTTTTGCATTGGAGCTTTACACCCACTTCAGAAATCATAATTGGCTGGGAATGGCCAAATAGTCAAGATAAACAATAAGAACTGAGGATCCTAACAGAAGAGGTCTTAAATGTACACTGATATATATAAGACAGACCACAAATTTACAATTATGAGGCTTCCAGCTGTCAAAGGGACCAGGAAGATATAAATACGAAAAGAAATAGCTGCCATCTGGGACAAATGAATTTGTAGTGGGAGGGGAACCCTGTGGAGAACACGGCAGGTGTCTTGGTGAGTGACCAGTGTTTGAGTAGAATAGTTGAAGCTGTGTTCCATCAATTCCATGGGGTTTGCTGTCACATATCAAAATTTAACAAAGCTAGTACTGGCTGTTTCATACTGCTGTATTAATACTTACTATAATAAGAACTAGGATGCAAGAGCAGCTGGAATCAGTCAAATCTCTAACATAACATAGGTGGGAAAGAGCTGACTTATGTAGAAGACTTACAATGCACAGTGTCTGAAGGATCTGTGACCATTGCTGCTGTTGGTACAACATCAGGGATGCTGTTGTACCTCTGAGAACAATGGCCCTTGTGTTTGAAATTAGTACTCCACATTATCGTGTCTTTTGTTATAGATGCAGCAGTGATGTTCTGTCTCTTTACCTGAACAAATCACAGCCAGGCATGAATGCTAGCTCTGAAAGGTGTCAAACCGATGTCCTGACAGGCTGAAGTTTGTGTAACCGTGAAAAAATACAGTAATTCTAAGGCCTAACCATGATGAAAAGCCAGAGAATGTAAGGTATAAAGAGTTAAAACAGACCAGTTCTTTTATCATAACCAGTCAGGCTCACTACCACCCATTGCTGCACATTGTGTTGAAGCATACACTCTTTCATGTAATGTAACATGACATGCTGTTAAAAAAAAAATACAGTTTTTGAATGCCTACTTTTTCATCTGAAATTCTGTCTTTACGATTCATAAAACATAAAACTGTGCTATAAATGTTCCAGGCAGTCTTTTCCACGAAACATTAAGTATAATTTTTAGTAAGAACTCAGCCTGAGTTGATCTTTAAACACCTTTTTTCATTGGATGTTTTCTCTGCATGGGTGCCCAGGTCGTTCTTACCCCTCATTCATCTCTAGAATTTCCTGTCTGCCTCTCGATCAACCTGTCTTATAAGGCCAAAAAAAAGAAGAAGAAACAGGAAGCATTTAAAAGTCCCTGTGGTTGGACAGTCGATGTTTGACATCCCTGGTGAATTCACCCGACTCACACTACACAAACTTTACATCCTGCACTGTAAAACAACACAACTCTTCTGATGAAACATTTTCCACTGAAACACCATTTCTCGCCTTGCCCAAGTGCTCCACTATGCCAAACATGTGCTGCTCTTCTGAAATGTTGGATCATTAATGTCCATAAACACTTCAAACACTGAAGAACGATTGCTGTGAAACTGGCTCATTGTGGCTGCATTTGGTGAGGTTATTGTTCTAGGCAGCCGGGAAAAGTACAGAGCATTTTTTTTGGGCCAGCGTTCTGCTCGTGGAAAGGAATCAGATGATTCAGCCTGTGCAATCTGTATTCACACCGAGGACAAATACCAGTGGGGGACATTTAGGAACCTTGGTTGTGGCAGATTTGTGTTAATATTTATTAAAGCAGGCTTTATCATAAAAATTCTTCTTAAAAATTTCACGTCTGATGTATTATTAAATTGAGTGCGTCATTTCTGAAATACATTTTAGAGACATCCTCTGTCATCACTCGAGACATGAAAATGTGCTAATGCTAAAGCATTAAAATCTCATTTTGCTTGTTTTGTCAACCTAAACGGAAGTAATTGCGATACTTCAGCGTGTGCGCCAAACAACCGTCTTATATTTCAAGTGGTATTACAAAGTTTCTAATTGAACTCTGTAGATGTAGCCAACCGTGAGTATCTTCATTGCTGTAGTTACCGGACAAATGTGTGTCTTATCATCTCTGTGACTCACTACAAGCAACGCTTGGCAGAGACGATGCAAAAAAGGGGGTCAGTGATAATGAAACAAAGACAGAAGCTGTTTTCTGAGCTCAAGAGTGACTAAAGCAAGAACTATACGGTTTGGCATCAAGGTAAGGAGGAGCAAAGAAAAGATGAGAAGGGTGAGAAGTCTTGCCTGAGGCGACAGAGGTGCAGAGAATTGAAAGACTAACAGAGGCAAGAACAACCTTAAGCAGGGTTTAAGACTAGCTAAATACTTCTCTACAAGGCTGATTAAGATGAGAGCGCTTGTGTAAGTAAATCCAGCTTTTCTGTTCAAATGGTGCATAGCATTGAGTTGTTTCCATAAGATTACTAGATGCCAATCTTGAAAAAGTTCACTTCCAGCTTATTTCCTGCCTAAAAATTGGATAGGACCTATACATTTTACAATTATAGTCACTCTTTTCTTCCCGCATTGTAAAAGAGACGTAGCTCCTTCCTCTTTGTGCTAAACCTTTTTCCCTGCACACATTTCAGTCTTTGGACTACAACACATTACAAAAGCCTTCCCACAGTTGGCCTGATTAGATCCAACACAATAAAACAGTTTGCCAAATGTTCCATAGTTATTAAGAAAACCAAAGTTTGTAGGTTTGAAATGTTCCATGCAAGACAATTTACATACACTATTGGCCTTGACTGCATTTTACAATCTGCAGTAAACAGATTCACCTCCATGAAAATGTACACAAACATCATTTAAAACCCTGAAGAGTGCATCTCTCTAGCTCAGGAACCAACCATGTGCAGTTCTCTTGGAAGGAACGGGGTGAGGGAGCACACTTGACGGAGCTAACAATGGCATGGGGACTATTTCCACTTTACAATAGCAGAATGCCACCCAAACAGACCTCCTCCCTGACACACACTGATTATCCGGCTCTGTTTGAAAAGAGACTGACAAGTAGGAGATGGAAGATTATGTCAATTAGTGGCCACAGTCCCACCTGGCCAGACCGCCTCGCCTCTCCGGGTCCGATGGGGTCGTAGTTCGCAACCTTGCTGCCAAAACATGGAGGCTACTAACCTCCGGCGGCAGAGGAGGATTTCGACTTGGACAATTTTATCAGCCCCCACGCACAAACATACCAACACACTCTCACCTCCCTCTGACCTTCTGCTCATCCCTGCCTGACCTTGACCTCTGCTGTTGTGTGCGTGAAAAAAAAAGGAGAGAGAGGGAGGTCAATAGGTCTCCAGGAAACGGATTTATTTATTGGCTGATGCTCGTCTTTCCAAACGGGTGTAAATCTCCACACCAGCCAAGTGTTTGTGCGCACACGTGGGCTTGTGAGAAGTACGAACTCTAGTTTCCGTTCATGTGTTTACGCTGATATTTGTTTTGTCTGAGCCGCTGCATCCTGGCACTATTTCGTATACGTAAATACATGCTGATGCGTGTGTGGCTGCACTTGTATGAGTGTGTCCTCTATGATGTTTGTGTGTGTGAGAGAGGTGTTGCTGTGTGGGCGTGTGTTTGTGGGCGCGCTTTCCATGTGGCTGTAAATCTCCAGACTGACATGTTGCTTCAGTGGGGAAACAGCAGGTTTGGGACACATTGATGGCCTTCACAGATGGCTTCAGGACCCTGCCCACAGGAGGCCTGCTACTCCACCTATTAATTTATTCATTTTCCACTGCAGAGGAGACACTGAGGCCAATGTGATTGTTTCCGAGCGCTAAAATCCCGTGAGAGCAGCTCGGTTGTTTTCTTATCCAGTCCTTGCTCGCCCCCTCATTCTTTCCTCCTGTCCCCTGCCCTCCTTCTCTGCAGGTTGGTGTTGTGCATGTGTTTGTTCTGTGGATCTAAGACTTCTGCAACAGGCTGACTGACAGGCTTCAAATGTCAGTGTCACTGCGTTGCTGAGTCAGTGCAGGAGTTGTACCAAGAAGACAAAAGGCTAGCTGACTGTCACTCATGATGCTTTTCATTCTTGGCCACTTCATGTATCTTAGGGGGAAGGAAATTTGAAAAGAGAAGTGTAAATTCAGCCAGTTTTCAAGAGGGATTGCAGTTCGATTTGCTTCGAGTTTACTGGCACAATCAGATTGCAATCTGTCTCTACTTCTAGGTTTAGATTGACTTTTAGTGTAGCCAGGTGTCGAAAGGGTGTAAATGTTTGTCCATACACATATCCTCAGTGTAATTACATCATTAAGTGGTCTGTTGAAGTAGCCATTAACAGGATTTTGTCCCTGTGATAATGGCAGCTGATGTGCCACTGATATTATCCATCTTCCCTTTTCAGACTCCAGTGATTTTAGCACTGTCCTTCAGCATCTATCTGACCCCTGAGCCCTCCAACCATTCAATGATCTGTGTAGGTGTAAGAGAGTGCTTTGAATTTGCATAGATTGACATTTGTTGCCACTAGCAATCACTTTTCTGGTGATTCTGCTGGATTTTTTTCCCCTCAGAAGTAGATTTGCATCCACCGCTGGAAAATCACCACAGATGCAATCAGGCTATTTATCTGCAGCGATAACGGAGGTGCATGTGGGCCAAATGTAAACAAAAGTATTAAATTGCAGCTTGTCTCCGTGTGAGATATTTGAAATGACTGTTCTAAATGGGGCTTGTGTATGTGAACAATCACACCTTTCTGCAATGACTGCTGGTGAAATACATTGCAGTGCTCTTGAAATCCTCCAATAAGTCATTTAGTTTGGAAAACTATCATAATTCATCCACTGACAGAATGACTAAGTGGGTGCTGATACATGAGAGGAATGTAAGGAAGTTGGAGGAATTTTTTCGAGGACTTTGCTCATGTCAGCATCGTTTGGAGGGGATGGCAATGTCAAATGTGTATATTTAGTAGAGTAGAAAGAGTAAAAGTATTAAACAGAAAGGCCTGGTGTCTGATGACTACTGCTCCAATACGCATTCAAGATGTAATCAGTCAATGTAAAATAGGAACAAATTAATGTTTATTGCTGAAAGAGCGCAATTAGTCAGGTAGCAATGACTTTCCATTCACTAATGAAACTTAAAAAAACAGCAAAAATCATTCATTTCAAATCAATAATTCAAATCCTGCTCTCCCAAGTGAAAGTCCTCCGTCTAACCTTTTGCACACCGTGTTCTATTCTCACTGTAAGCTTTATTGCTATATGTACTATCTCACTTGCTCTGGGTGAAAACACGTGTGATTGGCTAAAAAAAACAAGCCTGAAAATGGAACCAAGAGGAGGTGCAGAAGGTTAGTAAATAATTCTGTCCTAATAATGCAGAAAAATGTTGCTTAGCTCAGCCTTAAAGGTGGACTCTGTCATTCTGGGGAAGGATTGTTTATATTTAGTTACAATATTTAGACAGTTTGTACGTGCCACGATTGCCAACTCTCTCATTTCCACTGCTGCCCTCCGTGAACGTGCACATGGACATGCTGTAATTGCGTTGTCTAGTCTCAGACACTTTGTTTGTTTCCCTTGTATGGAGCCAGGGCTGAGCATGAACGCTGGATTTTTTTTCAGCACACTCAGAACTGGATTAGAAATGCTGACTTTACCCTCAAAGACCATACGTTCAGAAAGTTTGACATCGTTTTAAGGCTCAGACTGATGCCGTAACACTAACTGCAACTGTATAGACGTACAGTATAGGTTAAACAGATATGAAGAGAGAAATAAAAGACCTTTTGGCTTGTGTAAAAGGCATAAATAAAGGTACGAGAGTGTTTTTATGATCCATTTATGATTCTGACCCTACACACATTTAGTAGGACTTGCTGGATGGAGATTGTGAATGCATTTACATGGTTTTCTCCTCCCTTTTGCTCTTTACGTGTTACCATTTTCAATTTTTCCTTTCTATTGCACTGAAAATGTAAAGTTTTGTCAAAGATCTGCAGTAAAGTAGCCCTACTCGATTTTTTTTAGGTAATTCGTCCATTTTGATAATAGTTCCCGCCTTCCTGTGTACAAATGTTCCACCAGAACAATTCAGAGGACAGGGGCACTGTTGCTGCATCCTGGGCTTGGCTTTGCCCAATAGGATTGTGATTGGTTGGAAGAAATACAAACAGCCAAGACTTTCCATGTAGCAGAAAGATCTGGCTAGGCAAGACTAAGATGCAAGTAGGTGTTACCAAGATGTAGAAAACCTTCAGCATAGTGTTCACTTATGGTTCCCCTCTTCTCATCTCCTCTGAGACTCTTTGAAGGGACTGAAACATCCTCATTGACAGCAGCTCTGAATCCATTTCCAGGTCACAGTCCAGACAAAGGAGCGAGGAAGGGAGGAGACATAATTAGTAGACGGGAGCTCGTTCACTCACTCACTCACTCACTCACTCACTCACTCACTCACTCACTCACTCACTCACTCACTCACTCACATTCCCCAGCATGAAATCACTGGACGAAATACAAAACGACACATTAGCTTTAATGTGAGCGTGTCACAGAGAGCTGCCCATTATGCACAGTCACTGAAAAGCAGCGATTCCGTATTCCACATGCGCTGTCAAATGTTCAGGCTTGTTCAGACACATCGCAGCGGTTTAGAAATGACATTGCTAAAACAATCCTGCATTATCATTTACATTTATCATGTGTGAGAAAAGTTCTCAACAAGCCGACGCTCATGTTTTAGCTTGAGCGTTTTTGCATGTCAATGAGAATGGAAAGCTGTTTTCTCACTTATTGTGTGCTGCATGGAGAGTTTCTCTGGCTTTATTGTACGGAGAAAATGATTCCCTGACTCGCACAAACACACTCACACAACAGCATGCAACATCTTTATTGCATTTCAATAATCAAAGCAGGCCAAGGCTCGGAGCCAGCACGTTCCTTCTGTCCGTGTGCTGCTGTTTCCATCCTCACTCGCTCTCCTTCTTCTAAATGAAAGTACAACTGTGTGTCCTCCCTTCCCGCTGACAGGTGGTCTGGTGGTTGAGGCCAGAAGGATGTTGGCTTACTGTCTAATGCTGTTTTAATGGTACCTTGTGTGGTGGGTAAAGAGAGGCACGCTGCAACTAATAGAAATTCTTCTGACTCTCCAGAATGTTATATAATGGTCTGTTTCTATTAAGGTGGACAAGTCAAATCTGATTAACGTGCGTATGAGCTCGTCTGCGTGTGTGTTCATACGCTCACTGGCATAAGAGTGAGTGTTCATGTCTGCGTTGATGTTTAGTTTTGAGAATCTAAACAAGTTTTAGGATTATTTACAACTTGTCTACATAACTGACATTGATTGTGACTTGTTCTTCTAAAGAAATGTAACAATGAGTTATTTATAGTCTTTACGTTTTCTAAGTGCACAGCATCAGGCTTTATTTTAAATTGGCTGCCCAGAATCAAAGAACAAGGGTTTCTGTAATGCTCTCTCCACCCATAGTGAGTGAAATCTAATATTCAATATTGTATCAGTGGACATTTGTTCTTTTTACTGTCCATAACTTATAAAGATAAATACAATTAAAGTGATCCAGAGACTTAAGATTCGTATCATGATCAGCATTTTGCAGCCACTGGTTTCAGTCTTGGTATGTGTTCAAATACATCATAAATCTGATTTACAGCGCATACATTCAGGCTTCATTAGCTCATTTCCCAAATGAACTTTATCACACAGGACAAATATTTTCTCAGATCTGGCACAAAGTGGTTGTAAGTCCACCACACCCATTTCTCTGGTTTGTGTCAAAAGAAATGATGGAAAATGTCGAAAAAACCGCCAGCCTAAACAGAACAAGTGGGTGGGTGAGGGAAAGCATGTTAAATAAAAAAGCAAATTGTAGCATTAACTCTTGGAATGCACGGTGTAACTAAGGTTGTATGAGTGACCATCGCATGCGTGTGTGTGTGGTATGCGTGTGTGTGTGTGTGTGTGTATGTGTGTGTGTGTGTGTGTGTGTGTGTCAGGTGACAGCCTGACAGACAGGCACTATTCAACTGTGAAAAAGGTGCTGCTTATCAGCACACCGCAATAAAACCAGACAATGTGGCCATTCTTCTGCACAGTGTGTGTGTATGTGTGTGTAGTAAGCTCCCTTTTCACTACTTTTCTCTGTAACCAGTGATAGTTTATGTACAGTGTGTTTGATGAAATTCATTGTGTGAATTAAAGTTGTATTGAAGGCGAGCAAGATCATGAGAGCTTGTCGGGATATTATTATTTCCAGCTTTTGTGTCTTTTGAGAGTGCGTATGTGTTTTAATGTGTGTCGCTGGTCCCTCATCAGGCCCTTATTAACTACGCAAGTGACCTTTGAGGAGGTGCTGATGTGTGTCTGTGGGATCCAGCCAAGTTTCTCCCCCGTCTCCTTTTTCACCTTCCCTCTTTCTTGGCTTCCCCTTCTTTGACTTCTCTCCACGTCTCGCTTAATGAAAGCTGCTCATCATTTTCCTTTAATGTACACCTTATCTACTGCATGTGTCCCCATTCACATCTAAAGGAGGGTCATCGCCTTCCAACAAAGGCCTCTTCAACTCATTTGTATTTCAAGCTCAGTGTTTATCGTTTTTGATCGCTCACGGAATTGGTAAGAGTTTTCAATAAAGGCAGTCCTGTCCAGCACATTTCTACTCATTATGCCTGTCCTCTCCTTTCTGTCATTCCAAAGTGGAGAGCCTGTGCACTATCTCCACAATCGCTGGAAATAGGTCACTGCTCTACTGGCGTTCACGCTTCAAACGGTCTCCAAAAGTCTCCACATTCTGGGAAATATGGGCGGACGACAGTAAACATTGTAGAGTGTCACCAGTTGATCCATTTTGTGTTCTGGAGAACAAAGATGCCAAATCTTTTTTATTGCAGTGATTTACTTTGGTGTGTGTCTAAAGTGATTAAACTGTGGATGGTTTTGATAAAGCTGGTCGGTTACACTGCAGCCTGCTGTCGTTCTGCGTCAGTCCTTGAGTCTTTAACATTAAATACTGGTGGTTTTGTAGCCCATGCTTTGAGTAAATCTAACCGCTCACTGGGAATCTGGAAGATTCTGGCATTGCACAGAACATAAATAAGATGTCACCTCTTTCTTCTCTTTGAAAGGAGAAATGAAGGAGGACCATGTGCATTCTTATCCTATATGTGCCCTCATGCTTGTTGGAAAAGCTGCCATATACATCTGGTCTGTGTAGTGTTTTAATTTTGCAATTAAAAGGGTATTAACAGCAATTTAGTGTACCAAAATTGTAATTATTGTGCAATCAGCACATCATAACGCAAAAAGAACTTTCTCTGCAGATGCCCTTTCGACGGTCATGCTTCGAAACATCAGTCGAAGATTCCTGATTTGATCCAGATCCTTTGAGTTGAGCTTTCATTTGTCCATGTGACAACATGCATTACGCCTCTGAATAACTGATTAGAGAAGCTGAAACTTGAGGTGTATTGATATTCTTGTTGCTGTCGAAGCATTTTCTTGAAAAGAACGGGCCTCGTGGGTAACCTAAATTATTGGTATTTCCAATGCTGTGGGAAGTGAGCAACTCTAGTGTGTAAAAGACAGAACAGGCACTGTGAATGGCATGCTGACAGTGGTGATAAAGTTACTGTAGTCAGCCATAAAATTTATTGATAGATCTCTCTCTCCATTCTCCTCATCACTGCATAGTTGGTCCAGACAATGGTTGAACTTATTGTAAACTGTTAAACTATTTTAATCAAACTGAATTAAAAAAAAAAAGATTACGCTCAAAGAGCTTGATTTAAACAGAAATATATGTGTGCTGACTGTCTTATTATTTAAACAAATCCAAATGGTAGTTGGAGATTAAATGACAGCAAAAATTCAACAAATAAAATTATGATTTGGGTACAGCAGTAATTGTTACATATTAGGTGTTGAAGTAAGGTGTAGTGATTTGCGCTGTTATCTCACAGAAAAAGATTCTGAGGTTGAAATTGTTGGTCAGTTGAGATGCTTTTGTTTGCAATGATTGTGCAAAGAGTGGGCTTCCTCCAGTTGCTTCAGTTTCCTCCCACCATCCAAAAACAGGCATAGTAGGTTAGTTGGTATTCTGAATTCTAAACAATTGTGAGTTTGAAAATGTGTGTTGTCTGTTTGTGTTAGCCCTGTGATGGAATGGTGTATGTACCCCGCCTCTTGTCCAGTGTCGGATGGATGGCTGGGCAACTAAAATGATTAAAGGAAAATTAAAAAGCAGTAAATCTCAGTATTTTCCTTTTCTATCCATGCCATGCCTTGACAGCATGTCATTGGTCAATGGGAATGATGTTAAATGTTAAACATGTAAAATGCTGATAAATTTCTGTTATTTGTCTTTTTTAACATTGCTAAACAGACAAAACCTCGCACTGTATGGAAGCAAGTAAGAATATTTCTAAAGCAGGCATGTGTTTGTATTCACTGATGTGTTTTCTCAACCAAGCAAACATGATTGTCCAGATGAAAAAAGTCAGAAAAGGAACTTTTACTTCATGAATGAGTGTGCATGCTGTTGTTTAACAGCAAAGATGAAGAAAAAAGGACATTTCAAAGAGGTATTCTTTATAAAAATTTCAAATATATTTTATTCATTTACTTTTTTTTGTAAAACAAAGATCTATTTCAGTAACAGAACTACTTACAGGTTAATGGGTTAGAAAATATTGTCAAAGTTAAATTTTCATCTTTTATTGCTATGGCAACAGTGTATTCAGGTGCTATGTCTGCATGTATGATTTCTGCTTTCATACCATAGAAGCTTAACTGAAGCAAATTTTAAAATTTAAGTACAAAAAAAGAAACATTTGAAGAGTGATAGTGAAAAATAGTGAGTACCAGAGACATATCAGTCCAGAGTCTCTTTCTCTCTCTTTCTTTCTCTTTGATTCTCCACTTGTTTTCAGGAAGATGTCTTCTAAGCCTTTACTTCCATCTCTCTCCAATTCACAAAGCAAAAAATATTCAAGTTTCCCTCTTTCAGGCCACAGAAACGGAAACGTACAAAGTCAGTGGAAGCATCATCCAGTCCGTCAGTCTCTCTCATCCCATCGGTCTTCTTTCCCAGCGGGGATAAAAGAAAAAAGCCCAATTTTCTAATCATCTAGTATTCATCTGAATTACCTACTTTTTACATTATTAAAACATACAGTTAAGTGGATCATCTACATTGCTCTGCTTTGATGTTGTTCCTGGGAGCTCTGTGCCAGTGTGTGTGCTGGCACATCACATAGCCTACAGATACTTTATCATTTCTCTCAGTTCTTTATACACAGAAACAAACTTTGCCTTTCCCTCCATTCCCAATATTTCTATTTATAATCATTACACCACGGAGCATGTTTGCCTTCTGATGGTTGCTTTATTTTTTTTTAGATTTACCTGTCTTAATGCAATATAACTGATAAAGTTGCTGTAAGATATGATTTAAGTGATTGGTTGCACTATATCAGAAGAGGATTGTTGAGGAGCATCTCATTAAATCGAAGGGGGTAGATGAAAATGCCTTGGAATAAAATTATGATCTGAAACTAATACTTTTTGAAGGCCTTTGACTATCTTATTCATGTAAAAACTGAGAAAATAAAAGCTTTAGCACCCTCCAAACCCCTGTTGGACTATGTAAAGGACTGGTAACAGATTTTGCGGGGATCTGGAGTTCAATAACACATTATTGAAACAGGAATTAGGATCTATATGGAACAAGGCGGAATGTGGGGAGCAATTGTGGAAACACTGCAGCGAGCCACGTCACTGGAAGACGGTGTGGTAGGTGGGACACTGATGGGATTTCATGTACTTGATGGCGAACTTGAGCTCTTTGCTCTTCTTGTCCCACTTGTGAATGGACATGAGTAGCAGTTGCTGGTCCACTTTGCGGCCCATGATGAGGAAGTTGGAGCCCAGGCTGTCCAGCTGAGAACACGGGCAGTTGGCACCATTCTTAATGTACAGGGTCAGTTTCTTCAGATCCTTCTTCCTCAGCACGCCCTGCTTCAGAACCTTCTTCTTCTTTTGTGCTGCGATCAGCTTGCGGTCCCCTTTCTCCTTTTTCACTTCCTTGATTTTCATCTTTAGGGCTGAAAGAGAAGAGAGGGGTATATTTAAATTCGATTCAACGTTTATCTATGAAACACAGATACTCACACCCAGAAGCTGTTTATCATTCCCTTGTTACTTTGAGCAGCTGTGACATTTCTTCTTCCTGCAAATGCAGCACTGAGCTCTGTGCTGTGCCAAACAAGCAGCTATTTTACACCTCTCCTGAGCATCATCATTTAGTCTTTCCCGCAGTTTGCAAAAAACTGCATCCTGTGTGTGTTTGTATGTCTGACTTGAGGGGAAGAAAACATAAATCAAAAGAAGGACATTTTAAGTTTAGTGTAAATCTTTTCACATGAGCAATAAATAGAAAGCTCTCAGGCTGGAAAATAAAGCCAGCAGAGAAGTAGCAAAACATGCAGTTCCTTGAACGGCCACTTGAGGCTGGCCTGAAAAGGGAATTCGTCCCCTTAAACCCCTGTGGTAAAATGCCCAATTTTACAGCAGAAATAAACATGTTTATGGCCTGGTACAAGTGACTGTTTTGGTCTCCATAGCTAATTTCCCCATTCATGACAACTGTATTGGAGGTGAAATTTTGTTTAAATTGTAATAATGTGCAAAGTTATTGATTGAGTTGGGTGCTGTCACTGGACATTCATGCCCCGCCTCAACTCCACACTTGTTCCAAGTCTTTTCTCACTTTCAGAGTTAATAGGACTCAGGCACTGCCAAGATGACGATGGCCACCATGCTAAACTTTAAAATTGGTTTTCTGAAAACCTCTGGGAAGTTTTGGGGCTGTTGTTTATTTTCATATATAGTCAGTGGCAAAATAAGTCAAATTACAAGTATTCATTCGCAAATTGCAAGTCTGCTGACCAAAAAATGATGTGGCAGATTAAGTTGTTGTTGGTTTTCCCAGGTCTTTTACCAGATCAAAACTCAACTTACGTATTTGTTTTTTTATGCCAAGTCCCCAGTGGTCACACTCAGGTTGAGGTTCTAGTCCTCTTTTTAAAAATGTTTAGAAAATTCTTTTGTGACTGAAGTCTATGTCCAAATCATAAGTCTACAGCTCTGATTACAGCATGACTAATGTTGCTACTTGGAAACTCCATCATCTGTTGTCGTTCCATACTGTCCTGTCCATCAGGACTATAATCAGATGTAAGCTGTGCCCCTCCTTTGCATATTGCACCTCCTTTGTTGAGTATTTGCAAGGAAACATAACAGAAAACCTCAACGTTTTCATCGTATGTGGAGTTGGCTTACAGCAAACTTGGGTTTTTCAGCCTAATATAGTTCTATCTCCCGTTGAGCTTCATGTTTATAAGTTCATATTTTTACATGCTAAAAGATTAAAATTGTACTGCCAAGCATCTGAGAGAGGAATTCTCAGGGCGAACATTTTGACAGGTGAAATTAATCATAGGTCGGGCAAAGGCGCAGGGTCGGTATGAAGCTTCGCTATGTACCCAAGCCTGTTGGAAGATCGCCATTTCACTTCTCGCCTGCTTGTCTATGGTTGCATAAACATCCCTCAGTACACTCTGATAGGTATACAGTACATGTGAAGTGATAGCATGTTCAAGAAGGAATGTGTGCGTTGAGTTGCCCCTCGTTCACATCCTGATTCACATCCAGCTCCTGCACTGAGAGCGTGTGTTTATGTACTGCTTTTCCGTGCCTACATGCCTGAGCATGTGTGTATTTTTGTGAATGACAGCATTCAAGTGTATGTATATGTTAAGTAAAGGTAAGGGGGATAAAATCAACCACCCCCACTTCATTCTGAATGCCCACCCGTATTCAGTCATATTCAGCCTTAAGTGATGCAGTGGGGCCCAGTGTGCAGCCTGGTCAGTATCTTTGTGACAAGCAGTGCCCACGTTTTTATACAAACTTGCTTTCTTTCAAGTGAGCAGAGCGGGTGAAGACGTAGAGGTAGCTGGAAAAGAGAAGTGTGCTGTCGTTTTGAGGAGAACCAGGTTTTTCTTTCGGCTAAACTTCCTCTACCAGCCAGGTGGAGGGCCAGACCCACATCCCAGGGCTAGACTCACATCCCAGCCGCCTTTCTTTTCTATCCCTGTCATTTGTACCGTGCTGCTGAATACCCCAGCAAGGAATGCTGAGAGATCAGACATCAAAAGTGGACTGTAATAAAACACAGAAAGTTCTCTGAGAGAGAACAATGTCCGAAGATGAATAGGTGACAACATTCATGAGGGATGACATCAAGCTGTAATCAGCTACAGCCCTATAGAATAACACTGGAGAGCTATTCTCGCCTTGATCTCCGAATCCATACGAGACCGTTATCTTGCCTTCTCGACTTATTCTCCTGTCTCATCCAGTCACATACATTCTTCGCCAATGAAACGTCTGTCTGTGGGCGACTATCTGTTTTCCCACATAATCATATTTCATTCTAATGAACAGAAAGAATCTGTGTTTTGCTTTCTAATCCCTGAAACACCCTCATGTTACAAGACTGAGATAAGTAATCCTGCAATTAATCAGACAAATAAATATCTGTGATTTAGTAATGTCATGATTAGTGATAGGGATGAACCTCGGTTTTGGCTGCAGCACAGAGTGTAAGCAAGGTGCACAGAGACGCAGTGTGTTGTTGCTGGATGTGATGTGCTGAATGTTAATTTATTGTATTATTTATAATGAGCCATGCTCTGTATACTCTGGCCGTTTTGTAGGTGTGGTTAATTGTGATACATTGCAAAACGTCTCCCCTGTGAGACACTGCAGCATAGATTTTAGTGTCAGTCTGGCCACATTTCATTTTCAATTACATTGTTTTTCACAAATCTGTTCAGCAACGAAAGTGTTGCTCTTCACAAGTCACCCAAGGTTGTGCGAGGTTTTTTGTCACCGTTTCTCATTTAGCACTGGGATTCTTATGACCAGAGAAAATGGACAGCAGTATGTTATTAACTCTAAACACTGGGGCAATCGTCCATGCAGGCAGAAATTCGGCTGCTGTGGAGTATGACGGGCCAAAAGCCTGGATGAGCAGAAATAATGGAATAATTATGTTCTGGCTTAATGTGTGGGTTATTACTGTGGTGAAACTGGAATGCTGGAAAGTAGAAAGTGTAGAAAATAGTGTTGAATGGACTTTATGACCAGAGGTTATTGAATGAATTCATCGATTCATGAGAAGAAAAGGGCTACAGTAGCAGAGGGGACTAGTGCAACATGGGGTGCTACCTGTTTTATGTCAAAAGTTTTGGACACAGTCAACAAATACTGCCGTGATTATGAGATTTAACAGGAGAGAAAGAAGAGAAGCAGTGAAATAAGGAATACGTATGTGTGAAGAAAGCTTTAAAATGTGATCTTATTGTTTTTATTTGCGCTAAATTTTGTGAAAACAGGTTTGTACAGTGTACAATATATAAATTGTGCATAGTTTGTCCATCAGAGTAGCTCAGACTCCATTGCTTTTAATATTATCAGTACTGCAGCACATGTAGCAGAGCACAGGCCACAGTTGAACAAATGGTGGTGCGGAGTCAAGTGCCGTCTTCAAATGAAGATGGTAAATATTTTGTGAAATGGCATGGCTAAGTGAATAACCTACTATTTTCCCTTTTCAGTATAATTCTATCATAGAAGGTAGGTATATATGCTTAAGAAGAATATCGACCAAAATAGCGATATGCGATCTCTACTTATATCAGAATTTCATTAGCGTCAACCCCAAAAATCCACAAGTAATTGGGCCCTAAAACAGGCTTGTAACTACAAATTCCTGTGGTCAAACAGTTTTTTTACAGTGTTACACTTGAATGAAAGTCGTGCGTGAAGCAATTGTACTTTTTCTGCCGGTTTGCCGGTCACTTGCAAACTCACTTCTTCAAGTTTAGCTGACTGCAGGTTCTCAACAAGGTGGGAAACCCTGCTGTGCATTAGTGTGCCAGTATGCAGGTCTTACTCTTTTCAATTTCTGCTACTTACCAAAGTCACTGGCGCAGTAGTGCTCCATGATGTTGTCTGCTTTCAGCTCATTGTCACAAGGCGGGCAAACCTTCGACACTGAGGAGACAAAACATAATGACAGCAGACAGTCAGTAGATTTACTCACATAGTATTCAGTCTTTGTGTTTCTGTGTCAGACTGGTAGAAAACTGGTGATGCAAGGGAGATGGTTTCTTAGTGAATATGATAAACTGGTAGCACAAAATTTATTATGAGCCCGTCAACACTACGAAAATGTCTGCAAGGGTGTGCGTGACATAAATTTCTTTATCTGTTTGAGTCTGTGAGTGGCCCCTCAGTGGACGCCGTTACATTCATCAATAAGAAGACTGTAATTGAAACAGTTACTGTGGGACCTTAGAAGTGCTTTGATGTCTCCATGCTCTCCATCGACCCAATTTTAAAAATTAAACACCACCAAAGCTGGAGAATTCCCCTGTTTGCTGCTGGATGTTGCAGTATGCAAATTGCTGTATTTAACTGCAAAAACGGTAAGCATTAATACATGAGCTGCAGAAATATGAGAATGTAGTATGTAAACGGAACACGGCCACTGGTTTGTGAAGTGGAAACTGTGACAGCCTCAAAAGAAAAGTAATTGAATTTATTATGCCCAGAGCTGATAGTGTGTGAATATAATATTTTGTCTAAAATATGCCACAGCTAAATTCCACTTAAAGATAAAACTGCAAAGACCACAATATGTTTTTAAGAAGATTAGAGTTGGTGCAGTAATGATGCAATGTTTAGAACATAATTAATTCTTTTCTAACTACTATAATTATGCATCCCCAGCAAAGTTTTAGATGCATAGTTAAATATCTCTTTTTAAATTTCAGCTGTATTCATTTTTCATTGATCACCACTCAGTCAGTCAGTGCTGTCTTCCATGACTATCGGTTTTCTAGATGTAGAGTTAAAATAAAGGGTGATGATATCGGCTCACTTCTGGATTATTTCTGAACCAATATAAAGTTTCTTCTTCTTTCTTTAAATCTTTGAATTATTTGTGCCTGTTTTACTTTCTCCATTTCCCTTTTCTCATTTCTCCATGTTCAGTTTTGCTCTTGCTTGTGGCTTCTCTCTACTCATCCATCCGTCTTCATTCTCTAGAAACTTCTGAATCTTTGGTTTTAAGAAAAACATGCAAACAGAGCATCTAACAGTTCTCAGACTTGCAAATCTACTGGGTTTATGTGCAATTCTGTGCCTGAGCACTTCCTGTATAGACAGTTTGGCTCAGCTTAGCGTGTCTAAAGAAGATCAAGCCCAGCCAATAGAAAAGCCCCGTGTGTCCGGAAACCTTCACAAAATAGCTCTTTGGACTGAGGAATACTGTGTACAGGGTTTCTGCATGTACTTGTAAAGTTTCAAACAGTCTGAAATGAAATAATCTCAATTCTAGATCTTAAAATGGCTAGAATACGATATTGACAAGCCCTAAAAATAAAGTGGATTTTGAAATTGATATTATCTTTATTATTAATTTCGAGGGAGAGAGAGAGAGAGAGAGACAGAGAGAGAGAAAAAATGTCTTGGTAATTTTTTAGCACAACTCCTCAATGAAATGGAATAACTCATGCAAACTGTGCAGCCTGGTCATTTTATAGGAGCACAAACAGCTAGTGTGTGTGGTGTAACAACTTCCAGGGGTAAAATTGTTTCAACTAATATGGTTAAGTGCAAGTTCGACTGGCTTAAGAACAGTGCATTTAGTTTGTGGCTGAAGCCTGTTGTGAATCGGCAATTTTAAGCCTGAGACACCTTGAATTAGATGACAATCAACTTAGGAACTTTATTTATAAACCCATTACATTTGCACTGGAAGTCGAAAAAACATAAAGTCACTTTAAAAAGCCACCAATAAACACCTGAAATTACCCAATATTCTGTATTCACATGGGGAGCATCTGAGATCCAGTCTCATGTTACGCTTTAACATTATTTCCTCCAGCTCCGGTAAGCTTCATCTAGACTGTTTGGATCTATGCCAACATTAAAAAGTGCTCAGGACTTTACACACGGTAGTAGTGGAGAAAATAAGTACCTTACATTTGGAATTACAGGATGTCTTTAAAAAGTCTTACATTTAACATATTGAGAGCTGTAGGAACCCTGTGTTAGTCAAGTGCAGTGAGCAAAACCCAAAGTCGTGTCGGTATGAAATCGTTAAGCCCTGAGCACTTTTCAGGCACTTATTTGCAGCCGCCCTCCTCTTGTCAGAGGCTATTTGCTGCGGAGTGAATACATAGAGCAGCAGGCTGACTGATGTTTGCCCTGCAATTACACCGGAGAAAACGTTTTTTATTCTGGCCGTTGTATATTTTGGTGGTGCAGGCGTGGTCCTGGCCGTGCAGAAAGGTAAACGCTGTGGCAGGAGCTGCTGAACATGGTGAAAAGTGATTCAGTACACAGACGCAGCCAGCACTCAGGCCACACAGCAACCACACATTGTGAAACAACGAGGGGAAACCGAAGCAACAAGTTCCGTTTATTTTTAACTCAGAATTTATGGTCGCGCGCGCTTTGCTCAAGAGCATGTTTAGCACTCAGTCACTTTGATATGGGACTTTGTGATTGTTGTTGTTGTTCACCCACACACCGTAGACGCATCATGAGAGAGAGAGGACCCTACATGAAGCATTTACTTTCAACTTTTTCAAGCTGTGTTCACTGTCAGACCTTGTTTGTTTTCAGACTTTCACAGATGGACAAGTGAAAACTGGCAAAATCTGCTCGGAAATATGATTAATTGTCTTATTTTACTCATTAAAATTGCCTTTCTTACCAATGCCACTTATAAACATTCTTCTCAGAGGCCTTAAGTTTCATCTTTCACACACACACACAAAAGCAGGTAATTTTCTCCAAAGCCGCTTCAATATAAATCTTTAATATGTCAATTACTACACAAACTCCATGTAATCCAGGAGAGGCTACTTACAGCCGCACACATCTAATATCGGTGCACAAAACACAGCCCTTAGCCAAGAGAGGGGACAGGGTATAATATTAGAAAGGGTCAGAAGGGTGAGAAGGATGTGGTATAGAAATCCTCCCCACACCACATATATGCACCTACAAGGCAGGCAAATATGATTAGAGACGACTTGTCTGAAGGGAAAACAGCACCAATCGTTTGCTGAGTAGGCAGCTTGTTTTCAGGATGACTGCTTATAGAAGAGCTAAATTTTTCTGTCATTCACCCACCACAATATCCAAAATATATTCTCCCCCAAGAGCTCCCTGTTCTCTCTCTTGCCCTCTGTGTCTCCCGATTACAAACACACACAGGACTGTCCCAGCACAGTGCAGCTCCTGGGTTAAAAGTCAGGGTTCAGAGGTTATCACCCCAGCCCAAACCTCAGCGTCTGGCCAGATAATGAGAGGGGTCAAAGTTTAGCATGCTTCGCTGCTTGGGTCGTGGGGAGGTGAACCCCCTAACCACCGCCGAGTGTATGTATATATGTGTGTGTCAGAGGTAGCTGAACCATGTTCTTGTAGAGTTAGCTGCCAGTTTTTTCTCCTCTGAGGGTTCCCATGCTTTCACAAGCAGGAGACCTGCGAGGCCCTACAGGGTCAGGCCTCTAATTGTCTGGTGCTGACATGGAGACTGGGACAGGAGCATGGAAATAGAAACACACACACACACATACACACACACACACACACACACACAGAGAGAGAGAGAGAAAACAAAACTTCTCTGGATTTGTCTGTTTTGAATGACTCCCTTGAAGCTGCTCCGTCTTCTGCAGACTCCATGGTAATTCATTCTGGTTTCGCAGGGGTGGTATGTTGGCAGGAGGCCCGTTCATGTTAATGCCAGAGCATGTGTCAGGAGAAAGCAGGCCCTCCGTGAAACTTAGTTGAGCTTGGACCCAGAACCGCCATTTGGATGCCGCTGAGAAATCACTTAAGCAACGACTGCCCCCGTCTCTGGTCTCTGTTGGGGGAATCACCGTCATGTTCTGCTGGGAGTCGCTGCTGTGGGGCTTTTTTCTTTTATTTTCCTAGACACATTTTCTACTCAGCAAATATTTTGACATTAGATCATTAATATAGTTTTACCATCATCTTGAAGCAGGTGAAGATTTTTTTTTTTTTTTCACCAAGGATAAAAAAAAATCATGTTCTTGCTCTGGTTGATTTTGGACTTGGCCTCTCGCGTGCTTCTTTTGGCTTTTGCATGCCGGGTTATAAACTTAATTGCAGAAACTTTAATGTTCCCTATCATCGTGACGAATGTTGTTGTCTCACAGAGCTATTGTTGTGGAGAATGAGGAGGTTGGGAGGCGATGATTAAGGGTAAGAGGAAAAGGATGACGGGTGCAGGGTGAATAAGGTGGTGGTCTGTTGGAAACCCTGCTGTTAATCTTTAAACAGAAAGCCAGAGTGGAAATGATGTACGGCAAGAGTCCAAGAATTTAACTGCACAACTTCACTTAGTCATAGCTCAGAGGTTAATATCACTTTCTCCATTTCCCCCTGCTGTGTCGTTTGTTTCCCCCTCTCACTGTCTTTTTCCTCCTGTTTTACATATAACCTGGAGTTCCACCAAAATATTTTTAACAAATTAGGTAGGCTGAATAGAAAAATGCAAGAAATCCCAAAAGAAATCTCCAACAAAAATATACCAATCTTATTTGATGTGGAAAGCCATTTGTGAAAGTAATTTCAATAAAGAAGGATGCACAAAGTGTCATCATGTACCAGTGTGAAATAATATTTGTCCTCTGTGACCACAGTGATGACATCATTATATTGCTGTAATTAGTTGGTGCAGTAGGAAATTGCTTACTGCACTAAATAAATTTTGTATAAACAACATAAATTGTGGTCATCACTAAATCACTAAAAGTGCTCAGGACTCCATTTGTCATTTAGGTCACATTTAAGAATCTCTTTAGTTTACTTCAAACATGCAATTGGAAACACAAACACTGTAAATCACATTTTGTGTTGGCAACATTTCACAAATTTGCTTGAAATCATTTTTCCACTTTGGGTGAAGTTTCAGTTACAGTGCAAAGTTACACACTCCTGTTCACTCTTTTTTTTTTTTTTTTCCTTTTTCACTCTCTCTCTCTCACACACACACACACACACACACACACACACACACACACACACACACACACACACACACACACACACACACACACACACACACACACACACACACACACATCTCCACACAGAGCACAACCCGATCCAACAGTTTCATCATGTGATTCCCTGACACATCTTGTATGTCTTCTCTTGCAGCCCTGAGCGTCACAATGACTTTTATGGGAAGACGGTTCCATTTCAAGTATGTACGGGTCACTATCTCATGCCTCATTTGGACCTTTTAAGTTACGAGCAGCAACACTTATGACATAAAACGGTGCTGGGCTGCGGATGAAATGCGGCGTGTGATTTACGTCGGAGGGTCTAACATCTGTTTAAATGCGGCATGCAGACAGACAGAGGAGGACTTAAACATGGCCCGCAGCAGCCCCGAGGAGCCCCCTAAAACACAGCACGCTCCTTGCCTCTGTAGGAATCCTATACAGAAGAGAAAATTCTCAAAAGGCCTCGGCAGTCTTCCATGCACAGAGCATTGGATCACATTTTCCTTTTCATATAGCAGCCAGGGCCACATGAGTAGCGCCCATTGTGCCGCTCGGGACCTGACAGTGCTGCCTGTCTCCTTTAGCATGGTTGTAACTTACACTGGTCACATCACCGAGTGCGGCAAGAACAGACAATATCCTTAACACCGTGCAATTTCACTGACTTTCGCTGGACAACACGCATATTATCTCTTGTGCAATTTGAGTTGTAGGGCCGACCACAAGCCCTAAAATAGAGAGAATCCTTTCTGCACTTGTTATCATACCTTTTGATTTACAGATGCTGACAGTAGCTAAAGGTAGCATCGTTAAAATACCAAGGTGGAGCAGATAGGTTGGCATTAAAGGTGCTCAGCCTGGCAGATTGAACTCAACTGGCCTTTTCTCTGCTCCCAGGATGCCTCAGCCCTCTTTTGTCAGCAGTCTGATTTTTTCTCCCTGGTATAATATACAGACTTATGTGCTCCCAACGTGCACAAACCAGGCACAAGTGCTAACAGCACACGTACACACACACGCCAAAAAATCATCTACACGCACAACCTGAGCTCAGGTGGTGGAGTTCCTCTCAGTTTTGGCTGTGACAGAGAGGTGGAAAGTGAATCTAACTCTGTACTGTTAGTTTCCACAGGAGTCCTCGAACCGTGCTATGCCATGTAATTGCAGAATAGCTCAGATAGCATCTGGGCCTCCTGAATGGGGAGAGCAGCAGGTAGAGCGGAGCTTAATGTCTGTGATTGATTGAACTCCACAGCATTAGGATTACCACATGGTTCTTCATATGATCCCGTGTAAAGGGAATCGTCAGTGTCCTCCAATGAACACAGAGGGTTCCCAGGAAACCCACTTCTAAGAGTTCTTAGCTGAAATGCCTCTTTATTATTACTGGCTGCATTTTTGTGTGTGTGTATGTGTGGTACGTGTTTTAGAGCCAAAAGCTTGTCCTCGGGATGGCCTCATCGGCACATCTGAGAATCTCTGGTTCTTAGCAACATGTCAGTGACTTTGCCTTCAGGCTAGAAGTGATATGGGTATGCTCGGTTTCAAAAACACACACACACATAGCAAATATGTACACACAAAAACACAACCTCAGATTTAATTCTTGCATTTATTGTCATCTGATTCTTTAAAAATTGATTTTCGTCTTTTTTAGGCTCCGTGTTAAATTGCTAAATAACAAAGATCCCTCGATACATTTACATTGATGTTGCGCCACTTTCCCTAATCTTTGATCATTATTTGATTAGATACGATCAGCAAACAGTTGCCCGTTTGAGGAGGTGATGAATGAAGTTTAAGCTGCCTCCTTCTCAGGGAGCATGCAAAAGAATGAATTATGACTCTGCAAACCCAAAATGTCACATAGTTGATACCAGTCCTACAAAAACAGAACAAACCTTTACCCTAATGGAAAAAGTCAGGTCCACGTTTATTCACCCGAGAATCCTCCAGTGAACTTTGCCCACTTTTTTTTTGAAAATGGTGATCGATAGACAGATGTCGGTAAGCCGTGACCACTATTGATAAAAAGCAAAGATATGTCACACAACTGATTGACAAGACTAAAATGATAAAAAAAAATATGTTTTTGGCATTATTGGAGTTCACTTCAGTGCTTTGGGAAATCAATCTATCCATCCAAGAACAGCTCAAGTGAAGGAATGAAACATTAACATGCAGAAACGGGAACAACCAAAGCAGATTTGGCAATAAATGGTTAATGGCGAGAAGTGGAGTAATGTGAATAATAAACCGTTTTCTTGGAGTCCTTATTGAAAGCAGAGAGGCGGACACTTCTTATACTGCAGGAAGCAGCTTTTCTCCTCTTTTATGCGCTGTCTGCCTCTCTTTACTCTCCCGCTTCCCTCTCCTTTCTCTCCTCTCCATTGGGCTCTCTCAGGGACAATCGCACTTTAGCGATTCCCATTCTCTGCCTGCGTCTCTTGTCCTGTCATGTCGACTAATTAGTGGGAGCTCAGTAATTGGCCTTCTAGCTAATTGGCCTGCTGGTTGCCAGACCCAACAATGGCTGAGCAGACTGGGACACAGTGGGGACCGTCCCCCTCCACTGTCTAAAGACTCTCATCAACTCCCTCTCTCTCCTTGTGTGCGCTGACTGCTTTTGTGAAGAGACTGCTTAAGTAGCCGTGGTGCACACACACACACACACACACACACACACACACACACACACACACACACACACACACACACACACACACACACATATACACAAAGTCACATCCACACACCTATTTCTATCTATTTAGTTCCCACTCACTCTCTCAAAGCTCACTATTGGACCATCTGTCAGTCCTCTCAATCATGACCCGTGACAATATATATATATTTTCTTTTTTGTGTCAATCAAACTCTCTCAGAAACTCTAGTTATTGTATTTTTCTTCTTATTTAATCCATCTTGTATTGATTTTTTTTTCATTTGTTGACACTCTGCAGACCGTCTTGTGAGTTGCACGCACTGAAATAAAACATTTTCCTTTCACTCGGCTGATTGATCGGCTGTTGATGGACGTCTGCTGATAAAACTGTGTGTGCATGCATGTGCACGTGTGTTACCTTTTCAGTTAAGATATGTTTAACATCACAGCCCATTTATCTTAACTCGGCAAATGATCTGGCTGCTGGAGTCTCTCAGTCTCTGGGTCTCTGTCAGTCTGTCTCTGTCCTTCCCTCAGGCGAATGTGGATGGACAGGAGCCGTCCTAAACTGTGCACTTACTCGAGAACTTTTCCCCTGTAGCCTGAACCCGTTCCTGTTGCTCTCACTGACCTCCTCTGGACAGTCTCTCACTTAAGCTTTCGTGTGTCAGAACTGCAGTGCAGGAAAACATATGAACCTCACAGCCTCGCGGTTCACAGATTCCCACTGTGTCTGACTCTGCAGGGTCTTGACACTCACCTGTTTTAATAATCTTGTTACTGAGATAAATCAAACTCCAGAAGTTTGCACTGCAGAAATAAACTGTTTTACTGAATTCGTTGTCCTTTAACAGTGTTTTATCTCAGTATTTGTATCCAGACAACATGTCACAGAATAGCAATAACATCATTTTTAAGATGATTATTTTATGTTTTAACCCGTGTACAGAATAGTTGCTAATATTTCTCACAAAATATAAATCACGTTTTAGACAAAATATTCAATGAGTCAATCAATCAATATAGCAAGACACAGCATACTTCTTATGCTGAGAAGACTTTCACATTTGTTACAGTTTGTGCAAAGTGTTGCCAGACAACCATTTTTATCTGCTTTTAAAACCATAATTTTGACCAGTAATGTCTCTAAGAGCCGTACAAATTAAGGTTTTTCACACTTTAATGAACTTTTAACTAGTTTTGTGTGAGAGTTTGCTTGAATGAGTTTGTGCACTCAGCTGTCTTACCTGGTGGCAGGGTCGCATGGTTCCCAGTGAACTGCATGGGGATGCAAAGGTCATTATCAATGGGGAACTTGTCGCAGGTCAGCATCTCTGGCCAGGGGAAGCCGTAGGTCTCCATCACCGGAGCACAGCTGTCCCTGACAGCCTCACACAGCGAGCGGCAAGGATAAATGGGCCTGTCCAGACACACCGGTGCAAACAGCGAGCACAGGAAGACCTGCGTGTCAGCGTGGCACCGTTTGGCCAGAAGGGGCACCCAGCTGCCCGCCTGCTGCTTGACTTCTGGCATGGTCTCGTGGTCCAGGAGGTTGGGCAGCCTCATCTTCTTGTAGCCCACATTGTGGCACAGGCGCAGGTCAGCTGGTATGTCCACACACTGGGGCTGCTTGGTGTAAAAGCGGCCATTGTGGAAGTTGTCTGACTGCCAGCTGTAGTAGTCGTACTCATCTGCGGCCGAGACGGTGAGGAGGAGGAGGAGGAGGGAGAAGAGCGACAGGCCCAGTGCCAAGCTGAAGGAGCCCTGGGTTAATGCCCACCTGGGGCTCTTTTGTCCGTGTGCCATGCCTCTCTGAGTTCAGACCAACAATTCAAGAAGGTTGTATCCAAAGTCTCCAAAGTGACTCAGTGCAGACAAAATGCTGGGAGAAGAGAGGAACAAGTGGGGCAGGCGTACAAGCTGTAATCCCTTTTTTTCTCCTGAGTATGGATGCAGCGGATTGAAAACAAAAGTGTTTAATTCCCTTCTTCCCTGGAGAAACAGCCCTCTAAGCCTCCCTGAAACACCTCCCTGTGTGTTTGTGTATGTGTGCCCCAGGTAGTGGAGTGGGGAGGCAGCAGTCAGGGCAGGGTGAGCACACAAGCAGGACTTCTAATTTTTCTAACTTTCCCTGTTGACAATTTCTCACTCTCCTTCCCTCGCCCTCTCTCAGAAGTGTCTCCAGCTCTCCCCTGCTCTCTGTCTATCAGTCTGTAGCTGTATTGAAGAGTACCTAAGTTTTAAGAGGCTGTGGTGGCTGCTCTCCTCAGCTGCCTGCCCCCTAGCAGGCTCCCAGACCATTCACCTTCCTACTGGCCTCCCCTGGACTCACTCACAACAGCCTCAGCCAATCACAATTCCAGGGGGAGGCTCCCACTTTCCTTCAGGACACTCCTTCTGCCCCTTATTCTCAACAAAACCCCTCCTCTAGAACAACTTAACAGAAGAGAGAGAGAGGGAGAGAGAGAGAGGGGCAAATTTCTGTATTTTTTATATTCATGTCTCCAATGTGCACAAGATTTTTTGGTTGGAAGCACACCCAGCAGATGTTGTCATCCTCTTGGTCATGTTGTTTTTGTGAAACATCTCTAAACTTTCTACCCCTCTCACATTTGCTCATCAGAGACTCAGCAAGCTCCCTGCAGATTGCTCCACACATAACAAAGGATGCCTGCTTACCATTCAGGCCTGCTCACTTCATTAGCTCAAAACAGTCTGGCAGCAGGTTTCTGCTGGCATCACCGGTGAGAAAACGTACTCGCACATTACACATTCACGACTGTAAATGCAAGAAAATTCAGAAGGAGAAAGTGAATGAAGGGGGTGGCAAAGAGCTGCAGCGTGGGAGAGGCGACCTTATTGAGTGCGGGTTGTGCAGCTACAGGTGGCTATAGGTGGTTTCCCCGCACTATGGGAGTTATGCTAATGTGTATGTTGGCTGTGAATAGAGGCACGCTGCCCCTCTGTCTCTTTCTATCAGTGCCACTGACACACTGAGGGCCTTCATCTTTGGAGTAAATTCACTAGGAGGCTCGCATTCAGATTCAAAAGCCTGTAGCATTGTGAACAGGATGTGGGATCGGTGGCTCACACGGAGGGTGTTCTTGCATCTCGCATTTGATCTGCGTCACGCTTTAATGCTTTTCTTCACGTGAATGGACTGTACATGTAAATGCAGGCTCATACAAATGATTTTAGAGGGCTCGTTTGCTGGTGCACGCTGACATTTCATCGTGATGTGCCGGGATTGTCGAGACGCAGTATGGATCATCCTGCAGCTGGATACCACCGAACACCAAGATGAAGTAAACAGACATGGGATTTTGGATTATTATCATTGTCTGTATGTGGCAGTACAAACACGGAGAGTAGGAAAGCATATGTGTGAGTGTGTGTGTTTTGCAAGCAGTTGGAGGTGTACTTGGATGGGAATCAGGGACAGTATTGTTCTTTGCCTGTAGCAGAGATAAAATTCCAGAAACAGCAGTTAGTCCATAAACTTAATTCAATAAAATGAAATCAGATAGACAAAAATGGGGTTTAATATCAGAAAAACAGGCACACCAATAAAATCCTAACATCCGCATAATCCAAGAGGTCATATAATTTTATAGTATCGGGACCACACTTTTACTTTTTTCCAAAGCCAGAGAATTGTGAATAAGATCACGGCACCATTTAATAATTTTGTTCACTTGAGAACCGAGTTAAACATGTTTCAGCCTTATCTTTTCGAGCTACAGTTCAAATCTCTGTTGATTTATTGGTGTGTGCCGACACTGCGGAGTGATTTTTCTGGGAATCGAGAAGCTGGCAGCCGACCAAACAGGCTCTGTTGGAGCAGCATTCATAATCTATAATGTGGAAAGATGAGATGGTGATTAGCTGAAGTCACCCAAAAATGTTGTCATCATGAATAAAAGCATTGTTGAGTGGATATAAAGCACTGTTTTGCTTTGAAAAGTTTATAGCCAAGATGTATTGACTATATTTCCTCACTTCTTCTCTCCTACCACTCTGCTCCTGATTTCCTTCCTTCAAAGTGCCGTGTTATCCACAGATAGAGAGCTCTGCTAACCTTTGCACTGCAGCTAATCAATATTACTCTTCACTAATAATCTCTGGACCTTACTCTTCCATGGAGGGTCGGCGAGGCTGTCTTGTGCACACCTCACTATCTCAGAGAAGTGTCTTGTATACACGTTAGTGCAGCAGTGACCTATTTTAAGACTGCTGGCGTTTCCTCCTGATACAGGCACAGTGTCTTGCCTTCAAGCCAGCAACAAAAGTGTCTTTCATGGTAATCAATCAACAATGGTTGTCTCCTCTTGTTCTGCTTCCCCTAACTGGCCCCTGTGGCCACCAGCCAATCAATTCCACTCTTCAGTTTCCAGCCCTCTGATTGGACGGGGGTTATAAGATTAGGTCCAGCCTGTATTGTTGGGCCTAAAGGTTTAGCATGGTTTGAAAAGAGTGTCTCAGCAATTGTATGAGTGAGTGTATGTGTGTGTATGTGTTTGGAGATGGTGGTAGTGGGTATGGGTGGTGGTGTGTGTGTGTGTGTGTGTGTGTGTGTGTGTGTGTGTGTGTGTGTGTGTGTGTGTGTGTGTGTGTGTGTGTGTGTGTGTGTGTGTCAGGGAGATTCTAAAGAGGAAAGGCTGGAGGGTGTGGGTGAGGTGGCCAGTCTCACAGATATGCCCTCCAAGAAGAGTTTGAATTCCAAACCACACAAGAAGATGGAGGCAGTGATGTGAAGGACATGTTGCAGGTCATTGTCTGACTGAATTTCTACTCACTTAACGGAAAGTAAA
Source organism: Acanthochromis polyacanthus (assembly GCF_021347895.1). NCBI lineage: Eukaryota > Metazoa > Chordata > Actinopteri > Pomacentridae > Acanthochromis > Acanthochromis polyacanthus. The sequence goes on from NC_067127.1 coordinate 11,030,701, forward strand.
GAAAATATATTTCATGTCAACGCTCAGTAATGTGTCACTTCAGTTTTATTCAAATCAGTCAACTAATTTAATGAATAGGAGCCTGTTGAAATGTTTTCCTGATTCAGTGAAGCATAGCTTTATTTTACAATTCAAATATGTGTTTTAATACTTGCAATGAGAAGAAAGAATACAGATTGGAAACTCACAGAAGACACACATGTGCAAAGGTATGTAACTACAGTGCACAACAAGTGAATGTATCAGCAGTGGAGGAGGAGGCCGTACAAAGGTTTTATCCATGCAGTAACAGGTTTTGAGTAAACCCCCACCTCCTCACCACACACACACACACACACACACACACACACACACACACACACACACACACACACACACACACACACACACACACACACACACACACACACACACACACACACACATCCAGCCTGGCAAAGCAACAATAGGGATTAGCTTGCAGAACTGTCAAAACATGTGTGAAACACACAGGCCAGTGTCTCCCACAAATAAGTTTTTCTTTCTTTTTCTTTATCTGTCTCGCACACACTGAGATTCAAACTGCAGAGGAACTCTTCCGATAATTAATTCCTGAAGAGGAATTTTCAATTAGTCGGATCATTTTCTAAGCTGCAAAAAAACAACAGTGAAGTGCAGTAAGGCTCACTCTTTATCTGCTTTCTCAGTTCTGCTTACTCAAGTTTTTGCTTTGCTTGTCATAGCACAGGATAAATACCAGGCAAAAGATAAAGTATGTTATACTTGTCTAATCATTTTACTGAAATTGATTTGACCCCTCAGACTAAGCATGCAAGGAAGAAAAAACTAAGATTGGGAAAATAGTTTTGTTTTATCAGGAGTTCAAGACTGTGAGTATGTCTTATATGAAAACTGAATCTTTAATCTGAATCTAGAAGGAAATCCATGAGTCAGTGAGGCTTCTTGTGTGATCTACATCCTTATGCTGCTTGTTTGCAAACAGTGTTCACAGGGTCAGTCAGTCAACAGATTGCAAAGATCCATAACCCCACACATGCGCACACACCAGCAAAAACCAGCAGAGCGCTTTAGTTCTCCATGAATATCACAAATTTGCACAAAATCTGTCAGCTTGAGTACCACCAAGAAATATCAGGCTTATATGGTATGACTGATTCCTCTCCTCCGTTCGGCTTGTTCACGGAGCCGTAAGCTTGGAACCGCTTCGTCAGGGGGGACTATTGCACATGGTTGCTGAAATGTGATGAAATTATGTTGGAAGATTTTAGCACCACACAGTCACATAGTGCTAAACCCGGAGATGGCGGTCACACTGGGCGGTGGTGGAGAGATAGGTCATGTGTAAGTGCACAAATTTGTTGTAACGCCAAGAAATTTTTGCTTGATATTTGCTTTTTTTTCTTACTTACAGCTCTGGAGGCTTCTCCTTTATATGCCAGGCCTGACTCCTTGAGTCAGAAGCTACATTCAGCCATACAATCAGACAGACAATCAGATAATTTTGCCTCCCTTTGCTTGCCGCCACACACACTCAGACACACACACACACGCCTCCCTTCACTGTCAACTTAAACCCTTAACAACTGGCACAGCTTCCCCGAGTCGGGCTCTTTGTAAAGGGGCTTTGACTGGCTCACCGTCATGGAACCCAATGTAAAGAGACAGAGAGGTGAAAGGGATACCCGAACTGGGGCTGAAGTTTTTTGTATGTGTGTGTGTGTTTGTGTGTGTGGCCAACATCTAGTCAGCTTTCAGCGAAAACAAAGAAAACCTTTGAGTGATGGGAGACTTCCTCTGAATTTTGTGACACATACATGCATACTTCCAACAGGCTGTTATTGTAACAGCGCCAGAGATGATGGCTGTCGTCAGCATTTTGGGTAAAACTTGCTACCACAGTGCTAGAATTCACACAATTGGTACATGTGTGTAAGCGTGAGCATGTCCGGTTTGCATTTCAACACGGAAAAAATGCGTTTCCTCCAACTTCGGGGATGCAAGTGTCAGCTTCCGTTTCATCAGCTCATTTTAAGCAGCACACGTTTGATCCCCGGATCTCGATTTTGTCCACATGTATGCACTACTTAAGCGTGCAGTCAGCTAGTATAACACGACATGAAACAGGAGAGGGGAACAGGGGAGAAGGTGAAAAGGTGAAAGGAACAATGGCCTCAAAAGTTTGTCCCCTGGAGAAAATTATTTTACCTCTTGACAAAGCACATTCTCGGCACATTTAGTCGACTTTACTGAAAAAAACCCTGAAACCCTTATTGACTGATTTAAGTAAATTCATTACAAGCTGGACAAAGTTAAGAGTAGCCTTCCCTTATGGCACTTTTACCACTTCATCTGTATATTTTTAAGGAAATGGGAAGTGAGCAGTTCAAAGCGGGGATTTGATTAGTTCAGAAGATTCAACAGAGGCTCAGCAGGTTCCAGGCAGTGAAACCCGACTCTACTGTAATGGAGTTTCTTTTTTGGAAGGCGGGGGTTAACCTAAAGTGAAATGCTCAAAGCAACCACAGGTCAGCTCCAGCTACTTTCACATAATTGCTTATGCAGAATAAATAAATGTGAAGCCTTTTAAAAAGCTAATCGATTTAAATAAGGAATGCTGAATGCTTTGAAGCTGACCGGGTTCCTTCCATAACCTGCATGTGATGTATGTGAGCTACTGTACAGCTGAGTATTTTAGCACAGCTCTTAGTCTTTGGTGTTGCTCCAAGTGCTGCTGTTTGTAATGTGAACCCAAGTGTGAGTTGTGTGTTTAGTCAGTTACTGCAAGATCTGCTGTGATTTATGAGCTGTAAACTTCATTGTTAAACACTCTCCTGTTACTCGATCTGTTCGCTGCTGTGTGTATGTGAGCCTTTATCGATCTATCTGCTTGTCCTTTAATATCCTGAGCATGTCAGCGAGGATAGTTAGAGCCCATTTTTCCTCTTCACGCTATCTCTTCATCTTTTTGTTTATGTGCCTGTGTGTCCACATGCCCTGTCTGCTCATCTCGGTAATGGCCGGGGTCATCAGTTAAGCATCAGACTTCACCTCTGTTGAGAAATAAAGAGATAGGAGTTTCAACAAACAGGGAAGGATTTTCCCGTATCTCAGAGAAAGATCGCATGATAAGATTTTTGACTGATGGGAGAAAAGGTCTTGGCATTTTTGTCAGGCTTCAGCAGTCATTATTTTTAAACCGTTCAGAAAGGTCTCCCACTCACAGTCCTGCTAAAAGCCAAACAGTCTTTCATAGCTTTGTAAAACTGATTTTCTGGTTATCCTAAGATTAATAGTCTATTCTTTGCGCCTAGAACCTCCTGTACTGCAGCGAGAGAGTTCAGGAGGGTCGCTTTCTTAAATGAGCTGGAACAACTGATCTGTGAACATCTGATATCGTGAAGCTGCTTGCTAAAACGGTTCAACTAAATTGGCTCAAATGAGACGTCGGCATCACTTAAACTAATACTTATTGTCATGGAACTCTGCTGAAAATAACATCTTGGGAGATTGTCAGATACATTATCCAGTCCAGTGACATTGTTTCACCATATTTCTGTTTTCCTTCTGCACTGTTTTATAGAGTAGTTTATGGTTGAGTTTTGAGCTTCTCTGCAGAGCGGCCCTCGCAAGGTTATTTTCACAGCCTTTCACATTTATCAACATGAACAGTTCTGACACAAAGTCAAAAACGAGAGTAAGGACTTTAATGGTGCCATCGCAATAAAAAATCTGAATGTTTTCCAGTAATCCTTTTTATGGACACAGTGACAGCTCTTGGGGATATTGCAGTACAAAATAAAAAAACAATGAAGTGCAAATGGAAGAGAAAAATAAATCAAGTCTCCATCTAATTTTAATCATCTGCTTTTATGTCTGGCAGAAAAACAGTAAATACATTTTTCTTATAAAACTAACTCATATTGGGTAGCACATTATTTTCACCCTCTCCTTCTGTCAATTTTATTCTGCTTTTCCTTTGATGCAATGGCAGCAAGCTAAGGAGGACATTCTAGACATCCCTTATCTGAGCGGTGATTTTCAGTTTTTACTTGGAGATCCCAATGAGGTCCTGGGTTAGACGAGTATTGAGGTCCCTGCAGTGAGCTCTGGGTCTACCGCTGGCTCTTTTTGACATGAAGAAGCAGCAACTCTACTCCAAACTCCCTCAGGATATCTGAGTTCCTCACCCCATCACTAAGGCTGAGCCCAGCCACCATACAAAGGAAAACCGTTTCACCTTCTTGAATCCACTGTATCGTTCTTGTGGTCAGTACTCAGAGCTCATGGCCATAGGTGAGGATAGAGCAAAAATCAATTGGTAACTCAGGAGGTTTTACTTCAGTTCCCTCTGCAGTACAATGTCTTGCACAGCATTTACATTATTTTTATTTAATGCTTATCTAACCAGGTGAGTCAATTGAGAACCAGTTGTCATTTACAATGGAGACCTGACATTACTGCTGATGCTGCACCAACCAGTCTATCCATTTCATGTTACATATTCCTGTCACTTGTGACCAAGATCCCCAGAGACTTAAACTTCTTCATTTGGGACAGAAAATCGCCCCAAGTCAGAGGGTGCAATCCACTAGTTTCTGACAGAGAACTATTGCCTCAGACTTGGAAGTGCTGGCAACAATCATCCCCATCATCATACTGAGAGTAACGGCCCGATGAAACCGACAGACCTATATCATCTACCAAAAGCAGTCACGACTTCTTAGGTTCCCACACTGTTCACCCCCTTACACTGCCTGCACCTTCAGTCTACAAAAATGCAGGTTTAGAAGCATGTGGCAAACTTTGCGAAGTCCCACCCAAAGACCTCCTATGAATTGAGTTACCTGGACACAGCCTGGAGAAGTGGCATGGCATCTTTTCCCAATGGGTCCAACATCTGCTGGGCTGGAGGGAGGGGTTGGGTGCGATGCAAGCAGCAGGCAGAGAAACCTCAACATTCCAGCATTGTAGATTCCCTCAGATTTGAAATGTATATAAACCATTAATAAACATTATGTCACTTTGCAATACAATAATTTGGCAGTTTCTGTTTAAAGTCACCAGGAGTGCAGCATGTCAAAATAATTTACTAAAAATGTTACTAGTGTTTTTTTCCATTCTACTTAATTTACAAATTCCATCATCACAAGACACTTAAGGTTAAGACTTTACAAAATTATACAAAGAAACCCAACAAACAAAGTTTTCAGTGGGAAGAAAAACATTTCTAGCAGAAGCAGGCTCAGATAGGGCAGTTATCTGCCTCCACTAGCAGGGGTAAGGATAAAGGGAAGAGAAAACAGAATAGCAAATTAAAAACAGACAAACAATTCATAACAGAACAATAAACACTTGGGAAGTCGATGAGGCCAGTATCTACAGATCAGCTGTCTTTGTTGACAACTTTAGCTCTGTTTATACAGCATTTATAGTTGTCACATTAAGACTGAATGTGTCATAACACAGTCATATATATCAGTATTTTTGAATGCACTTACAAACATTTATAAATGTGTAAGATTTGCATGCATGTAAAAAAAAAATAATATATTAATTATGAAAAGTGTTTCTTGGAATATTGCAGAAATCTAAAATGTTTATACAAAAATTTGCAAGCACATCATTTATCCACAGTGGGCCCAGAGTGAGATCCATTCGTTGCTAATGTTCTTCCATAGCAACTACAGTGTGTTTTACCGAAGCCCATAATTGCAGCTGTCAGTGGCCAAGAACAGTAGACGGCTGGGAAGCGCAAGTGAAGTGTGTATAACTGAAAGAATGTGACATATTGCATAAGACCATGAGTCCTGAACAAACGCCGCCCAGATAAATGAAAGTAAGAATAAACTGGCTAATTGTTGAATACAATGGTGCTTTTCACTAATCCAGTGGGCAGTCATGCTACTGTACTGTGTTAATGGAAGAACAGCAGTCTCATATTGGCAGCGAGACCACTGTTCCAAACCACTTCATCTGTCCTCTTCCAGTCTGGTTACCATACACCTTTGCTAGTCTTGGACAACACAAACTTTGGAATAAGAAAAGCATAATTCTCTCCTCTCTCTCTCTCACTTACTCACTGTGTCTCTGTGTCTCTCTCTCATGTGCAGTTACCCCACACATACCAATTTGCACAGATGAAAAATGTCAAGGGCAGACCACCTGGCTGTTCCATGCCTGGTCAGAGGAAAATCTTCCCGTCTTCATCAATGAGGTGCAGTGTGCGGAGCGTGCTCTGTCCCACTCACATATCACAGCCATTAGACAGGCATGTGTTGGGCTGGTTCCAGGGCAGTCCCCGCTGCTCCACTCACTGAAGTCCCATTCAAGGTAATCTACACCAACCCAACCAATTTTGCAGGTGCAAAAATGTGTAACAAGGAGAGCTTGAAACATTATTGCACTACACAGATGATCCTGGGGCGAACTCAGCAGCCCAGAAAAGTCTATTTTACAAGCCCAAAAGCTGTTGTGTCGAGTACGAGAGAGATATATAGTGGTTCTTAAACTTTTCCACTCAGTGACCTGGCATCCAGCCTCATTCGGTCATATTGGTACCTACCTGCAAAAGTGTTTTAGCACAGAAATCATACATTATATTATTAGTATTTTTTTACATTCTGATCACAAAGTTCATGAAAACTAAGAAGACCAGAACAAAAGTAATGTACGTGCTATATAGCATATAATATGTAGTTGAACAAGTTTGAAGTCATAATTGTGGAAAGGTTTTTAATCGTAAGAAAAGATAAACCAAGTATACATTTTCAGTTGTGGCCATGGTTTGTTTTTGCTTTTTGTTACAATGCTTAATGAAGTCTTTACCTAGTCATAACCAAGCAGTTGTCGACACAATATTAACTTAAATCATCGGTAATCAGTACCTTCATAATGTTGTGCCAAATCCCAACGAGAAAATAGTGTGAAGTGTGAAAGGGGTAAATTATAGTGATGAGCCTATTAAATGCAAATCCGCAGCTCCTCTCGGCTTTACAGAGCTTAATAGTACGTTTTCACATGCCACATTTCACACCATTCTTATAGATTTAGTTCAAGCTGCAGTGAGGTGCTATTTTCGGAGAAAAAGCTCATATCGTCCACAGTACACGACCAGCTCATCACCAGAAAAGCTCTACATGAAATCATGGGATTGTATTTAAAGAGCACATCACTTCCTGCACTTTATGTATAATTTCTGCTCTTTTAAAGCTATTTCTATGTCATTTTACAGCCTTTAAATAACACACACGATGGTTAGGGTTAGCTGCATGGCATGCAACGAAACATCAAATGCAAAAAATGCGTTTAGGTAACATGACACATGCCTTAGGTGGGTGTACAAGTTAGCAACTGTGACTAAAAACTTGACTATTATCCCTTTACCAAGTCAGTACAAGGGCTGGTTTGGAGCCGGTGTGTAATTAAAAACCATTGTTTAATATTTCAACTAGCCTGGCTCACTGAATGTAGACTGTGGGTGTATAAGTCCGTCATTGGTTGTTTCACACAGCTTTGTCTTTCCTTTTCATAAGGCAGTTCTACATTTTCCCCCAGTGTATTAGCAATAGCCATAAAGAAATAGAAAAAAGTCAATGCTTTGTCCTTTATCTCAGAACCATAAGGGGGAGCACATTACGCTCACACAACGCAGTTCAACAGACAAAAACATACAGCTTTTGGTGGAGAAAACTGGTTCTAGACTGGATCCAGCTGTTTTTTACTGCAGTCCTTTGATTTTTTTTTCTAAACCAGCATTAGCACCAAGTCACCACATTGATGTAAACAGTCTACATACGAACATAAAGAAGATAAAAAATGATATGTTCTATTCAACACCCCAGCTGATCCGAAAAACAGTTATTGTAGGTTTAACCCTTCAATTGCAGGTTAAACGTACTCAAAAAAGAAATGTTTTTTCTGTACAAAGACACGTCTTATGTCACATTTTCCTGTGTCAGTGACAACTGTCTAGTTTGTGCCTTTATCGCATAATTAAATTTGTCTTGTCTGGATGTAATTTGTCTTCAAAAAGTATAGCAATCTGCATTTCATATTAATTCACTCCACGTGGCCCATCAATGGGCTGTTTTTAGTTTGTCGTTATTGGTGGCAGTAATGATTTAATGCCACATTGTGTCCTGTGACTCATTTTGCCCTCTATCATGGCTTGGTTGCGTTTTCTCGTGGGCACACATGCTAATACAGAGAGACACACTAGCATTTTCCTTTTCCCCACTCATTTTGCTCTACAGCATGGCTGACCTGAATAAGTAGTGACTACAAAGCACACGCACCTAAAAATTGATGAAAACAGTTTAGCTTGGCCTGAAAGTGTGCATATTTGAATGTGTCCGTGTGTGTGTGTGTGTGTGTGTGTGTGTGTGTGTGTGTGTGTGTGTGTGTGTGTGTGTGTGTGTGTGTGTGTGTGTGTGTGTGTGTGTGCGCGCTGCATGCAACTTGATTTAACTTGATCCAAATGACACACACTGTGGTGCGTGATCCCTGAGCTACAGTCATGAAAGTCGCCACAACGTGTCTGCACACAGTGTTTAGATGTAGAGAAAGAGCTGCAGGCTGCCGGACTCCGGGGCGTAAACAGAGCTGTCTGAGCAAGGTGAGAAGACAACCTGAGCTGCTGTGGTCCCACTACGGTCTCCAAAGCGCCAAGAATCATACATTATGAGCTGCCTTTGGATGGAGTTACAATACAGCTTCTATTGTGGTACCACTGGCATTTCCCAGACAAAAGTTGAAGAATTTCTACCTCTTTTTCTCTCCCTGTCTTTGTCTCTCTCTGTCATGTCATTTTAGATTAGCAGGCTAAACGTGATACTTACTGTAATTAATCTAAATCCATCCAGATGGGGAATGGTTTCAGTTTCATCTAGTACAAGGAAGAGCTATTAGATGTTGTGTCCTTTGGGTCTTTTTCTCTTTTTTTGTGAAAGGACAAGTGTCCTACTCATGGCAGCAGATTAGAGGACAGGCTCTGAGTCATAGGACCACGTTTCTCCTCCCTCCAATTATTCAAGTCCGTTCTGGGTGCTGACAGATACTCTGTCTAACCCTCTGTATATCCTTCTTCTCTGGCAGGTGATGAAGAGCTGTCTTGATCCTTCTCTTCACCCTCATCCCTGACCCCATCCTTCTGTGATTGCCTCTACTGCATGTCCGTTTCCTGGGACACTGTTCTGATTGTTGTTGCACTCTGGTTACACTTGATGCCCCTTGACAGCTGTAATTTCTCCTCCCTTCCTGTATGTGACTGCTGTCATCCTGTATATATGGGCTTTTCTTTATAGAACTAATTGCTTCCATTGGATATAGTGCATTATACATTAACCATGGTGCTGCAAACTATGAACATACACTTTGTCCCGTCTGTAAAATTTCCCATGCACAGACACAAAAGGACCTATTAATAATGGAGGCTAAAATCAGTTGAAATAAACCAGACATAAATTGGAACACTGGTGCATTTTCCCCTCTTGCTTGTTTTACGGTTGCACAAACAAAGTCGATTTGATTCTGGAAAACTTCATTGATTACATCGATCATCAGTGCTGGAAAAGTGAGCATACGCCTCCATAAAAACTCCTTCTTTCACTGCAGCCCTTTAAAGTGGAGTTTTGGCAACATTTGATCCCCTGCACAGCCACGGCACCACACTCAATAACCTCGTTTCATTTTCTGCGAGATCCCAGACAAATTTATTAAGTTCTCCGTGTGCGTCTGTGCTTCCAGATCAAATAGTCCCGCTATTGGCTCCGATGTTCAAATCATCCAGCAACTTCTGCATTATCCTGCTAGTCCATAAAATGCAAACATGTGGACTCCGATGCTGCAATGCCAAAACATTATAGCACAAATCTGTCTCCTTCTCACTTTATTGTACTTCCTTTCCTTCTGACTCTTGCTGCCGCTGCGGTCTCACACCCATTTTCCCTTCCTTTACTCTGGTGTAAACGTCGAAAAGATTTCTGCTGATGGATGACAAGTTCAGTAGCTTGTCTCCATCACTGTTAGGAGGTGATGGGACATGTGGAGGACACTTAGAGCTCATGTTCCTTTTGAGTCTGAAAACTGGAGAAGGTGTAATTTCCTGAACATAAGACCCAGGTGGGCTCTAAAAATAATCTCCCGTGCAGTTTGGAAAATGACTGGTTGATTGAAGGTACCTGAGCCAAGAAGTTCTGTAATCTGGTTCGAGGGGCCACCCTGTGCTCTGCGGCTCTGTGGGTTGCAAATGGCACCAGGACAGTCAGGTTTATGGATCTTAATAGCAGAACTAATCCAGAAAAAAGCATAAATATGAAACACTCCGAATATTAGACAGATTTCTAGGATGAGCCAACAATCAGGAGGAGCGGGGAGTGACAGGAGAAGACTGTAATTAGATGTAGCACTGCTGGGGAACTGATCGTACACATGTGCAGCAACACACACACACACACACACACACACACACACACACACACACACACACACACACACACACACACACACACACACACACACACACACACACACACACAGGCCCACTCAGCTGTAATTAGCAGCACATCTGAGTTTGGCTCGTCCCTGTCAGTAATGGAACAGAGCTCAGTGCAGGACAGGAAGGCTGTCTGAGTGTGGAAAGCACAAAGCACTTCAAAGCTGCAGACGACTGGCGCAGACAAACAGATGACTGGGGAGATTGAGACTGAGGTAGAACTTGAGGGGAAACGAGGAATGAAGAATAACTTTCTAAACTTTACACAGAGAGAGAGGCAGAAGTTGAAATGGAAGAGTTTCAGAAGACAGTACATGCTACAGTTGTCATCTCTTTGTTCCTAGTATTTCCGTATGATTGTGCTCCGATGTTTACATAATTAGGGAGGCTTAATTGTAAGTTGTTCTTGTTTCTATGGAGTTTTTTAAAACAGCGAAATTGATCAAAATTACCGTAAACGTTGCCGTGCATGTCTGGCCTTCTGTGTGCTTCTGTCTTTGTTGCTCTCACACACTCACACTCCTCAGCTCCTCTGATTAAGCTCGAATGAAGTAGCCAGCAGTTCTGGGAAGAAGTGGGCAGAGTTCTGTTCTGTGTGGCTGCTTCCAAGTGTCTGTGATAATACAAACCCTCTGTGTCTTTGTGTGTGCTCATGTGCGCATTGTTGTGTGTCTGTGCGCACTCGTGCATTCATTCATTCATTTGTGCTTGTGTGTGTGTGTGTATGTGTGTGTAATGAGGCCTGAGGTTCACCTTCCAACAGCGAGAGCAGTGTTCATTATTTCATTTTTAAAAGCTTGCAAGCTGTCAGCGGTTGCCGTTGTTTTGCTCGTCATCTTCAGTTCGCGCTTTTGTTTTTGTTCCTGTCTTCCTTCTTGCGGATGAGTCTCTATTTGTTGTTTTGTCTTTCTCTGTGTCTGACTGATTTAACAAGAACCTCCTCAGGGCAGAGTCTACATGCAAGTGTACAACAGAGCAAAAGTCAGAATACACTGCGATAAACTTCTGTAAAAATAGCTACATTCTGTTGGTCTGTTTGTTTTTTTCAAAGCCTCTTTTTTGGAGGTAAAAACCAAGAATGACCTTTTGCTGGAGGCTACTTTAAATATTGATGGTGTGAACTGAACAAAACATTTTCACAACATTACGCAGCATTTCACGTAACACTGTTTAGATTAGCAACATTATTTAGACAAGAGCAATAATATTAATAGCACTATTAGGGCAAAATTTGCAGCGGTGCCCCGAGAGAGGCTGGGGTTTTTTTTTTTTCTTTTTTACTAAGTTTACTAAGTTAAATAATTTTTCTTTGGTTTCTAAAATATATTGAATCAACTACAATTTGGTAAACATTGCTGCTTTTGAATAAACCTGCTTTATCCTGTATTGTTTTAGGTATTTTAGTGGTAAAAAGTTTTTTAAAATGTTAAACAGAGTTGGGAGATCTCAATTCAAGACACATCCCAGCAAACAGGAACCCTCAGGGAACCTTGAAGGAATATTCCAAAAAATGCTCAATGTTTCTACAGTTTCACATAAGAAGTTATATTTTACAAGTGACTACAACACCATATAAATGTATTATATCATTAAAAGGTGTAGATACAACTTTAAACAGTAAAACTCACATTCTACTGTAGACTGCTGTAATCAATTCTACAGTAACTGCTGAAATAAATTACAGTTGTAACACTGAAGAAACACAGCGACCGCAGCTGCCAGTGTTTTGATGTAATTTTACAGGAAAATGTGTTTGAACGTACCTAAACTCATACCATCCCAGTTTCCTTTCAGAATAAATTTGATAACATGAAAGTGCTGACTTATCCAACAAAATATTCAGCGTCCTTGGCTCACATGCTCCGGCTTTTTCCACAGCACCGAGGCAGTTGTTTCTCTGTAATAGTCAAAATGTATGTTTTGATTAAGTCATTAGAACATTAATTGTGGCACTGAAACAGAAGACGGCAGTTTATTAAAAACAGGAAAAACACAATCCTGCTGGACGTATTAAGTTCCTTCGTCATTTTTTCCCCACATGACAGAACAATACGAGCCTTCTCTGTTCTTTCCGTTACTAGTCCCAGCTTCTGCTGTTTTATGTTTCCCAAATGCTGATAGGCGGGAAAGAATCACACATATTCTGTATCACATAATCAATCACTGATTAGGTTTCTCTTTGTTTGAGCGATTTTTTTAGCAAACATCCAAACCACAGGTCTAAATATTGCTGATGCTCAAAGTAAAAAGGAATAAACTCGCGCTCTTTGTGTTTCCCCTGTCTCTTTTTTTAATCTAATTTCATCAGTTTTCATTAGTTTGCTGTACATGTCCACTAGGGGGGTGGTGGACACAGTTGATCTTTGGCCCTTGGGTAACCTTTCCTGCAGGGACAACCCTGGACCTTACTAGGCAAAATTACCTCCATATCTCTGCAGCAGTGGAAGGGTTTGCTAGAAGCTACCAGAAAAGTATCATGTCTAGATTTTATGAAGACTTTGACAGAAACTGTGCATGTTTAGTGTGTCTGGTTTGTGAGCATTTGCAGTCAGAAAACACCTCAAAGTGTCCAGAAGTCATAATCGCCACCACTCTGTGATGAGGAAGTCAGAGCTGCTGATTGAGAGCTTGGATGAGAGGCTTTAGCATCGGCCCTCAGGACTCTGCCATCTGCTCTGCCATCTGAAGCCAGGAAACGGGTTGGCTCCATCCTACCTTCTACGACAGACTCCACCGGTCCGTTCTGTGCTTCAGCCACAGCACGAACCGAGCTTCCCAACAGCCTGAAATCCTGCTCTCACTGTAGTCTACAACAAGGCACACTTGGCATGCGGCCTGAACCCTCACTTTCATTTTTGATTACAGTCATTTTCATATGGTGGAGTGAAAGTGGTGTTACTGTCTGATTTCATTTAGAAAATGTGCATTAGGCCTGTTTCTCTGGAAAAGGATTACTTGCAATTACGAGGCTCGTTTTTATGCAGGTTATGGAACAGTGATGTGACGCTAATAAAAAGTGTCTCCTGGAACACCACCTGGTGTTTCTTGTTGCACAACTTCTCACCAGCACATCGACACAGATCTGCTCTCAGTTTTGATTTGGAAAGAGCTGGATGCTTCGCCCCCCCTGTAAACAAACAGCAGCTGGATAACTGGCAGGTTGCTTTGCTGGATGTTGATGGAATAAGTGCATTTTAATCTGTGCAGAGACTTGGCTGTGAAAGGCAGATCTACGGCCAAACTTCACATCAGAATTTTGAGGGGGGGATTTTTCTTTTCTTTTTCTGCTGTCTTTTTCTTTTCTTTTTCCTGACAGCCTCATTTTTCTTCTCTCAGCAGGACGGCTGCTGGTAGAGGTATCATTACACTCCAGTACATTACAGAGCGCTGTATCATGGGGCTCAGTCCAACAGCTTTCATGCTCGTTGCTGTCAGTATCACTGACAGGGCTTTAGTGTGCAAAGTCCTGAAAGCTCATAAATTCTGTATGTTTAACAAGTCAACCTTTTGTGTCTGGTGTCTTAATGTGGGCTGAATGTTCTGCCAATATTTCCACAGCACCCCACTAGGACAGGAGCTCTATGTACACAAAATGCATTAAAAGGCATGGCTTTCATCAACTGAGTGAGAACTCTTTTCTTTCACTTTCCGTGTCCTCTGCTCACCCCTGCATTCACTCAGGACGGAGTTGCCACAGGAATCCCAACGCTCTTAAAATCATCTATTCTTCTTCGTTCTCTTTCAGTCGTCCTCCCCCATCTCTCCTTCAAGGCGGGGAAGACTAATGCAGCGTCATCTGCCTCCTGGCAGGATAGTCTCTCTTCATTATTGGAAGAAAGCGATTTTTTTCTGTCATGTTTTCACTTCAATGTGAGCGGAGTTGCATTCCTCGGTGTGTGTCTGCATAATTTACGCACTGCCTCTCACTGTTGAGTATAGTAATGCAGGTTCATGCTAGCAGGTGGAAAATCATACATGTAGCACTCAGATTTGCTGAATTGAAAATGTTTGCTTTCTGATATGAATCTCTTAAACCGTTGCAAAAGTAGCTCGAAGGAAAACAGTTTATATCACTGCAGTAACAGTGCAAAAAGATGCATTTTGTTGAGCTGTGCTTCACAAATCTTTACCCGTATGCACTCATGTTTCCTCTTTTTCTTGAAATCAACCATATGTAAACTCAGTTGTTTGATCCGGAACAAATAATACAGGAATTCAGAATGATCCAACCTGGCTCATTTAAATACAACAGCTCTGCCAGTAGATTTAGCCAACTGAATATGTGAATAAAAAGCAATGTCGCAAATGCAGCTGTAGCCTCAATTAGCACATTTAAGCTTGAGAATCCACCAACCAAAGCATGAAATCACATCATTGCATTTTCACCGTTAATATGGCTTTTTGTGAGTTCAAGGCTTTTGTTTCATAATCAGGCATGGCAGCTTTGATGCTTGGCCCTGAGGGAAGCTGATGTTGCATTTGATCAAACAGATCCGCACAAGCAAAGACAGCACAGGGACAAAGCTTTTGTTTCAGCTCTTATGGCTCAAGTCAAACAGGGCTGAAAATAGTGGAGCACAATAAGACAGAATCACTATGTGTGTGTGTGTGTGTGTGTGTGTGTGTGTGTGTGTGTGTGTGTGTGTGTGTGTGTAGAGTTGCACAGCAGCACCAGAGCGAACGCTTTTCTGAAAAGTGAACTCATTGATTATTCATAAATACATATTTCCACTGCAATAACTATTTTTAAAAGGAAAAAAATCCCCTCATGCCTCCGTTCTAAGTTTTATTTTTGGGACTTTTACAAGACACAGTAGCAGGCGCTAAGGTGAGCGAAACCATGGCAACAAACCAGACATATACGTATACGAGTTCCACTAGCTCAGAGTGAAGCTATGTGTCCCAGCAGAGTGGGATGTTTTCTCTGCTGTTAAAGCCTTTCCACATGTGTCCATCTCAAACCTGCACAAGCTGACAGACGTGTCAGCCGTTTTACGGAGCCGGTTTCTGAACATAGTTGGAAAATAAAAATCGCCTCCCCAGCTATGGTGACATCTTCACTTAACTGGAACCTGAAGTGAGCAAAGAAGCCCTGTGGATTTGGAATTGTCTGGTATCTAAATGTAGCTTCATTATTTCACAGAGTTCTATATTTATCCTGGACAGCAGGCTCTGAATGACAATGTACCACGACTGGCATGTTAGACTGTCTTTCAGCAGGGAGGGACAGATGTTTCCTCTGTGTCCCTTTAAACAAAGCTCAGTATGTCTTTATATGGCAGTGCTGCAGAGTGCATATGAACAGTCAAGGCAGGAATCTGTTGGCTCATCTCCTTTCTCTCATCCCCGACCCTCTGGCAGTGGGCATAACTGAGGGACCACAGTTGTCACCGCAGCATACACTGAGAGTATTAGTATTTGGAAGGACAGAGAGCCACCATTTTAGCGGGAATGCAAGAGTACCACGGGTGATATCTTAAAGTGGGAACGAGATGAAAGCATTTCTCTTTTAACTATTGCTCGTCATTTGTCATTAAAGCAAGGCGGCCAAGCTTATAAATCATCCATTTGCAAAGCAGTGAGCAACAAGCATTACAGTAGTACTTCTACGCTTACAACTGAGCTCAATTCATGACAAGCACATTTAAATCAGTGTCATTTCTGCTCCTATTCTACTCTATTTATTCCGACAAAATTTGCATAATGTCATTCCCTCGTGGAGACACAAACTACCTTGAAACCGGCATGGGAATTTTATTTGCTGCCTGTTATTATCCTCCTCGCCGCTAAATTAACTATATTGTCGCTCACAGGGGACTACGTGCGCACAAATCACATCCTCTCTGTCTTTCTATATTTCTGTTTTTTACCCCTCCTCTCTCTCGTTTCTTCCTTTACAACCTCCTGCCTGTGATGGCTCAGAGGAACTAAATCCTGCTGATGTGTCTCCCCTGATCTGAAATTTATTAGAGGGAGATCTGATTTGCCTCCGGCGTGTCATTCTGCCATCCCAGCTGTCCTATTCAGTGGCATTGTAATATTTTTAGTGTGTTTTGGAATGAACACATATTTCCATACAGATGGATTAATATATGCTTCACTTGGCCTTGTCTCAATCATGTATGTAAGTGCCATTTTTTTTTTTTTTTTTGCTGCTAGAGAGCAGTCATGACATCAGTTTACAAAGAGTATTCTTCCATAGTTTACATAGAGGACTTTTTTTGGATATTTTTTATTTCTTCTGATTATGTTTTGGCTCAAACACGACATAATAGAGAACATTCAAAGTCTTCAGCCTCTTTGGTTTATCTGTCTGCTCAAGCTGCAGCCAACTCTTCCCTGTAATTTCTCAGTAAGAAGAAATTAGCTCTCAAATGCTCACTGTTTGAGTTTTATGCCAGTCTTAAGCAAAGGTCTTCCTTCTCTCTGCGGGTGTCCTAATCCCCTTTCTTTCACATATCCTGTAATTAGCCTCTTTCTCTTGCGGCATTGATTCATCCTCTTCATTAGCTCCTTTCCTTAGCAGCTGTGAATGTGGCTGTTCACTCAGTATGAGCATTATTTCCTTCCAAATGTCTTCCTGTCATTTGTTCCTGGAGGTTTGTTGGCGTAACGTGTGAATCAGGATGATGAAGTTGCTTTGATAGTCTCTTGTGTATCCTGAACCAATATACCAGCTGGTATGCGACGTGGATATCAGATACGAGAACATCCGCTGATTCTGATGTAAAAAAAGTCAAGAGGGACAGATCAGCATTCCTACAGGAACCGGACCAACTGTTGAAAAGCCACATAGACACACAAACAGCCACCAAATAATCCAGTCTGTACTTAGGAAAGATAGACAATCTGTGGCAGACAGTCCCAAAGGCAGACTCTCGGAAAAAAGATGACTTGTTGAGTTTTATTTAGTTCGACTTTGGTATCCGAAAAGTTGGACGGCCTTCGAGGAGATGTTTATTTGCTTTTAAAGATTCCAAGTTAATATATTTTTTGGTTTGAAAGTTCTCATTTCCTGTCATATTGGAAGAGAACAAGATCTCTCTCCCTGTGTCCCTCTGACAAGGTCTGCGTATTTGTGTGTGCGAGACAGATTCTCCACTTGTGGTTAAGTCAATAGGAGAGGGGTGTTTGCGGTGGCACAAAGCCCAGATGTCTTGGAGATAGAAAACACAGTATGCATGAGCACAAAGCTCATGAATTATAGCCTCATACAGGTAGCATGTGCATACAAAAGTGTGTAGGAACTGTAAGACACATACAAGCAGCACTACGTAAACAAACCTGCTCCAGTGTTCAGATCTCACCAGCGGAGAATAATTTAAACTGCCTGCTTCAGGAATGCAAACCTCCCAGGACATGCAATCTGGTCTAAAAATTTTCAGCTCTGATTCGATTGCCAAGAAGGGGGACAGGTCAGCATTCCAGGACGCCACAGTAACACACACACACACACACACACACACACACACACACACACACACACACACACACACACACACACACACATGCACACACACATACAAAAAGCCACAAATGAAGATAAGGCTTTCATGACAGCAACTAAACACCAACAAACAGTTTTGTGTTACTGTGGGGACTGTGAGACTCCACAATGCATTCTTTTCTGAATGTCTTCTGGATAATATACAGGAAATTATACCTTTACTTCATATATATGTTTTTTAAATGCTTATACAGATGGTGTTTAAACAAATAAAAATGATACAACACAAACACTGCAAGCAAGTACAGGATTATACCTCCTACTCTTTAGTCTGTCGTCTGCATAATAATGATTTTCTCTTCATATTCTTTTCAAATGATTATTTATCATTTATTGTTTTATTTAGTGTTGTTGCGGAAAAGCGGAGTACACACTCTTTCCAGTGTATTATAGCTTTTTAAATGACTTTTTTGTTGTTGTTCAGTGAGTCAATCCTCATTCTGAATGCCCTCCGGTGATGTGGTTTGGAGTGTCATTGTAGTGAAGTATTTGGTCAAATAGAAATGTTGGTAGCTGTGGATTAATGGTACAGTTAAACAATGTGGCCAGCTGAAAAACGCTCAAGGAAATCTTTTGGGAGATGTGGTTTTATAAACATTTTCTGCACCCAAAAACACAAATCAAATTTGATGGTTATTTGTTTTCTTATTAGATTGATGCTTACAATCAAAAGCCGAGAAAGTTAAGGGGCATAAATAATTATCAGTAGCATCACATTTAAATTTTTTGTCCATTATTTGTTTCATTCTTCCAATTAGAAATGAAACCTAAATGTTTTCTTAAATGTACGGACTGGTTAGGGGAACTCTCTTCCACGTTGCAAGTGATGATTTGATTAATCTGACAAGTCAAAACCACATGAACCAAATATAGCATGATAAAATGTTTAATGCTACCTTAACACTGCAAATTTAAAGGCCCAAGAGCAAAGAAACCACAGCAATACTTGGGGTTTTTCTTTCATTCCTTTTTCCTTTGCATTGCAGAGTCAGTAGGACCGTCTTCAACGTTTCACAGCACAAGCTTCAAATAGAAACTGGCAGTTTTGGAAGGAAGCAAAAACGCAAGAATGTTTTACTGAAATAAATATTTCATGAAATATGAAATGTGAAAAAGGCAATATTTGTGTGCAGTGTGTGTGTCTATGTACAGTGCAATGGGTCATTATGATAATTTAAGGCTGCGGCAAAGTTATTATTTTCTGCTGAAGTGCAGATTCAGACGCAGTGACGGACCAGAATGAGATGTAATATGAAGGCATCTTCTTTCACTACTTTCTCAATATGAATAGGAATGCATATGTTCAGCCATGATGGAAGTTTGAATGTAACAACCAGTAATTTTCTTTCGCCTGCTTATATCTGCAGACAATCAACTCCAAACCAAGACCCAATACCTTTCCCATCTCTGTCAATATCTAACCAAATGCACATTTCTGTGTCAATCTTGTAACCCACAGTAAACACATTTACAAACTATCTACCCAACACAACTATGCTGTCACTGTTGTCCCCGGATGTTTCTTAATCGTGCCACTACCCGACTGAATACTTCCTTCTTAGCAATGCTAGCAGCATAGCTTTGGGGATATTGATGTTAGTGCTGTACTTTTCTGCTACGTGCATCCATGATCTACTTAAAATCTTAATGAATTGGGTGACTGATCATTAGTTATTGCTTGAAAGCCTTTACATTCGCTGATTGCATTCTTGTCTGTCTCAACTACAGGCCAGTGTAGCATGCCAAAATGTGAATGTAGTTATGATAAAATGGGGCATCTTTTCATAGACATAAACTCACTGCATAGCATTTCGGTGTGCCTGTGTACCAACATAATATTCTACTTTTAACATGCATTTTACCTTTGTTTTCTAAGTATGTTCATATTCTAAGGCTACATTCAGCTAAAACAGATAAATGTCACACCAAGCCTAGCAAATGATGAGTTTTTATTTGGCCTCATCTGGTAAACTCTCAAAATTAGATTTAAAAAAAAAAGGAATTGTCTACTGAAGAAAAACGGCGTTGTCTGTTGTTGACTGAAACATCCATGACATACGACGTGCTGTATGTTTACCTGGCGAGTCCTGTAGTGACACTGTGAGTTATGAGTGTTGTCTGTTAGGAGCAAAGGTGGAAGCAGCATTGTTTTTTATCACAACAAAACCTTGAGGGGAGGATGTCAGGTTTGCCAGATGAACTGACAATGCATGTGTGTTCTTCCAGGTTCCTGAAAACAGTCAACATTGGTTTCTTTTTCAAAATATAACCACAATCTTTGCCCAAAGGCCTCAGTGGATGTTGATTTAACCCCTAAAAACTCATTAATGTGTTCCAAAGTGACATATTTCGCAGATGTTTTTCCATGGAAATAATTCCTCACAGCTTTGAAATAGCTTTGTTGCCCTGTGTAGACCTGCTCACTGCAGCTCAAGCACACCAGCTTTCCTGCAGCTCTGCTCAAATAATATAAAGCTACTCTGCGCTACACAACAGCATATTGTACTATTGATGTCGTTCAGCTAAATTTGTTAGAATCCGAAATGTGTTCAGAAAAATAATGACATAGAAAGGCCAATATTACAAGCTGATTGGATTGGTCCCTTAGGATTGTTCTGTAAGAAGCCCCTTAAGTCTGAATCCATCATTGGTACGCTGCAGTTTCTAAGTGGAAATTTCATTCTTTATGTGGGTCGTTGGATGTGCATCTCGTGGTATCTTTTTGTCTTGCACTTTTGTTCTTTTATACCACCAAAAGAAGCCCTAAAATGTAATTGTCCAGCTGTGAAATAACAATAGAGGCATTCTATTTTATCTGTTCTTTTCTTTGACTCTTAATGTCTCCTGTGATATGTTGTTGTGTAACCTCATCTAAACCAAACAGTGGATCTACAACATTAGCCTTTTGATTAAGGTTAGGGTTAACAATTACATCCTGACCTGAGAAACCGACCATCTGTGTAAATGCAGCTTTATGTAAGAGATGAGGAAATATGCTTATATAGCGATATATCAACAGTAGGCTGAACTAGATTTAATGGATATGATGTTGTAAAAACCGATATGTGCTATACAATAAGTTATTAAAGGCCTAAAGGGATGCATGTTTTTTATATTTGTTGAACAGGTTTGGATTTAACACAATTATGTTTTCGAAAAGTTAAACTGAATTATTGCCAACCATAAGGCTATGCTGATATAATGACAAATTTACAAGATAATGGTGGGAAATGATTTAAAATTCCCCAAAACAAATGAAACTATTGCACAGCTGAAATAAAGCCCCCAAAATATCAACTGGGGTATTAAAGCTGTGGATTTTCAACTCAAAATCAGTGTCCGTGTTCATTAAGCAACCTCAGATTGATGTGTTTTGATAAAATTGCAGTAAATTTTAGCCCCTGGCTATCTGATTCTGAGTTTAATTTTGCTGTTTTGGTACTTATTGAGGTTAAAAACAAAAAAATACTTGCAATTTTTGACTCAATTAAAGTGCTGAGGAAACTTAAAGGCATTAGAGGAGATTTAATTTCCTACAACTTTGAACATAGCATGCGCATGCGCACATACAACCTCTCCCTCACCCCCCTCTAACCTCCCCCCTCTTAACATTTACGAAGAAACGCCCCCCTCCAGAAACTTGCGTACCACTCGTGAAGTTGTCTTTTACGGCTGGGTCTCCCTGGATCTTTATCTGCCATTTTGTAAAAAAAGATGAGCAAAACAAGTCGCCTAACTACGAAGCTATAACAAAGCAACACATACAGAAAACAGGCGTACGTAATCTACGTAACTAGGCCTGAGCCAGAAGATTTTTGATTGACAGGAAAGGGAGCAAACCAAACGCCTCGGTCCGAGCGCATTGATTGGCTGATGTTTTTCAGGTCCTGCCATGTTCACAGTTATTTTTTTTATTTTTTATTCTTTTAGAGACCATACATACAAGTCCACTACAGGTCAGTATATTCATTTTATGTGAATCAGACAAATTAAACAACAAAAAAAACATCCTCCATAATGCCTTTAAGGATTCCTGTCACATTGGAGAAGTTTGCCTATGACAGTGTCTTCCAGCAAACAGTACTGGAACCAGAAGGAGTCATTTACTGCAACAACAAACCAACTTTTCTTCACCACAGCCAAGTCACTCTAGAGCCATAATCTAACCAAACATTATCCTTGTGATTGGATGTCATTAACACTCAGATTAAATATTTTTGAGACATTTTTATATATTTTTTCTTATGTCTGACCAAATGTTGTCCTGGAGGAGCATCAGATGAGAAAATGCATGAATATATGGCTTTGGAAGAGGGCAAAAAAAAGCAGATTTTGTTGTTTTTGTCCCATCACAGTCTTGTAAAGAGTCATCTGACTATTTTTGTTTTCTGGTGTGTAATGGGTCTACCACCTGCCAGTCTCCCACCTTCTCGGCTACACATTATGCACATATAAGAATTACTTATATGAGGAGTTGTCTCAGTTGAATAGCAGGTTGTTTCAGTTTAGGTTGAAATGGTGTGGTGAGTGAATAATGTGAATGTGTGACTGAATCCGCTGGGATGAAGATATGCTGGTTGAAGAATGTTAAAGAGGGGGAATACACTCAGAAATTCACATGCATACAAAAACATATGCATGCGGATATAAATACACACAGCCTAAAGGAATCTGTGCCAATGTGTGATTAGATATCCACATCTTTTCAAGCAATCTGGAGCAAGCAGCAGGATCCTGGGAAATAATCTCAGTTCTGCATAATTCTCATTTTGTTCAAGCTTCTTCCGCTTTATTTTTGGATTCTGTTTCCATTCACAATAGTTGGAGGCTTTGTAAACAGATTTATGTGCGTTTGCATGCCTGTGCGCGATTTGAGCGTCTTTGCCGGGAGTGATCTAAGCTTACTTCGGGGAATGCTCGTCGTAGTGATAGAAAAAGTGACTCATTTCATAATTTCAGCACGTCATGACTCATGGTGTCAAACAAGCAAAGAAAAATACAAATTTTAACCCAGAATAGCATCAATCAAAGTGATTCCACATCGCCATCTTTCTTCCAGGTCATTTTTTAATTTAATCAGAAATATTTTCATTTGCTTAGGCGCGGAAAAACATGAGCTTTTCTCTGGCTGCCACATTTTCAGCAACCTTTTTTGAATTTCAAATCAGCCTCGTGAAACATTCAAACCAGCTATGAGACCTTGATTTGTTCATGAACTGTAAGAATTTTTTTTAGCCTTGAAAGGGAAAAAAAAATGTGGCAACAGAGTACATCTAAGTGGGCTGTGAGAAATGCTCAATACAGGCACTTTGCAGAGGTACATTTGCTGTAACATATGGGCTACAGTATGAGTCACTGGTGCATGACCACTTTGCACCAGAACCATCCTGCTTTTAGAAGATGGCAATGCTGGGTGTACAGTAAACACCTATACAGCACTAACAGGCTCCAGTTAGAATAAACAGGCGCCTCGCTGCATGCTGGCGGTGACAAGTGATTCATCTTTAAAAATAGATTCACTGTAATATTTCCCTGGAGGCTCACTTTTGTCACTCACTGCTGACATGTAATGATCTGATATATTTTTTTATCTCGCTGGCAATCGCGGTCAGTAATAGAAATGTGCTATTGTAAAAGTTATTACAGCACCTATAAAGCCCATTTTATTATATTATGCATACAGAGCAGACAGGTATATTTGTATGTATGATTTATCACAGCTTTTAAGTGAAGGCATCCAGGGTTGGTCACAAACGTGGGGGGGGGGGGGGGGGGGGGAGCAAAGCACTTTATTTGAATTATTAATAATCAATGGAATTATTAATATACCAGAAAAAAAAGAGACACTAACCTACTTTGGAAATCAAACCCTCCTTTAACCTTGAGTGCAAAACTATTATCAGGTATGCATTAAAGGAAAATTTGCATGTCCGCCAGCAGCTCCATCCCGCAGCAGCAGCGCTCCTTCTCTCCCTCCGCTCGCTCTCTCGCTCGCAGCTGCGCGCACGGTCACGCACTCCCTCGTGTGCACGCGCGCTCCGGTCTCTCCCGTGCCAGTGCTCTGTAGTCGCGGTGTCCCAAACACAACACCGAGCAAACGGTTGTCGTTTTCCTCCCGGGACAGATTCTGCACCTCCACGCTGCAATATGGCGACAGAGGTAAGAAATCCGCCGCATTTTTTCTTTCTCTCTTTTAGTATTCTGTAGACAGAACCTGAGGAATGATCCTCTCCGAGCTGCTGCTTCTTCTTTTTTTTTTTCAAAGAGATGCAGGTTTTGAAATGCAGTCTTGCAAACTGAATGCTTTGCTTGTCGTGGCTCGTCGTGATTCGGTTGATCAGTTGGGCTGCATCAGTTCAATCAGATGAAACGAGTGGATCTTGAAGACTGAGGTGGATTTGAAGTGACTGAGCACAGATTTTTGATCATTTCTCTTACTTTCATCACTCTCTGCAGGCTGTAACTGCAGACAGATCTCGTCAGATATGTAACTTTTAGAATGTTTTTACTCCTTTTCTCTTCATTCCTTTATTTATTTCTTGTTTTTTTTTCATTCTCTTGAAATAAATCAGTGCCATCCAGTTGGCTGATGGGAGTGCAGCTGATGATGGAGCAGTCAGCACCATGGACAGGGACACTCTCTCCCTGTCTCTCCCTCTGCCATACTTCTAAATTAGCTTGACAACACTCTATTCTTGCATTTTAAAACATGCCACATTCTCACACATGCGTCCACACTCAACTATTTCCCCTCCTCCATTTCATTCCTGTGATAAATGCAGTTTCCATGACTTGTGACTGTAAGCATCTCAACACAGAAGATGCACAGAGAGAAGGGGTATCGTTGAGGCCGTGTTTGAACAATTTTCTCCAAACAGCATCAACAGTGGATGTATTTTTAGCGTCAGTAATTCCCGCTAGCTCTCTGGCCAGCAGCACATCTTTCAACCCGTCCACCCACCCTCGTGTCCTTGGTGATGTCACCATGTTGCTGAAGACACAGCCGCCTTAGTTATCACATTGATGATCTCACTCGAGGAGACGGCCACTTTGATGCTCAAACTTATATGCGTGTGTATTCACATGCATTCATGTATGATATATCTGCAGGTAGGAAGTTGTAATTCCAACATAATGACGCTGCAGGTGAATGTGCAGTGAACAGGAAGCTGGGCAAGATTCATGATTATGTTTTGTTTTTTTTTTGTTTTTTTTCCCTGAGCCTGCAAGACATTGGCAGAGTGGCCCTGATTTCCTCTGGTGGTCTGCCAGTATCCCCATCCAAGCCCCATCAATTACACACATACACACACATGCATGCATGCAAGCACAACACATACAGTGTGTGTGTGGACTCAGGACAGATTTTATGTCCAAAGCCCATCAATTATCCATGGCATATTAAATGTGAACAGGCTGCTGCAGTTTGTAACCATCAGTGATTGGAGCCTGAGATGAGCATCACAGTTTGCTTCCTGTCCGTGCTTTTATCCATCTGTTTCCACGTCACATATTATATTTTTCCATGACATGCCAAGTCAGCAAATGACCACGCTAAATGACCGACTGAATATCAGCTCTGTCTGCAGACTGTTTGTGCTGCACGGACGGTCTCTGGATCCATTAAGTCCACTAGTGCCAGGTCCTCCTCTCAGTCTGTATTCTAGCTCTGGCTCGAATGTTACGCTGTTGAGGAATAATATGTCAAAGCACAGTAATCATCTCAGAGACTGGCACCGGCTCAACTCCCTACTGAGACAATGTTCCACCTTTTCCAAAAAAAAAAGATTTCTTCTTCTGTCCCACAGTCGCTGGTCTTCCACCTGGATGTCATGGAAATTTCACAGTTTTGTCAGCACTGTCCAAACACCATTGATTTATAGACCTCTGGCTAACCCGGCTTGGCAGCAAACAGAGAAAATTTTGTCTCGATGGCAGGGGACCACTTCTATTGTGAAGGGATGAAAAGAGGGAGCTGACAGCGAGGAAGATGCTGAAAGAGCTGTGAGAGATGGGAATGAAACGGCTAACTCGGAGCGCATTTACTGTGCGTACTGTAATTGTGTGCGCGTGTACCATTTGCGAGGTTTGCCCACTGGCAGCACTCGCCCATGTTGTCGCTGTGTTTTCCTTGAGTCGGAGTGACTTAACTAGGAAACATGTCATGGCAATGAGACTCACACCGACTCACAGATCCAAACTGGGGGGAATAAAGCGGGGGGGTGGAATCAGAGTGTAGGAAAAGAAAGAAATGACAAAGGAAATATGCTAGTTTTTCATTTTAGCAGCACACTTGGTCATGAGAGGTCATGGGTTTGAATTGACTTTACTTTTCCTTTTATTTGCCTGCTCAGCTAGTGGCTATTTCTGATATTACAACAAAAGATGCATTCATTTTTGAGCTGCTGTTTAACTTCTGCTTGAAAGTTCTTCATGATAAAACTCTTTTATCAGCTGTGAACAGGCTGGACCACTTTAACATTCATATAAATTAGCAAGATGAATCGTTTCAATTCATGTGCATTGCTGTTCTGCAGTTAGGATTAGATTTATGTTGTGTCTCCGTGCCGTTTAGTTCATCTGTTTTTATCTTTTGTGCGTTTGAGGCAGTGTGTTTTTATGAGCACGTTACCTGAAGATGTAAGTCTTCATTCTGCAACTTGTTTCTTCTCTGTTTGTGTTTAATCAGTGCGCAAAGAAATGGGAACTAAACTAAAAGTAATGGATGTGTGGGTGGAAGGAGAAGCCAGACAGTGCAGCACGATGCGGAGCTCCTTAATAGAGTCCTGTGTGATCAGTTTGACACTTTAACTTTGCTGTCTGCCTGCGTACTATATTTAGACGCAGGACCAGACTAGATTTGAACCCTGATCTTCCACACAAGCAGAGTTAATGATAAACTGCCAACAGAAAACATCTATCTTCGAGGCTTTCATGGACACAGACATTTCTGCCGGTAAGGTCGAAACCTCGTGACTAAAAAGAGATTTTTATCAAGTCCATAATGTCAGTGAAAAAAGCTGTTGACTTGTAAGAGAATAAAATCTTCCTGGTTGTTCAGGTTTGATTGACATTAAATTGCAGAAAAGTACATGTTTGATCAGAAAGAAGCATGGCAACATAGCTCTCTACGCCCTTTGACATTTAATAAGCATGGAATAATGAATGGGATGTTAAAACCAGCACTTGTCAATATGGAAAAGTGACACGGGCAAGTTGTTTGTGTGAGATTTTATGTGTGTGAGGTGTGATTGTGTAAGAGCCTCTTTGCACTGCGCAGTGTTAAGCTGCCTGAGGTAAAACAGAACAGCCGTGAGAGGAGAGACACATGCAAAAGTCATAGCTGGCGATGGTCGGACACATCCACAAACAGCCTATTTTGGATCAAATTCTCGAGTAACCAGCTGCTGTGACCCACATCTACAAACCACCCAATCACAACGGGACATGAAATCATGGAAAATGCAATGACGATTCGCAAGTGGCATTTTGTAAACGCAAACACATGTAACCAAAAGAACGGAGGCGAAATGAAGAAGAAGTTTGTGGGACTCTGCTGGACATGCCGTGGATTAATAAAATAGTCTGACACATGTTGGGGTCAAGATTATATTATTCTCATCTCACACAGTGTGACAAGACATAAACTTTTTTATTGTTGTTGCACAGTCTAAAGCAGCCTGAATACACAAAGAGTTTAAAAAGTTGAATAGTTTCTTTTTTGACACCGCAGCCTTTAGCAAATCAGTTTCAAAAACCTGGAGCAGAGTTGACACAGCTCCTTCAAACTGCGGGAGTGGTGGGGGAGATATTCTAAAATCCTGTATTTGGGCAAATAGTTTTTAGTGAGACGTGATTCGTGCCGGCTTCACAGCAAGATACATGTAAGTCACAGGTCAGTTGGTCAACAACAGGCCAAAACACAGCATGACATCCCATCGGCCTGGATACAGTTCACGTGACACGGTAAGGCAACTTTGTAATGTTCACTCACATGACTCTGGGCTGGACCTCGACCAGAACCCCTGTCAGCACAAACACTGGCATCAACTTTGGTGTTTTCTACAAGTGCTTAGATCTGCGGCAGTATTGTGATTTAGAGGTAAGCAGAGTGCAATGTAAAGCTTCAATTCCTCTCCCTCGATAAGTACATTAGTGACACCACTCAGAGGTGGAAATTAAGGTATTTTTTTTAGCATTTCACACAAATAATTGTGTGCAAAAGTTTGTTTAAAATTAGTTTGCATCCCAATTTCTTTGTGTTCCAGTCACTCCATCGTTTCCTTATCTGTTGCTCATTCTCTCCTTATTTCTACCTTTTCCATTTTCTGTCTTCTGCAATTTTTCTGTCTTTTTTCTGTTTTGTTCAATCTCTTATTTTATCCCATTTTTGCCCATCTTTCTTTCCATCCTACAATTTCCTTCCTCACTGAATTCCGAATTCTTTTTTTTTAATCATCCTTTTTCCTGTCTGGTTTAATGCTATTTCCTTATATGCTCATTTACTCACCTTTTTCATATTTTTGTCCATCTAATCTAATCTCTAGTCTAATCTCTTCTCTTCTTTTTATATTTTACTTTTTTTTTATTTCAGTCTTTCCTTAATTGGATACCTCCACACATCCTCATGTCTTCCTACCATTGCTTTTGATCTTTTTTCTTTTTCTTCTTTATTTCTTTCTCTCAGTTTCTCTTTTCTGTACTCTCATTACCAAATTTTTCCCCTTTTCCTGTCATTCTGTTTTTAATCCACATAACTGGACTCACATAGGAGGTTTTCATTTGTTTGTTTGTTTAACTGTAATAGGTAAAAGTAAGTGTGTTTAACAGTTCCATATTCTGATTGCAGGACACCTAATTTTGAAAGAGTACTTTCCCCTTTGGTATCGCTAATTGCATTAAGGGTCAGAGTACATTTTCATCAATGCACCTCATCACATACTTGCATGTACATTCTCACAGTCACAAAGAACTGGTGTTATCTTAATGAACCTGACTGTCGGCCAACTGATTCTAACTCGGATAAATGATGCACAACCTTGTGATGATAATTGCTTCTATTAATAGCATGACTTGTTGTTCATCACGATGGCCTGAAGATAGCGTGGGGAAGAGAGAGCTGGCCACGTTAGAGACACAGAGGAAGCAGAAAGAAGGATATTAAAAGCTCTGCTTGTGAGATGATTGTGGCTGTTAGCAGACCAAAATAGCAGCTTGGATGCTATTCCTGGTTGCGAGTGATATACCCTAAATAGAGATGAAGGGCTGGCACTGTACTGTGTCTGCTTACTTGGAAATGACTCCCTCTGGCTCACACATGCAGGTAACCTACCTTTTGATAATAGCAACACTGCTGTAGCTGAACAAACTTTAGCAACAATACACACTGAATAAAATGGAATAAATAAAGTCAATAGGTACACAAATGGTGAGCATTTTCTCTAAAATAGGGTGTTTTTGCACTGAAATTAATGAATGACCAAGACGAAGCATCAGAATTGTGACTGAAAAGCATCTAAAGCACTTGCATGACCTGTTCCACAACCTTATCAACTTCAAGAGGGCTTTCGATCATGTCTGGCAAGTGATGAGGAGCTGCAACTCTGACAGTGACTTCCACTGAGATCCAGACAATTTGATCAAAGCAGACTTCTTAGAATTCTTTGGAATAACTGTCAGAATGTTTCAGGGATGCCTCCTCTCTGCTGTTCAACATGTTCTGGGAAAAAAAAAAAAATGATCCAAGCCAAGCCAAGGTCAAGCTGTCAATCGTCCATAGCTGTTAAAGGACGCCCACTCAGTAACCTCAGATTCGCTGATGATATCGACCTCATTGGAGGCAGTGGAAAGAGCTTCAAGAACTCACGACCGGATTAGGGGTTGCTGCAAAAGGATTTGAAATTGAAATCAGCACAGAGAAAAGCAAAATCTTTGTATACAGAAACAAGAACTTGTGGTCCACTGTTGCGTTGGATTACCGGTCAGCAAAAGATTGAACCTGGCCTCATCCAAATGACCAAAGTCAACATAATCTTGAGAGTTAACAACATCATCCTGCCAGTTACTGGAGTAAATACAAGTTGTTGGGGATCTTCTTTCTCTTTTACGAATGAGCGATTGGACGCTGAATGTTGATACTTGAAGACATTCGGGTGTTCTAGAACAAATGCTACAGGAAGCTCCTGCGTGTCCACTACACCGAACAAAATATTAACAAATACAGCAAATAGATGCACCAACAAGCATGTAAAAACCGCCTGTAGGTGCTCTGTGGTGCCAGAAACTTGGTGTAGCAGCCACATTTACCACTGTGACTCCCTGTCCAAGACCATCTTCCAGAGCACGACAGAAGGAAAGCACCAAAGTGGCCGGCACTGCAAAGCCTGGCTCGACAATGTTGAAGTGTAGAGTAGCCAAGCCTGTGGCACACTATTGCAAACATTGGAGGACGGCCGGCTGTGGTTCCCTAACTGCCCTAGCTAGAATGCCAACCCTCCAACACCATTTAAGAGAGTGCTGACTGACTGACGAGAATACAACTTCACATTTCTCTCTTTACTTTCTCAACACTTTCTCGTCCTCCCCTCCCTCCCTCTCTCTTTTACTCCCTCCATGCTCCGACTGTATCTCTAATTACCATCCTCTTGAGGAGCGCAATTTAGATCACCAGGGGACAAGTTTACACTGGCCCACTTGCTTGTTGCTGTATGCTTCTAAGGGGAATGAGTGTTTGGGTGTAAAACATACCACTCACCACCAAAGTGCTGTAAAGAGGAGTCTTTTAGAGGGTTATTGCTGCAATCGGGCCTATTGATGCTGGAGCAATGAAGTGAGAGTGCTAACTACGATAAGCCTGCACTGCTGTCGATGGAGTCAGCCGTTCTCTCACCGTGTAGCCCAGTTGCACTTGTGTTCTCAGACGAAAATGCAACTCGGCGCTGTCAGGAAATATTGAATTACCGTGTGTAAATATTGTACAAGCCTTGCTATTCAGAACTTCTCTATACAAGTGGATTTACACTATCATGCTTTGATATTGAAACAGGCTTAAACACAAGTTGACTGCACATTGGAAGTCTTTGTGCGGATCCATTTATTGACAGTACAAAGAATGAACCCAGTCTGATTGCAAAATGGGAAAAAAAATCCTAAAGAGTGAGTGTTTTCTTTCTCTTTTTTTGCTGAGATTGGAATTGTTTGTAAAGAAAATTGTCTCTGTAAGTGGAACCGCAGCATAGCACAGCTCTAAAAAACACAAAAAGCAAAGAGATGTGCCTCTCTGGTGCTTAGATCAATGCAAATATATTTTGGTTCGCAAATTTAACATGCCTGCTTTTCTTTTGTCTTCCAAGTTCCACAACCTTCAGGAGCTGCGGCACAGTGCGTCGCTGGTAACAAAGGTGTTTATCCAGAGAGACTACAGCGAAGGAACCGTGTGCCGATTCCAGACCAAGTTCCCTTCAGAGCTTGACAACAGGGTGAGCACAAACACAGACACACTCAAATATGCATATCCAGGCAAATGTATTGTGTTGGCAAATTCCCAGATCACTTGAAACAACTCCCACATGCTCGAATGCAGACTGATGGCTCGGTATAGCTTAATAAGATCACTACAATGGTGCATCCATGGTGACAAATCACATGTGAGTGATAGATATCGGCTTCTGCAGTATTAATCCCCTTAATCATGCAATTTGAGATCAAAACATTAAGCTTAAGCAGTAAGTACAGTGACATTGCAAGATGAACTTTCCACCTCACCACCACAGATGGACACAAACTTTTACGGCTTGAGCGACCTCTAATGTTCTGCACTTCAACTCTGCAGAATAAAAATGACACTAGGTTCAATCTACACCAGGCACCGGGAGGAAATATGCAGTTTATTTATTCAGTTTTGCTCTTTTCACCTGGCTATATTGGCAAGAATGGTGCTGTGTAGGGGAATTATTGTAGATTTGTCTAGCAATTAGCATCTACAGCAGACAGTCCACACGCAGAGAGCAAAACCCCCACCCCCAAAAAACAGAAACACAAGCTCAGAGGGAAAACAGTGGGAGTCAGTGTAAAGGGAGCATTAGAAATCCGCATCAGTTCACCATAAATATTCTCTGTCAGTGCCTCTAACCGCTACCCATTGCTGTCATGCTTCTTAGTAATTTTTCATCCTAGCCTCAAGTTTTTCCACATTCTGCAAGTGAGTTGTGTTTCTAAATTGCTTAACAAAATAGGAATATTTTGGGTTGAGCAGAATGCAGCTGGTATGTTTGGCAGGTTGGTTTATAGCCCAACAGTCCCTGCAGCAATGCCAGGACACTTTTCACTTGTGCAGTCCTTGCGGTGTCCGCAGGCCTCCATATCTCTACCTGGGTGTGTGCTTGTGTTTGTAAGTAGATTGAGCGAACTTTGCTGGAGGAGACGGTGAAGACCCTGAACTCGTATTATGCGGAGGCTGAAAAAATTGGAGGTCAGTCGTACCTGGAAGGATGTCTGGCTTGTGCAACAGCTTACATCATCTTCCTCTGCATGGAGACACGCTATGAGAAGGTAATAAATCTGCCAACACCTATGTTTTAGCACACAAAATAGATCATATGGCGACTAGAAGTGCAGTTTAATTGGAAAAAGATAATGGTGCTTCATAAATTTTGAAAGTTAAGTAAGAAAGTCGATACCATTCCAATGTTTATATAAAATATATGAAGCTGAGCCAACAGCTGATTAGCTTAGCTTAGCATTAAGACTAGCAGAAGGGGAAAACCTCTGGCTTTGGATCGACATTAAAAAAACTCTTTGCACTTGTGGTTTTCCATTTCAGCATGCATACCAATTATTAATTTATTCTTGCTGGAGTGTTATTAAGTGGACATTATGAACTTGGACAAAGTCAAAGTAGCTGCTTCACTCTGCATCTTTAATGCTGAGCTGGACTTATTGCCTTCAAACTCCATCTCTGTAATCAACAAACAGACATAAGAGTGAATGGGCATATTTCCCAAAATGGTGAATTATTCCTTTGAGCTTCCAGAGTTTTTGGAACTGTGGCAATTCCCTAATGCACCCTAAGCTTTACTTTTTTGTAGAGCTTGCAACCTGTAGCTCAGCATAAGTCCTATTTTAAAACACCGTATTCCAGAGGCTCAGTATTCTCAAACTTTCAACAGAGTCTTTTAGAAGTTAAAATTTGACCCTGTTACTTATTGGAGTACAAACTTGTAAAGTGTACCTCTCAGTTTGACATAACCAGGTTTACTGGATCAACTAAACCTGAAACCTCAAGCGGAGATAGCAGTTATGAACTTTCTTTGTTAAGCAAATCTCGTTTCTAAATCGCGCGATAGCTCGTGCCAAAACGTGTGATTTCGGAACGAGATTTGCTTCCTAGCGTCCTGAGCTTTGGATACAGATGACAACAAATAGCGATCGCCAGGTAATATGGAGGTTTTTGTTCACTTCTCATCTCTAGTATGTTGTGGGACACTCATTGAGACTATCCGAGCCGGTCAGTGTGGGGAAAAAAACCACGTTAGGGCGGACTTTGACGCGGGGGGGGGCCAGTTGCCTGATACTTTTTGCTAGTTGAGCTGCTAGCTGAGCTGTTAAGCTACCTGCCTGGCTAAATACTGGAGCTATGTCAAAAATTCATGTCTCCATCACTCACATGTATGAAATGACATATGAAAACAGACCCCAGGTTGAAAAAACCGAAGTTCCCCTTTAACTCTAGTTTCTTGCTGTAGGCTGCATGTGTTCACAAAATTAATGGATGCCATGTTATTCACTTCAGTAAGTAATAATATTTTTAAAGGAAAGCCGTGAAGAATTAAAAAAAAGTACCATGGTAAAAAGCAGCACTGTTCCTGCAAACAATGCAAGCGAAGAATGCTGGTAGAAAACTGTGCATTGTGTAAGTGTTTTATCAGTCAGTAGCAGATGCACATCAGAGCTCTGAAACTTCATTCAATTAAACATGATACTTAAAAACATACATTTAGGTCTAATACTGTCCCAAACTGAAAAAATATTTGCAGTTCTTGGCAAATCAAAGTGAAATTAATGTTTTAATGAAATATTATCTGTGATACATACCAACAAACTGACCAATAACTTAATTTGTGTTTAATTTGCTGCAGTACCAGCAGAGTAAAGAACATCAGAGTGAATTTTTGCGTTTTCTGCATCATTTGATGAATACAGATAGGTACCTGTGAAACAAGGTGAGATGGTGGTGCTTCTTACAGCCAGTTTAAATCTCCAAATCTCCTCTGGTACAGGCTAGCTGTGCTGCATAATTCACTACAGTGATCTAGGAGGTTAAATGACTGCCACGTTTCTGACACTGAAAACTGTAGCTTTAGGCTCAATATACCTCTCTAGCCTATTAATCACACTTCATAGTGTGCCCTCTGATGAAACCTGAAGGGAAAATCACTGATTTTCCCAGTACACCTTTGCTGTAAATACAATAAATAAATGTCCATTCCTAGTCTTTCTAAGCAATGTATCCTATTGAGGGTTGTGAGCGACTACAGAGTCTATTCAAGCTCACAGTGGAAGAGAGGCAGAGTGGAACCTGGAAAGGTTGCCGGTCTATCACACAGCTGCAGATAAACATGTATTTAGGCCCACAAGCAATTCACCAATCCTACTCCACTCTGCATGTCTTTGGACTGTGGGGGAGCCCTGAGGCAGCTGGAAATGAGTCACACAGGACCTGAGAGGACATGCAAACTCCAAAAAGTCCCAGTGGAGAGCAGGTTCTAACCCACAACCATATAAATGTGACGTGACAGTGCAAAGCAATCTGCCACTGTGCTTGCCATAATTATTGTTCAAACATTAAATTGTTTTGATTTTGAAATTTTAAGTTTTGTGGGTAACTGAATGGATCTGAATCCTTTTAGTGTGTAGTAATAAGCTCCACTGCCTGTCCACAAGACTTATTTACTACCATATTTGTCCATTTTGTTGGAAGCCAGCTCTCACATACACTAAAACATCCAGTTGTGTGTTTTAATGCACTCTGAGTCACACGGTTATTTAGACTTACTGACAGCGGGAAGCAGAGCCAGAAACCAGGAGATATGATCTGATTCTCTCTGGAACAATATTTACCTCAGCTGTCTTTTCACTGCATTTAAAAAAAATTCCTCTGAAGGCTACACCTGTGTGCCAGTGGCCAAGACATGGCATGCCAGCTGAGACATGACATTGAGCCTTCAACACAACCAAGATGTCCATCTTGAGAAAAGGCAGGTGGTGAAACCTCCACACAACTGTGTTGCTCCTTGTTACTCGCTGAGCTGGAACGAGAACACACACATCTGTAACACAATCACATACACAGACACAGTGAGCTTGATTAATCCTCTTGTGATGTTGTGTGTACCTGCCGGTGTTTTAGAAGAAACTGGAATTGCATGAAGTTCCAGCATGCCTCTCTGCTCTGATCTCTGTCACCCACAACATTCATCTCCCTGGTCCCGATGCATCTTATAAACATTTCTTTATCAAAGCGGCACTGGGAGCTTGACCAAAAAGCACAAAGGAACTTATTTCTGTGTTGAAGCCATGCAGAAATGGCCTGGTCTGAGGCTCCTTTCATCTGCCTGTCAGCTGCGTCCTGCTCCATTGAGATGCTGAGATGCTATCTGCTCCACAGAAGAGTTGTTTATTTACTTGTTTAACTTAATCATCTTGGCTGAATGACGTTATGACAGACGACGATAAAACATACCCACCCAAGTTGATGCCGTGCGTGTACGTACGCTGCAGCAATCGTGCATCAGATGTGGAGTTTCATTCGAGCACCCAGAACGCCTTGATGCTTACATCTTGCTCCATCAAAAGATACTGATTGCTCCCAGCATGTCACAGCAGATACAAGCATTCAGAAAACTCCCCTCACATAAAGTCGGTACCCTCAAACACCTTATTTTCTGTTTGGCTGCATATACAGCACAGGATTCCCATAGATACATGTAGACACTCATATTTCCTTTATAATGCACTTGACAACATATGCAGAGGAGCGTGTATATATCTTTACAATCACTTTTCCCTGTTACACACATGCCAGTTCAGCAGAGGCACAGCTTGGATCCTTGACTGTCATATTGTTACACTGAAGAGGACTGAGTTGCCCTGAGAGCTCGCTAGCAAGTGAAAGGATTGTCCTTTTCCCTGAACCACAGTAAACCGATTAGTCAGGGCTCCGCTCTGTGTGTCTCTGCCTCTTCACTGTGATGTCTGATTGAGTTTTTAACAAAAGACTCTGTTTATATTGTGTTACGAAATGTGTGGACGTAATGTCATTGTTTCGAGTCAAATAATATGCTCGGCGTTAGTTCACTTAGATCTGACTGATTTTAGGAAGTGCAACAAAGCAAACCGCTGCCTTTTGATGGTTTTTAGGCCAGTGATTCACCGAGAAGCAAAATGTCTTAATGTTTTCCAGGCATTTCATTGCAAAAGTATCCTATTCTTCTTCCAACGGGAGACAGAAAGAAGTATCCCTCTGTTGTTTAGTCTTCACTTCCAAGGGTCACTATAATAGCAGCTGTGCCTGCAGCTGTAACAGGCCTTTGACATTCCAGAGGAGCGTCGCTCAGTGTGTTGCTCAGCCTCTGTTGTTTTAATCTCTTAAGGCCCAGTGCTGCGGTGACCTTTAGTTAACTCACAAAAGAGGATGTGAATCTGTCATGTTCAGTAAATCACTTGAGGAACAAACAAATATGTGTTATATTCAACATGGCATACTTCAAAAGAGAATCTGTAGCTTCTAACTGTTTGGATCCTGTTTCTTTTAATCCCTCCGCAGAGGCGACATCCTGAGTTTTTGTGTTTTCAGATAAGCCATCCGTCCCTTTCTAATGAATGCAACACTGTGACCGCCTGATTACGATCGTGGACTACTTGAGGGATTTTCTTCAAATTTAGCCAAAGTTTGAGGATGATTCGACCTTGCCAAAGAACAAGGCCACTGTAACATCATGTCCGTTCTTTTCCCAGTGAATATAATATCTCAAGAGTTTCATTACAGCTGAACTAAATGTCTACTTGGACTCAGGAATGAAGTGACAAGAAGTGAGTGATCAGAGGTCAAAGGCAAAGATCACTGCGACCTTAGAAAACGTGTTTGACCATAACTCAAGAATTTCTATGCTAATTATGACAAAAAAAATGTAACACAAATGTTTAAAGGGCCAAAATTATGAAAGGATGACATTTTGCATCCAAAAGGTCAAAGGTCAACTTCACTTTAGCATCATTTGTGGCAATTATTCAACACCGTAACTCAAGACCAGAGGAAGAATTCGAGTGTGCTTGTCACATTTGGTCTGATATTGAATTGGTGACACTAATTTTGATTGTACAGATCTTCTGCAGCATTCACATTTTAGAATTTGTAGCAGCTTTACAGGATCATCCATGTATTATTTATGTATCTTTTGTCATTGCTACAACTCTGTGTTCTTTCAAGATTGACTTTACTCATCCAGTATGTGACCACATTCAAGGAATTTGACTCTGGTTTGTTTCTCTCAATGAACTTACACACTTCAAAGTCGTCTCTGTGTATAATATATGAGTCTGGACTGACATGAATGGGAAGAGCAACAGTAGGACGTTTATTGACTTACTGACAGACGCTTTTAAAGCTTTTACAGAAACCCAGAGGTTAGCCAGGCACCCACATAGAGTCATTTTTTGTTTTACCTCCTTATAGAGCTGTGGATAATGCAGCTAAACTATGGGTTAAAGATTGCACCTTCTTTTTAGGAGCGTTGGCAGCTCTCTCAGTGTACATGAGGCCCAGTGGAGTGTGGTTTAGCTGACTGACATGATTAGGTGGAGTTCAAGAGAGGCATGGCACATCAGCATTGTTGCTGCTCACAGAAGCAGAGCTGGGGCTGAATAAGCAGTCCTAATGATACCACTTTAGCTAATAGTTGTCCATTTAGCGTGACTGGCCATCGGTCTGTGATGATTTGGTTTCTATCTGCAGCAACTTTGGCCTCTGTCATGGTGCTTAGGTTTCTTGGACACTATTCTACCCTATATGGAGCGTGTGCTCAGTTGTAATGCATAGGAGAATGTATACAGACATGCATGTCTGATTTTGTGTGCCAGTGCATGGTCTGAACCGCACAGATTCACTCCACTGCTGCTCTGTTTTTTTTGTTGTTTTTTTGCACAGTTGATGCAACACTCACTTGCAAAGCCGAGAAATGCATTCGCTGCCAATGCAATCTAAATAAACTGTCCACTTCACATTTTCGAGTGTTTCCAAATTGTCCAGACAGTTAACCAAGGCATGACATTTAGCCTGAAAGAGCCATCTTTTAAATTAGAAATTAAAGCCTCCAAATGGAAAACTTCAAAAAGAGGAAAAGCTCGAGCTCATCAATTCTAGTAATTCAATACATACCGCCTTGCTTGACATGAGTGGCTTGGAAGTATGTATAAAAAAATAACTGCTGTACTTAGAGCATAATGGAATAACTTTGAGTTTAGATTATAATGCTCAGGGAAAATAAAGACGAGCAACGACTCGAGAGAGTTGGTATCATATGCCGTATGCTAACTATGCACAGAAGGACTGCAAACTCATTTCTTCCATTTTTCACATTTTCCACTCAAGACAGCACAGGAGGTGGTTAGAGCTGCCACAGCCTGGCTCCATGTTTAGCCTCTTTTGGGCACATGGTTATTACATGTAACGCAGAATGCACTTTGAAAAGTCACATGTAAGTAATGGATCCTCAGTCGGAATGTCTGTTCAGATTATTCTCTGCGAGGGTGCATGTTCGGCTTGTGTTCTCATCGTACCTTCAATGGGTCTAATCAAATCTGGATTATCTCTAGATGTACATTGGACCTTCCCTAATCCCTCTCCGCCCCTGTTTTATTCCAGGTGCTGAGGAAGATATCAGGCTACATCCAGGAGCAGAATGAGAAGATCTACGCTCCTAGAGGTCTGCTGATCACAGACCCCATAGAGAGAGGAATGAGGGTTGTATCCTTCACTCATCTGCTACTGTACTCTGTGTTCAAATGTGCAACAAAGAGATAGTGGATAAAGGCCTGACAGGACAGCCTGACATGTAGAAGACTGATAGGAGCTGGAGAGCTGAAAGACACAGGCAGAATAACGTGAATAGCTAAAAACATATGGACGGGATAAGTGAATAAGAAATATCTCTTCTTCCTCATAAAATCTATCAAGGTGCCTTTGAACAAGGCACTTAAACTCCAGCTGCTGCAGAGAAGCTGTTCAATGGCCAACTATTGTTCCCAGGAGTAAATCTGAAGCAAGGCAGGACTGAAAAAGCCTGCACGCTCTGTCCTTTGATAAGAGAAGGTGAAAAATGCAAGTTGATGTTGTTAATCAGGAGCCAAAAATGTGTATGCATTTGCAATCCTGTGTTTTCTTTTCTAAAACCACCCAGACAGTTTTTTTTTTTTCCTTTGGAAATAAGGTGTAGTATCACAGTCTTTTCAAATATTTCCAGCTTTTTTATGTGGTTCATCTTTTATAGATGAGTTGCTGCATTTTCTGAAGTATCCAGCAGCATGTCTGTCTTTGTCAGTTGGAGTGATCCCAGCGCAGGCAGAAGAAGAGGGAGAGTATGTCCAGTAGACCATCACACAGGTCTGGCACAGACTGGTTCAAAGAACAGGCTCCAAGACAGAGGGCCAATACATTACCAACAGCTATCAGTCAATGCACACATATATACTATAGTTTCTAATGGCTAGTTAAAGACTTCATTCTCTCAAAACAGCAGCATAGTAGGTTGTTTGATGTATAATTTTTTTTGTTGTTTGCATGATCTCTTAGCCTGAACTGCCATGATTTTGGATCTTTTATGTAAGAGAAAGCAGTCTTTTTGGAAATCCTATCATGGCCCATCTGACCATGGATTAGAGATATGTTTAACTTGTCATAGACTGCTCCAAAACCTTTTCAAAAAGTTAGATTTTATCACCGCTAAAAGCAAGATGTGATTGCATTTGATGGTGATCCAGCGAGAGACCAGCATCCAACGACAAAGACGCAGAAAACTGGGAACACACACTGACTTCATTCACACCAGTGGCTGATCTGTCCAAGGAGAGAAAATCTTTTGACTGCCCATCATCTGAAATCAGTTCTCTAGATTTAATGCCTGTAAGTGAGCAGAAGGTTTGAATAGAACAGGATCAGGAATGCAGAACTGTAATACGTTAAGATTCTCCTGCACTTCCTCAACCTTGCGCTTTAATACCCCGTTCGTGAGGATGATCCTTGACATCTGTTGTGTCCTCAGCTAGAGATCAGCCTGTTTGAAGACCGGGGCTCGGGCGGCTCCAGTCCCAGCAGCAGCATGTCGTCAGGCAGCAGCGCTCGGTGACTGGAGGGGCAGCGCCAGGCTTACGGATACCACCACAGGGGCAGCGGAACACTTACCAACATCCGCATGCTGAAACATGAGAGCACCAGATTCTAGGAGAAGTGGAGAGATTTTAAAAAAAAAAGGCGAGGAGGTGATCCACAGCATTCACACTCTCCCTGCTGGGGCCTACAATGTACCACCTTGAGAAGAGGAGCTGGCTCACACCAACACACTGGATACCTAACACAATAAACACAAGTGCAACAGAACCCATACATCGGTTATAGACACATCCACAGCGTCTGTGAGGACTATCCTTCACTCTCCAACAGCTTTCTGAGCCAAAACCATCATACTTTCCTTTCTTTTCTCCATTAACCTTTCCGCTCATTCCATCACGTCTGTTTGCATGAGTCACACTGTGTCCGCTTTGTAGCTGATTCAGCTGAGGCTTACCCTTAATTAGACTGGATGTCGATGCTTGATTGTTTTCAGGAGGTCACTGTCACTGCTTATCTGCTGATCTACTGGCAGTGTAGTCTTAGATCCGTGCAGCAGCTCTGAAATCCGAACGGAGGAAAAACTACAAGCCTCCTGGGAGACCCAATGTTCTCTGTTCTTCCTGAATGACTGCACTTGTGTCAGGTGGTCGAGGTCGAGCCACTTTGAATGCTGGCAAATTGGAACCGCTGCGGGGCCACTTGTTTCTATGCTCCGTTCACCTGCGTTTGGCTGCAATATCAGACGGCCATCCGAGAGCACCTTGGATTATTTATCCTTCTCATTCACAGCAGCGGATGCCAGTGATCCACATCACAGCTGTAAGGTCACACTCCTACTCACACATGCTCCGCACACACTCACACATATGCATACAAATGCACATGACCGTGCAGATACACTGACACACACCTGTGGGTAGCGGCTATGCATTCCTGCGAACACACACACACATTCTGGCAGACGGGGAGTCAGCAGAGCCAGACAATATTCTCTGTGGTCTCAGCTCATTGGGAACACTAGCAAACCCCGTATGGCCCTGTGAGGCCACGCTAGTCCGTGTATCTGTTGTGTTGTGAGTATGCATGTGCCACCAGTCTAGTGTGAGATGAAAGCTGGCGTCGTTTAGCACAAAAATAAATAAATCGAGGATCAGTGCCCTAAATGAGACCAGAAAACACTCTGACATATTGGGTCCTGCAAAAAGAAGTGAAGAGCACTGCCTGTTATCTTAATAGATGTTTAATTTGTGAAACATTAGAGGTGTTAATGATAAATGTGTGTTTTTATGTGAGTATAGGTGTATGCAGGAGAATCGGTGCACACAGAGTTCAATACCTACATCTCTTTTAGTCTGTCTGCTATAAAAAAAAAAACAGCGGTGATATAAAACACACAGCTGGAATGTATTGTAAATGACATGCAAACATGTTGATGCTGAAAAAGATTTCAAAATAGTTTATTATTAGTCTTTCCTTATGCCAGTGAAACACCGTTTTAGCTCTCTCAAGGATCGCACTGAGAAAGTTCTTTTGAGAGAAGAATGACTGAAATGATAAAATCTTAAGACAAACATCTATAATGTGGGTCATTTTCCAGCAGCCTATTCAAGCTTAATATCCATCTAACACTGCTTACTCACACTATTACTACTCTGCAGGTGTCTTACTAAGACAACATCCTCAGCACATTCAATGAAGTGCAGCCTGAGGAGCATAAATTCTGCCTCTCTTTGGAAAAAAATGGAGCATCCTGTGTGACTAATGTGACTCTGCGTGTGTGTGTGTGGAGGCTGATGAGATGAAAGGTGATCATTATGTAGCAAAAATGTTGATGCCAACAGACAGCACACCCACGCAGCGACGAACAAAAAACGAGACCTTCTGAAAAAATCTTAAATCCTGTTTCTGTGTCTGCATATTTTATTTCTGTTGTGACAGTTCCAGAGTTGCTTTTACCATTTTCAGTTTTGTTTTCTCAAAACTCGCCTCATAACACAGCTCTGAGAGTGTAGTCCTTTGTCCCTTCTTTAGCTTAGTTCGCTACCAGCAAACCCTTCAGCAGAGCCACTGCCTTGCAGCAAGTCTAGTGTACCTTCACCAGAGCAGTGTATATTTAAAGTTAAACTACTTACTGGAAAGTCATTGCAGAGCTGATAACGTTTTGCTTTATTCCTGTGGATAGTTTAATTTCAACCTGACGTTTTATGACCTGGATGAGTGCGATGAACCTACACAGACATTCTACCACAGCGGTTGAGTTCAGTTGTGCTTGTGTTCAGCCTCCTGTGCTTTTTTGATGCCTTCATGTTTCATCCCAGTGGAGTGGATATCCAGCCTGGGGCTGATGGACTGAATTAAAAAATGACTCAACACTGCCAATAAGCAATTAAAGGCGCTCATTGGACAATGTACAAAGAAAAAAAACGAGTGTAAATGAACTGTACAGGAGAAGAACTGTGCCGTAAATGGCCGTCAATGTTTATCCACACTGAGCCTGTAAAGAAGTGGATGGAAATGTTGTAAACATATTTAATTCCACAGTGTCACCGATGCTCAGAAGTAAACCCTGAATATGTGTTTAATGTTTTTATATTCTCTATAGTTTGGGCATCGAGTGAAAGAGCAGCTAGAAAAGCGTATCGTCTGTCCAGCAGAAGTTGTTGTGTAGTATCGTTCTGTTTTGTTCGTCCAAACTTTTGTTTAAAGTCTTGATACCGTAGCTTATGATGTTGTTAATGAGAATAACAATGTCAGTTGCTGTTGGAGGTGAAGAGAACAGTGATGGTGGTGATTCTCAGGGGAAAGTCTAAAATGTGCCAAATTCAGAGGCTAAACTTCTCAAAGGATAAGTTCACTTGTGTAGCCATGCTAGCAGCTTTAGTGTTGGTCTGTCGGTTGGTTCGTCATGCTGCAGATGGAGATTTTTATTTTTCTAAAACTATTAAATGGACTAAGATTAAAATTGATACAAATGTTCAAAGGCTCCAGAGGATGGATAGTCTTGACACTGGTGATGCTCTGACTTTCAAAAATCAGTTCTACTAAATAGTTACTGTGATGGATCAACACAAAATTCACAGATCCCAGACAATGATTTTTATTAACACTCTGACTTTTTCTGTGGTGCTGTCATAAGCTTAGCATTAGTGCTTTTGAATAAAACATCTCAGCAACTATTAGATCAATTTTCCATGAAATTGGATTGAGACATTCATTCTCCCTTTGGGTTTATTTGGAATAACTTTGTAATTCCTCTGCTTTTCAATACTGAGTCAGAATTGAACTTATGTAACAAATAACAGCAAAACTAATAGGATTCCCATCAGCATCACCACTTCAGTGCTAATTAAAAAATTAGCCTGGAGAGAATCTAAAATGATGCATGTTTTACCCGATATAACATGGTATTATCATTGTTACCATGGTGACCACTGCCTTGCTGTGCCAAATTCGTCTCAGAAAGCAGCTAACATGGCTATATGTTTTAAGCATGTCTTAAAATCTATTAAATTTATTGGCATGTTGGTACATTATTACGCTAAAAATCTGAACTTATCTTTTAAAACTGAGGTGAAAAAGAAGCACCGTGTGCCACTTTATACTTTATGTAGCTCGTTCTTTCAGGAACTACTCTGATTAATAAAGACAACCAAAAAAAGTGAAGATTATGATAAGGTATTAATGTATTCTTGGTAAAAAGAAAAAAAGATAAGTA
This sequence comes from Acanthochromis polyacanthus, assembly GCF_021347895.1. NCBI lineage: Eukaryota > Metazoa > Chordata > Actinopteri > Pomacentridae > Acanthochromis > Acanthochromis polyacanthus. The sequence continues at coordinate 11,074,799 of NC_067127.1, forward strand.
CCTTATCACAGAGCAGATTACATTTTCCTGCTGCTTATCAAGATAACCTCTTTGCTAAAATGTCTTTGGAAGAGAAGCTGAGATATAAAACGTGGGCCAAATGATGATGTATAGTGCATTTCAGTATGTAAATTTCCACACTTGCCATGTATTTATCTTGTACTGTATTTGAGAGTGCAGCGAGTCCTCTCAGATTCATGGAATCATCAGTGAGCTGATATTACATGTATGCTATGCTGTTTCAGTCAGAGACTATTCAATAGTGCAATACGATGTCTTCCTAAAAATATAAAAGATGATGAGTAGACTCTGCCTGGCACCAGCCTCGTTCGGTTGCTTTGAGTTGGGAGTTGTTTGCTTCAGGGGGACTAAAACTGCATTGATGTTTAATGCTGCATGATGTGTGTGTGAAGTGTAAACAAAGCAAGTACCAGATGACAAGAAGTGAACTCCCCGATCAACAAAATCCCCGGTTGTGCTGCTGAGAAAAAGGAATTTATATCTCATCTTGATGCTATTTCTGTGTTTACATCGGGTTATTTACATACTAATTGAAATGGATCCATGTACTTTTTTTTTCAAAGCTGATTATTATTCAAAGCCTGAGGAGAACAGTTCTAACTGCCTCAGAGAGATGAATAAAGTGTCTGAAGTTGATGAAAAGAAAGTTGCCGTCAGTATGTAGCAAAGTTACTTCATGCTGTTGTCTAGACACTCGGTCCACGCTGCGTCCTGTGGTCTCTCCTTCTCTGTCTTGCACATATTTGTCGGGATAGTCACAGAGAGAAACTTTGCAACGAAGCCAAGTCACGTCACCTAAAGACTGGATATCCAGATCATCGGTGCTGGAAGGAAGAACATTTGAATCCATTCAGTTGCCTCATTTGCCTTGAATTTTGGTAATTTTGTTGTGTCCATCAGTCGTGGCGAAACAGAGCAGTCTGCTGTGATGGAAAGTGATTTTGCTACATAAAAAAAATCCATCTCAATGTATTTAATTTCGCTATTTAGACTTACAGTCTTATTTAAAGTGACCAAAGTGTGTCTGTGGGGTGAAATAATTCATTGTTTGGTCAGTTGAGGATGCAGAAGCTCTAAATCTAACTGACACATTAGATGCATGCAAAGTTTCTTACACAGAGCCAAGATTAACATCCATTTGAACTCTTGGTTCTGGCCACCCAGCAAATTTAAACTTGCTTTGGTCTTCACCAACTACTGAAGGACATGTTTGTTTCTTACATGCTCACATGTTTACATGTTTATATGCTAGTTGCAGTCCTGCTCCATCTGCTATTTGATGCTGGGCATTTGGCGTACAAGAAGTCATTTTCTTTTGCTGATAACTGCCGTGTGCTCCTGGAAATAATGCTGATGAATCAACTGAAAATGAACTATTACAACAGAGATGCAAATGGTCTGTAAAACCCAAAAAAAATCCACTTTTGACTTTTCTCCTATTGGAAACCTTCTTTCGTACTGTCTTACCATGAAAGGATGAAATCAATTTTTGGGAGATTTGTGTGTGACATCCACATTAACTCCACTTCTGCTCTAAATGCCTGAAATGAGGCAGTTAAACTAATGCTCAAAACCTGATGTTAGACCGGCTAATCAAAGTTAATCCGACAAGTAACTTGATGCTAAAGTTCCAGTTTAAGTGTTTGCCCTTTGGATCAGTCGTTCAAGTTTAAGTAACAGTTTTCTGGGTGTTTAGTTTCGGATCACTAGCAGTCAAACCACATCCTAACCACGGAAGCTGATCAGGTTCTGTAAACACTACGGTCTTCCACTAACCAAAACATTTTGTGTGACTAATGTAAAATTGTTCGTTAGGTATCAATTTGTCTTTATTCAGTTCATTTTATAGCCTGAACGTTTGAGGAAGTTATTAGAAAGATAAATGTTTCCTTTGCAGAATATTTTTCCAATTTACAAGAAAATTATAGTAAAAGAAGAAGCATCAATTATGAGCATAATGATACCTTAAACTAGCATGACTAAACATCATTATTTGTTTGATGGTCCAGTTTGTAATGTACCAACATATGTAAAGACAAGTATTACTAGTTTACTTTGATAATGGCACATTTACTGTTTCTTACCACATTTTGGGGTGTTTATTTAAGTTGGAGAAACAGTGCAGATATCCTTGGAAAATTTAAGTCATGCCACATCTAATAATATTTTTGATTTTAATTGCAGCCTATGCCTACTTGCAAAACCCCTGTGCACTAACTGCCCTGAACTAAAATGCAGGCAAACGTGTTAGCAGCTCCTTCAGGTGTTGTTGGAGATGAAAGCAGGTCTAGAAGAGACACTGGAAGGAATATTGGACTTCAATTCATCAAGTGGAATGAAACAACTCCAAATTAAAGCTGCAAGAAGCATTGAGCTGGTCCTTGCATCTTTGCTGGTCAGTGAATCCAAGCATGTCCACCAGGTGGCGCTGCGACTGAGAGTGTATTTCAGCCTATGTATCTGGTGAAGGCCGGACTATGACCCCACATGTAATGTTTCAGGCAGATTGGAGCATGTATGCGCTATTTAGAAACCACTTCCTGTCCATCCACCAGGTGGCGCTATGACTGTGATTGTATAGTGCCCCATGGATGTCATCAGGGCCGGACTCTGAACACACAAGTCTGAGGCAGATTGGAGCATGTACAGGCCAGTTACATCACTTTTGAAGATGGAAAACAGGAAGAGCAGGGGTGGTATGGAGAAGGCTAGAATAAAAAGAGGAAAGTTCTGGAAAAAGACGCAGCCGAACGTGCAGAAACTGGAAACATTTTCACTAAAGCTTGCGTTTTCAAACGACAAATGAGGACAAGGAAACGGATACGGACTTTGTTGAACTTTGCAAACCACCGTTCAAGTTAATTATTAAATCAATTAATTGTGTGTCATTGTGGCGTAAAACACAACGTTATATAATTTAAATAATAGTATGATGCGACCACATAACTGGGAAACTTTGTCCTGCAGCGCCTCAGAGTCAGAAGAAAGATCCAGAACCAAGCAGCAGCCAAGACCCCACTAGTCCAGAATGGGAGGTAGGATTGTTCATTGAGTGAATAATATTAGAATGAATATAATGAAGAGTCTGGTGTAGACCTGCCCTATATGAGAAGAGCCCTAAAATGAGAGATGATTCATCGAAAGATAACTTTATTGTGCGCCTCTGTCGTCACTTAGTTACGCCCGCCTTCTGACTCTACACTTCATGGTGATTCGTCCGGCCAGTTTTAGGAGAATCCAGCCTCGAGCCTTATGGAGGGTAACTAGACCCTCCCTGGCAGAGAATCAAATTCGTTGCCGTGGGTTGTCTAGCGCGGCTAGGCGAGCAATCTCTGACCTTAAGGAGGAACTGCGACTTTCACTCTGTAATGAGACGGCGGTTATTTTAAAGACCGAGCTCCTGGCAGCTTTGAGTGAAAATTTAACATCCATCAAAAAGGAACTGTAGACAGTGAAATCTGAGCTGTCGGTCAGTATTTCAAACATCAAGTCCGACCCTACACCATCTATGGATGTCTCTGCTCCATGCATGGCACGAGCAGTTTTGCTGTCCTATTTGGAACAGAGCCCCCCCCCCCCCCCCCCCCCCCCCCCCCGTGGGTTGGTGAAGGATGGATAAGCTTGTCTGGCAATACGGGAGCAACCATATCCCATAGTGAGACATCGAACGGAATATTATGAAAGAGAACTTTAGGTTATTTACATAACCCCGGTTCTCTGAGTCATTTGAGTGAGATGTGTCACCAGACAACCCTTCTTGCTCGGGCGAATGAGAAGAGGCGCTTATCTTGAATGACATGGTGCCGTCCACATGAGCTATTTAAGGTAGGTGGGACTACCTGTGGCGGACGGACACGTTTCACCAGGCAATCAGGATTGGCGTAATGAGATTAATGCTTCTGAGGTCTGCCGCAGGGGCGTGCATCCCATAGTGAGACATCGAACGGAATATTATAAAAGAGAACTATTCTTTATTTATGAGCATTAGATATCTGTGAAAACTAATTTGCTTGATATTTGATATTGCAAAAAAGGACATTGTGATGATGTAAAGAATCGTGTTGGAGGTTAGCCCTTTAACTGATGTTCTCATATTTCTGAAATTTAAATTGTGATGGTACTGTTTCCTTACAGAGGAAAAAGAAATGATAGTGTTTTTAGAAAGTGCAACACCTTTTACTTTATTTTTTAAATTTAATATTTTTATTTCTTCTTTTATTTCAGTTTTAAGGTTTGGATATCCTCGAACACTTTATTGAACAGAATATAGATTCTGATATTGTTGTAAAGAATAATGTTGGAGATGTGCACTCATGTTGGAATAAAGCCACATTGTGAAGCAACCATTACTTGCGCTGAATTGGAAATATTTTTGAAAAACACACTGAATTACAAGACTTTGCAGAACAGTGCACCATTGTAGACTTAACATGCAAGGCTAGAATTACATGTTTTTAATAGTAATAGGTTGTGATCTAAAGTGGGCCGGTCTGAGGCATGAATGTCCATGGCTGAAAATGTCCCACTGAATAAACCCATGGGTTTCAATAGGGTCTTGCAACATTCAGTGTCTGCCCCTAATTAAATGTGCAAGAGTTTGATAATGTTAACACCACAATGTGATCAAACCAACTGCTTTTTGCATCAGTGTGTATGTGTGTGCATGCATGTGTGTATAAGAGGTGGACAGTAGATCCATCATAGCCTCCTCATAAGGGCAAAAGTTAGCGATAACATCCTGGCAGATAGTGAGGCTTAGTTAAGATCACAAGAGAGGAGACAGAGGAGGAGCGGTGAGAGCGAACTGATATTTTCTCGAAGTCAGCAGCAGAGTCAGTCTCAACACCTGTGGGTAAAGGTCACTCTCATGCTAACAAGCTACTCTCCCTGCCTGTACAGACCTCTTTTTCTTCCTTAAAGACCTTTCCCCCCCTCCACCTTTTGCTGGAAAGTCGTTACCACAATTGTGTTGAGTTTCCAAGTTTGCAAAATTGCTGTTCTTTGGTTGTTTCCGTTCTACATCCTCCACACCCTTCCTGTTCTTTCATTTCTTGGTCTCCCAGCAGAGAGACCAAGAAATCCACTCTTTGTCTGAGAAACAGGAATGGAAAAAAAGTCACTTTCCGGTATTGATTGGTTAAAATGTTTATTCCTGCAAATGACAGAAAATCCTTAACCCACCACTGCCTCTGTGTTCCAGAAATGTTTGGACTGGCAGCGGTGCCTGGCAAAGGGAGTGCACTTGTTACAGTGGGAAGTTTATAATTGTGTGCTTGCATGTAATGCGTTAAACACGGAGACTCTCAAGAGAAGCCATGTCAGCGGTGAGATTAGAGGAGGATGCTTGCTCCTTTATTCTGCTCTTGACACTCATCTGCCACTCAGAAATGCACATTGTATTTCAATTCCCACCATGAGAACGAGCAAAACAGCAGGAATTCAGGGAGATAAATAATTTGTTAGCTCTAGCAGTCCACCACAGAGTCTCATGAGGCGTCTAAGCTCAGGCTGTGCTCACTCAGGCCCTCCAAACATTTATCCACATCTGCCCAAATTCAGTGAGGTAGAGTTGTGCATTAAAATGCTGTGACACAACAACCAGATATTCAGACCTTCAAAACTCAGACATCCTGTGCACAGAATCCCACCCACACAGACCCTTTATTATTTGATCATGCATGGATGTTGTATCTGATTTGTTTTGAAATTCCTCCACAAAAACCGCAGTGAGACACTCTTTGAAGAGAGGAAGGAGGCACAAAATGCCAGGATTTGTCTCTCTGTATTTTGGCTGCACTTGATTTATTGTGCTCAGCCTTAGTTTTGGAGACTTTCTTTTAAGTACACTTCTTTTTTCTTTTCCTCCCACTGTACTGCCGCCCTGCCTGTTGGCTTTGGCGTGCATATTTCGCTCAGTTTATTTAACCTCGGTGTGATTGACAGCTCTCGTGTTGTGTTTGCTGCTGGATCTCCTTCCCCGAGTGCAGCCCAGAATGCTACACAAAAACACAATGTTCAGAGTCCGAGGCCGGAAACGTGTGGTTCCAGTTAAAGTGTCGTTTTAGATCAAATCGGTTAATTGTGAAACGGGGATTATTGTGTGTCGCTCTTCTCAGATCTAAAGGAAAATAAACGGTGCTGTGTCAGTCACTGCCCTCCTAACGGCTTTTAAATGAATCAAGAATGAGATCCCGCAGAGCTCAGAGGTGAAACAGGGTTAATGGCTGACAGAGGAAGAAGTTGTGTCTGTTTCCAGAGCGGGAGGCAGTGATAAAAGAAGATACACAAATTAGAGAATCCACTTCATCAACAACATGTACTGAGTGTGGAGCCCTCCGGGGCTAATGCGGTAGAAGGAAAACATTTAGATGAGAATCCATGGGAACAGATTAGTAAACTGTGCAGTGACTGAGAAACTGAACGCATCAGTGATAATATGTCAGTGCTTTGTTTTCACACATCACATGAAAACTGGTCCATGTGCTCCATCTGCACCATGTTTACATCAGATGGCTTGGAGACCTCTTTTTTTTGGGGCCTTTATTTTGAAGGAGTGATCAGTAATATTACAGGCTCAGGACTGAGATCTGGGAAATTAATAGGGCAAGAAATGTGAGGAATCAGACAAACATACAGGTTTACAACAACTTTTATAGAAGAGAAAATGAAAGCAGATAATAAAATGAATTCCCATGAATGTTAATTGCAAACAGATTTTGTGGGATTAGACTTTCTGTAACTGCCACATGTGTGCTTTCCCTGTGCAGTGAGAAAGTGTTACCAACATTGTGGATAATTTAGATAATTTCACAAAATAGTTTACTTGTTTACAACCTGCTACTCTTGTTTCTGGCAGGCTTTGCTGTAGTTTTCTTGCCCCAATGTGTAAGAAGGGTCTTGAAAATGCAAAGAAAAGAACCTCTTATGACTCAGGCGTAGAAAAGTTGAATTGAATGGCAATGTCATTGATAATGCGCCATCTGATTTACTTGTCCTTGCTACGCTGAACAAATGACTTCAAATTAGCAGCATTTACAATAACCTTCAACCCATTTAACAACCAGCTTTTTCATATTGATGCCATTCATGCTCAAGTGGTTGCAAAAGTAGCCTAATTTGAAATGTCGCTGACTTCTTTTAGTGTTCAAGCACGGTTAAATTAGTCAGATAAATTGAAATCAAATTGCTCGAGATGTGCTCTTGCAATTTACAAGCAGGGATGATGAAGCATTCATTTTAATCTGAGGCCGCAGTGAACCCCCAAAGCGCTCTTACTGGATCTAGGTTTGTGCTGGCCCGAGGAGAGTTTGCACACAGCACTGTTGTAATCACGAAGCTCGGAAAAGACGGCTGGTTGTTTGCATCGGGGGACAGCAAGAGAAAATAAACGTACATATTCTCTGGCTGCAGCTAAAAAGAAATTACCACTGTAGTGTATACATGCACATTTATACAGCTTTCCTTGTCTCCTTCCGCCCCTTTTTTTTCTGGTCGTTTCCTTACAGTAAATATTTTCTCAACATATCCCTCCGTATCTGATTTTATGTCATTTTCATACATGCTTCATACTGTGTGTGTGCAAATACTGTTTATGGGACATTTTCTGATTGGTGGTCTGCAGAAAAAAGAAAAAAAAAAGAAGGCATTTGGATTTTATTTCCACATGGAGCAACACAAACATGGCTGCACACCCACAAACTCGCACTGGACTCCCCTGAAACACACACACACACACCACACACACACAATGAGCATTGTGTTCCAGGTTTTATTTTGCAGAGGGACATCTCCGCTCGCAATTTCATTCCAAGAGAGAGAAGCACAGCTGGAGCCTCTGGGATGCAAACAATGCGGCGGCAGTGATCATGCCAGGCACACACACACACACACACACACACACACACACATACACACACAGCATCCTCCTTGCCGATTGTTGGATATCATTCAATTGCAATTTTCAGATACCTTACACAGACTAGGAATGAATTTCCGAACACGTGTGCCTTGTTCTCGGTGGAGCGTGTTCTGTTGCTGTAGTTACTCATATCATGTCATTTTCTCATGTTCTTCCATTTTATCCCTAAAATATGTGCTTCCATGTATTTCTAAAGTGCTCCAGCAAACTAATCCATCGCTGTGAATATTACATTTTATTTATTCTCTTGAATAAATCCCAGCCCTCACTGGACACAGAAAAAAATCCATTTCTTAATAGACTTTTGTATAATAACCTTTGACTTCACAGACCCCCGACATGTTTGGGTGGTCAAGATATATACAGTAAACACTGTACACAGCAGGTTTGCTTGAATATTGCATGTACACATAGTTCAGAGTTGCCAAATGTTAGCCGACTATTTTCAGTAGGATCCTTTACAAACTTAAGAATCAGCCAAAAATTCTACAACCCATTTCAACACATTTATAGGAAAGTATACAAACTAGATTCACACAATCATGTCTTGGACGATAAATGACTACACCATATTAGGATTGTGAAGACTGAGAAGGAGAGAATGTGAGCATTAGGGTTAAAAACACCTGTAGCCGTGTCCTTTTTAAAGCGTGCAAGTTTTGATAAACACTTGTGGATCTTATTATACATGCAAACCGTGAGCTTACACATCAGTCAATTCAAGTCCGACCCAAGAGTGTGATTCAAGCTACAAAAAAAGTTCCCACTCCATCCTTCCAATATCATCTCAACGGCAACCTCAGTTGAACCTCCTTGAGAAAACATATTAAAATATTCACCATGTGTGGACTCGGTCTCGATGAACCCTCTGTAACTCTCGCCCTCCGCAGATTCTTTGGCTTGCGCAGAGACCATGACAGCATTGTCAACATGGATCCAGTAGAGATCCATGGTGAGTAATTTTAATTGCTTTAACACATCCATCATCACTTGTTTATTAGTTTTTCATGCTCTGATGCCTCCTAGTTTTCATTAAAAAAAAATGTCTCAGAGAGAAATTAGTTCAGTCTCTAAATCTCAGCTGAAATGTTTGATATTTACAGGTGGCATCCGTGGTTCGGGTCCAGCTCGTTAGCGGGCTCAAGGGCTGATGTCAAGGGGCCGAGCATGGCGCTGTATCTTAAATGGAATGTGTGAGGTTTTTTTGGCAAAATATTTCCAAAATATATATAACACTTGCCTCAGCAAGTGAGAAGGGATACTTCCATGAATCACACACACACTCACACCCTGGAGGACTTTACTGGCCAACACTTGATGAAGAACATTATCCCCTGCTAGGACACTGATCAGGGTCTAACGCTGGATAACATGAAGCTTGTGTTGCGTATTTGCTACACTGGGATCTCTAAGATGAGAACTGATGCTCCCCTGCAGAATACATGGAAGCAAAAAACTGTCAGTCAACATGCTGTCGACATCTTTTTTCTCTTTTTGGTTCTTTTTTTTTTGCCAAAGTATTTATTCATTTCCGAAAACGTTTCAAGAAACGTGGCAACGAGACCAAAAAATATGTCTGTAGCCTTTAATAAAAAAATGAAGAGCTCCATGTGTTTTTTGAATTTTAGTGCAGGATATCAAAGGCGTGATTGTGAGACCACCTCGTTACATTTTAGGAGTTTCATTTGCCCGTGAAATATCCACACATTCCTCCTTTCTTTCATAATTTTTATGCTTTGTTTTTGTCAACAAACCCATAAAAATGACCAAAATCAACAATAAAACTAGCCTAGTAAAAGAATATTGGCAATAGATCTTACTCCTCTGTGCAGTTGTGGCTCAAACATTATTAAAAACACGTCTGTGACATGTGCTTTCATTACAATATACATGGGGATTGTTGTTTTAATTTAATTACAAGGCAATCCTATATACACCATCTTCCTGCACATTGAATCTGACAATTCCCAGTTCTGAACATAGACACAATTTACTAAACTACAGGAAATCCCTAATTAAGTATTTAATTTATTCAACAATATATTTGCATTATGTCCTGTAGGATACCATTGAATAGAGTCAGAATGCTTCAGACAGAAAAAGGAATTAGAAAGCAAAGCATATCCTTGATTTTGGTCTTTTTTTCATGCAATTTGGAGATAAAATCAGGGAATAATTGTTGCATTATTCAGTGAATTATTTTAAAACGTCTAAATGTGCCTAAAACTTAAATATGCACATTTAAATGATAAAGAAATGATGGCAGCTTTTACTGCATTTTGAGATCAGCAATGTGATCATAGTGGTAAACCCACTTTGAGTGGAAAGCCGAGTTTTGCTTTAAGTGCTTCTCTTTGTCATTTTATCTTCATGTTATTGAAACGTGCCCATTACTTTATTTGGGTGATCGGTTCAAGTACGCCTTCCGGCTGCTGTACTTAAACAAATTAAAATGTGCTCCTGCCTCCTCTTGTGCTCACACACACACGTGTTTATCTTCTCTGTGCTGTTGTATTATTCATAGGTAACAAAATGTAAGCTACCATCGGAGACAGATGGTCTGGCATATGTTCCTCTACCCGACTGCCTCTTTGGACCCAGCACACACACGCACAAATACATGAGTACACACACAAAACCTAAAGCTCCGAGACCTCTTGTTCCTCAGCATCCCAGTAAGCCGTTAATAAGAATGAGAGTGACATTATAGGGATTGGCGTAGTGGCATTGTTGAGATACAGATGGGGCCTCAGCGTGTCTCTAATGAATGTGGTCTGTGGAGCCAGTAGATCTATCTGCTGTATGTGCAGAGGTTTATACGCTGCAGCTCCGCTTATTGACTTGGCTTCAGTTCAGGTCCCACTAAGATAAGTGCCAGGTGATGACGTGAGGGCTCTGCGGGTGTGACACAGTTAGTTCTGAACCCCGTAGCTCCCAGCGAGCATGCTCCCTGTACGTTTCTTTATAGTCCAGAGGGGGCCGGGAGCCAAGAGGTGACGCATAGCAGCGGTGACGAGATGGGCAAGGTTGTAAATAACTGATGGACAAAGATAGCAGAGATCCATGGAGGAGAAGGAGGAGGAGGAGATTTTCTTTTTTGTGAGAAGTTGGCTTTGAAAGTTTCTGTACATCCCCCTCCAACCATGGAGGGAGCTAGGAAGGGGAGCAAACAGCGACAGCTACAGCAGTCCAGTCTGAAGGTGGGTGGAGATGAGTGGTAGCATGGAGACGGAGAGCAGCCAGAAAGAAAGGCCCGACCACTTGCGTTCCCCAGAAGACCGCGTCCCCCCGAAGTAAGCCACCTGGGCTGCAGAGAAAAAAGGGAAAAAAGAGAGAGCAGGGAAATGTTAGCCAACATGTGCGTCTTTATGGCTGAAAGACAGCTCATTCACATGGAGGAGGTAGTCATGCAAGACAGTGGGGTGCAGAGAGGGGACACGGGCAGAGGAATGTTAGCACCTCTAAGCCTTTACTCCAAACCAGTGTAATTAAGGCAGCTTAATGCATCTCGTTCTCTGGCAGTGCTTCCTTTGTTCTCCTGATCTCGGTAATCCAGCTAAGTCTACCCTGACTCTGCCAGGACCACTCACCCACACAGGCTGACCCATCATCGTTGGGCTCAAAGCCCTGGTTGCATCTCCTCTTGGCGCGGCACTTATAGCTGCCATAGGTGTTGGTGCAGATGGGGCGGTCAGAGGGGCACACGGAGGGGAACTGGGTACACTCATCTTTATCTGAGGGTGGGAAGTGGGGAAGACGAGGGAGGCACAGACACTTGACTTCAGGATTTTTAAAACAAGGAGACAAGCGCAGTGTTGAACAGGTGGATAAACGCTCTCAGCTTACCTGTGCAGCGGCCGTTCTCATTCAGAGCGAAGCCATGACCGCACTGAAAAACACAGTCAGTATGAAACAGGGAACTTTCACTGAATGGTGTGGTAAGTATAAAAACAATTGGAATCATATGGGGCCTTCGCAGTCACCAGATTTGAACTTAGCTCAAAACTTGAGAAAAATCTGGGACTGGTTTTTTAAACAACTACTATCAAAACACTGAATAAAGGAGTGAGTTTGGAAGAAAAATCATGCCTTAAGTGGAGTTTCATGGCAAGGAGCTCTGACACTGTTGTGACAGTCCAACGACCAACTTTAAGCCACTTAATGTTGGTTGATCTTTTATCTGTAGAATCTTGAAATTACTCTAATGGAACGAGTTTTAGTTTATTAGAAAATCAGACAAGCCAAGTGAATTATTGCTACCAAGTAAACCTTTCTATATCACCATTAGGCTGTCTCAATACGATATCTTCAAATTGTATCTGAATTGTGGTGGAGCAATCTTTTGGATGATCTGAAGTTACTGTGAAGCTCATTATAAAGCACTTTTGTACCTCTATTTCCACAGTAGGAGTGACTTCCTCCTCATCTCGTGGATAGTGGATCTCCAGGACAGAGTTGATCTCTGAAGGCTCCAGCGGTCGGGCAGTTGAGCGACCATCTGGCCAGTACACTTCCACATTGGTGGCCACATCCTTACCTGGGCAGGTAACGATCAATTAGTAGAAACACAAGACTTACAAATAAATGTTCATATTATCTTTACTTAGGCTGTCAATAATCTCTTGAATTATCTCATGAATCCTCTCCCTTTTGTCTGTTTTTCCCTGGCTGGTACTGTGTAAAGACAGAGTAGCGCTCTCCAATCCTCTCTCCATTAACTATTTTAATCAGGCATAGAGAAAGCCCCTCTCCAGAGGCCCTCTGTAGCCCTTAATTAAAGTGGCATTTCTAATGTAAACAGATCTTGAGTTACCGTGCCAGACAGCAATCCACTCAGCAGGTGTGCTGCCTGAGAGCCAAAAATATTTCACCTGATCTGCCCCCGCGTGACACCCTTTCATTTAGTGGCAGGGAGTGTAGCTCACATGTCTACCAGTGGTGATGCTGTTTACTGTAGAGTCAGGAGGTCCTTTCTGAAATCAGGACAGTTTGCTGTTAGAATGTATTATGGGGGCCACCAGGGTTGATCTGGCGCCTGGACAGTCCTGATACAGAACAGGCTCAGGGAGCAGCAGTGGGTGGGCTATCAGGCCTGGACAGCCACCAGCTGACTATCCCAAAGGGGGACAAAGGGAGACTGGGAGCTGGTTCCTCACAATCTAGGCTGGCTTCCAGCTGCAGCACCTGTCCTCCTCCTTCTATTTGTCCACCCAGCCCCCTCCCACAAACCACTTTCTCTCCCATGGGTGTCTAATCAGGCTGAAGGTATTAAAACAATGCTTTCCACATGCTTTCATTTCCTTCTCACTGCTATTCTCAGTCAAATTCACTCTGTCTATACTAGTGAATAGCATCAGCAAGTTTTATCGAGAAAAAATAACTTAATTTTATATCATTTTAAATCAAATTTCTATGTGGTATTGTCTTTGGGTCAGATAAAAAAAAAAAATCAAGCAATCTTTGTTGCTATCATGCAATCAATACACCTATTAATCAAAAAACAATTAGTAGATTAATTTCTAATTAAACCATTGGTACTTGCAGCCACTCGTGAAGATTACTAGTGGTTACACAGGAAGTCTCAGGTTTGATCTTTTTATAGTTGTGTGATCATTCTAAATGCAGTCCTACCGAGGCCAAAGTGTGCGACAGGCTCCATCTCACATAGGTATCCCGAGCCCCCATCGATGATCCGAGTGTGAGGGCCACTCTTCTTTGTGTAAACCACAACTTTAGCTCCTCTGGCAAAAGCACCAAACTTGGTCCTGGGAATCACTCGCAGCCATGAATTGGCAGTGCCCTAAGACACAGGCAGAAACGGGGGGGGGGGGGGGGGGGGGGGGGGGGGGGGAGTGGGGGTTTAAGGTAAAGATTAAGTGAAGTACTGAGTGTTAATTTGCAGCTTCCTCACAACCTCTCACCTGGTTGACTTTGTAGACAGACAGCGGCTGTGCTGCACTTTCACCATGAGACACGAGCAGCTCCAGACGCCCGTCACCATCAAAGTCTGTGGCTACAGCTCCTGGGGATTCATCACAGCAATGATGCAGCTAAACACTTGGGGAAACAACCTTCATAATGTTTGGCATCTTCCTGTCTGTAAGTGTGAACATAATTCAACAATCTTAGACCTAACAATGTGGAACAAGTCTATTTTTACATGAGGAGACCACAGACTGTCTATGGAAGAGACTCAGATGTCAAATGGAGCTCTGATGCCATCTAATGGTTTGTTACATGAATAGCAGATATGGGAAACTGTCTAGGACTGCCTATCACTGTAAATAAAGCTGTGAGGCAGCTGTCTATTCTGCCACACTCACCGGTTCCTCGTCCTTCGGGCTCTGATGCCTCCCCAACATTCAGCTCTTCTATCTGGGGGTCCCCGTGTTCTCTCCTGCTCACCCTGTCAAAGCAGCAGCACAAAAAAGAAAATCACAGCAAAACATTAATATTATAACTACAGTGTTGGAAAGTGGCCAACTGCATTTACTCAAAGAGTGCACTTAGGTTAGTTTTGAGGGGACTCAAAGCACTTTAATCTTCTCCTCCTCCACTAAATTTTAGAGAAACGCTATGTTTTACTTAACTACCTGTATTTGGTAACCTGTGCTTACAAAAAGAGCTAAGTTTATATCATATGAAAAATGAATGTAATGCACAGCCCACTAGTACATAAAGAAGGAACAATTAGCTCAAACTGACCAGCCACAACATAAAAATGTTATTTATGTTAACAAATTAGTGATAATATTCATATAATTTAAATTTACTACAATCAATCAATGCTTATGAAGTATTAAACTCTACTTTGCTACTGTATGAATGTCAACTATCAGTCAGAATATACCTGAATAATAGTCTTATGAATGCTACATTCAGCACAAATAACACACAGCTTATGCACCCAAACCCCTGCAAAACCAAACACAGACATACATATGCAAGATAGTTGACAACTGATCGCTCAGAAGTACCAGACTTGTCTCCCTTTTGTGTTTAATACAAGAGGAAAAACACTTCTTGCATGATTTTTAATCCATTTCTGACTAAAACTTACTATAATGTGCTCTCTAAAACTAGATAATTACTGATTTTCATCTTGCATCACAATTCATTTTCATTGTTATTCTTGTGCTCTTATCTATTGTAACTGTTATCTTTCTCTGAAGCAATTTTCTCAAACTTAGTTAAACAAATTGATTTCATGTGACTTGGATGTTTGTGTGTTACCACCTGCCAGATACTTTTACCAAAAAAAGCATTTTTTTTTTATCCAGCTTTCCTTAACTTAGAATAATTTAATCTCACGGTGCACTAATGTGCTGATCCTGGCTCTTCGACCACTGAGCTCAGCTACATATTGATTAGTGCTATTGAATTAATTAGCTCGGGCACAATAGTTTGAGCTTGTTTTTTTCAGTGCCAGAGAGCAGAGTTTAAATTAGCTGATTCATCTTCATAGCCGACACTAGCTGAGGAGCGGTGACCCCTGTCAGACCATCGTCATGTCCAGAAAGATAAATTCCCCTCCAATGACCTGCTGTGCTGGAATATTCTGATCCAGGAAATCTCTGGGCCTTTAACTGATTGTTGATATTCAGTATGAATTGACCCACCAGCTCATGGCAGCGTTCACCATGAGTTCTGCATCCTGTTCACACAAATATGCCAGATCAGATGTTTATTCAGACAGGATGGGTTCATTCTACTCTTAAGGCTTCATAAGTGATATGTATCATATATTACGTTTTGACAGCTGAGCTCATTAATATTATCTGGAGAGGAAGCCAAACCATGAGCCAAAAAGAGACTTAAAACTGTCTTAATGAAAGATTCATTCATGTGTGGAGGAGGAGGCGGGATGCCAGACTAGATAAGTATCCTTGGCTGGGAATTTTAAATTCTTCTCAGCTTCCACGCTCAGCTTCAGAATATTAAATCACGACACAAGAGTAGTTCATTAAGCTCATCATCAAAGCGCTATTAAAAATGACGATCATGCTTGTACAGATTCTGTGTACATATGTGTGAGTCAGACCGTCTTGTGCTGCTTCTGTTTTAGTACCTGAAGAGTCTGTTGGCAGACGGCCCTCTGTAGGCGATGTTATTGAAGAACACTTCAAGCTCGTTGTCATTGTCAAAGTCCGCAGCGATAACAGTTCGAACCGGGGATGGCATGGAAAACTTCTGGGATGCAATGTCCTGAGGGAAAAAGTATATCAGTGAAACACACACACACACAACCAATGACAAAAGACAAACACATGCAGGAAGATGTATGAATCCCAAAACCCACCAGTGGCTTTAATGGGGAATGTTATATATATATATATTTTTTTTAAAGATTACATTGCAGTATTTTTAGCTAAAAACTGCAAAAATAAAATGAGAACTGTTGGATTCTCAACTTTCTGATAGTCACTGAAATAATCAAGTGTAACGTGCGGGTCTGAAAGGAATACAATATAAGATTATATTTCAATAAAAATGACTTTATTCTACATCATGTTTAAATATTTGCCAGAAAAACACTGTCTGCTTTAGCAAGATTTTGTAAGAAAGCTAAAAAAAAAAAATCTGCACAAGTGAAAAGCCACCAACCAATGAACCAGCAATCACATGACAAAAATTCAGGGATTATTTCGCAGAACTGGGTTGAACTGCAGGTTGTGTTCACACAAAGCACACAACAAATGAGCATGGAAACAAATGAAAAACATACGTAATTACCATTACTGGCCACCATTATTTTGTCAGTAATTGTAACAAGTGTGAGCACTTTGAAAAATGTTGCACATGTTGATTCCATTTCTTTTTTTTTATTTTTGTAAAATAAAAAAATTGAAGAATGCTAACTTTCTTTAGTTTTTCTCTTTTTTACAAATTACATTTTTATGATAGTGGCATAACTTTGTTCTAATGCACAAGAGACATTTTTAAGTTCTCTCTGTTTCTAGCCAAGGTTGTGCTGTTTCCATAGATGTGCAGGTCTTTATATTGAAAAAAAAAAATGAGGCCAGAGTGAGTTAAAATGCAACAGGAGCAAAAAAACAACAACAACAAAACAAAACAAAAAAAACACCCAGAAACTGCTTCAGAGATTAGAGGACTAAGTCACAAAATGTCTTTTATTGCCTTACC
The DNA here is from genome assembly GCF_021347895.1 of Acanthochromis polyacanthus. Lineage (NCBI taxonomy): Eukaryota > Metazoa > Chordata > Actinopteri > Pomacentridae > Acanthochromis > Acanthochromis polyacanthus. The sequence continues at coordinate 11,091,882 of NC_067127.1, forward strand.
CATCACGTTTGTTCACAGCAACGTCTAAACTGCTTGGTGTTCATTAAATTCCTATAATGATTCAGTTTTGTTGATTCATGTTGAATGAATGCTGTTCTAATTCAGTTACTTCATATCGTGTTTTTTAGCTTGAGGGTAGTTTGGTAATAATCTAACACTTTCATAAACACAGCAAGTGTTCCTTTGGTTATTTTCTGTGATTATGAAATTACATTTTCAAATTCTATAAAATGCCATTTTAAAATTAGCTTAGGCTTTAATAGAGACGATGAGGCGGCAAGTTTTTTGGTTTTTTTTTTGTCTAATCTGCTGCTCAACTACACTGACTTGTGGTTTGAGTGTCTTACTTAGGACAGCACCTTCACAGTCTGATTTCTAACTGAACTCTAACAGGTCCAGTATGAGAACATCTCAGTAACTGTCACTTAACAACAGAAGATCCTGTCAAAGTAAAGAATTTCAAGCATTTCCACTTGAACTCTTTCTTGAACCTGCATTTTTTAAACCTTGTGTGCACAGACTGTTCGATAACCTGAAGGTCACCAGTTCAATCCCCGTCACAAACCTCCCATCCATCAATAATCAGTGCTCAGTCCTTGAGTTATACTACTCTGGTTAAGAGTTTCGTCTAAAGATAAGAACAAAGGCCCCTTTTTACATCCTCTGGCATCAGAGAAGTAGACGGCAGCTTTCCTGACCAAAAAAAAAAACTCTCTTCAGCAGAGGAGTTTTTTTTTTGCATGAGAAAGTAACAGATATCTCCCCGCTTCAGTGACACGGTGATAAGTCGGGAAAGAGTTATAGAGCAGCCCTTCACTCCCCCCAGTATTTACTCCCTGTTTTAATTATAAGGCTCATAAAGCTGCAGGGGTGGGGGCCGCCCACAGTGACCTTCTGCTTCTCAGGTGAAGGAGAGAGGATGGCCAACTGAGGCCATGAGTGAGGAAGACGGGGACAGCACAACAATTACTACATTACTGTACGAGACAGATGTGCAATGAGGAAAACGAAAGGGGCTCTCATCCAAACTAAAAGGCATTACAGAAACACTGCATCTGCACAGGTACAGGTAAAGGTAGGTAAGTAAAGTTTGCCAAAAATATCAAACATATGGGGTTTAAAATGGAAGATAGCTATTAACAATCTCAGTAAGATTGATTTCAACTAGGAAGCATTCAAATATGTCATTAATGTTAGATTGTGACTGGAAAACTGTATTATTTTGTTGGAATAATATAACACTACATTCTAACAACTTTACAATATTTTCTGAATTGCCTAAGGAATAAGTAAGAAACCTACTTGGGGCTTTGTCCATCTATTTAAATATGTATTCAGTATGTGTGGGTGCATTTTGTGTGGGTGTCTGTGTGTGTGTGTTAAACCTATTGCGAGGAAAAACCCTCTGCAATAGATTTTAATTAAAGCACAAACAGGCCTAATCGGCACTTTCCACCAGCCGGCCAAGCTGCTGGTTCAGCCCAATTTAATTGGCGGTTTACTGAAGTGATACAACAGCTTCATTGTGCATGCCAAAGGTCATCACAGCTAGTAGGAGTGTCAGCTTGTGTGGGCGAAGGGGGTCTTAAATATGTTGTGGGCTTGTGATTTAACAATCTCGGTTTAAAAAAAACATCGTCTAGCTAATTCAATTTGTCTCCCGTGTGTTTGTGTGTGTGTATAAGAGCCAACATGTGTGTGTGTGCCACTGATGGAGTTGTCTCTGGGCTAAGCATCCCACATTAACCCCTTATGTGACCCCTATAAAGATGTCTCTTGTGACGTTTATCTCTTTGGTAAAAGATGCAGGTGCAGGCGGGAGCAGATAGATCACCGAGCATGAAAACCCTGCAGATTTACACGCAGCACGGCCCGTCTCTGTCTCTGCCGCTGTTAAACGTGGAGCACAATCCGATGCACACTGCCGGCTGTCTTTGCAGGGAGTTGTCTATGGAGGCATTGATTGAGTAAATCACAGCCCCCATGCGTCTTTAAATACCACTCAAACCTCAAAGTGGGCCAGCGGTAGAGCAGTGCTAATTCACCGGGATTGATAACTCAGTGATTCACAGAGATAATCGGCGAGATTTGTTGGTTTTTGTTGTGCTTGTTCATTAGACATTGATTTTGGTCAAAGGAAGAAGAATAGAGACAGCAACCCTGGCAGTCAAACTCTCCTACATCAGCAGCAGCAACTGATTATTTAATGAAGTACATTCTTAGACAAAGAACAAGGAATCCTACACTGCTGGCATCTATCTACACTGCTAGATGCCACTACATTTAAGAGACAGCATGTATATTTTGCAATGTGGGTCACTCCGGCCGTTAATGCCACAGCATGCCTCAAACAAAGAACTTTAAAAACAAGACAAAGACATCTGAAATTTTCATCATGACGGTGGAATCTGAGGGGCTGCATCTGATGATTTTTGTGACTTTTCAAAACCAGCAATCACCTGCACTTTCCTTGATTTGCATGTTAATTATAGCGTATTTGGAGATGTCAAAATGTACATGTTTAACACACTTACTTCTCTACTCATCCATATAGAGTCCACATCATATGTACAATTAAATGTATGTTCACATATCCTCATGGCATGCCCTCAAATGTAACCATGTGGATCACGTCTGTACACCTTTATGGTATCAGATCACCATATTCACTTAAAGCAAAGACCATCAGATATGCACGAATCACATCTGTGCCCACCTTGAATTTTTGTTTGCGGTTATTCAGCTGCATGTAGAGGCGATGAGGTCCATTCCAATTCCCATAGACAATATCCGTCTTGCCGTCACGGTTGAAGTCTGCCAGGGCCACCCCTCTGCCATGCTGCATGGGGTCCTCCACACCTAAAATGAAATGGTGATATGCTCTATTATACTATAAACTCTGCCTTGTTTGTTGCTTTTGCACCAGATTCATATGGTATGTCAAGAATGAACTGATCTACAAATAAGCACATATTATTCTCACCTGCCTGCTGTGCCACATCAGTAAAAGTTCCATCTCCGTTGTTCCTGAACAGGAAGTTGGCTCCGTACTCATTGTCACAAAACACATCAGACAGAGTCTGACTGACGATAGGCCCCACCACGACGCCTCTCCCTCCTGCACAGACGGAGGTAGAGGCTCAGCAGTAAGAGAAAATTAGGCAGCTAAAAAAGGGTGAGCAGACAATTTTAGAAAGAAAAAAATGAAGCAGAATAGGCGAGACAACATAGAGAACAGAGGGGGAGAGAGATCAGCTCCGTAACAAAAGTGAACGGTAGAGATCATTACTGTCTTTCCAGGCCATTTGCTCTAAGCAGGGCAAGTCTTTCTGCTGACACAGACACTGACTCTGATGGGCTACATCCACACAAACACAGGTAAACACACCTAGACACAAGCACAAATACAAAAGCACGATCCTCCAACACACACTGAAAATCTCTTGCTTTAACCAAAAACTAACAATAATTTTCTCCTTATGGGAAGATCTTCGTGACTCTTCAGTACACTCTCAATATCACCCCAAGATTTCCAATGACATTCTACAGAGGGAAGTATCTCACCAAAGTGTTCCATCTCAGACCAGCGGAGTTTAATTATGGAGTTGAAAGGGCTTTGATTGCCCTTCCAGTATGCAGAGTCAGTGCTGTGAGTCAGGACTCGCTCCTGATTTAGTGGCCCGCTCCATCAGCCCAGACAAATATCACTCGCCCCCTACGGCCATAAACCACTAATGTCTCTCTGGAGATATGTAACCATTAGATATACAACTTCACTGACTGTCCCTCTGCTCTGATTAACGGCAGTTTGATGGCAAAGCCATCTACCGTACATCATTCACAGCAAATCTGAGCCAGCTCAAGCTGCCCCCCTGGTGGATCAGATAATATCCTGCATGTAACAAGATCCGGAGATGATGAAGATTCATTCGGCTGCGCTCAAATACAAAGTCACCTCCTATTTCCAAAACTTAATAGAACATCAGCTTCAAGGACTTTTCAGTGGTTACAATAAAGTGTCACAGAGGCATCTTTTTTTACTCATCATAATCTCTGTTATGCAGAAACAAATCACGGTGAAAGTGTGCATTCTGGCATTTACTGTTCTACTCTTCTATTCATCACACGGTTAAGTTGATCCAAGCCACAGAAGTGAGCTGAGGTGTGGGGATGAATTTCAGTGTTATTCAACAATAATAAAATAACATGTTCAAGGTCATTCATCCAGTTTCAATATCTTTTAAACGGCAGAAAAATCACATCAGATCAAATATTTATTGCCCTATGACAGAAAGAGTGGTTTTTTTGCAGCAAAGAAACATTAAGAAATCAGTTTGCATTGAAGGTAGAATGCATCCCACACACAGAAAAAAATATGAGAACAAGTCAGTATGATAAAAAAGTGTAAAAACTGCAGAAAATAAAAATATGGATAAAGATAAAGCCTGTGTACAGTGGAAATGTGTGGTATATTTGGAATAAATGTGTGTAATGCACATGGAAAAAAGTAAATTTCAACCCGTTAAACCTAATTTTCACAGTCTAGAGGGGCATTCCAGAGATGATAGTTAAGATTATTTTTTAAGATTTCTTTATCTGACATTTTAGCCTTTATTCAACAGCTGACTGTATAAACTGACAGAATATGTTGGGAAGGGAACCTTGACAGGAGTCAAACTGTTCCATTGAGGTTATAGAGCATGTTATGAGTTTTACCACCAGATCATTCATTTTTTGTGTGTGTGATTGTTGACCAGAAAACAGCTGATCATAGATTTTTGTGGCCACTTTGACAATGATGCCCACTTGATTTAAGTTTTTCACATTCAAATTTCCAGAACAGGTACAGGACTGACTTTAAGACAAATTCATAAAATAAGATCGTCCACATCACGTCAACATTGAAAACATTTTCCACCACAAGATATGAAGTCTTTGTTGCCCTTTGATGAGGCAGACAGTGACGGAGCTAGCTGCATATAAAACACAAAGTGTTATATGAGGCTAGGTACGGCTGTGATAGATGCTATCTCTAGGCTGTTGAGCTGCTCTGATGTATGTGTGTGTCGCCCTTCCCTTTCGCTTTCATATGACTTTGACTGGAGTAAACAGCTGACAGGGCCAAAAGAGCCCACATGTTCTCTTTCTTCTTCTCCCTTTTTCCTATTTTTTCCCCTGTCTGGCACTTCTCCAGCTCTCTTACTCGCCCCCCTGTCCAGCTCCCTGTGTGTGCTCAAGTCCTATATTTCAGACTCTATGGGTACAACAAGCACATGCTCCTCTGCAGACGTCTGTATAAATCACACAGCAGGTCCGGTAGTGCTTGGTGATCTTAGAGCGATGGGCTATGTCACAGTCAGTTCTTCATACCTACCGATGAACTTGTTGACTCCGGCCTGCTCGGCCACGTTGGAGAGAGCAACGACGCCCTGCGAGAGATCACTCGCTGATTCATCCATTTCTATGAGGGCATGAGGACCGACGTTCCCACTGGCGTAGTTAGCTATGTAGATGGCGTAACGGCCTGTACCCTGTATGAAAACAAATAGGGTTTACATTTATTAATATTTCTATATACCATGTAGAATAAAAAGAAACCAGAAGAGGCATGTTTAGCTGGATGTGAAATGAAGATTGACCAGAATCCTTTAAAGATCCCAATTTAACAAATGTATGTATATCTGTATTTTTTTTCAGTTCAGTTCACTTTCAGTATCTCTCTTTAATTTTCAGTAGCCAAACCATTACAACAAAGATAATGAAACCAGACCTGTGGTGCTTGTAGCATTTGAAAAAGGAATTTTAAACAATTCAACAGCACCATCCATGTCCAAACAGTGAAGCTCCTCTTACCAAAGTAACTAGGACTTTGTTTCTGGACAGACATAGCTAAATAGTACAGCTTTTTGTTCCAATTCTTTCGCTGCCATCAGCACAGAAGCAGAATTTCATTTACCTTCCTTGTTTTGGAGTGGAGGCACAAGCAGCACTTGTGCATTATTTTTAGACTTTTTGGCCACTTGGGGGCAACAGAAGCAAGCAGTGAATACAACTTTGACATATCTACTCATCCATTTGCTCTTATCTTTATTTTATTCTTTACAGGAGCTGGAGTTTATCCCAACTGACACTAGATAAGAGGCAGACTACATCTCGGACAGATCACCAGTCCACCATGGGGTGAAACAGACACCTCACCCTTTATATCAACGGAGCAACATCTTCATGTCTTTTTTTTTTCTTCACCTAGTGAAAATAATTCAGTATTCATTGTATTTTCGCTCAGGTTTTGTTCTCTGTAAACTCTTGAGGGGAATGTCCGGTTCGTTAGCTGCTAAATGTTCTACTATGGTCTTGATCTGGTCATGTCGGCGTCCGTGTGCCATTTGGCGGTGAGCAGTTTGTGTTCAGTGGGGTTTTTAGAGCTTTATTATACAAAACAGCTGCCTTCTACAGCAAAACAAGTGAAGAAGAAACAGCGAGGTTGTCGGACAGCTAAGCAATAACCTGAAGCTTAATATAGAGCTCCTTAAAGCTAAGAAGAGCTGCAGATTTGTGTCCTATGCAGCCTCTTTGTCATTGTCATTCCCGTTGCAATTTGATACACTATACTTACTTTAGATAAAAAGCCAAATGATTTCCTATTAAAAACGAAATTGCATGACATCAGACTTATCCTTATAAATCATCTTTTTTTTATTCTTCTCCTGAACATCATGCACCTTTTTCCCCAATCAAATCATTCCTTTCCCCGCTTTATCTCCCCTTACCCTCTTTCTTACCCCTTTTTCTCAGCCTCTCTCCCTACTCCTTCCCCTGCCTCCCTTTGGAGATTAATTTCACACTCCATTATCAGTCAGAGTCCCTGCAGACACAAACGCACAGACGGAACCACACTAATAGACTACACACTCGATTCCAATGAGCTTTCCCACCAGGCCTAACATATTTCAATCAATACAAACACATGAACATATGCAAAGACACACACGCCATTTCACCATTTGTGCTAACTTTACTATATTTGCACAAGACAAGAATGTAAACGAGCTCGGCTGATGTAAATGTCATTAAGTGGAGCATTATGGCATGCTGTGGGAGGAGCAGGCTTCTCACACACACACACACACACATACACACACACACACACACACATACACACACACACACTCAGACCTCGAGTAGAATGAAAAAGAGCTACAATGAAAAAAGCTGAAGGCCACTGGCAGTTACTTAACAAACTTAAAAGTCAATGATTTTTCAATAAGCCTTCACCCAAGGCTAATTTCTGTCACTGGGATTGGCATTGTGAATAGTGTGACATGCATGCCTGCAAAAGTGCATGTTGTCGCAAGGACTGCAAATCCTTTACATCAATCTTCCCAGCCACCACAGAGAAGAATGAATAAACTCCCACCTCTAATGTAGCGCTTTTATTCTTTCATGTATATTGTGCCTTTTTATTGCACTTTATTTAACATATTCCAATCATTCTGACCTATAAAATCCATTTATTTTCCCCCTACCTGCCAGTTCAAAGTGAACCGATCCATCAGTTCAATGTGAGGCCCCTCAATATGTCACCTTCATCAGTTTGTGCAAGAAAAATGATGGGGTGTCACTTTCAAGGAGACTCGGAAAGACAAAGCGGTTGGATGACAAATCCCTCTTTATTTCTAGATAAAACTTTATTTATGAGTAAACAAGATCAAACACATTAGCTACCTAGCTGACTGCACAGCATGCGTTTGGTTTTTTGGCCCGTGTAACCTTCTGCCGCCGTTCCAAATATGTTCTAATAAAACTTGTTCAGCAACAGGAAAATGAGTTCTCTCTCTGTCGGCCTGCTGGAACCAGCATGCAAGAATGCACATCAGGGCTTTGGCTTCTGCTAAAAAAATTCTGCCATTAAAGGCAGATATCTTTCCAATCGGTTTGGCAGCTGCACAACCTATCAGTGCTCAGTGGGACGGGACTGTGGTTTAAAAAAAAATCTATTGTAATCCCTACTGTCCTCTTTCCACTATTACCTTCTTTATCCTGCCCCTGATCGGAAGTAAGGACTGCGTGTGTGAGAGTGAGATAAGAGACAAAGAAAGAAAGAAAGCGTGAGCGTGTCAGCCGGAGAGAGTTAAAAAGGAAAAGGGAGTAAGGAAGGAGGAGAAGGGAAGAAAACAATGAGAGAGGGATTGAGAGAAAGAGAGAAAATGCTACGGGCAGAAAGCAGTAGTGTGCAGTCATCATTCCTCCCCTCGTACGATGTTCTATAAAACAAACGAGCCCTGGCTTCTGTAATTACACTGGTGCGATGGACAGAAGAGAGAAAATGGCACACCATTCCCCCAAATGAACTGTCATAGCACATGCTGAGAAGGGCGGCGTAGGCAGGGCATGAGTTATCACTGGTAAACAAACAGAAGCACCCGTGCATGTACGCAGAAGACACTCCAGGGAGTTTGTGTGGATGTGTGTGTGTGTGTGTGTGTGTGTGTGTGTGTGTGGTGCAGATCTACATACACTCTACTCTGTATAAGTGTGTGCTCATGTGTGTGTGTGCAGTACCTTTCTGTCCACACAGGCCACTGAGCGCCCAGACATAGGGTTGGCTACGTCTCTGTGCTCGTTAATATCGTCGCTCAGCAGATCTTCAAAGCGTCCATTACGAAACTTAAACAGCTTGTCAGAATACGTTGCCCGACCTTGATGCAGAGAGATACAAAGTTCAGGAGAGGCGAAGCCTGTGCGGAGTAAAGAGGCATTATGCAATACAAGAACCGTGGGTGACTGGAAACAGGAGAGCTCGCTGCTGTGGTTGAAAGTGAGAAATGCGATACGGGAGTTTTTATAAAAATGATAGAGGTGAGGTGTTGTGGTTTTGGCAGAGTGTGCGCTGCGTAGCTCTCCGATTGATTAATAGCAGCACAAAGCTTATCTGTTATCTGATGAAGACTCAGATGAGATAAGCTTAATATCTGCATATAGACTCTCCTGCTTCGTCTCTGCGTAAGAAAAGAGGTGCAGTACAACTCCAGTGTGCACATTTAAAATTTGACAACAGTGAATCAGCTTGTACTGTACCAGAGAAGGCGTTATTGGTGTTGAGGACATAAATCTCCTCCCGTCCGTCTCCATCGATGTCACATGCTGTCACTCCGATGGCGTTGCCTTGTCGGTCTCTCAGGGCGTAGAACGGGGAGCTACGGTTGTCAACAGCGATGTTGACAAGCCTTTTCCTCTGCTTGTCATACTTTAGCACCAGATTTGGCCCATTGTAGCTGTCAACAGGCAAAAATGACTGTTTCAGTTCTATTAATCACGAGTAGTGACTGATCATGCCGCCTAAAAATGTTGTGAACAGTGTTTGCGTGTGTGTTGCTCTGTTTTCTAGATTTTCATATCATCAGTTTTGAAAATCCAAAAAGGGAACTTAATTAATTCCATATGAAGCTTTTAGTGTAAGTCAGAAAATCTTCCTCAGGTGATGTCACTTAAGGAAAACAACATCATCAGCTGTTGCAACTTTGAAAACTAGAACTAAATGAACAAAGCTGGTAGCTTGAGGCTACATGAATTGATTTGCACTATGGTTGAATAGACGTCTTGTTTTGGCAAGAAAGGAGAACATTTGGATTAAAATATATCTTTATATTAAGCTGCATCAATTTTAATCTGTTGTACCTTGTTTCAGCTTTTTACGTTTAGTTTTAAAACCTGTCCAGTCCAGATTCCAACAAATTTACAGTGTAAGAGTTTAATGCTAGATCTTCTTAAGTGGCCTTCATGACCAAATATCCAACAATCAAATTCTTACATGATCAAATATCCTTATTTTGACTAAACTACAGGACTCTCGTGCATAATGAAAGCAACCCTACAATTGTAAATTAACACCACCTGTTTTAATCATTTCCACTTTTCTGATGAATCAAGTTTTGGTTGTCATGTTGGCACGTCAAAATGTTAGATATCCATGAGCCTCAGGTGCTGTGTCATAGAGAAGAGGTGTCAGTCCGAATGGTGAGGACTTTTAATTTATTTTAAGTTGCACATTGTATTGTCAAATTCTTTCAGATAGAACTTGGTGGTTGGATGTTGCAGCATGGGAGAGGCAGTTAATTTCTCTCACAAAAATGTTCCACTCTGCTGATCTGCTACTGGACTGTGGGTGCGGTTAAATCAGATTTGTCTTTCAACAACAGAAAATAACTGCAAACTGTCTTCCAATTTTTGATTCAAATGCTGATCCTGATTCTCCCTCAAAATTACATTTTATCCCCTTTTCAGTGGGCTAAAAAAAACAGTAAGAGGAGCACAGACACACACAAAATTTTTAAATAAACAAATGCTTTTTCTTCACGGAAGACCACACCATTTACAGTAAGAAGTGGGCTGTGAAATAAGTTGTCAGGGCCTTTAAAATTTCCTGGCTGCTTTCTTTATTCTATTAATATCAGTGCAGGTTTTTATATCTGGCACATACACACTGTTTTACCTGGAACTGACTACTCATTTTAGATTTTTTTTCAGGGTACCGATTTAAGCTGTCATCCTGTGATACAACCAAGAAGGGTGAAGCAACAGCTTGCAGTTAAAATCGGATATTTAGATTTCATAAATCTCTTTAAGCTTTGGACATATACTGCAGAAGCTGTATTTGAGTACAGAAGATCAGTGTCATGTATCAGCAATCTAACCTTAGATTCTTCTGTTATCAAGCAAAGTTATTCCTTTTGGGAGGATCTCGTATCCGGGTTTATGGCTAAATGCTGTTTATTAAGCAGGGTCATTTTGGTTTATCTATATTCTGTTTAGCGTTGAGAAATTCATCGCTGCTCCACCGGATAGAGGGAGGCTCGCAAAACTCTTCCAATCAATGGTGCTCTATTCAATCACACCCATTTCCATCAGCTGAGTTAGCCTCGGGGGCAGCCTTACCATCTCATCTCACAGTTTTATTTGCCTTTGTCTTTAACCTTTTGCTCGTGAAAATGACAGTGCATTTCCATTTTACCCTTCAGAGTGAGATAAAAACTACATTTTAACCATGTGAGAAGAGCAAGAGGGTAAATCTGACTTTAAGTGAGAAAAGGCTTTTTCTGCTGCTGCTCACCCAGCTACAAATATCTCCAGGTCTCCGTCCCCGTCTACGTCAGTGACGGCCACGCCATAGTTGAGCTGGGTGGGGTTGTTTTCATAGTCCGGAGGAAGGACGGTCTTGGTAATAGTAGAGAACATGGGCTCTGATCGCTGAGCCAAGGCGAGGGCAGGCGGGAACAAAACCAGCCACAACAACATCCTCACCTGAAGGGCAAAACACACCATTTGCAACATGAAATCAAAGAAGACTCCCATCTTTCTGTATGTCTCTTGCTGACACTTTTCCTTTTCTTCTTTGTCGAATTAGTTTCTCAAAAAATGTGTGAGCTAAACTAAAGTGGCGAGGGACTAAAAAGCAGAACAATACCGAGACACATCTGTAGAAAAGCGCACGAATATATACACCTAAATTCACACACAACGCTCGTCGCCTGGTCTACGGCACACATTTGTCCTGTCGCTTGATCCAAATGAAAATCAAATAAAAACTGTAAGTCATACATCTGCAAACTGCAACACATGCCCCTTGTTGCTAATTCTCCAAATCCATCGCCGGGCAAACATCGTTGGCAGAGCTTTCTGCTACACTCGGACATAAAGATGAAGATATACCACCGCAATCAGCAGCGTTCTGCAGGGTTAGATCTGAACAACCCATCACATGCAGACAGGCTGAGGAATTACAGGACAGAAAATCCATACATGGAGCGGGGCATTATCCACAGGCCAAGTGGGCTCAGAGGAAACCAATATGACCTGATATAACAGACCCGAGCTTCTGTTTCCTCAGAGGCAGCAACCAACTCTAAATTGGAAAGGCTTTTTTCATGGATAAAAGGGCTCTGTGATGTATAAGTGTCCTTTTATTGGTATTAGATAAAAGCTGAACATAGAAGAATTGATCCAATTCGACTTGTGAAGTGCAAGCAGAAGTAGAAATGGGGTTTCTGACGCTCAGATTGGGGGGGGGGGAAGAAGTGAAACATGGCAGAGAAGGGAGAAATGGGAGAAACGAAAGCAAAAGGGTCACCTTCCGAAGCCTAAAATAAAACACTCATCATCAACGGCACTGCAAAACTTTTACACAAGCAACACACACAGGCAGTAAATGCCATTTACAAGCTGACAGCTTGATTTTTCCTGCCCGTGGATTTATGAACGCAGCCTTCGTCACAGTCCTCATTCCATCTGTAATGCCACTGAGATGTACACATCTCTGCTTGCGTACCGCTGCAGATTCTTCCCTTCTGCTCCGAGTGTCCAGGTGATGTATGGTTCTTTAACATCTCCCTCAGCAATTCAATTTAAGATAAAACCACTGTGGTGTTTGAGTAATACTCTCAAAAGCACATCGGCAGGGAGAGGAAGCAACCCCGCTGACACCTGCAGAAATATGGCCGGGGCCGATGCCGGCTGTCCGGGAAGGCAGCGTAGCGATAACACCGGCGCTGGAGCTGGTAGCAGTGTAGACTGTGGCTGTTAGCAAGAAGGGTTAATTAACAACACTGGGCAGTCAGGAAGAGGCAGTTGGAAAAGGACGCCATGACAAATGAGCAGGCCATTTCCAGACTACAAGAGGCAACTCTACAAACTTCCTGGTATACCCTGTGTTAGATAGAGGAAGTGGGCTATAAATTAAAAAGGAGAAAAACTAAAGTTGAACAAAAAAAGTGTAGTGGAAAAGGGGGCAATCTTTTGCACTATTATTCTGCGACAATGCACTGCAAAGTGGACAATTAGAGGATAAAAATTGCTTGTCGATGATGCAATTTCTACTCAGAAGTGGACATTTAAATGAATATAATGTCATATAATGAGACATGGCTTCATTCTTTTGCTAAACATTTCAGTTAACAGCAGCCTGACAATAGAGGAAAAAGTATCGCCCACACAAAAGTAACAACCAGCTACTAGAGGGCTGCACAGAAAGGTCAGACGAGCGTTTGAAACCATTGGGGACTTTTCAGTTTGATAAAACTATGGGGTGCTGCATTATCCAGTCAAGGGCATGCAGTCACTTTGTTCACTGCAGTAAAGTCCAAGACATCCCACTTGAGTCATCAAGTAAAGTTGGAATGTGACTTTTCGACAATCACGAACCCGACCAAAACCATTTGATGCACTCGTTGAAGTTTTTATGATGTAACATGTGCAGGGTCAACAAACAGTAATATAAAAGAAAGTCATTTGTAGTAAACCAGCCAAAGGCCATGAAATAACCCGGACGTGTTGTTTGAAGCAGAGAAATGTTTTCGATTTGGTTATTTATGTTGGCATTAAGAGGCCATTACCACAGCGTGCAACATCAGCATGTGCTTTCTGGAGCGTTCCTGCCCAGCTCTGATCCTGATAACACTGCGACAAAGAGCCAGAGCAACATCTTCAGCTTCAAACACACACTTCTAGAAGCTCTTCTCTGTGAAGGACACCCTCACTGCAGAACACACACACACACCCACACCCGCACACACAAAGTAGTCTACTCGTGAATTGCACTTAAGCTTCAGCAATCAACAATTGCAAGTAATGTTAAGCTCTAGTTCATCCACAGCAAACACACAAACACACAGCGCAATAACTCATCACATCAGCAGTTGACAGCATCACTCTGGTAGTTGTGGGAGATTTTATCGAACGTTACATCCATATCATGTATGGACAATTAAATAAATGCATTTCTAATTTCCAATAATCTACCAATCTACCTATCTGAAACATAAAATTTAATTAAATGCACATCACTCCAGATTTATGCCATGCCAAAAAGAGCATAAAGCACCTCCTTTAAAATAAGAAATAACTGAGGGAATAACCAGAAAAATGTGCCACCACATGCAAGTGCTGCAATAATTACTCTATTTACATTGTATTCAACTATCTGTTCATCTACATTTTTAAATCAATCCACTTTCTGTGAAGGGGCACTTTAATCCGTCTCAGTTTCTGTAGCTGCAGGTGATGATACAACACTATTAAATAACAAAGTGTCGTTTTTTTTATTTATTTTTTGCTCTGAGAAGAAAAGTTGCGCACAGATCGGGGACGGACATCAACTTTGTTCCTTGCAGCACATCCCGGAGGAAGACAGCAGCCTCAGCAGCAGGAGAGAGAGAAAAAAAAACTCAGGTTACTCACAGATGCAGACACGCTCGGAAACTCCAGTCAAATCCTCCAGCGATTGACAGCAAAGCGAAAGAGAGAGAGAGAAAGAGAGAGAGGGAAGGACTCAGGGAGATAATTGTGCTGTGGATACCGCCGTTATCTCAAGGGTTTTTCCCACTTATTCCCTTTACACAACTTCCAAAAGATTTGCTTTATGAAATCACTTGTGCGATATTTCAGCCAATCGCCGCGCGGCTCGCCGAATATCTAATCGGGCGACCAATGAGAGACCAGGGATTCTGCGGGTGGGCGTGTCTCAAGGTGTTTATTAGAATGAGGCGCAGCTGGGATGGAGATGCGGAGCTTCAGTTCGGTTCAGTTGGGATGGTCTGACTCCTGCCCCATGCACGTGTGATTCTGGATGAAAAGATGTGAGATATCCCGGGATATCTAGCGTCCTGTTTGGCGTGAAAAGTATTGTTCTGTACAGGCTGACTGATTTGAGTTCGTAACTTCAATAATTTAAGCATGATTTGCTTATGATCCTCACAAATCCACTAAACCTACATCCCCTCATATTTATAAAGCCTAGAATAAGGGTTTGATTTAATTTTTTCACATTTCAGGGATAAAACTTAAAGCATGTGCAGCTGTGAGGTGGAAATGTGGGTGTAGTGGGTCAATTGCATGGAAATTTTTTTGGCCATTTGTCTTTATTATCCTTCTGATTTATTTAGTCTTATTATCCTTTAGCAATAGCTGAGGAGTCACTCCAACTTCTAAGCACCCCAAACAAAGTATAAAACTATAGATTCAATATAATTTTAGAATTTATGAACACAAATTGTTTATATTCATCTTCAAAAAATCCAACTTTCAATTCTACACATGGATCTACTGGGGAAAAAAACACTCTAGGTGTAGTGTTTGATGTAGCATTGACCTGACCGAAGCAAAAGGAAGCAATTAAAGTAGCCTAACCGAATGCGCACTTCGAAATAAAACGGTGAGTGCTCAAATAGCCTCTTTTATGTTATCTAAAGAGCACCGGAGTGCTGTGTCAGCTGTGTGTGATGAATAAAAGGAATAAAACAACAGCATCGCATTTGCATAGAGCATATTACAAGCGTCGATTGCAGTGATCCTCAAAAATAATAGATAATTCTCTCTCAGAGTGATGAGCAAAAAGTTAGTGTTCTGTCTCATAACAGTCAAAAGTGTGAGCCTGTGTGTGTGAGGGACAGTTTGCAGGTTTACTGCTGCCAGATGTATAATTCTTATGTCATGCTTCACTGAGTCCAGCCTCCCAGAGACCCCCAATGAAATGAGTTGTGCGTGTGTGTGCGCGCGTGTGTGTGTGTGTGTGTGTGTGTGTGTGTGTGTGTGTGTGTGTGTGTGTGTGTGTGTGTGTGTGTGCGTGTGTGTGTGTGGTTGCGTACGGCCTGGTGAAATGAGATGTTCACATCCCAAGGACGTCTCCCACCATAATTTAAACTCACTGGTGCTGGAAGACTTCAAACTGAAAGTGCTGAAGTCATAAACCAGTGCACTTCTGTCTTTACTGTTATTGTCTGTGATCTGCTGGTGTAAATCTGCAGGCAGGTGGCTGTGACTCAAACAATGCAAATACGAGGACAGAAACGGGAAGCTTTTCCTTGTTGTGATTACTGCACACTGACTTCAGGCTCTCAAATGAAGAGCTAAAGCCAACAGTGGTTCTCACATGCACTGTTTCGCTCCTCTTTTGTTGCAGTTTATCAGCCCTCTTTTGATTTACAGGTTGCAGAATTCTCTCATGTGGTCACAATACGCAAAGGGTTAGAAAAAGAGAAAAACCTCCAGGCTTGATGTACTGCCGCACATGATACCTTCAGCTATTTACTCCCTGATCTACAGTCCCTCACAAGGGGGACCAGAATGTTTTTTTATTTATGAGGGGACAAAGAGACATCTATCAGCCCTCAGCTGAAGCCAGTGACAGTGTATAGTGTGACTTTGAGGCGGAAAGTGAATTGTATTCCTACCCCTGGGGCACACTGGGACAAATCCCAGACACGATGTTGTGGTTGGGGATCGTTTCCGTCAGCGACACACTCTCATCCAGGGCTCCTCACCACCGTACCTCACTCTCACTCGTTGTCAAGGTCGTGCCCCCCCTTTTCTCCCGCCCTCCTTGGAAGCAATGATCTTAAAATAGAGCTTCTTTAAGTGAAGACGAGGATCGTGGAAAGCTCGGGGGAAGAAATGTGGAGGGGAGGGGCTTTTTACTACAGCATGAAGAAATGTCCCCTTTCCTCTTTAAGGGCTGTTGAAAGATGTATAGTGCTACAGCATCATGATGAATCCCCTTCGCGGTGGATAGCAGAACACTTCTCATATCATTAAGCTTTAGTAATGGTCCCAAAGCCGTGTCCCTCCTGGCAGGGTTGCCTGGCATTTACTCCTCCGGCTAACAGGCCTGCTGGCTACCTACAGATTCCCACTGTTTCACTGCTGTTGCTGCTGCAGGGTTTCGCCAGACAAAGAGTTAGCTTCCTGGAACAATGTTTAGCTGAAAAGATCCAGTATGCATTCTCATCATGTCAGTATTACTATCCAAAAAATGTTATTTTTTGCTTTCAGTTTTTTAGGATATATGCATCTATAATCTCAAATAGCACAAACCTAATGCAAGTTTTTTCTTGCTCGAGTATTTTGCACTTCCCATAATACAGCTTTGTACTATCATTCGCTGGACTCTACGTGGCTTTTACCACACTTTTTTTTTGAAACAGGTAGTATCCAACCTTTATCCAAGTAATTTGAGTTATTTTCTGGGACTTGACAGAATGCAAACATTTTGTGTTTTGTAGAGGCTGAGTAGATCTCCTTATGACCAGTCTTGACAGAAATTTGTTTTCAAAGTCTCATGTCAAAAATATCAAAAAGGAACACATGCGCATGTACAAAAATCAGCCACAGCGTTAAAACCACTTGATGCTCCAAGATGTTAGCAGAAGATCCTTTAAAGTGCTGTAAGTTACAAAGCGGAGCCCCCTTGGTGAAATATTCATAGCACAACATTGTCTGGAGTCCACACTGCTCCACCGCCTTGTCTTCTTCCCAGTGTGTGTCCTGCTGTGATCACTTCCCCGAGTAAACCACATCGAGCAATCCATCCACATGTTGTAAAAGAAAGCATGTGTCATCAAACCAAGCCATCATCTTTTATGACTACATGGTCCAGTTCTGATACTCCCATGCTCATGTAGCTGCTTTCAGTGGTGGACGGTGATCAACATGGGCACTCTGTCGCACAACATACTGTGATGCTCTGTGTGTTCCTCAACCTTTCTGTCATAGTTCCATTGAGAAATCAAACCACAAGGGTGGGTATTTACTCCCGAAGCACATTAATGAGCCCAGAGTGTCCATGACCCACTTGCTAGTTCACCAGTTGTCTTTCCATGGATCACTATTGGTTGATACTAACCACTAAATACCTGGAGTATTCCACCAAACCTGCAATTGTGGAAATGACCCAGTCTTTTAGGAATCACAATTAGACACTTGTCAAAGTTGCTCAGATCCTGTTGCTGCCCATTTGTCCTGCTTCTAAAACGTCATCTTGAGGAAGCGACTATTCACCTGCTGCCTAGTATATCACACTCCTTACCAGGTGCCGTTGTGATGGAATAATCAATATTATTACTTCATCTGTCGGTGATTTTAATGTTGTGGCTGATTGCTGTATAGACATGTACTGTACATGCAATTCTATCTACATCCATTAGCCTAACCTTAAACCAAGTCTTCACCCTAAATTTTAATGATTTATGTTATGTGGACTAAAAGAGGGCAAGTCCCCACAATGTTATTGTGTAAACTGATTTATGTCCTCACCACAGGAGTCATACAAGTACATACACACAAATACACACACACACACACACACACACACACACACACACACACACACACACACAAACACACACACACACACACACACACACACACACACACACACACACACACACACACACACACACACACACATATAGTGCTCACAGGCAGAGGGGACACAACTTATGCAAAGTCAGGGAGGTTTCCATTTTTAAGTCCTGCATCTGTTTGAAATAAACATTTTTGTTGAGCATTTTGCGGCATCACATGTGTGAGCAATCTGGACTTGATTTG
Organism: Acanthochromis polyacanthus; assembly: GCF_021347895.1. Taxonomy (NCBI): domain Eukaryota; kingdom Metazoa; phylum Chordata; class Actinopteri; family Pomacentridae; genus Acanthochromis; species Acanthochromis polyacanthus. Next base: position 11,110,257 of record NC_067127.1, read on the forward strand.
TTCAACATTGTGTCATGCATACTCGTCACCGCTTCGTGACAGACCAACAATAAATAAAATTTTAAATGAGACTGTTATTTTTTTTATTAAATTTATCTATTTATTCCAGAAAACAGGCACTTTTTTATTTTTGCAGTTGAGCAGTTTTCCCATGTTGTTTATCCTCCTACTGCTTTTTTTATTCCGTTTCATCTCATGCTCAGATTGAATACATTTGATTTTCTGTGTGGATGGGCTTTAACTCTGATCTCTGAACCTGTGCACTGAGTCTCCACTGTACTGTGCCTCCTGGGTGTGAGTGCATGTGTTAGAGCATGCATTGGTGCGACTGCACTTATGTCTTTCCCCAACTCTCTCTCACACACACATACATACCCTCATGCTGGGATATAGGTTTCACCAGGGTCCATCATAGATCAGCCTCCTCTGACAGCTCTCTTAAATGTCCTTGGCAGCCCCCCAAACCCCAGCCCTCGTTCCCTCTCTGTTCCTGCACCTTTTCCACTCTGGCCGAGCCTCTGATGGATGCTGCCATATTTCTCTGCTTCTCTCCTCTGGAATGCTCCCATAACCACTGGGCCCTGTAATGCAAGACACAATCTGTATATATCCCATTAAGTGTCACTTTGTGAATGAACCTGTTTCTTCACACTCAGTTCACCTCGCAGAATGACACGCACAGGATGGAGTTGACCAGCTCCTTTAAATTCAAGATGAATGTCACTCGGACAGCAAGTGTTTCTGTAGTCAAATCTGTCTGGAAACACTGAAATAAGACTCAAGTTTCAACACTGATCACTATTTACATGATCTGCTTCTGTAGCTGCCGGTTCACAAAGTGTCACTGTTCCTTTTCTTAAGGCGTGAGCTCATCTCCTGAACGTGGATGTCCTCTAGACTGTAAAGAATTACACTCAAAAACAGTGTTTGTTTTCTCTTCACCCTCTGCAGTCCCCAGCTAATATTTGTTTTTTTTGTTTTTTTTTTACATCATGAGGCTTTATACACTCTATTTGCTATCAATCACATTTTTAATTTAATGTATGAATATGTGATTTATGTTGCCCAGGCAGAAGATATAAATCTATTTTGCAAGAAGAGGGGGGATAAGAGCGCTGATGTTCCCTTATTGATTGGCTGCCTTAATAGTGTTTGTTCTTTATAGCTGATCTCAGGAAATAAAGCAAATAAATAGTTGAGAATGAGTTCAGTGACTGTGATGCTTGCGAGGATGGGAGAGAGATGGAGGAAGGAATAGGAATAGTAAGCAACAGATAGAGAATCAAATTGTAGGAAAACAAGAAAATGCAGCTGAGAAAGGATAAAGAATGAGCCATTCCATATAGTCGAACTGAATCTGGTGTGAAAGTTCATCTTCACAGAATGAGCTAATTACTCATAAACTTTTCACTTTTCTGTCTTTTGAGCTTTACTGTGAAACCAGGGCGCCAAGTCACATGATGTTTTCATCACTTTTTTACATGAAGCTGGGCCCAAGCTGAAGGTTAAGATGATTTCTGCGGTAGTGCCGAGCTATAATACAGTTTGCTTCCAGGTATCGCTGTCCTTTGTGTGCTCAAAATGCTAACTTTTATTGACATCTCACCAGCGTGTCACGAGTGACAGAACATGATGTTTCTTTGCAAACCCAGAAGCCACATGGTTAGATGTCAGTCTTGAGTCATATCTTTGTCGTTAATGCGGAGTGTCAGGCCATTATTTGCTCTAAGACTGTTTTACAATTCTCGGAGGATTTGTCAAATTGATTTGAAAACCAAACTGCGGTTGCTGCCCAGCACCAGGCTCTTCAGAGGACTGATGAATTAAATTCATCTTGACATGTCACATTAGAGGAACGGAAAGAAATCGCTCTCTTAGGTGAACTGTTACATAAATGCATTAGAGTGGTAACCGCCATTGTATTTAAGCTCAGATTTATCATCTCATCTGAGGAACAAATATTCATCTTAGATTTGTCATAGATCAGTTATCTGATTCCAAACTTCAATCATAATACCTGTGGAAGAAAACGCTAAAAAGACCTGAGATCAGTGACTTGAGCTTCTTTCCAACTTGCTCCACAATAAGAGGAGGAGATGAGAGCATAAATCCAGTCCATTAGCCCTCAGGTCTCCTGATGACAGCTCCCGCCCCATGGCTGATGTAAACCAAACTTCCTGTTTGGAGATGAAGAAGCCTGTCATACGGCTGCAGCCACCTCAGCCCCTGTCACCCTCCCCCTGCGATGCTCAGGAGTTAATAGCAAATCGATTCTAAATGAGGGACAAGGGAAACAAGAGAGGAAAAAGGGAAAGAGTGTTCATGTCCGGAGGAAGATGCTGAAAGCTGGCAACTTAAAGGCAGCTATAGGACGTATATTAAAAGGACATTTTAGACATTCTTGCCCCTCGCTGTATCTGTATGTCATTTGGAGAGGATAAATAGCAGCAGATGTGGACAGCACAGCAGCAGAGTTCTGAAACAGAGAACTGCAGGTTTCACATTGTTGAGTCAAATAAAGCTGCAGCTTCACGAGCTGGGTTATAAAACCGACTATAACGGAGATTTCTCCTCATTCTCATATCTTTGTTTAAATATTACATTGTCATGTTGTTCACCACTGGAGGTCTTGCCATGTGACCACAGTCTCGCTGTCTACAAGCGCTCCAAATGACCTGATGATAGAAGTAATGAACACTGTTTCATCTCGTCATGCCTAATAGTGTATTGATCTCAGCCGGGGAGAAATGACTACATCATCTCCTTAGTTGGCCTGTGTCAGAGTGTAAAGACCTGCTTCGTGACATTACAGACGCTCAGTATTAAACGCTACACAAAATCTCAACCTTTTGAAACTGTAATATGGGATGTTGCCAGCATGGACTAGTAACACATATCCTTTGAAGTGCAGATCAGCTTCTACCTATTAGAGTGTTATAAGGTCAATTTATCCCAGTGCAAGGAGTTTGATATTTTGTTAAGTCATAATTGGTGTTTGACTGCTTAGTTAAACTCGCTTCAACATGCACAAAACGTATTCAGCGGTCTGTAGCTGTGACAAAGCAGCAATAGTGCCCTTGCACTGCCTGCTGTAGCTGCCAGCCTCAGTCAACAAACTATCCCTCCTCTTTTTGTTTCTGTCGCTGTCTTCTCAGTAGGGTAATCAGCCATTCTCCTGCAAGGTAATTCCTGCTCAGGAGTGCATGTGGCCGACACTGCGGAAATTCATTTTTTGGTTTAATTTCAGGCCTATTGATCGTGGAGCGCTTTACGACTGCATGACATCCATAATCACAACAATGGTATGACAGCGCAGATAAATAATGTGGCAAAGGCACGGAGAGAAGGAGGGATGTGGGGATGAAAGGGAAGCAGAAATGAAAAAAAAAGAAGGGAAGAGCCAGGCTCCATCTCGTACTGCATTCTGTATTAATTACTGAAGTCCACCCTATTACACCCTCCCAAACCCAACCCCGTCACCTGATTGATCTCCCCTCCAAGGCTATAAATTAGTTTTCTTCCCAAACTTATCTGAAATCTGTTTGTTTAAGCATCCATTAAAGGATAGAAGCCAGTGCTCTACAGTAATTACCAAGGCTACTGTAATATCTATAATTATTATGATTAGTGGAGCAGAATTAAGTTACTGCTAAAGAAACCACAAGGGGCCAAAGCCACAGCATGATTATGAGGTTTTGCATATACTAATGCTGTCGCTGAGTGCAAACTGGAGTCGTGTAGCTGAAATTAATACTAGATGATTCCGGCAACAGTGGATGCATACTGAAAAGCAAAACATTCTTCATGTTATTTGTGGCCATATTTGCCTTTATTAGACAGCCCAGTGCAGAGGTACGCAGGATTGGATGTTGCAGTTCTGTGGCATGCATCTTAAACACAAGACTACTAAAAGCAAAATTTATGAGGCGAAGCATTTAAATTGTAAACTTGGTGGCATGAAATATATTTGTTCTGATGGAGCACGCTAACCAATATTCAACATGCCGCTGGCTTGATTTAAAATTAGGCACTTCCAGGTTATTTTGCACGTCTTGTAAGGTATTTGTGGAAGCATTGCACACATTCCCGGCATGCTGTTGAGTCATTTTTCTCCTCAGTAAGCATAAACGCCCATTTCAGAGACAGTGGGGACCAGTGCGGTTACTGTTTGTGTAGGAAAAACTTTCAGAGAGTCAAGAGAGCTGGTTTAGGCCGGCAGCAGAGGCCACAGCTGGTCTTCTTGCCTCTACTAGGTGTGTACACATAACTGTGTAACTTCACCACAACTTTGCTTAACTGTAACAGCTCCCAGCTTGGAAAACAGGTTGAAAGCTACAGTATACATATAACGAGTTGTGACAAACTGAAGTCCGAAATGTGACCTTTGGTGGTGTACATGCAGTTAAATGATAACGGCGTCTCGTAAGCAGTGGTGTTGGTGATGCAGCGGTGCATAAAGCATGCCTCATCTTGTTGTTGGAGTCTGAGTTGGCTGACAACCCCCGCTCATGAAATGTCTCAAGTCAGAAAGGCGATAAGGATGCAGGGTTAATAAGGCTTGGCACACAGTTTTATTTGTGCGGAGGTGGAGAAGTTGTGCTCTTCGCCCCCCCTCCTCTGGAGAGGATTGGAGCGGAGTGGATTCTGTTGCAGGATGGGAAGCAGTGGGGTGATGGAGGATGCTTAGTGAGACAGAACAGGAGCGCACGAGTACGAGAAGCTGACCATTTTTTATTGTTATATCAGTAGTAGTACACAGGACTGAATCAGTTGAAGTTGAGCTGGTCACATGACAATATTCTAGCATCTTGGACTTGCCAATACATCTAATAATACTCTAAAGCAGAAATGACAAAAATTTTTAACAATGTATATTAAAAGTTTTACCTGACTTAACGCGTAACAGTGGAATCCAGTGCTCTTCATAGAACAACCATCTTGGATTACGCATGTCTTTGGTCGCACCATAGTTGTAAAATCTCTTGAGCAACTCTATTGTAATTATTGTTAATGAGTTCAATGAGCTGCTAACTAAACAAGTTTTGTTGCAAGCTTTTAAAACTGGCCATCGTCAAATGCTGCAGAAAGTCCCACTGCACTTGACCAATCAGGAACACTGCAAGCCACACCTAGAAAATCTCTCAACCTGTGGGAAGTTCTACCTCCAAAATGAGGGACTTTTCATGTAGTTAAACAATCTCCAAGGAACTAAATTCAGCAAATGCAGACAAAGGATCCAAGTTCCTGAAAAAGTTCATGTGATACAAACAGAGCTTTTATTGTGTCTGAAAAATTGATTCTTATCATGTCATAGTGATGCCATATTTAACAGTATTTTACAAACCTGAACTTGAAATGGAGATTCTACTGACAGATGCTGTTGAGTTGCATTGTGGGAAATGGGAATCTATGTTCGTTATCCAAACCAAGGACTAAAACTAAAGATGTCCCAGCCCTGACTGCATTGTCAGTGGAGTATCCCTTTGACATGTTATAGCTACAGGATAACTTATACATACAGCCCTTTCTGGTTTAGTAATGCAACAACTTAAAGCAGTAAAGTTACAGAGCAAATTACTGATCGTGGGCTGATTTTCAGTCATGGAGCATGTAGTCACTAAAAAATCTCATCACTGGGCTCTTCTATTCTGAGCCTCAGGGATTCTGTGCAGCTAAACATGCATACACAATGAGACAAGACTTGGGAACAAAACTGTTTCCTGTTGGTGTTAGGGATGAGCACCACTGGGAGTGAATCGTGCTACAAGGCTCCACACCACTGCTCAGCTATAGCTATTTGTATGGGAGTCAGCGCGGAGCCGGCTGTCTTTTTAGGGAGGGCCAGTGACCCTATCATGGACACGACCTGTTAAGAGATAGAGAAGCAGCCTTTTCTTATCTGCATGCCCTTGGAGTACGCGCCCATTGATATGCCACCTTGACTCTATCTTCATGCCAAGATGCTTCCAATTATGCGAGCCGCTGGAGTGAGGCAGAGCGTGGGTTTCTGTACGATGAAAACTGGTCCATGGGTAATGTGATCCTGCTGCTTTCTCCCCCCATAGGGATGGTTTCTGCACACGGAGGGGGGATTAAAGGAACAGCCATTTCCCTATTCAACACTTCCCAGTTCACCACTTTTTCCCACAGTCTTATGACTCCATAAGGTAGATGGATCTATTTAGGAAATGGCTCATCACCGGGGCCTGAGCTCTGCCACAACCAGCATCCATTAAATTCAGCACTTCAATACATCACATGTGGGAATTTTTCGCTGTGATATCAGTTCCTGAGCTATCAGTCTTTCTTTAGATGCCTCTTTTTAGGCGTCATGATGTTGCCAGACAGAGTGGATGAGGTGGATGTTGTGGCCAGCCCTGTCACCGATGGCAACCTGTCACTCAGCTGAAGTGACAGGCTCAGTGCTGGACAGCCACTGGGAAAGTGAGAGACGGATTGAGAAGCGGTATGGAGACTGTTTATGGTGCGTGGAAGCGCCAGACACTTCTTCTGTGTCTGTTTTCTTTTCTGGCTTCCAGGAATCTTTCCCTTCTTGTCCCTTGTTATCTCAGTTTGCACTTTTCTGCTCCAGCTGTGGACAGTTTACACAACAGAAGAATCAGCGCAGTGATTTTAATCTTGACTCCTCCAGTGAGGATGTGTTCTTCTTGACACTCCTTTTTTTCAAATATCATGTTCCTTGTCATATATCATGTAGTTGGTCTCCCAGAAGAGGGCAGCACTTCTTTACCAAATGTTATTGTAAGTTCCCCATATACAGTATTCCAGTATTTAAAGCCCTGCTGTGCAATTTACTGAGGCTGAGCATGCAGACGGAGGTCACGCTCTTGGCTCTTTCAGCACAGAAGATGCTATTCGTTCCCTGCATGCTTCTCAGCCCTTTAATCCGATCCTCCCCCCACTTTCATGTTTTGAAAAGAAGTGATTCAGACTAAAACTGTAGCTTGTCATAAGCCCTGTGATTTATGACAAATGCACAATACAATTTACAGCAGACTTCAGTCACTCCGAATTGCGCCGTGTCTCTCGCCCTTCTTCGCTTGGTCTTGCTGCCTCCCCCTCGCTCTCAAACTCGCCCTCACTTTTTTTTTTTCGTTTCCCCCCTCTCCCTCTTTGCTCCTGCTCCACCCTATAATCACGCCGGTTCATGGCTCTCATTTTGAGTGGTATATATAGCAGTAATTGTCAGGGTGCAGTACAGAGACTGGGCAGAGCATGTGTACTCTCTCACAGGGCTGTTTTGCAGTAAATCTCTTAGGGGAGAGCAGAGGACTGGGGTGGGGAGGGGTTCTGGGGTTATGGACGTGTGCAGGGACATGCACTCACATAAAGACAAATTCACTTATCCACTCAAACAATACAGTGAGCGCACGGAGAACCGGATGAAATTTTTACAAGCACCTAAGAAAAGCATTGCACTCATTAGCAGGCATTCTCCCTGCTTCTGTAAGTCATTATATATCACTGCCTATTCATTTGCTCTCTCAAAGGGCCTGACATGGAAATTGAGTGTGTCTCATAATGTGTTTTTCCCTCAATAGGATGGGACAATTATGCAAATGCATTCATTATTCAGGGAAGCATCTCCTTATCTGTAAATATTAGCACTTCCAGGTGATGAGCTGAGGCCTGTACGTCAGGTGGTCGCTCTGCTTATGATCCATGAGCTCGCAGAAACACACTCACCTACTGTACTGTCAATTAGAAGTGGGAATCGCACTAATGAGCATTCTCATCAGCCTCTTATAGATAATACCACAGCAGTTTGCCTCTGCAGACGTGATGGAAAGCGACGGCAGAAAGCTGCCACGTGGCTTTCGGCGCAGACATTCCTGCTGAATAATCTGAAGTTCGATCACAGAAATCCCTCGCCATGTCTGTCTGCCTTACCAAGCATGGAACACTGCCTCCAAAAGAGATGACGGCAAAACTTGTTATGCAGTCCAGTTGTTTGTATGTGTGTGTGTGTGTGTATGTGTGTGACGGGGGGGCTTGTATGGACAGGTCTGTCATTCAGAGAGCACACACAGTCTCCATTGTGGGGCCGTCTGTGGTCCCCATCGGGTCAGGGTGGGGTGGCAAAGGGGGCCTCCCGAATAAAAACACGTGCTGCAAACAGGAAGCGGGCCTGTAAGGATAAAATGAGAACTGCGTGGCTGAGTGTTTATGAGTGGATTATGCTCATATTTCTCAATTCATCTTGATAAAGCAAGGAAGTTTGGGTTTCTGTTCAGATGTAGGCCCTCACATGTCCATGCAGTACAAGTATGAGCCTTCCAAGAGATGTAATCAAGTTATGACTTCCAAAATCATGTTCCCCTAAAGTATGTTCTAGACACTAGTATCTAGCGTCTGCCAGCATGATGAGATAATTTAGGTCCTTTCCACCTAAGTGACACGTTTCTAGAAAACAAGTGGACCTGCATAAGGAGCAAATGGTTTTATCTCCAACTTGCATTTTGTCTGGTTTAAAAGTTCAGGAGTTTACAAAGAGTGCATTTTAAAACCAAATATAAAGTAAGTCAAAATAATGAACTCATTATATTTGCTTACAGTACCAGTGCACTTGCATGAGTGTTTATACAGTGTGCTAAAAGTGCATGAAAGGATGCTGAATGTGTGTGCGTGCACTCCATGAACCCAGGTGCTCTGCTTTCAAGTATTCCTTTCCTGTTTGCCCAGCAGCTGTTTCATCCCAGCGAGTGACCACTTCACAGCTCTGCTGTTTTCTTTCTGGGTGGATTTGTCAGCTGTGATCAAATCAGACTTTTGTTGAGATTAAATTTTCTTTCCAGACATAACCGATTACTCCACCCACTTCTACCAAATTTGATATGCTTGAATTTAGTCATTAATTCCGGGACACTGTTGTGTATTTTTGTTTCTGGGATAGTAAAGTGATTTCTCAGTTCCCATGAGAGGCAGTATTTACAAAGGATTAAGTCACAGCAGCTAACAGCTTAAAAGGGTTGTCTTTGGGCAGACGAGTCATTTTAGGGGAAACCTTGTGCAATAAAGTTCCAGTATCCCACCGGTTTTACGCATGTAAAACCCCAGAACACAGGGTGGCTGAGTAACCAGGTTGGACGGGTCTTCAAATAAAAAATAACTCACATATCAGAGGAGGTAGAGGGTAGAAAAATGGTACATTTAACACAGCATCTACAGCTTTTCTGTTTGCAGACAAAACATACAATTTAAACCACTTTCTCATCAAGAAATATTCTGCAGCATCATGCATTAACAGCAAGAAGGAGGCAGGAAGCGGAGGACAGCTTAGTATGTGATGAAGTTTTATTGATTCACAGTAATGATGAATGAATGGGTTGTGATTTGTTCTTTAACTGAAATTTGCATCTGACTCAGCCAGTGTCTACCCACAGTCATCCAAACTTTCCTCAAGGGAAAATGTAACAAAGCTTATCACTTTCATACCTTAAATTTTTTACCTGCAAAAGAAACATGTGGGTACAGATTACTGTAGAAAAAAAAAAGCTCCAGTTCATATGGTGTCATCATGTATGCATCACAGCTAAAAGCAAACTAAATCACATCACATGAAATGTTATTTTTACTCTTTAGATGAGGTCAAAGTCCCTGAGAGCACCGTTTTCTATGAATATGATTGTAGATAAGCGTCACGTAGATCACACTCTCAGCTTTAAAGGCAAAATTAAAACACAACTGGCCAAAGAAAACAATATCCCAGTGCTACGGTAATAGCACAGGTATTAATACAGTAATATGATGAGTATGAACCAACTTAAGCTATGGAATGGCATAGAATTTTAAATAACACACAGAACAGACCAATATGTCAAAATCAACTGTACACAAGCACAAAATAACAGAAAAGCATATCAGCAAACATTTAATTTAGACAATTCTAGCAGGTCTATCTGTGAATACTAACTTCAACAACTTTTAGTAATAAAGCTGACTGTGCTTAGCCAGTTCATGAAAGGGTATTCTCAAAAGCTACTCAAATCCTCTTTGTAGAGCTGAAATCACGAAAGCCCTGTTGAGGATCGAGACAATCTGCGGAAGAAATGAAGTCTACAGATGTCTTAGTGAGTGACGTGTCCCTTCCACAACATGTCCTGGAAAAATGTCCATTAGAAAATCATCTTAACAGGTTTAACCACTAAGACAATAAGCCAAACACATCAAACACATTAATGGGTAAAGCAACATTATTAACATGTGTTCCATGTCGTAAAGAAAATGGACTTGTATCATTGTTTGGTGCGCTGAAACTTACTTATTCAGCAAAGTGTAGAAAGATATAGTGTATTTTAGCAGGCCTAGCTTTAGTAAAAATAAGGCTACTGTTTACTGTGTCGAAGCATGAATACAGGAGTTTATTTTTTCTCCCAGACAAACATGTTGTTCTCGTTGGGGAGCAGAAAATGCCAGCTTGTGGTCTCTGTATGACTGCCAACAAAAAGGCCGCTTTGGTAGTAAAAACTGTATGTCTGCATAAGTCTTTCTCCAAACTTAGTCCCTTTCTTACTTTCTTATTCTTACTTCCAGTCACCGTCCCACTTGCTGAATCTCTCATAAAGTCTGAATCAGTCTTCCAGTTCGTGTGAAGTTCCAGATTCTCGCTCTTTCCTTGATTACATAAGCAACAATTCCATAGTGCTGCTTTGTAAAGCCCATACTATAGCCTCAATCTTAACTGTAACCTTAAGTCTAACCAAACAGACGTAATTAAAAGGCTTTTATATGCTCTCAAAACCCAGCCTGCCTGCCTACCACAATACTGTGGTTTTGTCACACCAGTTTTCACTCCCATCAGAGAGACTGGGAAAGAAAAAAAAAAGTACAGTTACAGTTGCTTTAATAACTAAAATAAAATAAATCAACTATTATTCATCTGCATCGTGAGATCGTTCTAAAACTTTGTCCTGTAACTGCTGTATGAAGTAATTTTTTTCTCCCTGGTTAATGATGTCAGAAAAAAACAAAAAATATACATTTTTAATGAAATGCGAGCTAACAAACTCTTTACTGAGCATGCTGCATAAGTGTGAATGTCATGAATAAATAAAGTAATAAGTAAAGCATAAATAGCACACTGAATATGAAAACTAAACATAAACCTTATATTTCACTTTCTGAAATGTAAAACACAATAAAGCAGTTTTAGATAAACAACCTAAATAGTTGATTTGGTGGCTAATTAAAAAAAAAAGAATGGGGACAAAACTAGAATACTGATGTTTAAAAGATAAAGTGCTTTGTTCCATAAAAAATTGACCTCTTCTTATCTATTCTAGATAAGACGCTCCACTACACTTGTATAAAACGACGATTTGTTAAAACCAAAGCAATAATAAGGAGACTAATGAACTGTAAAAGGAAACCACCCAAACTGTACTTTACAGCACCGTTCACCTGAAACATAGTGAGGTTAATACAACGACATACAGTATTGCTAAAGAGCACCAATATTGAAGTAATGTAAAAAGCACAAAAAGGCCAAATTATCATGAACATCAGTCAAGAATTTAGGAAAACCATAATGCCAAAACAGCTATTTGTGCTACTTTTTGCAACATTAAATCAGACTTCTGGGACCAAAAAATACACAAAAACACTGCCTATTTTTTCAGATTCCCAACTCTTCCAGTTTTGGAATGGGATTTTCCGACAGTACTGGTTTTACTGTTGTCTCCTTGTCAGATTAGTTGTTGTGACATTAAGGTCTTCCATGTGTATATGTTTAGAATAACTAATTTAAGTTACTAGTAGTCCACATTCACAAAAATCAGTATAGTTTGAATCTATGTCAAAAATGTTCATACTTAACTAGATTAAAAAAAAACAAACATGTTGAACCACCTGGTGCCTGTTTTACTCTTGTTGTCAGTGGCTGGTTGAGTTGAGGACAGAGTCTCTCCATTGGTTGCTGCTGTGATATGATGTGTTTATGAAGATTTATCCACATCACACAAGGAGGTGAGCAGGCGTCTTTTGCGTGTTCTCTGCTAATTTGGGTCTTAAGGTCCCAAGGGCCTCAGCCCACCCTGAGTAGTCTCTGGGCCCCGCTGGAAGGCCTTTGTCCTGGACCCTGGTGCAGGCTACACAAAGTTGTTGGTGATTTGCCTCTGGTGCTCAAACAGGTCTTCGGTCTCTGCGCTGTATGCATCACCTTTGAGGCAAAAAACAAAACAAAACAAGAACATTACTATCAGATGAAAGGAGACAATGAAGCAAGAAAGAGGAAAGGGGCTTTATGTTCTCACCTGCGTGACATCCGTACATGTAAGCTCTGTGGCCATCGTATTTGCACCGACATCTCATGACATTGTTCATGAAGTCTGACTCGGCCATGTCCATTGAGGGGTTAACTTCCACCTGTAAAACAACACACACAATCAAGGATTCATTCACTCTGAAGTTAGTTTCATCTAATAGCAACTATATCTCCAGATTCACGGACAAACAAGGACAAAAGTTCTTCTCTGTACACGCTGGGAAAGCCATTTAAATAAAGAGCAGTTGGATGTAAAATTGGTAGAGGGCCTGTTATTAAACAGCACTCATGGCTGGTATTGTTTTTATAGTCAATCTGTTTCTCATCTATAAAAGCTGGATGACTTTTCCACACAGTATTCCTATTTGTAAAGACAAACACACTATACAGTAGTTTCTCATGGACCTAATGCTGGAATGATGTTAGCTTAGTCGTCCACAGCTGAGTGTATGGACAAAATAACATGCGGCAGTAAAACACGTGCTTTAGCAATGTGTTACGCGAAGCACGAAACTTACTGGTAGATCTTTAAGGGAAGCCCATAGTAAAAAAATTTTATTACTTGTACAAAAACATGTAACAAAGACTCTTCTGCCCACAGAAAACAGCATAACTGGCTGCATAAGAGTTTCTGTAATTTTACAGTTGAGGTTCATGGAATGTAGTTATACCACAGCGTTGCCCCAAGGTCCTGCTCTGGTCCTCACACCAACATAGGATTGCAAAATAAGGGCTGAATTAACCTGAAATTGAGGTATGCTGCAACAGAGCAGTTACGCATAAGAATGTTTATATGTCTGAAATCTGTCTGATGCTGCCATACACTGAACTAATAGTCTGTCATTTGCAGAGCAGCTCTGCAACTGCTGATACAACCATTCTCTTAATCTGGTCTGGTGATAATACTGAGAAGTCATTTACTCTAATAGCTGCTCTGTAAACTGCTACACCCACTTTAAGTACAGGTTACAAACAGCTTCAGGGAGAACGAAGGCAAACTACACCAAAAAAAGGAAGAAAACTTTTTAAAAACAGTGAACGTACAAAAAACTGTCTCTTAATTTTTCTGTGCAAATTACAGTGTTGGATCAGAGTGTATGAGGCCTTTGGAGAGGGTTGGTTTAGTAGCAGAATGTGTTCCTCAGTGAGAAAGTGGCTATAAAAATAAAACAGGGCAGGATGAATTCCTTGGTGGCAAATTAGCCGTTCCTAATGGAAGGGGAGACTAGGTGCTGTTTGACTAAAGGGAGGCAATAGTTAATTTGGGTAATTGGTGTGTTTCATTAGCATTGGGTGGTTCAAGGGCAGGCCTACTGAATCTTTCTGTAAAGCTCAGGATCAGAACCGTCGGGCATCATCTGCACTTTACTAGATAAATGAAAGAATACAGTGGGGACAAGGAGAGCTGCAGTAAAAGTTGTTTGTATTTTTCCAATTCTGCAGCCTTGGTGAATAACTGGCTTACTGCTTGGCTTACTCTGTGTTTTCTCCTTTTTCTTTCTTTTTCTGCTCAGTTAAAGTTGGATATGTTCCTTCAGTATGGGCCTAAAAAGACCTGACCTTTTCACATTCAGCAGTTCTATTTTCTTTCACTCATTTATGTTAACTCCATTTCTGTCCTCATCTATCATCATTCCTTCTTTTCGCCTCCACATTGTCCTATAGCAATGCACCACTTTATAATTATACTAGACTCTACATGCTTAAAATATACGTAGAAATGAATGTCCCTAGACAGGACATGCACTTATACACATGAGAGACATGTCAATTATGAGTAAATTAAATAAATCTGTCCTCAATATAGAAGAGAGACGTGTTAATTACAAAGATTGAGTGTGACCTCTCAGACAAACTAACAGCAATAATTATCTAACAGTGAGTTACATTGGAACCAGTCTCCCACAGCTAGGAGGTAATTGGCAGCATGCTAAGATCTGAAGACTACTGCATACCACGGTGGGATCAGAAGTCTGAATGGAAATGAAGGATAAAGAGAGATGGAGTCCTTGATGTGTTTTAGTCTGGAAGCCACAATGACTCGACTCGACAAAGAAATGACAGAGGAATGGCTGAGGGGATGACTGTGATGAGGGAGGTCAGTCGGTTTTACGTAAATAGAATCAGAAACCTCAACCAGCCATAAAGAAGTCCACCTTGCCAGCCTCTGGACCTCCTTCTATTACCTAAATGTCTGGTCTCTGAGGAAAAGTTTAACATTTTGGGAAAACGGGTGACTTTGTGCTGAAAGTTCATACATGTATGCAAAATATTAAGCTGCTGCCAGTGGTCAGTTAGCTTATGTTGGCAGATAGACTAGAAACAGGGCAAACTCGTCTGGCTGTATCTGAAAATCCACCTACCGACAACACTTAAGCTCACTAATTAACACATTATATTTCATTTGTTTAATCCATCCAAACTCAAATGTAAAAATATCACATTTCTATGTGAAAGATTACTTCTTGGCAGGTAGTTACTTAATCTACCTAAGAGGGAATTTGTACTCTTGAAAGAAAAGCAAAACAACGATATTTTCCAATATGTCAAATGGTTCTGCAAATTATCACCATTTCATTTTTGCAACGTAAAAATGTTTCTGAAGTGCAAAATGGGAGAAGTGAGAATTCCAAAATGACTTTGGACCTGGAAGATGTAGTCTCCTGGTCGCACATCCGTCACATCGACCCACTGGCAGTCGATATCGTGGCGATACGTATCCCAGCAGCCCACAGAAATGCCTTGATCACCCATGTTGTAGCAGGAGAACCGCTTCTGGAGCCCTGATGCACATTTTTCACACACAGCAACATTATCAATAACAGCATCAAAGCTCATTTAATGCTTGGCACTCCCTGTTATTTTTAAGAGCCTTTAACTTCCTGGATTGCGTTAGACTACAAACTGTATGAACACTTTTTTCCTGAATTGTCGGTTTAAATAAGTAATAGTTTCGTTTAGTACATAACGACAAAATGAACCTAATCCAACTATGTATGAACACTGTCTTTTTCATATGAGTTATTTCATCCATGATATAACAAGTAAATGGACAGTGAACAAACAACAGCAGCGATCTAATACATTAACCACAAAGTAAGAATCTGAATGAAGCTGAAACATTGATATTAATTTCCAGTCACTAATGGGGAAAGAGTATTTTACTGGGACTCATGAATAGTGTTGAACATTACCATCAGGGCAGTATGTGTCCTCCAGACAGAAACTGGCCTTGTGTCCCTCTGCAACCCTCGTGCCATTCAGAGTCAGCAGGTCGTAATGTGTGAACACCTCGATGCTGTGGTAGTGCCTGGGACGACAGGAGGGAAACTCCAGGTGAGAGTGTGTATGTGTGTGTCTGCTTGTCTGTGAGTGTGTGCATTTACACTAAGTGAACACTGGCTCCCTATGGCTCATATCCTAATGACCTCACTGCCTGAACATGAGCGTGGGTGTCACCGTAACACCTCTCACAGAAGCTTGTTTTAGTGTCAGCTTGGTTGAACTGTTTACTCGTTCTAAGTGAATAGAGGGCTTTGAAACTTACGTCCACAGCTCTGATATGTTGTCATAAACTGAGGTGGACTGGACTGTGGTAGGCTGCCCTGTCCTTTGTGTTACGTCTGACCTGTGCTTACATGACCTGCTCAACCGTCATTTCACAGACATGTGCAGCAGGGCCGCTAATGAACCAGGAGAGATGACAACATTGTTTCAGACCACCCATCCATTACTGGGACACATCAACACTGTAGGCCTCAAATGGCAGTTTTGAAAGTGCTCTCGTCATTGGAAAATATACTAGAATACTCATACTGAGTGATAAAAAACATGCAAAAGTATACCTGAGAACTATATTTCATCTATTTACAACTAACTGCTGCTGAGACCCATAGACTCACAAAGACCTCTTATGTTCATTGAAGCATATTACCTCAAGTGCCCCCATCAAACCATATGTCAACTGGCACAATCATCACACTTAAGCATGTTTTCTTTTCCTGTTAGCAATTGTATGCAATTAAATCAAATATAACTCAAATTACTAAGTGTGGAGGGAGCTATGTCATTAATACACCTACAAGCAACTTTGTATTTGGAGCAGGTGCTTGCCAGAATATTTTTGACAGCCTCTGAACACCACACTTGAATTCAGGACACTCAAAACCCCAGTTTCCCCAAAAAAAACACTTAAAGTGACCACAGGGTCGACCACAACATCCCACATATAGTAAGTATTTAAAGTTCTTTCCATTGCAAACACCGGCACACATAAGCAATGCAAGACCTCCTCTTTACTCTTCTCAGAGCTGCTCTACCTGTGACACTGGTGCCACGTCCAGCTCTCTCTTGTTGCTTTGGGTCTGAAATCGGAGCGACCCAGGTTCATGATGCGGGAGGAGAAACGCAGCAGGCGTCTATGGCCATAAGGCCAGTTCATCCTGGCAGCTGATGATGACAGACAGTTCTCTTCGTTGGCACAGGTCAGCAGATGAAGGGGCCGATCTTCCAGGTAGGCAGTCTCCTGGACCAGCTGGGCATCCAGAACGAGGTCAGGTGCAGCTGAAAGAGATGTGAGAGGTTACGTTAGGATTCAAAGAGGATTAGAAGAAAAGATGTGGAGCTAAGTGAAGGTGGTTGACTTACTGTCAGAACAGCTGACCCCAGCTGCCTTAGTTCCACCTCCACGTGGACAATGGACATGGTTGTTGCGACGACACTGCTGAATTGAAAGCTCTGTGCCCACGCAGTGAGTTCCACTGAGAATCACATCCCCTGCATTTGGGTCACCAGACCAGTACCAGGTCTCCTGTCAAAGCAAGGGTGTGGGGTGAGGATGTCGTGAGCTTGTCAGGTATTCTATCAATGAGCAATATCATAGCTCAATGTCCACCACAATGAATACAGGGGCTGTGACTATGGGTGTTTTTTTTTCATTCTCTCATCAATAATTCAGACACTGCTGATAGGATTTTGACAAATCTTGGAGAAATGATGCCTCTGACCACTGTGGTATGACATTTTCAAAATTAAACTAATTGGATTAGATGTAGGAGCATTGTATTGTTGTCAGACTTTGGGAAAAGTTGGTGCTACTACAATTAGAGATCAAAATGTTGTTGTGGTTGTTACCTGATGAGCACTAGCAGCGAAACCCAGGCCAAGTTGTCTGCATACCACCATGGCCTCGTTGATTCCCCAGTTCTCACTACAGACCGAGCCCCACCGCTTACGACCTCCAACCTCCATCAGCACCTCCACACGGCCTTCTGATGAGACTCTACCGCCAGCAAGCCGCACCTGGAAATCCATTAGATTACAGAGATTAAAGAGGTCATGCACAAAGCTAAGAAGGGTCTGATTTTTGACTGTGTAGTTTCTATACCGTGTTTTCTTTGCCAGTTTTAGGAACATTACAGCGCACTGAGGCATCCTGGCTGTGTTTGAATGTCCACGGTTGGACTTCCTGGAAGTAGCAGTCTAGGATGGAGCGCTCTGAGCCCATACACTGCACACTATTCATATGGATAGGTCCCGTACCTGAATAGGGAGGAGAAGATGTGGCAGATTTAAAGATTCTGCTGACAAAAAATAAAGCAAGAAATATGGAAACCAGAAGGGCATGGACATAGCAGAAGGGCAATGTTTCTTAAGACTGTCTGGGGCCACCCACTGTAGACACAATGGCATTAGGAGATTTATCACGCAAAGGAGTGTGCACACACACAAGTAAAGCTCTCTACTGCTCTCACATGAATGAGCTTTCTCTACTTTTAGCATCAAACCAACAATGAAAACTCCCTATCTGTCATGACAAAATGCTCCTGCAAGCCAAGCTGCAGCACCACCAACATCTACTCTGGGCATCTGTCACACCTCATTACCACTATTCTGTTGCTTTAAGCACAATAACAACAACATTGTGTGGAGTCCACCACCCTGTGTGAACAAACAAGGCCAAATCTGTGCCAACAAAATAAAAGACTTTGACTAGTATTCGTTGCCGTTAAACACAGATAATCTCTAAATGACATAGAAGATGGTGGAAAAAAGATTAAGATTTTGTGAAAGCAAACAGCTGGTTGCAAAATGATGGGAGGACATGAAACACAGAACAAATTATGGTTCAATGTTTACTTAAAACAAAAGGCACAAACTGCAAAGTTGCAAATGAGGTAGCGTTGAAATAAACACAACCAAAGCCACAAAAACTGTGGGAAAGAGAAAAACCAAGAAAAAGGGCGTAAAGGAAGATAGTCACAACCAGATTGCAGCCTAACCCAATCCGTCTCTGTGTTGGTTTTGGTAGATTGTAGGCCTGCTTCCATACTGGTCACCATACGTGGGTTCATATGTATGAAAAAGACACATCTAAACCACTTCCGCCTCGATCTGCACAGTAAAGGCCACAGACTAGATCCAAACTCTTGCTGTTTAAGTTATCAAGACAAACATGAGGGCCACTCGAAGGATCCTCAAAATGAACAGTGACATGCTCTATTTAAACCTAAGTTTGGGAAATCCACAAAAACCCAAAATAAATTCCAAGAAACCGGCCACACACACAAACTTTACATGCGCACAAATACACACGGGCATTCAGGGTGTTTTACTCCCTTATGTATGCACACGATGGATATGTAGTTCACAAGCAAAATTACACAGTAAAATAACAATGTTGGGCCAGAAAGGAAATAGAAACATTGTCCCTGTAATTTAGCTCACTGATGGTGATGATAAATGTAGTGATGATGGAAGTTAGAGAGTTGGCAGATGGAGACTGAACTAAACCAAATATCTTCTTCACTTTCATTCTCTCCAACATTGATTTCCCGAATGATCAAACCAGGAACTTTACCATAAAATGTCTAAGATTAACAGCAAATACAACTATGAGAGCAATAATGAGGCATAATATAAATGTGGTGTCTTAAATTTAGTTTTACAAGAAACAGGTCGAGCTTGATTACCGTGTAATTAGAATTGGCAGATGCTACAGATAATTTGGACAGATTAGAAACTGACTTCAGTGGATGGAAACGGGGTAAAATCAGTCACATTCTTGTTGAGAATAGCGCAAATAGTTGGTTAGTGGTTACAAGGGAAACCCTGTCCCTCTCTTCTCTGAAATTACACTCCATTTTAAGCCCACTAACACTGTGTAGTGTTTTTCTTTCCATCGAACGTCTCCATCTTTGCATCTAACAAAAACCTTCTGTCATCAGATCAGTTTTTTAGGAAAGTGCAGAAATTATTTAAGTTTGTGCACAAACCTGCCTGCTTATGGGCATTTATATGGTCAAAGCTAACCAGGATCAAATGTGCAAGCAAGTGTTTAAACGGAGCTCATGAATTGCAGAACTTCAGACTGGCAGACTATCTCGCACCCGTCGTACTCCACCAGCCAGTCAGCCACAAGCTTTATCACAGTTGCTCATCATAAATAATGCAGCGCTCTCCTGTGGGGTCCTGTTGCTACAGACCACTGATGACAGAAAGATTTGATAGAATTCACGCACAGGTTTTGTCTAATGTGTTGACAGAACAGTATGTGTACCTTTACGTCACCGTTGATGCACGTGTGCACAAATAAAGCATTTGAACAGCATACCTTTTCAACTACTCACTCTTTCATGATGTATTTCTCTGTGAGAGTTCGTTCTATCAAAGAGTCCAAGTAGGCCCCTTCCAATATCATATAGGCATATGTTTATATGGCCTTCGTGCACATGGAAAATTCTATGTAATGGTAATATGTACAGCAGGTTGTATGTTATAGAGAGAAAGCTGTAACAGGACTTTGAAGGCCAGGCAACCTGCAGTGCCAGATTTAATGTAAGTTTATTACAGAGAATAAAAAAAGGACATTATTGTTCTGATTGTGTAGGTGTAAACATGTGTGTTTGTGTCTGGGAGAAAAGTGATATAGATTACTTCTAAATCTGAGTGTGTTTGTTGGCCCTATTTCAACTGAACCAGCAAATGACAAAGGAAAAGAGATGCAACTGGCCACAAGGACAGTGTGGGTGTTTCCAAGTGCACCTACTATTTTACTTCAAAGATGTGCAGCAGTGCAAAGTGTAAACAAGCTGAATATAGATGGGAGGGTGTGGTGATTAATAAATACATTTTCAGCCTGTCACATCACTGATCTTATCACTCTGGCACAGCTGAACCAATCACACTTACACATGGTGTCAAGCAACTAGTCTGATGCTTATAGAAGTGTATGGGGTTAATTCTGTAACAGTCTGGTGCCTTTTGGACATAGTTTTCTCGAGGTAAACACAGCCGACGGACAAGCATAATTGCACTTTGCTGTAGTGCAGTACTTCTCAAATTAGATGCTTCAGATTTCTCAACATGTCTGTCCTGCTGTCTTCACATAGCTACAAGTATTTAATGAACGATGCTTTCCACACAGTTTAAAGCCACTATGGACAGATACTGTAAGGAATTAGGGTCCGAGCACTGATGGTGCCGAAGACCCTATTGAAACCCTAGGGTTTATTTATTATTCTTTGTCGGCCTCGAAATTGGCCTTTTTGACCCCCTAAACATATATGAAAACGCATGAAAATCGCCACACACATCAGGGCCAGCAAAAAACTTGATATATTAGGGGAATGGCACACATGGGTGCCAAAATGGCTCAACAGCACCCCCTAGAAAACGAAGAAAATTCAGCCACCGGACAGGATTTCACTTAGAGCCACGAAATTCGGGACGCATATCTAACTCATAAAGGCGCACAAAAAAGCCTCTTGGACCATTACCCATAATCCAACAAGAAGTCGGCCATTTTGAATTATGACTCATATTTTGGACAGTTTTGTGTCATTTTTGGACACTTTTCAAAATCTATAAACTCAAACAGCGTAACCCCGAGAGGGCTGAAATTTGGCCAGGATGTACTTCAGTCATGGGTGATCAAAAGTTATCAAAATGCTCCGCAACAGTCTGACGATGTGGCCATGGCAACCAGTGGAATGCGGCCATTTTCAATATGATTCATGTTTTGGACAAAGTTGTCATTTTTTGACATTTTCAAAAGCTATAAACTCAAACACACTAACACCGAGAGAGCTGAAATTTGGCCAGGATGTACTCCAGTCATGGGTGATCAAAAGTTATCAAAACGCTCCGCAAAAGTCTTAGAGTGTGGCCATGGCGACCCACGGAATGCGGCCATTTTGAATGCCTCGCCACGAAACAGGAAATGCTGTCTAACTAACCTGAACATGCGCCAAACTGCTTGAAACTTTACATGTGTGATCAGAGTCCCGCCCCAATCACATCCATAGGTCGATATACACTCAGAGTCATAGCGCTACCTGCCGGCCATTTTGAATGTCTCACCACGAAACAGGAAGTGCTGTCTAACTAGCCTGTACATGCTCCAATCTGTCTCAAATTTTATAAGTGTCATCAGAGTCCGTTCACAGTCACATGCATAGGCCGATATACACTGACAGTCATAGTGCCACCTGGCGGCCATTTTGAATGTCTTGCCACGAAACAGGAAGTGCTGTCTAACTAGCATGTACATGCTCCAATCTGCTTCAAATTTTACAAGTGTCATCAGAGTCCGGCCCTAATCACATCCATGTGACACCTGGTGGCCATTTTTGAATTATTGCCATGAAACAGGAAGTGAAGTTTAGCTAGCCTGTACGTAGTCCAATCTGTGCTTATTGCACAAAGGCAATAAGCAGCTCCAATGCAACATGATAACCAGAGAGCAGGAAGAATCTTTGTTACCTCAACTTGTGACCTGTACGTATTGCAACTTGTGGCCTGTACGTATTGCAATCTGGCTGAAACTTTACACTCTCAGTTTTAGCAGCACCTGGGGGACATGCATGGGTCAGCCGGGCCACACAGATGCGAGGACCCGACCAATGCTGCTTGCAGCTTTAATTTAAATTTCTACCCTTATTTCTGTATTTTTCTACATTTGCTCAAAGTGTTTAGTTTGCAGATGTTGACAAATCACATAGTTGCAGCAGACATGCCAAAAAAGACATGCTTTTCTCTGTATAATTTTATGCTCAAGCACCAGCACTATCTCTTTGTGTTGGCTCAAAATAAATCTCCCACCTGTTTGTGCCTCTTGTCCCACATGTGCGCTGAGCAGCAAAATACCATACAGATGGGAAAGAGAACTTATGGCCACGATAATGCCCTATTATCAGAGAGCTTCCTGCACTGGTTACTGCACAGAAACGATTAATCAAACACAACAGTTTCACCCTGGAGCTCAGGATCTGGGACAATTCTTTTCCTTTTTTAAAAATTTGCGCTTCAGTAGGTTAATGAAATCAAACTCCATGGCAACATCTAAACTAAAACTATTTAGTTTAATTCAGAAAACAAACACAGTTTGGGTGAAAATAGACCTTTTCCCAAATGTCAAACATTTGTTATTTTAAAGTCCTTAAGCAATCAACCCGTATCTGTGTGAGACTGATTTTATTGCATGTATACAGAAACATGAAAAACATAGCTGAATGCTATGACATGCACATATGCAGTTTTAAGGTTAGATCACGGAATCCACAATTTTCTATCTGGAAAACCTGTTCTTGGATTAACCTGAACCCTGACCAAATGACTAAAACCAAAGATGGGTGCAACAATCCCCTTGGGAGTACCAGCAAAACCAGATTTCATTTCTGTTAGACTCATCAAAAAGAAAGGTAGCATGAATGTCATCACTGACAGAACTCCCGATTTGAGAGATTAAAAGGTAAGAAGGACTAGTACAACACATATAAAAATATGCTTTGCTCGATCAACTAAAGAGGTACTGCAGCAGAATATTACCCCACATTTCATCTCCATCAGCATGATTAAAGACTACACCCAAGCCTCAGACATGGAGAAACTGTTCTCACATCTCGTAAGGGTGGGGACACCACTGGCACAGCTGGATGCTGACTGATTTGTGTGTGTCACCAAAGCTGGACATTTGAAATTGAAGGAAAAAGACCACAGGACTCAGCAAGTGAATGAAAAGCTTGCTTGAATTTAGCAAGATTATGTCTTTGGCTTTAGTTTCCAAATGCCAATGTAAACCACCACGGCTTATAGTATTTCATTTTGTGTGTGAGTGTGCGCAACCATGAGTACAGTGTTTGGGCAGCTGGTAGCCCTGGCCCAGGACTCACATAATCACAGCTGGAGATACTGCAATCAACACATTTGCAGCTTCACAAGGTAACATACACAGACAGACAGACAAACACACATGCCCACACATTATCTGATCAGTGAGGGCAGACGGGTGCGGCGTCTAAGATAAGCAAACGATAAGCAAAAGGCTGGAATAGTCTCCCTGTCTTCTCTGGAATACCATGACGCACGATAAACACATTCAGACATCCAAATTGCAGACTCAAAACAACCAGATTAAATGTGTTTCAGAAACTCCAGCTAAAGTTATATGAAAAGCTGTGCTTTGCTGAGCGCTCTCTCTCTCTCTCTCTCTCTCTCTCTCTCTCTCTCGCTCTCGCTCGCTCGCTCTCTCTCTCACCTTGACCCATAAAGGCTCCATGGAGAGCATCCTTGGCAGTACCAAAGCCCAGTTCTCTGCACACCACACTGGCTGCAGTCTTGTCCCACATGTGATCTACGACGGTCCCCCATTTTCCGTCTCGGAGCACCTCCACTCGACCCTCCCCAAGTCTGGGGCCTGCCTTCAGGCGCACAGGCTGCACAGGGCAACAAAGTAAACATAAATTAGCTTACACAGACACACACACGCTGTACAATGTTGTTAGTGTAGACATAACTTTAGCAATCTTACCACAACTGGATAGGGGGCCTGGGGTCTTCCTGAGGAGATGCGAGCAAACTGAGGTCCGGGAACACACTTGACCACTGCATGTCTCCCATTCTTACAGGGGGCGGGACTCCGAGGGATTGACAGCTGAGCATGGCATTCTGAGAGGGTGTTCTCAGTACCCAGACAGTGAACTTTTTCTACCCAGAATCCCTTCTTCTTTGCCATGACACTCAGTCTACAAAAAAGAAAAAGTACATGACAATGTAGATTTTAACTGCTAGTAATCCTAAAGTGTTTAACATTTAAAAACTAATAAAGCTGATCTGCTTCAGTAGGACTGTGTGGGTTGGGTTTGATCCGATTTGAATAAGCAAAAGGCTTTAAAATGATGTTCAACTCTTTACTGTATGTTGCACATATACGGAATGTCTTTTAAATACCTTGTTGAAGGATCTACAACCTTTGTATCCCATATTTTCCTGTAAAAGAACAAAAATGGATGTTAGTTCTATCAGGTTTGTATATTTTTAAAGGCTGCAAACATACACTTATGAAACCCTGGGTGACCGATTTCTGCAAAGAGGCAGTGATGAAGTTATTTTGTTGCATCTGCTGCTTTATATGTAATCTGATCACATGGGAAGGATTTCTTTCACAACAACCAGTAGCACAGACTTCCTTAGAAAACTAGAGAACTAAACTTACTGAAGTACTTAAAAATGAATCATACTGCTCCAAATTTAGTGACTGTATATAAAAGCAGAATGAGCTCTGCATTGGCTTTGTGGTGAGTGTAAAGTTAGTACATTCATGGCATGACTAGTAAAGTTTAAGGAAGAATGTAGGGTTCTTGTTCTCTTTCAGCAGCTTCATTCATGTACCATCTCTCTTGGTTGTTTTATTGGTTCAGTAGCATGCATTTCCATCTGACATGTGGGCTGCTAGCTATTTACTGTGTTTGCTATGTTTATGTTTAGAGAAAAGAGCAGTGTAGATTCCTGAGATTATACATAAAACTAAAAACAGAAACAATCGTTGGATTTGTAACTTTCAGACAATCGTTAAACAACTTATTCATGAAGTGCCATTACATCAGGAAACCAAAACTAAGCTTAGAATTGTGATATTTCATCAATATCACCTTTCTCTATACATCTCAATTAAAAATCAACCACACACGTAGTGCGTGTTGTTAATACCAAATTCTGGAAAATGCAAAAACTTCTGCACTCCTCAATGCAACTGTGAAGCCATTACTGAGTCAGCTGAGACCAAGAGTCATATAATAAAAATTAAGGGACTTTTGGCCAAACTTTGCTGAATTGCAGGCTGTGTTTACACAGAGCAGATAAAACTACAGAAACAAATTAAACATTTGAGTACTAAAATATCTATAGTTTATAATGTAAACTTTATTCCAGTCTTGGAAACAATAGTTGTGGGCACAAAATAATTTACACGTTGATTTCACATTTTTTTAACTATGTAAAAATTGATAATCGACAAAAATCAACTTTCTTCTTTTTATGATTTATGGTGTTGTTACTGTGTTATACTGCATAGAACACATCTCTGAGTTCTCTCTACTTCTAGCCAGGACTTTATTTTGGCCATGAGTAAAATGTGAAAGGGGAAAAAAAAAAAGCCAATAAACTGCTTGTGGTTCACTGGGTTAAATAAACTAATATAGTTCCTTTGAATAAAAGATCTTCGCATTGCTTGTTGCAGTATAAAAGTGCTTTGTATGTAACTACAGGATGCACAGATGTACAAGATTAAAAAAACAACAACACAAGATATTTTGAACTACGCTGTTACCCTCCAAAGCCACACGCAGTCCAAAAAAAATCATGACATTCAACATCAGTGATGTACAACATTTCTGGGAAAACAGGGTTTGACCAAGCACGATATGCAAACAAAAACTCTGGCACTACACTGCCCTCAATGTCCAAGAAATGCCAGAAACAAAGAGAGATTTATGCACCAGCTAGGCTGGCAGATTTGGGAGAGCGGTGGAGAGGAAAGCCTTCTGTTCTCTTGGCAGACACATAACAGACATGCCACACAGACCATGTCAGGACATCCTAAAACCACTGCAAAGAGCATCACCAACATCCACATCAGTTACACCAAAACAGACATGCAAGCTACAACCAGACTGACATTTAGGAGCAGCAATTATCAGCCAACACATAACAGATTAACATATAGATAAATACGGATAGTTCTATTAATGCTGTCTGGCTGGCAAAACAATTACAGCTCATGAATCAGGACAAGTGGATTATGTAATTAGGAGACTAACCCTGTTAAAATCCTTCATCGAGAATGAAAGGCCTATTTGTTGGGCTGTATACACTTTCATAAAACTTTATACAGCAAAACACATACAATATGTTTTCATGTTGAATTCTAATGAGCATCAGCATGGCATCGCAGGTATATGAAACCTAAATGGTCTTCAGTCTTTTTTTTTGGCCCATGACTCATTGAAGAAATGTTGACTTAACATAATCCAAAGCTGATTTCAGCTGCATTCCCTTTAGAAGAAATAAACATGTCGAAGGATATTTGTATGAATGTAAAGGCAGGTCAATATTTGTATTTCTGGCATGAAACTCCAGGCATTCCCGTAAAGTTAATGCACAAACCTTAAAAACAAACCGAGGATGTTGGAATCAAGAGAATTATTGTCAGGGACATGATGTTATGTTGATGGTTGCGTGAAATCATGGGCTGCTGACTGCACACTTTCCAGAATCACATAATAACTTGTTTCCTGATGCTGTAGTGGGGCAATAAGATCTCGCTGCTCTTAAGCTAAAAATATAAACAGTCCCTCGTCGAAAAGTATTTCACTGTTTAGAAAAATAAATGTACTTAAAAATAGTTTCTGAAAAGGAGTACACTTCCATTTCAGCAATCATTTTGCAAATAGAGCTGTGCATTTTCCAGCTGTTATTTCTGAATTACACTCGTCAAACAGGTCATTTCTCCAGCTCATTTGAAGCACAAATGCAGCTCTGAGGAGCTAAATGCAGGGCTCAAATTATGAACACCTGTAAATAAAATTTCAGTTGCTTAAATAGTCTTGCCTGATACCTTTGAAAATTGTATCAGACACGTGACAAACACTGGAAAGGCATCTTTTTAGACCACGTGCATAGCTCTAAATAAAGCCGTGCATGTTGTCACGAGACCTGCTGTAAACTGACTGTTTCACTGTATAGAATTTAATTTCTTTACAGTCTTTACACTGTCTTGAATTACACTTGTAAAATATCTTAAATGTGTCTACCATGTGGCTTCGCTGTGCAATGGGACAGACGGTGTGGTGCATGCACAGTTTCCCATGAGGCAAACATGTCTGTGACTTGTTTGTGACCTCACCACAGACAAATCAGCTAACCATTTTCCCCTCTTCAGAAACCAACAGGACTACTACACAAGCTATAAATGATACCTTCAGGTCTTTCATTTGACTGAATTACAGCACTGTTTTTGATGTTGAACTTCATTTAAGAGCAGTAAAATGCATCAATGTCAGTGTTAAATACATAAAAACTAATCATTAACAATTATACTTAGTTAAAAATAATTAATTTTGCATAAATCCATGTTACCGTAACAGGTAGCATGAGCTGTATGAGGCCCAGTATTAGTTTGTTTTTCACCTTCATGGCTTTCATCATTCTTGTTTAACCAAACAGTGTATCCAGCACTTGTCGTGGAGCCCAAGAAAACGCTGATGATAGGTAGTCCAACCTGCTTATTAAAAAACAAGCATTACACCACTGTTTGGGTTCCATCATCCTCACTGACCTTACTTGTAGGTCTTAACCTAAGTGTAAAGGTTAGAAATTATTATTTAAACATAAAAAAGCTTCCAAAATAAATTGGTTAAAAAATATACAGAAATCAAATCAACTACTAAACATGTGGTGCAGGAATAGCATCTGCTTGCTGCAAAAAACAACGAAACCTTTGGGTCCTTGGGAACATTTTATCATGGTACAAATGCAAAAAAAGTCCATGAAGTTGCACTTTGTAAACAAAAAAAAAAAAAAAAAAGTGTGTGTGTGTGTGTGTGTGTGTGTGTGTGTGTGTGTGTGTGTGTGTGTGTGTGTGTGTCGGGGGGGGGCGGCACAAAGCCAAGTTTAAACTTTGCAAAAAATAGACTAACATCTGAGTTATATTCCTCAGTAGTACCTACTTTCATTTTTGGGAGCCAAGTACAGGCTCCCAGTCTGTTGTTATGTTTTCAGTGAAAAATAGCGAGGTTAAAATGATTTGATATTCTGCAATACTAGTCTTTTATGCTTATTTAAAATTCATTTAGGCTAATAAAGCCAGCA
This sequence comes from Acanthochromis polyacanthus, assembly GCF_021347895.1. NCBI lineage: Eukaryota > Metazoa > Chordata > Actinopteri > Pomacentridae > Acanthochromis > Acanthochromis polyacanthus. Next base: position 11,138,686 of record NC_067127.1, read on the forward strand.
GGTACTATGCACTTGAAGCACTGTGACTAATACAGTTAATCTAGAGATAACATGCAGATGTGTTTCTTACCCAAAAACTGATTGATTTGTTGAAGACAAGGTATGATTTCAGTCAACCAAGATCTCTGGTTGAATATCGTACCAATTAAGATGCTTGAAAATATTTTTTTTGCAGTACAATTTAAAAAGTTATCTAAACAGTTTGACACCTGGCTAAGGAAAAATGAAAAAGAAAGCCAAGCTGAAACATTATTGGGTATTTCCATGAAAACCAGAGCAAACTGATAAAAAATCTCTATGCTCAGTTTTGGAAGCCAGCTTCCACAGTCCATTCCAAACCAAAAACTATCCACTGCCATTCATACACAAATTAAAAGACAGGGAAATAAATTAGAGAGAAGGTCAATGAGGAAGATCACATAGACATCAGACAGGAAAACCAAATTGGGTCACCCAAAATGTCACCCAAAAGCCTGAAAATGATACCCTCATCATAAGAAAATTTCAGCGGAAACATAATTAAACATAAAATGCCGGTTAAGTCCCCAAATCACTATGGTGACAGAGGAAGACAGACAGCTGCTGACACAGCGGGCCGGCTGCAAACTGCAGCTGTAATTGGCCATATTTCACACGAGCAAGCGAAAATCTGGCTCGTCTGACTGCTGCTCTCGTTCTTTTTCTCCATCTCCTCTTTCTCCTGTTACTCTCTTCCTCCTCCTTTGCCAACTCCGGCTAACTCTCTCTCTCACACACAGCTATAATTGGGGGTGTTTTTTTCACTCTCAGCATAAACCCTGGAAAGCTTTGGTCCTGACCAACTTGTAATTACAGCATCTTCAGAGTTTCATCCAAGAGACACATGAAGCTGAGAGACATGGCAGGGTCCAGGATTTCTAAGAATGGACTGAGAGTCTTGGGTAAGGAGGAGAAATAGGGGTTAAACTCACAGGCTAAATTTGGTCAAACCCTGCACTTTAAACTAAGTTTTTTTGTTTTTTTGCAACTGGTAAAGTGGAAGATGTTACATGAATGCTCAACATATTGTCTCAGAGCCAGTTGTTTATCCATGACTCTGCTCAGATTTTGCAATGATAAACACAAAGAGACAATTTCAGTCGAGCCAAAAGTGCAATCCTTACATTTTCCCTAAGTGCAGGCTCAAAGAGGATCAGCTGCCTTCTGGTTGTTATGTTCAGTTGTAAATTCACATCACATTTGTAACAACACATCTTGATTTAGAATTTATAACAATCCACCCTGATTTTGGAAAACAAATGCTGTACAAAAAAACCTGAGTATATCATGTAGGCAGCTAAGACTCTGAGCCAGTTTAAAGCAGTTTAAAGTCAAAAACACATGTTAAGAAGGAACAAAAATGCATCTGTGTAGATAGAAAACAGGTACAGATTTGGAAACAAACACATCATCATGGTTCAGACCAGTATAGCGCCTGAGGCTTCAGCAAAACACCAGGTCAAACCCGGAACAGGCAGACCAAGATGTATCAAGTCACAGCCGCTTCCATGCCAGAACCTTATAATTTACACATACAATATAAAAAAAACAAAAAAACAGCATACTGGCATACATGTGCCCAATGCTTCATTGTGCATTTGGACAAACAGTATTATCCACTTTGTTGTGGTTTTGGTCTGAGACCAAAAAAGCAGGAAAAGTACTATTATTTCAGTTCTTTTTCCTGACTTTAGAGTAAGATTTTAAAACAACATCTTAAAACAGCCAGTGAACAGATTTCTGAAGGCTTCAATCCAAGCCCTTCAAGCCACAGCAGCCCTGTCCTCCGTCACATCCGCCTTCTTGGTGAGCAGCCAAATCTCTTGTTATGCTCTTGTTATGCGGCCACACAAATCTAATCATCTAATTCCTCCCACAACTAGCACTTTCACTTCTCATCTCCTATTTTTCTGCATCTGTGCCACTGAATCTATACTGTGATAGAAAGTCAAGCAAATGAGTGAAAAGCGTCACACCTGCAATGCGGGTAAGCTGTGCTCTAATAAATGATCCTGTACAGGCCGTGTACAGCGTCACACCGGGCTGTTCAATGCCAGCTTAGTCTGAGGGCCTTTTATTACTGAAGATATGATGCCTGATTATTCCCTCCTAGAACAATAGAATCCAGTCGTAGGTTCACTGCGCTCCCAATAACAAGCAGGTCCAACCGAGATAGCTTAATTCAAGGGCAATGCAGAAATACTTTGAGCGAGTGACTGCGCTCCAAAAGGGACAGTTTGTGAAGTCAATAAAAAGTTAGAAAAGTCTATAAAACAAATAAGGTTACCCCTCAACAGTTACAGCCTCTCAGCAGCAAGAGGACTCTAGCACCTACAGTACAGAGCAGATGTTGCGGTCTGACGCCGGCTGAGTCAGATGAACCCAGGCCAAGAGAGAGGAAGAATAGCTAAACTGTGAATCACCTATAGCCGGTAGCTCTCCAGGAGCATGATCCAACTGGGTCCCCCTTCCACTGACGGTCAGACACTGTTCATTCTTAAAATAGCATTGGAGTAATTCTGTGCTAATGTGTGGTCCTCCTGTGGTTTAAGTGCAGAACCTTCCTTAAACCACTGTCAATGCTTTTCTTTCAGCAGGCAGAGAGGAAGTGTAGGTCGGTGCCAATGGAGCAAAAGGAGACACCTAAATACAATACATTAAGCACATGTCTGGAGCAGTGTGAGCTTGAAATTATGCACATGCTTGTCCTGGTGTTGAATCTCATCACTTTCTGAGGTGATCAGTTCAGCATTGGGGAAAATGTATGTGATTACTTTACTGTCTAGAATTAGACAAGAAATTTGATACCCTCGTTGTGTATGTTGTTTGTAGTTGGAACCGGCAGCTCTTTAGCTTAACGTAGCATAATTTGGTTTTCCTGTTTCCAGTCTTTATGCTAAGCTAAGTTAACTGCTGTTCAATCCACCTATAATTGTAACGACTAGGCACCAGTCTGGTATCATTCTAATGCAACTAAGCATATAGTAGTAATTCTTTAAGTTCAGACTGAAATAGTTCTGTTTAGGTTAATATCAAATTGTGCCAAAAATACCAAAACTAGGGACAGATATTATTTGGCTATTATTAAAGAACTTCTTTCCAGGGCTTACTCATATTTTTTCAAATTCTTGAAAATTTTGAGGAAAATTCTTTAATGTTTACTAAAATGACATTGAACATTGATAAATCTAAGAATTTTGGCCTATTTTGTTAAATGCACATTGAACATATTTCAATGTTGCCTGAAGTAATGTACTAAAAAGTGTTATTATGGGGTGGCTTGGCTCAGTGGGTAGAGTGGCCGTCTTGTAACTGGAAGGTTGCCGGTTCGATCCTCGGCCCGTTGTGCTCATGTTGAGGTGTCCCTGAGCAAGACACCGAACCCCTAATTGCTCCTGGTGGGTTGTGGTTAGCACCTTGCATGGCAGGTTCCGCCATCAGTGTGTGAATGTGACGTATCATGTAAAGCGCTTTGGGTACCTTGCCGGTATAGTAAAGCGCTATATAAATACAGACCATTTACTATTTTGACACAGGTACCAAACCTTAACAAATGTATCAATAAACTTCAAATGATACCCAGCCATAGTACATATGCATACACACTTCGGCAGCATGCCACACATGCTGTTGTTAGGGTGCGATGTAAAGGTGAAGAAATGCACAGTTGACTCAACACTGCAGAGGCCACCCTGCCAATAAGACAAGTCACTCTAAATTCAAATCCCCGCTCTCCAATAGCTACCTCTGTCTCACACATGGTATCGATGGAACAGTTAAAGCACAATCAGCAGTGATATTACACCTCAGCATGGGAATCTAAAAGTTAAAGTGGGGCTGTTTGTCTGAGAGCTGCAGGCTGAAGATAGCATCACAGGGAGAGAAAATGAGAGAGAGGCAATGAGGTATGCAGAGGTGATTTGCCTGGAGAGAGGTGTAGAGAAAGGACAGTAGAGAGGGGACAGGGATCCCTTTATCATCATCCTGAGCCTGAGGAAGGGAGGGGGGAGTAAAAAGGGATACAGGGGAGAAGTGGCTGGGGGAAGAAGATAAGCCCAGTGCAAGCCCTTTACTCAGAGTGGCTCTAAATGGGATGCCACTGCTGTTTTTTATTCTTCGGTATGCGTTTTTATTCACACAACAATGGGATGAATGACATAGCATGTTGCCCTTCTGAACCACAGTCAGCTTCCCAGTGTTTTGTAATCTAACAACTTGACTTCATAATGGTGGATCGTATTGCTTGCAGTGCACCTAGCAAGAAAGAGTCATACTCACTTGTACGTTTTGGCATTGTGAGGCATAGCCTCTGGAAATCCGAGCATCCCGCACACAACCCGGCTGCTGTTGAGACTCCAGCCCAGGTCACAAACTTGTCTCCATCTCCCAGCATGCTTCACTTCCACCACACCCTCTGTGATGAGGCTCTTTTTCTTGGTAGCCATGAGGATGGGACGAAGACGGACCTCCTCAATTCGCACCTTACTGTGACCCTTGAAGAAGATGACCATCACACTTACTGTTACATAATGTGCTAAGCATAGCACAGACATTTACCAGATGTTAACTGCTGTACCTGGAAGTGGTTATGGTGTCGTTGGAACCTGGGGATCTCATATGGATGTCCGTTTCCATAATATCCGTATCCTGGACGCCTGCGGGTGGCCACTTGGCCCTGATACTGAGGTGCCGGGCTGCCATTAGGCCTGGCGGCAGTGGTGTAGCCTCTGCTGGCTGATTGGTCGAGCCTACGCTCAGAGGTGCAAACAACCCCCAAGTCTTCAGAGTGCTTACAGTCATTCACGCCCCAACCGTTATGTTTGCAGTCCTTCAAGGACTTCTCTGAGCCGTCACAGCGCACATTATCCATCCATATTGGGCCTTATGGAAGAATAAATAATCATTACATCATTCGTTGTGATTTTAATTGATTGTTCAATAGACAGACTGAGCAATGCTTCCACACAACAGCTCAGATCAGTTCCTAAACACCTAACACTTGACTTTTACTGGCACACTGATTTAGGGTTGCACCTTAGCGGCGTGTTTAGCAGTAGATACACAGCATTTTACAAGGCAGGGTGCTGTAGATCCTGCCCCTGAATCCACTCAACCTTCTCTTTAATTTGGATTTAAAAGCAGCAGTAAAGAATCTCCATAAACCACGGCAAGTGTTGCACAACTCTGGCAAGCGAATGCTGTTATTATTCTAAAACAAATGCCCTTTTTCGGCCCATATATTTGCTCTGCTGGCCTGCCAGGCAACCTTAACGAGATGTAAATTCCAATCCCACAACAAGTTATCTTTGTCACTTTATGATGTTGGTTATTTTGGATGTCTTAATTGGTGGTCTTCTCATGAAGCTATGCACCAAACAAACTGGAAGCTTTGGAGGAGACAGGTTGGGATAAACTGGTCCAAGATGGCTGTCTGCCACTCCAGGAGATCTTACATGTAAAACATGCTAATATTACACAACTGATTCTTTTCATGACTGGCACAAAAAAGCACAAGTCTAATTAATGTAATTAATAACAGCTCCATTCCAGTCAGTATGTCAGTTAGCCCACATAAACTCTAGCATTGCAGAGGAATAGGGATAGACTGACTGATTATCATGGCCAATATTTGGCATTTTCCCAATTATTGGTAGTGGTATTTTTATTGACAGTTAATTGATAAATGCACTACTTCAGGTTTGATGCAACCTGTCTGTAGTCACTCTGTTGTCGCAGAAATGTTTCAAGCAAGAAACACAAGCCATTGGCACAAACCAGAAAATTAGCTACTTTCACCATGGCTTAGGCTATGAAAACAGCTAGTGGCTAAGTTAGAAGGCAGCCACAAATTACTCTGAAATGGAGTGTGGAAAACAATAATTAATTATGCATTAACATTTGGACTTTAGTTGGCAATAAAAGTGATAGAACAGTAAAAGATTTTAAAAACGAGAGGTCCTTTCAATTTACATATTCAGTTATAGCCACCCTTAGTAATGAAGATGTCTAGTTATGAAAGACAGATTCTGTTCTGTAACATGCTGTAAAGTATTATATATAATGCATAGCGGTACTAAATATCAGTGTTTCTTGAAAGCCAACAATTGGCATAGGTATTGGCCCCTTAAAAACTCATATTGGTAGATCCCTACTATGGATGCCTACAACTTAACTAACGGTTTACATTAATTATGTTAGTTGTCAAAATGCCAAGCCCTGTCAGAACCTCTACTATCACTCACATAAACGACAAAATGGTGACATAATACCTTTCTTCTACCCTCCAAAGGGAGCTTAATGGTAAAACTGGTACAAAGAAGTGCTCTCACCCGCTCCTTCTCCATACTTGGCGCTGTGAGCCCAGGTGACGCCGCCCTGGAAGCCCAGTTCGCGGCACACCACGTTGGCCAGCTTGATGTCCACCTCGTCGTCGCACACCGTCCCCCAGGTGTTGTTGTGCAGCACCTCCAAGCGCCCTTCGTGCGCCTCTCGCGCGTAGTTGCCCGCCAGACGCACCTTGGCCGTGGGCGCGCGGGCCGCTCTGCGCTGAGATGACGTAGTTCTACGAGGCTCGGCGCGTGCGGGGCAGGAGAGGGACAGCAGGACGAGGGTGAGGACAAGGAGGGTGAGGAAGCTCAAGCAGAAGGTCCGGGTCATCATGATTGGGAGGAGGAAGAGGAGGTCTGCAGGTAAAGGTGGAAACACAACTCAGTTTTTTTTGTTGGTGTTTTTTTGTTAAATTTCTAAGACTCATTGTTGCCAATTTTGTTAAGTTATAAGACTAATTTGAAATTATCCATTGAAGCCCTGTAGCTTGTTTGTTAGCTAAGCAGCCATTTTAAAGCTCCAGGTTTTTCCTGTAGGCCCTAATGAGAAACACCTATCATCCACTGTAGGTTTATGTTAAGACTTAATATACCTTGAGTAAATACCGAGCAATTCCCTTGAACACAAGTCAAACAGCCAGCCAACATGAAGTACTAGAGGCCTGGTTATTGAACAGACCAACGGTGACATCCTCTGGAAGAAATAATATAGGTGTTCCACTGAGGAGCTACAGCCATACGGGCTCTTCACTGTTATCATGAAATGAGTCATGCCCTGAGACAGTTACCATTACAGTGCCAGCTTATCTGTTGACACTCAGACAGATGCAGCTTGATTTTGTTTTTGCAGTCCCACATTTGGTTATAGTCACTGCTGCAGCATCAATCTTGCAGTGATGTAACTACAGCCAAAATACATAAAATGAATACTTTTCACTCGTGTCAAACGTATAATTACAGAGACAGTTCACCTGAATAAACCTTCCCCTAAGGCTAGCTGCCTAGACAGAAACATGAGGCAGGTTTTTAACTGTAGGTTAACAAGTGTCACAGCCAAACAAGAACACAGCGGTGGAGACAGATGCTGAAATGTTAAATCACTGCAGGCCACAGGACCACACTGAGCACAGAATATACAAAATATGTTTGTGTAGTCTGGTGATATAATTATAAAAGAGCAAACCATCAACAAGCAACTAGACTCTAAACTTCAGTAAATTGTATTGTATGAAGATGCATGCCGCTTATGTGCTTTTACTGTCTTACATAACTTAGAACTGAAAACATTTTTGAGTACTATAGCTAAATTAAATTTTAAGATGTGTCCACTTCTAGTAAAAGAATCACAGTCTGTGCTTACATTTCATATTCCCATAAAACACCTGTTACGCTCAACTGAGAAATAATGTGAAAGTCATGTAATATTCTTTATCAAGAAAAAAACAAAAGGGAGAAGGTGAAAGTTCACTCACCTGGCAGGCAGCAAGTGTTGCAGTGGTGGATGTCACTGGCAAAGGGGAGAGTGACTGAGTGAAGGAGTGTGTCTACTAAGTGCTCTCCTTAGTCAATCCTGCCTTCTTCCCTCCTTCTCCATATATCCCTCCCTGCCTCCCTCAGTGCCTCCCTCCTCCTGTGCAGTCGTTCTCTCTTGGTCCCTTTTCTCTCATATAGAAAGAAAGAGACTTGCGTAAAATGTTAAAATGTAAAGCTGCCATATTAAATTCCAACCTAAGTGTCTGCGTAGTGTCGCAACAGTGTCCCAATAAATTCTAACAATATCAAACAAGTGGGTTCCCTGCAATGCTTTTCTTGTTTTTACATATTCTGTGTATCTTTCTGGCAGACATTTGTACAACAGTGGGTGAATACTTTTTAAGCACCGTCGAATGAACTCTGAGATGAAATATTGGGTAGTTGTTCTTCACAGATAGATGAATCAGATGGCAAACGTTTCAGAAATTAGTCTCCAGCAGCCCACAAGACTCATTAATTTCAAGATGGGATGTTCAATACTTTTGCAGAAATGGACTTAATACATTGTGTAACTCATTTTCATTATTAAATCAGGGTTGTCTTTTTTTCCTCCTCACGTTTGTGCCTCTCCTCATCTCTTCTCTGATAGGCTGACGATGCTTTGCTAACTGCATCCTCGGAGCCTTACACAACTTTAGGGTAAACGTGTGTAAATGTAACCGACAGGAAGGACTCTGGTTCCAGAATAGTTTGAAACATCAAGTTCCAAGTGTCTTAAAGAAGCTCCCTATACCACAGGGTAGATATTTCCTTGTTGAGATGGCCGCAAACCACTAAGTCTAAAATAGGCCCAGCCTCACCGTAACCATGGTGAGACATGATGAGAATATGCTATACCACCCCGGCCCAGGAGTATATTACTATAGTGTAACCTATCATCGTGGTGTAGAGAGCACAGAGATTTAACTCCTCAGTGTATATCCACATAAAATAAACAAGGAAAAAGTTCTGTTCATGGCTTTTAAGAAGGGTCACTTGAGGCCTTCCTACATGTTCGGAACTTGTTTATTTATCTTTTGAGTAAATTTGGAAGCATTTGGGACAAATTTAGCGACATGGAAATGTTTGGCCTCAGGGTGTTGTGTTGATAAACTGTATTTCAGTTTTCAAGTAAACCTCAGTGGGCACCTTTCTAAGGCAGCAAGGTTTATTCTTAGACATGAAAAATTACAATTATGACAGGGGAGGTAGGAACCAAAACATCCACCGCAACCGTAAAAACACTTAGTCGTATGCAGATTTGCAACACGGTCGAAAAGGAATCACAAGGTACATAAACGTGTGTATTTGCAACACGGTCTCACGGGTTTCACGAATCCCCGTGAGACCGGGCTGGTATTTGGGTGCACATGTAACCTTTGAAGCTGTAATTGGCATATTTGTGTGTGCCAGTGATGGTGCGACTGGGTGGCACGATGGTGGTCCCTCCCTGGCTGGTAAACCCGAACAGGAAGAGCAGACCCCCTATTAGCAGGGCCAAATCAGAGGGATCTCCAAGGCCGACAGGGAGAGAGAGGGAATACATAAGAAAAAAAAAGCAAAAGGAAACAAGAGGCGCTAAGGTTAAAAAAAAAACTTAAACTATCCTTGCTGTGTGTGTGACATCCTTCCATTATGATTTATGATGCACTGTTGCATATCAGACTAATTAAACTAGACTAGACAGGTGTCCCTGCCTGAATGCCGATACTTTTACAGCTCAGTGGGGGCTGTGCGCTAGTGAGAGTGTGCTACAGGGATCTCAGAGGCTCAGAGGGCTAAGAGCATCTGAGCAAAGCAGGTCTCTGTGGCAGAGTGCTCTCTCTCTCTCCACCTCTCTAATTACACCGACCGAGCCGGCTCTGCCCTTACCCACAATCTGTGGAGGCATGAAATAAATACATGCTCTCGAACAATAAACAAGTGCCTTTTCAAACGACAGCGCCTCCTCATGCTCACCCCCACTGCCGTCTCTCCAGGCTTTCATAATGCTTTTACTTTTAGCTGGCTATAGGAGCATGTAGGCTCATACGGTACGGAGGATATGCGACACAGAGTGTGGGGTTGAGAGTGCAGAGCTTCATATAGGTTAACCTCATGTGATTTAGTATTGACAGCCATGTTTGCCCTAATAGTAATCAGTAAACTTATATAGAAATAGTTTTCAAATATGCCAGTGTGTATATTTCACTTGATTCTGATGAATGACTGAAAATCCTCATTAGATGCAGTTTTAAAGTGGGGCTCTGCCTATTTGGTATTGCACATTCCGTATTCCAGTGTATTAAAAAAACACTGGGGCCTAGTCTTAGCTAGGTTTAAAAAAAAAAAAAAAGACTGCATTTCCCACAGTTCCACTTGCCTTTTCTTGAAATTTATATTTTGTTCTTGGCCAAAACTGATATAATGCTGATGACATTACGAGGGTTAGTTTTATAACTGTGAAAGTCGTTATACATCTGTTTTCACAAGTTGAGTAGTACTCATCTGATGAGTAGGCTACGCCTCATTTATATGTATGTGGGCTGCCCCTTTAATTTTGCAGCATATTGCAGTCCCTCACTGGGAAAGATCACACATCCATTTGCAGGTGGCATCAGGCTTCAGTTACTCTCTATTTAAAAAGGCATCTGTTGCATAATGGTTGCTTTTCCCACACATTCTCAGAGCTACTTCCATCTCTCCCTGGTCTGGGTGGTTACAGATTCCTCAGTGCATCTTTAATGCTACCCACACAAGTGTCTTTTAATAGTGATCATAGGGTTACCATATTCCCTCACACACCAGTCAGGCCTTTTTCATATTTTGAAAGGTTTTTGTGCATCAGATATGATTTAAAGCAGCATCTTGGTTCCTGGTGATCGAAGAAGAATGCATGCAATTCTTGGGATAGTTAAGTGGTGACATATTTCACTGTGAACCTTTCAAGTACAACTCTGCCATCTTGTGGAAGGCAGGAGAACCACATACTGCCACCAGAAGTCCCAAGTTCAGGATTTATTAGCAAAACAATTACATACCTCACATACATGGTGTAAAGCATCAGATACACATGGTATGAATGGTTGAAATATGTTTATTAAATATAAAAGACTCTTTTTTGCAGTGCAGTAACAATACAAAATATCTCAGAGATTAATTGGATTGCAGTGCTCTGGTTATAAATGCATATATCATAATTAGAAGTACATTTTCCTGGAATAGTTTGAAACAGGATAAAGAGACTAAAAACAAGCCAAATGACAAACATTGAAACTCAAATGCTGGTAGAATTTGAAATATTTACTAAATGTAATTTAAAAAATATGCCATGGCAAAATTAAAACACATTTTAAAAGTCGACAAAACTAAATGCATCGTGAAACCATAGTTGACAGCACCAATCATTTAAGAGCAGAGCAAGTGTGTTAAATCAGCAAGTGCAGTCTCTAGGTTTGGTGTCCAATTCCTTTTTCACAGGTTTTAGCCACAAGGCAGAAGGTTATACAAGAAAAGCAGAAGTGCAGCATGTGACAGTGTTTGCACTAAAGAGTTCTTAATAATGCCTGCCTCTTAAAGCTTAAAGAGAAAACAGAAGGGGGGTGTTTCGATTTGTAATACATTACTATAACTTACCATAAAGTGAAAAGACAAAATGGATAGTAAATTAAAAGGTGAATTCAGTTCCCAAGGTATGTTGTAAAAAAAGAAATAGAAAAAACATGTATAAATATGAAAATAAATACTTTAACTATGCTGTGCATAGTTTACAAGTGAACGTAGTGTGGACTTAAACCAGCTGTAATTGTTGTCTAGTGGATGATACAAACACATGCCAATGGGCTTTAATGCACTGTCTAGTGTTGAAACGCATGAAAGAAGGTGGTTTCTACTGCAGAGCAATCGGATTATTCAGTTCACTGAAATACTGAAATGGAGGCCCTAAGGTCTCCATTTAAACACTGCTTTTCAAGATTCTAAAATTAAGTGTATTATTTTAAACATTCTGCTGTGAATGTGAGTGCACATGATGACTGTCAAAGGTGGGAGGTGCGAGTATGCCTGACACAAAACTGACAAACATTTCAGTACTTATCCTTTGTATAGACACAAAGCAGTTTGATGTTTACAATGCAAATTTGCCAAGAAATCATGATCAATATTGTAATGCTGAGATAAACACTTATGAAGGCTCTACATTTGAATTGGGAATACAGATCAGTGCTGCAACTAGCTCTCCTACCGTCCACACGGCTGGAAGAAGCACTTCACGCCTGATATTCGAGTCTGGTTTCATAACCAACTCATCACATATTGCCACTTTTTCAGGACCCTTTGACGTCACATTTGAACGCACCGGGTACCTTTTATAGTCACTTTTTAACATATGGGATAGTTTGATAGAGCTATAAAAATCCCTGAATGTCAGAAATAGATGACACAAATCCACAGTCAAATGTACTATAGTGGTGTCACCTTTTCAGGTTATGAGAAGTTTGCAGTGTAGCACATGATTAATGTTGTGAAAGGATATATTTTAACCTAAACCACGACCTTTTCTCAACCTTAACTAAGTTGTTTTGGTACCTAAACTTAGCCAAAGAGCAAACGAAAATGTGACAGAAGTCACAAAATGAAGTGGAAAAAAAATGTTTCAACACAGGGCTTCTGACTTATGCTAGCAACCCTCAGACCTCTCTATGAGACTGTATTAAACTTTAAAAAAAAACTCCCATGTCTCTTCAGGGGTGAATATTTATGTGGGTGGCATTGACATCAAAGGATATCTTTGGGATTTGATAAAAACAGTATTTGACACCCTTGGGATAAGAGAATGTTGGACATTTCATGCCATCCCGAAGATTGAACTAAAAAATGTCGGGTTCAAAATTGCCAAAAATATATTTTTAAAAAAAACCTTTTGGACACAGATTCACCAAAATCTGAGCTCTACAGCTTTAACAAAAGCATTTCTATTTTACTGGATTGCATAATACTGTCAGGTGTTGGTATTACTTCTACCACATCCTAAAGGTATGGCTATGAAGAACACTATAAATTGTCATGACAGCTGAACAGAAACCCAGTGAGCATAGTCAGTCTTTCCAAGGGCAGCCAACCACGAAATAAAGTGAATTATGCACCTAATCAAGCCATTATTACGGTACATACAATTTTGTAATTCTTCAAGTCCAGCTGTGGCTCTTAGATCCACTTACCTACATCGGATCATCTTAACTGAGGCTACATAGCACAGTATGAAGGCACACATTTGGGTCTCTGTAGCTTATTACTTAAAAAAACTCATCTGCATAGGGGAGGTACTTGAAATGTCAAATACGTCCATTTTTAAGTCTTTGGTCTGGTGGACAATGTTGGCACAGGAACAACATGTAGCCCCAGTATTAACTGTAGCCTGTTGTGAACAGCAGTGGGCAACAGGTACACGTGCAACTGTTAAAAATTTCATAAACCAAAAGGTCAATTTACGGTTCTTTAAAATAGTGAGGAACACTGCTCTGTGGAAATTCGAGAGAAAACGGTCTCAAACATGATAAATCCATACTGATTTCTTTTATGACCACTGTACATGGCAGAGCCATTACTTTTTTCCACATTAGTGAACCAAAGCAGTTTCACTTCATCCTTATGTTGTAGGCTCATGATGTTAAGTTGTATCCTTTATCGAGGAAATGGGTCACCATGTGGCCATAAAGGGCTAAGAATATGAAGGTGGTTATTTCAAGACTACACCAGGTGATTTTGTTGCTCCCTTCTGGATAGTCTGCTAAGCAATAGTAACCAGTCTGGTGTTAGGTTGAAATTAAAACCATCATGTTCCCGTTCCATAGTGGCACATGTGTGACCGTCCCTCACTTACAGCCTCAGTGCTGGCTCTGATCCTTTGACTATTCTGGTCCATTCTGCCACAGTTATTATTCTTAGCCCAAAGACCCTGGTCCAGTAACTACCAGCTCCATTGGCACAGTCGGTTGGTTCATCGCAGTTTCCTGTACACTACTGAGGCAGAGTGTAAACTGATTTCAAGGCTGCCAGGGTTTCCTGTCCTTGCCTTTCTGTTCAGGAATGTGTTTGTAGCGACATTTTTCCCCAAAATGGCAGCCAGTGGTTCTCCAGAAGTAACACTCGTCTCCGTTCACTGGCCCACGTCTTCGAGGTCTGGGCAGAGAGACACCAGAAAGGCATATTAGCTATAAAAGCAAATAACACTGCCATCCTATTGCATGATTTGATTGACCTAGGGATTTTTAAAGTGTGGCTGAACTGCCTCTTACCCAGCAGCTGCCCCAGCCTGCTGTGTGACAGGGAGACAAGTCTTGAGTGGAATGGGAATGACCCTCTGAGTACGACGGTCAGGATAGCGAACCACCAAACGTGTGTTTTCAATACAATAACCCTGAAACAGCAAGCACTGCATGAGACTCAAAGCCCTTAGTTGTGTTCTTAAAACCAGACACAATATTGGGGGAGGAGACATAATAAGTACTTACATTTAGTTTTTCCATGGCACGAGCAGCCATGTTTGCATTCTTGAAGTTGACAAAGGCACAGAATCTCTCATGCAGCACACGGATACTCTCTATCTCACCATACCTACAACAAGGGACAAGCAACAGACAAGTAAATAACCACCTTTGGTAAATATTTGATTTCTAGATTTCTGAATAGAAACATTGTGCTTATTTGGACTAATCCGAGTGCGTAAATTACGTTTGTATCAAATATTGTACCACACTAGCGTCATACATTTTAAAAAGGTCCCAAAGGTGTTTCTCGGTTAACTCGGTTGTTACATTTCCCACCCAGAGAGATGGGCAGGGACTTCTGAAAGAAAGAGGAGAAAGAAAGCAGTTCAATTACAGTTTCGATGCACAGCTTAAAAAATATATTTAACTATGTTTTGGCTACTAACTCCCACTAAGCCCGAGATGTGATTTAACAAACAAACGGCCACTCACCCAGGCTGTACGACTGATGGATCTTGGCCCCCAGCTGCAAAGCAAAAAGAACTTCAATACTAGAAAACATTGTGTGATTTCACCGTAGGGCTTACTCTATACATTACTGTTCCCCGGTATTACAAAGAGAAATTGCTGGTTCTTTTAAATAAATATTCACATGGTCGTACCTCTGGCAGCATCGGAACAAGATGCGAGAACAGCCTGCACAGTAGAATATTTCTCCAGCAGTAGGACACTTTGCATTTCTTCAAAACCAAGCTCCTGAGGAAAGAACAGTGAAAAATAATAAGCAGCCATGGAAACAATTAAAGGAATAAAGCCAAACAAGTCAAGCAGCCAATAACCAATGATGACAGCTGCTCCCATTAAAAACGTAAAGTTCAGGAGAATCTCTGGTTATTTTCAGTCACATCTGCCAAGTCTAGCGGAACAACCTTTGTCCCTTTGTTTGCTGGTGTGTATTTACCATTAACTGCAGCACTTTGCAGTTAAAGAGGTCATTGACAGCCTCCTCACAGTCTTTGTCCAGTTTCAGCACCTGCTCCATCGCCTTCTCTGCCTCACTGTACCGCTGCAGCACACACAAAAACCGACACAAATTAGTTTGAAGAGGCTACTTATATTACACAGGCTTCTGAATGAGGCTATGTAGGAGATATTTCTTTGATTACATGTTATATCCCATGGCCACAGTCGTCTGCACTCACCTTCATACCCATGAGAGCACTGCCCTTGCGGAAGTATCCTTTGGGCCAGTCTGGGGCCAGTTGAATGGAGCGTTCAGCATCCGTCAGGGCCTGAGGGTAATGCTCCAAGCAGTAATAGCAGTAAGAACGATTCCCAAAGAACCTACAGGATGAGATTTTAAAAAAGCAAAAGGATTATGTTGCATTTGTGAGAAATCTAAGCGCTCCTTTAGCAATAAATTAATCATGACAACAGAAGATGTACCTGTAATCGTTTGGATCACATTTGATGGCTTCTGTAAACATACTGACTGCTTGTGCATACTGCCCCTCTTGCACCAGCTTTATCCCTTTTTCTGCAGCACAGACAAAAGATTTGTAAACAACTCTCCAGTGAGGCAGTAGCTCAAGGCCTCGACTGACCGCAGTGCTTCATGCCGACATGCTTGTACAAAGGAATGTGCAATCAATAATGTCCTTGAAGCCTTTGGTTCTGTTTCAATGAATAAGCTATTAAAATGCACGTTGTGTGCTGTGTTTTGCAGAAATCGCTCCTTACCTGTCAGTGACGCGCTTTTCTTGGTCATGGTGTCAGTTCCATTTGTCTGCAAGTAAAATATTTTCATCACTTTATATTCATGAAAGCACGCACGTACACATTAACATCTGCTTTAAAGGCTTTCATGGTCCAGAGTCCACTTTTCCACACATCAGACTTTGGAACTGAGAGAGCAACGCACTGCTCCCACAAGAAAAACAGTGCGCAGTTTTGACAGGAGACTGTTCTGTACCTACTCATCTTACATTATCTGTATAGCGTTTGTTTACCTCTCTCCTGGCCTCGTTCTCCTTGTTTTCTTTGGACTTGCGACTTGATCCTTTGGGTTTGATATGGCTAGCAGCATTAGCGAAGAAGGCACTGCTTACATCCCACTCTGGCTCCTGTGAGGCACAAAAAGCCAAACACTGAAGTTAAAACTGCCATCCAGGCTTACAAACATGCAGATTTTCACTACGAATGCTGCATCAAGTGCTTCATATTCTGGCGCTTTATGGCTGATTTCTAAAAAATAATAGCAACAGAGGATTGAACATGCATACTGCACCAGTATAATGAACCTACCTCTTCAGTGGACCTGGCGTGGGTCTTCTGATGTCCTCGGATTCCTGAAGGAGCCATGACTGCAGCGCCAACGTACTTGTTTGAGGCGGCTGATTTTGCCTCTTTTTTCTCTTCTGTTTGCACACTTTGTTTCTCATCCTCAAAACCAACTTCTGCTTCTGACTCACTTTCATCCAGTTCGGACTCTGCACCTCCGTCCTCTTCTTCATCATCCTAAGGTTTAGGACCATTCAAATATTTAATCATGTAAAGTTGAGGAAGACGTAGAGTGCATTCAAATAGGGACTAATGATAGTTACCTGTTCAGCACTGTCGTTCTGCTTAACCTGTTCCTGCTTCTTTCGTTTTCGACGGCGCTGAAACAGATACAGTACTTTAAACTTAAAAATATGCATGACTTTATCCATCAGACTCAGTAAAATAATAACAATAAACACTATTTTTAAAAGGAAAGATTTGCCTGCTTACCTTCCTCTTGGCTTTGCGTCGCTCTGCCTTCCGCCTGACCTTCTCCTCCTCACTCAAATCCTCTTCTCCGTTTAATGCATCCTAAACACACACAAAGAAGTTGAACTTTGCACACTGTAACATCACCCTTTGCAGTCCTGACAATGTCAGTCTGACACCATTTGTTTACCTGTGACAAAGTGGCATCATCACTCGGGTCAACGTTTGTGGCACCACAGTCCATCTGCTCCTCCTGCTGCTGGACAGGAGGGCCTTTTGGGAAAAAAAAACACAGCTCATCAGCTAGTTAGAAGTGATGACATCATCTTCTGATGTGTTCATTTTGTTCCAGTTTTTGGAAACCAGATATACTCTTGTTTTTAGAATGTTATAGCATACAGGAAAAGTAAAGTGCAGCTAATGTGCAGCTTTCTGAGAATGCTAAATGCCTGTATTTCTTCTTCTGCTTTGCAACATAGCTCGACCAGAACGCTTTCTAATTAAATTTCTTTAACCTTTTGACAGATGAGAAATTACTGTCCAGTTCTCTAAAATTGTGAAACTGAAAACTGCTCAGTTCCTATGAAACGTGTGATGGCAGCACTATCATTTGATATGGTTGTACCATTCTCTTTTAGCCTAGCCGCGCTAGACAACCCACGGCAACAAATTTAATTCTCTGCCAGGGAGGGTCTAGTTACCCTCCATAAGGCTCGAGGCTGGATTCTCCTAAAACTGGCCGGATCAATCACCATGAAGTGTAGAGTCAGAAGGCGGGCGTAACTAAGTGACGACAGAGGCGTGACGATTCTGACAGAAACAACCGGCGCACAATAAACAGTTATCTTTCGACCCGGCTTTGGCCACAGCCCTTAAAGATTTGAAGCTAAAATTCAACTTGAAAGATGAACAAAGGACGTGCCGTCCTTTAAGTGTTTCATTGAGAAGAAAGACGTATTTGGACTTATGCCGACGGGATATGGCAAATCCTTAATATACCAGTTGGCTCCGCGGCTCCGCTGGTTGGGAAGCTAATGGGACTTAGCCACAATCCGCCGGTGCTCTCGGAACTACGTCAGCCTTGTATACCTACCCAATTGCTGCAGAGGGATTTGATAGACAACCTTTTAGCCCGCCTCCCTCCCTGTCAAGCTTCCCTAGACCCTTGTGCCGTCAGAAACATGGGTGTAGCATGGCTAGGCTAATTCTCTTTGCTTTTTCCTTCACCCTACAACGATACAAATTAAATGTAAACAGTACGCATCCCTTTTAAAGAATAAGAAGGTACACAAAGTTTTGTTCAAGACCATACCTTACCTTAATATCATAACTGCACCAATGCTGTGCTGTACAAGAAGCAAGTGACTAAATATTTAAACATCTGTAACTCTACAAGTCTCAACTCTTCATTCACTTTCAGGTCTAACCACTCTGACCATCGATAGCAAAACTACTTTTAAATAACAGCGGGTGAAAACAGGAAACATTATATAATGGTTTCTCATATAAACAGCCAGTAAAAGCTCTACAGGGCACAAAAATGAGCAGTGAACAAAAAACTGCTCAGTGAGACTGATTCACGTTGTTCCTTTTTGGTCTTACGAGACAGACATGTTTACCACGGCCACATCTCCAACATGTAACATGCACAGCTGCCTCAAGTACCGTTGTGTAAGAACATCTCTTCTCAGAGGCTTGGTTGAAAATGACACCCAAAAACAGCTATGGTCCTGAATGTGGGATATGTGTGCATGTTTTCAGAGTGCATAAATTACATCAAACCAAAACCCTGATGGCAGCAGACACTGCAAAACCCTGGTCCATACAGGAATCCATGTGGTGTCAGATTTCCATTTGTTCAGCAAAGATTTCCAGAGAGTGACAAATCCATACTTGGTCTGTGACTCATGCTGTGACTCGTGAAGCACTGATGGGAGAGTTCAGTGCAATGTTACTCTTGAAGCACAAACTGTTTGTACTGCATGTTACATTTCTAGTGAGATAAAGAAAACAAGTAGTTACCAGGACTTTCTCATTCTCTCTCTACATGTATATTCTCATTAGTGCTGGGACTCCACTATGAAAGAAAACTACACTATTTAAGCCTGCTGACAAAACCGGACATTTTTTTTGGAACTATCACACCAAATCCCATAGGCTTTGGTATAGAGTCTACCATAGCTATGCGTTTCCAAACATACATAGAGAGAGTGCAAGGAATTTCAGCTGTCCATCCCTGGCTCACTGCTCAAATGTCAAGAAACAACCACTGCTAAGCGGCTCCATCCTTTCAGCTGAAGCAGGCTTTCTGTTAAAACTTTACCATAATGGAATGTCCTCCTGAATGCATAAGTGATTCAAGAGCGGCGTACAAAAGCAACAAAAGAGTCTCTGTTTCTTTCTTGAAGGAAACTTTCTAAATTAGTGTTGAGTTGAAAGGTGAGCTCTTTCCACAGGAATGCAAAATAACTATCATCGTGGACTGGCACTTTAAGCAGGAAATCAGCTTCACTGCTCTTTTTCTTCTTTTACTGCTGTTCAACACGGTATTACAGGCAGAGAGAAACAGACAGCGAGAAAGTCAACATAGCCTTATCATTAAGACAACTAAATCATGGTGGTTTAAAGTGATTGCAAACTCACTGAAGACACAGGTGTTTACACAACATTAAAATGGTAACATGCTGAGTGAATCACATGCTCCTCTACAATAGTAGCACATGGCTGCAAGGCACAGTTATCTTTACAAAGTCAACGTGTCATAAGAAGTCATCTAAAAGAAACAAAACAGAAAGAAAGTATCCTACTCAGCTCTCTGCTGTGAGTGAGTGTGATCCTATTGAAAAAGACAATGTAATCAGATTAGATATGGTCATTGATAAAAAAAAAGTTTCCGATCAAAGTTTTTAAACACGTCTTTTACTCAGCTGCCTCTAAGGTAATTTAGGTTCATAAATTAACCTGCTCTACAACCTGTAATACAAGGATATTAAACGCACACACGGAAAACCAAGAAGAGGAACAAAGTGTGGGTATATGACTAATTCAGAGACGTATAACTTGATTTTTATATAGTTGTAAACGAACGGTTGAGCTTACTCTGAGCTACAGGGCTTTTGCCACCTATTTGAAGCATTGTTATCGTACCAACACACACTAGGGAATGCACGTATATTAGTTTGGGCCTGTAGGGCACACCTCATGCTTTATATGGCACATATGTGGCATATTTAGACGTGTGAGGTCTGCGTGTCTGCTTCGTGAATGTAAAAATAAGGAAGTTTCAGCTCGTACAACTACTTTACGGTGCCTCCTGCGCGAACTTGGAAAGTAGTGCAAGCAAAGGGTGTAGCTGGCAGGAGGGGGAAACCCTCATTGTTTGACCACGAACTCACTTTAATCTTCACGACAAAAGACAGCAGCGAAAACACCACCACCAACAACACGCCGCTCAACAAACCACGCGTCAGCTATTATCCACAGTTTCATTGTCATACGTTTCATTATCGCTTTTAATCCGACTTGGTGGCTCGTTGAGAAAGTTTTTCAAAAGTGGATCGTTTCTTACCGCTCCCGAGTCCCAGCAGCCTGCATATGTCTCTGGTGAATTTCATGAGCGTAACCATCCAGCATTATCCTCTCAAGTATCCCACAAAAGTATTCAAACACGGGGTTTAGGTCAGCGGGGGCACGTTTTGTAGCATTGAGGACAATCGGTAACGAATCTGCGGGAATCTTTGGTGGTTTAATCCACTTCCTGAGCGTCAAACACGGACGCTGGGTCCACCCTGAACGGCGTCTTAAAGACACAGGACGCCGTTATCGATTATTGAAAGGTTCAGATCTTATCACGGTGACGTAGGCCAAACTAGGTCGGTGTGTGTGTATAAATATCGTTCCTTAGAAGCACTGATAACAGGAATGATATCAATTGATTGAATTTATATACTGATATAAACATTTAGATAATCAGTTTTCATTCCAAGGCCTTTCTTGCTTAATTTTGAAATAATTTTTTAGTGTAAAGATATCACAAAAAGTGGTTTTAAGCTATATACAACATTTTACTGTACAAAATAAGTGTTTCTTTTTATATATACACACAGTAACATAACAGCTAACCAGTAAAAAAAAAAAAACATGTATCATTATCTCTCTAAAAGGCTTAGTAACTGACTATGTCAAAGTAATAACGCTATGCTATATTAACTTGCTTGAGCATTAGCTATCTAGCTTGAATCCTTAGCCAGTGTTAGTTTGGCATGCCTGTTGATAGGTGATTTGACATTGTTTTGTCAAGAATTTAGATGTCATTGATTATATTGTTAAAGCAAAGTTTTAACTTTAGTGGCGCATTTAAGTAAATTGGCAACAATCAAATGTTCTAAAAGAAAAAAGGAATTGATATAGCAGAAGCAACAAGATTGAATTTCTCATAATGACTCATGAACTAAAATTCCATCTTTACTGCATCATGGGGAAGATTTTACGTTTAGAGTTCACATTTAGTTTTATAATAACAATACTGAAGTCTGTTATGATTTAATCCCCTCTAAATCCTGTCAGTTAAGCATACAAATTAGATCCATGTTATATTAATATACAAAATGTGTGGTGAGGGGGTTGTTATTCACCTGTGTTCCCTACAAAATATAGCGTATTAGTGGAACCTGGTGTTAGCAAGTAACAAAAATGCAATATAGAAATAGAAACATGTACAGCAAACAGGAATACTGGGTCATCTTTGAGTTGTGTGTCAACAACATGGGACACTGTTAATTATTGAACTGCTCAGATCTTATCATGGTGAGCAAGACCAACAAAGCATGGTGTGCGTGTGTGTGTTTGTGTATGTGTGAATATTATTGTTTAGAAGTACTGACTAAAATATTCATATAGCTTCAATACCTTTATATAGAGATGCAAATATTTAAATATAGTCAGTTTTCTTCTCAGGTCTTTTCTTGAATTGTAGTGGTCTTGCTTATCCTAAAATGGCACAGACATCATTTTACTGGTGCGAAGAAATCAAAACAAGTGGTTTTAAGGTCAACTATGCCTTTTTATGCAACTATACAGAAATACAAAAGTGTATTGTTATCTGTCTAAAAGGTTAACTAGCGTAAAATAATATTATGCTGCTTAATTATTAGTCAGTGTTGGCTAAGCGCCCCTGTTGATAGGCGATTTCACATTGTTTTTATGTTAGGAAATTTAGATGTCATTGATAATAATGTTGCAGGAAAGTTTTAGCCTTTGTCCATGGCCCTTCAGTTCTAAATTATTGGCAATAATCACATCAATCAAAATTAATTTCTGTATGTGTTATCTACCATTTGTGTTGCAGTTAGAGCAAGTAAGATAATCAAAATTAGAAAAAAGTTTATATTATGCATAAGTAACAAGGCTAAATTAATCAAAGGACTGAATCTAAACTAATAAAAGCTTATCAAACTAACTAAACTAACTGAATGCAACAAATAGTTTCTCAACAATCAAATAAAAATATCGTGACAGCTGTAATGAGCTCAAGATTCAACTAGAGTTTGGCTGCTATAATAGAAATTATTTAACCACAGTTTACTCTGTGTGTCATACATCACTTCTCTGATGTGAAAAAAAGTACACTGTGTGACTTGCTGTTACACCCTGAACAATCCTGTCTCCATGTGGGGCATAATTTCTAATTTATTAAGGAAGATACTGGTGCTTTTGTTCCACATGCAAGAGTGCCCACAACCCTTTCTTTTTGGAGACACTCACATGGATCCTGCTGCTGTTTGGTGCTGACAGTATTTGATAAACTCAGAAGAAATACTCCTAAAAACCGCTGGTTAGCCTTCCCTCAATTGCTTAACACACCTAGGAGTCTTGTTGCTTGTGTATTCTTGTCTGTTGATGCAGTGGCATGCAGTTCAGACTCATGCCCTGTTTAAAAAGTGATAAAAGACTTGGTCTGATCTCATAAAATTGCCATTACAACTTTTACGGAGAGTGACTAAGGTGCTCACTTAGACGTGTAGCCGACATGTTCAGGTGCCATCAGATTAGTCGATAGGAGTGCATGTCTGAAAGGGGCTATATTGTTGGTGTGCAAAAGTAGTTCTCAAAAAATTGTCACATTGACCTTTAAAGGGCTCCTTGGGAGGGAGTCTACCCATCTGTTCTATTGGATATGAAATTTCCCTAACAAGAAAATCATCTTTAATGTCCCTGCCATTACCTTCACTAATTATCAAAAATTATTTTTCTTGGAATTGGACTGCGTTCCTTCTTAACTTACGAGGTTTCTTCAGTACTATGTGCAAGGTCAACGGTGAAGCTGTAAGATAACTTGTAAGGTTCTAGATAGATCAAATTCAGCTTGGTTTCCCATGCAATATTAATCTATTTAACTCTATCAATAAAAGATCTTTAGCAAAAGACAATGTAATGCTTTTCTGTCAGTGTGCTTCTTCTGAAGAGAATCCATAAAGTCACATTCAGTCAAACAGTGATCTACTATTAATTTCATTTTAGCATTGAAAACACTGAAAAATCAACAGTGTCTCATGAACAAGGAGGACTTTTTCACAGGGCATTATTAAATGGCACAGTAAGAGTAAATAATACAATTAAGGCCTGGATTCTGTGTAGCTCCTTTCAGCTTCATGGTGCTTACGGGGAATTGTAAATGTTATTAGTAAAACATTTTTCCTGTCATGAAATACAGAAGCCTTAAGACTTATTAGCAACATAAATCCCAGTAGAATGAAAGCAACACAAAACATTTCAGTAATATATGGTTGAAAGAACAGAAAACACTTTAACTTGAATTTATTCAAAGTTGCAAAGTGCCCCATTGTGTCAGTGAGTATCAGTTGTGTCAAAAATAGATTTGCCTTCAACATTAGTGATTTTCTCCTAGTTCAGTTAGATTACTTCATAAGTATGTCACACCATTGTTTTGTATCTTTCCACTGGTGGACTTTTGACATGGATGCCCTATTTTTTAAGCCTCACCCTGTCTCTTTCATCACATATCACTTGTATAATTAAATCAGCCATTTGTCCCATATCTTTACACCCAGGTGTATTGACAGCTAATCAAATATGTAGCTGGAGTGAGTAATGAAATTGGTTCCTCAAACTAGTCAAATTTACACAAAACAAAGGTAGAGCACTGTTCAGTGAACCACGCACTGACGCAGTGAGACTTCTCATTGATGTTTCTGATCAGCCATCACAGTGAGTGCTGCATTCCAGCCAGGAGAACCCATCACTCCACCACCTAAAAATCATTACATGCACAAAATGGAAAAAAAGAATGAGTCATTGTTGTTCTGTGTAGATATATCTGACACAGTTTACTCAGCCAACTGACATCATCTTTATTTCTTTGTCATGAGTCGTGCAGATAAGGCTTCATTCATAGCTCTTCCATACCAGTAAACATAACAATAATCTTAGCATTTATTACTATGCTACACACAGCAAGCAGCCACATTTCTGATCTAATATTTTACGAAAACATTAGGTAAACAAAAAGCAGACCTGGATGACAGCCGCTGCCACACAGATAGAGTCCTTTAATTGGTGATCGGTAGTTTGAGAGCGAGGGCAAAGGTCGTGCTAGGTACAGCTGGTCCAGAGACATCGATCCATGAAAGATATTCTGCAAAAACAAGACCAACATGTTTTATTTTTGTCTTTTTATATAATTATGCCATTATGAGAAAAGTAGCCTGATATTTGTGCAATGATTGATTCATAAATACACAAGAAACGGAAGTAAGCAGAGTCATGCGAGTTAAGTGTCCCACAGTAGTTACTGTGAACTTTGACTGCATCGCGATAAAACCGTCTGTAACCATTAACTGCTTATACAACAGGCCTGTCCCTGAGCGGGTTGCAAATGGCTGAAAACTGCAGAGGACGCAAATTACTTCCTCATCCAGTGTACAGCTGACTGTGTCAAGCAAATGAGCTGCATGTCAACATCCAAACTGCTACTCAGTTCCACATTGTCTACAGCATATATACCCCTCCAGTGAGACCAAAGATCCTCTCCAGGTCAGGCGGAGCCAGGATGTCTCTCCCCACCACGGACTTTTTAAACCCAGGGGCGTATTTCTCCACCCATTCGAATACTAAAGAGACAGACAGACGCATGCTTTTTCACTGAAGCAGGTTAATCAATATATATTCAGAGAGTCCTTTAAAAAGTTGATTCCCACTTTTCAACTTTCAATATCTAAACAGGACAGGTTGAAGCCTTGAAATATGGTCTATAGCTAATTTCGGAGTAAACATTTTCTAATATGCATTGTATTTTTATAATTTTTAGACTACATTAAATTAGAGTTTGCATGAACCAAATTTAGTAGCAGTGAGCAGTTTTGATAGACTTGGAGCTAGTAGAAGTCCCTTATCATTTGCCTTTCTAACCAGTGTCTGCAAAGGCCTCTCGGTCCTGATCGGTCCACTCCCTGCCCTCTATGTGGTAGGGGGTGAATTGGGTGAACAGTGACACTACGTGGCAGCCAGGTGGAGCCAGAGTAGGATCCAACACAGAGGGGATGGTCATTTCCAACATGGGTCTACAGGAATAGAGGATGAGAAAAGATAGTGGGAAGTGACGGGTAGGCGGGTTATTGACAAAAATTCAGGACAGAACAATGTAAATGTGCATTATTTAAAAGACATATTCGGGAGTTAATAAAACAGCTCATGGCTTTCTCTGACTAAAAGGTTAATTAGTCAGCAGTCTGCAAGCAAACAAACTTTGATGTACTAGCACTTTTAAAAAAAATTAAAAACAAATATCCCAGGGACAGAAGCTCACTCATTCCAGATTTAGTCATGATGTAAAAATATGTGAACAATGTACCTGAGTCAGTTGAGGTGGTGAAAATATCTACTACAAGGCAGTTAAGGAAAGATATTTTAATGAGATATTTAACTTTAAGTTGTGACTTGAAGTTTAAGTGCTCAACATTATGCTGTACTTGCTGTGGCTAGTACTGTCTTGTGCAGCTGCATGGTTTTTATCTCTAATCTACGTTTGATTTGATTTGATTTATTTGGATCCCCATTAGCTATGGCAATGCCAAAGCTATTCTTCCTGGGGTCCATACAACATCTTTACAATGTGTCAATGCAGTTACATTATTTACAATACAATCCATATACAAATGCAACATAAAACAAAACAAAAAAAAATACACAATACAACAATACACAGACAATACAAGACCGCTCCCAGGTCATTAGTGATATATAATATTTACATATGTTATCTACATAGTTTTACATATATTATGTATATTGGTCACAAAAAACTCAAATTTCTTTTGCCCTTAGATATTACACCCAACGCCATTGAAGCACAAACCCTGATTTAACCCGATTTCACAATTAAATTTAAATCAGATTTGACAGTCACCCATTCTTTTACTATTTATCTCGCTAGAACTATTTCTGTTGCAAAGGTGCAATTTTAAGTAATACTTGTACTTCCAATTGACCTATATTAAGTCTCTATTGTACACAGATGTTTTTTGACTAACTTTTTGAAAATTATTTTGCTATTTTCTTGTATTTTCTATGTTTTCTGGTAGTTTATTCCATTCTTGCATAGCTCTGTACATAACCATTCGTTTAATTGTGTTTGTTTTTGATTTGGGTAGTGTAAAATTTCCTTTGGTAGCATGTCTGGTTGCATCCTCTATTGTCTACACTTTGCCCTGAATTTTCTGCAGTAAGTAATGTGTAACTATGAGGAAAATCTGTGCAAGAACAGTGACTGCACTATTCACATCCAGTAATGTCTCTTGCATGGTTGGTGTTGGTTTCAGAACATAAATTGTTACATTTTATACATGGCAAGGTGTATGTCTTGAAATGCTCTTGTATTTAAGACATATTTACCTTGCTGAGGGACGTCCATTCAAAGCGTCTTTATATGCTGTCTCCAGTACCTCCACGCTTTCACAGTTTAGATGAATTGAACACTGGTGATGTGGCCCAGGTTTATCATCTGGTGTGGGAGCTGCTAGGAAGTTTGGTAGCTTGTCCACTGCCACTATAATAACAGGCCACAACAAAGAAAATGGCTTGGAATCAGTGCCTTTTCATTAAATTTCTATTTTAGTCGAGCAAAGTGTGTTGAGCTTTAGCAGTTTACTAAATATTTGAATTAGGGTAACTCTCAGTGCTTGTAATTTTTTGTGCTTAGCACTGCTCAATTCCTTCACTTTGAATCTAAGACTGTTAAATTCTACAAAACACACAAGACTGTCGTTGAGAAGCACAAAGGATCAGTTAGGAGTAAAGACTTCCTGAGTAATAAAGCCAGGCATTACTGTAATTCACAGGCAGGAGCTACAAATGCTAGTACAGAGGGAGCTAAAGAACTCTAAACAGCCTCTTAGCTGTGTATGCTTTACGCTATTTCATAATACCCCAAGCTTAGGGAGTGATCTGATCTAACACTGTAATGATACACAGCACTGCAGTACATCTGTAATACAACTCTCCGCATCTTAACAGTTCTGAAAGTGTCTAAGTAGGGGTCAGTACATACAAGAACTTACTATCCTAGAATGGCAAAACATGAATGATTTCACCTAAACACATATAACATATGAGTATAGAAACGCCTATGATGTAATTAGGCCCAACAGCAAGGAGCCTAAGTGACATTTTCTTCAAAAGCCTGCTTCCTTTGAGGCAACAACACTAAATATTAATGACTTCCAAAGCAACTTTAAAAGAAAAAAGAAGCATGCTCTGTTTCTCAGGTGGTAATGTTTTATGTTATGTTGGCTGTCAGAGAACTTTTATATACAACTAATTTACGATTAGCATGCAAACAGAAGATTTACCATTGATCTTGGTAACAGGGGACGTGTAGTCTATCTGATCTACAGCTTTCATGAACTCTGGAGAAAGGGCCCCCTACAATGAAAAGGAGTGCCAGAATAAATTATGTGTGATACAGTGCTTACATGTGATGTTTCTGTTTTATATTACCTGTGGTGTGAGGTTCTTGAAGGTAACATATGGGGTAGCATTTGATAAAACAACTTTACTGCGGATCTCTGTGCCATCCTTTAGCACCACTCCTTTAGCGGCACCATTGGAGTCAACAAGGATCTGTCCAACATCCTGCCAAGGATGAATGTTGTATACGCATGAAAACCAAAATAAAGATGCTAGAATGCCATTTCCATCTCCCTATAAAATAAATATCATCAAACAACATTCCACAGATTACCTTCTCAGTGAATATGTCCACACCGTATGATCGAGCAGCACTAGCAATAGCCTGAGACACACCTCCCATGCCTCCTTCCACATAACCCCATGCGCCCTTCTCCTTCTCCAACTCTCCCATCACATGATGCAAGAGTACATACCTTCAAAGAAAGAGCCTGACATCAGTTTTTTTCAAAAAGTTAGGGCCACACTTGCAACTATTAGAGCTTGGAGGGTGTAGCAAAATGCGTCTCACCCGCTGCCAGGGTTACTCGGACTGGTCATGGCTCCTATGACACCATCAGTAGCCAGTGTTGCCCTCAGTGGCTCCGACTCAAACCACTGAGTGAGAATCTTTGACACAAAGCATGGGTTAGTCATTTTGCAGTCTATAAAGAAACAGCAACTGATACCACAGCTCTGTGTAAACCATCACAAACCTTCATTATTGGCGCAGTTACAATCTCATAAAAGTCTGAAATGTTTTTGCCAAGTTTCAGTCCTTTAAATTCAGAGACAAAACCATGACTTAGTTACTGCACTACACAAAATTAGTTCATGTCTGATAATTTGTTATTCTGACATT
This sequence comes from Acanthochromis polyacanthus, assembly GCF_021347895.1. Lineage (NCBI taxonomy): Eukaryota > Metazoa > Chordata > Actinopteri > Pomacentridae > Acanthochromis > Acanthochromis polyacanthus. The sequence goes on from NC_067127.1 coordinate 11,167,584, forward strand.
AGAAATATGATATAACATGTCCATTTTCTGAGCATGGGCCCATCAACGCACCACATTTGATAATAGGGCTCAGTGTGTTAGCTGCCGACAGCCTCTTCCTCAGCGATCCAGCAGTGATGCCTGGAATATCTACAGGTGGAGCATCAAGGAGAGGGTGGATGGCACCTGCTAGCTTTTCAAGGTGTGCAGCAAACTCTGGATAAGCCTGGGAACATGTCAAAGAATGAGTGAAGGTGTGAGTGGTGAGCATTCAATAGAAATGCGGTTTTCTATGAGAAGAAGGGCAATGGAGAGAGTGAAAAACTTCTGAAGTTTATGCTGAGAGCTTAGATACATACAAAATAAACTAGGGCTATTTAGTTCACCTTAGCATCCTTCTGTGAGAATTTTCCAATCTCCATCTGGTTCATTTTCAAATCTGAGCCCAGCGTGAGAGACCTCGGTAGAGTTCCTCTCAACCCTTCCTCCAGCATGGGAGTGAAAGCATGGGGGTCTCTCATATACACCTTCAGCCCATGTTTCTTAAAGGAAACAAGGATAAAAATAAGGAAAACATTAAATAATTGAAGAGCTCAGAACCAGGCCTATCACTTTAAGCCATACTGCAATCAGGTAATTAATATGAAACCTTTTTGTGAAGTGGTTTTGTGTACCTTGAGCTCCAGGTCTTTGTATATGTGCGGTCGTAGCAAACTGAGCAAGTAGGAGCATCTGGAGAAGTGGAAACCTGTGTACAAGAGTGTTACAAAAATGACACTCATACTACAGTGTGTGAAGCTGTGTAAACACTACATATTACAAAATGGACTACCATCCGAAGAGAGATCATTCAATCCCTTTTCACACATTTCCTTGCAATACATACAAAATCCCTCCACCAGTACAGAGTAGTTTCACCAAAATTGCAGAAAACCTGTATTTCTTCACAGATTGTGGGTTATTTGTGCATATTGTATGTCCGTGGTACTTTTTATAATATATATAGTCCACAGACAAGTGTTCTAATGAACTATTTCTCACTTCTAAGAGTTGCTACATTGCTGCGCATTGAGCCACAAGGGGTAAGCGTTGTGCTGCTGTTTGTTAAATTTGGCTGAACTTTCACATTCTGATCTAGGCTGAGCCAGGACCATTCCCAACCAGGGACCATCCTACCAGGGAAGATCTCCTCTGAAACAGCGGCTCCTCCCAGCACGTGTCTGCGCTCCAACACTGCTGTCTTCAGTCCTCCCTTCTGAAGATAAGCTGCCTGCATGCACAAGCAAAAGACACCTTTACCCTGTTGCAGAACATACAGGTGTTACAGCATATTGTACAGTGGGTGCAGGGAAATAAATGCATGAACTCACTGCCACCAGTCCATTGTGTCCTGCAATGAAATACAAAATATGTCAGCTTCCCTTAATATGATTACTGTAACAAAATTCATGTTCAGTTGGGCATGTTGTGCAAACTACTCTCCTGTAATTTTTACAGTCACGGTGAGAGTGTGGAAAGTTTTATAATTGAGATTAAACTGTGGTCTTGCATAGATGCACAGCCTAGCACATGCAGATACAACTTTCTTATAAAGCTGTGACGTCTTCTCCTGAGAAAACTTTAGCAAACTCAGCTGAAATGATGCACAGCTGCTCTGTTTTCTGTACTTTTGAAGTCATTTGACAGATCTCACCTCCGCCGATGACCAGCGCGTCATATTGAGATTTCAAAGCGGTGTGAGTCGATCTGAACCCAGTCAGTGTCCCCACAAGAGTTGCAGCCCTCCGCCCTCGATCTGTCCACACCGCTGCAGCCATGGCAGAAGTCTGAGGTGTTTCTCCCCTTTATACACAGTCTATGGTTTCTCCACATCAGTGCTCCTCCCTTTCCCTCCATAGAGCTACGCAAAGTAGATCCGGGTTTCCTGCAAGAGCCACGACTGCACCACCTCTCCATTCACTAAATTATTCCGAACGTTAGAGCTGGAGAAATGATTTATAAATGTGGATGGAAGTTTTAGTAGTTACGATATGTAATGCTAATATTTGCAAAGTGTGGCGAAACTGTTAATATTTTGTCCCACTCACCAAAGACACAGCACAATTACGCATCTATTACGCGCAGCTTATATTTATATAGAATCCATCAATTGTGAGTTATTTATACCTTACTGATTTCGCTATGTGGCTGCCCCATTTAAACTCACGAGTAACATTTAAAAAAGAAACAAAACTAATGTGAAAAAAGTGCTGTCACAATACACTGTCATTCTGCTGGTGTCCATTTGGTGGCGCAGTTGTTCCATAAAACCTACACTAATAAAACCAAGTGCACCTTTCTTCTCATGGTTGTTAACAAACAACTATAACAACTTTAAACGCGCACCACGAACAATTCTGCTTTATATTAGCAAGTTGTAAATATAGTATATAACAGAGTAAGAGCAACTAGTAATTAATGCCTCAAACTGTCTAACATATATCAGGAATTTGCTAATATCTGTATTCAAGAGTTTTTATTTGTCACATGCTCATACAGTATGTGCAGTTAAATGCAAAGCTGCTGTTCTCAAGGCTGTGCAAAGGCAATATGACATTATAAAAGGACAATTCTTTGAAAAGCAATAGGAAATTAGTAAAAGTCTCAATGTAATAAGTAATGGTTGACAGTTAAATAATGTTTGCATGTGAAAAGCAGCATTTGCGCCTGTAAGTTAATGTGACATTTTCATAAACAAACTTGAAAAAGTGTAAGAATCAAAAAGTGCCATCTAAAGACTCCTTGCTTATAGCTGGTTTGGGGTTGGACACAACTCATCTCATGGTAAGGGCCCACATTAAGAGCTTTAAGATGAGCTCTTAACACAGAATGAGCTCCTAGTGCTGCTGTTGAAGATGTCATGTTGGCCTAGTGGTTCATTTACTATGCGTTAATGAGATAAGAGGCCATAGATCACGCTGGGGGGTCTAAACAGGGTCCGGAGAGTAGACAGAGCTGGAGAGGGAGATGGGATCTCAGGAAGGTGGAGTGTTAATTGGCACAAAAACAACCAAACACAGCAGAATATAAGCAAGTTATCCTCCCATCTTGTCTATATAATGTGGATTTTTGACTGTGTTTTGCTTAGACAGTGTAAAATAATTCCTGAGGTTTATATAGATTGTGCACTCTCTTGTAAGGGGGAATGAAATGAGGCGTTATGGTGATCTAGAGTTTCCCCGCTAGACCTAACATGCCTCTCCCTTGGTGTATTAGAGTAGCATTAGTTTCAGGGAAGAGAAATGATCCCGATGCCCTGTCTGCTTGGTTTTCCTTTAAGGAACGTCTGCGGACAACAGCCAATCAACCATAACTAGATCATGAGATCCAGGCAGGAGATTTTGTTCTTGTAAGCAGAAATTAACACTTCATTCCCCTTTGTCGGCAGAAATTCAACACTGCAGCCGTTGAAGGCTCTCCCAGGCAATAAAGGGGAAAATTCAATTAAGTCATAACAGCTCCGCACCAAAACACAATTACCCCATTTTCTGGAAAAAATGTCATCCTATATGCCTCCAGGCAGAGAGGTTCACTGGTGAAGATGAAGGCCTCTCAGCATTCATAATTATTAAAGCATAAACTACTGCCTTTACAGCAGTCCATAAAAGGAGTTACGGAGCAGAAGGAACATTTTAGAGTCTTTAGGTAGTTTCCTTATCAAACTAGTCAATGATGAGGAAGGACAATAGTGATGTTAGTCTCATTTAGATTATGGTGAAAAGCCACATTTTTTAAATCAATTTTTGTTACAGGTGCAGTGATGTGGTTGTGTGAATGGTCCTAGTGTAATATATGGCCAGCTTTTATGACAGAATTGAAATATTTGAATATCTGCAGGCGGCTCAAGGTAGAACCTTTACACTTGAGCTGATATTTCTCAATATAAGATGAAATATAGACACTCTGCCTATATTGTGAACATTAATATAAAATTGAATAATCATTAAGAAATGAATCATTCATCAAGAAAGTATCAGTAGGTTTTTGACTTGTGGTATAAGTAGGGGGAGATCTAAGGGGGATCTGGGATTTGATTTGATTCATAGATTTTAAACAGTTACACAGATATAATTGTTAGCTGTAGTCCTTCACTGATCAAATGATGTGCTATATTCTTCTTAATAGATTTACATATGCATAAAATAAATAAGCTTGTAAAAATGTGCTTATACATTTTTACCCATATATCAGCTCATGTATTTTTACCAAGATAATTGGATCTTGGACTCAGACTTAGATAGGTATTCTAGTGTGAATTATTGGAGTGAACATCGGTGAGCTGCTGAGTTACATTTTTATGAACTTGCAGTACAGTTTTTGTTATTCAGCTGTTCACAGAGATAGTTTAATTTTGCCCATATCTGACTATCTGCACATTTAGTTGGCCAAGAGCAACAGCAGATAATGTCTACCAAACTGAAATATTGTATTAGCAATTTAAAAAAAAAAAACTTATTAGAAGACACATGGATTCCACTTCATCTCTTAGAAAACAATCTTGAAGAAAAGCAGCACAGCTAGTTGACAACATATAGTCTAAATAAATTAAACAAACCACATTTATAATCATATACACCTTTTTTCTTCTTAGCAACTACATTTAAATTTATTTTAGACTGACCTAAACTGACTTCAGCTCTTTAGATAGCTTTCGCAGATGTGCCCCCATGTTGCAAAACCTCATGTCTGTCCAGTGCCACATGACAAAGTTTGAAGTCTTCACCAAAACGCAGCCATGAATGGCATGGCTGTCAGCCAATAGCGTGAGAAGGACATGGCTATTTTAACCAATCAGAAACTACTTCCTGGTCGCGGCCTGCCGTGGGCTCGCTGTGTGTGTTTGTCGGTTACGGCCTCCCTCGCTGGGCTCTGGCTGGAAAGAGTTGAGGCGGGGAAGGAAAGGTGTAGCAGGGGGAGACACCGTGAAACCACCGCAGAGGAATGTAGAACTTCACGGTGAAAATCACCCACAAGGAACTGTGTACTCGAGCCAAAAGACCCAACACACCGCCTGGTTTCTCATGGAAACAGATGGATTTGTGAGGAGGCGTCGGATGACAGCGGAGACTGCAGGCAATGATCCCGGGGTTGCTGGAGCCTCAGCCGGGGCAGAAGTTCGATGGCTGGGGGGCAGATTCTGGGGAGTTTCGGAAAGTATCGTGGGAAGCCTGACACCCCGAATCGGGGGGGAAGCAGAACTGCAGACTGTTGAATTGATCCGCAGTGCACAGGATGCACAAACAGAGGACTCTGAACCGGACTATGAGGGTTTGCCACAGGGAGCTTCCACTAGCACCCACATGTTGGCTGGAGCTGTGGCTGGGATCATGGAGCACTGCCTCATGTTCCCTATCGACTGTGTGAAGGTACCTTAGCTCACTGGCTAACCAGCTGACCCACAACTTTGCATGAATGTTGAGTGCTTTCACAGCCTGTTGTCTGCTGTTTGTTGTTGGTATTATTCCTGTAACCAACGTGCATGTTAGCATAGCTCATTAGCTCCTCGCTAACCCAAACACGCCGCAGCTGACTGTTGTGAGGACAAGGTCAGTCGGCTCAGGTAGCGTTTCACATCCCAACTAGCTAACTGGTTAGCCTGCAATTAGGAATAACGTTAGCTAGTGGATAGTTTTTGTCAGTATTTAACATACGCCAAGAGTGTTTCTTATTTAAATTCTAACTTATTTACTGACTGCTGTCAAACCAAACCAGTATGGTGTTATGTAACTGTGCATGTTACGTGTAAATGAGTTAGTTAAAGCAAGCAGTGCTAGCTAATAAAAGGCACATTTTAAAGCTACAGCAGCAGTTCATGGAGATGAAAGTTATACTCTCTATTTCCAAACTCAAATTTGGTTTGATGTTGTGTCTACAACTTATGTCCTTCCTGCCAATATATTTTTTTACAAGACGCACAGGAATGAATGAATCACACATTTTGGATTTTCCAGTCCACAGTGAAGCATCTGTTGCTACTTTCTTAAAATCCATTCACTAAGGCCTACTGCTTCACCCTCCAGATCTAGTTGTTTGCAAAGGTCTCTAGATCACATTCAACTTCACTGGAGCAAATCTCATCATGTGATCTGTTATTTATGAGTTAATTTCTTTCGTTTTCTGTCAACATATGTACAGATTCGTGACCTATTGCCCCAGTAGGTCATTAGCTGTAGCCATGTGCAAGTGATTGTCATTGTCCAACAGGCAGAGGGCTGAGGACGTAGGGCAAGTGACAATGAGCTTAGTAATGTCAGCTGTACATGTCAGTCTGAAAGGCTGTTCTTATATGCTCATGCTTCATCCATGTCTCTTCCACCTGTAGTCCACATCTGTTGCAGCCACAAACCCGAACAAGACCAACATGTACAGTGCTCTCAGCTTTCCAAGCAAACAGTAGGTGATACAGGAGGTTTGGGACCTTGTGAAGAACTGCAACATAGAGTTCCTTCATGCTGAATCACAGCTTCAGCATACACTAGCAGACAGATTTCTAGATAAATGTATCCGTTGCAGAAAATTGAGAAATTCTTGAAACGTAGATAACATTTCTTCTCTGTGCACACACTAGCTGCCTTTTCTTTTTAAAATGTTCCTCTTCTACCACATACAGGCCTTTCCTCCAGTGCAATAAGCTTCTGACTTAAGAGATTGTTGTGTAATTATACTTTGGAGTAGACTGTCATTCGTTCATGTATCCTAAATCCCAGTAATCGGTTGTGGATCTAAAGAAGCGTGTTCCACTTGTGGGTCTGAGTCAGAGTGAACACTGTACAGGGTTTAAGAACAGAATTTCCATTTACTGAAAGAAACAACCGGAATGTTGTGTTCACATCGAGCACAAAGGTCAGTGCTTTCTAGTAAAGCAAACACAAGCTATAGATAAACACAGCAGATCTGGCATGGATGAGGACCAGGGTACTGCCAGTACAGCCTCCCCTCACTCGCATTTAAAGAGGTTGAGTTTGCTGTGAGCTTGTGTGCCATATATTCATACCACTGTTGGCTAGCATTCTTGGTGCCCTGCATTCTGCGTCTGTAATATAGAGTGACATGAGGCCATGTTTCCAAGGACAGAGCACGCACACACAGTTGGGTGTACATTTGTCCATTCAGCTGTAAGTTTGGTATTTGGGGGGATTATGTGGCTGCTGGTTCCTCAGCGACAGACTCACTCCCCCAGTCTGTCCCCAGGCAGCCCTCTCTAAATATCAAATAGCAGGTGACTGAAACGCTGATCGCCCGCACTTGTCTTTTAGATAGGCGTTGATATAATCTATCGTTTATGTCAGCGTGCGTGCGTGTGTGTGATAGGAGGAAGAGAGTAAGATGCTTCAGGGTCAGTGGGAAATAGGCTTACAGGAAGTCAGCTTATGTCCCCTTGTGACCTTGGAGCTCGCAGCTCCAGACTTCCTTGTATTCAATTATGCATGCACACTAGCATGCGCTACGCACATTATCAAGCGCTGCATTTCCCTCATTTGACCTCTTGTTCACACTGCAATCTATTCTGGACTCGTTTCACTGCAATGCTATTCTTTGCTGTAATGCTCAGACATATGGAACAACTTAAATTATGTGTGATGTTCTATTTTTTTTTTATGTCGTTTTCAGATCAAATTCATCAAACATGGCACTGAAGTTACACCTATTTGTATTTGATAGTGGATAAAACACACTGCTAACTTCTCTACATTCCTCTGTGTTTTCCAGACACGAATGCAGAGTCTCCAGCCAGACCCTGCAGCCCGCTACAGGAATGTGATGGATGCTCTCCGCCGAATTGTAGCCACAGAGGGAGTGTGGCGGCCATTGAGAGGCCTGAATGCGACAGCAGTTGGGGCGGGACCTGCCCATGCCCTCTATTTTGCCAGCTATGAGAAACTCAAAAAGACTCTAAGTGATGTCATTCATCCAGGGGCTAACAGTCATTTGGCTAATGGTACCACAAAACGTGCATGTAGAAAACATAAATGTACAAATCATGTAAAGCTATCTTAACTTCAAGATCACTAAAAGAGTGGTTAATATTTCGGCCTGGTCCATGTCCAAGCCCAATGTCAAACACTTTCCACGTGATCTAAGTTCTGCCTAATTATGTGTATTGCGAGTCCAAAAAAAACCCCTTCCAGGCTATCAAATTAAATAGATCCTTTTATAGCTACAGTTATACACTGCAAAGAAAAGCCAGAGACAGTTGTCAACTTCTCACTGGCGTTTAGAGAAGCAGGAAAGTTAGTGCTATCAAAGTCACCTCAGCTACAAAATCGAAAGATTAAAGAAAAAAATACACTTAGCAGCCTTGCTCTGAATGTCAACCATTTCCTTATTCCTTATCCTCCCTACTCTCTCTCTCTTCCTTCTTTTCCAGTTTAGTGGGAGGCTGGGTAAGTCCTCTTTCTCCCATCTCATCTGCCCTTTCCCCTGTTGGTCCAGATTTTTCCAGCTTACGGGCATGGTTTACACCTCCCAACTGCAATGACCACCATTAGCCACTAGGTGTCTCTCTATGCTCATGCCTCTTGAAAGTGGTCAGGAGTGATATTTGGCTCACACCTGTGCAATTTTATCCTTAATATGTAAAAAATTCTGCTCTGATAACATTGATTTGGGCATGAGATTTGCAGCTTTTCAGAAGAAGGCAGTGAAGGCTGTGACACGATCAGCTAGGTTCTCTTGCAAGGGAAAAAAAATCTCTTCACTGCAGTCTTTTCAACTTTCTTTGTCCTTTGTGATTATCTCAACGTGTCATAATTCCTGAGGTGTGTTTGTTGCAGGAGCAGCTGGGTGTGTGGCCACACTGCTTCACGATGCAGTCATGAACCCAGCTGAAGGTAAGGGCAACATTTTACAGTCCAGTATTTTGTCTTTCAAAAGAACAGTTTTGAATTTCATTTCAAGAAACTTACAGGTGCCGTTCCTGGACCAACGATCTTCACATGTTGATCTCGCGTTCATTTTCACAGCTGCCTCTAGTCCACCTGCCTGGACATGTCAGTAGAAGGACACTGGTCTGAGTCCTCATGTGCAGCTGTTAGATGGACTGCAGCTGTTAAATATGACAATTAACATCCTTTCATGTGTTTACGGAAGGTAGTGTCTACAGATACGGACCCGTGGCCTGTGGCCTACGGATACGGCACTTTCCCTTACTATAAATATTAATGAGACGCACATGAATATTAATGAGCCGGCTGATGAACGCGCTTTGTGATTGGCTGGTAATCTGACGTACATAAATATTAATGAGCCGGTTTGGTAATCCGAGTGATGAAGGCGCTTCCGTGATTCGAGGTGAATCTGCGTGCCGAACAAAACAAATGGCAGAACTAAAAGCCAGCAAACTACAAGTATTTTTTTACCTTCAAAAGTAGCGACAGACTATTACATATTAACAACCTAAACAAAACCCTGACGTATTTTCTACGTCTGTCAACACAGACACTGCACGTCAGTCACTTTAATGTTAGCGGACTCTGTTGAATGACTAAGTTACATCACCACAAACAAATCTCACAATATCACAGTAAATCGAGTTTGTGGGTTTTTTTAATTCATGCCGAATTAAAGAGCTGCTCCTCACCATTCACGAGTGTTTGTTTCATATTCGACATCCTTAATTTTATCTTGTAAATTAGCGTCCGAAATTAAATGGGAACATTTGCAATGGAGTTCGTCAGCCACTTCCACCACTGAACGCGGTAAACTAATTAATAGGAACTGGACTTCAAACACTTTAGACACGGCGTCTAAAAGCGTAAAAACTGCAATGTCTAAAGTGTGAGAGGAGACGGTGTATTTTTGGTTAAATTATACAATTTTCGCCGTCAAAGTCATTCATATAAACTGCCTGTAATGTGCAGCAAATAGTAGTTAACCGGCGGCAGCTCTTCAGTGACCTTAACGGGTCCGTACCTCTAGTACAGATGCTACAGGTACGGGTCCGTACCTGTAGCATCAACCTTTACGGAAACTACTTTTTGTTGAAAGAACAGCTTTACTGAAGTTTATGTCTTGCTAATTTCTTCTTTAAATTCTTTTTTCATGTGATTTACCTCGATGATGCCAAACCTGGACATATCTGGCCCTCTCTTCCATCCACCCATCTGTCTGCAGTTGTGAAGCAGCGCATGCAGATGTATAATTCGCCCTACCGCGGCGTGCTGGACTGTGTACGCGCCGTGTGGCAGAAAGAGGGCCCCGCTGCATTCTACCGCAGCTACACCACCCAGCTCACCATGAACGTGCCCTTCCAGGCGCTCCACTTCATGACCTACGAGTACCTTCAGGAGCTGCTCAACCCCCACAGACAATACAATCCCTCATCCCACATGTTGTCCGGAGCTTTGGCTGGAGCGATCGCAGCTGCAGCCACCACACCTCTGGACGTGTGCAAGACCCTGCTCAACACCCAGGAGTCTCTCACCCTCAGCTCCCTTCCTTCTGGCCAAGGCCCCAGCCAGGGCCAAGGCCAAGCAGCCCACAGACGCATCTCAGGCCTGGCCCATGCCTTCCGGACGGTTTACAGGCTGGGCGGCCTGCCGGGCTTCTTCAAGGGAGTCCAAGCGAGGGTCATCTACCAGATGCCCTCCACAGCCATCAGCTGGTCGGTCTATGAGTTCTTCAAGTATGGACTCACCAAGCACCAGCACAACAAGAGGAGGAAGCAACACATGGAGGCGGAGATGTAGAAATCTCCTTGATTTGATCTCCTCTAAATATTACTCTGTCCTCCCTGTGAGGACAAAATTAATACGCACATTGAATCTGACTAAAATCCACCTCAGCTGTCCCATCCCTTTCAGACATGGCAGATAAGAAAGACATCTTCAAGCCTAGTTTCTTTAGTTTTATTCCCGCTACGCTATTACAAGACTAGGGTTGAGTTATGTTGTTCCTCACTTTTAGGAGAAAATATTTACACAGTATTATAGAACTATAGAACTCTTATTTTTAAGCTGTTCTACTTACGACTACGTTCGTCCAAATAGAGGGTAACTGTGAAGAACTGCAAAGGTGGTCAGCAGAGGGCAGTAGTGTTACTGTGTTAACTCTTGTAGGTTCAAAAGCTTGGCTGTCCTTGTACCAGGTTTGAGTTTTTCCTCATTCAAATGTTACAAATAAAGATTAGAACTGACTTCTTATCCACACCTCACAACGGAGAGAATTCAGTCTTTAACCCTAAATATTTTTTTGATTGTATCCAGTTAAAAAAATATCTCAGCCTTACGACATTCATAGAAAACAGACCCACATTTAAAACAATTTGCTATCAATAGAACACAGAATAATTCTATCAATATCCAGATACCTTTGAGGAAATTCAGTAAAATCCAGCTAAAATGGCAACTCAGGTGTTTGAACACAAAAATAAGACAATTTTCTGATTTAACTGAACTACGTAATATAGAATGTAGTCCAATAAACAAATTAACAAAGGAGACCATAATCTAGACAGGTATAGGGTTCCTTTTTGCTTTGCTAAATTAATGAATATATATATATTTTCTCCTTTTCAAATGTGTTTAAATTTGTTATCTATGATGTAATTGGACAGAAAAATACCATTTTAAGTAAGGTATCTGAAGTGTGTTAATTTATTTTTCATCATTTTGATTAATATTTTATTTCCAGCAAATGTATTACTTTAATGTTCTTTTTTTTTTTTCTTCCATACTTCTGATTAGGCCCAGTGTTTGGCAAGGCAGACAAGAGCAACATTTCGATGGCCATTTCTGTGCTTCAGCTGTAGCTGTCGGTCTGTTTTCAGCTATTGAACTACTGAGTTTGTTTGTTTGTGCTCAACAAAAAAGGATGAAGAATTTGACTGAGAATCTCCAAGAGTTGGATCTCCCACAAGATATGTCTCTGTACGCACAATGAGCACACTTATAATGGAAGCTGTCATTCTTACTGATTGATGTCTGATTGTTTCTGACACTGAATTGCACTCATTGAATAAAGATTCAGCAGCGGGGCTCTTCTCGCTGCTCGTAAAACTAGGAGCCCTGCTTTAATTTCATTCAGTGTGTGTGGATGTTTTGCTGGCTGCATGAAGACAACCTCTGAGAACATATAAGCACCAGTCAAAAGAACAAGTTAAATTTAACGTGGGTGTGTGTAAAATATGTAAAGTCTTTGTATTCCTGTACAAAGAAGCCAAAGAATGGCGCGGACGAAAAGGAGACAATGCCTTTAAGCCACATCTGCACTGTCAGAAACGCACGCGGGGTTTGTGTGCGTTTTCAGGTATTTATTTTTCGTCTGAGGCAGGTACAGTTGTTTAGTCTTGAGCACAGGTGCAGATTTCAACTTTGACCCTTGGGACTGAAAACGTAGTTCGAACTTGTGGACACGTAGCCTGTATACAAACAGCCAGGAGAGTGAAGCTTTGGAATTCAAGAAGTGACGCAGGAGAAAGTAAACATTGATAACCGTATGAAAGAAAACACTTAGAGGATGAAGAGCTGTAATGTGAATTGGAGATCATAAACTAACAGTGCCTTAAACATCGGAACTATAGCACAGAACCAGCATAACAAAATGTTCTTTATAGCCCAGTGTTTAACTTTGAGAAGAGACTTGTCATTTCTGTCACTAGTCAGCTTGTCGTTTTCTTAATGGTGCTAAGAACAAGTGAGAATGTGTCTAGTGGAAAGAGCTGTAGTGTAAATGTAAACAAGAATTCAGCTTTATGTGTAGAATTTTGTAAAAAAAAAAAAAAGAAGACAGACACCATATTTTATTTAAAATATGAGAAAAAAAATGAAGAAATTAGACCTGCGTGTACAGTACATTGCCTAATTAAGTTTTACTTTTTAAGTATTGTCTGGTAAATCTAAAAAAGTAGGAATAGACTCCAATATTGTGTTGCCAATTTGCAGCAAACGTCTTATTTTATTGACCAAAAAAAGCAAGTCAAGATGTTGAGAATGAAGGGAATATGATGGTAGTAGGTAAAAGCTGCGAACTAATACTCCAAATCAGCAGATTTTTTAGTTAGAATACTGCATGTGGATGCTTCAGAGAGGCAGCTTTAATGCTCATGGTGAGGAGTGACATCTCCCCCCACCCTGGTCTCTACACTCACACCCATGCATGTCAGGCAGACACCTGTTCAAACAGGAGGCGTTAATGAACTGCTTCTTTCACTCTCTCCCACTATGTCTGCGTGCATGTGTACAGTATGTGTGGTCTGTCATACTGTAGCTTGCGCTGTTAGAATGGTGCGTTTGTTTCTCTCTTTGCGTTTGTCTCTCTTTCCCACTTTGCTGTTCAGACAGTTTTCCAGCTGAGAGCCTGACTGACAGGCTTTATGTGAGCTAGAAAGTCTCATGTTTAAATGTATTAAAATACTGCTGAAAATGTAAAGGGATCTTAAGCAGTAAACAGCGGATGTCACATGTGTGTCAAAGGTGAGTTTTGTCTCTCCTGTTATACCTGCATTTGTCTGGATGTTTGCTTGGGAGAGTGTGACTTGTCTGCTCCAAATCTCAGTGGTAAACTATTCAGTCTGGCCATTTGCACCTCTCTTTGTCGTCTGTTTGTGTAACAGAGAAACAGTGAGTGTGTAAGCATGTGTGCTCTTCACTGAAGATGCAGAGTAAGACAGCATGCATATGTTTTACAACATGAATCCAGTGTAAATCAGAGTGAATTCGTGAACAATCAGTTTCAAGGCACATCCAGCCAAAGACTCTGAAATTGGGGCTACCAATAGAGAAAAAAATGGGGTCACTACACAACAGAAGGTAGGAACAGAAATGTACTTTCTCTTAAAACATGACAAATTTAACAATGTAAGAGAGAAATATGTAAAAAAACTTTCTCCCCAAAGTTGACAGCGCTAAATGATATTATAAAGCAACAGATTGTATAAGGAGAGGGACGTGCAGCATAACTAGCTGTGCAACATGTGACTGCTTGTCACAAACTAAGGGACATATCCTTTAGACATTAGCGAAGATAACAAATAATTGCCTTGACATAGCCTGTTATATATTGCAGACACACATGCAGAACACAGTTATTCTGCGTCATTTTTATTCTTTCTAATTTTGCTAAATTGTTTTTCAGTTACACCTTCTTTGATGCTTTGGTAATGTTGCTCAGCCTAAATCCATCCATTTATTTTATATTGTAAGCTGTGGTTAGGGAGTGCGCCTTAAAATTGTAATTGTCATCCAGATAGTCTTCATACCTGGCAAGATTTCTTACCAATTGCATCATATAAGGTGAGATAAGAAATAAGGTGAACTTTTCATTCCGTTTTTGCTTTTTATTTTCAGCCATGAATGGCACATTCATCAAAACTGTTTTTATAAAATTTGCAAATGTTCATCAAAATTCACACCTGTCAAGTAAATATTGCAGAATCTACTGTATGAATAAAACATTTGTGATTCCACTAATCAATATAATATATCATCTAAAATAAGGGTCAGAAAATGTGAAATTCTTGGGTGCTGCACTTTCTTTGAACGCCATTAATTTTTCAGATACTGGCCTGGGGAATAGGTTTCCTGTGTTGTGGTCTTTATATTCCCATAAATCATCGCACAAACACAGGTGTCAAACAATGGCAGCTCACAATCCTCTTCCTGCTGGAGGTTGCTATTTTTTTCTGTGCTAGAAGAAGCTTACAATGAGCACTCTGCTCAAAATGTTTAACGCACAAACTAGCTGTGAGTAAATATTGTGTGGCTAAAAATTACATTGGTGTCAAGAAACAACCATGAGTATGCATATTATCTGTGGTTGTCCTCTCTCTCACCCACACAGCTCTTCCTCTTGGCAGATGATACCAATGTTGTCAATTCAGTTTCTGTTTGGAAGTTTTTGCAGGTGGTGCCATTAGTTCTGGGAGTTCCGTAGATGTTTTAACATGTCATAGCAGGAACAGCGCATGTGTAATTAATTGCTTTAATAACGGCTGCTTTCTGTGCAAGAGTCACTTCCAGAGCACCAAGATTGTGTAACTTGCCAGGGACATTTCATTGGAACACAGCCATCATATATTTCGCTTTAATGCTGTTTTCATTCACAAGCTTTGCAGTGCACAGACACTTCAACACAAAGATATATATAGAAACACACCTAATCATCCAGTAAAGTCCCCACATGGCTGAGCATACGCTCCATCCACATTACCGAATCAAAACTACAATGGCAGGAACTGCTTAACTAAATAAAGAAAAACAGCAATTATTCATTGCTTTTTGACATGATCTTCAACTTTGAATGCTGTGCAGTCACATAACAGAAATGCATCAAAGACTGTGATGAAACTCTATCTGCTGAGGACTGTCCTAAGACAGGGAAACCAAGACTTATCTAAATATGTTCATTTGAGTGGAAAAGGTGAGAGCCAATACTTTCCAAAGTTCAAATAGTTGACACCTTTCAACATCCACTGTTGGAAGACAGCTGTGTGCATCAGGCAGCCTTGTATTTGAATTGCTGCAAAGTAACAACTACTGAGGGAGACAAATAAGAAGTAGCAAAGTAGTAGAAATTTGGTAGACATATGTAACTCTTCAAGAGGCACAAAAATGTAATTGACACCCACGCCCAGAAATGAACAGGAAGTCGGACATTTTGAACTATGTGTCATATTTTTGACAATTTTGGGTCGTTTTTAACCATTTTCAAAAGCTATATACTCAAACAGGGTAACACTGAGAGATGCACGGGTAATGAAAAGTTATCAGATTGCTTCGCAAAAGTCTGAGGGCATGGAAATGGCGACCCCTGGAAATTTACAATTCGCCATGAAATGACAAATGCAGTGTAACTGCCCTGAACATGCGCCAATCTGCATCAAACTTTACATGTATGATCAGAGTCCCGCCCTGATGACAATCACATGCAGATATACAGCCAAAGTCATAGCGCCACCTCGTGGATGGAAGGAAATGCTCTATAACTAGCTGTACGTGCTCTGATCTGCCTGAAACTTTACATCTGTGGTCAGAGTCTAGTCCTGATGACATCAATGGGACCAGCAAGGATGCGAGGACCCGTCCATTGCTGCTTGCAGCTTTAATTTAAATTTGTGTTCTGATACTGATCCGTTATAATAATGGGTAAATATCTTATTACAGCAATTACGCACTTGAGACTAAATTATTTACTCTTATAAGTGACCATTTCAAAAAGATATGCAGACATAAAAGGGAGGATAGAGTTACACTCTTTACACTGTCAGTCATAATTACACTGAGGTGTTTACCCAGTGGGTGTGTGTATGAATGTGTATGAATGTGTGCGGATTAGCAGCTAAAGCAAACCTGGAGCACTTTCTCTTCTTCACACACATCACCATAATGCACTTACTTGCCAAACTCTAACACATACTCTACCCATAAACCAAATCCTCACCCTAATTTTGAATGATTTACATAAAAGGGATTTGCTTTCTGAGGCGAGTCTACACATTCGGACTGTCCAAATAGATTAATGTCCCCACAACATAAGGAACACAAGTCCACACACAACCCATGCACATCTTTTCTGGTGGAACCGACCCTTACAAGCTGATGAAGGGCTAGCAGAAACACATGCATACACTCCCTTGTGTATTGGTGTAAGCCCGTGTTTTGGAAACTCAAGCCTGCGGTCAAAGCCCCTTACAGCAAGCACCTGTGGACGGGTGTTTTCACACACACACTCACACTACACACAAACACACACATTGAGAGAGCAAGGATACTTAGGAATGTGAGGGCCCGAAGGACTCAGGTCCTCTACAGCAATTCACCCTCAGTTGCTTGCCTTCTCTCCCTTTCTACATATTTATTGCTCTTTTGTTGCTTCTCCTGTCAGATCTCTCTCTATATATTAAGCCAAATCATGACTGGACCACTCAGCATGAATTACAGAGTGATACAGGATTATGCCATAATGTCCACTTTATTCCATCCCTGTCAGCAGCTGATGGATGAGGTGTGACTACGAGCTCTTCATCTAACTCGCTGGGATACACACAGACACATACAGGTTGTGATCTCACGCTCCTTGGGGGTGCTGCTGGATAAAGGAGCTGTTGTTGTAATCCCTTTGGCTGCTGCAGTCTTTCCAAGTGGAGGCAGATTTGAGGGGAGAAGAGAAGCTGAGAGAAGAGAGTAGAGTAGAAAGGGGCTAGGGAATTGAGAAAACAAAGTCTCTTCTTGTACATCAATCTGCAGGCAAGATAGCCATGAACTGAGATGTTATCTTGGATTTTCATCATGTTTTGTTTCGTCATGGATTACAAGGAAGGTACTAATTGGATTTTTGCCATCTGATATGAATTGTACTTCTGACGAGAGCTGGGTTTTCTTTTGCTGAAGTCATGCTGAAATATTATCTTCGGACCATAATCATTAAATTACGGGCAGTTCAACCCAGGAGGTGGTAACAATTAATTAATACTCTGGCTCCCCCATTGAATATGGTTGGAATTTGATGGATTTATGCATAACATCAGGTGTAATATCCAGAATGGGATTTAGACACAAGGCTCCAAAATAAAGAGTAAAATGCAAAATGAAACTATTTCTTCTACAGTTGATTTTTGCAACATTTTTGGATGTGGATTGGGTTGGCACGGTCATTTTAATTATACCATGCACATATTAGCCTGTACATATCAAAGTTCTTAATAACTGCTTGAAAGTTTGCAACTAGCAATTGTACTACTAAAATGCAGTGACATAAAGGTGTGACATCACCCACTGGTTTGCACTAGAGAAGATTTGGATCATAATTGTAGTTAATGGTTGAAGCCTTTAAAATAAGTAATGTTTCCTTCTACACTGTAGAAGCATTGTGGGGCATTATGGGGTTAGTGTAACCACAAACAAAGTAGAACTGTGTGTCCATTTATTCTTTAAACAGAAGCTTTGGTAAAGTCCAAGAGATGGGAAAAGCAGCAGATGAACCAAATGTCAATCACAACTGCCAATTGAAAAGCAATCCATTAAATTAGCAGGACGTTTTTGTAATATGATGACAGATGTATTGGATGAGGAGGGAATGAATATGAACTTCTAATATGTTACACATTCAGATAAGTGAAAATTGCTCATCTGAAACATGGACACAAGTAGAAGAACTGGAAACCAGATTACAAGATGGTACCCCATTCATTCCAATGTAAACTACTTAGTGAGACATAAGCTGAGAAAGTTTTCAAAGACCAAATCTCCAATATGAAGGCTGAGATGTAACACATCACAGCTGTAGTGTTTGAGTGTATGAGTTCATTGTGGATCAAAATACAATCAAAAGGAGTAACAAGATACGTTATTGTGACAGTACTGCTTGAAAAGAACACCTCACTGTTAAAAAAAAAATAAAGTGAAATTGGACTCATGTTCCATTGACAGTTTGCTGGAAGGGTTAGAGCATATGAAAAGCTGATATGCTTAAAACGACCAACAGCCCATGGCCTCGATTAGGTGGAGCAGAACCTTTCAGCTGGAAGCAGTGCCACTATGGAAAGAGTGGCCAGATAATAAGCTGGAGGAGATTCTGGATGCCATCAGGACTTGCCCAAAGAGGAAGTGGAACCAGCATCAGGTTGCGACTGGACCTCTGTCTCTATGAACAATGGAGGATCAGAAGGGGAAGCATTCTGAGATTTTTTTGGTTTGTATATCTGTACAATAGAGATTGAGAAGAGCTTTGGTGTGAGTCTGGTTTGAAGTACGTAGTGGGTATTGGATTGCCACTTTGGTTGGTTTTTGCTTTCTTTGAGTGAATAGATCAGGCAGTCTTCAAGGATGGAGGAAGGTTGGATATGGTAGAATGGTGGTGCTGTTTGAACTTGGTCAATGTTGTACTAAATTCTGTGTGCTGCAGGACAGCATGGAGGGCCAATAGAAACATGGATCCAAGAGGGCTAAAGGCAGCAACTGGCATAGGATGCCTTTGATTAGTGATGTCAGATGTGCAAGTACGGAAGATTATTGGTGTCGGAGTCTTTGAAATTCTTTACTTCTTTGGATGCTAGTGGATTGGGATATTCAATTGCAGACTGATGATTGTAGCACTTAAAGATGCTCAGGGTAGTGAGATGACTCGTGGGTAGAAATCATCTGAACTTGTTTGATATAAAATTATCAAGCCTGGAACTGGTTGAATTCTTTGTGTGTGTTTTGCTGATGAGATGTTGAAGGGAGTTGTAGTAGATGTGACAGAGGGTTGATAACTTGGTCATATTTTATGGGGTTGTGAGGGCAAACAGCTTGAGAGCAGAGGGAGCAAACATGCTGGTATCTGCACTGAAAATGGCTGAGAATCTGGCATTGCGGTGCTTAAAAGGTGAGGGTTGTTGACAAGGGTGCAGAGGTTGGAGATCTGACTGGAGATGAGCTGGCAACCTGGTAATGGTAGTGAGGGAGAGGGAGATGATACTTGTAATGGGGGATGGAGGAGAGTAACTGGCAAATCAGTGTCAGTAAAGAGGTATTACTTGGAATAAGGGATAGAAGAGAGGAACTGGCAACCCAGGGCCATTAGAGAGAGAGAGAGAGAGAGAGAGAGAGAGAGAGAGAGAGAGAGAGAGAGAGAGAAGTTACTAGGAATAGGGGATTAAAGAAATGATCTGGCAACAAACTGCTGGAAGAGGGAGGAAGAGGTGGTTTAAAATATGAACCTGTGGTTAGATGGATTGCCACCATAGAGATGGTGTTAGGTGTGGGGGAATAGGTGAAGAAGGTTGGTGATGGAGCAAACCTGGCAACCTGGGCGGAGCTACGGGAAGCTTAGTGACGTCATATTCGGGCGCATCTTGGAGAGAATATTGTTGTGGTTCGTTAGGTGTTGAAAGCTCCGGAAGTTCAGAAAAAAATGATGTAGTTTGAATTTGTTGTCAGCGGGGCAGGTGAAGCCTTTCTCTTGATGTTCTCCGAAAACCCAGGACGGTCTGGTAGCAGGTTTCATGTGGAGGGTTATTGACATATCTATGATTGACAGGAGATTAGTTGGAAGTAGGAGAGCGCGGGAGCGGGACGAGTATTTCCGGTTCCGAATCGGCGTCTCTGGAGAACATGAACGCTAAAGCAAGTGGAAGCTGAAAAAGGCCCAAGAGAAAGGCGTTTCGGTCTTCCCTGAGAAGAGACTCTCAGATTGTAGCTGGTATTGGATTAGGAGAGTCTGATGCAGGTATTGAACGGAGAGAAGAGTTCTGATCGGAGGTTCTCTACTGATCCCACCGTCTGCTGTCCTCGTTGTGGATCGGATTTAGCAGCGTGGAGGAGATCTAAAACCTGTTCTGTCATGGAGAGCTGAAAGACAAGAGATCTGTGGTAAGTTAGGGTTTTCTAAAACTTTCATACTGTTAAGCAGTGTTGTGTTTTCCTCTGTGGTGTGTATAGACACATGACAGGAAGGGAAGTGATTGTGATGCGGCCCTGCTCCTTAAATTTAGCTACACCTCTCCATTTAAAGAACCACAGCTGTTACCAACTGAATGCTGTCACTTAGAAATAAGCGTTCTAGTAGATTTCTTCCCCAAACCATCCACTCTCAGTTTGTGTACATTCTAGTGGGGCTGGCACATCCTTACATTTGCTATGAGCTGTGCTCAAAACCCAAAGGACAGATATGCACAATAGTGTTGGAAAGTCTGCACTGAAGCCTTCTTGCATTTGACAGTTTGACTTTGGGACAGTGATAAACCCTTACAGAGTTAGCAAAAATGTGCCTCAAAATCTGTGAGTCCACAAATTTGGAGTTTGGGATTAGATTCCATTCCATTCTTCTCAGTCAGGAATCCAAGGAGCATAAGAAACAGAGATTCCTGCCAGCTGAGTTGCCTGACTCCCTGTTGGCTCCTTGCATGCTTGAGTCTGAGTTACATGAAACCATCATCAAGCTCTTCTACACTTTCTAAGTTTTACTGTTCCAAATGGATCAAATTCTGATAATAAAAAGAAGAGAAGTTTTTGCAGCACTTGGAATAGTCAGAGAAAGGCATTTACTGTTTTACAGCTGCTTTTCCCCCTCAGTCATTGGATAATGCTTTGTGTGCCAATGTGTTTTATGGGATAAATGCAGAAGTTGTAGTAACATGGTTGGACGACTATGTTACTATGCCAAAATTGCTATTCATAGCCCATTGCTGATCTTGGGCGCTTGGTTTGCAGTATGTTTCAAGGGTTTTCTCTGTTTGGGTTTGCTTCCATGAACAGAAATGTTAAAACTGACCTTGTTTGCAGTTGTATGTGTCCTGGCTACAGTTTTATAGATGTCTCTTCTATACTCATGGTCAACAGGGGAAATGCTTTTTTAGCTGATGAGGATATTTCTTTGTAGTGCTGTGATTGACTGCCAGAGCAAACTGCCAGCAAGTGACGATGCTGTATCCAGCCCTCTTAATGAAACCAAGTACATACAGAAACTGCCAAAGCACTTTTAGAGAGCTAAGCATTATATGAAGCTTCAGCTGGTATTCTGGTATCAAAAGTTGCATGTTTCAGAGATGGTAAAATTACTGCAGTTTGTAATCGGTTGGTAATCTGATTATACTAAACTGACCAAAACTGTGTAGCTATTAAATCTGACGTCACTAGTGTAATGTTTTGGAATTCAAGATATGTTGTGTTGTTTTTGTGAAATGCAATTTAAAATTTGCCCATTATTATTAGACATTGTCTTGAAATTGAGAACACCAGGCGAGACGTATTGACAATATTTTATTAACTCTATTACCCTTTACACAAAACAAAATATGCGTCAGAGAGCTAATGTTATCTTTAACACTTTGTTCGGATCATTATTCAGTTAGTGTGAATGTTCAGTTATTAAGTTTTCCGCAATAATTGGTACATTAAAACCTGTTTTTACTTCATGAACGAACGTTCAAGAATAAGCAACCAGGTATAGTGCAGCTTCCTGCCTTGTGGTCACTGAGTTTGTTTACATGGACATTAGTATCCTTTTCTCTGTGTTTTAATCATATTCAGGATACAATGTTTAGCAGTAAGCAGCATTCTGGATATGATGTGTTGCTGCAACACTATTTCAATTTGTTTCAGAGACTACAGATGGAATTCAGATTTTTCAAAACATGGAGAAAGGTTTATCAAATTGAAAACCCAATCATAGCTGGGACACATCCATATAAACAAGCACATTTCTCTTCTCATTTTCAGATTTTCTCAATAGGCCCTGCTCATATCATTTCAACTTAAGAGACGAGTGACAAATGAATCTTGGCTGTTTATTCATCGTGAGCTCAGACATGACTCCAAAGAGGGCAGAATCAGACTGAAATATGAAGCAGAACAAAATGTGAATTCCAGATAAGACCCAATCAGCCAAAATAACGGCAAGATTACCCACTTGCTGCGCCAGTTGTGGCTTGAATTTCTCCCATAGTGTTGTGCTGTGGAGAATTAGGATGAGGGGGAGACATGGCTCCTGTCATCACTTAACAGCAAAAAGTTGGGGAGGAAAAATTCTTCCCACCATCGCCAAGGATCCGAGATGATCTCTAACACACACACACAAATACATACACTTTCTCAAGGACGCAGTTATTCCTCGGTGAGAGAAAGTTGCAACTAAAGAGAAAGCAGCTTTAACTGTAAGAACGTACATGCAAGAATAAAACTGAGATGTTGTGGGTGACTTTTGAGTGCATGTTAGGCGGAAACACCATCCTTCTCACTTCTCTCACTATAAAAGAATATCACGCAAGACTTGCACTGAATAGAAAGCTCCTTGATAAATCCAAGTGTTTACAGTGAAATGCCATTGCTAATGGGCCAGAATAGGGAGAGAAGGGTAAGGCTCCTGCAACAGGGAGATTTTCAAAGGAGCTGCCAAAAAGCGTGATGATAAAAAATAAGATGTATTCATTGGTTTACAACAAGCGTTAAAGAGGCTTTGTGCCAAACTTGTACTGTAAAAAATGTGTGTGAAGACGGATCTTTCTTTGTTCCCTCAGGACGGATCTCCAATTAAAAACTGCCATGCTACTTTCGTGATCAAAGCAAAGGCCACATCCACACACCCTTGGGCCTTTGGGGAGTGAAGCCTTGGCGGGGTGTGATGAACTGCAGCATTGTTCCAGCTGACTGCAGGTGTCCGACACTTTCTCTCCTTCTGCTTCTGTCTCAAATGTTGTGACAAATTCCTCTAAAAGGTAAGTGAGGTCATGAAAGTGCACTTCAGAGAGCTGTGATTTTAAGCCCCACAAACACACACACCCATAGCGCACATCGAAAGGCACACCCGGCCGTTCGGTGACGCAGCCGGAGACCAAAACTAAAGTTGTCTGTCAGTGCAGTTGGAAGCTGTGCGGACGAGATTCCTTGCATGTGTGCGCCGAAGCAACACAGGTGCAGTCAGGGACACTGAGGAAGAAACGGACCTCCTGCCCTTTGAACTTGATCTTGAAAAGAAAGCCGTCTTTGCTTCCTGTCAAATAAGCTTAACTGCTATGCCTCGGAGCTCTAGTCAGCACAAACTGGTCGGGCAAAAAAAAGCATAAGCCATTCATTTATTCAACAAAAGTATTCACACCAGCTCAAAAGTTTAATTGCACACTTAACTCAAGTGGCAGCTTTTATCAGCAGTGATTTATTTTGTGGCTCTTCCTTTTATTAATGTGGATATTTATTCATCACTTTTTGCTCTGCAAAGTTATTGTGTGCGATCAAAACAAGTCCAAAAATGCTTTTCTGTGGCTGACGGCTTCAGGGAGGATCTGCTCGGTTTACATTGTATCCTGCAGTGTGTGTCAGGTGAAACTCAAGGCTTGTGTGTGTGTGTGTGTCTCCAGACCTTAGTCGATAAAGCACTGCTTCAAGGTTAGGACATTTTTATTTGCTCCGACTGTCGGTTCAAGCTCAGTAGATTTGCGAAATAGTTTTTAGTTAACGATGCGCTATTTAAAAAAAAAAGAGGAAAATGAGAAAACAAACTGCTCCGAGTATGGTTTAATCAAAACAGCCCGCATGGAAGCTTTAATTGGTGCCGTGATGATAAGTAAAAGACGACACCTGGCCTCATAAAACTCCTTCACACAGTGATGATGAGCGTCTCCTTCACTGGAGGTGTAAACCAGGCCGAGCAGGAGGAGGGAAGCTTGAGAGGCCGTAAGTGGAGCCTGAGTAGTTCCTTTATCAGCCCGCTGATAGGAGACGTCTCTGTGTCAGAGCTGCTCAGTGCCTCTCTTGTCTCTGCTTATCACCGCTAATTAAAACATTTGGATTCCTCCGGCCGGCTCTGGAGGAGTGTGTGTCTGTCTGAGATTGTGTGTGGGAGACATGAGAGCGGAGAGGAGTCAAAGGAAGGAAATGTTGCAGCTTGGAAGGCTTCCTGGCCATCTATGGACAGAGGAGCTCAGCACATATTCACCCTCAACCACCGATAGACATGAAGTTTCCACAAATGCTGATGTAGACGACTTATTCATGCAACACGTAAAGTTTCCAGTGTTGTTTTTTTGCTTTCTGCTTTCATAATTGTGCCTTTTATTTCATGCATCACATATGTAATGGGTAAAAATCTTATCTGTGCATACACACATGCACTAAATTAATCAATTTATGATAATTCCTACTCTCTTGTGAGCTTTACCTTTGTGCTTTTTCTTAATCTACCTCCAACCTCTGAGCCCTGAACATCCTGTATCTGCTCCTAATGGACACACACACACACGCATGCATAAACACACACAGTTTGGAGACCAGACCTTTGCTACTTCCTTTCAAAACGACCTCGCTCTTTATAAGTTCTGGGTGGGCTCATCCCTCTACCCTTTCTAATCCCCACTACGACCTCTGCTCCCAGTCTTCCAAACACAGAGGTGGGATCACCGCAGTGCTTTACAGGCGCCGTTCTACAACCACCGCTGCTCTCTGCTCACCAGATCAGGATTCATCAACAGATGATTGAAGCTAGTCGTTCATGAAACGATTTCGCTTTGGTCGCAAAACATGTCTGGGAATGAAGTGCAAATGTTCACAAGACAACAAACTTGGAGAACAAGGATGCCTGATTATGTGGATTTGGTTCAAATTGTGCGGAAAAGATGCGACGTCTGATTCATTTTTGAAACCTTGTGATTGCCGCTGTGGTCGCCCTGTGATGGATGCGTCTTCCCCAGGGGGAGTTGATGTCTTTTAGCTTTACTGTAAATGTTTACATTCCTACATGCGCTGATGCTATCTGCTAATAGTTTCTGGAACAAGCCTGAAGAGTCCTCTGGGTGAGATTATTTGCAATGTGTGTGTGTGTGTGTGAGAGAGAGAGACAGAGACCAGGTCAAAGGGAAGCAGATCTGTCTTTAAACAGAGGTATTAACCATGACCTCTCTCTTTCCTGAGTACTGCCCTGTGTCTGCTGAGGGCCAACGCATTAACAGCACCAAAACACACTCCGCCGCTCCGTCTTTCCTCCCGAAGCAGAAACATTTAGCCGCTTCTGATGGCACGATCAACAACTGACGAGCCTCTCCCAGCGGCCTCCGTGCCGTGTGAGCTCTAAATCCATTCATCTGTCAGAGAGCCGCCTCAGTGCCGGCAGCCGTTATGTGAAGATGGTATTGTCTAAATCGACAAGGCCCTTGAGAAAATGATTCCCGATACAATGGGCGCATCGGAAATGTAGCAGTAATTGCCGCTCGGGAGCCTTGTGAGAATTCTCCGTCAATAGATGCGTATCTTAAAGGTGCAGCCAAGCGTGGATTAGGTGAGGGCTGCCATTCCTGTGTTGCTCACCGCAGAAGCAGCTCCACCCTCGAGGCATTCCTCTCAGCTGAGGAAGGTGCAGCGACATAAAAGACAACAGGAAATTAGCTGCTTCCACCGGCTTTATTAAGTACTATTTAAATCTGCCTTTTTAATGCTTCAGATTGTTCAAACCGGCGCTGCTGATTGTTCAGAGAGGCAGACGAACACGTTCTTCTACACTGCTGTCTGGCCTCCTTTCATTTTCTCTCTCCCTTTCTCTCTCTGTCCTGCACGAGTCTATTCATGGGGAGACACAAAAACAAAACACAACTCACAGTGTTTACATTCTTGTGCATTACATATTTATACGTAGAGCAATGCCTGATGGCTCTGCGGACTACTGGCTGGAGCACATTCCCCGACGGAGAGGCAGTTGACGAATGGCTGCGGCTTCGACCTGAAAGTGATTTAAAGTGGTGATAATTACGGAACGGACAGAGAATATGGGCTTTACATTTTGCGCCAGCAGTGTGTTTGACTGTCTTATCTGTGGGGCTGTCTGATGATAAATGGAGCAAGGCGACCAACCCGGTTCCACAGCTGCTGAACTTAGTAGAAGGGGACGGCTGTCATCTTTAACATTTGCAGTATGGTGCATAAAAACATGAGGAACTAGCGAGGAACAAACTACTCCATGACTTAATCATCAATCAGTAGGTTGTGTAGCCTAGCCGCGCTAGACCCAATGCTCTGAAGACGCAAGGGTCCAGGCACGCTCGACAGGGAGGGAGGCGGGCTAAAAGGTTGTCTATCAAATCACTCTGCAGCAGTTGGGTAGGTATACAACCAATCAGCGCAAGGAATAGGCTCCTAGAGCGCCGGAAATCAGAGGATGCGGTAGTTCGGTGAAGCCTTATTTATTCAGTCAATGGGTGAAGCTCAAGTATATTACAGACATGTTAACAGAAAGATTATTCAGAGTCGGTGCTAATGGAGCTCAACGACTGTTGTTTTTGTTGTCGACCCTGGCAGAGAATTAAATTCGTTGCCGTGGGTTGTCTAGTGTGGCTAGGCTAGTTGTTTCCGGTTGTTTCTGTCAGAATCGTCGTGCCTCTGTCATCACTTAGTTACACCCGCCTTCTGACTCTACACTTCATGGTGATTCGTCGGCCAGTTTTAGGAGCATCCAACCTCGAGCCTTATGGAGGGTAACTAGACCCACCCTGGCAGAGAATTAAATTCGTTGCCGTGGGTTGTCTAGCGCGGCTAGGCTATAGGTTGTGAATAAGTCAGAATTAAAGCTTATATAGTATATAATGGTAAGTTCCTGAGTGAAACAGGCTCTAATGCAGTTATCGCTCATTCATTACAAGTTATAGGGTTTTCTCTGAGGTCTTTTACTGGGTGCTTGCAGTATATTAGATTAGACGTTCCGACTTTAATCTCCTTTGTTAGAGAGCTCACCAGTGATAGAAATAGAGCGAAAAATGTCCTCTCAATTCCACTGCAGGTACTTGTGCAGGCAACTTTAGGAATGGTTTAGAGAACTACTCCAGTAGAACCGCTTCCTGGGCTGGTTTTGGTGGAGAAAAAAGTACCTACTCTGATAAAATAGAATCAAGTAGAAATGTTTTATTCATCCCTGTGGGGAAATTGGGTTGTTACAGCAGAAAGAGTACAGTTACCGCCACCATAAATATAAAAAAATAGCAAAAATATAGTAGCAAGTAAGCAAAAACAAACAAAAAGAGCAATATAAAATGCAAAAGGCACAATAAGTGTAATGCACACTTTAAATAAAAATGTCCTCTGTGAAATAAGAATGTAATTTAGCTTCTGAGCAGGACTGAAAAAACTGCTTTGTCAGATTTGATGCTGATTGGTTTTGAGAAAATAAGTGGCATTTATTAGAAAACCACCTATCACTTAGTGTTTTACTGCTCTTTCTGGTGTGTGCATTTTGTATGAGGATGCTTTAATATGCTTGAGGAAATGGCTGCTGAATAATGCTAAATAATAAACAACTGGTTACAGCTAATTTAGTAACTCCTCAGTGAGAGATATCACTTTAGTTGTGACGTACAAACGGATTTTCCAGACGCCACAAATGATCGTTCTGTGACTCAACTGAAGAAGGCGATGACACGTATTGACAATGATTAGTCACGTCTGAAATTTGAATCTGCTGCTCACAATTTTATAATCTGTAGAGTCTCTGTTGCACTAGGACTCGTGGATAATAATGATTTTTTAATTGTTATCTTATGTTCTAATTCTGACATTGTTCATTTAGCCGAGTTCATGTCATAAGGAAGGAAAAGAAGCAATGAAAAAAGTCCCCGTATTTGTGACTTACAAGCGTTTCCATCATCAGACGACTCAAAATGGCAGCCAGTTTCATTGTACAGCTCCATCTCTGTTACCAGTAAATACTAACAACATATAGCTAGAACTAATTTGTTAAAAAAAAACATGATAGTACATAACAACAACCATTCCTTCTTCTGTACACAGGAGTGTAATCTGCATTGGCGTAAAGTTGCTAACTGCTGCAGCGGTAAACATGTGAGGGTTAAAAATACTGTGGTTGCTCAATGTCTAATACCCAAAGTCAAATCACTGGACACAGTGAAGGGATCACAGCTGAGTTATTATAATTTATCCTGAGGAGACATTAATGTCTGTATCGTATGTAATTGAGGTTGTAAGCTCAAAAATGTGAGAGCCAGAGTGGTGTTAGAGGAAAATTCAGGGTATATATTGTCTGGATATCGTGATTGTCTGTGTGTTATTCTGTATGAAGTGCACTAAGTATCACTAAGAGACTAAAAGCGTCTGCTAAATGAAATCATAAATTGAGAGTCTTTCCAAGCATGCTTAAAACAGTTCTGTTCATTTCAACTCATGACCATCATTCCTGTCAGTACAGTCATACTTGGACAGGATGTGGTTAAGACATCAGATGAGGCAACAAACCAAGAGTCAGACTATACACATTTTACACTATCTCCCAGATTTTCTGAACATAATGTGAAGAAAATAAAAATGGAAAATTAGCATCTGTTTGTTGTGAATACCTTGGTTCGGATGTGACCTAACATTAGTAGTGTATTAGCACATAAACAATTTTAAAAATGCAAATAAAGTGCTTTAGATAACAAAGGTAAAGTATCGTCTTGTTTTCTGACCTCTGTGATGGTCTGACTGCTTGTGTTTTTTGACAGTTAGACTTTAATTTAACCATGTTTCCAGCCTTCATCAATGATGGGGGCAATGTTGGCATTATTTGACTTCAAAATAACCAAAGTCATGAAGTTAATCTTTTGATGCACAACGTGGGTCAAAAATGACCCATAGTCAATGGAAAATGGGTATCTCTTGAACCATGTTGTCCATCAAATAGTTACAGGCAGCTCATTCTGCCCTCTGAGAGCCAGATGACGATGCCAAAGACCATCAACATAAAGGTCGCCTATAGATGAGCACCACGTAACCTAAAAATCCCTTCTCACTGTCTGTCTTTGTTGTCTATGGAAAGTTACATCAATGTGACATCACAGACTGGGTGCAGGAAAAGAAAAGAAAAACAGTCTTATCTGGTCACGGTAGACAGCAATGACTAGACCAACTACTCAGCGGCACAATGCGAATAATCAGAGCTCATAGAGAATGGCATTCCTCGGAGTCACAACGCAACACCACAACCTGTCACAAAGCATTCAGTAGCAGAGTTGGACTGAACGGTGGCCCGGTCCTTACAGTCGCACAGTGAAAGGGAGACGTGTTATTCCTCCCACCCAGGAACCTGTTGTGCACAATGCCAACCACTTAGGATGGTCTGAAGTGGTGTTTTGATGTAGGAGATAGATGAGGTTTGGGCTGATGCCAGAGTCTGGCACAAGGTGAACATCTCTGCCAAAGCAGCCGGGAAAGCTGAAGTAGTTATTTTACATCGCACCTCTTTAGTGTCACACCCTTTTTATCGTAATAATTTTCAGTTCTAGCTGCAGAATAACTTTATGTGTTTATCTGCAGTGCATCAGTCAAGTCTTCTCTTCTTGACTACTTTCAGCTACCATTATCTGACCAGTAAACAGAATCGGTTGAGGACTAAGCCGACGCATTAATCACCCTCTCTAAGAATGATGATGTTACTTTCCTATCAGGTATGACCATTTGAGCTTATTTCTTGGAGATGAGGGTGTAGTCTTTGCGGTAAAGCATGATGAATGCGTGCTGTCTTGTGTAGCCAGGCTGGATGGAGCAACATCTCCACGGTCTATTGACCCTCTCTGACTCATGTAGCACACAGTCCCACGCAGCACATTTCCACACAGACAAAACACACCTTAGAAATGTTTTAAAACGGGCAAAAAAATACCTTTTAAACAGCATTTGGTTAAGTCAGTAAAAATGTGTGTAATATTAAAATTAGTAAAGTTAATTTCAAACACACACTCTCGAAGTATACAGTAATGTATGTCTATATACATGCAGTAAATGATATCTTACAAAGCTCGACTGCTTTGAGCTTTAAATAAAATCCCATAATCACACTCGCTCTAAGGTCCATAAATCTCGTATTAAGAATGTGCTCCTGCCGGTGTAATGTTGAGTTTCGTGATCCATAAAGGTGTCCCATAAACGAAATAAATGTCTACTAAAAATGTCAGAGTTGGGGAAGCTTCTCGCACGTCAAGATAAGCTACTTTCTCCCGTTGGGTTTGTATAAATTCAGGATTCCTTTCTGCTCTGTCTGGTTACTTACAAACTGGCAATCTTTAGGGAAGATTAAAAAAGGCATGGTGCAGATCATGCTGTGGTGTTGTGAAGCACATAGTCAGCATGTGCTCGTAGCTGCAGCACATATTTGTACCTTTTAAACTCTTTTTCCCTCTCTTTTGTTATTGCAGATCTGGAAACTGTGTGTTGAGTACGAGGTTTGTGGGGTTTTTTTTTCCATTAAAAAAACCCCCAGTCCACACCTTTGTTTACAAATTCTATTTAAAAAAAAAACTACTATATTTTCACCAAAATCTCAGTGTTGGTGCAAATTGTTCCACCATTACTACTAAAAAAATGGCCAAAAAATATCTGGATTCTGATATTTATTTCAACTCTTTATCTTTTTTAAAAATATATTGCAAATTATCAGCACAATAAATCATTTACAATTTAGTGGTGAGCTGATTTTCTTACATGATGAAAAAGAACTAAAAAAGGAGATGGCTTATCGTGAAAACATTTTAGAGCAAAACAAACCCCCTTAAAGCAGATTAGTTTCCAAATATCAAAGCGAACTATTGTGCACATTACGGTTATCATTTGTGGTTGTTTTGTTGCTGAAATGCACATTTTGAAAGAATTTTCTCAGCTATTTTAGTAAGTTACCCTCCCATCAGCGTAATATACTTCTTTTACACACTTAATCATTTGTGCAGAGCAAGTTATGCATCTTAGAATAAAATCAAAACCTTTAAATTGAATGTGTTGTCCATATTATTTTGTAAAAGGTGTCAGAACAAGTCAGTATTTAGCTTAAAAATGGTCTTTTTTGCTTGTAAATCATTTAAAAAGTACTCATTAATTATCAAACCAGCTGACAGTCCCATAAGAGATGTGTAAAACCTCAAATGCACAAATTCTCACTACAGGGCAACGTTGAAAAAGTTTTATTTATTTCCCTTGATTCTAACAACTTGCAGAATTTCTACACTTATTGTCTGATACTGTGTTGTTGTTAAAAGAAGAAAAATGTTAACCTCACTTCTAGTTAAAAGAGAAACGACAACCAAACTCAAAATATTTTCAGAATCATGCAAAAGTGAATCAAGGAAGGATTTTCAGTTCGAAAAAAATGTCCCTTCAGATGCACAGAAACCTCCCAGAAATCAGATACCTTTGAGTGTCCAGAGAGCTTCAGAGCATCCCTCCACAGGACATGCAGTCCGGGCTCCAGGGCTGGTAGTAGTAGTGCAGGTAGGGGTGGTACTGGTAGCCCTGGTACAGAGGCACACTCATGGGGATGCGCACTTCGGTCCGGTGATGCTGCGTCTGATCGTCCCTCACCAGCACTTTTACTGCCACTTTCTTCGGCGGGCTGCACGCCGCCAGCTCGGCCACCATCTGGCGCCGTTTGGTTTTGTATCTCCGGTTCTGGAACCAGATCTTCACCTGGGTCTCTGTGAGTTTCAGGGCTCCTGCCAGGTCGGCCCGCTCGGGGCCTGAAAGGTACCGCTGAGCGCTGAAGCGACGCTCCAGCTCGTGGACCTGTGCGTGAGAGAAGGCCGCCCTGGAGCGCTTCTTCACCCCGGCTCTGCAGCGCTGCTCCCCGGGTGAGCAGCTGAACGACCCCCCGCTGTGGATGTCTCCTTCCTCCTCTGCCTCCAGTTGGTTCTCCTGCCGTTTATCTCCGTTTTTGCACCGTGGATGCTGGTCTGAAAGACATGAACATATGAAACCACAGTAAGTTTGTCTCTGCAGAGGTGGACAGAGCTGGAGCTGCCTAGAGGTCACTTCATCAAGCAGGTGGTGATGCTGCCCAGTGGGAGGTTTAATTTTACATCTCTGTCAGAAGGTAGAATAAAAGATGCCTTTATTCAAGCTACGTCCTCAGATTGGACGACACAGATTTAAAACTTTGACAGAGCAAAAATAAATCAATACAATCGTGATTATTTGGCTCTTAAATTTTGTGCTTTTCGTGGCCTTATTGACGCCAATTTTCTGCCAGATGTTAACAGCATTATTATAATAATATATTTCAAGATATTTGGACTTATTCAATGGAATTAGTTTTTTTCCTAGTAGGAAATAAATTTCTTTTATCTATGTAAGCACCAGTGGAGATATAAATATCACGTTTTTTCTGTGTAGAATTTTTAAAGCAGTTTAGTTGAAGAGAAGTCAGAGAAATTCATTCTGTTTCCAAAGTTTTACAAAAAATGTTGTGACTTTATCTAATTTCAAGATGTTATTTTCTATAGATGTAATCTAGATGCAAAAATGAAATCACAACTCTATTTTCAGATTTGTTGCTGCGTAAAATCTTAGTTTTCAGTCTTTAGTAGAATCAAATTTCCGACCTTCTCTGCGCTCCGTCTCCTCTCCTGTGGCCTTCTCTGTCTCATATCCGAAGTTTCCGGACGCACTGACATCAGTAGAAAGTCTCTCCTGCTCCACGTCTTGACACAAATCAGGGACTCCTGCTCCACCATCACCAGCGCACATGTTGCTCCTCAGTGCGCAGAGTTCCTCTGTCCCAGTGGAACCGGGCTTCTCTCGGGCATCACCTCCGGTGAGGATGTCTTTGATAGAAAAGGACGAAAAGCTTAATGTCATGACTGGAATAAGAGCACAGATATCTGCTCACTCTCGTGTGCGGTTTATTTGGAGGCATCAAGAGATCAGCCAGTCGCAGACAAATCCTCACTGTTGGGACTTTTTCCACCGCTTTCTCTAATTGCTCTAATTTAATTGCGGTGAAGTGAGTCCGGTCTGCTAATGAGCAGCCGTCAAGACTCGTACAATATTGTGAGCAGCAGCTCCAGTTAAGCTTTGATAGGCTGTTCTCTCTGCCTGGTCCCTCCTCCGCACCGCCCAGCTCTGCATCTGATAGAGAACCGAGGACACTGTTGTTTGTTTTGATGAGAAGATTTTATTACACTTCCACTACGAAAACAAGAGATTCCCTTTAGATGGATAAAGCACATTTTCATGGCCCAATTACACAAGAGGAAACAGAAAAGTTCCTGAGAAACAGTTGAGCATTTTGAATACTCTTGTGACATTAAACATGAGTCAGATACTGAGTAGATGTTGCCTACTATTAAGTAGAGTAAATTTGCCCAGCGTGCGTAAAAACGCAGCTCAGCTCGCTGTCACACAGGCCAGTTTATCATTTGACAAACTTCAACTCCCATGTATGTGTATGTAGAAGATGTATCTATTATTATGCAACTTTAATTTGAGCTTCCACTTAATTCTACACTACTCTGACATGATTATTTTGATGTAACTTAGTTGAATATTCTTGCATCCATTATTTAATCTAAAGAGTTTAGCAGGTAATTCTTCTTCATCCTGAATTCACGCTGTTTTTGAAATCTCTCAAATGTGCAGGTATAAAAATTTAAGAATAGTGTTTGTGAACTTCTATTTCAGTGTGACCTGTACTTCCAGCCCTGACAGGTGAGTAGCGCCGCCTTGTGGACAGGACTCGTGATTTCCAAAGTTGAGTGTGCGTAAAAGCAAATGATGGCAACTATGCTGACGCCCCCACAGCCCGCTCAAAACCAACAGACACGCATTACACAACCAGGCCTACCCTTCAGCTGAGGAGAGCTGATGACAGACGCAGCGATCTGCCTCCTCCATGTTGTTTTGCTTTCTTTCTCTGACTAAACAGTGAAATCTGTCGGTTTGCCACAGAGCTGAATCAGCTCCAGGGTGTCAAAACTTGTCTGGAAGTGAAACACCTTTACAAAATGTAACCTAAACTCAGAAAAGCTCTTGTATGTGGCTACTAAGTCGATTTCTAATGTGCCATATTAAATGGTGTTATTGTTTATTTGAAATTTGTAAATCAAGCAGCCTTTCCTCGTGTAGTCATTATTATCATTTCTTCTTTGTAATCTGCGTCCAAATAGCCTTTAATCATATTCTCAGCCTCCTTTTTGGCCTGATAAATAGTTTACCCCTAACACACTAACCCCTTTGACCACTAGTCTTAAATATATACTTTCACTCAATCACAACAGGCAACAATTAAAGTAATCATAGAGAATAAATATGGATTTGTGAGAAAAGAATTAGACTTACGCAAGAAAATCCCTCAAACGTGAATTTACCAAAAGGCTTTCACCGTCTCATGAAATGTATTCGTTATAAATTTAGCTTAATATATACTCCTTTATCCTGAAACTAATCCCAATTAATTTAAAATTTGAAGAGAAGCCTGCTGGCACGGTAAATCTGAAAATTCTAAAGCATCTTTCCTTATCCATCTGATGCCATGCAGGCAGCCTCATGGAAGCGCTTTTACTTAAGCCCCTCTCCGCGCATTTTCTTCTCTATATTTGGGCCACGATTCTTTTGTGAGCTCCTCGAGTGGTTGCCATTGGAGACTTTGTTTTGGGAAACTCCTCGCCGGGGCGCAGCGATGAGCCGAGCTGCTATCTTTGGAAGCTCAAGATAGCGATCGCAGCGCCTGTCAGAGCCGCCGTGGCTCAGGCCGCGTCCTCAGGCATCGCCGTCCTGTCGCCAGCTCTATTTACACTAGTGACTCTGCAGCACTTAGAGCTGACACCAGGTATGTCCTACCGGCAGTGCGGTAGCCAGGGGAAGTGTCCGGGGAGGCTATAAGAGGAGACAAACACCCTGTTTACTTTGCCATTCGTCTCCATTAATAGCGGCTGCGTATTCGACCGTGCCTTGTTGGTGAAGGTGTCTATCTCTAGTCAACAGAGTGTGTGTGTGTGTGTGTGTTTGTAGGCCTCTGAGGGGAGTAATTACGATATTAATAGAATTATTTTTAATTGCTTGTATAAATGTAAGCTATATCCTTAAGCCTTATTATTACAATTGAGAATTGTCCATCCTATTTTTTTTCCAAACTCATTTGTTTAAAAAAGAAAAATCCAACCATATTTATCATTCTTCTGTTACTTTCTGAGCTCTGTGAGTTTCAAGGATGCTGGTTGTCTGGTTAATGTCCATCCCTGAATCCCGACCGGACATTAGCTCGCCTCTAAATTCTCTCTGTTTCTGGTTCTTGTCTCAGACCAAAGTCTATTGCAAGCTTTCTCACAGGAAGAAAAAAAATGCTTTCCTGGCTTGAGAAACGATTTGAGATGATAAGAAACACTGGAATAAACTCCTCTCAATTTAAACATATTTTTAAACTTTCCCATCCAGACGCAAATAAATGTTGCAAATGCAGTAATAAATCCGACTGGTCATGAACACACACACACACACACTCACGCACCCAAAGCACAGTAAAATACAACCACTGGTGTCGTTGTTCTTGTTATGTCATTTAATTGTGTCACCACTGCTCATTTTTCTTCGTTATGTCATTTGTAACTTGAGTCCTGTTGCCTAAAGGTTTTATTCAGGACATCGGGCTTTCAGTGTCACCCACATGGTTTTAGAGTAGAAACAATAACTGGCGACCAAATACAAATCACACTGTCAAAAAGGGGGGGGGGACCAAAACACTATAACACTAGTAGGATTTCTCGTATTTGTGCTCCATATTGTTGTTTTCTTTCAGTTTAGGAGTCAAATTGGAAAAAAAATCCGGAAAGAAAAACGTGTATGCGTACATAAAAATATCCATACAATTTCCATTTATTTTTATGCACATTACGCCCATTTTGAACCATTACGCACAGCTTTTGCGCATTGGCGACATTAATTCCCACAATAACCCAACAGTTTTCTAAACATTGCGGCTCAGAGAAAAATGCGTAAACTATGTATGCGTTATTATCTCAGTCAGTTAATTACATTTTCTTCATATTCCTCCT
Source organism: Acanthochromis polyacanthus (assembly GCF_021347895.1). NCBI lineage: Eukaryota > Metazoa > Chordata > Actinopteri > Pomacentridae > Acanthochromis > Acanthochromis polyacanthus. The sequence continues at coordinate 11,203,798 of NC_067127.1, forward strand.
TTTAAACTACAGCCAGCTGACGCTGACTTCCTGTAATGCGTTGCTGAGTTTGAAATTGTGCTTTATTTGCATTGTTTCACCGGGTTTGCATGCGCGAGTCCATTCATCCACCCAGAGGAGTCTCTCAGAGCTGTCACTGCGCGTAAACGCCGCGCTACCAAGCCCGGATGCCCTGCAGAGTTCCTTGGCAGGGTGTGACCACTGCTCCTTGAGGCGGTTGGCTTTGCGTCTGTGCGCCGAGGTTTCCCAGATTCATGTTCATGAAAGCATTCGCGGTGGTGTTGCTCGGAGGGAGAGCAGGTAAACTAGAGTAAGTACAGGAGTAAGTGTTGGTATACACCGAGTTGTTGTAGCTGTAGGCCGGATAGCTGTTGTAGCTGTACGGGTTTGGAGCTCTGACTGTGTAAGGAGGGTTATAGTTCTGGGATCCAGTCAGACAAGGCCTCCCGTCTCGGACCAGCACTGGCACGGCCACCCTCCTAGGCGGCGGCGGCGGCTGGTGGTGGTGATGGTGATGGCCTGCGATCTCCAGAGTCTTGTCCTGCCGCTGCCTCTTGCATTTGTACCTCCTGTTCTGGAACCAGATCTTGACCTGGGTGGAGGTGAGCTTCAGGGAGCTGGCCAGGTGCTCCCTCTCCGGGGCGGACAGGTAACGCTGCTGCTTGAAGCGCCGCTCCAGCTCGAACACCTGAGCCTGGGAGAAGAGGACGCGGGGTTTCCTCCTGGTCCTCTGCTGCTTGGTGGCGGCTTTCTCCGAGTCTGGATCCTCACAGTCACCCCGCAACGCAGCGCAGCTCTCTGCAAGGAGGAGAACCGTTTAACTGCATCAAAGCCAGAACAAGTACATTCTGTTGTATTCTGAAATGTGTCCCAAAGTCACCACTCTGATATTCACCATTTATCACTTTATTTATAATCTTAATTTTTCTAAAACACTAAAGCAAAGCAGCTTTTCTGCGGCAACATTTGTTGTGGATTTAGAAAACTGATTCCTTATTTATTTTTATTTTTTACTTTTCCACAATATTAACATTTCAAATTTAGTGTTGGAAGTTTCTCTTGCAGGCATTTATTTAAGAATAAATCAAATAAAGTTTCAAATATTCCATTGAAAGATTATATCAAGAAGAATTTGTGATCTGAGATGTTTCTCAAATCATCCGTGAACATGAACGTTCATATTTTGAAAATAAAGCTGATGGTGAATATGTTTCATACGATAAATTTTGTGAAGAATAAATGCACATTTATTTACATATATTAAAGCTTCTGTTGAGCGATCTATATTATTTTTTATTAATATGTAAGCCATTGCATATGTAAACACCACTTAAAATCCTGCAAACTATATGCACAAAGTTGGAAGCAAACGCATGGAACAATAATTCTTATTTAGTTTTTTGTAGGCAAGCTACTTCTCTTGTTATATGCATTGTTTTTGTTCTAAATTATGGCATATTTACAGCAAAAAGTTCAATATTTAAACGCCTGGGAAAATATTAAAATTTTATTTTATTTCTTAACAAAAATCAGCATTATGAGGACCTTTTCCATTTGTGCATTTGGTGAAAATTTTGGACTCATTTACAGGCTACATGAATCAACAAATGATATCTTGTCAATTAGGAGGAATTATTCCTTAATAAGTTTATATTAATGTCAGATTAGTCCCATAAACTTCTGATTATAAATACCTCCTCAGGCATGACTGTCAAACTTGTTATTTATGCAGTTAGTAACCTCATCATCCCTCACTTTTTGTAAGAATTTAGACTTTCTACTCACTGCTGTCTTGCTCCTCCTGCTCGTTGTCCAGCCGGAGCTCTGCAGCCTGGTTGTGTCCCGGGTTACCGAACACCTCCACCGGCAGACCGGACTCCACCAGCCGCTCCTGGACACTCAGCGTGTTGAGGTACGACATCCTCTCCTCGCTCTCCGAGAGGCAGGAGCTGATGGGACTCGGACTGTCTCTGGCTGCCAGCATGCAGGAGGGAGGCGAATGAGAGCGGTAGGATTTATTTGGGAAAGCTCCCGGCTGCGACAGCGCACCGGAGAGACCGAAGCAGGAGATGAACTGGAGCTGCTGCTGCTGCTGCTGAGATTGCTGCTGCAGCTCTAACTTCAAAATGTCCTTCACAGAAAAAGGCGTGGTAGAAGAAGTTATGACCGGGCTTGGAATCATTATTCCCACCAAGAACAGTTAGATGGCAGACAACAGTCAACAGGCCCGGAATTGGAGCGATTTGTCTCTGGACGGCGCGTAAAAGAAGTAAACACCCCGTGCGTAAAAATGGAAAACGGTGGCGCGGTGCTTGTTTTTCATGCAGACCGAGGAGGACTGGCTTGCTTTCAGCTGTGACATCCCTCTGAGGTGGGTGTCTGCGGCAGGAGGGCTGAGAGAGAAAGAGAGAGGTCGATCCTGTTTGGTTGCCTGAATTCAGTTATCTAGAGAAGGAGCTGGGTCAGCCGAGATGCCCTTTCAGTGACGTGCTGAAGCGAGGGAGGGATTGCCATAGTGTCTCTCTCTCTCTCTCTCTCTCTCTCTCTCTCTCTCTCTCTCTCTCTCTCTCTCTCTCTCTCTCTCTCTCTCTCTCTCCTTGTTGTATAAAAATTTCCAATTCATGAAATAATATTTACACCTTCAGCACCTCTCAAACTGTTATTACACATGTTAAAGGTAAGGACGTTTCCAATTATTTTTATTTTCTTACAGCAAAGACTAACACTGAACAGCACCAACGTTATCATACAATTACACAAAAATATCCACTATATGATATAATGATTTTACTAGCAACTTTACATAAAATCCTGTTGTTCGAGATAATCTGGTAAAAAACAACATTTGTGCTCTTAGCGCCTCTGTTCGATGGTTCCTCAATCACCACAGCTCCTCCCGTCATCACTACGGTGTTTTTAAGATTAGGCACAGCCTATCTTCGTTTCCTGTCTTGGCAGCCCGTGAATAAGATAATATGCCGCGACTGTGGGAAATGAGATAAAATTGGCAACTTAAGGAGGCATGGTGAATATAAACGTGGTGCTTTATCATTTGTTTGTTTCTTCTTCGTTTGATGAAGTTGTAGTATTATTTTCCACCAAAATTTAGCCACAATGATGCTTTCCCTTGATGCTGGGCCAGTATTTCTGAGCCAAAAGTCCCCTTGGTAAATAGATAAAAAATTGTTTGCTAATCTGAAATGATCTGCTTTATGCACTGCAAGGAATGGAAAGAAATAGCTGAATTTCGCTGCAAAATATTTTTTCTAAATCCCTTTCAACAACAGCACAATAATGATGGTTATAATTACAAATAACAAAATACCCGTCAAATATTTTCTTTTACCTGTGTGTTAAAGAGAAAACATGCTGAAACGGGACACCTCAGAGCGACTATCTGTGGCCACGTCCAGGCGCCAGGGTCTGAGGGCCCATCGCTCCTAAACCGTGTGGAAAGAAGAGGAGTGCATGTCGACATAATCCCATCCGCGCACCATCCAGAAGAGGCTGTTTAGATGAGGGGCAACGTCTTCCCCTCTTCTGCAGATGTATGTCTTTAAAATGGTCAGTTTTAAGTGGACTTAGAAAGAAACAGGGTGGAGAAATTATGCAAGGCCTTAGCGACTCCCACTGCGCTGTGGCAAAAGTAAACAGAGCCGAAAGCATCAACGTTTCTAGTTTTTGTCCAGATTTCCTCATCAGGGCAACCACTTGAAATTTTCATCCGATCGAATGTGCTTCTGCGGAAGTTGTGTTGAATTGATGAGTAGAAAGTAGCTTGTAAAATACTCACAAAAAGCAGTAAATCTAATCTATTTGTTTACCAAATAACTGCCCATTTCTCTTTCTCAGTGTAATGATTCAAAGAGACAAGGGATTATATTGTTTCTTGCGTAATTTCGCCATTACGCATCCGTTAATGTGCAATTTCCGCATCCATTAATGCGTAATTTTGCCATTACGCTTTATTAATGCGTAATGGCAATAACGAAATCATTTACTAATGTAAAAATTTAAAGTTCTGAGGTGCAGATTGTGTCAGCTAGATAAAACTGAGCTGCAAATAAATAGCACAGCCAAAACTCCTCTGTCCAAAATTGATGCCGTCTCGCATTGTTGTGGTTTTAAAAGATCATCGGTGATGGTCTGAAAGCTGGGGCTGCTGCATCTGTGTCAGTTCACAGCGTCACGGGTCAGAGCCACCAGTTACCACGATAACGGTGCAATTAGCTTTCAACCCCAAACACTCACACATGCGTCCAGCCTGCAGCCCTCAGCTGACCATCATCAGCGGCTCTTCGCGTGCCACCGGCAGCGCAAAAGTGGCCAAGCAGAGACGCGTGTTTACGCAGCGGAAGAGTCTGTTTCCTGCCTGTAACAAAACCCAGACTCCCAGAGAGTGTCAAGGAGCTGCTCAGTGCGGCTCACCAATACATCATCTTCATTTCAGGATCATCGTGATAAGCTGGGTAAGGTCAGGCCCGCAGCAGAGGTCAGCGTGGATACAGGCTGCAGAGCTCTGGATGAAACTATTTAAAGAGAATTTTCACAAAAATAATACTTTATACCTCTGCAGCACATCAGTCAAATTTCAACCATTCCTCTCCATTCACTGTCTCGTGAGTTCTTCAAAGTCAGTGTTTTGCCGGGCGGTGCTGAACATGTCTCTTCTTGTTTCTCCTTCTGCTCTCCATATCTCTGGCAGTCTAACCTACTGAAGCAGTGTCTTTGCTTCAGAGTGGCAGGTGTACAGTGATATCAGTTGTTGCAGGCCCAGAAAACCATTCTACTGGTAGATGTAGGCTTGTTCTCCAAAGACAGCAGGCCTCTGAGCTCCTAATGCAAGTTTGATTACTCGGTAATGACTGCAATTATCTTCCACCTGTGGTCTCTGCTCCTGTAAAGCTGAGAGGCAATTGGAGTCTGATGGTTTTACCGCAGTAGTAAACTCTGTTTAAAGAAAGCATCAACACCTCCAGTTGACTGTGGGTGTACTGTACACTGAACAGGCCTTGCGTGTGTGTGTGTGTACTGAAAGAAAGGATGTGTGGTATTATGACTTGACAGACCTTTATAGAGGAGCACTTAACATCTTTCTGCAGAGGAGATGGTTGTTTACAGGTGTTACCATAACAGCCTGGATGGAACTGAAGCATGACTCTTACAGTTATCTTAATAAGTCAATAACAAAAATAGATTGTTAACATTAGAAAAACAGATAAGGCTAAGTGTCAATTTATTCTACTTGTTGTGAGTCCATTAGAGGATTACATAACAAGACACGATAGCTTTTCCCCGACATCTTGCATTTGGAGGGTATTTTGGAAGATCTAAAGGATGATAAACTTTGACGGACCTTAAAAATATTGAAAGAGGCACACAGCGACAACACAGCAGAGTGTTCTCGCCTCGTGTAGTGGATAACATACTTTCCTTTTTCCTTTTATTTCACGGTCATCAGTAAGAATGGCAAAAGACCAAAGTGTTGTGTGTCAGTAATGGCTCAGTTCTTCTGGGTCCCGGAAGGTGAGTCTTATCAGCAGCCCATGTGATGGTGTCAGTAGCCAGGACCCAGACTGCGCTATTGTGCCCCTGCCTGGGCCCGAGTGACGGATGACAGCGCCTTCTCTCTGGAGGAAATGAGGAGGCCAGAGGCGAGCCCAAGGCCAGGTTTTTAGTGAAAATCCCTGTTCTCACCCACTTGCTTTCGGCACCTAAAGTGCCAAATATTCCACAATGGCAGGCCTAAGGTGACCGCTAACTTGCATGCTGCAACAGTCCCTCTGGGCTCATTGTGCTAACTAGGTTCGACAAAAGATACCCTAATTAGGTGGTTTGTTTGAAATGCTGTGAGGGGGGGATGTATTTGAGAACCAAAACCCTGTTCTGTGTATCAAAGGTCTAACTTGGAGACTATAGAAGTAGGAAGTGAGGGCAGGCCAGTCTGGATCCCCTGCCCTTTGCCCTCCCTTGGGTCTCATAAATTAGGCTGCTGCAATTCTCTCCCAGACTGGCCTTGCCCCAGCAGGTGTGTGTTTGTATATATGAGCGTTAACAGGGGGGATGTAAGGGCTGTAATATCTGTGATCTACGGTGTTGGGAATGTAGTTTGGGAGGAAACATGCAATCTAAATATGCTTATCCTCTCCACGGCTGCACAGGCCATGTAGATAAAGGCATTGAATAGGATGTGTGGGCCTCTAGCTGCTTGTATGCTCTGTCCTACTTGGCCAGAGCAGCTGAACGAAAAAAAAAATAGTAAAAAATATCGAAAGGTTGAATCAAGTTCAGCTTGCAACTGGATGAACTCTAACTTGCTGAAGCAGTAATAGCTCCTTTGGGAAAAACAATGTTACCATAAAGTAAAAGTATGCATGCATCCTAGCCTCCAGAGGTAAACATCCTTGAGAGAAAATGCTACTGGCTGTCCAACAACCATGGTGGTATCTCGATCAAAGTGACAAATTGTTTGGGAAACTATCTGACTAGTTAAGAATATAGTTCAAATTTTGTAAATAATAATTATATGAAGCAGGCAATGCAGTTACAGCATCATGTACTGCTATTGATAACAATGCCTATTTGTAACCCCAAGTGTTGGCAGAAATCCATTCTCATATATACACACAGTACCGGTCAAAAGTTTTAGAACACCCCAATTTTTCCATTTTTTTAAATTGGAAATTATGCATGTTAATGTGTCATTGAACTCTGAAATGAAAGCATAGGACTAATAAACAAATGAAGTAAAAAAAAAAAAAAAATCAATTTAGAAACCAAAATGTATTCTATGCTTTTGACTCCTCAAACTACCACCTTTGACAAATATAACAGCTGAACATACTTGTGGCATTCTTTCTACAATAGAAATCAAATATTCTTCAGAAAGTTCTTCCCAACTCTGTTGCAGAAGTTCCCATAAATGTGTGGTTCTTATAGGTTGCTTCGCTTTCACTCTTCTCTCTAGTTTATCCCAAACCAGCTCCACTCTCCACTCCATGTTTTCAAGCTTACCATCTTGTTCTTTTTTCCTATGGTAGTTCTGGCATAGCTTGGACTTGTGCTTTTAGTCATTATCTTGTTGTAGGATGAACCTCTGACCAACTAGGAACATAGCAGAGGTATGTACAAGTCACCGAGCCTGAATTCAGCAAAACAGCCCCAGACCATCACACTTCCTCCTCCATGTTTGACAGCTGATGTCACACACTGAGGAACCATCCTTTCTCCTACTCGACATCATACAAAATCCTGCGTGATGAACCTGAGATTTCTAATTTTGATTCATCAGTTCATAATATCTTCTTCCAGTCTTCAGTAGTCCATTGTTGGTGTTTCATGGCCCAGTCAAGCCTCTTTTTCTTTTTCTGACATCTTAGCAATGGCTTTCTTTCTGCTACTCGACCTGTCAAACCTGCAACTCCAAGTCTTCTCTTCACATTTGAAACTGAGACTTCTTACTAGAACCTCTATTAAGTTGTGCTTAAAGCTGTTGTCCTGTGAGCCGCCTATCACAAAGCTGTTGACTCTCAGAAATTTGTCTTCTGATTCTGTTGTAGCTTTGGGTCTTCCAGACCTTTTCCTGTCAGAGTTTCCTCCACTTTCTGAGTGCCTTTTAATGGTGAAGAAAACTGTACGGACACCTTGGCTGTTTTTACAATTTCTCTGTAGGAAAGACCTACATTTTTAAGTGTTATGATGGTCTGTCTGTCTTCTATTGTTAACTGCCTTTTCCTCACCATTTTTATAGTAACACTAATTTTTGCAGTACAATGCTGTTCAAATAATGCTCTTGAGGGTATGGTACCATGGTGGTTTCCAACACTACTTTTATTCAGACAGAGGGGGTTGTAAGTAATCAAGAAAAGTTGGGACATCTGTAGAATTTGGTAGCAGCAACTTTCCAGGCTTGATCAACCTCTATTGCTGCAGAACTGCCTTAAGTTGTTAATCAATTTCATGTTCCCTAATAAAGGACTTTTTGTATAATTCTGAAATGTACATTATTTTTCAGTTTTGGGTTTCTTAAAAACCTCTGGCAGATCATCACTTATTTTTACCATTTCAAGCTATTCATTGGACTTAAACTTCCGCACTTGCATTTTAATAAAAAACAGAAAAACTGGGACTTTCTGAAGCTCTTGACCGGCAGTATGTAAATAGTCTCTGCTCTGTAGCAGACCCTGAACCCTGACCTTTCTGTATATAAGAGAAAGAAGCACATTTAAAAATCATGACAGGCAAAGTCAGGTCTGTTGTCACTTGTTATTATGTGTCCGTTCACTTTATGCTGACGAAAAAATAGGCTGTCAGGGTGAAAATTTCAGACATGAGTCTTCCACTTCCTGTCTTTGTGCCTTAGCATGCATATTTGTATGAAGCTGGAGAGCCTGAGTTGGCTGAAAGACAACATCAATCAATCAGAACAGCGCAGTGCAGACCTTGTGTTTGAGGTTCCACCCAGTCTAACGATGTGAAGGCCACATCGGTGAAAAACTGAGAGCGAGCAGCATATTAGCAGAGTCAAATCTTACATCCAAAATGTGAACAATACCTATTTATAAATACACCTATGACAATTTTATTTCACTTTTACTGTATATTTGTTTAAGAAATGGGTCATATAACTATTTAAATGAATTATTCACAGTTTTTGGGGAATATATTCATCAGCTTTTCCATGATAAAAGTCATGTGTAGCTGCACAGCCAGCAGCCATTTAGCTTAGCTGAGCTCATAGGCTAAACACAGTAGGAAACAATAAACCTGGCCCTGTCCTAATGTAACCAAATCTGTATAGTAGCACCTCCTAACCTCACTATTCTCAAATTGTAACTTGTCCTTCCACTTTGGTTTTTAAATGAATAAAACATACATAATATAAAGTGTCAGCGAAGTGAGCCTTAGAGGTGGTGGTTGGGTGGATTTTGTTACCTTTCGCACTTCTCTGTCTACTGTGCAGGCATGACAGTGATATCCATCTTCCTATCCACATATTTCCTACGGTGCTCAAGTATTTCTTTATTTTGTTTGAGCGGCACATGTAGTGATGGTATCTGATCTGTTCAGATAGTGATAGTCTTAGTCCCAGTTAGTTAAAGTTTACTTTATGCCTCCATTTTTTTAGATGTACATGTTTTGCTGTGACATTCATGCATCTGAACATGTGAAACATAAAAATCCAGTAATGCATCCCTCATTGGATGTGTGAGAAATTGCATTTTCCTGTGTTAAATTAAATTTACACCTAACATAAATACACTCTCCAGTGATTATTTTTGACTCCTGCGCATAATAATACTTGAATTTCAGTGGTGCGTTCAGTATATTCTCGATCTTTTGTCAGATATTTATAGTGAGCAAAGGGTTTGCTTGCCTGTCCAAACAACAGATTTCATGTTGTGATATGATATGAAATGGAGCACACAAAGAAATTTGCACACGCAACTTGCACAGACGTACGCGCAAATGCTTCGTAGGAATGCGCACATCGTTGTTGTGTATTACTGCGTGCGTGATCCATCAGTCACTGGAGTACACAGGGAGGTCCCGCGCTCTTTGTTGTTGCTGTGTCTAGTGCCTTGTCGTAGAATTGATGACACTGTCTTTGGAAAACAAACAAGGCGGGAAGCTAAAAAGGTGGTCACTCAGCGCAGCTCTGTGACCCAGAGACACAGAGGCCACAGCAGCATGTGAGCAACGCTGCAACGTCCCCCTTGGAATGTGCAGCAGTGTGTGTGTGTGTGTGCACACGCTGCTGTTTGTGTTGCAGTGATACCACAGCTGGAATGTGACTGTCTTGTGCCTGAATGTGCGCCTTTGTGTGCGTTCGTGTCAGTCTCCTGCAGCAGCAACGACGACCTGCATGCACAGTGAAAGCAGAAAAGAAAACCCCCTGTTTGCACTGATCTTTTCCTTTTGTCATATTTGTATTACGCTGCTGGATGCCAAAATAAATGTTCCACATTTCAATGTCAAGGTAACGCACGGGAGGTAGGTGCCTGTGAATGTTCAGCTGAGTAGCTCATTGATCTGGAGGTGACACACTCGCCCTGTGGGTACTGTCTTACCAGAGGCTACTGCTGTCACTCCGTGCTCTGACTCACACTTCACATCACAGCGCAGACCGTGGCCCTGGGGCCTCCTCAGTACCTGCACACCAAACCCTGCCCTAGGCCCCCGAGCCTTGTTCTGGGAGCTCAAATCCCATAATTGCAGGGCTGACAGTGATAGCTAACATACGAGATACCCTCACCTGGTCGGAAAGAATGAAAACATCTACTGTCAGCATGAAGCGAGCAGATGAGTGGGGGTGGGACCAGGAAAGTTAGTAACATGTAGGTCCAAGCAGGAGTGGAAAAAAGTTACTGTGTGTTCTCTGATGACCAACATTAGGATTAATTGTACCATTTTGTTAAGCATAGTTTGCAAGGGATTCACGTGGTTTAATTGACGCTTTATTATAGCTTCATTGTAGATGATAGATCGCAGATAGATAGAACCTTTTGGGTTTAATACTGATATTTATCCTCAAGCACTGCTTGTTATGTTGTTTTAACTTTTTCTTTAATTCATGACGGAGAATACTTGTTTCTGTTTACGTGTGTGTGTGTATATAGATATGTATTTTAATACTTGTTTTATACAGCTGTTTGTTGTTTGTTAAACTTTTTTTTTCTTTTGGAAGATCCAACAAAGTTTCATTGCAGCTTGCAATGAAATTTCAAACCAGTGGACAATCAAATCTCTTATTATCTGCAATAAAGCTTCAGAGCATCACGGTCAAGGTCAGTTTACAAACAGCTTAGCATTTACAAAATTTAATGGAGGATGACGCTTTATCTGTCTCTTTCAAGACCTGAAAATAGTTTCCTATTTAAAAGCATATTGCTAAGCTATAGAGCTCTCAAAAAGATTTTACTTAGCAATTCTTTAACTGTAATCTCTGAATTTGAAGAATTGTATTGGACATTTAGAGGAAAAGAACAAGATATAAAGATAATATTAGTGTATTATGACCTTAAACCAAGATAAAACAGTGACTATTCACACATCCAGCAGATATGGAGCAGCATTAGCATTAATTTGAAGTTGTATTTTCAGCTCTTAGAATCTGTGAACTGTAAGTCCATATTTAATTCTTTGCCCTCAAAAGAGAGCATCCATTTCTTTGCTTCCAGAATGGACTCTCCTGAAAAATACATTGCACATTGACATTGCACAGAATTCACTCTAATAAAAAGTCCAGCTGATTTTTACTGACGCTCCTACGATTACCACGACCTGTATTCCTGAGAATCTACACAGACATTCAGCACTTGACATTTGTAAAATTTCCATTGTTATTAAGATTATGACATTTATAATATAGAATATAGTGCTTACTGCTAATGCAAAACTCTGTATGTGCTAGTGTGTTAATTTTCAAAAACATGACTTGCCTGATTATATTAGAATACTGTTACAGGATTAGTACATAGCCAGTAACTTCAGCTATAGCAACTGCAGCTGTCAGATAAATACAGTAAAAACAAAAGGGCGGGGTAAATTGTGCAACTTTTTAAAACATTTTTTCAAAACCTGCTAGAGTAGAAGTGTAAAGCAGCATGAAAACATCCAAGCACCTCAGTACTGAATAAATATACCTAGTTAATTCCGCCAAAAGCCTGAAAGCCATTACAGGGTTTTTCCTGGCTCAGAACAGGCCTTTGAGGCGTGACTGCACACGACAGTGAGCACGATCGGTCTGCGCACAATAAAAGCATTGAATCTGTTACTTTATTTGACAAGAATCTGCATTTTTCTGTTATTTCTGACCTTTTCGTAAACAAAACGTCTGTCATGCGGAAGTCAGTGTCAACCCAATAAACAAAACTGCCCAGAAATATAATATTCTCAATAAAATTCTCAATTCTTATCATCCTGAGCTGGTGATTTTCCTTTGGGGAGTGCCTAAAACCTCTATGCAGTGGAAAAATCCCTGCATTAGTTGCATACTATATGACTTCATAAAACATCCCTTGTCAGAAGTTGACAATCTCTTAATGTATTCCACCATCAATGGGTTTAACTACACAAACTCGGTATGCAGCTGCCCCTAATTTACGAGCCAACACTGAGGCCTGTGAACCAACAGAGGCCTGCTGCTGGTCGGGAAGAGCAGGCGGGAGTGTCCTTCATTTATCAAGCACTTGAGCTGGTGCAGACAGCTGTGTGGAGAGCACAGAGGAGCCAGTGTGTTTACACCACAGCTCAGCCCAGGCCCTCAGGACGGAACAGATGAAGATGCTTGCACATATTCGTCTACACAGCCTCACATGCACTCACTCAAACAGTGTGGAGCCCAAGCTTAATAGCTGTTTACATAGGGCTGAAATCGAGATTTTTACGATGTGCTTTATGGCCTCAGCTTCTGAAACAGACCATGCCCTTTTGTGGATGGCATACCTTTCATATCTGTGAGTCTTTTAGCTTTGTTGTGTGTTGTTATCTGTAAAAAATAGGCAGAACAAATTAATGTCACCAATTCTCCTATCAGTGCCTGCTGGGAAGCTCCAGATCACCAAGGTTGTGGCTCCATCTTGTGGTGACATCCTTTATTGCAGTCAGCTCCTTGAACCAGCCTCCAGGTCATTTGTTGTGGGATCTGTCAGTCATGCAGCAGATGCATTGATTGGTCAGGGACCTCTGTGCCTGTGTTTTCTCTAACTTTGACCTTGCGTTCAGATTGGCTCGGTTGTTACGTCTAACAAGCTGGTTTTCTATTGGTGAACCCACTCACGCCCACTTCACAGTCCCAAATCCAAGTTGAAGGTGAAAGTCCTCCTCCGTCCCGTTAGCTCGCTGCTCCGGTAACCGCTCGTCGCTTGTTGCAGCCGCAGGAAGAAGCAGAACAGCAGCTATGTCGGTGTTTTCTGAGGTCCCTCAAGCAGCTCCTGTTGCTGTCTTCAAGCTGACTCAAGACTTCACCAACGACCAGTTTCCCAAGAAGGTGAACCTCGGAGTTGGAGGTAAGTTGTCTCACATCGTTAGCCATGGTAACGGTATCCAGGAGCAACCAGCCGGTGCGAGCTAGTGCTAGCTAACTGAACTAAATAGTGAAGCTAGCTAGGTAAATTATGTATAGCCGCAGCCTGTTTTAGACCTAAGTTAGGAACCCATATAGCCCTGGTCTGTTCAGGAATTTCTTCTGTGCCCATTTCCGTGTTTTTTTTATAGTGATACCCAGATATTTATTTTGCTAGGAGCTTTAAAATGTTGTGTTGTCATGACATTCACATAGTGACACCTGTTCTGGTAGCAGCTAACGTTCACTCTGACAGCTCTGACAGCATAAATTGTCTCTCAAAATAGTAGTTTGTAACATTACAGAGCATAAAGTGTTTTTTATATACCACTAATTTCCTCCTGACATGGATATAGTGAGGACAAGAATAACAGAAATACAACGGATCAGTTATCTAGCCATGTTTGCTCTTCAGTCTTCAGCTACTGATTGCAGCTGTGCTGATAATTTATCTGAGTTATGTAATGCTGTGACACAAAGAGCTGAATCCTATCTGTCCACTGGAGTTTCCTCCCTTTCTCCCCCCTTGCTGCTATTCTGAAGCTCTCACTCTCTGAACTAGGGAGTCGATTGGATTACTGTCCCCTTGTTACACAAGAACCTGCTGCTTGCAGGACTTTAAATATGTATGGCCTGGTCCTGCTTCTCTCCTAAAGCAAGCAAAAGGCACATTTCAGTCCTAAGTGCATCCGTTTTCCATGTTAATCGTGTTGCAAATGATAATTCTCGTTGCTTACGTTGCAACAGCACAGTGTGAGATACATTGCAGAGCTCTGTTGTGATTAGAACGACAGGCTGAGGCCTCATAATCCCCTTCTGTGTGCAAGAATCAGCACTGCAAATGGTTGAAAGTTACTTGGCAGATGGGAAATGTAGGCAGTGTTTAGTGCCTCGTATATTAAACGTCCTACAATGATCTGTGTGCTGCTGACACTGGGGTTAGGTTGCTTGTTATCAGCTAGTGACACAGAGTTCAGCGGGCTAAAGCACACAACAGATGAAAGTACATGTCTGTTGCAAGGTGACCTTTCCAGGGTCAGTGTCACATTCATGTTATCTGAACAAAGTCAAAATTGAAACGGAAATAATATTATGATCTAAAGACAGAACTAGCCTAATGATAATACTTTGTAAAGTCACATATTTTCAAAGCTGCAGACTTAAGGCTCCACTTAGAGGCTGCTGATAATAGTGGGATTCTCACTAAAATTGTATTTTTGATATCTAAAGTTCTGTGGCAATTGATATTACTTTTACTCCTTTTTTCGTTAATTAAATTGTTCCATGCAGCCTATCGGACAGATGAGGGCCAGCCCTGGGTTTTGCCAGTGGTGAAGAAGGTGGAGAAGATCATTGTGCATGATGACAGGCTAAACCACGAGTACCTGCCCATCCTGGGCCTGCCCGAGTTCAGATCCTCGGCCTCCAAGATTGCACTGGGAGACAACAGCCCCGCCATCCAGGAGAACAGGGTTTGTGCAGTAAAATGTCACGGTATGTTTGAGTTTCTGCTCTATTTCCTTTCAAACTGATTGTGTGTTTCTGTCAGGTGGGAGCAGTCCAGTGTCTGGGTGGCACAGGAGCTTTGAAGATGGGTGCTGAGTTTCTACGGCGATTCTACAATGGAGACAACAACACCAAAACCCCCGTTTATGTGTCTGCACCTACCTGGGGTATAGCAACACAAACACATACACACAAACAAACTAAGGAGTAGCACAGAGTAGAAGTTAACACACCTCTTCTAGACAAGGTCTTCATTCAAGAACTTTGATCTTTAAACTCTTGACAGCAAGTTCAGTACGTTTTCTGCAGACTTTAGACTCATGATGTCAATAAACTGTCACACCTTATCCATGATTTTTATTTATTTTTTATCAGTTTGAATGTTCTTTTACAGTAATATTCACACTTGTATCTAGAGGAAACTCAGGAACAATGAGTTTTTGTTACTGTTTGTTTCAGAGAATCACAATGCCGTATTCAGCAACGCTGGCTTTGAGGATGTCCGTCCATACAAGTACTGGGACGGAGAAAAGAGAGGCCTCGATTTAGCTGGTTTCCTTGGTGACTTGGAAGTAAGAGGACTGTGATTAAGACTCTGGTGCTACTTAATTTTGGTCATCAGTTAGTTTCAGCTGTTGATGCCACATCTTCTTTATGTTTCCCACAGAGTTGTCCAGAGCGCTCAATCTTTGTCCTGCATGCTTGTGCCCATAATCCAACTGGTACAGATCCCACCCAGGAGCAGTGGAAGCAAATTGCTGAAGTTATGATGGTAATATACTGCTCATGCACAACATGAGCACATATTGTCTGTACTGCTGTCAGATCTGTCCCTGCTAACAGAGGTGTCAGTTTCAAAAGGACATGGGTTTGCATACACAGTGTAGATCACAGTATGATGGTTGTTTGATCTTTTATCTTGTTCTTTTCCAGAGGAGGAAGCTGTTTGTGTTTTTTGACTCGGCCTATCAGGGATTCGCCTCAGGCAGTTTGGAAAAAGACGCCTGGGCCGTCCGCTACTTTGTCTCCATGGGCTTTGAAATGTTCTGTGCCCAGTCATTCTCCAAGAACTTCGGCCTCTACAGTGAGTGACCTTAAGACTCATGAAGAGATTAAAATGTTCAAAAGGAATTATCTTAATGTTCGCCTGCCTTATTGTCATCTTCATGGCATATATCAAAAACTCAGTTATCATGAAAGGGGAAAAAAACAAGACTAGTAATGATTTAAGGTTGTGCCTCAAAATTGACATTCAGCAAGGTGCAGATTCTCCACAGGGAGGAGCTGTGTATCAGAACAGCAGCACACAATAACCTCATTTGAAAGTCAGCATTAGTACATGTAGATAGAATAATGTCGTCACCTACAAGTGAGTAGCTGTAGTATTTATGTGACGTGTTTGTCCCATCAGACGAGCGTGTGGGCAACCTGACAGTTGTGGCTCGTGACGCAGACAACTTGAAGAGAATTCTCTCCCAGATGGAGAAGATCGTCAGAACCACCTGGTCCAACCCGCCGTCTCAGGGAGCTCGCATCGTTGCCATCACTCTTAACACACCTGAGCTCTTTTCTGAATGGTCAGCATCCTCATAGAAATGCACGATATAGCACGAGGCATGATAATCACAAAAGCATTTGTCTGATAGAAAGTTATTCGTTTTTGTTTCTTTGACTCTAGGAAGGACAATGTGAAGACCATGGCTGACAGGGTCCTGCTGATGAGGGCTCAGCTCAAAGCAAAGTTGCAATCTCTGGGGACACCAGGGACCTGGGAGCACATCACAGACCAGATTGGCATGTTTAGCTTCACAGGCCTCAACCGTGAGTAGAGAAATCATTTACAGATAGAAAATGCTTCCCCCAGACATACATATACGAATCAGTGAAACCGTCAAACACACTTTCCTATCAAAGCTAACCAATTTTACATTGCAAGTTGCTGCAATTCTACAAAAAATAAAAATACAGTACTACAAATTTCAGTGAAGGTACACATTTTTTGGTACTAATTAAGCATGTGATCATGATACTACTCAGTATGCCTTTTTCTTACAAATATACATGTTTGAAAAATATAAAATAGCACATCAATCAGTAAAAAATCTTTTTCTTCTGTATTTAACGCAGCCAAACAAGTAGAATATATGGTGAAGGAGAAGCACATCTACTTAATGGCCAGTGGTCGCATCAACATGTGTGGCTTGACCACCAAGAACATCGATTACGTGGCTGAGTCCATCCACGAGGCCGTCACCAAGGTCCAGTAGAAGACTGCACTATACCCACAGTTCTCAGCACATCTTCCTGCCCACTTCTGAGCCACCACGATCCCAGAGACTGTGTTTGCATCCAGAAGACTTTCTGGGGCAAACATACAGTGGGTACAGAAAGTATTCAGACCCCTTTAAATTTTTCACTCTGTGTCATTGCAGCCATTTGCCAAAATCAAAAAAGTTCATTTTATTTCTCATTAATGTACACTCAGCACCCCATCTTGACAGAAAAAAAACAGAAATGTAGAAATTTTTGCAAATTTATTAAAAAAGAAAAACTGAAATATCACATGGTCAGAAGTATTCAGACCCTTTGCAGTGACATTCATATTTAACTCACATCCTGTTAATTTCTTCTGATCCTCCTCGAGATGGTTGTGCTTCTTTAGTGGAGTCCAGCTGTGTTTAATTAAACTGATTGGACTTGATTAGGAAAGGCACACACCTATCTATATAAGACCTTACAGCTCACAGTGCATGTCAGAGCAAATGAGAATCATGAGGTGAAGGAACTGCCCAAGGAGCTCAGAGACAGAATTGTGGCAAGGCACAGATCTGGCCAAGGTTACAAAAGAATTTCTGCAGCACTCAAGGTTCCTAAGAGCACAGTGGCCTCCATAATCCTCAAATGGAAGAAGTTTGGGACGACCACAACTCTTCCTAGACCTGGCCGTCCAGCCAAACTGAGCAATGGTGAGAGAAGAGCCTTGGTGAGAGAGGTAAAGAAGAACCCAAAGATCACTGTGGCTGAGCTCCAGAGATGCAGTCAGGAGATAGAAGAAAGTTCCACAAAGTCAACTATCACTGCAGCCCTCCACCAGTCGGGGCTTTATGACAGAGTGGCCCGACGGAAGCCTCTCCTCAGTGCAAGACACATGAAAGCCCGCATAGAGTTTTCCAAAAAACACATGAAGGACTCCCAGACTATGAGAAATAAGATTCTCTGGTCTGATGAGCCCAAGATTGAACTTTTTGGTGTTAATTCTAAGCGGTATGTGTGGAGAAAACCAGGCACTGCTCATCACCTGCCCAATACAATCCCTACAGTGAAACATGGTGGGAGCATCATGTTGTGGGGGGGGGGGTTTCAGCTGCAGGGACAGGAAGACTGGTTGCAATTCAAGGAAGGATGAATACGGCCAAGTACAGAGATATCCTGGAGGAAAACCTCTTCCAGAGTGCTCAGGACCTCAGACTGGGCCGAAGGTTCAACTTTCAACAGGACAATGATCCTAAGCACACAGCTAAAATAACAAAGGAGTGGCTTCAGAACAACTCTGTGACCGTTCTTGACTGGCCCAGCCAGAGCCCTGACCTAAACCCAATTGAGCATCTCTGGAGAGACCTCAAAATGTCTGTCCACCAACGTTCACCATCCAACCTGACAGAACTGGAGAGGATCTGCAAGGAAGAATGGCAGAGGATCCCCAAATCCAGGTGTGAAAAACTTGTTGCGTCATTCCCAAGAAGACTCATGGCTGTACTAGCTGAAAAGGGTGCTTCTACTCAATACTGAGCACAGGGTCTGAATACTTCTGACCATGTGATATTTCAGTTTTTCTTTTTTAATAAATTTGCAAAAATTTCTACATTTCTGTTTTTTTTCTGTTAAGATGGGGTGCTGAGTGTACATTACTGAGAAATAAAATGAACTTTTTGACTTTGGCAAATGGCTGCAATGACACAGAGTGAAAAATTTCAAGGCACCTGAATACTTTCCGTACCCACTGTACATTCTCATTTGCACAAATACACAGACACTTCACAGTTTTGTTCTTCCTTTCATTGTTTGTGCTTAACTGGGCTAAACCTTTGAGGACCAATTTTCCATAGAATGCACAAAGATGGTGATATATATACACAAGCAGTCAAAGGTTTGGACACTTTCTGATTTAGTGGTTTTTATTGGATTATTTTAGACATTATAGATTAATACTGAAGAACTATAAAGGAACATATATGGAATTATGTTGTAACAAAAAAGTGTTAATCTTCAATATTAATGTATAATGTAGAGAATAATACAAATAAATAAAAAGCATTGAATGAGAAGGTATGTCCAGACTTTTGACTGGTAGTGTTTATATATTCATCCTCTTATCTAACACACAACATTTTCCAGAATATTGAGTAATTATGTAATTATGTTTATAGTTTGTCACTTAGTTTTTTGTGCGTCACCTCCCTATAGTGCGTAGTTCGCTTTTTTTGTGTAATTAGTTTGTGTGTCATTACCAGGACCTTTGAGGGAGTTAGTAAGTCTGTGATTGTGTCACAGTTACCTCAGCAGTGATGACTACTCTCTAAAAATGTCAGCTGTTATGATTCATCCATTCCAAGTGTTAATAGCATATTTCCAGTTTCATGTAGGCAGCAGTGACAGTTGCTGGTATGAACACTGAATAAGAGCGTAATACTGAGACGAACACACTGACACAGTTTAGCTTTTAAGGAGACAATCGTACCAAATGTCACCAACCATGAAAGAAGTGGCACTATTCAGTCTTATTTCTACAGAATAATGTGAACATGTGTTCTCAGGAAGGTATTTTTTAACTTGAACTATGGAATTTTTTAATGATAATATCTGCTGCCCAAAGGGGTTCTAATAATTACCTCACTTTTAATGCATTCACAAATGACCGTGAACTCTCCTAGCAGATGTCATGACTCCAGAGAAATCTCAGTGTTCTCTGCTGCCAGCTGAATGTTTTGAAGTTTCTGGCTCTGTCAGGCACCTGCTAGTGAATGTTGACTGGTTATAGCACTATGCACTGTTATGTAAGACTCTCCATGGCACAATCCCGCTATGATCAACCAGTTTACCGTATTATTATGCACAGGACACTGATAAAACAGTATTGTTGTTTAGCACTTTAATTGAAGCTGAAATTGTTTTTGGCCATTTTAATGAGATGAAATCACTCCTCCAATAAAGAATTTTAAATAATGTGTTTGTTTTGTTGCCAGATTTGTTGGAATAGACATGGGTTTGTTTTTATGCAGCAACAGTGTTTATGAGTGAAGTGAGAGAGTATTGAAAAAATCAAGCAGTTTTCACTTTTTATAGCAGTTTGAATTGGAAAAATATAAACTGGAAACAAAACCAAGCAGAGAAGAGTAGTAGTTCAATAACTTTATTCATAATTTAATTATCCCTTGTGTAGAACATATGATCTATTTCTTGATATCTTTGGGTAACCTACTTATATAATCATCTGCATTTACATTAGAAAATCTAACTTTGCTTATTTTCCCCCAAACAAACAACACTTCAGTCTTTACAAATATAAAGTCATGTAAACCCACTGCAAATTCTCTGAAAGCATTCTGCTGAGAGTTTGTGATTCACACAAATCCTCTTACTCAGAGTTAGACGTCAGATGAAAAGACTTCCCATTGCGTGTTCTGTGTACTATATGGCGGGGGTCGGCGTAAATAGCTTACCGGTGCAGTATCCTTTGTACTTACATGGCCTTACCGGACAGAATGAATTAAATCGGTGAGAGTCCGCAAACATCACCTGTGTGTGTGGAGGGAGGTGTTAGCTTGACGTCAGTGTGTGTCATATTGCTTTAATTTTTCATATCTCTTTCTCTTTCTGTCCTGTTCAGCAGTGCCAAGATTTCACAATGCAGACTAAAGCAGTCCACGTGGGACGACCTCGCATTATAAAAAGGATCAAATCATTATTTCATTATTGCAGTTAAAGAGGATTTCTCGAACAATGGCTTAAAATTGCAGCATTCCTGTGCCTTATTACCAACTGTTAATACTTATAAACTACCTTTAATGCAGTCTGCAGCCTTTTTTTGTTGTTTCTCTGTAATCGGGCAGCATTTGTTGCCGTTTTCTCGTCAGAACCTCAGACTGCCGCCTATGTGAGATCCAATTTAAAACCTACTTAGGAGTTCAGAAAGTCCCAGACTGCACCTCAGCAGGGAGAAGGTACTGCAGACTGATATCCTATT
This sequence comes from Acanthochromis polyacanthus, assembly GCF_021347895.1. Classification (NCBI taxonomy): domain Eukaryota; kingdom Metazoa; phylum Chordata; class Actinopteri; family Pomacentridae; genus Acanthochromis; species Acanthochromis polyacanthus. The sequence continues at coordinate 11,224,614 of NC_067127.1, forward strand.
CATGCATCCTTTTATATAAGCATGCATACGGTAAAAACAGTGTGCAACAGGGATAATTCTACAGTAAAAGCAGCATTAACAAACATGCAAGTAGCGTCTACTTCTTCAAGAATATCCATTTGGATCCCTAGACCCTAAGATCCAAAACCCCTAGCTTATTTAAAATTGGTGTACGCAGCTTTAGTGACTGACCCTGTGAGGGATGAACTGTACATAGAAAACTCACTAATATGTGACGCTGATGAAATTCACCAACAGTGTTGCAAATGACACAATCAAACAACAGATTAATGTTAAAGCTGATACCACCAAGAATAAAGACGAACGGGTGAAGGTGTTGGTTGGATAGAAACGCTAAAATTGTGTCTAGCAGCTACATATGCAGAGAGAAGGGCATGTTTTAATGAGAGGACGTAGAAAACATGTAGGAAACATGCCTTTAAGTTGACTTATATTGCTCTTTTTAACCCTTGTGTTGTCCTGCAAGTCAAAATTGACCCTTTTTAAAGTTTGAAAATGTGGGGAAAAGATATATTTTCACAGTGAAACTTCTGATGTCCACATTTTCAACATTTTTTTGGCTGGATAAAAAGAAATGTTAAAAATGTTTCTTAAGAACATTCACAAAAAAATCAACCAAAATCCAGCGAAATTCGCTGGATTTTGGTTGATTTTTATGTGAATATTCTTAAAGAAAATATCTGAAGTTTTACTGATATATGTGGAATCAATTTAGATATTTTTAGGATTTTTTTGGAAGATTTTTACTCATTTTTTGAACATATTTACAAGAATTTCTAGCCGACTTTATTCTTATTTTTTAAATAAAACGTTTAAGGAATTATTGGAATTTTCTTCCTGAAGGTTTTGCAGATTTTCAGAAATTTGGGAAATTTTTTTGCAGACAAGGAAACAAAACTTTTTTGGTGCCCGTAAATGAAGACAACAGGAGGGTTAAATTACTTTTTGTAATCCTGACACTTCCATATTAAAAAAATCAGGTACGTTTAACGGTTGTCTTTTTCAAAACTGTGCAGTTGCTGAGCGGTCAGTGGATACAACAAGCAGTCATTCAAGGTGAGAGTTAATTTATGGCTTTTTTTTTCATCATGTTTGTTAATCTCTTGTAAAAAATTGTGCTCTTATCTGGTGGCTTTTTCTTCTTGTTCAATGGCTAGTGTGCTGCTTTGTGTCGGCAGTAGGTGGCACCATAATGGCAACATTTGGCCAGTTCCCTGTGCAAACAACATTTTCAGTATGTAGGAACTGCCTTATATTAACAATTAATTGCTTGATCAAGTAAAAGGTCAACACTGGCTCAGATGTAGGAATCTAAGGACTTCGTTGGCTTCCATTTGAGAGATTTCAGTGACGCCTTATGGCTCAAATGTAACGATTAAATGTTATGGAAACCACAAAAAGGTAACATGGACAAAATTAGCACTAAACAAATGTGGTTAAAACCTACAGTCCAGTGTAAGGCTGGATAAATCCAATACTGTTGTTTAGATTTGCCCAATTTTTCCAAGCAAGTCAGGCAGGAGATGGCCGAAGTGTGTCAGCGGGGTCCTGAGTATCATCGATGGCTACAGCAGATGGGATGGCTCCGTCTCTGGAAGGGAATCGGTGGATTGATGGAGCGGTGGTGGCTAATAGTGAGGACGATAAAGAGGAAGAGGACGTGTGCTTCATCCCTCTTCCTTAGTGTCACTGTGCTAGCTCGTCACCGGCGGCTGCTCTGAACCTTCCTCCAAACTCTTTTCTCCATCCCGAGACTTTTTCCTCCTCTTGTTACCTAGAAACGGAGGAGATCATGCTGGTTAAAATTCCCCTCCCGAGACCATATAGCCGCATCAGATTTCTCCTCGGCTGCTTTACAAAACAGCACAGCTACGGTTTCAGCTGAATAAAACTAAATGAGTCATATTGCATCTGAGCCAACGAGGACAGCTGCATGTGGAGAATGTGCTCTGCAGGAAGCGGGAGGCTGCTGAGAGGGACGCGACACATCACCTGTTGCTAAGATACACCTGGCGCTATTGCTGTATCTGACATCAAAGCTGGGAACATCTGACGGTGCACGTGGGCGTGCTGTGGCATCTGTGCTCGTGACAAATTGCCCACTCACTTAATTTACGCAACAGCTTCTTTCCGATGTTCTCCTCGGAGCTGGACAGAGACAAAGAGCTGATGAAGGGGGAGGTGGACGGCTGGGAAACCGTAGGCACATCTGAAAGAGAAAGTTAGAAGGGAAATGAGACGTTGATTACGCTCCCCACTGTTCCACTGTGAGTGACAGTTTTGAATAACTCACTTTTATAGACTAAAAGACTGTAGCTGGTGATGAAAGGCAGCCACTGCAGCCCAAAAAATAATAGAACTCCTTTTATTCTCTGGCTCCTTCAAGAAAACACCATCATTAAGCAGCATGACTCAGAGAGAGTTGGATGGGAGCACCAGAAAGGAACTACAAGCATGCCTTCTGCCGAGATAACTGTGTGTTTACCTACCTCGGTGAGAAAAAATATTTGAAATATGATGAAAAATAATTGACATCTAGCTTCATATACACTCAACAGAAATATAAACGCAACACTTTTGTTTTTGCTCCCATTTTTTATGAGATGAACTCAAAGATCTAAAACGTTTTCCACATACACAATATCACCATTTCTCTCAAATATTGTTCACAAATCTGTCTAAATCTGTGATAGTGAGCACTTCTCCTTTGCTGAGATAATCCATCCCACCTCACAGGTGTGCCATATCAAGATGCTGATTAGACACCATGATTAGTGCACAGGTGTGCCTTAGACTGCCCACAATAAAAGGCCACTCTGAAAGGGGCAGTTTTGTTTTATTGGGGGTCGGGGTCCACTCCTCTTCAATGGCTGTGCGAAGTTGCTGGACATTGGCAGGAACTGGTACACGCTATCATATGGGTGACATGTCCGGTGAGTATGCTGGCCATGCAAGAACTGGGACGTTTTCAGCTTCCAAGTATTGTGTACAGATCCTTGCAACATGGGGCCGTGCATTATCCTGCTGCAACATGAGGTGATGTTGGCACAACAATGGGCCTCAGGATCTCGTCACGGTATCTCTGTGCATTCAAAATGCCATCAATAAAATGCACCTATCAATCAATCAAATCTTATTTATAAAGCGCCTTCCAACCGCCAAAAGGAGCACAAGGCGCTTAACAGAGTAAAAGTAAATAAGTAAAAACATTTTAAGAAGCGCACAGTTCTGTGTTTTTTGTCCATAACAGACGCCTGCCCATACCATAACCCCACCGCCACTGTGGGCCACTCCATCCACAACGTGGTCTGTGGTTGTGAGGCTGGTTGGATGTACTGCCAAATTCTCTGAAACGCCTTTGGAGACAGCTTATGGTAGAGAAATCAACATTCAATACATGAGCAACAGCTCTGGTTGACATTCCTGCTGTCAGCATGCCAATTGCACGCTCCCTCAAATCTTGCCACATCTGTGGCATTGTGCTGTGTGATAAAACTGCCCCTTTCAGAGTGGCCTTTTATTGTGGGCAGTCTAAGGCACACCTGTGCACTAATCATGGTGTCTAATCAGCATCTTGATATGGCACACCTGTGAGGTGGGATGGATTATCTCAGCAAAGGAGAAGTGCTCACTATCACAGATTTAGACAGATTTGTGAACAATATTTGAGAGAAATGGTGATATTGTGTATGTGGAAAAAGTTTTAGATCTTTGAGTTCATCTCCTAAAAGAATGGGATCAAAAACAAAAGCGTTGCATTTATATTTTTGTTGAGTATAACAGCTGACATTAACCATCACAAGCTACTGTTCTTGCCAGACCAAGTAAAGCTGTAGCAGCAGAACTTCTGCAGGCATTGTACTGAATAAGAAGGCATTTTCTTTAAAGATTCCCTCAGGTGAGAATGAGTTTTTACCTTCTTAATTTTTCCATATGGTGTTTTTATATATGCAAGAACCCCAATAAGCGAAATAAGCAGTCAGTGTCATGACAGAGCATTTGTGCCTTGAAAGTGCAGTGTACAGATGAGTCTCAAACATATGGGTTTCATACATAGATGACAAATGTAAGGTACCAATTGTTGTGGAATAATAACTCTCTAGATCTCTATTTTTGACCTTTGTTCAACGGAGTAATTTCACATTACTATAGTCAGCAGTCAATCTGTAATTCTGAATACATAAGAATTTAGTTTCTCTGGAAAAATGACTAAACATAGAATCAACTGATCATTCATAGATGCTTAACAGATGATTAAAATATAAATAAATGATAAACTAAGAGCTTAAAATGGGCTTTACTCTCACACAGTGTTATCGACCTGCCGGAATAGGCTTTCTGTATCCTTTTACGACATGTGTGACTGAATAACTTCAATGTTACAACTTTCTGCTATATAAATTAAGTTAGTTTTACAGTGTTTATAGTAAGTATAGTAAAGAGAGAGAGGTGGCGACTTCATAGATCTGCATATTGTAGACAAAACAATAGTGTAAAGTTGCATCTAAGCTATTTTAAGGCAGGATCAGAATATTTTCCTGGATAAAAAAAACGTAAAGATACAACTTTGACACACATAAATGATTATTTAGGATTTCAATCAATGACCGAAGAGGGATTTTGTGAGAATTTGTGAAATAAAATCCTCTGATATAGTTTAATTCCACTGTCTATAACATGCACATCATGTGCAATAAGCCTTATTTTTTATATTTTACAGTGTTTTGTTTTTTATTTAAGTGCATAGACTTTCTAAGTAATAGATATTAGTCAGTGCATTACTTGGTTTCTTATGATTAAAGTCCCTATTTTTATTCAAGGAAAAAAGATGAAACCACACTTTCTGACCATTTTCTGCTTTTGCAGATGAACAAATCACAGGTTTGAATGCAGGATGTACGCAGCTGTACTCACCATTCTCTCCATAACTTTCTGGTCGGTCCTCGTGGATGTAGGGAATCTCATCCATGCGAAGGAACACGGTATCGTTTGGACTCCTCTGTCCATCAGATTTACTGCCTGTGAGAAGAAAATTAGACCGAGAAACTCAATGTAAGTCATCGTAGAACAGCAGCATGTTTGCAGCTCTGCCTATAGAGGGAGGCAGACAATTTACAATTCATGAGTCAGTGTTTTATTTGGCTTCAGCGGAAGGTTAACAGCAACCAAGTTAGGATTAAAAGTCTGACGTTTGAATTCTAGCTAAGGATGATCTAGACTCAGTGAAGGAGACTTAATGGGTCAAATATGTGGTGTTCTGACTGAACATACAAATCTGACAGTAAATGGCTCCTTTATTGACCACCATTGGAACCATCTGACTGCTGATTTTTCTTATTGACACGCCTGAACACACACTAACAAACTGGGTGCCGCGTCACACACTGTAAGACAGATGACGTGGGAAATCCTTTAAGCCTTGCGACCAGTACAGATTGGTTCATGCCATATTTGCACCAGTTTTGTGAGTGGCTCACCGTGGGTGCTCGATGTATATATAGAAGTCCTTCTTTACTTATGTCATACATATAATAGAAAGCCATTAGAACAGCTGTTTGTTCTAAGTTATGCCGCACAGTAAGTATGCATGCTCATGAACCAGTATGACAAAACTCTGTATGTTATTTTACAGAATTGCTTATCTTCTAATAGCTACCTGACAAACAATATCTTATATAGCCCCAATAAATATTCAACAACATCTTCATTATTTCTCTCTTTTTCATTCACTGTAATAAGTTACTGTAAAAATACAGCCAAATTCTAACATTAATGCATTTTTCCGCTAAAAAAAATCTTTTTTTGTTGCATTTTTTTATAGCCAAAAATAGGAAAGGTTGTTTACAGCAAGCTACTGTAAAAACTGACGGCGTGAATTGAACAAAAACATTTTCACACAACAGCTTACAAAAACTGTTTAGAGCAGCAGCTTGATTGAGGCAGCTAAGAATATTATGGATTGCTTTACACACAGGCTCTCACACAGACCACTGTTAGCGTATTGTTTTTGGTTTTCTAAAATATTTTTAATTGACTACAATCTCTAGTTTTCTTTTATCTTCCTCCAGTTTCTTGTTTTTCTCCTAGAGTTTTTTCTTGGCTTCCTGCATTTCCTTAATGTTCTTGCGTATTTCTTTTTTTTTTCATCTTTGAAAGCTTTGTCTTGCCGCTCCAGGCCCATAAATTCACCTTCCACCAGTTCTTTTTTCATCTCCAGTTCTTGGTTTTGCCTTTGGAGTTCTTTAACTTTTCCCTTAAGTTCTTTTTTTTATCTTTCTTCGGGATGGTTCTTCATCATCTTCTTCTTCTTCTTCTTCAAGCCTTTCACATCAGCCTCCTGTATGTTTCCTGCTTTTTGGATCATCTGTGGAGGGTTCTGGTCCTCTGCGTTTTGTGTCTATTGGCCTTCATCAGCACATCTTTCATTTCCTTTTCCCTGATCTTCAGACGATCCTTCAACTTGCTGATCTCATCATCGTTGCTGTGGACTTCTTCTTTTCATCCACCAGCTCTTTCATACACAGCTCCATTTCTTCGATATGGTGATATTCGGTGAGAGGTGTTTTTGCATTGGCTGGTCTTTTGTGCCATTGCACCGTTAAACAAAGATGCTTAGGAGCATATTTAGAAGTAAGCTTAGAAGTAAACTGCTGAAATCTATACCTGAGTCGGAGTTGTTCGATTTTTGTGTGCTATTTGTGAAGAAGTTCTTCTGCTGCAGAGTGCGACTCCGCAGCAGTTGAGATTACTTCTCCAAAGTTAATCACTCTGTGAGAGCTTTAACTAAAGTGCGGTGTACATTGTGCAAGAGTGCAGCTGTGTGTGTGTGTTAATTCTATTGTTTGCAGGGATGTCTTTATGGCTTTTTACAGGACTGAACCAAACAGTCATCAGGTCACTGTGTTTGTGTTAAATAATTCCATGAATCATCTGTTGCTCCAGTCAGGCTTTTGGCCCTTTCCCTCCTATCCTTATGTCAGAGCCTTTGAAGCTCCTCTTCCTCTTAAATTAAGTCTCTATGAGTCCAATAAATCGCCTAATTGATACGGAGCCGCTTGCAGTGCCCATAACAATGCTCATGCCTGAGCACATGGTTTATGGAGGACACTGAGCATGAAGCTTTTAAAGTGATGCATCTGAGAGGGAACGGAATGAAGAGATTGATGTCAGGTCGTAAAAGATTTTCATGCCACATGTTGACATCTGGTGGAGATAAGCAAGAGAAAGGAATTGCAAACTTTTGAAGGACAATGCTAACAGCTAGACACATGCGAGACAAATCAAAGGAAAAATCAACATGAAGTGTCTTAATAAGTGTTGACCCAGCATGTGCCATCCAGGTTTTTCCTTTAATTTGTCACGCATCTTCATCTGGATTCTAGCTGACATTTTGCATCAACTTTTAAGACTCCAAAAAACTGAGTTTTCAGCATTTCCTTCAGAATGTTGTCTTTGTGTCAAAACACATCTGAAACAGCATTTCAGCCTTTGGATTTAAATACTCCACAATGAAATCGACACAGAGAAAATAAAAATGTTTGTTGCTTTTTGGGATCTACTGTATGCCTGTCAAATTAATCTCCTAAACCTCAATTTTTATACCAGATTAATATATTTAATCAGAATTAGTCTGAAAATTTGAGAAAATAGGATATTATTCCTCTAAATATCCACGGTGATATTCTCAATTTGCTCATTGTATTCCATCAGAGCAAAACTGACTGACTGGTGTTGCAGAAGGATTTTAAACAGAGAAAAGAGGCAAAGAGTTACATTTTAGTCAGACTGGAGTCAGCATTTGTCATATGTGTGAAAAATCACCTTGATTTGACTTCTAGTGAACTATTTAATTAATTATTGTCTAAAGATTTCAGCACCACTGCCAGCTCATCACAGTAACGTAAACACAATTTGCTTGAGCTACTGTATAGTTACAAAAGCACGCGTCCTACTTACGAACGATACGGTTCCTCTCGTTGAGCTGGGAGGTGTTGCGAAGGCCACCGTGGGGATGGAGGTGTGCGAGGCGTGCCAGCCCCAGACGGGTGTGGGTGTGGGTGAGGGGGAGGGCGATGCTGTGTGAGCGGGCCTCTGGGACCGGAGGCCTCCCTTTAGCGTCGGGATCCACGGGGTCCGGCGTCTGAGGGGAGCTGTCCATCCTGGTGGCCGTCATGGCGTTCTGGTAGTGGTTCCGAGTGATCTGTGGGCACCAACAAAGCAAATGATACCATCAGCACGCATGAATGGTTGCCCTTCATATGTAACCCCGGTGCACGTGGACAGGAGGAAACACGGACTGTACTGGGTGCAAGGGGAGGAGAGGTGAAGAAAGAGGGCGCATTCATCATTTAAGGCTAAATATTCATGGTTGAAATGGAGCTCAATTATCCCTGGTGATTAAAGGAAAGAGGGCGTATGGAGGGAGAGTGAGCGACAGGATGTCTGTGTTCAGTCAGAATCAGGGATTAGGACATATCAAAGGGAAATGCTGCAGCGGAGGAAGAGAGTGCATTTTGGGAAAATTCTGAAGATTAAATGGAAGGAGCTTAAAAGAGCAGTTTCTCGGTACCAATTTTTCCCCTCAGTGCACAGGAAATTAGAGATTTAATTGAGTTTATAATAACAGTGTTTTCTGGGTTGTGTGTGAGTGGGCATTTATGTTTGCAACCTTGATGATCTGCAGGTCTGTGAGCTGCCGGACTGAGTAGTCTGGTAAATAGACGCCTCCTGCAGCCAGCTGCCCCACGCTGCCTCCGCTCAGTAATGAATCCGACTGGTTCAGACCGCTGCCTCGAGAGCTGAACCTCTGACCTGAACACAACACAAGAAGGTATACTTTCAATTTTGTATTTTTAAATACATCTTTTCCATTGGGTCAAACACCATTTTCAGAAAATGCTTAAGCAACCAAATCAAAATGTGTCTCTGTCTTCTAAATTCCCCGACCTGCTAATTATCAGAAATTATGGAAAACAGTCTTGTATTGTATTTCGGAGTTCGTTACAATTAAATCAAAATTTACCAAATGTCAAAACTCGTCTGAAGTATAGCAAGCTTCAGTCATTTTGAGGTATTTTCTTGTTGCTAACAATACTTTTTACTTGCGTATATGCAGTGTTGGAAAGTGTTTTTTAGTTCTTAAAATGAGCATGTTTACAAAAACCATTTAAACCACTTGGATATGTGTGGTTGGATAGTTTGTAAAGTGATGGCCATTCTTGGCAAATTAAGCTGTCACTAATATCTGGAAAAGGTTTTTTGCACAAAGAGTTCCTTGACAGAGCCACGTTTTACATTTTATTGACATCACTTTGTCAAATTTAACACTCTGGGTATGGGAATCCACTGACCTTCAAGACCAATGTAACAAGGGGCAAGTTAATTTATAGCATACAGCTTAAGACTTTATATTCGAGCATCTCTTTCAATATGAATTGATTAAGATAACAGTTTACTCGATTTTTCCGGCCTAAAAAGTGGAGTTTGAAAATGAAAAACATGCCCTAATTTAAAGCAGATATTTTCATTGTTAGATTTGGAGAACCACTTTAAAATTCCAGCACTGTGTTCTAGTTGGACAACGCTTCCTAACAGTATGTTTGTTGATGTGCTACAACTTTTCATACCCCCTGCTCAATCAGTTAAAAATAACTTCTTGTGATCAAGTATTTCATTTTAAAATGTCTTCTCAGTGTTTTGCTTTGTATTACTGGAACATGTGCCTACATATGGTTCAGAAACAAATCACTAGACTTCTACATTTTCATTTATTTAGTTAATGTGTGTTTAAAGGTGTTACTTTTCATGACAGCTTGGATTTTTTTTTTTAATTTCAGCTCACCCATAATCAGAAACTGTTTGTCTATACTGCAGATTCTGAATCAATGGCATGATGAAAAATAATGGTGAAAATATCAGGTTTTTATTTTTAAGACTTCGTGACTTTTTTTAAACAATGTGCGAAAAAATGTGTTAAAAGTGGGTCACCAGGCAATTTTTTAAAAAAGAGAGAGCAAATCAGAGATGGCTGAGCACAAATTGTTCTAAAAAATGGATGATTTGAGATGGAATGATTGATAGGAGAAAAAAATGAGATTATATATAATATATATATATATTAATAACAGCAATATGCCCTGCAAGACAGCAGTGAGATCGCAGGAATTTCAACAGCAACCAAAGATCTCCGGTTACTTTCAAAAGACGATGGATGTTTATTGAGGTAATTTCCATTCACCTACATTTGCTTTGTTTTGAGCTGCCTGGATGAATGGCAATAATGCTATTCCTGTCAAATCTATCGGAGAGCCATGACTCAGAAAAACATTTTAAAAATGCTCTTTTGAGATGTGATACTTTTGCAGCCGCTTATAAGAAAACTCTTAATTCTGCAACGTCCTAAGAAGGGATTTTCACATTTTTAATGGGGTCTCCGGAATAGCTTTAAGCTCATCCTGAACGTCACACGTGCAAAAATGTGCACACAAACCACCACAAGAAATGAGAGAGAGAGAGAGGGAGAGACAGGCTTTCTGTTTGCTCTGCAGTCTTAGCTGGATTTCATATAATCCTGTGCAGGTCATGTCCTTCCACTGGGAAATTCTTTCAAATCACGTCTTTTAATTACTTACTTCCCCCGGCCGCTGCTGCTGCTGTTGCCTCTCTTGCAAGTGGGCGCTACATACAGACACTGGGTGGCATTTGGAGAGGAAAAACGCTTCCACCCCTGTTGCATTGCATCATTTTTGCTGCACTGTCATCATCATTATCACCGTAAACCTCACCGATTCCTCCAGAATCATTCATGTGTATTGCTTTTTGCATGCACTGATTTACCAAAAGGCAGGGGTGGAATGAGCGCTGGCATCCCGTAATAAGAAAACGCTCCGTTTTCGAACCGAAGAGCCTCCTTTCCTATCTCCACCTCCACCCGTCCCTGCAACATTAACACAGCAGTTGCATTGATTATACATGTGAACAGTTGTTTGGAGATCTTATGGAGCTTCCCACACAGTAATTACGTAAAAAAACGAACATAAAGAGCTGTCACAATGCATCTTTAGCAGCCTTTTTGTAAGTTTACCTGCAGGATCAGGATGAAGTAGTCAACAGGTTTGTTTCTCTGGAAGAGGTAGTGTTGAGGAGCGTGTTTGCTCTTGGGGTTGAACTTGAGTTCCTGCACGACGCTGGGATGTTTGATGAGACGCAGCAAAATTTTTTCTGACAGGTGACACGACCTAAAAGGCTCCACCTCTGTGAGATGGATTGGTGCAGACATGTACGCACACATGCAAGAAAACAATGTAAGAGAGGGTCAAAGAAAGAACACTGAGCTCCTCATCACATGTCCTTATCCTCAATCTATCCAAGAATCCACCGTGCGAACCTAAACTGCTCTGCATGCAGACACGTGTAAAAGCCCCCGGTGCTACCTGTTGCCAAGAAGCGGTGTGTTGCGAGCAGCAGCTGGGGTGAGATCTTCACCTTCAGCTCGTTTTCTGCCAATTTGAAGATGGAGAAGTCCTGCTGTTTCCGTTCATGGTTGGACACTCGCCTTTTGGTCCGGTTATCAGCTATGAACAAACACAGACTGCAAATTATCTGAAGTGCATAGCATACAATGCAGATTTAACAGATCACACATGCTCTGATATGAGCTGAGGAGGGAAAATATGACACTCTTACTGATTGGATTTGCCCCACTAGATGTGCTACATGAGTGCAGCAATTTTGTTGGAGAATTGGTAACTATTTTCATGTGCCACTGACCTAATTAGCTGGTGCATCTGCTGTATATGCAGCATACTTAGTTTATTAAAGTACAGCTGCACATAGCCTGAGCTTTTCCTGTGCTGTCAACAGACCTCTCATTGATAAAACTGACTTATCTTCTGCAGATGCGAGGAGTATTAACTATACTATATTCCATTAAATACATCAGAGCGGCAGCGGGAACAGCTGGTGCTATAAAGGCCTGAAGAGCAAAGTCTGGAGAGATTAGCTCCCCTGTGCTATATTTATGCACACGCATAATTATGCACACAAACACAAGTGCACCGATGACAAAGACTCTTTCAGACACTCTGCATGCAATTAAAACTGCAGCACACTTCAAATTTTTATGTCCAAGGCTTGTGGGAGCAGCAGTGTTTGTGGAAACATTCGGGAGAACATTTTACTGTAATTGTGGCAGGGAAATGGTAAAACTCAGCGAGTGAAAGACAGCACAGACAAGATTAGATATGGAACTAAGGGAGTTCGACATTTGAATGCCTCCCTGTTAAGAGCCTTTCCAGGCAATTAAAAATGAGCGGATTATGGTGATTATCTGTGCGACCGGGTCATTTATTCCCATTATTTAATTATGCATCAGGAAGGAGCTGGGAACAACAGGGGAGGGAGGGTTGGAATCAATAGTTTCATGGCAAAAAAAACCAACAGGTGAGTAGATGGTATAGAAATGAAGTCACAATGCACTATTCATACTCCAGTTGTGCTTGTAACATCCCTAATTATTGATATGCAAATAGATGCTGTTCATGGCGCATTTTCCAGTAATGATGTGGACACAGCTGAACAAACTCTGTCAGCTGCTGAGGGAAAATCCATTCACCATGGGAGCTGGAAATAATGACCGAAAAAATTGATTTGCAGCTAATGTAATAGTGATTTTGAAAACTCAGGACGTGATAATGACTGTGCTCATACGTACTGTACAGGTCTGTCTCGTCCACGATCTCGGACTTGATGATCTCCTCTATGACGTCCTCCAGGGTGACGATGCCCATCACCTCATAGAAGGGGTCTCCCTCCCCTTCGCTGTTCACCCTCTGCACCACAGCCAGGTGGGACTTACCTGCAGTCAACAGAGAAAGGGAACAAAAGGTAAGTTTAAACGTTTTTTTAAAAAAAATGTGAGCTCAAGCCAAAAAAGTGTGCATACAAAGAGATGAGAGGAAACGTCAGCGGATAAAAATAACTCGAGTCAACAGCCTCCAACTGGATGTGTGCAGTCAAGATGAAAATCAGCATTAATAAACCAACTGGAGCCGAGAGGACATAAAAAGCAGGAATTTTGATATTATTTGAAAGTCAGGATTGCCCTTGTGTGTTTTCTGCATGACTCAGACGAGAAGAGAGTGGACATTTGGGGGGATTAGACTGGAGACACTTTGACAGTTTGTAAGACTTGGGCCTTACGTAAACACTGTGATTATGCAATCAGTCTGGGGATGCCTGCATCTGCTGAATAAACTGCCCATGCTGCTGCCACCTCTGTAAACACACAAAACATCGCACACACACACACACACACACACTTTTACACATCCATGAGCAAACCGCTCCCACACAGAGCTCCCACTCACTAACTGTTTAGCCGAACACGACAAGCCTGCCAGATACAATGACAGAGCTCGCCAGCAGCATCTCTGCAGTGAGTACACAAAGCCAGTGTGACAAGAAGTGAGCGCCACAAGGAGAGGAGAACCAGGAATTGTAGACTTTTCAACAGATTTTTTTCAATTTTAGTTATTTTTAAAAAAATCTGCTGAGGTTTTTAATGTACATTTTTGCCTTGTTAGCATAAAATTATCCCCATCTGCTGCGCTTACGTCAACACACGACACAATTTAATGACCGGCTCAGTTATCTAACCAAAATTCATGATGTCACTAGAACATAGATTTCGACATAGAAACAGTCTCCGGCCTTCCTTTGAGCAAAATCTGTGGCTCATGCGAGATGGGCCGATTTAGGGGATCACTGCCAGGGGATAAAATGGATCAAATGCTTTAATCCACTGCGACAAGAAAGAAAGGGGGGGGGGGGGGGGGGGTGATTTACTGACAGGCAGCCATGTCCAATCACGTAGCTGTGGCCGTGTGAGGCTGGCCGAGACGGCGAGGTCGTTCCACCTGTCTGAAGAGCTCAGGTGAGTCAGACATGGATTCGCCTTCAGCTGCTGATGTTGCCCAGGAACCACATTACATCATTCATATGTTACATAATGCTCTTGCAGAACGACACACACTTAGCCAGACAAGCAGACACACACACGCCCGAGGCAAAGCTGGATCCTCCGTGGATGTCCCTTTTCTGAATGTTTCTGTTCTACCAGTTTCCCACGCCACTGATGTCTATATTTGAAATCCATGTGTTGTTTTAGATTGTGCATCTGTTTGTGCATATTTTTCTATCTGTACTTTGTGTAAACATTTTTTTCCAGCAGCCAGAGCATAAAAATATTCTATTAAATAATGGAAAATAACCACTTCATAAGAATACAGTAGTTTTTTGTGCCAAAAATACATTTTTTAGCGTTGGTTTCACATAAGATCATGTCTATTTATGAAGTATTTTTACAAGTGAAAACAAACAATGAAATTACATATATCTATATATAGCATTATGATATATAGTGAATGTAATCATAAACTATATATATATATATATATATATATAATGATAAAAACCTATAAATTCACAGATGGACAAAACTTGTAGGTATTAATTGATAAAAACAGTCATTCAATATTTTTGTTGTAAAGTTTTCAGTATGACAATATAGCTCTCATTCATCAAACAAATCAGGGGTAAACTGTAGAAAAAATGCATATTTTTCTATTAATTGTCACTAATGAATTTAATTTAATTCTGTGTTTACAATAAATTAAATTAACTGTAATTAAATTTATGTATTAAGTAAAATGTAAATATTTGATAAATCGTGACACATTTGTGAATGTATTTTAGCAGTCTTTTTTTGGGTTAAGATATTTTTCCTTAAGTAATTTAATTAATAATTAATAAAATGGAAATTTTATGGTTTAGCAGTTGCAGGTTGTTCATGTTTGTTTTTGTAATGGCACTGATATTTTTGTTTATTTTAAAAATATAGAAAAATCTGTGAAATTCTCCAAAAAAATTCATTTTTTTAGGGCAATTATTTTCAAACCCTGTTTTACATACATGTGTACATCCAACAACTTAAGTTTAAACTGTGGCCACATTCCATGATTTCTTTTTTATGCTAACTGAGATACAAGATTGTATTGTTTACTGTATTAAAATGGTTTCTCAGTAAAAGGGTCTGCAGTAACTAAAGTTCTGAGGTACTTACACAACAGTACAGGGAGAAATATAATCTATTACTTCCATAGCTAGTGTTTAGATGAGGATTTTCCATGCAAAACGTTTGATCACTTCATATAAATTTAAGCTTAATGATATCAAATAAGCTTCCAGTAGTATGATGCAATTAAAAG
The DNA here is from genome assembly GCF_021347895.1 of Acanthochromis polyacanthus. NCBI lineage: Eukaryota > Metazoa > Chordata > Actinopteri > Pomacentridae > Acanthochromis > Acanthochromis polyacanthus. Next base: position 11,239,901 of record NC_067127.1, read on the forward strand.
AGGACCACAATCAAAGCTCTGTTTACATATTGAGACATTAAGAATTGTTATCCAGTAACATACTAATCCTGTCAGGGCTTTTCTGCATAACTTTGAAAGTTGAAGTACATTTTGTTGCTGATACTTCTTTTACTTTTATTCAAGTCTAATTTAGAGTGTAGCATTTTCATGTAACCCAGTGCTACTGTGGTTGGGTATTGCAATTTTTCACTCAAGAAAATTCCTTTCTTGTCTAACCTCACAGCAGTTTTTATGTTGCTCATAAAAGTTTCATGCAATGAAAGCCTAAATGCATAAAGAGTATATATACTATGTAAACTGATGTTTGTGCAACAGTCCAGAAAGTACATATTTGTGTGGTTCCACAGTTTTTGTGCTTCGGGCCCTGCGCTTCAAGCACATTCAGTGTAATTAAAGTGCCAAGTCTCAGCTTAATATAGAAGTAGCTGTGTTGTAGCTAGGCTGGTCTGAAAGCAGAGAGCAGTTCAATCAGACTGAGATCAGGTGACATTTCGTCATTTGAGGATGATCCACGTCTTCACCCTGAGGAGCTCTTTGGTCGCTTTGATTGTGTATTTGGAATCGTTGTCCGGCTGAATGATGAATTATTGATGCATGTCCACACACAGAATTCTCCCGTGTATCTCTGTATTCATCATTTTTGCTTGTGTCAGCGGTGAAACTGTCAATAAACGACAGTGCGACAGTTCTACTGGCAGCCATAGTCGTCCGAGACGCAACAGAAGCAGCACCATGTTTCACAGATGAGGTGCTGCGCCGTGAGTCACAAATTGTTCCTTTTTCTTCTCCACACTTTCCTCTTTCATTTCGATAGTGGCTTATTTTTGTTTTATCAGTCAATAGGCCGTATTTATACAACTCTACTTCTCTTTTTAGTGTGTTTTTGTGGATTTCACCATGTTCTGTTTTTGTGGCTGACCACAGTTTTGCATTTTGTGTTGAATTGTCTAAAATTCAGATAATTGAGCCCGACGAAAAAAAACATGTCGTTACACCATCATCCTAGAGCATTCTTGACATGCTGTGCGGTCATAAAGGGGGGTTTCTTTACCATGCAAATGATCTTCTGGTTACCCACAGGTTGACCAGCTCATTTGGCATTTTTAAGATTTTCTTTGCGAACATGCTTTTTAAAAAATATGCTCAACTGTTGACTTTGTCTAATGTAGATCATAACTCGAGGATAACATAGAAGCAACTTGAAACTTTGCTCATGTACCAACAAATAGTCACCATTTTGGGATTTCAAAATGGCGAAAAACTGGCACATTGACTTATACGTCCCATGCATCAAATTCTACTAATATTTAGGGCCTCAAAAGTTGGTCAAATGTTAACCGATGACTGTATTTTGAATGCATCCATATTTATATGCAGTTACAGGAGCTTTCTGGGACCACAGCACCACCCTCATTTGGAAATTTTACACTTTTTTCTATTTTCAAGGGCCAACAATCAAAAAGTTGGGCTCTACTTGAGCTATTTAATCATTTGGAACCACAGGAAACTATTTTGTCTGTGTTCACACCAAATTTAATGAATCCAGGAGATTTGTTTCAAAAGATGCTGAACAACTAATGTGGCCAGATAGGATTTTTTTTGGAAACAGTTGATATTTCTGTAAAACTCAGGCAGCAACATATTTACCAAATTCTGTCTCATCTGACATGGATTGACCCTGATGATTCAAATTAAAGCTGGAACTGAAATATCCAATTATTTTTCTGTCAAAAAATTAGCCACCTGGGCTGTGTTTTCCGGGTAGTATTTCGACGGTTTGCAGCGCTCCCTTACATTTTAAGATGACATATTCATTCTCTCCTCTAACCCTTGGCCATTCACCCATCTCAGTGAGACATCATCACAGCTTCCAGCCATGCTTCCTGAACAGCAGGAGCTCTTAGTTCATGAGAGCAAAGGAGGAAGGAGGCGAGAGGGGAAGGGAAAGGTTGGAACTGAATTTTTCATGGTTGCTCTGTGGGCTCGGATGGCGACGACCCACAGAGAGGAAGGAACTTCAAAGTCACTGTGAGCAGACAATTAGGCGCACACAAACAATGTAAAGGTGAAGCCTTGACTTCACCTTTCCACCTTGTTTATAAACAGACAATACAGAAACACTGTGGAAATCACAGGTCAGAGGTCAGCGCATGCATCAGTTGCGCCTCACTGAAGCTATCTGTCATAATTCTGCACGAGATGAAACAAAACCTCCTGCCCTGTAAGTGGCAAATTTAATTCATGACCTTGCCGAAGTCAGCAGCTGCCTCTGACTGACATCTCCTGAGCTCTCTTTGTCAATGAAACAGCTTTACATCTTAATCCCCACAACATGAAGCAAAGTCAGTGGAATCTTTACGTAACAGCTGTGCCAGCAGCGTCTCACATGTCTCTTTTTCACCGGAGCGGCCTGAACTGTTTGCTACAGAACATTGATTCTGAATCATATTAAATGTTATCATCCACTGAATGGGCTCCCACAGGGAGAGGCGACACACTTTTGCTTGAGAGTGAACAGATGCCATCACTGCATGTTTGTGAGCGATGGAGTGCTGTAATACTGTCAATTTACTTATCAGCAAAGATGGTTGTCAGGCAAGAGGTGTGTGAATCAGAGAGAGACGGAGTGGTTAGACTGATTGCATCTGCTGCCACTGGAGTGAAGAAAAATCCTGCAGAACTCTTTTTTTGATTTGACACTAAAGTGTGGACCTGATGAATGTTAAACATGTCGAACCAAGCATCGGTGGTAGATGAAGTTCACAGAGTTGTCATGGGAAAATGACTTAAATCTCTCTCATCACATAAATTCTTGAGATAACCCCCGTTCTGATCCTTGGTAGCCTCTCACCTCTGGTTGAACCAAACTCACTGTGTGACACAGTATCAGATTCCACATATGGCTCTCACTGCTCTTGGGATCAAAGGGCTTTACTGGCAGGCCCACTGAGCCACTGGGTTGATGTGAACACTGACTTCTTCTCTGAAAATGTAGTTTTTAAGTGCACAGTCACTTCAAAGCACATTGAGCTTCTATGTGGAAGGAGGGTACCCTGAGATTGTTCATAACATATGGTGCCTCACAGACTGAACAGCGCCTTCTTACTCATATATATATATATATATTCAGGACATGCAAAAACAGTGGACACACGGGGAGATGTGCGGTTACCTCTCTTGAATTCCTCCAGCATCACATCTAGCTTGGTGTCACTGAAGACGCAGTGCATGGGATGCTTGTAAAACTGAGTGATTGTTTTCAGAGGAGTGCAGTCATCGGGATCCACGAAGGCCAAGTCTTTTACAAACAGGATGTCCACTATGTTGGACCTGTCGTTCTCGTAGACCGGGATGCGTGTGAAACCGCTCTGCATCACGTCTGACATGGTGCAGAAGTCCAGCACGGCATCCGACGACAGCATGTAGCAGTCTGACAGAGGGGTCAGCACGTCCTCTACGGTCTTGGTCCTCAGCTCCAGCGCGCCCTGGATGATGTTGAGCTCCTCTTTGACCAAGTCGTGGTAGGGGTCTGTGACGCGCAGCATGGCCACCAGCTTCTCCCTGGTGTAGAAGCTGCTGATCTCCTGGTGCAGCATGATGTCCAGGATCTTGGAGACCGGGTAGGCGATGGGGAAGAACACCAGCATGAGAAGGCGGGTCGCGCAGAGCGTCTTGGAGGCGATGGCGAGGCTGTGCCTGGACGCCACGGAGTGAGGTAAAATCTCTCCAATAAAGAATATCCCCAAAGTGCACGAGGCAGTCGATAGAGCAGTCATTCCTAAAATCTGGCACATCCACACCACGAAGCATGTGTTTGTAAGCACGTTGCCCAGCACCACAGTGCAAAGGATGTAGTTCCCGTGTTTACGCACGGACTCGATTTTCCGTGCGTATTTCTGTTCCTTCTCTGTTCCACTGTTCTGGAGGACCCGCAGCTCCACGGGGTCCAGGGCCAACATGCTGATGTTCAGCCCGCTGCAGAGCGCGGATAGTCCCAACAGCAACACCGAGACCCCCGCCTGGAGCCAAACATCTGCCTCCGGGGGTCTCTCCACCACGGCCAGCCAGAAGTCTTTGGTGCTGAAATGCTCCCATTTCACTCCATCAAAGGCGCACATGGAGTAGTATTTGATCACCTCGTCTCTGCGCAGGTCTTTGGCGAGCAGCTCCACCAAAACCGAGTTGTGACTTGAGGTGGACCTGAAAGAGCCCAGCAGCTCGATGTCAGAGCTCCGGGCATTCTCCTCCTCACACGGGTTTCCTCTGGAGCGCTGCCGCCTCTCGGCATCCCCGCTGTCCTCACCTGGCTCCTCTATGAACGCGATCCACGGAGCGGCAGGTGCTGCGTCGGGTCTGCCGCTGCCGTTCTGGCTGTTGGGATGCTCGGTGGCTGGAGATGCGGAGTAGTAAACCCTCAGCATGAAGCGGGTCCCCTCGGTGGCTCTCAGTATCCCATCCTGCACGGACAGCTCTCCGCTCTGCGTGTCTTCGGGCCGGACGCCGAGCAGCGCCGCTGTCGGTGCCGGCAGGGAGGAGAGGGTGACGGTGAGGAGAAGGAGGGAGAGCCGGCGCGGATGCAGGATGCAGCAGAGAGCATCCGCAGCATCCGCAGCCATCATGCTGAATGAAGTACTGAAGGACATGGGAGAAGTGGGTCACGTGGTGTGCGGATGGGATGGATGGAGCAGCTGGGTGGTTTGTTACACAGAGAGGGAGATGCAGGGAGGGGGGGGGAGGCACCTTAAATATAAATGACAAGCCCTGACGTAGGCCTGTCTTATTTGCTTTCTGCCCCTTTCTAAAAATAGAAGGCAGGAAATGCCCAATCATGAATGATTAATGTGATACAGCACTTTAAAGGATCCTTAGTAGGCTAAAGATTGGACATAAATTTATCGGAAAATTCGACGAAAGCGAAAAATACTTGACAAAAAAGCAACAACAAAACAACAAAACGTGTGTTTTCGGTACCAACATGCAGGTGGTAATAGTACAGCTTTTCCCTCTTTTGCTGCGTTAAAGTCACCACAAGGTGGCAGTCTAATCAACTGTTTCACTGCAACCCCGTAGTAAAAAGCTCTGCACATGCTGCTTAATGCAGTTCAGACTTGAGAATTAGCAAAGATTAATACGTTTGAATTTGCCCTTTTTCCTGAGAAATGATTTTGCTTGCAGATTTGGCATTTTTTCAAGAATAATAAAACAAATTGTTTCGATCTGTTGACACAGTTTTAGAAGAGAACATTTGGATCCCGCAGCTTTAAAATGGGTCATCACGTTAAACTTTTATGTTTCTATATAAAGTGTACCAGCCAACATAAAAGTGGAGCTGTTAATGGGGCTAATGTTGATGAATTGTAAATGTTAGTGGGCAAATAAACAGAGAAACAGAAGGAATCGGTATATCTAAACACAATTAAACCCCGTGAAAACAATGATACAAACAGGCTGCAGATTTTATTGCTGTTACTATTATTGCAAGAACACAGATTATTATTAATATTTTGCTTTTGGGATCACCGATCAGCTCCTTCTGAATACAGTGAAGTCCTCCAATATGAGTTCTGAAGTCTGTCGGATTTACAAGGCAGAAAGCTGAAGGTGAGAAAACAGAGCTGCCAAGTCTTAAACACTCTGTGCTCTCCATTAATCACAGACTGACCATAAAATGTGAAAAAAAAGAGAAAAAAGACTTTGAGCACAAGAACAAAAAATGATTAAACAAATTATCTGGATTCTGAGGAGTGAAACAGCTCCAAGGATTACAGACTGTCATCGGAGCTGACACATTAAAACATCCTAGATAACTTTCCCATCGGATAAAATCCAAACATGTTCCCACGATTCAGTTGACCAATCAGAAATGTTTCAAACAGTAATGAAATAAAATAAAAACAACTAAATCTGCATTATTTTTATTTTAATAGTCTGTTGATGGATGTCGACTGTAATAACAAAACTGGAGGTGGTCGAATAAATTTAAACTGAGACAACAGTTCTTTTCCCAACGAAAATCAGCCATGATGCTCTGAAGAACGTTTCAACTAAATCTGTTTCACTTTAATAAGTCGTAAAACGTCAATAGTAGCCCGTGTTTAAGGAACCTGTTGAATTAATCGCCTTTTCTTAGTAGATATGAGTTGATAGATTTCCTCATTTTTCCTATTATATCTATATTTTGTTTAAATATACTCTTATCCGTGACGTATAATAATAATAACAATACTCAATGTAATCAAATAGGACAACAAGGATCCATTCTTGACTAAACGGTTTGATATCCACATAAAACAGACAGATTTTTTTTAAATATACATTTTCTTGCCTATTATATCCAACTTGTAATGATTGATCGATAAATTCAGCGTCATATTTATGCTTTTCTTTTCAACGAACTAATCAGATAAGACCGTCGGTGTTAATTATATTTTCCCTTCGGAATATGTTTTATACAAATACGGAGATTTTTATTCAGTCAAAATACGCTGCTGGAAGAAATTCTTGCCTCAACATATGGACCGAAAGTTACACATCCAGAGCAGCTCTTATCCTGATGTAGGTTATTTTTATCTTCCTGTTTAATGCAGGGGAGAGTGTGCAGAAAGGGGCTGCGCTGTTTATGGTTTAAATCTTAAGCCTGTCCAATCAACTGCAACAAAAAAACTTTTAAAAACGCTCTCCCATTGCAGTCGATCATTTAAAGAAGCTCAGGCCTTATAAAGTCGGCGCAACATTCACGGCAAATTCATCTAAAGACAAGAAAAGCAAGGCAATTTCCTTTGAAAATATTATATTTCTCATATTGATGTTTTTCCAGGCTTGAGTTTCTTTTTACGTTTCTCAGAAATGAACATCCTCAGAGGTGACCGGATGTCCCACAACGCAGTTTAACACTAAAGAGCCAGTTGAAGAACTCGTATAAATATCTACAAGTTAAAGAGAAAACCTTCCTACTGAAAACAAAAACGTTGTCCTGATTGAAACCACATGTCAACTATGATGTCTAGCTGTTCCAAAATGACAACACGAAGAAACACGAACCAGGAAACTTTTCTAATGTGTATGTGTGTGTGTTCCAGGCCCAAGAAGATGCTGCTAAAGCTTCAGAATCTGTGCGTAACAGCTCCATGTTGATGCCAAAATAGTGTTTCCAAAGTTGCGCATGAGACTTTTCAGCCTTTCAGATGAACAACTACTAGAATAACTTGTCTTAAAAGAAAAGACAGTGACTGACAGTGGAGGGAATTGTTTAGTCTGCCTCAGAGATTCCAGTGAGGAAACTTTTATTGCTGAATTAAGTCTTCACTGGGTGTGTATCCTCCACAAAAGCACAGTCTGTTCGCATGGGAACTTTCGTGCCCAAAGCCTGAAAAGTTAACACCTCGGAAAATGTAGTGTTTACTGTATTCGTGAGTAGGTGTTGTAGACGGGGATTAAAACACACATTAAAATTGTGATTTTCCTCGGCACATTTTCTTCTCATTTAGCTTGCTGCTCATCTGTGAGACAGCAGTGACCTTAAACGACCAGTTCTCGACGCACTGACCGCCCGAGGAGTCTGGAGAAATCACGACCGACTTCGCTTTGTTTGGTTCTGTGTTGTGTTTTTTAGTCACTAGTGCCCCAAAAACATCTGGACTGAAAAGTCGTATAAAGAGTTTATAGGTGAGTTCCACATGTAGGAACTTACAGTCCAAATTGGTTGTGAATGTCTCTGGAAAAAGGGGCCAAATTGTTCATGTTGCCATCTCCAGAAGTCATTTGAAAAATATGCGATCAATCAGTTGTTTGTTGCAACAACTTGAACCTCTAAAATGAAGCGGGAATGTGCTGTTAACAGCATTGTTCTTCGGATGGAACAGAGCTTGTGTTTTTTGATGTTCAGCCTGGGGATTCTTGGGCCGAAAATCAGCAGTTTTCTGCTGGAACGTTTAATTTACGATGCGCAAACGGCGATGTACTGCAGAACATAGGCGATTATTCAGTCTGTGGTCTGAAGAGGTCATTTCTTAGTGCGATTTTCGTAATATATAATTACATATATATGAATATGTGAGTTAGTTTAATAACAGGTAGGCCTTTTGTGAGTTAATTTGAATTTAAGCGAGTTTAACCTGAAATCCGAGCGAATAGTTTTACGCAGTCTTTCTTTGCACAATTATTATGATCTAGATATCTTATTTTTCATATCAGAGCATCCCTTACATTTTCTTCGTCGCCATGCTTTTTTAATCTGATCGATAATCTTTCCATAAAATGCAGATCTTTATCTTAATGAAAGGAATAACGAACGTTGTTTACTTATTTTTAAATGGTAGAAACCATTTCTGTCCTCATCAAAATAAACACCTCACAGCAAGTAAATGTGTGCACCTACTTGTTGATCCTTCTCGCTTCATTTTTGGATGAATTTTATTTTTTTTTCTACAAAATAATATTTCCATTGTTCTACTTCAAACATGATTTAATAAAACTATTCACGCCATTTTTTTATGATCAGAAAACATTATATTAAATATTTAGCAAACGACGCGTCCTCGCCTCTCCAGCATAAATTGTGAACTTTATGAGCTGGGAAAACTACTTTGGAGCAGTCTGTGCTCATACCTCAGAGAACCTTAGAGGGGCGGTGCTGCCTCCTCTCCTCCTCCCAGCTTCTGGCTCTCACAGCCGGGAAGGCTGGGTCGGGGCGTGCGCTCTTGCGTGCAGCTCCCAAAAAATACTCAGAGGGGCGGGGGGCAGAGGGGGTGAGACAGCTAGACAGGAAGACAGATCCAGATCGATGAGACCGAGGTAGAGAACCGCCATCGAAGTTCGCGGCCGCAGAGTTAGTTCAGTTGTTTTCTTCTTTCCACCTTTAAGCGTCATTACGCGCACCGATTCCACTGCTCTCCAAAAAACCAAGAAGATGCCCAAATCCTCACCGTGCGTATTCCCGTGGTCCTCCCTGTGGCTGGCATCTTTGATTACTTTGGTGGTGCAGTCGGTGCTCTCTTCCTCCTACTCGTCTTCTTCCTCTTCCTCTGCGTACCAGAGACCTGCAGCCGGTGATAAGCGGCCGGGCTTCATGGAGAGGACGTTGGTCCTCCTGGATGTCAACACCCGCAGTCCGATCAGAGTCCTCAACGACAACTTTCTGTCTTTGCAGCTGGATCCATCGATCATCAAAGACGGCTGGCTGGACTTCCTCAGGTACCAGAGCTCTTTTGCATGTCTGCATGTCGCCACCAGTGTGTCTGTCTGGGTGCCCACCTCTGAAATGTTTGGTGTTTCTTTTAGTCGTTACGCGCGCAGCCACGTTGTCTGAAGTGTCATGGAGCGATCCAGGACGCTTCTTCCTCTCTCGGAGAAATGAGAAGTCCAAAGCACCACAAAGATTGTCATCGATTTAGACCGAGGGCGGCCAAATCCAAACCCATCAGATAATTTAATAAGACGACTCTGGGAGTGAGCAGTTACTTCAAAGGCTTGTTGTGGGCTTGTTGTTATTACGGTTAACTTTTGGCAAAACTGTGCGCCAGTTACTTATCCATGCAAAATGTGCGTTTTATAAGTTACTAAATCCAGTTTTGGGGATTAATGTTCCCCCTGTGCATCTAAACTTGTTTAAATGGAGGGGGAATTTTTGACTTTTACCTATTTTTGTGACTTTTTCTCTGAAAAGTTAAAACGAAGCACAATATGAGACCTCTTAAACTGCTCCAGTGTCGTCATGAATTGTGCAGCATGGCATAATAAAATGTAAAACTTGTAACAATCATTTTTAATTCAATGTTTACACTGGCCCAAATATATATAATTATAGTCATAACACTGACAGCTTAATATGCATTGGATTTAATTTAAATATATAAGGCACTGTAAAGCACATTAGTCAGTATTAAGTCAGGAGCATGTGTTCCTCTGTGTCTCATTCTTCTGTAAGATAAAAAGGTAAGCCTTCATTTCCACCACATCACAAAATTCACCATTCCTTCCTACTATTTCTCCTCTGACAAAACCACGTATGTAACTTTGTTCTGGGTTAGTGGCTTTTATCCAGTCTTCAGTCTTCCTAATTAAAATATCATAAAAATGTACACTCATCTCCTAAATTAAGAGATGGTTTAGTATAATCCTAAATGAGGCGCGGTTTGTGAGGCCTGTTGAGTGTCGTTTTGCTGTGTGAGGCTTTAGCCGACTGCCACGTAGGCTGTCGTGAAAAAAATCTGTCCCCTGTGCTAATTTTTTTCCAAACATTAAAACGTGAAAGGTGCTAAATATGAACTTATTTACATCTAAGCTGAGATTAATTGAGTGTTTTCATTTGTAGTGTGCGCAAAAACACAAAGTCCACTTGGTTTTCAGGGTATGACAGCTGAAAATAAAAAGAGCAAATGGGAAAAGTCCTTTATTTTGCTGTATATATATAACATCTTTGAATCTGTTTCTAATGCGTTCCTCAGGTTGGATCTGTACCTGCTGGAGAAGCTTCTTAATGGTTTTTCCATCCGTGGCAGATGAAGTCTGTTTCTTGGGCCTGCAAAGCGAGACTCAATAAATTTGCATAAATTAATAAATAAAAATTACACAGCTTTTTCTGTCGATCTTTCACTCTATTTCCTAAAAAAATGCTATTTGAATTACAGTTTGGGAACAAAGTAAACTTGAGCGTATGAGGTGAAACAAATACGATTTTTTTTCTGCTTCTCCAAAATACGCCCCTGATTACAACACGAATGTGCAGACACAGGAAACACTTTACAAGCTTGTGACTCTGTGGACAATGTTTTCTCCGCTAACTTTTGTGTGTTTTCTTTGTGCGCAGCTCCAAGCGCCTGGTGACCCTGGCGCGCGGCCTGTCGCCTGCGTTCCTGCGCTTCGGCGGAAAAAGAACCGACTTCCTGCAGTTCAACAACCAGAAGAACCTCGCCAAGTTCAGGGGACCAGGACCCGACTACTACCTGAAGAACTACGAGGACGGTGAATAGACACTTTCTTCCTTTTACAACGCGTTAAAGCGCCGTCTCCGCGCCGTTCCGCTCTGTGGACACTTGAGCGCAGAATTATCCTTTCCTCTGACGGTTTATTTCGTACAATAAATAGAGGAGCATGCCAGTTTATTAAGGATAATTAAACGTAATATGAACCCGTGAGGATGTGCGAGAGAAGTTATGAGGAAAACCCAAAACGGATTAAAGGTTTTTATTCCTTTTCCAGCCCCCACGTCGCTCAGTACTGGTGCATGGGCCTTACAGTGAACTGAATAAACTCTATTGTTCAGTTTTATTTAAATAATAAATAAAAAACTACTCTAGAAAGATTGGGTGCTTCTCATAGATAGTGTCCCCTGACATAGCAAAAATTATGCAGAAAAAAAAAATTAGAAACACTTTTGGGTTCACAGCATACTCAAGTCCAAAAATATAGCCTCCAAAATGATCAAAAAATATTAATTTATTAAAAAAACAATACAGCTTGCATTTGTTTCTGTTAAATATATCTAACAGTAATGCCAACTAAGCTTAAAAGGGAAGTTACTGATATTGTTTTTGCAATATGAGACTTATTTACACATTTGTGTCACTTTTAAAGGCATTTTATTTTTTTTAATGTGTTAAATTTAAGATTTTGGTTCAGTTCAGTTAGATTTATGTACAGACAATTTGCAACATCTCCAGGCACTTCACATAGTAACATGAAGACCATAAAACATTGCACAACAAATCCAGAGACTCCCTTTGAGCAGCTTTCTGGGAAGAAGAAACTCACATTTTACAGGATGAAACTTCAAGCAGAACCAGGCTCAGGGATGGCAGCCATCTGCCCCGACCAGGTGGGGTGAGAGAAAAGGACAGCAGAGAGGAAACAGACCGACAGAACACTAAACGCTTCATATTTTTCTATTCTGGTTTTGAAAAGTAACACATTTGCTCGAGGGAAAAAAATGGAAGCTGATCGAGGCTTCACTTGCAAATTACTAAAGCAAAACTTGAGATGTAAAGGAAAACGGCGACGTGATAGTGATCAATTCTTGAAATATTTGAATAGAATAACATTGATTTCTCTCATTTCCGTGCAGATATAGTGCGCAGTGACATTGCATTGGACAAACAGAATGGCTGCAAACTGGCCAACCACCCGGACATAATGCTGGAGCTGCAGAGGGAGAAGGCTGCCACCACACAGCTCGTCCTGCTGAAGGAGCAGCTGTCCAACATCTACAGCAACATTACAATAACAGGTAGGAGATCACACACACACACACACACACACCCTTACATATTGTCTCGACTCTGTGGGTCACGCGCATTCATGCACGAGCGCGTAAAAGCGTGGCAGTGTAAACCATCAGCTTTCAGGATGACAAATGTAATTTGCAAAGCAGGAATGTGAGGATGGATGGAGGGCCGCAGCAGCAGAGGCGAGTAAACAGAGAACTGACGCTTTCACTGGTTGCAGTTAACCTGACCGCAGAAAGAACTGCGCAGTCCTGAGTTTTTGGGTGGGCTGCCTTTCTAATCTGTTATTGTGATTGACTGGAATGGAAATGAGGAGCTGCAGGAGAAGAGTTTAAGTGAGGGATTTGCCTGTTAGAATGGCTGCAGTGTTTGGAATCGTTCGCAAACCTGGGGCTCGGCGGTGAGTTGCCAAAAAAAGACAGGATCAGTTAAATAGTGTCTGTCTGGTTTTACAGAGGTTGGATTTCTAAATTAAATTTCAGTTGGTGTGGTAATAGGGAAAATAATTTGACGCTCAAACACCTGAGCCATAGGAGAGTAGAATACGTGTCTTTAGCTGCAGATAATACGAGTTTCGCTGACTGGAATGGAAATGAGGATCTGCAGGAGAAGAGTGAGTCAGTGAGGGATTTGCCTGTTTAAATAACTGCAGTGCTTAGAGTCGTCCACAAACCCTTCGTCTGGCAATCAGCTGCTTTAAAAACACTGTGTCAGAAACAATCAGTAAATAGTCTTTGTGTGGTTTTAAAGAGCTTTGATTTTCAAATTAAATTTTGGTTGGATGGTTGAGGTAACAGGGGAAATACATCTGGAGCTCAAAAACGTAAGCCCTAGGAAAGAACAAAAAGCACATTTAGCTTAGCTTGCTGATGGCTGATCAACGTAAACTAGAACAATATATGAAATCCTAATCTACATCTATGGTCTCAAACAGAAACACACAGTCCTTATCCTCTGTGGTATCTTGAAAAGTCAATGGGTGGAGATTGTTTTTTGGGAAGGCAGGATTTTTATTTCAGAGAACCACCCAGAAAGTGAGCGCTGAAAGCCAAGGAGCTTGTGGAAAAGTAATTTTGGACTTTAGAGTTGACTAGCAACCCACGCAGAGAGAATACATTAATTTAGTACCTTACAGGAGCCAAAATCATCTTTGCTCAGTCTTGCTTAGATACAGTAATGTTGATCTAGGGAGATATGAAATATTTGGGGATACATTTCAAACAGACTTTGATTAATGACATGAAACAATGAATCTACCTTAAATGATCCCAGTTGCATTTACCTCCAGTATTTTGAGTCATTACACGTAACCGGTGACCTCACATGAGTGGGTCTCTTCCGTGTTTTCAAATGGTCCCGGTTCTCTGGAACAAAGCCACCGTCTGTGCGTAACCGGATAGAGGGAGATACGAACAGCACACATCAGCTGCCTGTTTTGAAATAGTCTCAAGTGCAAAAGTCAAAACACAACGTTGTCACATTCGTCAAAGAAGGCAAATATGTAGAGAAAGAAATTGGACCTGCTCGCGTGACGGGTCAGTTCACAAGTTCAGATCAGGAGTCACGCACTATAGAACTGAATCATTAATTCTGCCGTGCTGCAGCCGTGTTTGAAAGCTCTTTGTCCTTCTAGTCTTTAACTTTGCCACCGCAGCTTTATTTCATGTAGCCCTGACATTGTCTGCATTCAGTTTTGCAGATTTTTATCATTCTGATCTATTTTTGATGTTGACTATGCGGTTGTATTTGAATTGTTCTCACATGATGTTTTCATGAAGGAAATTTCCAAGAGAATTTTTACAGTCAAGTATTAGTAATGTGTGTGTAAATACCACTCTTATAAATTCAGAAAATGATTTAAAGTGCTACCTATCAGACTACTAAAAGATAGTATTGAACTGTATAAGAGTCCAGATAATAACTTGCAGTTGTCTTTATATATTATTATAAATCTGTTCCTTGTCATTATCATCTGAATTGTTGCATCTGGGGGGAAAATGACTGTAAACTTAAGCCGCTTTTACACATGCACTCCTTTCCATTAATCTGACTGCATCTGAATGTGTCTGCTTCATGTCTGAATAAACACCCTGCACTATTTTCCTCAAAAGTCTTGGCAGCAACCTTACTAGGTCAGACCTGCTAACATTTACCGTCACTTTAAACACGGCACAGCTGAACTGCATTGACAGATAGAAACAGACGAAGCTGATGTGGAGAGTTGCTGCATATTTTTTGGGGGGTATGACAGTCTGGGAAGTGGCACTAAAAGCTGGGACGTAATCCCTTGTATTGTTTTGGAGAATGACCTAAGCTGCAACAGCAGGAGAGAAAAATGCTCAACATTCGTCTGGTATGTTGGAGTAAGAAAACTCTCATGTACTGTCCGATCTCATGTGAATGTTTTCCCCATACCGCGGCTCTGTTTCTCTCTGTGTGAATGAAGCCGTGCTGAACGTTGATCTAAAAGTGAGCTACATCTCAGTGACAGCATGTTGTCACTTTAACAGACTGTCGGCAGCATAAAGGTATGACTAAAAGCCTGTTGGAGACAACGAGCCTGTGTGTCACACTTGTGCTAAAGTGCTAATGTTTTTCAAAATTAAGACCACATTTCCCATAAACCCCGCTGCTTCCTGCACAAAGAGGATGTTGCCTCTCGCTCACTTCGCCGAGCTGCAGCATGGAGGTCACCAGAGGCTGTCTGTGATAGTCAAGTAAAAATAAACACTTTGATGAGTTACTGAGGATAAAATATGCATCGTTCTTGTAGGCTTATTCTACTCCAGTGCAGACTCTCATTGCTTTGGTTCAAGTAAATATTACAGCTGCCTCTGCAGGTGGGAATAAGATGAAATATGGTTCGGAAATATCCCTGCAGTAAGACTTAGGGTGAAAATGAATCATCCTGCACGTTGTCTTTCCACATGCCCGATATTTTCGCATCGTTTTACTGACTGATTGGGACCCCGCGGAGGATTTTGTCTTTTTAAATTTGCTGTGGTGGTTCCTATTAAGGCGTAAAAGTGGAGATGAGAGACAGACCGCGGCATCATGCTGGTTTTTGAGCAGGTGCGGAGGAAAGGAGGAAAGCCAAGCGAAAGGACTTTATTTACTGGCTGATTTACTGTGAAGTGTTCTCACAAAACTTCATTCCTTCAAGCATAGACACAAGCTAGAAGTCTGCACCTGGGAAATGTTGTTCGTACGTCCGAGGAATATTTCTTTAATGACGTTCTTGGAGGTGGAGCTGCTGTCTATGTTGGAATTTAACATATAGCACTAGTGGGGGGAATAAGTCACCAGAATAAGCCTTGAAAAGCCCCAAAAGTGTGAACATGTTTGAGCAATGGTCTCATTATTACACAGAGTTAAACTCCGAGCACGTTGTGTAAACTAGGATCTGTGCAAAGGCCTCTCATCTGTGCGGTGGAGAGAAACAGGGGTGCAGAGGATGTGTTTAAATATGGTCTGGTAACAATTAGTCAAGATTCACTCCGTGTGTGTGTGTGTGTGTGTGCGTATTTGTGTGTGTGTGCATGCGTTTGTGTGTCTGCATGTTAAGGCAGGTGGTGTTTAAAGAACTTTTAACAGTCTCGCTCCATCCTTTTCCACTCACCACTGTCTGACCTTTGACCCAGGCTTGTTAGAGCTATCAGTAATGGGGCCACTCTCAGCTAACATGCACACACATTCAGCGAGGGAATTCGGTGGAGAAATTACCCTGACCTCAGACAAGGTCACGGCCAGCGTCATTTCATGTCTCTCCACAGGACTATACCCCTCCATCAGAGATCAGTTCTTTACTCCTTCTTTATTCTCTGTTCTTCACATCTTAGCACCTCTCCCAAAGTTTCTGTCCCGTGTTGACTGTTGGTTTAGCTTTGTATATTGTGACTTTGTGTGAAAGTCTCATGTTTTTTTGACACTTCAGAGAATGAGGCCGTCGATCCGCTCAACTTGTGACCCCAAAGGTCTCCTTCGTGTGTTTAAGATTCGAAAGATAAACACAACTCAGTTTAGGAATTCTTACACTGGGTTTAGTTATTCTTGTTGTTTGAGGTCGGCTGATCGATACTTGCGAACACTGACGAGATGAAAATCTTCTGAAAACGGAGAAACTGGAGAAGGAAGAGTCGCATAAAAGGATTTTTTTAATCAAGATTAAAGTCTGTAGCCGCTTGCGAAATGCTGAATAGGAAAGATGTTCTGCTTTTTCTTTTTGAAGTAGAAGATTTTGCGTGAAATATCATCTTTGATTTTCAAGAGATAGAAAACCTTGTGAAATTACACATATGTACACAGTGTCTACATGTGTAAATCAATGAGTGTAAAATGTCCATCTGAAAAGAGCTGCACCGATGTTATATGAAAAATAAAAAACATGCATGCATCACGACTTCCTTCACAGGTTTTCAGGGAGGAAAAAAGTCCTGCTTTTACAGCATATGGAAGGAAACTCGTAAAAAAGGAAAAGACAAGTTATACTTCATGTTCACATGAATACAAGACAAGAACAGGATTACTTGGACCGGGGTCAAAACCATAAAATAATGAGCCCAAAAGCAAAATAAATTCCATGTCCAAGATGTGACTCAAACCCCAGTTCAAAACTTTGGCATCCAGGGGGAAACTTCTCGGTGCCAAACACCACAGGACGCCTCAAGTGGACCCATGCAGTCACTGGATGTCAGAAGAGGAGGGGGAGGTTGGGAAGAGGAGGCATCCAGAGGAGATATGAGGGTTAAGCCGACTTCCTAATGAGGAAGCCGTAACCCAGATGGGAGGCAAACAGGATTTTAGCTCAGATTCAGGGTCATGGATAGCCTAGCCGCGCTAGACCCATGCTCTGAAGACGCAAGGGTCCAGGCACGCTCGACAGGGAGGGAGGCGGGCTAAAAGGTTGTCTTTCAAATCACTCTGCAGCAATTGGGTAGGTATACAACAAATCAGCGCAACGAATAGGGTCCTAGAGCGCCGGAAATCAGAGGATGCGGTAGTTTGGTGAAGCCTTATTTATACAGTCAATGGGTGAAGCTCAAGTATATTACAGACATGTTAACAGAAAGCTTATTTAGAGTCGGTGCTAATGGAGCTCAACGACTGTTGTTTTTGTTGTCGACCCTGGCAGAGAATTAAATTCATTGCTGTGGGTTGTCTAGCGCAGCTAGGCTAGTTGTTTCCGGTTGTTTCTGTCAGAATCGTCGCGCCTCTGTCGTCCCTTAGTTACACCCGCCTTCTGACTCTACACTTCATGGTGATTCGTCCGGCCAGTTTTAGGAGCATCCAACCTCGAGCCTTATGGAGGGTAACTAGACCCACCCTGGCAGATAATTAAATTCGTTGCTGTGGGTTGTCTCGCGTGGCTAGGCTACGTCATGGAGAGCATATTATATAAAATCAAACTGCAAATACTTCTGTAAGTAAATTCAGAGGTCCAGCAATAATTTAACCTTCAATCCAGCTCTTTGGGGTGTTTTAAACCTTGCCAAAGCTAGATGTTTAGTACAGAATGCATGCTTTATAAAATGGTTAAAGGGAACTGAATATCACTGCAGAAAAAAATCTGACACTTTTTCCGGAGACCTCTCTTTTCACCTCTCCAGTCCTATACACCGATGGAATTAATCATGCAGCGGTTCCTAGAATCAGTGGATTCCCCTGCATGAACCAGAGCACAAATTAGTCGTTGTGGCCGTGTGCTACGAAGAGACTCATCAGTGTTAACAGATGGTCGTGAGAAACAAAGCCAACAGTGCTACGAGATCTTCAGTTTTGGTTCGAGGCGTCGCATTAAGCAGCATTATTTTTATGTTAGATGAGTCAAAAGTTGGCATGGTGATCAGTCGGATGGTTTGCAGCCTCGACATCACAATTTAGCCTCTCTTTCTTAGTCTGATCTCACGTGCGCGGGATCAAATGATACAAATGTTTATAGTGTCTAATCAGTTGTTAGGTTTAACTAAACATACCAAGAGCACGTTGGACACTAATACCTGAGCGCCTCTCTTTGAACTGACTCAGGGGTGCAGCAGTCGTAGGCAGAAAGCTGCAGGGCTCCACTGAAGGGAAACATGAGAAGACTGATACTATAGAAAAGACAGAAGAGGTGCAAAATGGTGCAATTGTAAGCGCTCTTTCACTGCAAATGTGCACATGCAAGAGAGCAAGGCTATTGTTTTTAACTTAAGTAGTGGCTACGTAGTTTATTTGCCATGTCCACAATCCTTCCTTAGCCTAACTATCCCTAGGCTGCCATGTGGTCCTCATGGAGAGTGGAAGAACAGATTTTGTCTCTGGCTAAAGATTTCCTACCTGAGGTTTAGATAAAAATCTCACTAAGCAAGCCAGAAAATATCAAATGGGATGCCAAGTTTGAAAATTAATTTCAACTGTTCCCTGCGTTCTAGTTAGCTACGCTCAGTGAGTAATGATTTTTGGCGTCTTTCTACCTTGTTAAATCGACATTACTTCTTTGTGCAAATTTAATGCAAAACTGCACATCAAATATGTCAGCACACATTCATATTTTACAACTGCTTTGGCTCAGTTATGACTTTAGAATTTGCACACACAGAGCTTGCATTCTGTCTGGAGTACAGTGAGACCTACATACCTGACTATAGGCACAATGAGTCACTAAACAAGAAATGCATTATGACAGAAGGGTAAGAAAATCTGAAAATACAAATATTGGGAGCAGACACAGAACAGAAAATCCACCGAACATCTGTAAACGGCCTAAAAATCTTTTCATCAAAACAAACTGACACAGCTGTGGACAGTCAGATGGCCTCGAGTTAAAACTTTCTGTTTTCACTCATTTCAAAATCAAACCATATTTTCTTGCAAAAGTGGGAAACATACTCCATCTCCCCTATTAGTTCTGCTATACGACCCCTCCCAGCCTTTTATCTGCCCTCGTCCTAATCTCATATTTGGACCCCTTTCGTGGACTAAAAGTGTTCTTCCAATGTCTACCTCATCTTTTTCTTCGAAATTCCCAATGTGAATGTGTTCACACAAGGCAAAAAGTTGCGATTTAGGTGTCACAGCTTCTCCGACTGTGTGATAAATTCAAATTTATGAGTTTGACCTGCCAAGTTTCACACTGAAATACTACGGTGCAACCAAAGAATCAATATCATCTGCTTATATTTCTTGAGGTCCACAATGATATTATTGGATTTGAGCGGACACTGCAGCACTTGGACGGTTAAAACTAACACGGCTGTATGTTTTTTCACATCACGGATTCTCCAACAGTTTGCTTTTTGATATTATTTCAAGAAGAGGAGCTGGAACCCTGCTGTCATGTCCTACCAGTAACTGAGACGAGCAAACTGTGTGGGTTTTTATACTATTACACCGATTTTAGCTTTTCTTTTAAGAAGGACTATTCATCATATATTAATGAAATTAAAATGTTTCTCTTTTATGGAGGTGTTGCAATAATCTCTCATCTCACACATTGTTAATAACATCTTTTTGTCCCATTTTAACAAATATTTCATCATAAATAGAGAAATAATTTACATGCACTGCTTTATATGAAAGAAGACTGTCAACATTTGCTGCTAGTTGCACTTTAGATGCATGTGCATTCTTCACACAATGTATTAAAAAAAACATGTCAAATGAAAACTGTTAACTGATGAGAAATGAAAGTAACATGAGTGAGAGCAGGAGATATAGCATTGGTCTGTGGTCAGACGTCAACAGACAATATCCTCAAATAATTGAAGAAAACACTAACGTGAAATTAAACATGACCTTTAGCCATCTGAATTTTTGTGCTAGCGGGTTTGAAAAGCATATTATCTTGAAGAAATACCCAACATGAAGCCATTTATTCGAGCCAGAAACTGTGAAAACAGGAAAACGCAATTGGATTTTCAGCTTCCTGTGTGGAGTTGTGTTGGGAAAATGAACTCCATCAGAGCTTAAAATTTGTAATATTTCATCAAAGTCACTTTATTTTACTTATCAAATGAAAAAGGGCCAAAAATAAACAATTCATTTTAAGCAGGTCCTGCGATAAACATTAAATTCTGCGCTTCTCGAAATGACTGAGAAGTTACATGACAGAAGTTTAGTTGTCAGGTGAACTTGGCTGAACTGCAGGCTGTGTTTTCACAGAGCAGATTGGAGACAAGTATGGAGACAAATTAAGAATGCAAGTAATAAAATATAGATTGTATGTGGATCCCCATATATTTTCAGTGCTGGTACTGAATGTGTGCGTGTTGATTTCAGGTTATTTCAATTTTTCTATAATAAATAGTTGAAAATTAAAACTGATTTATGACATCATAGCTTTGCTGTGCTACACACAAGACATTTTGGAGTTCTCTCTGCTTCCCGCCATGGTTGTGCTGTTTCCATAGAGCTGCAGGACTTTATGTTGCAATGAAATTGAGCCTACAGTGAGTCAAAATGTTACAGAAGCAAAAAACGCCTGGAAACTCAGAGGGTCAAGTGATATGCTCTAAATTGGCTTGAATTCTGGTTCAAATTCAGATTTGATTTAGGGTTTCAATGACATTTTTTTTTTTTGGAGGAGGGGGGTCACATTAAATACAGTGAACAATGAGCACTTGATTATGATGACTAATCATAAAAATGTCTCTTTTTCTGTCAAAAAAGAGACATTTTTATATTACTGACACTCACTGATTCAAATGCTTACTGATGGAGTGAAAGTTCTGCGTTGTTTTGGCTGCATGAGATTTGACATCCTTTATCAGCACAAATCATCATGATTCAAATGCCGTTAACCACTGCAAGTTTTCATGGATTTGCTGCACTTACCTCTAATAAATACCATTGCCTAAATGACTTGTTTGATTAGATTACTCAACAGAAAGGCCTTGATCCAGGATTGAACCCTGTGGCCTATCATTTTAACCACTATACTTTCACACATGAAGGTCTTTTACAGTCTGACACAGGGTCACATCTTCACACAAAGCAGATTTGTCAGACCATGACTGCATATAAAACTGCACGACCTTAGACTTGAAGTGTTTGGCTGAGATTTTAACAAGCTTTTCAGAAAGACTCTTTTTTTTGTCGGTTTCCAGTTATCAGCAGTGAAGTAATGTCAGCATGACAAACTCCTGATTGCCATATTGACTCCTTTTTTTCTCTTTCCATATGGCCTGCACAGATTCACAAGTGTCTGTTTTTCCTTGATCGAAAGAATACCTAGAGTTTAAATCACGGATGGACGCAACTTGTAGTTCCATGTGTTTGCAATATGCCCTGAGACAAGTGCCAGCAACCTGCAAACGAATGTCATTTTAATAGCCTGATGCATGGGAAATGTTTGAAAGCAGTCCTTCCTCCCCCTATGATTGTTTGGCATGACATCCAACCTCCACATTTTCCCTCAGAACTCCAGAAAGCATACGTTTTGTGTCAGATTTCAAATCGTGGCACCGTGTTTCTTGACTGCTTTGAGCCAGTCTGTACCAAAGAGATGGACCTGTGGCTGGAAAGCTTCTTGAAAAACGTGCATGTGGTCATCCGCATGTGTATGTGTCAGGTCCGTATGCACCCAGATGAAGTTGTTATCCTGAGGGGAAACATGCCTCCTTCATTACCAGTGAGACACATTTTATTTCCTTAATTTAACTCTCAGGCTGTCATCTGTTATTTATGAGATTGTCGTGTGTGTGTGTGTGTGTGTGTGTGTGTGTGTGTGTGTGTGTGTGTGTGTGTGTGTGTGTGTGTGTGTGTGTGTGTGTGTGTGTGTGTGTGTGTGTGTGTGTGTGTGTGTGTGTGTGTGTGTGTGTGTGTGTGTGTGTGTGTGTGTGTGTGTGTGTGTGTGTGTGTGTGTGTGTGTGTGCTCTTTGTGTGTAAAGGTTGCACTGGAAGTTGGGGCTAGTAGGGGGCGAGGAAGCTGTAACCACTATTTAGGGAGGTGATTTGACCTGGTGTTTAAGAATGTTACGCTAATGTTTCTCCTCTCAACTACTTACGCTGGAATTCAACACACTCATTAGTGTCGCACAAATGTTTGCAGCGTTTCTGCCTGCATGTGTGGGTGTGCGCGGCCCAGGAAAGCGCCTCCTTTTCCTTGTGCGAACAGTGTTGTATCATCAGGAGGAGTTCAGAAAGGACAATTCTTTGATTCTACATATATATTGATATAGAACTTCAACCAAAATAACAGCAATTTTTCATTTTCCTTGACCACATGTAGCGTCTCTGCTTTACAAATGCTTTTATTTTAACTCTGTCTCCTTGACATTATATTCCTACAATACCAATTTGCAACAACAAATTCGATTTGCAAGAGTTGTAATGTTATCTAATGTGCAAAAGTGTATTTTAATGATGCACATCTGAGCTTAAAGAGCTTCCAACTTTTTTCGCCTGTAATCTCTTCCTCATCTGGATGGATGCAGCATGGCAGCTTCTCTTGTTTTCTATCATAGTTTGATTTTGTTTTGGATAAGTTGTTTCTCTTTTTTTTTTTTTTAATTCAGTGCGTGGGTTTTGCCTGCCTGAGGAAATACCAGTTAGTGTTCATTTGGTAATCGCGGGGACATTAATGTCAACGTGTTAAAGCCACCCATATATTACCGTAAACTTCAGAAAATGTTGCTTGCATAAGAGTTTGGCATGTTTTCCCTTTGGCCACTTGTGAATTCTCTTTAAATTCTGCTCTTTTTTTTTTTTTAGTTTAGTTTTTTTTTTTTTTTTTTACTTGGAGCATATGGCTGCTTGGATTGTGTTAGACCTTGTCAGAGGCCATCTATCACTCCATGGTGTCCTGCTGAGCTGGAGATTCACAGCACAGCTCTCAGTCCTCAAAATGAGAAAACAAGAGCATGAGCGAACAAAGCAAGATTAAGAGAGGCGAGAGGGAGGCAAGGAAAGGGGGAAATGGAAAGAGTGAGAAATGAAATAACAACTACAGACAGTGGAGAAGAGCTGGGAAGGAACAAAACTCAGAGATGGATGAAATACTTGCCCTCATATGAGACCAAAAAATAATGTTGTCTGTTCTCTCTGTATCATCTCGAGCCAGTTCTGGCAGCTTCGATCCGTCGATCCAGCCAACCCTTGTGGTGTAAAACTGAACTGTGCCTTCAAGGTTAACCAAACCTGTAAATGCTCAGTGTTCAGTAGCTTCACGAGTGTTTGACTCCCCAAGAGCCTCAGAGCACGAATAACACATTGGAAGCCTTCTTATGACAACATCTTTAAAATAAAAAAAAGTTGTTTCCAGAAATGTTTTAAAGCCCATTAGCTTGTATGAATTTCTAGTTACCTCTTACGAATGGAAAACAGAATAGCACGTGTTTTGTATTATTTCTGTGGCATAAGAAGTGCATATCTGTAAGTTAAACTTACTCTACTGTTGCTACTCTACTTATGTCTCAGGAGATTAAAAACCATAAATAACATAACATAATCTAATATTGCCTACACAGCCCTGTATTAAAAAAAAAAAAAAAAAGCTGACATTGTCCTCTATGAGAAAATCAACAAGGACACAAAAACACAATAATTGAGAAGGCATGCTTTTCCTGAAGGGATGAAGGGTCGAGAACGAAACTGAAGCTCTACTTGCTCCTGAGGCATCGCTGCTGGCCGCCCCGACCTCTGACCCTCACATGAAACAGGAACATGTACGTGCCTTAGAGGGATATGTGAAGAAGCTACTTCCTAATTATCTCGTGTGTTAGCTGGTGTCTGAAGAGCTCTGAAAACATCTGTCTGTTGCTTGTGAAAACAAACGAAAGATGGTAAAATGATACACGCGAACACGAAACACGTTGTCCACTTGTGTCTCCTCTGGAACCAAAGGGTCTTGAAATATCCAAAAATAATCACAAATATTTATTCAGTGCATTCAGACAGAATATTAGGGGAGTGGAGATGGAAGCCAGATGGGGGGAAAAAAGCGGACTCAGCAGTGAGTGGCCTTGTAACTTGTATGTTCTTCATCAAATCTTAAGCCTCGGTACAGGACAAAAGCAGTTGACCTCCATTGTAACTACGTCTCTGCTTACTGTGAGAATGACACAGTGAACTGTTGTGTTGAAGCAACATCTCCAGCCACACCTGCTTCTTTCTTGGCACTCTGCGTTGGTTTTTATGTTAGCAGTTGGTTGGGAATGTAGTACACTGCCCATAATGCAGTGCTCCTGCATTCAAATAGATCACGATCTGCTTGATTTATTCCGTCTGACATTTACCTGAAGGCAGTTTGTAGTTAGTTTGGCAAATTAAACAAACTGACACATTTGTTTTCTTGAAAACCTGACGTGCAGCATGAATATGCAGCGCCATGCAGAGCAAGCACATTGCTAACCGGTGAGAAAGCGTCTCATGGGGTAGAAGCTGGAAGTCTAATTACCAGCCTTATTAGCATGAACTGCTTTGCCTGCTCACCCCCGAAATCAAACCTCTAATTAACGCATTTGAGAATGTAAAAGCCGGCAAGCTGCCTGATATCCTGTTTTCTAGAAAACGGCCACCCTACAGGTGCCCAGCTACCTTCCAAAACAATGATTCACTGCAGACTTTGTCAAACAAACAGCCAAATAACAAACAACTCCGGTGTCCAAACAACATAATCCAGAGTTCCAGGAAACGACTGAAATGCAAAGTCTGCAAAGGAAACCGACTTTAGAGCAGAATTTTTTTGGGATTATTTTTTTGTTGTTGTGAAAGATACTGATTACTGAATAGCTTTAGGTAGTAATGGACTGCAGTGTGGCTTTTTGTTTATACTTTTTTTTTTTTTAGGAGAAAAGCTCTTTCAAACTGTGCTGAAAGAAGCATTATGGGCTGTGTGTTTTGGTCAGATTGAGCTTTGAATCTTTAAGTCTTCTAGTCAGAACCCACATCTCTGTCAGAGCCTGGGTTTTTGTTTGTTTGTAAATCTTTTTTTTTTTTTTTTTTTAAAGAAGTTGGAGGGACACATATGGAAGCCAGTTTAGGCTTGGCTGTTAGGACGGTAACCTACTTTTACAGAGACCAACAACAGATAGCGGTTTGGCTACAACCTAAGATCAGTCACCTCTGGGAAGTTTATTGGCTCATTAGAGGTGTAATGGAAGCTTAATGTTAGATGTGTGACCAAATTGTTTTCTTTCTCATTTGCCAGAGTTTCTCTTTGTTTCAGTTTTTGTTAATTGGCTTAAGTATCCTGTAATTGAAGCCTTGGGTTTTTATTTGGGGATTTTATTAGATGCCAGCTGATGGATGGCTGCAAGATGAAAGGGAAAATATGTAAAGTATTTTATGGCCTTTCATCACCTAAGGAGTTCAACACATTTGAGACACATATTTACTCAGTGTTTTAACCGTAATATACAACTGTTAATGTGCTGTAAAGGAATAAAGATAGAAGCATGAAAAAGGATGGAAGGAAAAAACTTGGACCAGACCCATGACTGGGTGTCATGCGTTGAAGCATTTTACTTCTCGGTTGCCCTCGAGGCCTTTTTATTTTGAAGCCGTTTGATTTGAAAGAACTCTGGTCTGTGGGTCAACGCGCTGTGTTATTGAAGGAATTTTATGAGTTCATAAGTGTGTAATGAAATTTGCTTTGGTTAAGAGTGCAGCACAGAAAGGAATAGTGGAATTGAATTTTCGGTGGTATTTTTCTCAGACTAGCATCCCCTTAGGGAGCGTCGAGGACTGCTTGCAGTGGCCCGAGCAAGAAGAAGCCCAATGAAATCTTTTTCAGAGGTATTGAACTTTTCGCTGTGAATGGCAGGAGCCGACACCTCTAACCAGCAGCAGATGTCTTCGCTGGCTTGGGTTCGGCCCGGTCCTTCCCCTGGCAGAGTGGGAAAGTCAGGGTTTGATTGAGCCAGCATGGCCCACTAGCAGCACTAACAGCCAGGCTTTGCATTACTCCATCTCCCCTTGTCGAAGTCCACTGCCCTCAAGATCTTTTGCTGCATGTCCAGAGAACCAATGAAAATTCCTGCACATTCACACTGCCATCAGCATGTCAACACTGAAGTGATGCTGAAGGGGATTTTGACATACTGTTGGACAACTGAACTCCACTGCTTTTTTCTTGGTTTTTAAATTGCCATCAATCATCCTTATTATACACACATACTACATTTCACAGGTTAGAATTTGGAAACTAAGATTTCGATCATGAGAGTGAATCAAACTGCTGAATAAGAGCATCTTTGCCATGGAGGAAAAAGTTGATTGCTTTCATTTGTCCAGTATAGTTTCATAGTCTTCATAGAGATTTATATATAAAATGATAAAACTCACAGTGTTGTCAGCTGATTTTGCATGTGTTGCTTGTGCTGTAAACAAATGGAACACAGCTGTCCTCAGCATTTGAAATTGAGGACGGTACAGGAGGTTTTTCCTCTTCTGAAGTTCTCACCCTCCCAACATGAACCATTTTTAAAACCCAAACCTGAATATCTCAGCTGGTTTCTCTACACTGACTTAAAAAAAATTATCCTGGTGCCGCTTGCAATATTGCTGCATGTCCATTCTTTGCTTCTCGTCTGCAGATTTGGATGCAGTCACACGTAGTTATTATGATCCATCTACTGCAAATCAAAACTGACCACGTGTGTGTTATTATTCATGCATATCCAAGTGATGTTTTGCATTAAATCCCTGCAAACATCTTGGGGAGAAGTTGTAAAAGTTTTGTGAGCTTACTTTTTTTTCTGCTTTGCTTTGATTAATTTCCATCGGATGCTGTGTAAATACTGTCTAAATGGTGCAAATGAAATCACTGACACAAATAAATAGTAAAAGTGTTTATATTGATGTATGAACTCACAGTAATGACTTGACAGATCAGTGTGTTCTTTGAGGTTTCCTGCTGTGGGTGTAAATGAAATGCTATTTATTTGGAGGATAAAAAAATCTGCGCGTGATTGATTTCAAACATTTTATCGCACAATCTGTTTTTTTTTTTTTGTTTTGTTTTTTGCGTCGGTGGAAAGCACACCCGCAAGTGTTAAAGCACTAAAGCAGAATGTCATTTCTTCAAACCTCACACATCAAACGTCCAAACACTCTAACTGACCAAAACATAATAATAAAACTAATCAAAATCTCACTCGCGTGCGTGCCTCTGCCAACACATCTTAGTTTGGGATGGAAAGCACAAATAGAGTGGAAAAATATGCAGTAAAAGGCTGAAATTCTTATTCTAATGCAGCTTTAGGAGCTTAACAGACACGACTAGAGACTTTGGGAGGTATCTGTTAAGGTGAATGATTGGAAAAATTCTCCTTCTCCATGAACATCTGGCAGGAATATCCATCATATTTAGTCATAACAGGTTGCTGCAGAAACCCAAATGGGAGCTTTCTCTTTTCACATGAGCTCCATTGCTGCAGCACCACATCATTATTTCACCGCAACAAAAATCAAGTATGTGCATCACGTACATTTACAGTTTGAAGCCATTTTAATGCCTTTTGTTGCTCTGATCTTTCTAAACTGAGCTGAACTAGTGGTTTTGTGCTGGTAGTTAAAGTTTTACAAGGATTTGTTACATGTAGTCACATCAGAAACATGTGACCTTCAAATCTGTGACACATTAAAAGGCCAAATATGAAACATGAAAATCTGGTTGGGTCCTGTATAAAAAGGTCGCTCGCTGGCAAATGTGTGTTCATTTTTCAAAATTTATAAAATACTATTCCGTGTTTTATTCAATTATATTTAATTAGGATAATTATCAGTGATTATTTGTGAATTGCAAAATAAAAACAGGATTATACAGTATAGTCAGTGTGCTCTGTAGGATTCTCACGGAGCAGAATTCTGAGAAACATTTGGTAGCCTTTTCCATCATCTGATATTATAAATGTATAATTACCAATAAAACTGTTGAAATGCGAGGTTGTCATTCTGTAACTGTTTAATCTGGCTCTGCACGTTCAGCTGAAGACGGAGTGTCTAGTTAAACTGAAGCATAAGTAATGTGTGTGGATATAGTTTGCGAGTGCAGGATGATTGCTGTGATTATGGTGATTATTCTAGCAGTGAAAGGGAGTCTGGGATACTGTGTGTTTGCGTTGGGACCTGGTCTTCATAACCCTCATTCATCACATGGCCTGGGATCAAAGATGGCCTACTTGAAGTGGGACTGCAGCAGATATCCTGTATACCCCAACAAATGTTTTGTTTGCCCTTGGTTTGCCAGCCGTGTCACTGTGGAACATGATGAATTTCAAGGTGTTACAAGAGGCATTTGTTAAGGACTTGAGTAATCAGTGATCTGCGCTGTGTTTGCAGGTGTTTTGTGCGAAGGCCTGCAGAAATTGCTCTAAATCCTTTGATGGTTCAGGGGCAATGCAGCCTTGGGCTAGTCTCCCTCTTATTTCACCCTATCGGTGTGCAGGAGTCTTGTTCCTCTGCAATTACAGAGCATTCAGTGCTCAATTACAGCATCAGCAGAGGTGTGTGACGAGATGGCTAGCTAGATAAGAGCTACGAGCTTTACAACCTCCCTCCTCAGAGGTGACACTCTTACTAATCTATGGTAGAAAAAATGTCAAGTATAGTGCTCCTGCCTCTTTCTTTAACTGCTCTGAATTCAGAAAAAGGCAACTTTAATGTCTGATACAGTTATTAGAGGTGTTGAAAAAGATACAACAAATGCAAAACTGCTAAAAAGAAAAGTTCAAACCCAATCTACTGGGCAGTTTTTGCTTTATATTGTTAAAAAAAAAACCCCTATACTCTTTGCAACCTGCTAAAATTCAACTGCATTGTATATATTCTCCAGCAGAAAGGACAACAGTAGCCAAAGAGGCTTTTAAAAATGAAAAACAATCATTTTGCTTACTGACTTGGATGTGCATGTATGTGTCATAATGTCAGTGCGTCAGTAACTGGCTGACAGAGACACTAACAGCAGGGGGTGACATGACTCAAAAAGAGCCACAGTCTTTAAACAAGAATTCACATCAGCCTCATAGATAATGACTTTGACAGTCTTCAGGCTGGTGTTGCATCTTGACCTGCTAAAGAAACTCATGTCATTTTGCAGACGGGAGGGTTTGGCTCTTATTTGTCAATGTATTTGCACACAAAATACTGTCTGTCCAAACAGAAGAGACGATAAGATATAGTTTGCATTTCAAGTCTTGGATGACAGGGACTGCAGCAATCTTTGAATAGCATTAAAATTACTTTAGTGGTCTTGACAAGTGTTTTTTAGGTGTTGATGTAACATTTTGACAGTACACAATAAGTCTATTTTTCTTAAGAATTTACACATTTGATGTTTACTAGACAATCATATTCTACAGTTTCATTAGCAGACACTTTTATCCAAAGCGACATACATCTGAAATAGATACAACACAAGCAAATATCTAAACAGGAGAAAACAACCTGGATAAGTGCCATACATCAAGTTCAAGTGTGATATGATCGTGGTGCCAACAGGTAGTGCGGGGGGTAGTAGGATTTTCAAAAAATTTTTTGTGTTTTTGCAATCTGTCAAGTGGAAAGGTGTTCAACGAAGAGCTAGATCTTTAGTCTTTTCTTAAAGACTGAAAGGTAATCTGCAGGTCGAACAGAGTTTGGTAACTCGTTCCACCACCGGAACCACAGAGGAGAAGGATCTAGCTGTCAAGATTGGGCTCTGTAGGGGTGATTCTATCAGGCGCCTTTCTTTGGCCTCCATATGGAGTGTTATGTATGGCCCATCCACGAGGCTTCAGTTCTAGAAGAGCACACTTGATGTTTTGCAAAAGACGTTTTATTACCTGCCTTTAGAGCTTTTAGTAATAAGATGATGTAAGGACAGTATCAAAATCACTTCATCATTTTTGACAAAAGGTTGACTTGTGGGTTCACTTTGACTGTGAGGGCTAGGAGTTTGAAGGGTAATCTTCAGCACAAAATGTATTACTTTAACAACAGCTGTAGAATTGAGCTTATGTTTTCAATAGCAGTGCACACCGATCAGTCACAACATTTGAACCTAGTTAACATCATGAGCAGGTCCTTCACCAACCTGTCTGGGAATAGACACATGACCTCTGAGGCTGTCCTGAGGTGTCTGGCTCTGAGACATTGGCAGCTAAACCTCTGGGTCCTGTGGGTTTTCAGGTGGGGCCTCCATGAACTGGGCTTGTTCTGGAGCATTGCAGGGTTGCTTGATCACATTAGGATATGTGGAGTTTGAAGGGTAGGTTAACACTTTGGGATCTTTGTTGTGACTGAAAACTGAAGGTTTTCCAAGAGAATAACGCTTTATATCATCAATATCATTGTTATTTGCTTCACCTTGCAGTCATTTTAATGTTGTGGCTGATCAGTGTAGAAAACGATTGGAGGTTTGTGATAAGCGTTTGCTCAGGTGTCCAAACCATGATCTTTTCTTAAATCTAACTATACAGTTTTGGTGCCTCAACTTAACCAAGTATATTTGTAGCATAAATGGCTGGAAACCTCAACTGAAAATGAAAGTAAACAGTGAGTGAAAATGTGAACCCTAGACTTCTAGATGAAAGTCTTGGTCTTTATGGCTCCTCCACACCTCCAGCATGAGTCTTTAGTGAAAAGAAGACACCAAAAAAACAAAACAAAGGCATCTGTCAGAATATTATGGCCTCTATTGAGATGCTAATACATATTTTACAATGTTAACCAGTGTAACTACTAGACATTTTGGTTGGG
The DNA here is from genome assembly GCF_021347895.1 of Acanthochromis polyacanthus. Classification (NCBI taxonomy): domain Eukaryota; kingdom Metazoa; phylum Chordata; class Actinopteri; family Pomacentridae; genus Acanthochromis; species Acanthochromis polyacanthus. The sequence goes on from NC_067127.1 coordinate 11,270,800, forward strand.
ACTGCAGTGACTGCAGATACTAGTGGCCATTGAAAATATCTTTACCTGACAGAGATGAACCTTCGGTCTGATTCACAAGTCACCAAACAGTCTGTCATTTTGTAATAAAGAGATCATTCATACACAGTTTGGGCTCATGGTAACAGCTACTACTTCCTTCTCCTTTGGTTGGGTTTGGTTGTGGTTTATAGGTTGATCCATGGTGCAAACAAAGAGAAGAGACATGGTGGTATTCCTCTCCTGGTAAAAGAATACTTCCACACACCTTGTTCTTTTACAAGCCAAACATAATGAGGTCATTAGTATCTAAAAAAAAAAATTGCTTTTCCCATTAGGGAGTGATAGACAGTGACCATTGCCAAACAGATGTGAAAACCACTCACACCCCGTACGCATTTCCCTCACACCCTTTTCCCCCGGCAAATGGTTTGAGTTACATGGCCCGAAGCCAATAAAAGACAGTTGATGTTATTTTGTCTACTTCTCTGTCTTTGATTTGTTGTCTGCTGTAGCCCGTTGTCTAAGCTGGAGAACACACACACACACACACACACACACACACACACACACACACACACACACACACACACACACACACACACACACACACACACACACACACACACACACACACACACGCGCCCCAGCCCAGAGTGGATGTACTTTACATCGAGAACAGCGTATGTTAGCATACCACTCATCTTACTCACCAGCCCTGTCGACTTGCTCTGCGTCTCTGAACACAGGGTACACAGAAGGGGGCCACACGCAAGTCTAGTCACAGCAAATTCACAGATTGAGGTGATCTCTCTCTCACATTCTGGTTTCCACGTGCACACGCTCGTAGACGCACACACATTTCGGTCCCCCTCTACTAACGGAATTGAAAACAGGTGCCCACCACATATCTCGCATTCTTCCAAAATACAAAAGTGGTTTGACCTGAATGGTTTTGCTGGAGTTAAGCCACCCTGTATGAAAGAGGAGTCCATGTGGAGATGTGTGTGTGTGTAAACATGGAGGCGTTGGGTTCTGTGCAACATGCTGGCGGAGCAGCACAGACTCGCACTATATTGGAACCACATTTCTCCCTCTGCGCAACCCTAACATGCAGTGTCAAGTTAACGTCAGGATAAGTTGCAGATACAACATGCGAACATAGCAAAACATCGCATTTAATCACTTTCTGTACGCTGACTGTAACAGTATACCGGTCTGGCTTTGACCGATACGGCTGAACGATCAAACTGCATCGATAGCCGTTCTTAAACTTTTGACTAGCCGTTGAAATAATTGCGAATCGGAAATGACGATCTCGAGTTGACCTTGATTCAGCCACAGTATCTCGCTCTGCAGACACAGAGGATCTGGTTAGTGGAGAAACTGGTCCAATGAGAAACAGAAGGCAGGGAGTTGCGAGAAGAATCGCTGGAGCTGGTGGAGAAAAGAAAAATTGAAGCCATAATGGATTCGCTGAGGATAAATGCACCGCATTTATGTTTTTTTCTGAATATTTTGTCAGTTTACTTTGAATTTTTTTTAAGCCTGGCCTTGCTGGTCGTCTGTAGCTGCACATGGTGTGTGTTAAGTATAAATGTTAGATTACTTTTCGTCCATCTGGTAAAACCTTAAATACTGTCATCAGCAATTGTCTGCAGCATGTAAAGAACAGTTGATAGATGAACAGTCTCAAAGCAGCCATTCCGCTGTGCTTTCCTCACCACTCAGTGTGTTTCACTGCACACTTCAAGTCAGTGTAAGAAGGTTGCAGGCATCTCATACATGTGGGAATACTATAATGAACATGATGTAATGTCATCCACATTTCTTTTTGTTTTTTTAATTCAAAATCACGTCTCCAAAGTTAGCATTTTGATCTGTGTTTTGAGATCGTGAACAGTGTGGATGCTTAGATTGCATTTTAAGAACTCTGAAACTTGAGTGCAACATGTGCATCTTTTGACATGGAAAAACACATTGTATCCATAAACAGGAAAAACGACTCACAATTAATTTCTCTAAACAGCCTTCTCCCTTGTCTACACATGTCTCTTGGGGATTCGGTTTTGATTTAGCTTTTAAAGCAAGCCAGAATTCAGCTCAAGTCTTTTTGTGTACATATGTATGTACGTGTACGTGTGCGTGTGCGTGTGCGTGTGCGTGTGTGTGTGTGTGTGTGTGTGTGTGGTTGTATTCTCCAGACTGATTGTGATAGGACCAAACATTCAAATTGACATTTGCCGTGGTTTTAAGCTGTATCTGGAACATAACTCATGATATTCCATTATTGATTGAAACCAGAGATCGAAAACATTTCTTTTTTTCTGTGCTCGCCATCTTCTCTCCAAAGAGGGCCAAATGCAGCTCTGCGCAATGTTTTGCTGTTCGCTGTGTAATTTGCGCCATCAAAATGAATCAAAAAGAAAATAGATTCTGAACTTTCACCGCCAATATTTTTACAATTGCTTTATAGAGGTATAATCGATCTCTCTGTTTGTCTCTGTATGTAGCAAGCCTGATTATTTTGTTGACTGCAGTTCTTTGGGAGCGTTTCAAGAGTTTGTTGGTCTGATTAAACAGACTAATGGCCTTCAAATGCCTTTTTGAATGTGTGTGTGAGTGTGTTTGCTTGTGTAGTGATGTAATGATGAATGGATGAAGACATGAAAGTAAAGACAACATTATTGGCATGATGTTATAGGCAATGTATTGTCAATAGCATTTACTATCGCTGCTAAATTATTGCATGATAAGATGTCTTGTATTGCATAACAGGGTTACATGCCCCCTCTGGGCACTAAAGGTACATTCCCCGATCACAGTATAGGAATGAACATTTCTATGTTTTGTGATGTTATTTATTCAATAATTTTGCACAAAAACTGCTTTTGAACCATCTGAACAATTGAAAGTCAAACTGAAACATAATTATGCATTTCTCATTTGAACCACAAGAGGTTTAGCTAGTTTAAGGTGACAAAGCCCTCTCCTAAATGGAGACCAGTCTATCAACTGACAATCAAAAGTATGGTATAACTGTACATTTATAAAGTCCTTTTATTTAAAATACTTTATAAAATACTACCAACTCTTATAAGAAAATCCTTGCGTATTAGTTTGAGCATTCACAGGTATTCATTTGGCACATTGTTTTTACACTTTGGTCCAAAGCAATGTACAAATCAGGTACACATTTCACAGTAAATCAGGGAAGAAACCACTTAGCGCGTGCTTTAAAACAAGGTAAAAACAACAGGGGTGAAAAAGATGCTTTGAATTTCCACATTGAGAAATTAGATGTGAATGTTTGACATGCTAGTATTCTGAAGCAGCTGATAGTCGACTGCCAGGTTGAATCACTATTCTACCTGCCTTTCATATATTACTGAAAATATTCATAACATTACATTATTCATTGGTACAATGTGTCTTCCTCTCCTCTGACCTGCTTTTCATAACTTTAAGATGTAAGTAAATCCATCTTGAACGCAGGAAAACTCTTCAGTGAGCTCTGTTTCATAATACCGAGCACCACTCTGAATTGCCTTATTTAGTAAGGATAAATAACATTATAAAAGTTACTCTTGCAGCTTCAAAGTGAAACAAATCACACTTTAATGCTGCCTTAGCAGAGGCTGTCATGTAAAAATACACCTGTTTTATCGGCCGACTGTAACTCACCGAAGCTGCGAAAACAGAGGAGAGTGCGATTTCATTGGAAACTTCAAATGAGTGTCTGGTTCATGTGGGTGGTATGTAAACCAGCAAACACTGTTTGTGTGAGCGCGCACAGGCCCGGTGTACGTAGACGTATGTGTACCTCAGTGTTTGAGGGAATATGCAGAGCTGCAGAAATGAGGCATAGCGCTGACTGATGCTGCCGCCTTCTCTGCTTCACAGAACTGGCTTTTCTATCAGATAGACAGCTTGACAATATCCAGACCCCACTCTTTCCGCAACACACAAAGGCACGCCAACAGATGCACACACACACACACACACACACACACACAGCTTTCTGGGTTTTGTTCTGCTTGTTTCTGGCTGGACTGTTTGTAAGATAAAAGAGAATCGTGCAGCTAAGTGGGTACAGTAAAGCCTGATCTCTTCAACAGGCCTTCATTGTGTTGTGTGTAATTGAGAATTTTGAGACCTATTTTAAACCACGTTACCATGTAAGAGCTGTTTTTGAAGCATTTGCTACACCTTAAAAAAGAACAGCCCACTGAAAAATGGCGCAACTCTAAGACATAGCTCATTGTCGCTAAGATGAACAGCATTTGTCAGAAAACTAAAGCGGGCTGGATTAATTATTTCTATCCGTGTTTTTGAAGCAGTAGATCATTTCTATTGGTCCCTTTTGGGAAAGCAAGTCTACTAGGTCACCCAAAATTCTCAATATATCTCTGTAATTCATTAAATTCTCCTCTTCAGTGTCACACACACGTGTGATATTGAGCTTTAATAGCCAACACATGCGCACACTCATTCATTCATATGTTTTAATGTCAATTATGTCCTCTGATCAAGACTTATAGCTTCATGGCTTTAAATGTCTGCATGGGAGCACTTTCCTATTTGCTGCTGTCCAGGGCTATGATATGTCATCTGTGGGCTGTTGCTAATGTGTGCAACATAAACTGTAGTAAGAGCTCACCAACATGCTAACTGAGGTCATTAAAGGGATAAACTCTTCCAAGGGAGTTTATGTTGTACTCTTATGTACAAGCTCCTCTAAATACATTGAGGACATGGTCAAATATTTGCCTCTTTCTCTGTTATATTAACTATTTCTCTGATTAATACATTATATCTGTGTCTAAGAAATTTCAATACTGGTGAAAAGATGCCCAAAACCCAAAAATATTTAGTGTACTGTTATTTTGAGAAGCTGGAACAGGATGTGGATTATTTTATCTTTCTTATTGTTCCATCAAAATATTTTTAATTTCAGTTCCACCTTTTCCATATTAAATAATCGTTCATTTAAATAGTACCTCAATCAAGCGTTTTAACTTGTTAAGATGCCCATATGGTGTTTTTTCAATGTGCCAAATAACGAATAATGAGTGAAATAAGCATTCAACACCATAGCTGAGCATCGTTGTTTAGTGTAGACTAGTTTTACTGTGTAGAGTAGGAAGTGAGCTGGTGTGTGCTTGGGGAGGGGTGAGTGCAGAGAAAGGTGGGGACATCAGAGTCACGTCTAAGGCAAGAAATGATTGCTTTTGGGTAAACAAAACTTTTAAAATTACCTATTTTACTTTATGATCCACTTCATATATTCAAGATGAATTTCCAAACTATGATATTATGAGTGGAAAATGTAATTAGTGCAAGTATTAAACTGAACTGCAGAACATTAATTTTTCTGCCTTTGACATTTCCCTTCAAAACTGAAGTTAATTTGAAGGTGGTTTTGTAGAGTCAGTTGTAAAATTCCCCTGAAACCTAATTGACATAAACACGAAGGCATTTATTTGGCTGTACGTGTTTCTCTTGGGCCTTCCAGCAGAGGAGCTGTATTTTCTTTACTAGCTGGAAGCATCTAATGATGCCTTTATTTTGTTTTCAGGCCAGTTAGCTGTGCCTCGCAACAAGGCTGGTAGCTTCCTGCTCAGATCTTAGGTGAGGAAAGGCCTGGAATCACTCATCCTGGCAGTCCACATCTGGCGTTACTTTCTCTGGTCATTTGCCCTCAACTCAGCGCTCGCAAACAGACACTGCTATGATTTAAGCACAGAGGGAAGGAGTTATGATAATAGCAATTATGATAATAGCATTATTGGTGGTTATTAATGAGATGGAGAACAGAGAGTTTACTTCGGAGAAATGCACCCATGAAGAATGCTGTGTGCAATACAGTTATTTTTATGTTTGTTTTCAGGTCCTGTCCTGTTAGAAAGCAGATTATTGCAATAAGCGCTATTTGCTCTTTGGATTATGGAAACCGCCGCTCTATTGGAAATAAATTCTTACAGTAAATGCTGACTGAAAAAACATGTTTGAGCTCAGGAATGTCTTAAAAAGCATTGTTTCAGTGTCTAGATGTGTTCTTGAATTCATGTCAGACAGCATCTAATTTTAAACCGCACAGTTCAACACTTTGACAAGTATCCAGAAGAATAACCTCACATGCACCCAAGTCTTTCTTCATTTCATTCAGTGTAGCTATCATTTGGCCAACTCAGCTGGTGCCAGGCCCAGGGTTGAGGGCAAATTCAAGCAGGAACCAGACGAGGACAGTCTTCATCTGGTTCCTGTTGAACCTAGGAAGTGAGGGTCAGAGTTCAGGGTAATATTTACATGAATGGGATGACTCCAAAGAGATTAAATTTCAAAACAACAGCCTGAGGCATTCAGGAGCAGCCTGCAGTCGCACATTAAAATACAAACAAATACTTGTGGCACTCTCGCCATATGCCAACATCTGTGATACGCCCTTGTCCTTTACTGCAAAGCCAGAATAATGTGTTCTGATGGAGACAGCAGACAAAAATGTGGGTCAACAGTCAGCTGCAGAACAATCGTGTGCTTGATGCTTTGCACCACCGCAGGAGTCCGTGATGGAAAAATCAGTCCATCTGGATTCTCACTGAAGGTTGCTGGAGCTGAACGTCGGCTGTCGTGTACAAATGGACACACATGCTCAAAGATGGAGTTCAGCACCTGGTGAATGGCAGCTGTTTGGAGAATATTTCCCAAGTGTATTGCTGATCATTGTTATCCATCTCTATATGATGGATAGCAAATTTAAGAACAATTTCTTGGTTGCAGTTTCTCAAGTGTGAAGATTTGGTGTTTTTTTTGGTCGCTCTGTCTTTAGAATTTTGACATTTTGCCAGATAACAGCTGTAAGAATGCATCACCTCGAGCTATATGAAATCCTATCTGACATTTTAAATAATCAGTTAAGCTATAAATGAAGACTCAAGGGCTAGACAGTGGTTCAGTGGTTAGCAATGTCGCCCGGCAGCTAGAAGATCCCTGGTTCGCATCCCGGCCTGGGATCTTTCTGCATGGAGTTTACATGTTCTCTCTGTGCCTGCATGGGTTTTCTTCAGGTTCTCCGGCTTCCTCCCACAGTCCAAAAACATGCTGAGGTTAATTGGTTACTCTAAATTGTCCGTAGATGTGAATGTGAGTGTGACTTTTTGCTTCTACACACGTGGACAAAATTGTTGGTACCCCTCAGTTAAAGAAGGAAAAACCCACAATTCTCACTGAAATCACTTGAAACTCACAAAAGTAACAATAAATAAAAATTTATTGAAAATTAAATAATCAAAATCAGCCATCACTTTTGAATTGTTGATTAACATAATTATTTAAAAAAACAAACTAATGAAATAGGGCTGGACAAAAATGATGGTACCCATAACTTAATATTTTGTTGCACAACCTTTTGAGGCAATCACTGCAATTAAACGATTTCTGTATTTGTCAATGAGCGTTCTGCAGCTGTCAACAGGTATTTTGGCCCACTCCTCATGAGCAAACAGCTCCAGTTGTCTCAGGTTTGATGGGTGTCTTCTCCAAATGGCATGTTTCAGCTCCTTCCACATATGTTCAATGGGATTCAGATCTGGGCTCATAGAAGGCCACTTTAGAATAGTCCAACGCTTTTCTCTCAGCCATTCTTGGGTGTTTTTGGCTGTGTGTTTTGGATCGTTGTCCTGTTGGAAGACCCATGACCTGCGACTGAGACCAAGCTTTCTGACACTAGGCAGCACATTTCTCTCCAGAATGCCTTGATAGTCTTCAGATTTCATCGTACCTTGCACACTTTCAAGACACCCTGTGCCAGATGCAGCAAAGCAGCCCCAAAACATTACTGAGCCTCCTCCATGTTTCACCGTAGGGACAGTGTTCTTTTCTTCGTATGCTTGGTTTTTGAGTCTATGAACATAGAGTTGATGTGCCTTACCAAAAAGCTCCAGTTTGGTCTCATCTGTCCAAAGGACATTCTCCCAGAAGCTTTGTGGCTTGTCAACATGCATTTTTGCAAATTCCAGTCTCGCTTTTTTATGAGTTTTTTTCAGCAGTGGTGTCCTCCTTGGTCGTCTCCCACGAAGTCCACTTTGGCTCAAACAACGACGAATGGTGCGATCTGACACTGATGTACCTTGGCCTTGGAGTTCACCTTTAATTTCTTTGGAGGTTGCTCTGGGCTCTTTGGATACAATTCGAACGATCCGTCTCTTCAATTTGTCATCAATTTTCCTCTTGCGGCCACGTCCAGGGAGGTTGGCTACTGTCCCGTGGGTCTTGAACTTCTGAATAATATGAGCCACTGTTGTCACAGGAACTTCAAGCTGTTTAGAGATGGTCTTATAGCCTTTACCTTTAAGATGTTTGTCTATCATTTTTTTTTCGGATGTCCTGGGACAATTCTCTCCTTCGCTTTCTGTTGTCCATGTTCAGTGTGGTACACACCTTTTCACCAAACAGCAGGGTGACTACTTGTCTCCCTTTAAATAGGCAGACTGACTGATTATGAGTTTGGAAACACCTGTGATGTCAATTAAATGACACACCTGAGTTAATCATGTCACTCTGGTCAAATAGTTTTCAATCTTTTATAGAGGTACCATCATTTTTGTCCAGTCCTGTTTCATTAGTTTGTTTTTTTAAATAATTATGTTAATCAACAATTCAAAAGTAATGGCTGTTTTTGATTATTTAATTTTCAATACATTTTTATTTATTGTTACTTTTGTGAGTTTCAAGTGATTTCAGTGAGAATTGTGGGTTTTTCCTTCTTTAACTGAGGGGTACCAACAATTTTGTCCACGTGTGTATATGTAGCCCTACGATAGACTGGCGACCTGTCCAGGGTGTCCCCTCCTTCGCCCTAAGTCAACTGGGATAGGCTCCAGCTCCACCACGATCCTAATGAGGATTAAGTCATGTATAGATAATGGATGGATGAAGAATCACTCAAAGAGCACAGTACTCGGCCAAGGCTGCTCAGTCGTATTATTTCGATGGCTGAAATTTTGAAAAAAATCTGTGGCAGAAATCATAACAACACAGAATGTGTCCATTTAATATAGATGTACCCACAAACAAAATGACGTTGCGCTGAGCACAGGCGTGTCTTATGCACTTGTATGTTATGCATGGATACCGAATCATGTGACCTAAATATTTAGCAGGTGGCAGGAATTGATGGGACTCGGAAACACCCTCACAATTTAATCAATTGTTCCTGGGATCATTTCCAATGGATGCGTCCTGATAAATCCACAACGGTCCATTTGTAGTAGAATCACAATCGTGTGATCCTCAGCAGGCAGCTGATGTAGCGTTCATTTGTCATAGTTACAGTGACGCTGTACTGCTATCTCGCGATGATGCAGTAATCTTTAACAAATCCTTGAATCCAGACTATAAGTCGCATCACTGCCAAAATCTAATCAGGTGGTCCTTGTGTCATTTTTGACCTTCACTGAAAATGTTATCCAAATCCGTCATTTCATTTTTGAGTAAAATTGTGCAGACAGATGGACAAACAGATGGACAAACGTGTGCCGATCATCACATAACTCCGCTGTTCCTTGGCAGAGTAATAATAAAAACAATTGTTAGTTGCCTGATAAAGCATTTTGGATTTATTTTTTAGTTTTTTTTTTTGCTCGGTTGTTAATATTTGGATTTTAACTCTCAACTCTAAGCACTTTCTGCGTGTTTTTTGTTTCTGTCACATTTTTGCCCATTGTGTGCTCATTTTTTACTTCAGTGGTGACTCCACAGCCATGGCTACAAGTAGATTGAACTCCTCTTGAAGTAACATCTTCTTTACCGTTATAATAACAAACAAAAAAAACTGTCACATAAATGTTTAAAAAAGAAAAAATGAAAGCTGAATTAAAAAAACCAACAACTTGAAATTCAGATGTACATGTGTACTTGTATAAATCCAAGTACCCAACGGTGCCACTAGGACTGGGGTAAAAAGAATTACCGCTTGCAAGTTCTACATGTCTCCTACATGCTGTAAACACTGAATGTAGTTCAGCCCAAAAAAGCTATGATTTTTTTTAAAAATGTGGCCGTTAGTTGCAGCTGACTCATTAATGATTATATCGTTTTGTCAAGAAGCACAATATTGTTTGTTCTTTGCAGAATTTGACTGTAGTTAATAAATTATATTTAGCAAATTGTTAAACCTTTTAAATTGAGACATGTATGATAAAATGGTATCACGTAAACATGGCAATTTTAAGCTTAGATTATGGTCATTTTAGCAGACTTAGTAGTTCAAAGGGTTAAACTTGATGAAATATGAAATATCTCAATGTATGCCTGATTTAGATTTTACATTGTACTCAGTAAAAGTAATTGTTGTTTCCTATTTTCTCTTGAATTAGATGGTGTGGAAACAGAGCTGGTTGCAATATACATAGCTGTGGTGCAGAAGGAACCACAGCTATGGTTTTAGAGCAATACCCCAGCACATAGAATGAAGTGGCATGAGAATCAGTAGATCCATAAGTCCCATGTGTTTTCCATCATGTTCATATGATTCCGGATGCATAAAAAGAATCAAAGTTACAACTGCTTTGTGGGTTTCTCCCAGCCAGGTCTTTAGACAAACTGTACAACTTTGCCGACTGTGCTGGTCTGCACCTGATCCTGGGGCTCAACGCACTGCACAGAAACCCAGACAACTCGTGGAACACCTCCTCCACCCTGAGCCTCCTCAAGTACGGCGCCGGCAAGAAGTACAACATCTCCTGGGAGCTGGGCAACGGTCAGTACAGCAGCATACCGCCTACTAAACACAGTGGCCTGTTTAAATCTGCAATAAAAAGTTCTTGAGTGGGCTTTTCCTCAGCTACTATGTTTAGAGTGAGTGTTGCTGACACTGACACACAGGTTTGAAGTACATGTACTTTACTTTAATGAGATTTTCTTACTTTACTGCAAGTGGAAACACATTAGATTTTATTGAACAGGTTCCTCTGCAGTCTGTTGAACTCTGCACGATTTTGCAGTTTGTACAATAAATGAGGACATCATTTAACCGTTTGGATTGAAGAAGTTTTTTTAGTTCCTGCACATTTTTCTTCACTGTAGGCTCATTTTTCCATCTCTATGGAAACAGCACAGCCATGACTAGAAGTCAAAAGAACTCAAAATTGTCTTATAACCAGGTTACAATGCCATAAAGGAAAAATATTGAATTTTTTTCCATAGTGTCCACATGTGTTACCAATACTGGGAAACATTGGGGAGTGGTGTTTATCTTATGACTTAGATTTTCATTTTGTCTCCATACTTGTCTCTGTAGCTGCTCTGTGTAAACACAGCCTGCAGTTCAGCCTAAATTAGTGACTATGTTGAGGAACACACAATTTTTTCTTAATTTTAATTTTTTTTTTTACAGAGTCTGGTTCATGAAAATTGTTTAATTTTTTGGCTTTTTTTAAAAACTCAGACACACAAAGTGATTCTGATGAAATGTTAGGATTTTGAGCTTAATTTTGGTGAAGTTTTCCAACAAAATGGCCATGTTGCAGATAAGTAGTCCATTTAATGAAAATCCGATGAATCTGTTGGCTTTAACAGCTTTTGACTCTGACAAACTGTAATTTTGGCATTTTCTAAATATGACATACCTTTCAAACATGGCCACAGGTTTTGGCATTTTGATGGCTACTTTCATAACAACACTATTAAACATTTATTTGAACACTCTTTGCATTTAACATGTTGAGATAAACTTGCACAAAGATTTTCATAGTCTTTTATAGGTAGGTGATCCGAAGCATATTAGAGAACCTGTCACAGGTCTGTATTTTAGGATGTCTGAGTGTCTTCTGTCTCTTCATGTCATCCCAGACGGACGTCATGATGCTGGGATCAAAACTCTGTGGAGGCTATCTGGTGGAGGACTTTGTGTTCTTGTTCTAGCTGAAAATAGCTCTTTATGACTCTGGCTGTGTGTCTGGGGTTGTTGTTGTAATGCTGCAGAATGAATGTGGGTCAGATGCCTCCGGATGGCACAGCGTGAATCATAAGAAAGTTTCTGAACGTCTGCCTTTAACAGCAGCTTTCTACTAAACCACCGTTGAAATGTTTCTCTAAACTAAAACAAAGTAAGTGAACATAAGCACTTACCCAAACCTTACCTGAGCTCGAAAACACACAGAAGCCAACTCCAAAAGAAAATTAGGGGGCTTTTTTTGTACCATTTGTTGCTGTATTATATAAATGATCACATATCAATTTTCAGTATTAAAATCATCAGTAAACTATGGATGTCTTTAATATTGATGAAATTTCCCCCTCAGATATTCTGCAGCATCTGTATTTCTGCACAGCTGTCCCCCAAAGAACCAAAATATTAACTATGCCTATACTAGTCTATGCACCTCAGATAGTAACAGGAGATTAAAAACCTTAAAATCAGAAACTAAAATATAGAAATATCAGGTTACTTCTGCTAAATGAAATTGTAGATTACTCAACTCGCATACATAATTAAACTACAAAGAATTAGAATTCCTGAAACTCAGTTATTGCTTTTATTTTTGTGTGCCATTACAAAAAAATTCTGAAGATGCCCCTGAAAACATGCCTATCTTTATACTTTACTTAATTAAGAGTATGCCGTCCACTAAAATCGGAAAGTATGTTCTTTAATTCGTTGTAACTGTATTGTTTATAGCAAACTGTTAGTGTGAATTCAGCAGTTTCAGGGTTAACACGGGGGCTCATTCGGGGATAAAAGGAATGCAGTTCGCTTGCTGCCCATCACTTCATATTCCCATTTAATTTCATATTTGGCAAAACTCACAATAATAACTTTTATCTTGGGATAAGCCTAAAGTTACCATGAAAATCCCGTTGATTGGACCATGTGAACATTTTATTGAGGACTTGAGGACCGTGGCGAAAGTAATCATTTCAAGTCAGTCCTCCAGGCAGTGCAGACACAAAGTGAAGAGGCAGGGGGGTTGAGAGGTGATTCTTTGAAATTCACCAATGCTATTCTCGTAGCTCTCAGGGATAGAGCGCAGATACATACACGTGTGAAACGTACCAGAAAGTTTGATTTTGCAGCCCAAACATGCACAACCTGAAACAAAGCAGCGAGAGTTTGGTTTTCTTCCATTTGCGGAAACCAGCTCTTTGTTTTAATGAAAGTGCAAGGCCACCCTGCGTGCTTGGACCATTCCCCTGACACCGAGTCCATCTGTCTGTACTACTGCGAATTGCCCAATTATCCCTTTTTCTACTGGCTGTCGGATGCTGTCTAAGAGAGCAGGATCAGAGTGCAGCAACAACAATATTCTCTTCCTCCTCCCCTCTGTTGCTTAGAAAAGCTCTATCGCTCTGCCTCATTGTGCTGCATCTCCTCTCTCCAGAGCCCAATGCCTACCGCAGCATGGTGGGTCGGGCGGTCAACAGCACCCAGTTGGCTCAGGACTACACCAAACTGCGGACTCTGCTGCAGTCTGTGCGCTACTACCACCGAGCTCACCTCTTCGGCCCCAATGCAGGACGACCCCGGAAGAACGCCATCCTGCTGCTGGACGGGTGAGTCACCAAGAAAAACTGTGATTGGCCAGGATTCCACTCCTTGTTAGGCTATCCTGCTCAGGAAAAAGAAAAGGGGGAAGGTAGTGGAAAGTATGCGGCAGAAGTTTGAGACTTTTACTGAGCTTTGCTGTGTTTAACGTGCACACGTACACACACGTTGCAGGAGTGTTCAGTGTTTATGGATTCCCACTCTGCAGGTTTCAGGGTCTCAGCTTCGGTTATACCATGTCAGCCTAAATAAAGTGTCATCTGATTGATAACGTGACGGCATGACGTCCCACCTGCTGGTGTCACCCAGAAGCTGCACCAGCTTCGGCTCGGCTCTGGTAGCTTATCTAGCAAGTCTGTCTGAACCGCAGCCCGTCCTCTGCTGAGATTCTAATCTCACGACTTGTAGTTATGCCTCTACAGCAAAAACATGCAAGCAATACGATCATAGAGGTAGTTTCTTTTCTATAAATGAATATGCTACTGTTGAGCTACTATTTTCCTGAAGTAAACATTGTTTTTTTATAATAGCTTCCTTTGTTCTGGAGAACTACTGACCTAATGAGTTTACCAGTTGTTTGACAAGTTACATTATAGCTATACGGTAATTTGGAGGATCTTTCTTGTTCATTTTTTCCAAACTTTTAAATCCTCTGCTGTCAAAATTGCATTCAGAAGCTATGTTTTGTTTGTTATTGATAAAAGATCTGAGTTAGTTGCCTCTTCCAGGGTGTTTTAGCCAGCAAGAATTATTGATGGATGGATGGATGGATGGATGGATGGACGGACGGATGGATGGATGGATGGATACTTTTTTTCAGTCTCGAGGGAAATTCAAATATTCAGCAGCTTACAAACCACAACAAAAAGACAAAACAGACTGGTTCGTAACCGGATTAACATTAACATTAGAGGTTATACTCTAAAAAAACAACCTTGCTCTGCAATACTAGAAACAAAACACTTCTAATTTAAAATGTATAGAAATACAAAATGTATTAAAAGTCAATTTACAGAATGTACAGATTTCAAGGCACAGTGGTAGTACAATAGATGATAGAGTGTGTTGAAACTTGGAACGCCACTGCCTTTCTATCTGTTTATTCCTGGACATCTCAGCTGGTGTTTGTCTTATTTTCCATAGCATAAATTCATATAATTACTGTAGCTTTTAGTTTGATAACCATCCTAAATGAAACAGTTTATAGCACCACGGTAATCTAACTTGGTTAAGAAACTGGCTCACTGTGCAAGAACTTTTTTTTTAAGATGATCCAGCTAAAGACACCAGATGAAAAGCCTTCCTTCTTCCTCCTCCTCAACCAGCTTTCCTCTGACAACCTGCATGTAGTCGACTGCCAACAACTTAAGCTTTTCTTAATCAAATGTCATCTATTGAAGCTGACTCACGGAACACAAATGAGAAAATTCTGGGATAAACTTTATCATAAAATGTCACAAATGTTTAATTTGGACGGCACAATATTCATAGGCAATCAAAAGTGAAACTTCCAGTCTGCAAAATATCCTTTAACAGTACTCTGACCATATCCCTCAGGTTAACTGTAAGTAACATGAAATGCAGTTGTGTAGACTATCTTTGGATGTTACTGTACGTGTCAGTTTTTTTTTTAAATGTTTTTTTTTCCACCAAATGGATGACAACATCGCCTCCAAAAGTTAAGCCTTTGGGAGCTTCTCTATCTGTCGAAATGGAAACAAACTTGACTGAAATGGATGCATCAGTGGCCCCGTACAACAAACACTGACTGGAAATCAAACATCAGATGTATATACACAGCTCTGTGAGCGTAGGACGAGCCAAGGAAAGTGCAACCTTATGGAGAGATGTTTGCTTTTTCCTTGAAGTTAAAATATGTTAATACTGTCAAGATGATGAAACCTGAATTTTGAATTTTATTTAAAGAAATGCTGGCAGCTTTTTGCAATTATAAGCAGTATTTAAACACATTCATAAACAGATTTGTTTAAGAAGTCCTCCTTCTCTAGATACCTGTATGCAAAGGCTGGGGTATGAACAGATGATGAAAAATATTTTGGGAAAATGTCTTTGCAGTGATGTAAACTATGTCTTTAGATGAGAAAATGGAATTATGGATGAATAAGATATTAATAAAACCTGCAAAAAGTCCATATGTCTGTTAAAAATGACATTTTAATGCATAGTTTATTAAATATTTAGTGTTTTTAAAAACTTAAATGAGATGTTTAGTGTGCAAATGACAGTTTGATAAACATGGCATGCTAGTGTCTATCAGTGAATAAATACATGTGCATTTCTTTATTGTTCTTTTAGCCAGCAGATTAAAGGCTGTCCTGTGCAGTAAGCATAAAATCTGCTTTCCCATTCTGCTTGCCTGAAAGGAAGCTGCAATCAAAGCTTCATTCTTGTCTCAGGAGATCTAAAAGACTATTTTTTTTTACACAGACAATAAGACAATTAGGAGTGATGGAGGAGGGATATATAATTCCACATTTACCTTGTTGGATAAACAGTTAGAAGCTTTCCTTGTAACCAAAATACTGCCCATAAAGTCATCTTGATGTGTGCTAAAATTAAATGCTGTGTTCTCATGTGCAGTTACGTGAACAGGAACAGTTTAATGTCTGCGTATATCTCAGCCGGAATCTATCTCCAGCTCCTCTCTGCAGCCACACACACTTGACAGGTAGTTGGACGACAACAACAGAGAGAGAATCATTTGATACGGGCCTCCCTCCTCTGTGCACTTACTTCAGTGAAACCATTAGGAACAGCTTTTTATCTCGCCGAGCGCTGACAGTTTGAATTTACTCGTAAATAAAAGGTGTGTGTTTGCGTGCAGCGGTGAGTTCACTGCACTGATTAATGAAGAGAGGAGTTCTCAGAGGATGGAGGCGATGAGGAGCGAGAGGATGGAGAGTGGAGAGCCGGAGTATCCGTGGGTCACGAGTGTCACATTTAACGACGGGGCAATCCTTGCGTGTTTGACACTGTTACGAGGGGCTGGCTCTTGTGTTTGACAGCCCGACCACTCTGCCGCTCTCAGGAAATAAGATGAATTAGATGCTGAGCTGCTCAACAGTCCAAATATCGGAGCTGCACAGACTAAACAAGCCCAAGCGGCGAAAGTTGTGTTTCTGTGACACGATGTTTAGAGACACACACTTAGGCATGTCTGACAAGCTGTTAGAGCCAAATAAGGAGCGATTTGGGTCAGGTAGAACCGAGAAACACACACACTCGCACAGATGCGAAAGCTCAGAAGGAGGAAGGCAGGCTGCAGGAGGCACTGGGAATGTTTGTGTTTGTGTACAGGATGAGTCCATTAAAAGGTAGACTGGGTTCACAGCGCGGTTTTTTCATGTTCTCCCGGGATGTTTGGAGGTTGTATTTAACAAACTGAAAGCAAACACAAACAGCTCCAGCGCTGTTTACCGTTTCACAAAACTAGTAGGGGTCTTTTTTTCCGCTCATAGTTATAATTCTGCCATATTACCGAAAACACTAAGTAAAAATGAACTTTTGTTTCAAAAGCTGGTATTTGTTATCATTGTGTACAACTATGACACCACAAACTGATACCAGCCACAACCAGAGTGCATAAAAACTCAGGATAATATGTAGATTTGTTTTCTTCTACAAAGGTTTTGAATCTGAGGAAGGAACTCTCAGCTGTGCAACTGTAAATCTTTCACTTGTAGATAAACATGTGGCACATGGCCATACTTTATTCGTGCATGTCTTTCATTTTGGCTGCATTGATCGTTGTCAGACATTTGGCTTTTGCCTGACATAATCGTTTGCTTTCCAAATTGATTATTCTAAATTTGCCCGTAGGTGTGAGTGTGATTGTTTGTCTTGCTTTAAGTTACTGTATTGTTTTTAAGTTATTTTCTTGTTTTGTTTTGCTTTTTTTTTACTGTGAAGCACTTTGGTCACCCTTTGGGCTGTTGCAAAGGGCTGTACAAATACATTTTGATTGATTGATTCACTGATTGATTGAATTCATTTTTCTTTCAAATCCATTTATTCTTTTGGTAAATGACACCCTGTATTAGACCTTCCTTGCCGTCCTCTCTGAAAGATTCTTGCAACATTCCCATATATTGACCATTAAATTGGTGGGTAACATGCTAATCATCATGTTAATGGGAGGTTTTTTATGTGTTTTGGGAGAATAAAATCCAGTTTATTAAATATATCTGTGTTTTCTCGACTTTCAGGTTCATGAAGAACGCTGGCTCTGTTGTAGATGCAGTTACGTGGCAACAGTAGGTATTTTACCCTTTTTTTCTATTTTATTATTTTCTCTGTCTTGTGCAACAGCAGACCACTGACGTTGCCAAGCGTAAATCTAACAACACCATCCACGGTGTGTTTTTGCACCATTACCTCCACAGTGAGTACACGCAGTAGCTTCTAACAGCCGTCATTACCACTGTTACTGAGAGAGACTGATGCATAATGGGAAGAACTGTGTTTATCCTGCAAATGGAACAACAGGAAAAGAAGCCTGCGAGAATGTGTGTGTGTTAAATTAGTAACACCTGCCATTTGTCTATTGCACACACTGCAGGAATGCATACAAATACAGCAGCGGTTTGATCTTTTTCCCCATGTTTTTATCTGTGACTCTTTACTCACATGTGTAAAACATGTATGTATAAAAAAAAAGTCACACCCGCCATAAGCTCAGACAAACCCCGAGCGACTGAGCGATAGGGTCATTAAGGTGAAGGTCAGGTCTAATTAGGAGAAATTAGAAGAAACGGAAGGTGGAAGGGCTGTCAGTAAGGCTTAGAAAAACACCACCCACACTGTTAAAATCAAACCATATGCTCTGGCTCATTCCCTCTGTCAATTAGCCCGTTTTACACTAGAAGTCCAGATTCCAGTCTTAACCAAGGCTGCGTGACAGAAACTCTGACCTCTACAAAAAAAGACAACCTAATAAAAGTGGGGAACACTCATTAACACGTCTACGGTAGAAGTTTTACTCCACTGCAGCTGTCTCAAGTTGTTTTTGAATCAGGCGTAAAGGCTAAGAAATGCGCACTCTTCGCTTTAGAGAGAGGATGTGGATTCGTTAGTCCGTCTAGGTGATCATTTGGCTCTTGCGGTGATGAAACATGTCGGATCGTGAAACATTTGACATGTGGTTATTATGTTATGATATTTTTCCACAACATTGTAGTTTCCCATTTGCAGCATCTTGTCTCAGTTACTGCTTATACATTTTTTTGGATTCCCCAGCAAAACATGATCGTGCTGTTAAGTCGTTCTCTTTTGATGTTCTGTTTCTTCCCATAAGTCCCCATCTTTCTGCAGTTTTAAGTTTCCTTTTGCTTTATGGAATGAGCATCTTTTAGGGCATTTTAACCCTAAACCAGATATGCTTTTTAAGTAGGTTAAATAAATTGATGGAAAACATTTTTGTCTCTCGTTACAAGTGGTTTGTATTCGTGCAGAATGCTTTTGGGGGATTTTATTTGCTCATGTTTTGACATATCTGACAAAGAGAATCTTATTTAATGTGCAGCCAACAGTTTCAATGCAGGTTTCTTCAATCATATCTTCAATCATCTGGAACTTAGTTCCAGTAGAAACTGTGTCATCGACTGGACATCATGTTGTTGTGTCCCTTTTGAGTTATTTTTCCAGTAGCGTTACAGTGAGGTTGCTTAGTGGTTTTGGACCAACATCCACTTCAATCAGACTCTTAACTGCACCTTTTAATAACTGCTTTACCTGTAGGGGCCGGTGCATGGTGACCGAGTTAAACCCGTCAAAAGTGTGTGTGACCAGTGAAAATATGAGCGAGAAAAGGGAGCGAGACAAATTTCCCCTTTCTCACAAGAGTTGCTGTTTAAATGCCCCTGGGCTAAAGCACATAATGTGTGCCTAATTGTTCCAGCAGTGGGGTATTAGTGGTGTGAACATCTGAGTGTGAAGCAAACAAGCAGCCCCCCTCTGCTTACCTCTATCATAATGAAAGGTGAACTTTAACAAGCTTTGCTTTTGAAAATGAGCGCCTCTTGTACTAATTACAGTTGCTTTAAAGGAACTCAGAAGCTTTTTTTTGTACTTTCTGTTTCAGAAACATAGATGTTGAGGTTGCCACATTACACCCACATCTTTCTTGGCCCTTGACAGTGGTGTGCCCGTTATTTATAGCTGATGGGAGATAAAAGAGATGTTAAAGATTGCTGATCTCTTGAAAACTCACAGAGGGACTATAAATTTATTCTATTTCCAGGAGAAGCTACATGTGCTTCTGCTGTTATGTAATGAATGATTGATTTGATGTAACCTACTGGTCCACATCAAAGAACGCTACCTCTCTGCTCACCTCAGATCTCCTGGTAAATCAGATGCTTGATGCTACATGTGCATTTTTTTACTGTTCTCGACGCAGGATACTCCCCTGCCTCCGCTTGTGTCCGTTGTTGTGCCAGATAATTTTGTCTTTGATGTGGCTCTGCGTGTAAAACAAGCTGACCCAGTGGGTCTTTGTCTTAAAACATTCAGTCACACTGTTGTTCATTTTTGCATTTTATTGGACTCTGGTCAGTCTAGCAGTTAAAGTATCATGCGAAATGCTGCTTAAGAAAAAAGGAAATTTTCTCGGTTCTAGTTTATGAGCTTCAACTTGAATACCACTATGATCCTCTCAATCCTGCTTTAAATACTCAAATAATTGTTTTTGTTAGAATTTTTTGGGTGGGTGTGTGAACCAAAAAAATCCCACAAAGCTTTACTTTTGAGCAAATAAAGTTAATGTTGCTTTCTTACCTGTTACTTTTATAGACTGTAGCTGAAATTCATACTGATTTCTGGTGCGATATGCAGCTATTTGAAGTTTTCTTGTAATTTGTTTCCATATATGAGCTGGAATTTCGTTCACTGGGATCTGCATTGAAGAATTATTGTGAGCTCTCTGCGGAGATGGCAGGATAACTAAATAATTTGTGTGAAGCTGTGACTTAACCCGTGCATCGTTTACAGTTTGAGGCCGGGAGCTTGAGGCTTCTCCAGCTTCGACGAGGCCATGCTCAGATTGCAACACCGCTTGGTCCCACACAGATGTAATACAGCTCTTTTTTTTTCTGCAGTTTTGTTGACCTATCTGTCATTTCAACAGACTTTTACAAAGCAGGTTCAGCAGAGTTTTGACTTTTGTTTTCGAAACATAAGATGCCCTTGTTGTTATGATTGCATGGTCTTCTTGTGTAATTACAGTACAATACCCTGGCATTGTCCCCCCTATTTCATTTAGAAAATTTGAATAAGAACCACGCAGACTATCCTTCTCTGAGCAACTTGATTGGCTTCACTGTAAATTTCCTGTCATAGTTTGGAGAAAGGAATCTAAACTGGCACACAATTTATTTGTAACTTCATTAAAGAATAAAAAGATGTGGTAGAACATTTGTTACTTCTGAAGAAAAACAGCTGCTATATTTGAGGCAGTTTACCTCTTCATGATGCTTTTAATGTTGATTTTGTGCATTTGCAGTCTGTTGTTGGCCATTGTGTATGACATCAGTGTTTATAACATGTCCAGATAGAGTTTTCCACCGTTATTAAGTTAATATCCTTCAGCAAATCCAAATGATTTGCGGTTGGATGTGCATGAAATTCTTTAAATGTAGTATTTATTCCCATAAACGGAGGTTAGCATTCAAAACCCGCTTCTGTCTGCTTAAAGAAAATGATAAATGTGAAGTTAGCAGGTCAATTCTGATGAAATATAGTTCAGTTAATGAACATTACACCACTGAGAGATTAGAAAAAAGACCCTTTCCACTTCCACTAGCTTTGAATGACTTGATGGAAAATGTTTGAGCAGTAAAATCTTTTACAGCCTGTAATATCATGGAGATCAGTTGACTAATGAAGCTTCAAACACCCCATGGTGCACCATCTGATTCTGTTATAACGACTAATAGAACCCTCAAATTCCCAATTTTTCTCTCGGATAACTATTGACATTTTCTAATTCAACACAGGACACTGGAACACTTAAACAAGGGAATGCGTCTTTAACTGCCTCCAGTTGTAACAGTGTTGTGTGTCCTCAGAAATGCTGGTGCTGGTGTTTTTCATACTTTTTCACTTAAAAGCTCCAACTGCATGATGTACGGACTTATTTATTGATAGGCTACAATTTAAAGTATATATTATATTCATGCAACAAATGCTCTGAGCTTTTAGTTCTGTTTTTCTGACGAGAAAATAAGACATCAGGGTTTTTTTTATGGTACTACAAAGCATGATCCCAAATGTGCGGTTGTTGTCCTCTGTTTCTCTCTTGGATTCCTGCAGAGGATGTTGGAGAAGATTTCGGTCCACCCGCAGGGCGATGTTCCTCAGGGCTTTGGCTCTAACTACTTTACCAATAAATTTCCTTCTCATTATGCTATATTAACGTCATTTCATATTATCGTCTATCCTTGTGTTTCCATCTGTCACACACAACGAATCACTGATATCTGCGTTGTGCAGTCAGTGCTTTCAATTCCTATCTTATGAAAGACCACATTTCCTCACAGTTGTGGATTATCGGTGCACTACAGCGTAATTGAATGTGTCAGCCCCCGTTCATCCTAGCTTTTGTAGTGAACTCGTACTGTGTCCTTTTGAGACCTATGAATGTTTCGTGGTTTGTATTTTTAAAAGTGGAGTTCATAATGAGCCACAACAATTGTGGTAGAGATTCTCTTCCAGGGTAGTCTCGCTTTGCCAGCCCATTCTGTAGAGGATAATAGTCTGGCTGCGCTTCGCTATCATTCTGCCACAGGGGGGGGAAAAACCCACTCTGGCTTGTTTGTATTTCTTGAAACCAGTCGCAGTCGTCCTGGGCGGGGCTAAGTAAAGGATGTGGCTTAAGTGTTCCCTCAAAATAGTGACAGGGAGAATTGTTGTGGTGTACATTTGCATGTTTGGGAAGACGAGAACTGTGACCAAAATGGATTTTAAAACCAGCATGATCCAATTAATCAGCTAAGCTTGTAGCAAATAAAAGGTAGCAGAAGGAAGGACAAAGCTGCCAGAAATGAGTGGCTCATGGCAGAATTAAACCTGCATCCAGTGAGTCAGACTAACGTAGTTGTTACTGGCGCCTTTCACAGTAAAATGTCATTGACCTACATTGTATATGTTATTATAGAACAATACACTAAGCGTTTACCAAAGTGTTGGAGACAGAAGGTCTTAGGTTTATCATCTGGCCAACTATAAAAGCAGTAAAATTTTTAACAATATGAAGTATAGAGAGTCTCTGATGGAGAGGGATGTTGTTTTATGAACAAATTGTGAAGACACTTGATGTAACTTTACCTAAATTTTCATTTAAATGTGCATTTCAGTGATAGTTTCATTTTATTTTAAAAAGTTTCTCCTTTGACCTTGTATTAATACAATGTAAGGAGACAGATGGATGCCAGGGTGAATATCAACAGTGTATTTTCACTGTCTGTGCTGAAAATAAATCATATGTCTGTTCCTTAGATTGTAAATACATACATAGAGTGTTTCTCTCACAGTGTTTTTCTTGCATTTTTTTTTACAGTTATTACATGGATGGCAGAGTGAACAAAGCGGAGGACTTCCTGAAAACTCGCCTCTTGGACACACTGACAGAGCAGATCACCAAAGTCACCAAGGTACTTCGATTTCTCCTAAGATCTTGAACCTCTATGATAAATTATCTCAGGTTATATATACTGTATTAATGATAGACTCTGTATATCCGCTGCAACTTTTTATACTCGGGTGGGTTCTAGATTACCACTGTAGATATAAAATTATGTTAATATCCAGTGTTTAATTTTGGGCGTTTTCATTATTAAACAGCTTTTACCAGTTTGGACTTCTCGACCACTTTAAGCGACGATATAAAGAAATAATAAATTTCAATCACACAGTATATTTGCGTTTCTTTTGAGTTTGCCAAGCTATGGATCGTTCAGCCCTCAGACAGTTCTTTTGATGAAGAAGCCACATTTTCAAACCACAACAGTGAGCCCTCAGGGCAAAAGGGTTACAAATGCCATGGAGTAGCATATCAGCACTGTAGCTGCTGTGGCAAACTTGCTCAGTGCCTCCAAGCAAAAGAAGAAAGAACAAAACTGAAAACATTCAATGAAATGTAAGACAAGTGGGATTCTTCTGCGCCCTCATCGGGTTTTTGTGTTGCCGGTATGTGTACGTGTAGTTTATTATTCTCTGTGCAACGGGATATTTCTGTTTGCTTATGTAGAGCTGTTTTGTTGCCAGATGTAATGTTTTTCCATCAGTTTGCAGAGTCACAAAAAATGATATGTTTCAGTGAATCATTCAGTACCACGAAAAAAGAGAAAACAACACTTTACCTGGATTATGCATAAAAACAGTTTGATTCTTTAATAAAGCTAATCACATTAGAGGAGAAAAAGATGCACTGATTCTAAAAATTCTGCTCACAAAGCTGATTGCAGTGAAGATTTTTTAATAAACCTGCATCCATCACTCGTTGCAGGTCGTGAAGACTCACACTCCTGGTAAGAAGGTGTGGCTCGGTGGACTGGGGCCAGCGTGGGCCGGAGGTATCAGTAACCTCTCTGACACATACGCAGCGGGCTTTCTGTAAGTGCAACAGTGTGTTTTCTTTTCTTTAAACTGGATCACAACCTAAGACACTGACGGCACTCCAGATATTTACGTGTTCATGTGTACTCCAGGTGGGTGAACACGCTGGGGATGGCTGCCGTGCAGGGGATTGATGTTGTCTTACGCCACTCATTCTTTGACTACGGATACACGCATCTAGTGGACCAGCATTTCAACCCGCTACCTGTGAGTTTCTCTTTTTTTTGTTTCACAGATGAAGGCCCCAATGATAATAAGAAAGATCTGACCTGACCCCTCCTTTTTACGCTCTGGACTTTTCTGTACCAGACCCAGTGCCTGGATGTCACCTCTTTCCCGTGGGAGCTATTAGCTGAGATGAAAGGCGTTTAGTGGTGATGAGAGCTTAGACGCGGGGCTGAAATGCCGTGTAACTTTAGCCCGTTATCAGTAGCCCAGGACAGTGTCACTGCTCCCCTCTACCCCCATCATAACTGTGTGCTTCTCTGTGCGGGACAGTCGACCTGGTGAGAGATTTGCAACCTGAGATTCTGATACGCAGGCATGTTGGTAAAATAGCCTGCAACACTGTGTGGAATGGAGCCGCACAATGCCAAGTTCCCCTGTGGCGGAGTCAGAAACATGCAGGCACAGAAATGCAAAAAGCTCCATCCAAAATGCTTTATTAAATATCTGAGCTACATTGTTATTTGTACTTGGTTTTGCATGATCAGCATATGAGGGGGAAATTATGTCAACAACACTTAATATACTTTGGAGGTCATGGTGTTCCTTTGTTTTTATTAATAATAATAATGATGCTAATCTATTCTTATTTTAAAAACGCATTTTTTAATCTTTTCCTAATGTAACAGTGATCTCAGTTCAAGTGTAAAAGAGTGACAAAATGCTTACATGAGCCAAGTTAATAAAAAAGAAGTTATTTAATTCATTAAAAAGCATTTAGAATAAGCTGGGACGGAGCAGGGGTGAGAGACTTACAATAACGACTTGGACAGTAAATCATTGTTCCCACTATAAAGGAAAAACATAATGGAGTCAAGACATGCATCAAACATTTATTATTCTGCATGGATCAGAAATGGCTGCCACAATGATTATTGGGAACCTCAGTATACCATTTTAACTGCTGTTGTTGTTGGGCTCATGAACTGCTCACTTCTGCAAAATCTGACTGTAATTTTTCACTAAAACCCTCATTAGGCCTCTCTGGCAGGAACACACTTATTTATGCTTCACTTCAGCTATAAGATATTAAACAATCAGGAGGGCTTTATATTTCTTCCCTCGTCGCCTCCATTATTTTTCGGAGAATGCCGATCTCCCGCTAGGATCACAATGCTTTTAACATAGTTGGATGTCTGAAGGCTGCGCCGGCCTACCTGCTGCGAGAATTCACTGCAGGGCCAACCTGTCCTCTGCATGGGAAATTTATGACCTGGCCCCTTCCCCTATAGGATAACTCCACCATTGGTAGAATCCGCTCAGAGCCCCCAGCCTGCTTTTTCCACACTTATCCCCCTCCTTGTCCTTTCTTTTTGCTTTTTTCTACTATCTAGCTCATGCTACCTTGTGCTATTTTCTGTTGTTTTCGCTCCACATTTGCCCACTATCTCCTCCAGAGCTCCTAAATTAAAGATTCAGTCTTCAGTGGGCATAAATTAGTCTGATTGACAGTAAGCAAAGATGTTTCTGTCTCCAAACAACACAGAATATATATTTTCCATGTACAAAACAGGAAAATACGACAATTTAGGCTCTCTTTAATGGCAGCCCCTTCCCCCCATTTTAAACCCATTTTTATTTTTCCTTTCGTGTTTTTTTTTGTCTTCACTTTCAGTGTTTTCTTTCTTCTTTTTTTTATTTTATGAGAGACCCAATTAGAGCATGAAGAAGATGGAAGATTGTTAACTTCTTTATGGATGTAGCTAAATTAAAAACACTGAAATCATGAATGTCCCCCTTGGTGCAGAAACATAATGGAGCCTCATACTTTGATCGCTGAATTCAGAGACATTAACGGGGTCTCACTCAGCCGGTCTGACTCTCATTTGTCCTATTAAGCTAAACACTAAAGGTTAATTGTCATTCGCCTTGTTATCGTGCTATTACCGCAAACTCTCCACAGCTGAGGTTTGAGCGGTGTCTGGTGAATGCTGTGTGCAGGTTGTCTGTCGGTCTGTCGAGGAAGAGAGAGTCGAGAGAAAAACAGCGGGACAGCATTTTGTGCCTCAGCTGGTAATTCTCAGAAACTTTCAGTATTGTGTCCTGCCAATTCCAGTTCTGGTCAGGGATTCTAGCGCAACCACAGATTGAAATATATCAATTTATTGTTGGTTTTTCTTACATGTGTTTTGAAATCTGATCACAAAGCAGGAGTATAACATCACTCTGGCTATCTTTCACAAACAATTCTCCAGACTCCTATCTGGTCTTTGTTTTATACACTATGTAATAACCATGGATCGCAGCTCTGGCCGTACATTCATCCGTCCGTCCCTCTGGTCATGGCCAACATGATACTGTTCTATACTGTGCTCTGTTACTTCGATGCCTTGGCAGCAAATTAAGTTAAAGCCTGCGTGGAAAAAAGAAGCCCTTAAATGTTGCCATATGCAGGATTGCATGGGAACTTCCTGAGGAGCACATGTTGTTCTGGGTCTCTCGGAGAGGTGTTGAGTCTGTGTAGTCTATAGAGTGCGACTCAGTATGGTGGACCACTCAACGCCGGCAACAGAAAAACAGCCATTTACGATGTACCGTAATATTTTGGGGAAAATGTCACTTTTAAGACTTGTCAATTGTGAACGGGTCGGTGGTTGTTAAATACGACGTGCCGTGTTATACGGGGACAAGCAGGTCCAACTCAAAGTGCTCACATGTTTACACTTCATACTTCTGCCGACTGCTTTGTTCACACAGAGTAGCTGCTTTGCTGGCACATTCTTAATCCTCGCAGTTTGCGAAACTTAATCTGTTTCTACAATCTCGATGACATTTGATGGCTGGAGAAACAAAGCAGAGATTTTGGCAATATTCACTTTCAGGGAACCTAAAATCCAACATTGCTGTAATAACAGGTCTTTTTCCATTTAAAAAAAAGAGAAGTATTTGGATTTGAGTGTGTTTACAGTTAGCAACAGTTAAATGTAGTCCTTTCCTACCTGCTGACTTTTGTATTATGTCTTTAAACAGCCACTTAAATCCTGTCTTGAGGGTTATAAGGAGAATATTAACTCGTGTTGTCATTAAAGTAATGCTTAATGTTTCTCTGTGTGTAATTCTCCTGCCTTTACAGGATTACTGGTTCTCTCTGGTCTTCAAGCGTCTGGTTGGTCCGAGGGTTTTGGGTGTGCGGGTGGCTGGACTGCAGAGGAAACCGCAACCAGGACGAGTCATCCGAGACAAGCTACGCATCTACGCCCACTGTACCAGCTACTACAAGTACGTACCACAGCTCAGCTACCTTGAATTCGTGTGTGACCTGCATGAATGCTGTTTTTTTTTTCCCCCGTTTGAATCTGACAGATGACAGAACACACAACCTTCAGCGAGGCGTAGCAATACTTTAAGAATGTCCTTGAAGATTTCGACAGAGAACAGACTGCTGCTCTTTAGAAAGCTTCCCGATGTCTTCCTGTAAACACCTGAGGCTCAGTGCCAGGTGGGGAAGAACCAAATCCCCAGCCAGCCCATTTGGCTTCCCATAAATAAGCAGACCGCGGACACCCGCTCATTCACAGCTCAGAGCCTATAAAACTTAACGGGTATCACTTATCAGGTGCGTGGGTTCTGTCTCCTCGCCGTCAAAGAGCCGCTGAAAGGTGTGCCGGGCCTTTATCCCGTCTCGGATTGGCTGGAGGGGGATGTTTGAGGGGGAGGGGGAGGGACAATAAGGCAGTCTGTGCCGGGAGCAGATAAAAAGTGCCACCATGGCCTGTTCAAGGTTATCATTTAACCCAGGTCAGCGGCTGTCAGCGCCAGGCTAGACTTACGGCCTTACTCTGGACAGGTCTCGTTTACAGGTGGAGCATCTCTTGGAAAATCAGAGGAGCACTGCACAGATAGATGCTCGAGAGACGGGCAGGAGTTGCATAACAAACGGCATGCACTCAAATATTTGAGATAGCTTTCAACAAGTGGACTTGCTCAGTCGCTCGGAATGTATGGCGAATATGGGAGGAAAAAACTCACGGCATGCGGTGGGGGTTCAGACCAATTCAAGATGCCAATCAGCCCAGATTATCAGACAGTGACGCATTGAGTCTCTCAAATCCAAAGCCACTTCAGCTGACATTATTTCTGCCAATTTGTGGTTTTACATAGTCGATTCTTAAGTGACCAAACCATTGTAGTCGTGTTTGTTTGACTGCACTGTCTTGGAAAGCACAGAATATAAATGTATCCAAGCAGTCGGTGGTTTGAAATGTCTTTGCAGATTAGGTATTTGACTTTCGCTGGCCTTTTACCCCTTTTAGTGGTTTGCATGGTGGGTTTTTTTTTCCCTCCGATGCTCCAACATCAAACAGCATAGACACATGTTTATGTTCCTGATTTGGATCTCTAAGAACCTCATCATTTAAAAGGCTTCAGAGATCTTTGTCTCTCCCTCCATCTAACCATCTGATCTATCACTCTGAAATGTGGTGTTGTATATTGAATATTAGGAGTCTTTTGGCGTAATGAAATGAGCGTCTCATCCTGTGCCCAAAAGAACGCTGAACCGAGATAGCTTTGAAGATATGAGGTTCTGGAGGTGGTAACCGGGAGAGATGCCTACCAGACCATTTAGCTCTGGCCGTAAACACCAGGCCTGACATGTGGTATTCACTACAGCTGTGTTGTCTTTGTGCTCATATCTGGGCCCTTATTAGATTTTATCATGTTTGTCTTATCTGTCTCGGTTAGTTATTTACCTTCGGCCAGTATTCCTATTAAGTCGTGTCCCCACTGCTTTCCCCTAAGGAGAGGGACTCAAACACTGTTGTCTGTGTAACTCAAGAAGTCTTGCCCTTTGTGTTCACACCCTTCATCTGACCCTGAACCACACAGGTTTTAATATTGGATACAGTACAAGTGAAGCAGGGTTTTGCATTGGGGAGCCTTTATTGAGCTGATAAAATTGAATGTGGTTTGGTATAATTCATGCTAAACAAGGATGATAGGTTTTTAAGCAATGATATATGGTTGTTGTCAGAGGGAATTCTCTTATTGAGCATGCTTTATTTTGCTGTATTAATTTTCTGCAAGCCTTTTGATTCCGATTAGATCAAAGGAGCTGTGGTTTTTATCCTGTTACTATATTAGAGAGAAATATCAAAGACTTGCTTTTCTTTGTAGTCATCTCTAATTATAGAGGATTTTATTCAATATGGCAATTTAACATACGATGAATCCCCATTCACAGATGTGGAGAGGAGCCTCTTTTATTTTCTTGCCATGTCCTAAAGGTCCTTTCTGAACGTAAAGGAATATTAATGTAGTGTTCAGTTTTTAAATTACTATTTTTTTTAACAGCCATAACTATGTGAGAGGGTCCATAACGATCTATATCATCAACCTGCATCGATCGAGAAAGAAAATCAAGTTGGCGGGAACGTTACGGAACAAGACCGTCCATCAGTACCTGCTGCAACCCTACGGCACTGATGGACTCAAAGCCAAGTCAGTATCTCTCCCTGTGCTTCTCTCTGTTGCATACACATGAACACATATGCACATAGATATACACTACAGACCAAACGCTTGGAAGCAACTTCAAGTTTCTATTCACAGTGTCATTCTTAAAAAAACCAGTGTGAATTCTGTGGATTTTGGGATGTATTTGCTGCACAATCGGACTTTGCTTTCATTGATGTGCACCATTTCCCTCAGTCCACCTTTAAGAATTCATTGTTGTTACCAGACAATTGCTGAATGTTTGTTAGCAAAAGACAGGAAGGGTTTAGTTTTAGGGTTGAGATGACTTACAAGAGTCACAACTTCAATGCAAAGTGAAAAACAAATCACAGTTTGCGTTGTTCACTTTAGCTCTTTGACTTTTTAGAGTTTGCACACTAAAATCCCAATAAATCTCAACTGTCTCCCTGTCTCTATAACTACCACAGAAAGGAGCAGCTGAGTAAAGAATCAAGAGTACAGATACAAATGCCTGGTAATTATATTCATAATATATTCTGATGAGTGACTATATTGTAATCATTTTTATTTTTTGCAAAGTATACCAATGAAACTATGATTTTTCTTATTTTTTTGTATAAATTTGGTCTTGCGTCCAAACATTTGGCCTGTAGTGTACATGCATGCCAGGTTTGAATCATTTTTTTCTTCTAAAACAGCACTGTGATCTTCTTATAGAGTATTCTGCTCCATTACTGTACGCTGATCGAACAAGACAAATGCACTGCTGAGAGACCCAGGTTGTTTAAACTGCACAAGCTTACCAGTCCTAATATTGTTCATATAAAATAAACAAAAGGAAAGACCCCAAAATCCCCAAAGCTGTTTTTCCTCTGAAAGATGAAAACTTTGATAGTAGCTGTTTTCATAAAGTGATTACTTTGTGCTAAAAGTCTGAAAAACATTGACACGAGGAAGAAGGAAAACGAGAACTTTCTGGGTCTGAATTTAATAAGGTGTTAAGCATAGGTCCTTCATAAAGCTGCGGTAAATTGAACATTTTAGGAACACAAGGTGAAATTTATGCCCAGCCAGCTTATTGAGTGACTACCGCAGTACAAAACATGCAAATATACACTTGCGTGCAGTTACTACATCTTGTTTTGATTGAAATCAGGCTGTATTAATGCTAATAAAAGTTAATAAAGCAAAGGATAAATGCTAAACCTCTTTTGTCCTTTGTCAGTTAAGGCCAGTTGTTAATTTTTTATGCATTATTTATTATATGGAGCCATTCACAATGTCTTTGTTTGAATTCCCTTTTTTGTTATCCTTCAAGAGATGTTTTATTAACACATTTTTCATTTTGTACGTATTCCATTTTACCTCTCAGTGCTGTCCTCAGTGTAATTCTACCATCTATGATAG
Organism: Acanthochromis polyacanthus; assembly: GCF_021347895.1. Lineage (NCBI taxonomy): Eukaryota > Metazoa > Chordata > Actinopteri > Pomacentridae > Acanthochromis > Acanthochromis polyacanthus. The sequence continues at coordinate 11,302,019 of NC_067127.1, forward strand.
ATTGCAGTCTATGTAACGAGGTAATTTAATTCCTATTTCCTCAAAATGTCCATTAAAATAAAAAGTTTATGGTTCCAGTCTCGTACGCTCTCCTCTAAGCCCCTTGGTCTGTTATTCTGACTCGGGCTTAAGCCTCAAATCCTGGAATAACAGCCTAATGACCCGGGACCGTGTGAGCATGTGTGTGTCTGTCTGTCTTTGTGTTACACGATACCTCCATACGGCCTTAATAGAGGCTGAGGCCTGATCCTTCAATAACAGCGTAATGATGGAGGATGTTTTAGGTGTTAGAACAGGATTGCGAGGCAATTAATAGGAGAGCGAGCTAACGATGGGCCTTTTTCTGGCCTTAAGTGCTTTCCTTTACCACAGGCAGTGCAGGGAGACTTTTATTTAGCAGCACCAGATGTCTATAAATTTGTGTGAGTAGTGGGACTTTTTAAAGTATTCAGGCCGAGGGAAGGCTTTGAGTTTAGTTTGATGCAATATTTGTCCTTATTAGCCATAATTTTATTTGATATTTTATTGAATATGTGGGAATTTTTAGTCCCTTTATTACCCGACATTATTGTGAGCTTTACAGTGTTGCAGGAAAAACTGATTCGAGCAGCACTTGAAAGTTGAAAAGTTGGGTTGTTCGAGGTGACATTGACTTTCTTTGGAACATGACTTACTGTGTTAGATTTCACATTTGCTGATGGTTAAAGAAAATCGTGTACGGATCAAGATAAAATATGTCAAATGAAGAAAAAAACAGTAAAAGTTATTCTCAAAAATGTGATGCAGCAGGAATATATTACAAAAACCTCCTGCTGGATTTAGTACAATTCTGTTAATTATTATACAACCTTTTTTTTTTTGATAATTGCCCTTGTACTTATCCTATTATCCATTTGTTAAAGTATGCACGTTGCACCTTGACTTACAAGTGTGCTGTGTTAAAGCAACTCTTAAAAAACTATTACGGCTATAAAATGAGGTCATGTTAGAAGTTAAATGAAAGAAAAAGAGCCAGTAATTGCCATTTTTATTAGTCTACAAACAACTGACAGGTGGTTGCATACTCTGTTTGTCTGTGCAATGAGAGTAGAGAGATGATAAGTTTTGTTTTTGCATTTATAGCGAGTGAAGGCTGCATGTGAGTCTTGGATATGATTAGAAAAGCAGCATTTTTCAATTAGGTCGCATATCTAGTTTCAAATGTTCTTCAGGGCCAAAGCAACACTAAAAAGAAAACATTTTTAAGTGATTACAATAACCCTAGTTAGTGAACTTTATTTCTTTATTGACTTTATTTCCCTTCGGGGATGAATAAAGTGATTCTGATTCTGATTCTACATCATGAGCTATTGTTGAAGATAGGTTGAGTTATAACAAACTGTATCTCAGGTAACAGTTGTTTTATGGAAAGTGGCAAATCAAATTCTATCAACATAATATTTGAATAAGTTGTCTTTGGAAACTGTGTTCCAAATATGTTAGAAATAATTTTTGTAGCTCTGTTATTGTTACTGCAAAGAGCAGCAGCAGTGATTGTGGCTGAATTTTTTTTCTTTCCTTTAGGCATCAAGTTTCAATCCAGGCAGATTCCACTCATAAAGTCAAGTGTTACTACTGTGTGGTTGTTTAATTATAAAATTGTAACAGCAGCACCCCCAAGTGTTCAACTAGCAGAATCATAATCCCGACTGCAAGATTCTCTGTCGTTGAGGTGAAAAGCCTTTTTTTTTTCCATTTGTATGTGCCAGAAAGCAGGCGAGGAGCAAAGTCGGACGTTTGTCGAATTTGGTGATGAGATTGAAGCTCCCTGAGGTAACAGAGTCTGAATTTCCTGCCTTCTTCTCTTCGTAGACATATCCAGCTGAACGGGGAGAAGCTGCTCATGGTGGACAATGAGACTTTCCCGGAGCTTAAGCCTAAGACGCTGAGGGCTGGAAGGACAATAGCGATGCCGCCCATGACCATAGGCTTTTACGTCATCAAAAACATTAACGCATACGCCTGTCGAAGATAGCATTGACCCGTCAGTCCCAGGATATATGGGTATGATCTACTAAACCACCAATCATCTGCCAGTTTGACTTTAAAGCAACCAGAGCACCACTTTCTGAAGATTTTAGTGTCTTGCTCAAGGACTCTTTAGTGGAGTGGACACTTGACTGCAGCAAAGTTCGCTGGTTAAACAAAAGCTTTTTCAACTTTTATTTCAGTGGTAGTATTTAAACCACTCTGCCAAATAACAAACAAACCCGGTTCTTCACTTGTCCTCCTCTCTGTTCCAACAAACACTTGCCCAAGACATAAATGAAGGGCTGCACTGAACACTTTCTATTTCTTTACACCAGCAAGTAATCGAAAGCTACAAGGGAAGACTACAAGGCTTGGACGGAATGTTTTGCGCCTTCATGGAGGAAGTTTTGTAGTTACAGAAAGACAATATCAAAAAACATCTTTGACCCGATGAAGCTATATCTTCCTTTCTTCAATTGTCAGACCAAGTTTTTATTTTTTGTCTGATCTTTTACTGACCTACAGACAAAGAATGCACAAGTCAGCTTCACTTTGACTTGATCTTTTCCACAAAGAGAAAAACGCTGCGGTGTGTCCAAGCTTGGACTAACCACGTGCTGCGTATGTGTGTTTGTGTGTGCACGTGTTTTACTGATAAAGCTACTGATGTGTCTGCTGGACGTGCCACTAAATGTCCTCTCTCGCCATTTCAAGTGGCTTACATTGAAAATAAGTTTCTTTGAAGGGCTGTTTTTTGTGTGTTTACGTGCATCTGTGTGCTCTTTTGTCGCACTCGTCGTCTTAACTGCAGAGTACGATGAGCCACGATGTGGCTCCAGTGCTGTTTTTGCAGTGATACAAAGCTAAGGAACAATGTGAACCCGTCCATCACGAAAAATCTGGATTTTCCTACAGATTCAACAATTCTAAAAAAAAAATCCCCATGTGCATTATTACATATCTTACTGTCTCTTTCATGTGACCCTACATTTTATAATCCTTTAATGCTGCTAGGTTCCTTTTGTACTAAATATACATGATATATTTTGCATTATTTTGTACAGATTTACTGTCATTTATTTTTAGATTATGTACTGTACATAAAAAAGGAAATTGATTTAAGTTTGATATTTTTACTTACAAACAGTATATACTTAATTTATATGACGAAATACTTTGTTTTTATATTTCTATTTTAAAAGCTATGTTAGTGGTACTAATGTTCCAAATCTGAGGCAAAATCCCAAATAATTGTAAGAATGCCTTAACTAAAAAAGGGACGGCCAAATAGCTGCAAAGGTGCAGTGGTGGCATTGAAAGGCATATGGCACACATAATTTTTTTGCAAGAAAAAGGATTTCACATCTGCATTTACTTTAGTTTTATTTCATAATATCTTAACCCTGTTTTTTAAAGACGGGCTATTTACTAGACGAAAACCACACGGTGAGTCAAAATCTTGCCTGGAGAGATTCGGTTTTGTTACTTATTTTGTGCTCTGAGCTGACAGGAGTAAGAGCAAACAGGTTGGGGCTCTTACATGGTGGAAGAACAAGAGCAGGTTCGTTGTCTCAATATGTTAAATGTAAAGAATATTTGTCTTCTGAATGTGTTTATAGTTAATGTAGAGATGTCCATATTTGTTTTGGAGAGCATTATTTTAATATGTAAAGTCTGCCTATATTATTTTTTTTGCTAAAAAGAAGTTTACGTTGATAATAAACATGTAAAATCCATACAAAGTTGTATTTGTCCTGTATGTTTGTCAGTAAAAAATCACTCATGATACAATCTACAGTCAAGCAAAAGTCAGACATAAGTTTGTCAATAGCCCAGACTCCATTCATCTCTAAACTGTAAACTCACTGTGCTGCATACAAAAGAGGATTTGGTAGTAAATTCTTCTTCTGCATAAACTGCTAAGTCCCTTCATGTGAATTCACGTTGAGCTGTGAAACCAGAGTCCGTGATAGAAGGACATGAGAAGGGTTGATTTATACTCGCACAAAGAAAAGAAGAAATGCCCTCGAACGCAGAAGCCATAAATAAAAACTGCCAAATTCTTGCAGCAACTGGAATAAGGTAACAAAGTATTAAATGTACCATTGTTGATGCGCTCACACTCACTCATTCTTATGCACACTGTTCAGCCCCAGATGTTGGAGCAGCTGGAGCGAGTCTTTGTAGTGGGAAGAGTGCTGTCCTGTCACTGCAAGAGGCAACTGATGATGGGAAACATGAAGGCAGGATGGGCTCAACTTTAAGACCTCGGTTTGAGCTGAGACAGACTCAACCTGAGCAACACTGACAACTGAGATATTCTTGGAAGGCTCATGTCGAAGAGAAAAGAATGGTTTGATCTTGGGGGTCCTTTGGCTTAAACGCTCATCGTTCAGGTGCCTTCGGTTTCTCCTGCACGAACTCGGCACAGAAAAGCTGCCCTGCTGTGTTTTCTGCGCCGATGTTTCATGACAGTGAGCAGTTAACACTGGCGGCCCTTCAAGAGCCGTGATCCAAAGCATGTACCTTTAATTATAGTTTTGTTTTAACTTCCATTCATGCGAAATCGGCTGTTGCTTTCATGTAGGAAGCAGAAATGTTTGGTCTCAGAAATGAACTTCAGGAACAGTCTCTTTTCACATGTGGTTCATTTTAAACCGGCCGACATTGTTGACATGTAAGAATCAAACCAGACTTGTTAACACCTGGCCCATTACATCTGGGCTCCTTTGAGGAGGAAAATATCATTCATTGTACCAAGTTGGTTATAGATATATGCACACTTAGATGCATAACATTATTGAAACCCCAGTGAGAAAGAGCAGGCATGCTGAGGTAGAGGAAGATAAGTGGCTTGAACTGGGCTGCACTCGCTCTAGAAAATTGCTTCAAATCAGTTGTCAGTGTGAGTTTAAATAATTCTTAGATCAGCTATAGACTGATATGGATCACAAAGCTTCAAGGCAACACATAATTTCTAATCAGAGGTTTGTTGAGTAAACCCAGTGCCTCTGTCTGAAAGTAAGGCTTTAACAACAATCGACCCAGGCAATGTGAACAATGAGGCCTTAGTGAACTTCCTGACATTCAGACCAGGATCTTATCAAGCCGGTCCATGGAAATGGTTTTGTTTGGTGAACTCTGGTTCACATAAACCTGTACCTTGTGATAACAACCGATGTGCATCACTTCCTCTGACAAAATCTAATTGTGTTGTGATTTAGGAGGACTGCACCGTGTCTGGCCACTTCTGCGTGACAGTGTCTTCTTAGTGGAGGGTAACTGCTACCCAGGCCCACCTAACACTGTTTATACTCAGTGATCCATTTTGAGACATGCAAGGCCCCCTTGCCCTGCTAGCAAACACTGAGGATTTCATGATGTTTACTCTGTATATACAGGAGTCAGCTTAAATAAGACTTCCATGAATGCTGGATCCCCAGAAAACTGATGGATTAGATTAGACTTTGGCCCGCAACGAAGAACTCTCGGCATTTTGGGCCATTTTGACCCAAGCAACGTTAATGAAACATAAATATTTATGTTACTATGAGGTTTCTTTGCTCCACTCAGAAGCCAAGCATACAGTCTGTGCAGAATATTATAACACAGATTTGTAGAAGTCATCAAAACATTCTCTGAGAAACGGCCTGCTGTTTGGTGACTGTGTGTTTGTATACATGTAGTTTATATGTAATGTGCAGTGCTCTCCAAAAGTTTTAGGAAGAAACACTAAGGATGCTTTGATATATTTTACTTTAATAACATTTTCAAAACATTACCAGACAGAATGTGGAAAAAGCACATAGGATGGGGCATGGAAGTGTACAATAGAGGTAACACTAAAATGAGTGTACGAGTGCTTTTGCTCGCAATTGTGTGTTGTGTCTATGTGTGTGTGTCTGCAGCTCTATTCGAAGTGGAGGTAAGAACACACACATACACAGCTGGGTGATAAATCAAAGGCCGAACACAATGAATAGAAAAGCTTCCACACAGGTGCACTGCACTGCACAACCACCATCAAACCGTGCTCTGTGTACACAAAACTGCTGACCAGGCCCGGTTGACTCGAGTCTTGCATCAAGATGGCAACATGAAATGATCTGATCAACTCCGAAACAGCGTTCACCGCTTCTGGATCACAGAAGGCCCAGCCACGGAGACCGCCCGACTGGCCGGCATCTGATGTTTTCATAAATATTGCTGTGAGTGTGGGAAACAGGAAAGAGGCACATCAGAGCAATATTTGGTGTCGCCACAATTTGCCTCTAAAAGAGCTCTAATTGTTAAAAGTGTGTAGCAGACAGGTTGTCTTGAACTTTTCTTTTCTTCAGGGCGTTTATGCTCTGTTAGTTGCTTCATCTGACCCCAGACAGATGCCTTCATGTTGAAATGAGCACTGTGTGGGGATCAAAGCATCTGCTGCAGGACTTCTTGCTCTTCTTGTGGTAGATTGGATTGTTCTTTATGATTTACGGGCTGAATATTTACAGTTGTCATGCTGCATGTCTCAGCAAAACGAGAAATATGAAGTTTTACTCTAAAACTAATAATAGAATCAGTGTTATTCAGGAAACTAGTCATGTCTTGTCATCAGTATATAAAAAAAAGCTTGAATAAACTCAAAGCATTAAATTGATGGAAAAACAGATGAATTTCTTAGGTCAGCCAGTTAACAGATTTTTAAAAATCCAACGCACTTGGTCATTTTTAAAGTCTAGTAACCTTCTTGCCATTAGCAGTGCACTTTTCCAAGGTTCTGTTAGATAATTGTCGTCAACCTTTGGTAAATTTGTAGTCTGTCGATATTTTTTTATGGAATTCAGATTTGTGGCAAACTTTGTGGGAAATTTCTTTTTTTGTTGTTGTAGTTTTTATAACTTTTCAAGAATGAATCTCTTGGTACGCAGTGGTTTGCACTGTCATCTCACCAAAAAAAAATCCCCCCTACGCCTATATTAGTTTCCTCTGAGTAGTATGACTTGATTCCAGTCCTCAGACAGGCATAGTGGGTTAAATGGTGATTCTAAATTGGCTATAGATGTGAATGCTGGTCTGTTTCTGTGTCTCGGTCCTGCACAATGAACGGCTGCTGACCCCGTCTCTCTGTGTAGAATTAAAGTGGGATAATGGTTGAACCTCCCCATGAAATAATCCAACAGTCCACTTTACCGCAAATCTAATTTGCACATGAAAATATGATCTTGCTGAAAATCTGGGGCAACATTGCCAAAGGTTCACCACAGCTATTTTTTTTCTTTCAGAGACCTAAAATTGTTGTAAGGGTGATTTCATTTGATTAAATTAGAGGTTTTGTTAAAAAAAAAAAAAAAAATCCAGCCCTCGGGCCTCCGTATCTGCTTATAATCATACTGTGAGCAGTTTAGTTGCTCTGTAATAAGAAATGATTTGCAATTTTGGGTTCACTTTTCCTGAAAATGTCTAAAAGGCTTACTTTATTAGGCTTATTAACAGATTTGCACTACTAGGAAAACTTGAAAATAAAGGGCACAAGCACTGGTAATCTCAATCCCAGCCATGAAGCTGCGTGCCACAAATACCAGACTATTATCTCCAACACAGCCTCCCGGTCATGTGGCCCAGTTTTCGCACCGGCACATGACTTCTTCCTGCCTCACCGATCATCAGGCGCCTGGGGGGGGGGGGGGGGGGCAATCCAGCGAACAGAAGAGCCACTTAGCAACGACACTTATCCAGGAGCAGCCCTAACAGGCCGCTCCTCCACCGCTTCACGGCCCAATCTGGCTTCAGATCAGCGCAGACTGCAGATCACATGACGCAGCGCTGCTGTGCGGCTGCAGCGCGGAAGGAAGGAAGGAAGCGAGTCGAAATAGCGACACTGCGAAGTAAAACGTCCACAAACTGCAGGAAAAAAAACTGAAAGGGGCAGAAGATTCAGACAGAAGAGACACTGGACCGAGATGCTGGGATCATCCGGAGCAGAAAAGTCTGAGTGAGCTGCTGTGACATGAATTTAAGCTGTTTGTTTGTTTCGCTGGTGATCAATGTGCACGGAGGAAGTGAAAAGTTTGGTAATAGGAAAGTTGGCTTTAGGTAAAACATGGAGTGTAATTTACGGATTGGGACGATTTTACTTGGTCAAACAGTTAATTTGCTGTTGGAATCAACAAAACTACACTCTGACATTAAGATTAAGGAGAAATCTAGACATTATCTTCTTTTTTAAGTCATGTCTGACTGTTTATTTACAGCCCGCAGATGCTCCAAATATGAAATGAGCAGCTTTGGGATAAACTGACAAGATAAGAGCAGCAGCACATTAAGAGGTAAGATAAGATAGAAATGTATTATTCCCCCAAAAAATTCTTGTTGCAGATATTACTCTGAAAAAAAGACAAGAAATGCAGTGTTTAGTAAATAAGATAATTAAGCTCAAATAATGCTAGAATAGAACAGAAAAAAAATAATTATAGTGAAATAATAAGTGATAATCTTACACATTGTAATGAAATATTGCTTCTAAAAAAATAGATGATAATGAAACATTGACGTTAACGTGTTCAAATGTGTTCTACAAGGCCAGCAGGAAGTGTTTTGGGTAATGCATTACAATAAAATACTTTGCTGTAATCACATTACATTCATCGGTGATGCAACACTAAATGAATTGATCACTCATCACTTCCGGTTAAAGTTACATTTATGTTGACCTACTGCCAGAGGCATGATGATGACATCCATGTGATGTATTTTAGGTGCTGAACAACAAGTCATATGTCATAATCTAGTAGTACTAAGATTAATGCTCTCAAGAACATTTATTAAAGTAGCAGCTCATGGTGACGTTTCAGGCGTCTCTTTTTCCAGTTGACTTCCCTAGATCACTGCCTCAGTCTTACCTTCTCTCATACTTTATTCTTAAACATCTATTATTCAGGAGAATGTAAAATATACGGTGTCTGTTACCTCAAGGTGTAACTGCAAATCAACCCGAGTGAATAGGAGAACAGCGGAGTAAATGTGCTTTTCCTGAATTCGTCCTGGATTCACTTACAGTTTCTGCCTCTGATCGTACTTTTTCCTATCTGTGATCTCCCTGCAGGCTCTCATTGATAAAATACCAGAGACTGACTGTTTTAGGTCGAGAGGCAGTGGAGCATGGGAACAGGTTTCCCTTTTGCTTTTAGTTTCTCTGCAGGCTAATAAAATCATAACAAGGCCTGTGTGAACGTCATGTTCCCGTGAGTCAGAGACACAGAGCTCGTGGCTGTGAAGCTCGCCGAAATTCAGACTGAGGTTTAGGCCTTTGCTTCACGCACAGTGAATGATGATTTTAAGATTGTCTTTGGTTTATTTCAATTTTTAAATGCATTAATTATTAATAGATGTTGGTGTCTTTAATTCATTTGTTAATCTATTGTTTAAGCTTCAAATCCTTACTTTTGACAATCTTCTGAGCGAAAAATAACTCAAAAATGAAATGCATACTTAGAAATGAAGTGAGTTTTTAGATCAGTAGTTATCATTTTTAAAATTTCTTTCTTTTATTGTGTTTCTCAAATGTGTAATGCACAAGACAGAATAATCAAAAGTAAAAGATTTTGTGAGATTTTCTACGTAGTGAGTTCCTTTAAAGGCTGCAACTAACAAATATCTTCACTGACCATTAATCTGTCGATTATTTCATTGTTTAATCAGTTAGCTGTTTGGTCCATAAAATGTCAGAAATCGATGAAAAATATCGATTAGTGTTTCCCAAATTCTGAGATGACGTCCTGAAATGTCTTTTCTTCTCAACAACCCAAAGATATGCAGTTTGCTGTCACAGAGTAGTAAAGAAACCAGGAAATATCCAAATCAAAGGAGCTGGAATCACAGAATGTTCACTTTCTTTTCTTTAAAAAATAACTGTTTCACCATTTTATAGCTGACAGTCGATTGATTTTTGCGGATTTGTTTCCATGTGTTTCGTTTGTTTTAACGTCGTCATACATTCCTCTCTTGCTTTACGAAATTTCTCCGATAAACGTCTTTCACTTCAGTACTTTTGCCGTCTTTCTTTACAGCCTAATGCACGTGAAGCCCTCGGAATAAACAGAACACCACAGTAAGGCAGGACAGAAGCGCATGTGTGGACCAGATGAAGTGTTTGCTGATAGCCAGCGAGAGCGCCGAGGTCCTCTTCCACTGGACCGACCTCGAATTTCAGCAGAATATCCAGAAGCAGTATGGAGCATCGCAGGAGGAGGGCCAGAGGGTGAGACGGAGCAAAATCCTGTGCAATATAAATATGTGCATGTGCTATTTAACTTGCGTCCTGTGGCTGTGAGAATCTAAATTCCACTTTTCTTTTTTCTTTGAATTGTCAGTTTCCGGCCTTTGAGGACATGATCAGCACTCAGTTTGCTCCCATCATTATCTCCTGCAGCACTATAGTGGATCGGCAGAGCGACAGCTACACCTCCTTCACCACGGAGAACAACCACATCTACGTACTACACCAGGTGCATTTCAAAATAAAGGCTGTCTTTACTCCTGCACAACTTTCTAGATTAGCCTTCTTCCACATGTATTGTAACTTTCCTTGCAAAATGACAAGGCTGGGATTCTGATGTCTTTGTGTTTTGTGCTGAACTTCAGTAGTAACACAGCGACCTTACCGCAGTCAGTCAAGCACCATGTGTGTCATGTGAGTCTAGTTATTGAGTCAAACCAAGCTTTGTCCTGCTGCACCACGTGATACAGTCATAACTTGATATATTTCAGGTCCCCTCCACGTTCTTTTAGGCCTTTCTTGTGCACTTATTTAACTTTCTAGTGAACCCAAAGAGCAAGAAGAAATTCGAGACGTTTAATTTTCACTATATTCTCCGTTTTATTCATGTGCTGGAGGCAATACTAATTTATTCACTCTTTTTGTGTCCTCAGTTCGATGAGTGCCTCTACATTGCTGTGAATGGAGACGGTGAGGAGAAGGAGGACGATCTGAGGAGGAAGATCTATGTGATGAAGAAGATGATCGAGGTCCGGTTTGGCATGGTCACCCTCAGCGGGGCCCTCCTAAAGAGAGAGTAAGACATTCTGTGTTTCGAGAGAGCACACTTTTAATGAAGCATCTGGTTAATTTATATGATTTGTGATGTTTGTTGTTAGACTGCGGCCTCAGGACACGGAGCAGAGGGCGAGACTATGGAAGCAACTCCAGAAGCTCCTGGAAACCTACAGCCGCCTGCGGGAGAACGACCAGAGCTTCTTAGTGGAGGTGCTACACTTTGTTACATTACAAAGCAGACTTTAAAGGAAAACTGTGTCTTTTTTGGTTGTTATTTTTATCAATTTTGTCCTATTCCGATTTTTCACTCATCGCTTTGATTGCTGATGTATGGGTTCAAAAAAGACTATACAGTGGAGTGCAGTCAGATTTTTGCCACTTTCATATGGAGTCGAGCTCATATATTTGTCCCCACAGGGGCCTTGAATGCAATAAAGCCCAGACATTATTAAGCTGCCAGTGTTAGTATAATGCACAAAATGTCATGTCAGTGTTTATTTTCATTATTTATTAGTAAGCCCTGATCAACTGTGGTGCATGATATAAAAATTTTAAACACCAGATGGCAGAAAATTGCACAATACCAAAAATATTTTCTCACTGGTAGAAGGATGTTGGTGTTGTTTTTCCAGCTTTCTGTTTATGCATTCATTTTGCTGTGCATTTTTTTCTAGATTATTCAAACTCTAATTAGAAAATGCAACTTCCCCCCATATCAGCATTAATTTACCCTGGATTCCCTGTAGTCAAAGCAATTTTTCAGGCTATTTTGATGAATCATGCCGGATGTCTTTCGTTTCCAGTGAAATGTTCATTACCTATTGCATTTTTGATTTTCTCTTTCTCTTCTCTTTCACGACTTTAAATGGGGAAAATTACAAGTAAGACGTCTTTTTTGGGGCATTGAATACATTGGACATGTAAATTCTAACCCAATCAAGTGATCTTTGTTAAAAAAAAAGAAATAACCCACCGTCACCAGGCTCACATGCCATCTCCTCCCTCTCTCAGGCGGTGGAGAGGCTGATCCACCCCACGCTGTGTGAGCAGTGCATCGAGTTCCTGGAGCGCCGTTTAGTTCAGCAGCTCAACAGCAGCGTAGACAGAGCAGGAGAGGAGGTGCTGCATGCTTTCATCCTGGTTCACACCAAACTGCTTGCTTTCTACTCCAGGTACGCGTAATGCCGACTATAACTTCGACACGTTCCCCTTTCCAACTATGAAATCGATGAAGAGGCTGTATTTGCTGTCTTTTTGCCCCTGCACTCATTCCAGCCGCAATGCGAGTACGCTCGCCACCTCAGACCTCCTGGCTCTCATCATCATGGCTCAGAATATGTGTCCTAGCAACGTAGACCTGGATGACCCGAGCCCTGAGGTACAAAGCGCTGACAGCCGATCTAAAGGCACCACCACAAAATGTTGGTCATCTTGCTTCTGAACGTGTTGTGCGTTTGTCTGTGAAGGATGTGGAGAGTACGTCTGGTTCCGGTCCTGAAAGTTTCTACACTCCAGAGCCGTCCCCGACAGACAGAGACTCCAGCGATTCAGGTGGGTTGCCAAGTAGAATATGTGTAATTGCTTTTATGCAGTGATTACTATGGAGGCATGTATTTCTGATTAAAATTAGTGCGTAGATAATCTTGTTTGTTTTTGCAAGCAGCACATATTCAACATAGACATCCATGCAGCAACGTGCTGATTGACATAGTATGCCAAATGCACTTGGTCACATCTAAACATAATAAATTCATGCCTATACCCAGCTAGTACTTAAATACACTCACAGAAGTGGATCTGGATAATAGACTATGCATAAAAGATGGACGTAGCCTTTAGGTCTATGAAGCGACACCAACTTGGAAGTGACTTAAACCTGTATTATTTCCAGCAACCAGCAGGGGGCGATTTTTCTGGTTGCTAAAAGAGATCAGTTCGTATGGAATTTGATAAGAGAATGATCTTACTTCTCATGTGATTTTTCAACTTAGTAAACATTGTCATAATCGGTTTATGGTCTCCGTTGCAAGTTTCAAGTCTCCTTTAATACAGCTTGGCTTCCTTTTTGTGAATTATTTTCTCATTTAGAGTAAAGTACCTGATAAAGGAGGGTATGTTTTTGGGCGGGGCTAGCTAGTCATTAACAGGTCCGTACCATATTCATTTCCATAATGTCTCGGAGTTCTCGTATTCTCATTTTACTCTTCACATCTGGTTTCAAAAGTCAGGATGGCGATGGTGAAATTATTATTATTTAACTATTATTATTATAATCCACAAACACAGTATGTTATTCATCATGATAGTATAATGTATGTTTTTCTCGATCTTTCTTTGTATGTGTGTGTCACCAGAAAAACCAGTAAGAGAAAGTCCTCCTCTATTTGAGTTTGTGGATCCAGACATCCAGGTGAGAATATTTTTAATGGCTAAATAAACAGATTTTTCAGTGGCCTTTGACACAACTGGACAAACGGATGATGTCTCCAGATGGCAGAGGACAGCTTGCACACTCTGGAAGTTAGTCCACCCGACCCTTCAGCCCCTCGCAGAGTCTTCCTGGAGGTCCACCTTAAAGACGGGTTGTATCCCATGATGCCTCACTCCATGTACTGTCTCCCATTGTGGCCTGGCATCACACTAGTGCTGCTAACTAAGGTTTGTGGATGACAACACACAGCCATGTATATACTCATGATTTTGCATACATGTACACACTGTTTCAGTCTGGACTTGTTGTGTTTTTGTGCCCAGTTGGGGGCACATTTATGACATATTTGTAAGGGCTTATGTGTCTAAACACATCTTTGCTTCCTTGTAGAACCACTTAAACAGTATATTTGTCTCTGTCAGATTCCCACCAGTGCAGTGGCCATGTCAGTGTATAAATTTTTGGAGGCCTTTGCCAAGCTGGAGAAGCGTTTAAATGAAGGCCAAAGTCCTGCTGCTGCCAAAAGTCAGCTTACTACGCTTGATATCCGTGGCAAACTGGATAAATTCATTAAAGCCTTGGGGCCCAGTGAGCTACAGGTATGTTCTGTGTACCAACTCTGTTGCTTTGTTATTATGTTCAGTGATTTTTTTTCTTTCAAATGAAGCTTTTACAGCTCACTAGTACATGTCAATAACACTTAACACAAATTTAAGTGGAATTTCTTTCCAGAAAAAAAATTAGAATAGTTCACTTTAAAATATATTTTTCTGTCAACCTTACTTCACTTGTGCTCGTCAGCAGAGAAATCTAGATTATTATTACCCTAACCTAAATTTAGAAATTTCGAAGATATGTTTTGTTACCAGAGTTTCAACTGAATGAATTACCTCAAGTTCTCTGTGTGTTATAGCAATAAATGTGATTAATCAATAATTATAGACATGTGTCAATAAAATCTGTCCTTACTCCTTCCAGTTCGGACATTTACAAAGTGTATGGACGGATTTCAAGAGCAGAGCCTTTACCAAAGGAGGGTCTGGATTCACTGAAGAGTAAGTCTGCTGCAGCCCTCTGCTGGCCAAATGGCAGCACGGCAAAACTTTCAGATGATCCTTTGAATGATTACATCTATTACATCTGTTTTAGTCTCATCCCATCGTGTAAGGCCATGAAAACCCAGCTGTGTGGCGTATACCGACACTGTTTTTTTACTGACTCTGGATCAGCCGACACCCCTCGATGGCTCTCGCCCGCTCTGCAGGAACGAGCCCAGACCATGGTGCAGTGAGTATCAGTCAGCCGAGCATCTTATTGCATTAGTTTTGTTTTAGACTTTTTTGTAAAAATGTTTAAAGAATAAATCAACTTTCAGTACATGTATCAAGACACTGACTCCACAAAAGCATTCCTTATTGTCCTTAGTGTTCATGTCTGTTCTGTCTTTCTCTTCCTGTCTTTGTCTTCTTGTTCTGCTGTTTTTGTCAACTTCTCCGCTTCTCCCAGAGACAAACTGATAGACTGGAAGGACTTTCTGTTGGTGAAAAGCAAGAGGAATATCACCATGGTGTCATATCCTATCAGCAAAATAATCTATGTGACACATCTCTCAGCTAACTTACTTTTGGTTATTTCTGCAAGTGCATGGATTAACAACATGTATACACGTTTTACAGCATAACACAGAGTTATTCTGAGTGTGTTCCCTTAACCAAGTGAATCTCACTTACCTGGAGGATTTCCCAGGCCTCGTCCACTTTATCTGTGTGGACCGATCCACCGGCCAAATGATTGCGCCGTCACTCAGCATCACAGAACGCACCACGTCTGAGCTGGGCAAAGGACCGGTGGCTCAGTACATCAAAAGCAAGGTCAAACCAACTAGGCCTCATTTTAGTCTACTGCTGCCTTCACTGCAAAAATCAGTAGTTAGAGTGAAATTTAAATGTAATGCCTCTGATGTGATTGCCTAGCTTAAAAATTGTTTGACATTTTGGCGAATATATGTTCTCTTCCTTATGCTTATATGTATGAATATGCAATCGGAGCCAGCAGCTGGTTAGCTTAGCTTAGCATGAACACTGGAAACAGGGAAACTGTTCTCAGCCAACCTGCAGAGACTTCAGGAAGTTTCTGCCTGTGGCTAAGACATATTCCAGCTTGTAACACTTTGCAAACCGTGTTGTTTTTCAGTACTTTATGTCCAAATGATTATATACGATGGCTGATATCCTTTTTCCCACTGTTTTTTGCAAAGCTAGGCAAACTTATTTTTATATTATTTGTACAGGTAGCACAGAACAGATTAAATCAGTATATTTTTCTATTTCTTTTTCTTTTCTTTCTTTTTTTTTTTTTTTACTTATTTGTTTTAAATTAGTTTGTCTTTATTGTTCTGTACTAAAGGTATGGGGCCTGGTCAGCACAACACGGCGTTATCTTCAGAAGGGCTACTCCACTGTCACCTTGCGTGATGGAGATTTCTACTTCTGCTACTTCCTCTGGTTTGAAAATGAAACAGTAAGTCATGTTTTAGTATTCCTTCATAAAAAAGAAATCAGTTTACCTGCCTTTAAGTCAAGCAACAGCGTCATGCGATGTGTATCGACCAGGGCTACAAGTTAGAGGCAGGGGACATACCCACCCTACCTGATGACTCAGCCCCCATTGGGATGCTTGCGTGGGACTACTACAGGTAAACAATCCGCTATGAGTACAAATGAATGGGATTAATTAAAAATGTCATTCTCCTGAGTAATCTAAGGGATGTGTGTTGCAGGAAGCTGCTTCGGTATTACAGGAAGAATCACCAGGGCGAGGCGGTGAAGTGCTATGAGCTGCTGACAATCCACCTGGCGGTCATCCCCACCGACATCATCCTCCAGCACTGCAGACAGCTGGCAACCAAATTGTGGGAGCCTTCACGCAACCCGCTGCTGTAGACACACTCAAAGTGAGAGTAGCCAAGGTTTGTTGTACTGCCAAGAGCTCAAAAAAACACATTCTCTCACTCTCATTATAGATACACACTGTGCTGTACATAGATAGAGTGACCTAGTATTGTTTATTGTATGCACTTACATTTGTGATTAGAACATTCTAATGCCATTGTGCACTTACGCACTTTTATCTCTCTTTTATGAACTATTTTGACAATGTCGCTCCTTGATTTTTATATATTTTTGAACATTAATTACGGGCTGTTTCCTATTTATTAGTAATGCTGCATATGTATATAGTTAAACTGTTTGTTTTTTTTTCACTTTTAAAAATTTGCAGCTGATAGAAAGATAGAAAGATTTTAGAAAGCAGCGACTCTCCATTTTTGTCTGTACTGCTGCCAGTGTCATTTGTTGTATAAATGAAAGATGCAACACAATAAATTATTCTGTGTTTCTCTTAATGTAGATTATTCTTGGAGAAAATATCTGTAGTCTCACATTCACTTGTTTATTGAGTTATTGTAAACAGAATTGGCTGCTTGAGCCATTACACATTGCATTCCTATTGTAATGACAAAATTATTACACCTATACAATTAGTAACAGCACTTGTAACAGCTGGTGAATTAATCCTCTAAATCCTAAAACCCTTCCTGCAGGTTTGAGAAGCATGTTATCATTCTGAAATTACCAAAATTACACCATTTTTCATAGCCAAAAAAAGAGAAAGAAACACATTTTCAACAGTCCAATGGCCCTTGAACACATCAAGTGTGCAGTGTGGTTCCATCTGTAAGTTTCAACTAATATAAGCTTAGAATTGAGGTATTTTATCAAAATCAAAAACTCTATTCCACAGGTCTATTTTTTTCATATTCTAAAGATAAATTGTTTGCATAAATTCTGAAAGAAGTTTCTGTGAAAAACAAAACACTCCAACAAAAAATCTGAGACTTTCAGCTGAGCTACAAGCTGCAGGCTGTTATTGTGAAATGGCTAGCGTATGTAGGGCTGCCATTTTTTTCCCAGCATTGACAACATCTGTGGGCACTAGAAAAAATATTTTACATGTTAATGCCATCTTTTTTTAAATAAATGTTTTTGTTTTTGTTATTGTTATGATTCATGGAATTATGACTGTGCCATACTGCACAAAAGACATGTTTAACTTTTACCCATGATTGTGCTGCTTCCATTGAGGTGAAGGATAATGCTTGGGATTCAGAGGGTTAATAAGCTAATTGAATTGGAATGAGAAGTGACTCTCTACCATTATCATAGCATTTCGGGTTTCATGTGCTCACCGAGCACTTTAAATATCAGTCCGCTCCGTTTAGGATTCTTCAAGCAGGCCACATTATGGAGGAGACTCCTTACAGGAGGAAGGGGGAGTGCATGTTGAGCTCAGTATATGATCAGTCTTGGATTCACAGAGCTCCTGTGAGGTCAGTCACAGCACTCGCAGACACCAGGTCCCTCAAGAAACGTTTTTCAGCACTGACATCGTGCACCACCTGGATAATGATAAGAAAATGAATAAATCACGAGTCAATACTTAAAGCCCTGCTATCCTGCCGTCCCCATCCCAACACCTCCTGCCATGCCCACCCCACTCATCCCCACTGTCACCAAACCGGTCGAGGCAGATGGCTGCCTGCCCTGAGCCTGGTTCTTTCCCCCAACTATTCTAATGTTTTTTTAAGTTCCTTCCCACCATTGCACATAGGTAATCCAAAGTCAGCTCGAGATTGTTGGGTAATCTTTTCTCTGTTTATAATTTGTACAGTCTGGCCTTTATTGTGCTATTTGTTGTGAATCTTTGCTATATAAATGAAATTGAACTGAATTGTCAATCTGAACTTACTTGAGCCTTCATGGCGTCCATG
Organism: Acanthochromis polyacanthus; assembly: GCF_021347895.1. NCBI lineage: Eukaryota > Metazoa > Chordata > Actinopteri > Pomacentridae > Acanthochromis > Acanthochromis polyacanthus. Next base: position 11,320,325 of record NC_067127.1, read on the forward strand.
CGTATGGCCTCATAGTAGTGAAGTCTGGCCCCCGGATGCTGCATATCGTAGCCAAACCCTGCCAGGCTGATCTGGTCACACAGCTGCAAAGCCATCACCACTGCACTGGCACCCAGTGTTGGCAACATCTTTTTGAGGAGAAAAGGACTTTTGTTCTGTTTCTTAATGAGCACAAACTTTTAAGCAATACTTTTGTCATTAAGTATCATCCAACGTAATGGCACAAGTTTTTACGAGGATGGTGAGTAGCAAAATATGCATTTTTGCTCATCTTTCGCTAACTAGGTTTACAGCTCAGTTAATTCATGTCTCAGGCTGGTATATATTCAAGAAAGATTATAGACTACCCGGATGTGCCACTGTTGCTTCCTTTTTTTTCTCTTTATATGCAGCATTGTATGTAAGTGTACAACTAAACATGAGCAGAATATCAGAGTGAGTCACAGTTTGTCATATGGGAGCTACAGAATTTGCATGCTAGAACTCACATTTCCCTGTTTCATAGTATACGTTTGTAAGACTTGTCCCGTCTTATGAATAATCTCAGGGTGGAGGATCTTGAAGCTCTCTGGTGTCAGAGGAATATCATCCACCACTTCCCTCCAGAACCACATTTTGGACCAGAAGCTCTGTTGAAAAAAATAAACAACACAGGGGATGTAGAGCATGTTAGGCAGTGAGTGTGATGATGAGGGAGCAGCATTGCTACATGGGCTGCTGCGATACTCGCGGCTTATGTAATGTATCATTTCTGTGTGCAATAGTCCTTGTGATATAGGCTCACCAGAGGCTGCTTGGTGATGACAGAAGTGAGCCAGTCCAGGTCTAAGCTCTTAAAAACCACCAGAGCAACCATGGCGGTCTTTTTGTACTCATTTGCAGAATGAGGGGCTCCCTCCGGGTACATCAGGCGGATGGTGGTGCGTGAACCTGCATCTCGCTCAAAGCCATCCACTGGAGCATTATTCAGCCTAGTGAAAGAGACGCAGTGTGTTCTCTTTGTGTCTTTTCCCTTAACATCACTCCAATTTTGGCTGCCGTCCATCAGCATAGGTTAAAAATAGTCTATCTAACATGTCCTTCCACTCACGTCTGACTCTGGCACACATACCTGATAATGATGTCATACTGGTCTATATGGGATCCAAGATGGCTCCCGTGAAGAACCCCTCCACTGCCAACCACCACGCATCGCCTGCAGCTGCCTTCCCTCGTCAGTGATGGAGGCAGGCCAGGCTGAGGCAAAGAGGCAAGAGCCAGCGCCAGATGCTCCTCACTGCCCTGGAGCCCCAGAGGAGGGGACAGATCCCACAGCCTGTCCTGCTGAACAAACACAGGGATGTCCAGGAGGCCTGCAGAACAGGACAGGGGCTTGAGGTGGTCCAGACACCAGCGAGGTCGACAAGGATCTGACAGCAGGGAGGCTGACCGATTTAACAAGCCCTGAACAGAGGATCACACATTCAAGTTAAATCTGGTAAGAGCAAAAGAGGTCCAAAACACTTGCCAGGATGCATCTGTACCAGATTTTTGGGAATTAGGTAGTCATCACTGGGGGTTGCCACCCTATCCAAGGGGAAATATGCAGGAATCAGTATAGCCGAGTAGCATCCGATCAGCAGCAGAACACTGATGATGAGATTCTCCCTGCTGAACAGCAGAGGAGAAAGATGAGAATAGAGCATGAATACATGATTAAGCAACCTTATTGCAATAATTACAAGTAAACAATATAAATACAGTGCTTCGAGAGAGTACCTCCGAACAAAAAATTCCTTAGAGGCAGTCTTTGTGACCACTCGCTGTCTGTGAGAGACAGGTGTTGGTGTTGGAGCCTCTGCAGCCTCAGGGAGCAGTGGAGAGCCATCATCTGGGTCCTCTACACTCAAGTGATTCAGCATCACCATGGTATTTGTATTTCCACCTGAGACATACACGCGTCATTGAATAATGGTACTAAGCGTGATGAATCATTTCATGACAACAATGTCATGAGCTAATCCTTCTGTAGTTGAAACAGACTCTCTTAATAGGAACATGGAAATATTTAAAGAGCTCAGTCGGTGTAGCTTATCACCTATTTCACGACTAGAAGTCAACAAGCACTCTCTTTTCAATAGTTTCTATGCAGTAAAGCATCAAGAGGAACATCCCGTTGAGTACAACAAACAACATTACTCACAGTCAGTCCAGTAGAGACATAAGCTGGTTGTCAACTGTCTCTTTGCCTGTGCTTCATGGTTGAAAGCAGCAGGACACATAAGCTGTGGGGCTAAAATGGCTGCTGCTGCTTCCTACCCAGCTGAACTCTGTCACTTCCTTCATAGCCACTCGTTAACCATTAACATGTCACTTTGTCACACTCTGGCAGAAGCACTTGTAAACACCATGGGTATGTTTGTGTGTAACCAACTGTCCATCCTGTATAAAAATATCAATACTAAAGTGTGCAGAAAGCATGTTTAATGTGAGAGACACCTGATAAAGGTATACTGGATGACACTATATAAGTTTAACACAACTAAAATGGTGCAATGAGTCCCTCTCTGATCATTAATTTAGCCCCTAAAATCTCATCGCTGTGATAGATAAACATTTAGATTTTTTTTTTCTGTGAAAATCATCCTTTTTGCCTTAAAACGATTTAGATGTGACTCTGCACCTAACAATGTGCAGATACATGAAGTCCCAGCCTTTCTGTCTGTTCACATCTCCTAGCATGCTGCAGCTGGAGCACACCAGCTCACCTACAACTCTGCTACAACACTGCCAACTCAATGGCAACCTGTAAAATTGGAGCTATATGTGTTCGAACCGGTAACCAATTCTGAAGAAATATTACAATAAACAAGGTCCCATTCTTGTTGACAGGGTTGGTTAATTATGTTTGTGACATATGAAACTAACTAGCTAATTATTAATTTAACTTATCAGTTATACTATTTATTTTAACTGACTGCTCTGACTTGTCTCCTATGTCTTGCTTGACTGTCTGTGTTGCATATTTTGACTGTCAAAGCACTTTGTAAACACAGTTCTTAAGGATGCAATATAAAAAAAGTTATTATTATGAAATCTTAGAAGACTGAATCCATGTTTTTAGACTGTCATCAGTACCCTACAGTACCAAGGTGGAAATACTTCACCATGGCTCTGACTGCTTATTTAAATCATGATATGTCTTCCTGCACAAGTTAACAGAATAATTGCTTGATTGTCACTGATGGCATTTTAAACATATTTGTATATCTGCTGCACATAGGTGGGTATAGTTTGAAGCACCTTTTCAATGGTTTGCTTTAATGGAAAAAATTCTTCCTGGGCAGTGATTGATTGCTGCTGAGCTGTAAAACAGATACTTACAAGGTATCACTTGACAGTAATGGAACTTTTATAAAGAGCATAATCCCTCAAAACAGTGTGTTTATGAGGGCTGTATTCCTGTAAAAGAGAAGTACAAGCTGTTGCAACTACAGAAGTGAGTAAAACCAGGAGCTTGTGGTATGAATATATCCACAGTGCATGACATGTCTAAAGGGTTGGATGTATTTGTGCACGGACGTGTGTGCGTGCATGACAGAGAGGAAAATACGGAGAAGGAAAGGGAGACGGAGAATGTAGAGTTGGCAAGCACACACAAACATACATGCGGACACCTGTTTGTTGGGGTAACACAATGTCCCACCGTGAACCCGGCATTCCAGCCAGGAAGCCACTGGACCCACAGCACTTCTGTATAAAGTGACACGCAGTCAGCTGGATTTTCATCCACTTTTCTTTGATTTGGCTCCAGGTTATTAGCCAATATCTAATAGCTTTAGCTGTCCCAAATTACTTTATTGATTGTCTTTTTGTATTTTTTGCATTCTACATGCCAGAAATGGAAACCATTGTGCAGTGGGCATCCAGTAGGATGGATCATAAAACAGGAGTTGAAAAGAAAACACAGGTAGGTAAGAGACATACTGTTTCTAAACTGACTGTTGTGATGATTCACCAGTTGTTTTATAGTATATGAAGTACGGCTTCTAAAATAGTAATCAGTAGACACTTACCACAGGGGAGCCTTTTAAACAGAACAGCAGAATGTGTATTATGTAATCTCCATGTTTTACTATTACCACAATTTGAAAAAGTACTGATTCATGAAAACATGTAAAATAAATGTATTTAATGTGGACGTGTGTGCATTGATAAGCTGTTGTTACATTTCAGTATTTTCTGATGAAAGGTAACATTTACACAGATTAATTCAATGTCACTGATGAATTATGTAAAAACATATTAACAGCATATGAAAGGCACTTTACTGGGAATGCTACTATTGTTATTGCCAAGCCGAGCTTGCACTATGCTGCGAATTTATTTTGACATTAACACCGTCATTCCCAGCTCTCAACACCCCTTAGCCCACCTGGCACCACTGTTTTGCAAGCCAATGCGACCTCCCTCGTCTAGGGTTTCTAAGAGTGTTTTCTACGGTGCTACTCTTTTTGTGATTTGCTAGGAAGAGGAGAGAGTGAGAAGGCTCTCATCGGACCTTCACTGTGAGATTTTAGACCTGAGTGCAGGAGATAATATCCCAGAGGAATGCAGAAGAAAAAAGAAGATCAAGACGACCTACCCACCCAGAGCATCTGCAGAAATCCCCGTGGTGAGCTGTAGTTTTCAGAAAACACGTCTCATGTGCATAACAGGGATGTTAAAATTGAGTCTCCACCTCTCTTGTTCCTTTGTGTTTCTATGTGTTTGTGTGTGGAAAGATAGGGCCTGTGGATACTGCTGAATTCATGAATGCATCCAGTCAAGGCAAAGTGAAAGTGATTGAGATGTATCTGGCTGATGGCGGGAATCCTAATGCCCAAGATGAGGTAGAGCTTTCACTGTAAAACAGATAAGCAATTTTTTTATTATATTAATATAATTTCTGCTTATACTCTCCAGTTGAAGAGGACTGCGCTGCATCGTGCCTCTCTGGAAGGACACACTGTGGCTGTCCAAATGCTGTTAGAAAAAGGAGCCGATATCAACCTAAAAGATCAAGTAAGATGCTTGTTTGTAAAGATGATGATCATACTGGGTGAGATTATCTTCTCACACTAGCGATCCAGCCTCTTGTGGCCCAAAGTCAGCACTACTAATAGGATGGAGCTCTCCTACTGTGTTTCAGCTGGGCTCCAGGGCCATACACTGTGCTTGCAGAGGGGGAAGTTTAGAAGTTGTAAAAGCCTTGACGAACAAAGAGGCTGATCTTAATGTTCGAGATAAGGTGAATGTGTGTTTTGTTTGTGTCTGGGTCTGTACCTGAACTCGTATTTGCATATCTGGGAACATACTCAGTCTTTTACTAATAAACAGTTGCTTCTTTATGTGTGGATTTGCATACAGATAACCCAGTCACAGTGTATATTCATGTCCATATGCAGTTGAACAGCACTCCTCTGCATGTGGCCACAAGAACAGGCCACACCGCCATTGTCGAGTACCTGCTGTCCAGTGGTGCAAAAATTAACTCCAGGGACAGGGTAGGAAGCAAGTGAACAATGTGTTTCACTTCTGTATTTTGTAACAATTCAGTTCGACTGTTAATAAAATACATCTTTTCTCATTTTAGGAGGGCGACACAGCGCTGCACGATGCAGTGCGTCTCAACAGATACAAGATAGTGAAGCTGCTCATAGCTGCAGAAGCTGACACAAAAATAAAAAATCATGTAAGTTTCACCCCCTGCTGTGCGTATCTCGCATAGCCTGATGATGAAAATTTAATGAAATAGTTTGACATTTTGGAACTGCACCCTGTACAGCTGCAGGAAACAGCCATTTAGATTTCCTTAGCGTAAAGGCTGGAATCAGGGCGAAGCAGCAGAAAGTGGTTGTTTTTTTTTCCGTCCATATGGAAACCAATATATAAAAAACAGAAATTTGTATTTTAGAAAGGGATATATGCCAGACTATTTCTTGGCAGTGCACAATAACTTCCTGGAATCTCTTAATTAAGGTGATGATTGTAACTGATCCTACCCAAGAAACTGTCAACCAGAGTCCCATAAAATGGGAAGGAAATTGGTGTTTTTAGACCATTTTTTTAATGTTAAAGAAACAAGCTATAAGGTGGATGTTTTGAGATGATGGGTGGATTTTGTTACCTTTGGACTGAGCAGCACTGGCTGTTTAAATGTCTCCAGCCTTTATGCGAAGATGCCAACCAGCACAGAAACAGCTTAGTTACATACCACATAATTACAATGTCTACAATCTGATGCCAGGCAGGGAGCTTTGGTGAACGCCTTGATCCTTCTTCTCCCACCTTGTTTCTAGCCTTTCACTATAATGTAAAATAAAGAGGAAGTGCTCACCTGAAAGTAAACAGTGTACATTGTTAGTATACTACACTGTATTATTACCCCTTTAAAGGATAGTTGTTGGTTGCATACAGGAAGTGAACATGCTGTGGCTCATTTCTCAGCGGTGTTTATGCACTATGACTCCACACTAAAAAAGTAACAGTGTGATTACAGGAGGGGGTGACGGCAGCGCAGCAGGTTAAACAATGGCACTCGGACATCATGGAGACCCTGCAGAGGCTGGAGAAGCTGAGAGAGGTGGGAGTAGTGCCGGCTGAAAACAGCTCAACAGAGGAGTGAAGACTGCAGCTGTCCATTTACTCCTACCACTGACATATTCGTCTGTTAGGGGCCAGTCAACACAGGACTCCTCTAAATGCCACAAAATTAGCTAATCTTACAAGGCTTTAGTTGATACTGTGACTGAGTAGATAAAGTTCTTTTGCATTTAATTCAAAATACCAGTAAACACTCCGTGAATCTGAGACTTCTAAAGGCCCCTGGAGGTCCTGGGGCCCCTGGGCAGGTGCCCACTTTGCCTGGTTGATGATTCAACCTTGATTCATACTGCCTCTTCTGTGTAATGCCACTTTATATGACTATCTGCCTCAGGTTTAAATTACACTCTACAATTTCACTGCAGTGTTACATACATCATATGTGAGTATATGCCTTGTTTTGTAGGCACAATGGAATGTGTGCTCACCATCAAAATCTGCCTTTCCAGGGCATCACTGTAAAACCTTTGAGATTAGTATGAACTTTGATACCAGAAACTGTCAGCCTGGGTGTGATGGGTTCAAAATGATCTGTTTATCTTAAAAAGGACAGAAAAAAAAACATATCAATGATTAAACAAAGCTGAATTTCTCAAATCTTTAAGCCAGCCTTAGGCTTTTGATATTTGCTTTTAAAGAGCTTTCTAATCTTAGGAGCAGTCTCATGGATGTTTCATATCTGATTTGAGATGCCTTTGGAAGTCCAATAATGCTAATGTACAGAAGCTGTGTTTGAATATTCATCAAGAACTCCTTGTTTTATCGAGGCAGCGGACAAGGCCAGAGCGCACAGTAGCACTGTGTTTGAGACGTCAGCTGACGATAGCAGAGATGACTGGTATGCCCCCCCCCCCCCCCCCCCCCCCCCGCTAAAGTCAGGGATTCAATGGGAGCTCAGTGGACATATTTTCCTTCTATCATCAGTGGCTCAAATGTTCCTGGGGGAGGTTTGTCATTCATGTTAGGGAAAGCAACAACTTGCTGCTCTGCTTAGGCTGTAATTCTAAAAGTACAGTTGATCGTGATTAAAAAAAACAACGTTCATCTTGCCAAAGAAATATTGTGGCACTGCTGTATTTTTAATCATGTGAATGTAATATGCTATTTCAAAACGCATGCAGCTGAATTTTTCTGTTATGTACCAATGTGCTCATTGTAGGCAACTCATCAGATACATTATCAGACACACACAATATTTCCTGTTCCATGCAAGGCTGTGTAACGGTCAATGGGAACACATACCACACACAATATGAAGTTGTACACATGAAAATTTTGCACATTTTCTCATCCTAACAACAGAGATGTTACATGATATCTGATGTAAAATAATTCATATATCAAAAAAAAAGAACAGGCTGAAATCTTGCTTAAATATGTTAGACTCATGCATGTTTTAGGTTTATCGTTTCCAATTCCATGTGAACTACAAGCAGCATGCTGCTGTGCTGTGATGTTGCTGAGAGCTGCAGTGCTGTAGAAAGAGAAGGGGGATGGGGAAACTGGAGGGTTCTGCTTCATGCTGTGTTGGAGCCAAAATCCGGACGAACCTGTTTATGCATGAAATGGTTACATTTCCTGCAGCTGCAAACATCATTCAGTCTTGATGTTAGAATACCAGAAATGGCTGCAAAACGATCTAAAATTGAGCTGCTTTGTTACATTTCAAATCAAATGCACTGAAAGATGTTTCTTTTGTTCACTGCAAGGCTTTATTAAACACATGAACTGTTTACCATCTTTGTGATACATAGTCAGACCTATTCCAGGAGAATGAGGGGATACTGCGCAGTAGTTTTCTCTAAGCACTCAAAGCAACATTATATTGTTACTCCAAAAAGGTAACCATGGCAATGATTTTTTTTTCCAGGCAAGTGAAAGTCTGGACAGGCACGCTTTTGAAGCACCATTTGTTTTCCGTTGGAAATGGACGTGTGATTCTAGTGTGTTCAGTTCCACTCAGGCAGGAGTGTGGAGGCAAAGAAGGCGTGAGCAGGTGTTGCCTCTGACATCGTGGAAAAGGAAAATAGCATTAGACGATATGAAATACAGCCGTTTACACTCGTTGCACAAACAGCAAACACTGAAGTGTGCTTGAAGGTAGTGGTATTAACTCATGCACTGTTCTGCTTTTCTGTCTCTGATGTTATCTTCAGTCTTTATGATTGTACTTTGTAGCACACTGTTGTACCAGAACGGGTATTCAAAGCAAGCCCAATATTGAGTATTGATTTTTTTTTCTCTCTTCATAGAATACAACAATGAAATTCAGTTACTGCAATAATCCAGTCTAGAGCCTTCAGGAATATTTACAACAGAATATCACATCAATTCCCTGTTTAATCTTCGGTCATTTTGTTGGGTTTTTTTTTGTGTATTTAAACCACCAGTGGATTTATCCTCATTCATTCGTCTTTATTGTTTGGCTGCGAGAAAAAACACATGGTAGCTTCTGTTGACTGTTTCAGGCTTCGCTGCCCGCAATATCATTTGATTGTCTTTGGTTGAAATTCTATGTTGGAAACCTTAGTCAGACCACGTCTAATAATGCTTTGTAAGGCCTATTAACTGTTCAAGTACACTCAAGTAATCTATAATCACAGAAGAGCTGTGATTGGCTATTAAGGTTATTAAATTATCAACACCTCAAAATACTTATTAACACAAAGGTCAGACCAAACACAATCAATAACAATAAATATCTATACCTCACAGAAAAAAAAACTGTCCATTAGAATTACATGCTCTTAAACACATATCTGATTTATAACTATTTTCATTCAGCTGCCATAATTAAGATCTATTCAATGCATTGAGTGATTTTTGGGGAGTCATCCAGATCTTTCAGGCAAGATAAGGGAAAACTTGAAAGAATAATATCCAGCTCTGTTAAATCTCCTCTGCAGTGATTTCCACTGGGAGCAGAAGGTTTATTGGAAAGAGGAAATTTTCTGGACTTGGTGAGTGATGGGAGCTAAAACTCAGCACCAGCTTAGCAACGTGTCTCTCGGAGAGAAGGCAATCTTCAAACAGACCTCAAGCTTGTTAGGATGACAGACATCTTAGAGCGAGTGATGCAGAGGGGAAGGGAAGGAGAGGGTGCTGTGCGTCATCGGATTCTCAAACAGACCTGCTTCAACTACTCTCTTGTACAAAAATGTCTTTAAGGCAAATGTGAATACTGATCCTCTAAAAGGAGAAACATCGGTGACAAAACTGACTCCTTGAATGACAAAGTTCGCAGCAGCAATGTGAATTGACATGACCTTTAAAAGGTGCCCTGTGGAGTGGGAATGAATAAAAGCTATGTAGTTTACATTCAGCGTTTTTCATCAACACACTGTTTCTATTTTTGAGGCTTGACAAGTGTGTTGAATGCATTTCTTTCATGACAAAATATCTGTAAAGCCAAATTTGTCAATATTTTAAATAGTGCATTGTTTAGGTCCATGTTTAGTGAGTCTACAGTCCTCTTCACTGGCTTTGTGGGCATATTGTTGTGATTCTTTGTGCGTTACCAACAAAAACTCTCCATAAGCAAGAATGTATATCACATTGCCAACATGCTTTTGCACGTCCGTGTGTCTTTTCATGCCTGTGCATGATAAAAGCAAAATCAGGCCCCATTTGTAAAAGCATTGTTCCATCGTATTATCAAATATCAAAAAATTACAGGCTACCTTTAAGTTTCACTCAGTTTTAGAGACTGCAGCATTTTAAAGGTGAATTTATCTAAATAATGGCTAAAATCTAAAGTCTGTAGACTTACGAACTCTTCCATGTACAAGATGTGCAATGGCATTGTAAAAAGAGGTCTCCCATTTTCTGGTTTTCACTGTATGAAGGCTAACTGTTTTAGAGGAAAACACTAAGACACTGTTTACAAGAATCAGAACAAGAGAAAAAAGCAGCAGCATTTGCTGTTTACATGATTTGTGAAGTTAAAGGTGTGCTTCATGGTGTTGTGCAGTTTCAAGTCAGTCATCCACAAAGCCATTATTTGGTCGAATTGCATGTGCATTCCAAGCCACTGTGAAGGCGGAGCAAGGAAGATGCTGAAAAAGAAAATGATGGTGAAAGAAGACACAAAGAGAGGAGAGCTGGAGGGGAGCATACATGTACACGTCCCCGAGGCTCTACTGGAAAGTGCTGGAACTCTGACTGTGTCTCCTTCAGGATCCATGACAGTCAAAGTGCCAGACTGCGAGCGTTGGAGGCCGAGGCCTGAGCCCGCTGCACCACTCCTGGACACTTCTCTCTCTTCTGCAGCTTGTGGTTTTGAAATAACCCCTCATTTCGTGGGACACCATGAGTTCCATCTGGGAAAGTCAATATCCCTGGAGGCACAGACACAGGACACTATGATGAAGCAATATTGATATCCTGATGGAGAGGCTATTTCAGGGGTGTAACACACTTACCATATCCCTCAACACGTCCGTCTTTGAACTCTCCTTCAAACTTCATGCCATCGAATCGATTGAAGACTCCAGTGCCTTGAAACTTTCCATGAGCAAATTCTCCTTCATACCTGACATGGTGAAAATACATTAGGGTGTCATCTGTAACTTTTGCCTGAGCACAAAGCTTGCTTACTTTTTGTCTCACTCTTGCCCACACACCTGGATCCATCTGTAAAAAGCAGCACGCCACAACCGTGGAAGAGTCCATTCTCAAACTGGCCGGTGTAGCAGGTTCCATCCTGAAACTTGAGCTGGCCAACACCATGCCTCCGACCTGGAAAACCCCACACCATCAGAGTGAGTAAGGGCTGCAACTTTGACCAGATGATGAACGCTTAAGAAACCTTGACTTAACCTTAACACCATTTGCCAGTGCACGTTTTAGCTACATGTGTGTCATCATGCCTCCTCGAACTACTTAGCTCCTCTTTGGTAATAGTGCGTAACACACTTTAAGAGATGGCCGACTGAGTGTGACATTTGAGCTTGCAATGCAACTCAGGAATTTAGATTCACTTATATTGTGCGGTCACTACATATGTCACATGAGTCAGTCCATGCTTGGATTTAAATACTCACCCACCCCCCTAAGATAAAGGTTTACTACTGAATTAGGAGTTCCATCTGCCTCCTATGCAGTGGGAATTACAGCGGTCTAATCCTGCAGATTTTTAGCAGGGATTTCTACTTTAGGATTCAGGCTGTGAAAGCAGTAAAGGAATGCACTTGCATTGCCCTCATCATAGCCTGTGATCCACTGCTGAAGCTTGTTATCATGTCAGAGGGGCATACACCTAAAACTGGCTTTTTCTTGTAACTGCTACACTAAAAGAGAGGGTCAATCTGGTGAAGTAGTACACAAGATAAAATGCTATTTTCATAGATCCAAAAGCAGCTGAAAATGATCTCAAACCCAATGCCAAGACAAAATAAAACATTCTAAAGGGTTGTAGTTTTTTAGTTTATTGGTTTCCAAACAGCAGCTGATAGAAGACTCTCTAAGATTTCCCAAATTGGTCCAAAGTCTAATCCGAAGGATCAGACTAGGCTAGAGCTGGTAAATCTGGCTGTGTTTGTCTTCTTCTCCCAATACTAGCTAATTGGGATTTGACTAAATAGCTTGACCTTGCATGTCACTGTATCACTGCATGTGTATGTGAGACAGTTAATCAGTGCGAACATCCTCATGATCTGTGCCACACGTGGACATTTTGGGAAAGTATCCCTTTCAGAGGAAGTTTTTTTCTGCTACCTTTTCCATAATACAGCATCATTCATCTAAACTCAAATGACTCGAGATGTAGTAGAATAATATGAAATCAATACCTGTACTTTAAGTGCACCCTAGAGTTTCTAAATTAAAACTGTAAATGCCCTCTCTTGTCCAGCACAGATGGTTTAATGAGCATCAGGCCCACATACAGGCAGCTTGGTTGATACCTTAGCTAATGCTATAAGATGTGTGTCATTCTCCTCAGTAAATGCTTTGATAAATACGTTTAGAGTTGACCTACATGTGTGTATGACATCACAGTTAAATAATAACAGCTACTGTAGGCTGCAGAGACATGTATGTGTGTCATACTTCGAGAGGAATACAGGGGTGTGTTCAATTTTTTTTGCAATTATCAAATACTTACATGTTAAATCCTGACTTTATGGAACAAACACTGACTAGATTTTCCACCACATCCTTTCACTTGATTGATAACAACGATGATGCCTCAGAGACACAGTATAAAAACTAGGTGCACACTTTCAAAGGCACAAGTGACGACTTTTCTCATTTGTCTCATTGGTGATGCTTGCACAATTTTTTTTTTTTTTTAAACTGAGAAGTCTTGCCTTCTTTCCACTCGCCGTGGTACTCTTCCCCACTGGCATAGGTGAAAGATCCTCTGGTCAGAGTCATGGTACCCCTGTTACAACACACAAACACATTTATTGACCACACAAACCAGCAATTTTGCTGCTAAAAGAAAAATACATTGCTTTAGGAATGGAAATTCAAAAAAAAAGAGGGGAGGTAATTGTATGTTTAGGACATATTACAAGAGCTGATTATCGTATGCTTGTGTATTTTACAAGTGCATCTGAATGTGCACGACACAGTTGTGAAGAAAACGGCAACCCTGTGAGCTTATTATAATTTGGTGTTACTTTGAATATATCAAGAGTAAAGAGATATTAAAACTGTGTACACATGGCTTTATTTAATGATCAGGATATGCAGCTTTCACAAGGAAATGCCCAAAGTCTATTGTCTTTAGGGTGAAAATTATTCCTATTTATGGTGAGAAAATAGCTGGGTATAGGTGTATCTCACTTTGAATTGCCCTTTATGAAGGGATAAAGACAAGTTACACCTGATTCAATAACTGTGTTTATTGCACAGTGCATGTTGGCTGTGACGCAAAGCACACTTGGGCGTATCGCCTTCTCCAAAAGAAACGTGACTGTAGCACGACTGCAGAACTAAACAGAAGCTTATCGCTCCTCGTTTATAGAAAATCATTCTTTAGAACCGACATTGTGTTACAGAATGGCCGGCGGGTGTAATTTTACACGTACGATCGCCGTCAAATAAATATTTCATCACACCCCCCGGCTGAAACACTGTAATGATATTGCAAATATTTAACTTGTGCTCTCAATGTTTCGATCAGAGCAGCCTTCACATACATGTTGCTGAACTGTCGCTTTTAATGCACAAGATCGTGTAAATCGACAGTAAGCTAAAGAAACGCATCTATGAGGGAAAAGCGACAACACCTATTAATGCTGTAATTTACCTGCACACTACGTTTGTCGTCTTTGAAGCATGGAAACCACCGTACAGGAGCGGAGGGGCGTAAAATGAAAACACCGGCTGCGTCGCATTCAAGAGCTGTTCTTAAGGGACGAAATTACGAAATAGCTTCCCGTAGAACAAAATTGCCATTCTTTAATCTATTTCACATGCACTTAAATCCAAAAAATCAACGTACAATCCTTCATAGATAGCCATCCGTGTCTACAAAATGTGAATAGTTTGGTTGCTGCGCTTGTGTTGACGTGTACGCGCGCTCCAGCTCAGGATACTGAAAATTCCGACATCACTTGAACGCAGCATTACAACAGCACTGGAATAGAGTGCTGCAGCTTAGAGACAGTGGCAGACATATTTCTAAAAGCCTGTTGGGATTTTTTTGAAGCTCCTTGACAGTTATTGTCGTTGGTGTTGCTTGGGTGTTTTTACAGGCCATGTGTAAATGTGTAAATGATTCCATATAGCATGGTACTTAGTGAGATTGTACTAAATTTAGTTGTGCGTAGGACTGAACAGGCTGCTCCACTGTTAGTGTTTTTGAAAATCCAATAAAGATCCCAGTACTTCACCAGAAGACTTTGTCAGCTGGTCAAGAAGCTTTGGAAGTGCTCCGCCCTCACACGCTTGCAGATGAATTTAGCACCTTCCTTTAGCATGTTGCTCATGAGTGCTGGACATAAATTACACGTGAATGAAACAAAATGTGGCAAAATGAAATTCTGATCAGATGATGTCCTTGAATCAGAGGTCAGTAAATCAAAGTGATAATAGCTATCCTATTGGAAGCATTAATGGGTGAACCAAATTCCATACTAACCATCCAATAGTTACAAGAAAACATCCAATATATTTGCCTCATGCTACTACAAGAGGACAAATCAAATATCACCAAAGTCTCTCTGAAAACCATGCACATATATATTAAACTAGCCAACAGATGTTGACAAATTTCATGAGAAATGTGAAAACTGTAGGTAGTCCTTGAGAAAATGTCAGCGAAACACCATAGTCAATGGGATTCATTCTCTGGAAACTATGAATGTCTGTGCAAAATATCATTGCCATATTTTGGGAAACCACCAGTTATCACAGTGGAACTATTTCTCTTAAAGCCAAAAATGTTAGAAGAAATGATAGGAAGTTGGCTGCCCTCATCCTCTGGGTTACACGCCTGCACAAAATTCCATAGCAAACTATCAAGTAGCTTTTGAGACATTTCAGTCTGCATTAAAATGGTCTACACTACAATGATACCAACAACACTGTTAAAAATTATAAATTGCATATAAAAGATGGGGGGGGGGGCTGCACAGTGGAATAGTGGTTAGCACTTTTGCCTTGCAGCAAGAAGATCCCCGGTTCAAATCCCAGCCTGCGCCTAGGATCTTTCTGCATGGAGTTTGCATGTTCTCCCTGTGCATGCGTGGGTTTTCTCTGGGTACTCCGGCTTCCTCCCGCAGTCCAAAAATATGCTGAGGTTAATTGATTACTCTAAATTGTCCGTAGATGTGAATGTGAATGTGATTGTGTGTCTGTATATGTAGCCCTGTGACAGACTGGCGACCTGTCCAGGGTGTCCCCTGCCTTCGCCCGAGTCAGCTGGGATAGGCTCCAGCACCCCCCACGACCCTAGTGAGGACAAAGCGGTGTATAGAGAATGGATGGATGGATGGATGGATGGATGGATATAAAAGATGGCCATTGTGACTGGGCTGTAGACTACTTTTTTATCCTCCAGTTTGGTATTTTGCCATTGCTATCTACTCTTTTGAAATTGGATGTGGTGAGTGAGGGGTGTAGCTGACTGTTAACCTAGGGATAATGTGCAAGCAGATATTGTAGTAACATGTCCATTACAACATAGCCGTTTACTATCTATTTTCTTCTGAATGTGAGTAAAATTCATCATGAACAATGTATTTACATAGTCTTAAAACTAGTAATGAAGAACGTTAATTCTATCCAAAAATGTTATTCTGACTCGCTGGATGTAGATTACAGATATAAGCTTGCCATTCGGCATCCCCTTCTGCTAGCTATATGTTAACATTTTATAAAGTCCCTTCATTTTGCAAACAGCAACACCAACCTCCACAGTGAAAAATTCACATTTCTTGAGGGGTATGAATCAAGCAGTAAGACAGCTCTGCTAGGTTTTTGTCAAATACCATTTTCTTGGCACATATAAACACAAGCCAGCATGTGGTAATGAAGGATTGCCAGCCTATTCTGCACTGCAGAATGCTCTTTATAGTATTTTTTATACAATTA
Organism: Acanthochromis polyacanthus; assembly: GCF_021347895.1. Taxonomy (NCBI): domain Eukaryota; kingdom Metazoa; phylum Chordata; class Actinopteri; family Pomacentridae; genus Acanthochromis; species Acanthochromis polyacanthus. The sequence goes on from NC_067127.1 coordinate 11,336,492, forward strand.
TTTATACAATTAGAGTGATTGCAGGTTTAAGACATTACCACATTAGCTTCATTTTGCATTCTGCAGGCCATGTCCATCTTTTATACACAATCTATGTTAAAAATGCAGAATGTGCCTCAAGGTCTAACCATTTTAATTTATTTTATTCACTTAATCAAACTGCCACATACTACTTGCCACACAGTTAACCCGGGGCCCTTGTGGCCCCTGTGGATGTAGGGCCCCAGGGCAATTGCTTGCTTTGCCTTGCTAGTTATCCAGCCTTAAGTAAAGTTCAGTCTATATTACATACTTATTGGTCTTTAAATTTGAAGTCCAAAATACCTAAGCCCCATCTGATATGATATAAACTGCAAAAAGTATCAACCTAAAATTCCCATTATGGATAACTATCAAATGAAAATGACGTTATCGTTGTTGTTTTTTTCTTGTTTTTTTATTGGTAGCATTATATGTATATTCATTCAGTTATCTGCACGCTGATGTAATCAAGCTGTTTGATTAAGTGACTGTGTGTTGCTGAGATCTGCAGGCATTTCCCTCTGAAGTGGTTTCCTCCTCTCCACGGCGGCGCGCGTTCACATAGCAGAGCGCTTCCTCTTCCCGTGCTGGTGCCCGCCAGAGAGCGATAGAAAATGGCGAGTTTGTGCAGGAGGCAGCAATGCACAATCGACAGGCGCGGCTTTCGGCAGGAACTTGACTCGTGGCGACACAAACTCATTCACTGTGTAGGTAAGGATAATGCCAATTACACAGTGTGTAATTTTGCGGGCTGAATTTCGCTTCTGTGTGACCTTTATCGCCGTAAATACCCATCTGTTACCGCACTCACTCGGGGCATCTCCGAGCGACTTTTTTGTCCTCAACTGTTTCCTTCTCACGACACCCAGCCGGAGCAGTTAGTTATATGTTGCAGTTTGTGACCATGTTGCACCACTTCTTGGGCCTCTTCGCTGTTTTTTTATCGTCATTGAGCCTCAACTGGAGACTTTATGTGTCTGCTGGCGTAATGTTAGTTTGTTTAAAGGGCACCGTGCTTGTTTTAAAGGGAGTGTCAGTGGGCGACGCGTCGGCCGAAAGCAGTCCGTTTGCTAAAAAGCGCGTTCCCGTGTGATACTGTATTTTGGATGGGGGAGGGCGACATATAGCCGTGAGGTGATGTTTTCACTTAACATTTAGCTTACTAGCTTGCCTCAAATTACCACCCGTGGACGCGCATTACTGCATTGAGGAAGTGGAAGAGACCCCACCGCTGGGCGAATTACCTTTTTCGACGATACACCAGTGAAACTTCTCTAACGTATGTGCCTAAAAAAACAAACATTTATTTACTCAAAGCTTGTTGCATTGCGTGCCCGAGCGTGGCAGCTATTGCTAATCTATATTTTCCGTACAGTATATGGCGAACATGGTAAACATAGTATCTTTTGAATGTGCTATCATTTGGCTAAAAGCACCAATGTCTTTTACAAAGATGCTAGCGTGGCTGTAGACCTTTAATCCTCTACGACAACAGCTTATTTAAGGAGAATTTAATTATAGGAAGTATATAAGTCAATTGAAGTATACCTCAAGTTTTTGCTCATAGGTCTGTGCTGCAGTAAGTGTGCTATTTAGGATTCATAACCTGCAGCTGGACTTAAAATTTAGCATAAACAATGTAGTTTTGCTCCTAAAAGATGTGCCATTTGGTCCAGGTCTGCATGATGTAGTTGTGTTGTTACCTAGTGAAGTAGCCACATTCATTCGTTAAATTTCATTAATGAGAAATAGGCTTTTAACAGTGCATAACTTGTGAATAGTGCTGTGCAAAAAGACCCAAAATGAAGCACCAAACTAATCATTTAACATCCTTTAAAAGTGGTAGATGATTGGGATGCATGCGTATTAAATGTGTTTGTTATTTATATAGACCTCCACGAGCGATTTCAAGGTCCCGTGATGCGTTTTCTTTCACCATCTAATTATCGTGTTCCGCACATGATAATAGATGGCTTTAGTAGTTTAACGCAGTTTGACAGAGAGGTTTAAAGAAGAGGGAGGGGTCATTTTTAAATCCATGCCTTCCCAGCCTTCTCCATGTGACTCAGTAACATAGCAACAGCAAGTATAGACATTTTGCACCATCACACTCAGACCGATCACGTAAATGAGGAGCAGGGAGTTGCTTCCTGAACCCAGTGTTTATTTAATCAAAATTCACATTTGATGTTCTTGTCACCTTTATATTTGTCTGATAGGAACATATCTGATTATTGACAAGAATGCATTACCTTAAAAGGGAATACAGCATCTTCATTCACGGACTATTTTAAAAGACTGACCTGACTGAGACTGACTGAGAAAATAACTTGAAGATTCGAATCATAAAGACCAAAATCACACACGTAAGTTTGTCAGTCCATCGTTCAGAAATGGTTTGGGTGATATTTTATGCAATATAATTAAAATTTTAATGCTAGACATGAATATATGCAGTGTTTTTCCTTGGGACTTTTGGCAGAATGTAAAGCAAATTTTAAAACAGCATTTAAACTGAGGGACGCAGACTATTTTAAAATTGGAAACACTATTATCATGCTGCTGATCTCAAAATGTCACATTACATCAGTTTCACACTAAGTGGCTACTGTGTATAGATCTTATTGAGATGTACAATGTATACACACACAAGGCATGCACTATTTCTGTGCACAAAAAGTAAATTTTTCCTGACATTTAGGATATTTGTCGTGTGGCATGTTTAAAGCTCTTGCTGTATTTGGAGTAGGTTAAAGTCTGACTTTATACTTTTAAAGAGCAAATGCAGAAAAACAAGATATACATACAAGCTAAAGCTGTCAGTCTGTTGCACATGATCATCGGTCCTGGAGTAGTTTAACCACATTTATTTCTGTCCAGAATTATTTATGATGTTTTAGGCATCATACTTTAATGAACACTACATTTTTGTGACATTAGTACAACTGTAACTACTAACGACCCTGATGATTGTTGACACTTGGCAATGGCTTTTTAGCATAGCTTCCATAGATTGAACACAGTTATTCCATCTAAAGGGCTACAATGCAAGGTGGGATGACTGCTGGTTATAGAAAAGAAAATGGAGAGAGAATAATAGCTTTCTGACTGGTCACTAGCTGTGGACCCAGGACTGTTCTGTTGGTGAGTTCCCCCTTTATGATTGACAAATGTCCCTTGTGTTTGGGCTATAATTGTAAGCCTGCAGAGTACATGACAACAGCATCAGTCTGCTGGCTGTAGAATGGCATATTCTGTCCACGACAACAAGGACATACTTTTGTTTGGCTTTTTGGTGGAGAAGGCTGCACGCCACCACCACCCCACTGAAATGGACATTTTGTCTTTGTGTATTTAATGTGAGCAGTAAAACTGCAGGGCAGAGACAAGTGCAATTGTCCCATAGAACAGCGACAACAATTGTCTGTATGTTTGACCATACATGTGGTTATGGTTCTCCAGCCCCCAGATGCAAACTGTGTTGCTGAAAATGCGTTCTGTCTGGATTTTGGAAAATTTGGACTGGAACAGCACCAGCTAACATTCTGAAATGCCTGGAATTTGAGTTATGTTTGTGTTTGGCATGTGGGTGAGTGGGAGTAAGTATGTGCTCAAATATAAAACAAGAAAATGCTAACATCAGGCAGATTGTCTTGTTTATAATTTAACTTTTGCATGGCCTATTTTCTGCTCCAGCATGCCCCCTCTGTTGGGCTTTTGACCTACATTTTCCTAATTTGTGAAAAGAGCTGGCTGATATCTGTTGGCATTTTGCAAGACATCATCAACAGCTTAAGTGACTGTCTTTGAATGTGTGTGTCTGTGTGTTTACTTGAGCATTTGTGTGTGCATGCGCTCTCTTTTTCCATATTTGTCTAAAATCATGGTGGTCTTATATTTGTTATTCAAAGTTGTGCTTTGTGGAACATTACACCATTTGGGTGTAAGTTTGCATCATATCACTTTAAGTATTCATGGAAGAATTTTTCTTACACTGTAGATGTTTCTCAATGTTGCCACCTCATTGCTTGCTCTTTAGCATGATCCAACAACTCTATATTGCTTGTAATGGACAACATTTGTTGTAGCCAAATCAGATTTCAAGCACTGCTTTGCTCATGTCTATGTAATGTCTAAGCTTGTCTGTTGACCTACAGTATGTTGCTTTTTGTGGATAGCATATTAGGCAACAGTAATGTTTTGTTTTTTTAAATGGTTTGACATTAGACTTGATCTGTATGTGTTGTATAACATATGTGACAGCTCAACTAATTTGTGCAACTTTGCCATCTCTGCACTCATCCTTTAGTCCTCAGGCCCATCTTACATCTTCAAAGAGCATTGCTCAGGAAGATCAGTGACCCTCCTCATACAAAATTATGCTCTCACGAGCATCGCAATCTGAACATATAATTTAAAACATAATGTCGTCTTAAAAGAGTGAATATTTTATTGATGTATTTCTTTTGTATACCTGAAAGTTGTAGCTAAAATTGCCACCTTTAGCAAGATTTATTTTGACTGCAGTTCCAAGGGAAGCTTCTGTTCTGTGAGCTTGTGGTCACTCCTTCAGAGATGGTCTGTGTACAGTAGTTGAGTGGGGGATGGTTGAGTGGGGGTTGATGCAGTACTGTACAGTGTTAGCAACACTAGAGCGGCAGAAGGAAAGGGTGGGTCATCCATTGGAAGGAGCACCGCTTTGTCATGGTGTACGTTAGAATTTTTGCAGTTTCCTAAATGTGTTTTTTTGTGATGTGTAAATCATAGATGAGTAGTAAAGAATGGTGTTGATCAGTTATCGGGTAAACAGACATGCTAGTACCTCTTGCCCTATCAAGGGATACATACTTTCTTTGTGCTGTTCAAGGTAATATACTTACCATAAAGTGGAAAAAATGAACAATTTTGGATTTTCAGATGAAATTTTTAAACTGTGTTGTAGTGTTTTGCCTTTAACATGGCACTCTAAATATGTTTACACTCCTATTTTGGGACTTTGGTTGTCATCTCCTTATAAAAAATGGTGTTGAGGCTTGTACACTGTAGTGTTGTGCCATTTAATGAAGTTAAGCAGTTTAAATATTTGTAACCCAAGACCACACAACAAGCCTGTAGCATTATTACATTATCTGGATACATTTTTCTGTGTGAAAGTTCAACAGCAACTTTGATGTTGTCACTGAAAGTTAAATTTCACTGAAATATAATGTGAGAAGAAACTACTTCTGGAGTCTTTTTTTCTTCATGTACTACCTTCCTGCTATTACTTGGGCACAGGATTGCCTAACAACACTATAGTTTTAGGCAATATCAACAGTCCTAGTGATTAAAGAATGACACAAAAAATTGTGCGTTAATGTAAAATTAGTATTTTGAATATTTTCTGAAACACATGATTGTGTCAGTTTCATTTGTCTCACTGACTGTTATTGAACACATTGGAATGACATGAATGGTGTCATGTACTTGCAGTGCACTGCAAAAAATTGTTTATTTATTTTGTGCATAGGCTCATAAAAGAAAACTAACCCTTTGGCTACTCAACCGATCTACATAGTGCCAGAAATAAGCAGTAGAGAGGGTTTATATCGCGCATTATATTTAAGTCATGGAGATGTACAGCATCGGTTAAGGTTAGGATTTAGGAAGGTTAAGCTGATCCCAGATCTGTGGGATTTCTCTTTCTAAGTGCTGGTGGGAAGGACAAGAGTGTCACACACTCCAAATCTTTCGGTCTCTGATTGGCTAGAGATGTAGGTCAGAAGAAGGCTAAGGCAGATTGGACAGGGTTGCTGCTCACTGCGAATGTACATAAGCTGCATGAAAGACTTAGGTTTCATGGTTGAGGTTTGTGCTTGACATTTAATTGAAGTTATTTACCAAGTTAGAAAAGATTTTCATGTGGTTTCAGAAAAGTTGAATGTACACCTAATTTTAGGCTGAAGTGTATGTTCAAGTATGTCAGTAAGTCACTTTCCCAAGAGGAATTTCTCTCCTGTCAGCAGGTGTCCCACATGGAAAACCTTGATTGAAAGCTATTCATACCTCCTGAGAAAGGCAGGTTTATCAGGTGCATATCGGAATTGTTACAGTCTTCTTTGTTACTGTAGATACATGGGATGTTACCTGTGGACTATCTAGTGTGTAAAGAGTCAGGAGTGACTCTTTTTTCAAAATGCACTTCAGTACACTTTTAAAAATGTCATCATAATGGTCCTAGTTGTAACATTTACATTGGACTGTACACATTTCTTCTGACTACACTTAAACTAAATGGTCGTAAATTAAGGTTTGATTTTAACCACATTTTTACAGTAAATACAGAATAGTGAGCTAATAATTTTGCAAGAGTAATCAGTTCAAATTTCATATTTGAAATGGAGTAATAGTCAAATTTTAGGGGGTGTGACATCTGCTTCTAGCCTAGCCGCGCTAGACAACCCACGGCAACGAATTTAATTCTCTGCCAGGTTGGGTCTAGTTACCCTCGGTAAGCCTCGAGGTTGGATGCTCCTAAAACTGGCCGATGAATCACCATGAAGTGTAGAGTCAGAAGGCGTAACTAAGTGACGACAGAGGCGCGACGATTCTGACAGAAACAACCGGAAACAACTAGCCTAGTCGCGCTAGACAACCCACGGCAACGAATTTAATTCTCTGCCAGGGTCGACAACAAAAATGACAACAGTCGTTGAGCTCCATTAGCACCGACTCTGAATAATCTTTCTGTTAACATGTCTGTAATATACTTGAGCTTCACCCATTGACTGTATAAATAAGGCTTCACCGAACTACCGCGTCCTCTGATTTCCGGCGCTCTAGGAACTACGTCAGCTTATTCGTTGCGCTGATTGGTTGTATACCTACCCAACTGCTGCAGAGTGATTTGAAAGACAACCTTTTAGCCCGCCTCCCTCCCTGTCGAGAGTTCCTAGACCCTTGTGTCTTCAGACCTGGGTCTAGCGCGGCTAGGCTAATCTGCTTCAGCAATGCTAGACAAATGACACCATCCTTCTTTATTTTGTAATAATTCCCTATTTCATGATCAAAAGAGGCACATGTATTTTGAATAATATGTAGTTAAAAAAATTATGCTCATCTCCGGAGCAAAATTGATTTTATTTTTCATGTTAGCATACCTCTGTTCAACTTAAACCGTGCCTTCTCTCAGCTTTGCATTGCCTCAGGGCAAACTGCAGTATGTATTTGGAGTACAGGGAAAATGAAGCCAACAGGGGTTTTAAATAGCAAAATTATCATTTCTTAATCATTATCTCCTTAGATAGAGCTGCGTGATTGACAGACTTTACTCTATAGCTGAAGATACAAAAAAGAAATCTGTAAAACTGATGTGCACTGATCGATACCTTCAAGGCTCAAATAAGTAAGGCAGGCTGTTTTTCCCCCGATTTTTGGCATGGATTAAGATTGCTAGCCTCGTTGACATTATATCTTTATCATCAGTGTCTTTTTTCATAAGTCCTTGTTAAGTTTTATTATCATTGGGTAGATGTTATAAAATATTGGGGCCCTTTTTCTTTTTCTAAAATCACATTGTACCTCTGCTTATTATATCTAGAGGCTATCTGATCACGGTAGAGCAAACTTGATTTGTGTAGCAGCAGCTCAATGGTGCCCTAATTCTCTTGTCAGTGTAATTAATGGGTGAATGTTCCTTCAGAAAGAAAATGCACCTTAATAGTCAAAAAGTGTGTTATTTCTGCATATGGCAATTGTAGCAAAGTACAGGGTACAAAATACAGTGGCTTGTTGGTGTTTTTATTTTGATCATTGGGCATTTTAACTTTGACTATTATTCTATTTTTTTATATGCTCATTTATTTTTTAGAGCTTGCATAACAATTCTACACGCTATCAATATTTTTATCGTTAGCACATGTACGCAGCTTGCTCTTCGAAAGTTACGTTGCTGGTTCCAAAATGGTTGGGTTTTAAAGAGTTTTGTGTCTAGAGGTTCTTTTCATCAGCCACTGTAACATACTGTCCTCTGCTAGTTGGAGAGTGTAATATTGCCTCAGAGTCATGGTTTACAGTATGACACATTTTTAAATGCCCTAAACTGAGTTCCTGAAGAGTAGTTTGGTGTCATGGCGCTGCTCTGTCAAACGAAAGTGGATGACCTACTTTTCTACCAGTGCCTCTGAAATATTTCAGAAATAGGATTGGATAGCTTCAGCTGAAGTCCTGTGCACTAACCCAGAAACAGACTCTCACTGCAGCTATAGGCAAGGCTGTGCTTCACCCCTTTGCCCCCCTCCCTCTCTTTATGTTTGGCTGCTGAAAAGTGGGTGGGAACTTGTAGGGAAGCAGAGTGAGGCTTTTTAACAGATGACAGCTTTTATTGAATTCACTGTGAGTTTTGGAAGAGAGTGGATGGTAAGGGTTGATAATTTTCTCACTACTTTCTCTGCTCATCTTTGAAGTGCACTGTGGCATCTGCTATGATTTGTAGTTACACGAGCAGTTCAATTAATTTTGCTAATTTAGCTTGTAATGTTTTTGTACAGGCCTAATAAATGTAATTTTCAATGCTGTTGTAGATATGGGCTTCATGCAGGTTTTTAGAAACTGTCTTTCTTGTTTTTATATTTGACAATGCGAGCCGTTACTTTTGGCCTTTTAGTGGCTGACACATTTAGAGAAGTGCACTCTCACTTAAAATCCAGTTCAGTAGACAGATGTTCTCTTGGACCTCTTTAGTGGTTGATTTAACATGTAGTTGTTTTGGATCGGTTATTCTGACCCTGCGGCACTAAGCACACATTGCATATTGTGTTAATGCACTGTTAAGTGAAGTCTTGTGCACCATATCTTTCAAACAGCTGAGACTGTAGGGTACCACCATCACATTAGCAATGCATTAAATCTTTCCTCAACCTGTGTATGTGATACAGCATATTTAGCAATTGCAGTTAGTTTTCCTTCATCGTAGAAGTCATTTAATGAACTGTGGAGATTTGGTTTCGGCTGAATTCCTGATCTCCAACATTGTATGGGATACTTTGACACCATTACCTAGCAGTCTTAATACTGGCTGTGTTTTTCTTTTTCATGTTGCAACATACAGTCACTCCCAACTCTGTAGGTGCTTTAGTTGCTTGGCAACAGGAGGATGGAGTGCATGTGTTTACTGATGAAGTAAAAACCTGGGGTGAAAGCTTATAATGTGTGTTTTAACAGAAGCAAGGGGTTGCTTACAGCGGCTGTCAAGTTGAAATGGAAAAGCAAAGACAAGCCTGGGGGCATGGCGAAGACATCATTACATGAAATCTCAGTGACGCACAGTAGACGAGGCCCAAATAATTTTTTTTTCTTGAATACCAAATTAATTTGGGCTGTCAGGCAAAAAAGGTTGCCTTAAACAGTGATTCATTTTGAATGTCTGTAGCACTGCTTTTGGCTTCAGCTCTGAGCCTTCATGAGAAGTAAATATGAACAAATACTAGTTCAGAAGGTATATGCTGAGCTTGCCACTGAATGTTCACCACTAAAAACTGCATATTTATTGGATTTTATGTCCCTTTTCTCAGGTTTTGAAAGTATTCTTGAAGGTCTGTTTGGCAAAGAACTGGTAGAAGACCTGAAATTATTTAAAGGTAAGTATCTTCGACCATTTAATTTATCTGAAGTGTGGCCATGATCATACCAGTGTGAAAATGACATGAATGCATGTTTTGTGGTTTCAGTGTAATCTGTTATCTGCTTATTGTGACAATGCTGCTCCATTGTACCATCTGGTACCCCCTGTACATTCACTCAAGACAAGACAGTCTTACTAACTGCAGAAGAGAAGATGGCTTGTGTTCCTACAGAGTTGGTGTTTTGGATGGCGTGGGGCCAGTGTAAAAGTCTACAGTGCCCAAAAAACTTTCTTTTCTTTTTTTTTTACAGTAATGTAAACATAGTTGTTAGTGAGACAACAATAAGTATTCTTGGTGGGTGAAATTTTAAGTGAGTCCAACAAGACTTTCTACAGAAGCAGCTGCTTCTGAAAATTCATTTGAACTATATTAATGCATGCTTGATTTGGTCAGTCTCACTAAAACAATTCGCATCATTTGCATTGTGGCCCACTCCCTCATTTCATTCAGACATTTCTGTTGGAAGCCTTGTTATTGAGTTCTGCATTGAAAAAAAAATGAGATTCAAATTGAATATGAGACACTGTAAGTTTGAAAGGAGCCATTTTTTAAAAATTGCATTCCATGTGGGTCTAGACAATACGATCGCTGTGTTGGTGAAAATACAAAGACAGTCCCTTAAAACAAAATGTGCTACGTGAAGGTCAGTCGGCCATTAAAGAACACATTCTTAAATATTTCTGTGCTTTATTTATCATTAATAATGCTATCATTTCTGTCAGGTCTGTTTACATTTTATATAAAATTAGTTCAGCAATGAAAACTGTTGAAGTTAAAATCATAATTGCTTAGTAGTTCAGAAAAAATAAACATTTTATCATCCAACTGAATTTCTTTTTTGTGTCTACAGACTTTGAACCTCTAGCAGTGTCTGATTGGTCATTTGATGAAAACTGTCTGTTCTGCTGTTTGAGAAGAGACAAAGTAAAAGTAAGTTTTTTCCCCCCTCTGTTCCTTTCTTTCAACTGTAAGTGGAAAAACTTAAAGTACTATAGCTGTCTTTCTAAATGGTGTTATTTTGCAGCTTTTATGCTTTTAAATGCTCACTTTAGGTAAAGAGCATAGGATATGTGATAAGATCCAGACTTGCTATAGATTTGGATTTAGGAGGTAATGAAATAAATCTTCGAAGTGCATTAAAGGTACCTGTGCTCTCATGGTTTCTTAGTGGAATAAGTTGTTGCTTGATCAAATTACTCTTAATCTTTAAAAAAAATACTTTTAAGTAAATATATGTCCAGTTCAAGTCTAAAGGCTGCTGAGTTAACTTTTTTTTAAAAATTTATCAGGAACACTTAATTGGCTTAAACAACGAGGGACTTGAAGACACACCCAAGCCCCTCCCCTTTAAAGATCAGATCAGCAGGCTCGAGAAACAAGCCGAGGAATTTCTCAATGCAGTCCTCTGCAGAAAAGGTGAGTTTTCATGTCTCATTAATGAGGCAGGTGTCAGTATTTTGCTATTTATAACACTAATGAGCTTAGTACATGAGAACCTGCCTGCAGACATGTCGGTGTATGTCAGCGAATGCTTAGTAAGATTTTACATTTAGGAATGTGTATGATCTGCACATTTATTTCAATTGCTGCAACTATAGCTCTCACAGCACCAGGAAAAAAACTTCAGCAAGCATGTCTTCTTATTTGTTTCGAAGGCTGTCTTCAGGCAAGAATTTACTCTAAAAACATTTTACAGTGCAGTGGGTTTGTTAGGTGGTATGTTGACTAATCACTTATGGCTCAGTAAAGGAATGCAAACTGAGCAGATTTAACCTCTATATTTTTTTCCTTTCAGATGTGCCAAATTTCTCAGACCCACACATTCCAGTAGTGGCTCGAGAGATTCTTCAGAGAATGATCAGACAGTTTGCTGCCGAATATACCTCAAAAACCAGCCCCCCTCAGGACAGTCGCCCAGATTCCCAGCCTCACTCTGACCAAAGCCTGCCAGCCCCACCCTTGCTCTCAGGGGCTCCTCCTCCACCGACCAGCCCTGCTGCCACCCTGGCTGGGCCAGCACACAACCAGAATCCCGTCCTTAGCAAACTCCTCATGGCTGACCAGGATGCTCCTCTTGACCTCACAATCAAGAAGCCCCTGGCTGAGCCCAGTGAACAAGGTAGTGTGAAAATCACTATAACAGAGTTACTGAAGGAGTGCTCTGGTAATGTGCCAGTCTGAACTAACACTGAATGTGCCTTTTTTTTTTTTTAGATGGAGTCCTTGATTTGTCTCTCAAAAAGAATCGCTACTGCAGCAACCTGCCTGTTCGTAGTCACAGCCTTTCTCCAGCCGCTACCATGCTGAAGGGGTAAGAACCATTTCTTTCTTTTTAGTTTCCAGTGATTTTTTTAAAAAAATACCGTTGTGGTTTACAATTACGAAACTGAATTTTAAATGAATTGGTGTACAGGTTATTTGTACTAGCATCAGCTGATCCCCGAAGTCGGAGTCCTGAAATTAGAGATCAGTAAGAACAAATAGGGTTGTGCTGTAGTTTTTCTTTTGATGCAAAGAAACATAAAACAATATGCAACCGAGGGAAACCGCTCCCAACTTCCACTCATCCTAGAGGATGCAGTTTCTATTATGCTGACCTTCAAAGTGAATTACTTTGCAGATTTAAGTTAACCCACCTGCACTCCTCATTTTTGGTCTGACAGGTCACTGGTATTATCATCTAGGGACTGAGTGGGCAGCATCTTGTTAGTTTTTAAAATAGTGTGGTTTCAAAGTATTCCGTTACTTCAGCCTTGTTTTTGGTTCCTGTTGATTTACCACAGGACTTGTACCCTTGCTAATATTTTTGCATCTTATTTGCAAGGTGAGTAATCCATAACACATTTTTTCAATGAAGTGACCCATAGACCACTGCAGCACGCGCCTGGCTAGATAATACCATGTGAAATTGCTCTTTGAGGATTTAACAACCCTGCACAAACCCCTGTGCAATTCAGGAAACTGCTACATTGCAAGTATAGATAGGAAGGATTGCACTGAGTTGTTTTTATTATCAGTTTGGTAAGCATTGCCTGTACACCTATTGTTATTCTTATAATGTGACTGGTTTAAATATTAGTGGCAACTTTTTCTGTGCTGTGATTGATACCAAACATTAGAAAATACACATTTCCTTTAATTCCATTCATCCAAATGACAGGACTGTATTCCTTTATTGATTGTCTTCACTGTAGTAAAAGTGCAATTTTATTTATTTTTTAAATAAATCAGTTATTTAAGAAATTACCTGTATCTAAATAAGATTTATTTTATTTTGCAGTTAGGTTATGCTGCGTATTCTTTGAATACAACAGCCCTTGGCTATTTTCTACTCATTTTGACTTCAACTTGTCAATAATTACATTTTTATTTTGACTGGCAAAGCACCAGTGGCTATGCATTCCTCTTTCTATGGCTTGGAGAATTGATAGAATCTATTCTTATCAGATTAGACCTCCTCTGGTTTTTATGCACACTGTCCTTAGTACGATAAAAAATCCTCTTGTCTATATAAAAACTCTCTCCATTTAAGTTGTATGGAGCAATGAAAGTGAAAATACAGAATAAGTTCATAAGACCCTAAGGGTAACAGACAAGACATTTTTTGGATGTGTGAGTCATTGATGCAGGCAAATTGGCTTAACATTAGATGCTTTTCCCCCGAGCAATGTCCATGAAATTAGAAATGTAGTGATTAACTCGTAATTTAGGGCAAAAGACATCATGCCTTTTAACTAAATCATTTAAAAATGTGATTTTGATCAAACTACTAGTTGCCAATGAACTGTGCATTTTTTGGTGACTTAAGTTGGTCAGTTAGGTTTTGGTTTTAATAGTTTGACACACACAACAACCCTCTGCTGGCTTACTCTTTTATTGCTGTGCTTGTTCAGTGGTAACGTCACACACAAAATGCCAATAGCCTCATTTGCATTAGTCATTTTGTATGGCATAGTTGCTGTGCCCTGCTTAACATTCACATGTAAAGTTCCCTTACTGCAATGACAAATCAGCCCTCCTCATGGCTATGCTTTTAGCTTCAGGAATACTAAGACTATGTATTCCAGTAAGTGCCTTTTCTTTGCTTTTATTTTCGTTGTTTCTTTGCCCTTTCTTTATTGTTTCTTTTTCTTATGTCGATGCAAAATTTGTAAACAATTATCAAAGCAAGCAAATAAAAAAATGTCAAACTTGAGCCTTTTTTGTTCTTAAAAGTCACACACACATTCACAGTCAGTTGTTCATAAAGTTAGTGATGTTACCAAAGCAAGGTCATATAATAAAGGAGTGGCCAACATCCTCCCCTCCCCAACCCATCCTCCTTTAGAAAAGAGAAAAGGGCACTGTGCAAGCTCTGCTCACACCCAATTTCCTTCCATCCAATCAGGCGATCCTTGAGAGCGGACGGACAAGTCGGGCTGTTTATGAGGAGCCTACAGGATGGGAGGAGGAGGGAGAATTTCGGCCACTCCACCTGTTATAAGCCTTCCTCGCCTCTTGCATACTCGCTGCACATCAAAGAGGAGGCCGATTTGGAGAGCGACCCAGAGTCACCTCTCAGCCATAACCACAACTCCAGCCCCAGTGACCCTTTCAGAGATGCATCAGCTTCCTGGAATTCGAAAACTCATATTGGGGCCCTACTCAAACTGAAAACCAGCAATGAAGCTAGTGAGCACCTTAAAGACATACCCAGGTTGTTGGAAGCTGCCGGACTTTTGACAAAGTCACTTGCCTATGAGAAAGGAAACCTCCAGGAGGCCTGCAGGGATCACAGCTTTTCCCTTTCTCATTCATCATCTTTTGACCTCAAGATTCCCCAGGTGCGAGTTTTGACCACAGGAACTGACACGACTTGGGATTCCATTTCCACTGAATATTCAGGGTCACTTTGTGAGAATGGTCTGAGAAAGAAGCTTTCTTCCATTCTACCCAAACAGATCCAGGGAAAGAGTGGAGGTCTCAATAGCTCAGGTTTGGAGAAGGAGTATTGGCCTTTCTCCGCTGACCACCAAGCCTTGGGGGCAAACTATCCTATGGATTCAGAGTCGGATCTAGCTAACAAGCAACCGAGGAAGAAACGGGGACGTTATCGACAATACAACACTGAGCTACTGGAAGAGGCTATTGTGGTAGTAATGGGTGGGAAAATGAGTGTGTCTAAAGCCCAGTCGGTCTATGGCATTCCACACAGCACCCTGGAATACAAAGTTAAAGAACGTCTGGGGACCTTGAAACATCCCCCAAAAAAGAGAACGAAGTTGATAAGCCAGGTCGAGGAACAAGGTGTTTCAAAGTCCCCCAAAACAGAAGAAATCCAAAATTCTCAGCACATTGTCTCTGAGAAGAAGGAGAGTGCTGATGAGAACGGGACTGATTTCCATGATGAAAACGTTTCATCAAATGAGTAATACATCCATTGCATACTAACAAAAATGTACTTTTAACCATTGCATTTGCCAGACAGTGGTAGTAGCTGACTTGGTTGACCATAAAACCCTAATAGTTAATAGTTGTAGTAATTTTCGCCCTCACTTTTGTCATTAAATGAATATGTACGTGCATGGTCATCTATCTTAAACACTCAGATGTACCCATGCAATACATATTGTGCCTGAAAGGCATGCTTGCTATTGATGATTTTTTTTATGTAGTCATACACTAATTTCAGTTTATTTGATTAGAATGTGCTTTGAAAATAACAATTTAAAGCTCTATAGGTGTATCTTTTACACACACAGCTGAAAGCTTGGCAAAAGATGTGGCGCCCCTCAGTGTCTTTTCTCAGTACTGATCATATGCTCAGAGTGAACATGTAGTGGATTCTCTGAGTATGCATTCCTTGCAAATATTGGTGGAAGCATATTTATTATCTATCAATATATCACATTTATGGAGGACCATAGAAGCCTCTGTCATTGTTTTGCAAATGCAGCTCTGTGATTCCAGTGGACACGGAACATTTAACAGTCTGTCCACACACTAACATATTTATTATGTCAAAACACTATTATATATAAAATATTTATTTATTATTTCAGTCTGTTGGATGGCATAGTCTGTCGTTCTGAATTTCACTCTGTTAACATTATCTTCACAAACATCACTAATTTGTCCACCTACATTTTTCTTGTTTGTTTTTCTCTGCTCTATGATCGGTAATAGTTTTCTTTCATTGCCTTCACTACACTCAGGATAAGTTCAGATTGGACTGCAATGCTTGTCAAAGTACATATCTCTATCAGATAATGCATTACTGTACACATAGAAATATACCTCAGCTACAGATATGCTCAGCTAAATCATTGCCTCATGGAAGTCACTTCTAATGGTGAAGAATAGCATCTATACCCAAATAAGCCTTTTGAGGTAACATTTCAGGATGTCTTACTGACAAGTTGTGCGTGTCCTACTCTCAGATGTCTTCACAACCTACCTTAAGTAGTTATCAGTAGCATTTCAGTGCTCGTGTAAGCATTCAGAGCAGTTCAGTTGTATGTAATTTAGGGCTCATATTTTTTTAGATTTCATGTACTATCTCTGGGATGCGCCACAGAAGTAGAATTTATATTTTTTTGCTTTTGTTTTTTAATTCATCAAAACAAAAGAGAAACATTGTATTTCTATACATATGTAGAATATACAGACACATACATGCGTACATGCATGCCTCCTGCACGTGATAAAGAATTGTCTCTTTTAGTCAGCGTCTTGTTTTTTTGAGAATGATACTTTGTTGTGGCTTGTTAACATTCGTTAGCTTGCCAAATTAGCTAACCAGGTTACAATCATGCCTCAATACACACACCACCTGTTTCTCAAGTTACCAAGGCAAAAATTCAGTGAAAATTGTTTTCATTGGCTTGAATCAGTGAATGTACAGTATTGTGTCAGGTTGAATTGCATTTAAGAGTTTAGTTATTGACCATTATTGGTTCTGATTTCCTGGTGCGGTTGCAAAACAAGCCCAGGCTTACTGTGTATTTTTTATCAGGGGAGCATTATTTGAAATTTATTGTTGGCATCCAAAACTAGTTTTTAGCTGAAAAGAAAGAAACACTTTCTCATGTTGAAACCGGCAAGGGTGTGGTTAATTTTTTTTTTTTTTTCCTGACTTGAGATATTCATGTGTTGCTACACCAAAGCTCAGACTGCAGCCATTTCTTTAAAATTTACTCTAATATTGGGTCTTGGTCCTGTTCTGATTCAAAACCTTTACAGAAGGCTTCTTCCCGTTTTCACTGAATTTTTTCCTGATTTTTTTTTTTTCTCTCAGCCTAGTCCATTGTTGCTCTATCAGGACACCTCATTGTGCATTCTCACTTTTACCTCAGGACTCTCCAGAATATGGGATCATGGCCCATTATTCTTTTATCAGGTTGACACACAGCTCTAGCAAATCTTGGTAATGATGTTTTTGCAAATCTTGCAGCCTTCAGATGTAGTGTTGCTTGAACTCGGATACTGTATAATATTAGGAATTAAATATTACATAAAATTGTCTAGATTGTAAAAGTTAAGTGAGAATTGGTTCAGCAGCAAAATGCAGTTCAGGGACTTGCACACTTGTGTATTAGTAACACTGTAACAACAATACAACCATTTGTTCGATGGTGAACTTACTGACCAACTTGTTGGGCTTCTCTTATTCTCTGTTTGTACACTGCCACTTCTTGCTCTAAATGCAAGGACTTTTTAGTTAGTTTTTTTTTTTTTAATATATATGGTTTCCATTTTCTCTCATGAAGGTAAAAATCAAGATTTTTAACTGATTAACCGCTTCAAATATCTTATATTTTTTTCACATTCACAAAATACCAGAATAACTTGAAGCATTTGCTTCATTGACCCTTTTACAATTAAGTAGAATCTTGTGGCATATTCACTGTCATCAATTAAATTGTTCTTGCATTGACAATCATCCAGCATTACTCAAGTCACATTTTATTTTCTAGTGTATCGTTAAATACTATGTAGACATACAGGCGCTTTGGGTGTTTTGATGGGTGAATCATGTTTTTGTGCTCCTCACTTTCTATCGTAGCAAATCTAATGGTTGACTACCTCATCTGGAAATCCCATATCACAGTCTACTCCTCTCATAGCTGTTTTTATGTAGCAATTTCTCATGCACACAATACAGAGTTTACTGTAAGATTTTTTTTTTGAGTGAAGGAAAATAAGTTACAGAAAGAGTGTTCAGAAAGAAAATGTAACACAGCAGAAAATATCAAAGTTCAACCATATGTAAATATTTCAGTGTATCCTTGTATTTAATTGCGCCCTGCTCTGATTAATATTTTTCTCATTTCATTTTTTTCCTCTTTGGGTTGGGGATGGAGCGTGTAAGGGGCAAATTCTTGTTGTTTTGTTAGGACGTGTATTTTTGATGGTCTCCTGCTTTGGAGGAACCATTTTGTTCCTAAAGTGGGGAAAGAATTTCCCCCCTGTTAGATGCCTTCTTAAACTGATAATATATTTTGAGTTATTTTGTTAATGCGGTATTTATTAATCAATATTGATTAATTAATAATTTTATTATCACTTAAGTAACCATGAATGTAAACAGCTTTAATAAAATGAAACATTGAGTTTATAATGCATGAAAGGTATATTTAGATGTCTTATATGATAGATGCGAGAGACTGTCCTACCTTATTCTGACACACGTTGGTTATCTTTTGCTTGATAAATATAACATATGAGGACCAAAGTCTTTTTTTTTCAACTGCATATGATGCGGCTCTTCATATGACTAAAGAGTATCCCTGTCCATAGAAACATGTTTAGTCTTTGTGTATATGATTTAACACAGTATACAAATGATGACGCTGGGTGTATTTTGCATGATTGGACTACATCGTGTGTATCATTGGGTAGTGGGTCGTATATGGTGAAGTTTCCCTTTGAGGGTGTTTTATTGAAGACAAATACTGGACTGTTGGTGTGTTAAGTCATCAGTGTATTAAATATATTAACTGTAACAGAAATATTACTAAACCAGTTCAAAATCTGGTTACGGATTCACTAAAGATGTGAGATAATATGCCCTCGTATGGTAGTGTGTAGTTGCAGATTATTTATGTCCCACATGTATAGTATATGAATATTGTGGATGAGCTAACGCATCCGCATGTGTGTGCTTGTGAAATATAGTGAAACTCGGTTGTAATTTGGTTTGCTTGTGCTTGTTGGCTTGGGTATTTACTTTCACTGGAAGAAAAAGGCATGTGCTTTGTGTCGGTTCCTTACTGCAATGCTAAGTGAAACAGAGAGCAAAACTCTCAGGGATGAAACACTTACCACTACTTATTCAGGTACTACACTTTACTCTTTAGACCTTGCAAGCAGGGATGTGTTTATTAGCTTAGCAAAAAAAAAAAAAAAAAAGTCAGGTTGTAGTTCCAGCAAATGTTATTTTTTTAACCTCTAAAATTTACTTTCAAATCTCCAAAAGTTACAGTTGAGATATTTTGGCATGCTGTACAAATCTTTTTTTTTTTTGTTCAGAGCCAAAAAGAAACCTTTAGTAGATCTTTTTGCTGTCATTAATTTTATTATGTTGCCTAATGAATGTCAATATAATCTCAGTGCAGGTAAGATGTTGACCAGTGGGGTTTTTAATTAACAAATTTCTTTCCAGGTCAGTGCCTCAAGCAACAAATAGTTCTTAGTCTTCTCCCTTGCGTTACACACTTTACAACTTTTAGACCTCCCACTTCAGATGTTTTTGTAACCGTTGTGATATAAAGCTGAAATCTGTATTTAAAAATACCAAAACAAAACAGAACAGTTGTATTGTTTTGGACATAAATCTGATGGAATATACTGAGACTAAAAGAAGGAAATTTACCTGAATCTTTTAGTTTCAAATTTCCCACCTAAGTTAGCAGCTTGATCCATGAAATTTCACTTTGCCATCATTTTATATTGCTATAAGCTAAAAAGGAGTGGAGATTATGTAGCAAGATTACCACAAGTTATTCCACTATCTTTGCTGTAGCTCAAATTTGAAGAAAAAAAAAGGCATATGAACAGATTACATGTTTCAGCTTCACAAAATAAAAATATCAGTAGAATGGTATGTGATAATGCATTTCTATTTAAAGTTAAATTAACGTCATATTAGTTTTTAGTTCTCATATTTTTAAACACAGTGATCAACAGGCTACTAATTTTATTTCTGGCTGTTGATCTTGCAGTTGACAGCACCTCTTGTGCTGCGGTATACGCTGTGTGAAGAGCAATTTATCTTTTCAATATTTACCTTAGCCTTGTGACATGTCGCCTCAGGAATATAGACATGGTTTAATTTTTTCAATTCTCTTGTCAAAACACCACAGCGTAGCTTTGGAAAACCTTTCATACTTATTGAAAGATTTTTTTGGCATAATGTGATATAAATGTCCCAAAGTCATCAGCAAAGTTTCTCCTAGACCTGCCACACTGATACATAGTCAGACAAGTATACAAAAAATAAATAAAAAAATGCCCTCCTTCCCCAGTTAACTATTCATACAGTTACCTGTATGAAATTTGTATTGGCACAACAAAAACCTCATAGGTATTAATAATTATTATTTTGTATATCTTTGGTGATGCTTGATTTTTCTTTTCCTGGATAATTTGTCTTAAGTTGTTGAGCACTTGCATCTAAATGTCACACTGAGTCACAAAGAAACTCGAAATGAAAACTTGACAAAACTGATGTACTCAATATTTGCCCCTAATGTATTTGCTATTTCAAGTGATAAATGTGTTTGACTTGTTTTAATCAAAGTGAGCTACCATTACTAAATGTCTTGTGCATGTCTAATTTTTTTCTAGATGTATACTGTAAAAACAGCACTTGTGCAAAGATGAAAAATGTAGTAGCTGTAATAATGTTATTGGTCAAGTTCACTGGATGAATGATTCACTTTTTAAAATCACTTATTCTTCTAATAAATATGCAACTATAAACATTGTAATACATTTGTTTTTTGCTCATTATTTTACACAAACACAACTTTTGTTAGGCAATAAAAGTCAACTGACATTTTTCTCCAGATCACATAGCAGTCACATAATAGTATGAATCCATTTTGCTTCCTCTTGATGTACAATTACATATATTTTGTTCTTCTTTTCCCTTTAGTGAGTCTCCAGACCTCCGTGTTGCAAAAGCAAAAGACCTGCAGTCCACATCCACGTTGGAACAGTTCATGGCCAAACTGTGCCCGCACCATCAGAGACAAATAGTAGATGCCATAGGTTTTCTACAGACGGAGGTAAAGGCACTTGGATCCTCCCATACGCCGAAAACCCCTAACTCTACCTCTGGCATCCAGGAAAATACCCCTGAGAAATCACGGCCTGAGCTAAGATTTCCCTGTGAATCCACTCCCAAGTCAGAAGTCCAGGATATGTCCCATTCTATCCCAACAAGCTGTACAGTGAAAAATGTTCCAGAGAATGCTGTGTCTCTAAAAACATCTGTATCTTCTGGCCCTGCTTTGGATCTTCGCAGCCCTGGGTCAGGGACTAGCCTGGCTACTCCCACTGCTAATTCAGTGGATGCAGATAACAGCCGTCATGGTGATCATGCACCTCTTAAGATGAAAATCATGACCAGCAATGCTGCTGCTGGTAAGAAGTTGTCATGTGTGCTCAATTTGGAGGACAGACAGGGTAACTCTAATTCATCCAGCAGAGCAGAGACTCATGGTGCTCGACTCAGCTCTGTGAAAAGACACAATCAGACTCGTCACACACATCAAGCTAGGCAGAGAGAGACTGTTGGGCATGCCAAAGATACACCAGCAAATCTGTTTCAAGTCCACATGACCATTCCTTCGGACACTGCACGGACGGCCAGGAAAACCATCAGAGCATCCTCTGATCACCAGAACAGGGATTCTACTTGTAGGGGATTGGCTGACCCTGACCTCGGCCACTGTGACATTGTTTTTATTGACAAACCAATTACAGAGTGTTTCAAAGAACAGCAGCGCAGCATGCTCCCTCGGCGCAATGCCAGAAAAAGCACCAGAGGACATATGTATTCAGATGAAATCTGGGAGTTAAAAACTGTTCGTACATTGGCTGGGAGGGGCAACTGTCCTAATCCAATGCCAGAGCTAATCACACTGGTCACCCCAAAACAAATACTTTCCAAGCCTGAAGGTGTCCCACCTGTGGACATGCCTTTTGCTGGAGTATGCAGGGAGACAATGAATCAACAAATGCCCACAGAAGAGTCAGATGAGAGTGTGATACCAGGAACAGGAGATATTGTAGAGGTAGCAGCGAGTAAAGTAGATGTTGCAGTTGAACCTAGTCAGACAGATCAGTGTCAGAACAAGGGGCAGTCTGCCCCTCCATCCCCATTAAAGTGCCCAACAGAAAACAAAGATAGTGATATGAACACAGACGGAGAACGGGATGAAATGACAGAATCAGGGATGACAACGGGAAGTGAAGAAAGTGTTGCCCAGGCTACATGTGAAGCAGTAAAAGATAAGGAGCCAGAGTCTCATGAAAGCACACAGCAAATATTGACTGAAACAGTAGTGGAGCCGATGGAGAATATTAGCATAGATGAAGCTGAACCCCAGCTTTCAACAGAGACACTGCCCAACAGTGAACCTGTTCTCCAGCAGAGTAACACCCCATCACCAGTGAACCACGTTGAGGAAGAGGTAAAGGAAGATAAAAGGGAGGAAATGCAGGATGAGCAGCCTCAGGAACTTCACCTGGAAACGCAGATACACCATGACAACTTTGAAGTGACAGAAAAGGATAGTATGACAGGTCCAGCAGAGGAGCAACATGGGAAAGAGACAGAAATGAAAATATCTGAACTTGTTGACAGTGTCACATCTTTGGAGACAGAAGCTGATTATGATAAGGACTATGATGTGTCGTTGAAGACACTTGACACACTTAGAGAATTACCACACTGGCGAAGGAAAAAAGGTACCAGAATTACACCGCAAAAGCAGTTGAGTAAAACAGAAACCGCAATAGTGGGTTGTGTTAATGGTAAACCCATATCAGCCTCTGACAGAAGTCTTCGTCGTAGAGCAGGTAACACTACATCACCTTGTAAAAGTCCTGTAAAATCTAGCCAGAATGTGCCAAACAATAGTTTTGTGGATTCAAATATTGATCCGACCATTGAAAGCAAAAAATTAGAGGAACCTCCAACACCTGAAACACACACACATGTAAAATCAGTTGAGACTAGTCCTGTGGCTCAGCAGGTGCCAGAACCATCTTTCGACACACCATCAAGCCCACATTCTAAACTTTCCTCAAGGACTAAACAAACCCAGAAACAAAAGAGAGCTCAAGGAGATCAGGATAGTTTACCTGTACAGTCTGCTCAGCCTGGTGATCCTCAAAGCACTGAATCCAAACGGCAGCTTAGATCAGCCAGACAGAAGGCACCAGAAACTCCAGTGTTGTTGCCCACTTCAAATGCTGGCACTGACATTTCATCTCCAAAACCTACAACTACGCTTGATCTTCCATCTACAGAGCAGCTACCCTCCCTCCCTTCTCCTCATCCACTTCCTGTTCCTACGTCTTCTCTAATCGAGCCAACTGACCCCACAGCCTCTGAACAGTCCCAACAGAGCACAGTCCCAGAAACTGTAGAATTAAGCAGTGAAAATACTCAGCCAGTAGAGACTGAAGAAATGCAAAAAATGAAATAGAACAAAGGTTACAGGCAAAACAAAAACTAAGATCTGCCAAGGCTTTAGCAAATGATAGTAAGAATGGAAAACAGCAACTTGACAGTGTATTAGAAAATCAAAGTCCTGTAAAGACTGAAATGCAAACACAGGTTATGCCATTAAGAAGTAAACGGGTTCTCCGGAAGGAGGCTGAAGTAAGTGATGTGGCTTTGATGCAGAAAGCAAATGTAGCATCTATAGAGGACAGATCTGCAAGTGGAGATGATGGAAGCTCTTCCATATCAGACAAACCCACAAGAATGCCATTAAGGAGTGAGAGCAGTAAGGCTGAATTGTCACAGTTACCACCAGTAGACAATAAGAAGTTCGCTTTGAGGTCACAAAGATTGGCAGCACCTTCTACCAGTGGTCTTCCTGCAAGACAAAGTGATGTAGCTTCTGTCAGAATTATGCCAGAAAGGGTAACGAAAGCTCAAGTGAGGCCCCCGTCAGTGTCATCATCTGTGGCCCACAGCTCACAGATTGCTCTCATCACACCCAAACAAGATCCCCCAAAACAAACAACGAACAAATTTTTTGAGACTCTGACTGGAGAAGAAAGCCAACATCTAATTACAAATCTGAATGTTAAGTATGATAAAATGCAAAAAGGCTGGATGCAATTGGACAAAGAAGGTCAGCCAGCCACAAAATACAAAAACAAAGCAGACAGACAGGCAGCTATATGGAAAAGTAAACGCAGAGCACGTAAACCAAAGTCTTCAGAGCACCAGAAATACTCACCAGTCCAAATGCTTTTCATGAAAGGTTTTAATCTCACCAGTATTTGTCGCTGGTTCCTTGAATCAACAGAAACAAAGTCCCTTGTCATTGTCAAGAAGGTCAATACACGTCTTCCGTCAGAAACTCAGCTGTGCTTCCACAGCTCATCGAGTGCATCAGGGACCTCTCAGGGGGTATTTCCCAGCTTACAGGCAGAGCGCTTAAAGAAACATTTAAAAAAGTTTGCCATTGCCTCTCCTGTTAAAAGCAACCCCAAGAGTCAGAAGCTAATTGCTAAAGCACTGGAGCAAGAGGCGAATGCAGTCAAAGGAAAAGAGAGAGGAGAACTTCCTTGTACTACTCAGACTTTGACTAAGTCATACTCCTCTGCCAAAGCCTCTGCACAGATAGGTGAATCCCAGAAATCCTCTGGAAAATCAAAGAATCCAGCTAGTGCAAGGATCTTGAGGAAATATTCTAATATTCGAGGAAAGATGCAGGTCCAGCAAACCACAGTTAGACTAAAAAAGGCCTCAAAAATCCTAAAAAACAACAAAATGAAAAGACTGACCACCACAAAGTCAGCCGCTAAGTCTAACCTGAGGCCATCTCTGAAGGCACGTAACTCCGCCCTACCTGTCAGTAAACAAATGAAAGAGTCTGCAGCAAAAATGGAAAGAAGGAAAATATTGGCTGGTAAAAAGTCAGTCAAGCAAAATGTTCAAGAGAGGGCGGTCAGAGCTCAGAGCAGCAGCAGGGCTTCAAGAGATACAACAAAAAAGGAACTGCCGAAGAGATGTTCTCAACGCCTAGGATCTCCGAAAACATCTGAACATCACCCTGTCGACACATCTAGGAGTAGCAATAAAAAACATACTGAGGCAGAAAAGCCAGAGGTGGAAAAACCTGCTGTGAATAAAGTGACTTCTACAAAAATGCAAACAAAGGAATCGTCACAAAGTACAGGTGGTGAAAACAAAAGTACCGAGAATGCTGTTGAAACCTCCCAGCAGAGCGCGAATGTCAAAGTTCCAACGTCACCTGACCAGGTACTAACAAGATCTCAGCGAAAAATGGAGGCGGCAGTCCCTTTGAGTAGGAGCCCCAGTCATGCTTCAAAGAGGGCCGCAAAGGCCATGACAGCACAGAATGCATCTCCTAAATCAGCCAAGAAAGCTGATGAACCTACACTGACGAGAAGCGGGGCTTTAAAGTCCCCTGCGAAGAGAAGTCAGGCCGCCTCGTTGCCACGCAGTGCAACAAAACTGGCAACCAAGAGAGCTCAGGAGCTTTTAGAGACCCCAGCAAAGCGCACCAGGACATCACTCTCAAAATAGCATGGACCTGCAGAGAGAGAGGGGGAGCGACTTTATTTAGAGGATTTTTTTTGGATTTTCTTTTATCTGGAATATACTCAGAAGGACCAAATGTATCTATTTTGTACTCACCAAACTCTTCAGAAAACACATTTTTCAGGAGGTAAACATGGAAGGAAGGAACCAATTTTGAAATTAATTTAAGCTTTTGTTAAAGCTTCAGTGTGAAAACGCAAATGTGATGGTTCATTTGCTTAGCATTTGGTCTGTGTTCTGGGACTACAGACGAGTCGAGTCCCACATGATGTCTAGCAGTTGTAGTTGCTGTTTGGCTTTATGTTTCAGCACTCTACGACACGGCTGGAGATAACAAGAGCCTATCAAACCTCATTTTAAAAGTCGGGATAATGAGCATCAAGTTTAGATGCAGTTATCAAGGTGACAGTAAATTAATTCACCATCCTTTTGTTTCTTTTTTTTTGCCATTTTGTAGAGAAGTATTGTTTTAGATGATAGCATGCACTGCGTTTACTGTTCAGAGAGCTTAATATGAGAAGGGAGCTTTGACTAAAATTTTTACTTACAGTAAATCGGCATTTTGTATCTCCAGCCTGTCTTCCAACCACAGCATTGTGAATATGTGACTGTTGTGACCAGGTGCCTTATTTATGAAATGTAATGTAATAGAATGTGTTGCTAAATGTGAAAACTCCTGTCCTCTACTTAGAACAGCTTTTGATTCCAGGAGAGGCAGTCAACACTCATTTGCTTCACTGAGCGCGTGCAAACTCTTTCCGTTCACACAGTATGTGCCTCTTGCGTCATCTGCAAATTCTTCTGTTGACTGAGGCATTCAGAATTTCTGTCTTACTCCGAACTGACAGGTTTTATTTTTATGCCCATTTTCCCAGAGCATTAACATGAAATTGTTCTTATTATAGTCATATTAGATGTCGAAGTCTGATTTATTAAAGCAGACGTACGTGCTCTGTATGTGTCTTGACAGATGTTTGTATTTTTTTTGTTGTTGTTCGGGGTCAGGTTTCATCCCTGCGTACCTCTGCAGTTACTTCTGACCATTGCACCCTTTGTTCTCTGCTCAAAATGGTGACTTTGAGTATTTTACCTGCTTCTGCATGTAACGTGTAGTTAATGTGGAGTCCGTTTCAGCAACTCTTCCAATGCAGCTGCAAAACCCAGCATTATATTTATGCCCCTGATCTTTAAAAATAACAAAATCCTCCAAAATTGTGTATGCACATTAAGAAAAATACATCTGAGATGACTTTGGGCTGCATCACTTTGCCAACAATAATTCCTCAGAACAAAGGCCTGAAAATCCTGTATATTTGATTGGAGAATATAAATAAAGTTCATGGCCTTTTATCCATTAATGGTGCATTAAAGTGTGATAATTCCTTCCTATAATAACTCACAAGCTGGATCTGTTTTTTTTTTTTTTTTGGGGGGGGGGGGGGGGTAGTCTAATCACACTTTCTGAGTTGTGTATACAGTGTGTTGCGGTTTTATTCTGTTAATTTTTTTTTTTTGTCACACTGTCAGGCCGAAGTTCTCATAATGTGAAGTTTGTTTACTTCCACAGTAGTAACATGTGTTAGTGTATTTGTCAAAGGAAAAATACCATTTTAGCACAGTGTTATTTTTTAAAATATGGTCATTTCTCTGAATGGGGTAAACCATGTGTACATGCAAACAGGTCCACCATGTTTTTATTGTTATTTAAGAACTCCATTTAGGCTAATTAATTTAGCAAATCTAAAACAACCCACCAAATACCAGACTTGAACATGTTTATTCTTTACAGTTGCTATTTAAATATTTTGATTTTGTATATTAGAAAGAAATACCTGCTTTATTTGTGGTAATCCCAAGAATGATACATCTTTATGTTAAGAACTTTGTATTTTTGTTGGAGTTGATAAAAAGATGTTTGAATTTTATGTTTGGTTTCTTGATTTATTTATACTGTTGTTTAAATACTGTTTGACCAGACTCAGTTGAAATCCACATTGGAGAAGGATCAGTAGCCTAAAAGGGTTCTTATAAAAGCATACACTTTTGTACTGTGAATTTGTAGTGTTGCATTTGTTTATAAACACAAAAGAAATTTGATAAGATGTGAAAATTGAAAAAGGAAGTGCATACCTGCTGATCACTGCTTTATGTGGTGCTCATTAGTTGAAATTGAAAAGAGCCTACATTGATACATAATGACGCCACAATGCCCTTCTACGTGAATATTTGTGAACTGGGCAGTTGTATCATTGGTTTTCCTGGAGGGCTGTTCCTTCATATCAAATCCGCCAGCCTTGTGAAATGCCTTCATGCAGCCAATGATGCCATTTCACGTGACACGGACCTGCCATGAGCAGCCACACGGCTTCACGGGCGACAGTCCTGATCACCACAGGAAGCTCCCACTGTGGGACAGATTGGTGAACAGTTGGCCTCTGTCTCCGCAGTCCCTACAGAAAACGGGGTGAATGAGCAACCTCTCATTGAAACCAGTGTGATTCTTTCGCCTTATTACTCCGCCAAGGAACGCGGCGGAGTTATGTGACGATCGGCGTACGTTTGTCTGTGAATCCGTCTGTCTGTCTGTGTGCAACATTACTCAAAGATGGATCCGTGGATTTGGATAAAATTTTCAGAGGAAGTCAGAAATGCGGCTTATAGTCTGGATCCATGGCTTGCTGATGATCAAATGATTGCTATCCTGCTACAACTTGACTGTGATTTATCAGTTGGAAATCATACAAGGAACAAATGATTAAACTGTGGGGTGTTTCTGAGTCCCACTACATATTTAGGTCACATATGGAGCAAACCCGAAACAGACACATTAAGTTGAGCCGTCAGCCTTATTTTGAGCACAAATTCACCTTTCTGTCCTTCACTCCTTTCTTCAGGAAACACCGTCAGAGCTTGTCTCCATTCCAGCTGCTTCTAAGTTTAGGCACATCCTTTACCAGACAGCAAGGTCCGTGTATATTTTGGCAATTGGATTTTCCATTCTGAAACGGGTAATGACAAGTGGTTATTTGATTTTCATTTTAAAATACAAAAATTAAAATTGAAATACAAGATGTTTTTCCTTTTCGTGATCAAAAAGGGATATATGAAATTTTAAAAATACTTTGATTTTCATTTTATATTTGGAATAAGAAAAAAGTAAAATGAGTCAGAGACAGAAATGTAAAAAGGTCAATTTTTTCATTTTCTGAGACTGGAAGTGGTCATCAGCAAGTAAAGAGCCAAAGAGAGTACGGTACATAGACTGTATATAATTTTTTTTCGTTAGTTTTTATTGTCAAAATGAGGGATCAAGTGGCCGATCTTAAAATAAATCAATATTGAATTTTTTTATAGAGCATTAAATTTTTGCGAAGCCAGGGGGCGGTGTTATTTGAATGACAGTCTGGTCTGGAATTTGTTCAAAATATGACAAAAACATCATAGTTTAGTATGTCATCAAAAATGTCACTAAAACATCGTTTAATATTTTGTCCAAAAAATGACAAAAATGTCATATTTTAGTCTGTCGTCCAAAATATGACAAAAACGTCATAGTTTAGTATGTCGTCCAAAAAATGACAAAAATGTCATAATTTGTTGTGTCGTCCAAAATATCACAAAAACATAGTTTAGTATGTCATCCAAAAAATGACAAAAACGTCAGTTTAGTATGTTATCCAAAATATGACAAAAACGTCATATTTTAGCATGTTGTCCAAAAAATGACAAAAATGACGTAGTTTGGTGTGTTGTCCAAAATATGACAAAAACGTCATAGTTTAGTATGTTGTCCGAAAAATGACAAAAATGTCACAGTTTAGTATGTTTTCCAAAATATGACAAAAACATCATAGTTTAGTATGTCATCAAAAATGTGAGAAAAAAGTCATAGTTTATTATGTCATCCAAAATATGACAATGTCATAGTTTAGTATGTCATCAAAAATGTCACTTAAACATCGTCGTTTCATATTTTGTCCGAAAAATGACAAAAATGTCATATTTTAGTATGTCCTCCAAAATGTCAGACAAATGTGATATTATAGCATGTCGTCCAAAAAATGACAAAAATATCATAGTTTGTTGTGTCGTCCAAAATATGACAAAAACGTCATAGTTTACCATGTCGTCCAAAAAAATCACAAAAATGATGTAGTTTGGTGTGTTGTCCAAAATATGACAAAAATGTCACAGTTTAGTATGTTTTCCAAAATATGACAAAAACATCATAGTTTAGTATGTCATCAAAAATGTGAGAAAAAAGTCATAGTTTATTATGTCATCCAAAATATGACAATGTCATAGTTTAGTATGTCATCAAAAATGTCACTTAAACATCGTCGTTTCATATTTTGTCCGAAAAATGACAAAAATGTCATATTTTAGTATGTCCTCCAAAATGTCAGACAAATGTGATATTATAGCATGTCGTCCAAAAAATGACAAAAATATCATAGTTTGTTGTGTCGTCCAAAATATGACAAAAACGTCATAGTTTAGTATGTCGTCCAAAAAATGACAAAAATGTCATAATTTGTTGTGTCGTCCAAAATATCACAAAAACATAGTTTAGTATGTCATCCAAAAATGACAAAAACGTCAGTTTAGTATGTTATCCAAAATATGACAAAAACGTCATATTTTAGCATGTTGTCCAAAAAATGACAAAAATGACGTAGTTTGGTGTGTTGTCCAAAATATGACAAAAACGTCATAGTTTAGTATGTTGTCCGAAAAATGAGAAAAATGTCACAGTTTAGTATGTTTTCCAAAATATGACAAAAACATCATAGTTTAGTATGTCATCAAAAATGTGAGAAAAAAGTCATAGTTTATTATGTCATCCAAAATATGACAATGTCATAGTTTAGTATGTCATCAAAAATGTCACTTAAACATCGTCGTTTCATATTTTGTCCGAAAAATGACAAAAATGTCATATTTTAGTATGTCCTCCAAAATGTCAGACAAATGTGATATTATAGCATGTCGTCCAAAAAATGACAAAAATATCATAGTTTGTTGTGTCGTCCAAAATATGACAAAAACGTCATAGTTTACCATGTCGTCCAAAAAAATCACAAAAATGATGTAGTTTGGTGTGTTGTCCAAAATATGACGAAAATGTCATAGTTTAGTATGTTATCACAAATATCACTAAAAAGGTGCCCGTATAGCTCAATGGGTTAAGCGGGTGGACCACATATAGGAGCTGGTCTCTGACGCAGCAGCCCCGGTTTGATTCACACTCACGACCCTTTGCTGCATGTATTCTCTCCTGTTTCCTGTCACTCTCTCACTTAGCCTTTCACAGAAAGCCGAAAAAGGCCCAGAAATAAAACATTGAAAAAATGTCACTAAAATGTCATCATTTAATATGTCCAAAATATGACAAAAACATCATAGTTTAGTATGTTGTCCAAAATATGACAAAAATGTCATATTTTAGTATGTTTTCCAAAATGTGACAAAAACGTTCTACTTTAGTATGTTGTCCAAAATATGATAAAAGAAGTCATAGTTTAGTATGTCATCAAAAATATCACAAAAACATCATCGTTTAATATTTCGTCCAAAAAATGACAAAAATGTCATATTTTAGTATATCCTCCAAAATGTCAGACAAATGTCATAGTTTAGTATGTCGTCCAAAAAATGACAAAAATGTCAGTTTAGTATGTTATCCAAAATATGACAAAAACATCATATTTTAGTATGTCGTCCGAAAAATGAGAAAAATGTCATATTTTAGTATGTTTTCCAAAATATGACAAAAACGTCAGTTTAGTATATTATCCAAAATATGACAAAAAGTCATATTTTAGTATATCGTCCAAAAAATGACTAAAACATCATAGTTTAGTATGTCATCAAAAATGTGAGAAAAAAGTCATAGTTTAGTACGTCATCCAAAATATGACAATGTCATAGTTTAGTATGTCATCAAAAATGTCACTAAAACATCGTCGTTTCATATTTCGTCCAAAAAATGACAAAAATGTCATATTTTATATTTCCTCCAAAATGTCAGACAAATGTCATATTATAGTATGTCGTCCAAAATATGACACAAACGTCTTAGTTTAGCATGTCGTCCAAAAACTGACAAAAATGTCATATGTCCAAAAAATGTCCAAAATATGACAAAAACGTCCTACTTTAGCATGTCGTCCAAAAAATGACAAAAATGTCATAGTTTAGTATGTCGTCCAAGATATGACAAAAATGTCATAGTTTAATACGTTATCACAAATATCACTAAAAGGGAGCCCGTATAGCTCAATGGGTTAAGCGGGTGGCCCAAGTATAGGGGCTGGTCTCTGACGCAGCAGGCCCGGTTCGATTCACACTCGCAACCCTTTGCTGCGTGTCTTCTCTCCTGTTTCCTGTCACTCTCTCACTTAGCCTTTCAAATAAAGCAGAAAAAGGCCCAAAAATAAAACCTTAAAAAAATGTCACTCAAATGTCATTGTTTAATATGACAAAAACATCATATCTTAGTATGTCGTCCAAAATATGATAAAAAAAGTCATAGTTTAGTATGTCATCAAAAATGTCACTAAAACATCATTGTTTAATATTTCGTCCAAAAAATGACAAAAATGTCATATTTTAGTATGTCCTCCAAAATGTCAGACAAATGTCATAGTTAAGTATGTTGTCCAAAATATGACAAAAACATCAAAGTTTAGTATGTCATCCAAAGTGTGACAAAAAGTCATAGTTTAGTATGTCATCAAAAATGTCACTGAAACATCATCGTTTAATATTTCGTCCAAAAAATGACAAAAATGTCATATTTAGTATGTCCTCCAAAATGTGAGAAAAACGTCCTACTTTAGTATGTCATCAAAAATATGATAAAAAAGTCATAGTTCAGTATGTTGTCCAAAATATGACAAAAACGTCAGTTTAGTATATTATCCAAAATATGACAAAAACGTCATATCTTTGTATGTCGTCCAAAATATTATAAAAATGTCATAGTTTGTTGTGTCATCCAAAATATACTAAACTATGACGTTTTTGTCATATTTTGGATGACATACTAAACTATGACGTTTTTGTCATATTTTGGATGACATACTAAACTATGACGTTTTTGTCATGTCATCCAAAATATGACAAAAACGTTATATCTTAGTATGTCATCCAAAAAAATGACAACAATGTCCTAGTTTGGTGTGTTGTCCAAAATATGACTAAAACGTCATAGTTTAGTATGTCGTCCACAATGAGATAAAAACGTCATAGTTTAGTATGTCGTCCAAAATATGACAAAAGACTCATATTTTAGTATGTCGTCCAAAATATCATAAAAAAGTCATAGTTTAGTATGTCGTCCAAAATATGACAAAAGCCTCATATTTTAGTATGTTTTCCAAAATGTGACAAAAACGTCCTACTTGTATGTCGTCCAAAATATGATAAAAAAAAGTCATAGTTTAGCATGTCGTCCAAAAAATAACAAAAATGTCATAGTTTTTTGTGTCGTCCAAAATATGACAAAAACTTCATAGTTTAGTATGTCATCAGAAATGTCACTAAAACGTCATCGTTTAATATGTCGTCCAAAAAATGACAAAAATGTCATATTTTAGTATGTCCTCCAAAATGTCAGACAAATGTCATATTTTAGTATGTCATCCAAAATATGACAAAAATGTCCTAGTTTAGCATGTCGTCCAAAAAATTACAAAAATGTCATAGTTTGTTGTGTCGTCCAAAATATGACAAAAACGTCATATTTTAGCATGTCGTCCAAAATATGATAAAAAATGTCAGTTTAGTATGTCGTTCAAAATATGATAAAAAAGTCATAGTTCCATATGTCGTCCAAAATATGACAAAAACATCATATTTTAGTATGTCGTCCAAAAAATTGACAAAAATGTCATAGTTTAGTATGTCGTTCAAAATATGACAAAAATGTCATATTTTAGTATGTCCTCCAAAATGTCAGACAAATGTCATATTTTAGTATGTCATCCAAAATATGACAAAAATGTCCTAGTTTAGCATGTCGTCCAAAAAATTACAAAAATGTCATAGTTTGTTGTGTCGTCCAAAATATGACAAAAACGTCATATTTTAGCATGTCGTCCAAAATATGATAAAAAATGTCAGTTTAGTATGTCGTTCAAAAAATGATAAAAAAGTCATAGTTCCATATGTCGTCCAAAATATGACAAAAACATCATATTTTAGTATGTCGTCCAAAAAATTGACAAAAATGTCATAGTTTAGTATGTCGTTCAAAATATGACAAAAATGTCATATTTGAGTATGTTTTCCAAAATGTGACAAAAACGTCCTACTTTAATATGTCGTCCAAAATATGATAAAAAAAAGTCATACTTTAGTATGTTGTCCCAAAATTCATTAAAACGTCGTAGTTTAGTATGTTTTCCAAAATATGACAAAAATGTCATATTTTAGTATGTTTTCCAAAATATGACAAAAATGTCATATCTTAGTATGTTGTCCAAAATATGACAAAAACATCATAGTTTAGTATGTTGTCCAAAATATGATGACAACGTCATATTGGTATGTCGTCCAACATATGACAAAAACGTCCTATTTTAGTATGTCGTAAAACATGTCACTAAAACGTCAAAGTTTAGTATGTCATCCAAAATGTAAAAAATGTCATAGTTTAGTATGTTGTCAAAAATATTACAAAAACGTCATAGTTTAGAATGTTATTGAAAAAATATCAAAAAGGTCAGTTTCATGTGTTGTCCAAAATATGACAAATAACGTAATAGTTTAGTATGTCGTCCAAAATATTGAAAAAAATGTCATTCTTTAGGATGTTTTCCACTATGTGGAAAAATCCTCATAGTTTAGTATGTCGTCGAAAATGTCATTAAAACATCATTGTCTAATATGTCGTCCAAAATGTCACAAAAATGCCATCGTTACTCCGCCAAGGAATGATGGAGTTAAGTGATGATTGGCGTACCTTTGTCTGTGAATCCATCTGTCTGTCTTTCTGTCCATGTACAACATTACTCAAAAATGGACTAACGGATTTGGATGAAATTATCAGGCGAAGTCAGATACCGCTTCTTAGATAAACACTTCTTGTGCCGCTGGAACAGTGACAAAATAAAAAAGCGTAGCATTAAAAATACACCTTCAAAATAAAAGCATGGAGGGACCTTTTATTTCAACACTAGCAAAACAAAGGCTTGCAAAAAATTAACTGATCAACAGACCTTTATAAGACTACTCCACATGCAATTCGTTATCCATACATAACATGCACATACATGACACATGCCTGTGCTCAGCACCAAGGTAAATTTTTATGAAATACTTCATCTGTCGGAAATGATACGTCCACTGAGCAGCCTTGGCGGAGTACTGCGCTCTCTGAGTGCTTCTCTAGTTTGTGAAATGCAAACGTTCTCTTTCCAACTGAAGCTGGAAAGCCAACCAAGGAATAAAGCCCATTCGCTACAATTTAATAAAGGTGATGGACTGAGCCTGAGCATTCTGAACAGCCCAAATCACAAGAACATCTCTAATGACCCTCACTAGGGGGTTTTCTGCTTCATATGCATCGCTGCGGTCTATGGTGACGACTTCAGCAGCATCTACTGGAACAGATGCATTAAAAATACAAAGTAAAGAGTGTTTTCCACTTGAAGAAATGACTGTTTAGTGACCCAAAAAAAGTGTCCATCTACATTGTGGTTAAGTGTCCTGCCTCTTTTAAAGGGCAGCAACACAGCAGCTTTCCTGGAAGCTTTGATCCCATGGTGAGTGCATTTATTTCCTTCTGTTTATATTGTAAATGTTCTGCCATCCATTGCTAATTACAGTCTTGGGTTTTTTGTAATAAAAAGCATTAAATACAATCCCTGCAGCGAACACCCGTTAAAATGAGCCTTTCTTCCAATGCCAAATTGCTTGTCACATCATCCATCAGCTACACCTGCTTATCCTTTAGAGAGGTGTGGAGGGCTGGAGAGTATCCCAGCTGACATTGGCTGACAGGCAGAGTACATCCTGGAAAAGCCAACAGTCAATCACGGAGCTGGAACAGTTAGACAAACAACAATTTTTCTATTTCATGAACTTAAAAAAAACGAAGGAAAAATCAAATCGGTGGCTTGTGCCCCTTACAAAGTCAATACCTAACCAGCCCTCCTTTAGTAAATAATGAGTCGTTTTCCCAGACAAGAGCTCAGATTTTTGGATAAACTGTAAATAATACTTTGCTTCACTCTTCAGCAAACCCTCCAAGCTTCCATTTTTCTAGCTAAAGCAGGGATTTTCAGCGTCTGGCGCTCTTTCTCCTCTTGGATAGAGTGCTGCAGCTTTTCTTTTCCAATCCTTATGCTTTGTGATGCGAACAAGAACGATCTTTGTTTGGAGGTGGAATTTGTAGGTGTCTTCAGCACCAAGTTAAATCTGATCGACCAAGACTTCAAGGTTCAGTCGAGACTGAAAACAATGGTTGACACATACAAAAAATGACAAACACACTCTTAAAAGCACACACATTTAAGTTTAATTAATGAAAAGAGTGGAGGTTTGGTAAACATTTTGTCGGTGGCACTACATACATTCAGCATTATTGAGTTTTTCAGTTCAATCCCATCATCAGTCCTGTAACATAAAAGCAAATAGACAGAACCCAACCAGGGATATTTCTTAAGTTTTTGCACCATTTCAATACAACAGAGACATTGTGTTGTTCACAATAACAAATATGTATATAGTTCATAAGATGGAAAATCTGTGTTTCCGGTCAGGCGACCAGACAACTGAATTACATCTCAATATAGCACAAGCACCACTAAGATGTCTACCAGGAAGTTGAATGCACCAGTCCAGTACAGATCAGTGCAGAGGAAGGAAAGGAGACATGAAAAGAAAGTCACATTCGACTAAATATGCACCTTTAGGAGGCGCACAGCCTAAGTATTACAGTGACTGTTCATCAGTATCCTTTATGAGATCTTCTTTAATGTTATTGTACACCACTGGGATCACATCAACAGCATGTAAAACAAATGGGTAGCAATATGAATAGGAGCTCTGTGATGTGACATTGTACCGGGCTGAGATCTGGGTCTGCAGCCTTTCACACTATAAAGAGACTTTTTAACATTTAGATCAGCAAAATGGATGAACACAATCCCAATCTGCTGGGAGAACAATGCCTTACG
Organism: Acanthochromis polyacanthus; assembly: GCF_021347895.1. NCBI lineage: Eukaryota > Metazoa > Chordata > Actinopteri > Pomacentridae > Acanthochromis > Acanthochromis polyacanthus. Next base: position 11,373,157 of record NC_067127.1, read on the forward strand.
CCATCCCGATGGACTGTCACTTCTTCAACAGGATGTGATTTCTATATCTTACATTGGAAACTAAATAACAGCTAAAAGTTACCACTTCATGAATAAGCATAGGTCATATTTATCTATACACATTTATACATTCAGGTATGACTGTTCACTGTAATTGGCACCATTTCTTCTTTTTTTTCTGTATGGATAGCCAGTCAGAACTGACAGACTGAAAATGTCCAGAACGTTCTCGTTTATTTTCTGTCAGTAGTAGGCATGTAATGTGTCGCACAGTTGCCTGTGCGAAGAGATCTAGGATGATATACCTTTAAGATGATCATTGTCCACAGAGGCAACTTCATCCTGTTTCTTCTGGCTTGACAGCAGCTTATGATCAGTTGAGCTTGACTACTTTCACTCTGTTGAACTAAAAGCACCTTCTTTCCGTGGCAAACGTCTCTCAGATTCAAATGATGTAAATGCACACTTCAACAAAATTAACATGAAAACAATCAGAAGCCTTTGAAGTGTGGTGTGTTAATCACAAGGTAATTTCGAGGGGGACATCTCTTAATCTCAGCTCCAGCCCCTGCAGCAAATGAGGAATGTCTGAGCCAGAGAGGAGGAAAACACTGCCGTAACTCGCTATTAAGTGATGTTACAAATACCTTACAGATTTTTATGCTATTTTTTTCTTAATTGTTTTTGCCTTTTTTAATCTTTTTTTGAAATTTTTGAAAATGTTTGAATGCCAGCAACATTTTATGCTTTTCACTTTCTACAGGAAAACGCCTTTAGATAAAATAAATAAAAACAAGCACAGACTCTCATGAATTAGATGTAATATTCACATGGAAGACAACATATACAATATTAAACATATTTCTAGACCAATACTGCCTCCTATACAACAAGGCCAACCAGCTGCTGCGTTTTTTGGCCAATTAACGTAATTAATTACCTTGTTGGAGCAAGTGAGATCAACAAATAAAAACAGCTCGGGAACCAGCTGAATGCCTTTCCACCGGTCCCAAAGCTTCCAGAAACAGACTTACTCTTTAACATAGAAAAATACTATACCAAAATGAAATACAAATATATATATATTAGAATCTGTTAGGCATTTCTATATAAAGGGTTGTAGGGGAAGGTTTGGGGGCAGCTAAAGGAGTTAGGTTACATCATGAGACAAAATATAACAAAATATAACAAAAATAAAAATAAATCAATATGAGAAATTAGACAGAACAAAACAAAACTCAGAAGATGATTCTGCAACCTTTTGTTTCGTAGTAACATTTATAATGATATTAAGAAGTTCTACATAGTTGTTGGCAAACTCTTCTCCACACATGCAAGAGTTTGCACAAGTTTTAATACTGCAGGCATCAAATGGAGCAGGGCTAATCGGCCTCCTGCTCAAAGAGGGGTGGGATATTCTGCAAATCATCCTAACCCTGAGGCAATACATGCTGGGGGCTGATAAACACGGGGGGCACTGCCAGTGCCAGATTGGTCAGCTGTACGAACAGAATAGAGTAGTTGCACCACACAAGCCCTCTCACGTTGTGTGTAAAATGTATGTATGCCATGCATGTGTGATCATGTGCTTCAGAGAGGTGGATGAACTGCTGTTTTCAGTGCTGCTAGTCAGTGCAGTCTCTATTTTTATATGGAGTTTCTATGTTACGGTACCACACAGCGAACAACTGTGACACCAGACCACCAAACCTCGCAGCCATGACATCTGCACAGGATTATGTGCCGCTCTAACCCTACGTTTTCTTTCTTTCTCTTTGCTTCTGCATGTGCATGTGTGGATGGATGACTGTATCCTGGCAGAGAAATTGCTACACCAAACCAACAACAACTTTAACTCAACCCAAGCCATATCCAGCCAAAGTCCAGGTAACCCAGCCAAGCTCAACTCAAGATAGCTTTGCCAAGTCAAACGGTCCAGCTCTCTCCTTATCCCTCTGAGCTTCTCGCTTCTTTTTTTTGTCTTTCTCTGCCTGTTCTGTCGTTCGTAGCCAGGCTGGACCCCGCTGTCCTCGCTGCCTCCACGGAGTAAAGATGGTAGATGGTGGCTGGGCTGTCAGAGGCCTTACAGATGGATGGGGAATTCACACTGGAGAATTTGGGTTGGACGGATGCCTTACTCAGAGCGCAACGCGTTTGAAATCTCTGGACCCCTTGGAGCAATGTTGCAGATACAATGGTTTTGTCGCTGTTGTTGTCACTTCTACATTGTTGCACATGATGTTGGTTTCTCTGTGTTACTGTAGGTCACACACCCTTGGAAGGGGAGGAAATGTCCTATTTTACAAACATTGTTGTCCATAATATATAGATAGAGGTTTTATATATATTCTTTATAATCTCTCTTTCTTTCTTTCTTTCCCTCCTTCGCTTTGCTCCAGTCTTCTTGCTTTCTTCCTTCCTTTCTATCCATCTTCTGCGCTGCAGCAGTGGCAGGAAATGTGTGAGTGAATGGTGCTACATGCAGCCCACGCAGCCGCACTTGATGGTCTTTTCCACTTCCTCGCTGAAGGAGGTTCCATCGCTGCATTCGAAGGTGTATTTCCGGCGCTTCATTCTCTGGCTGGCGCAGCAGGCCCCTGTATCGCAAGCCCCGGTGCACTCCACCCAGGAGACCATGCGTGTTGTCTGACAGATAGCATAGCCTCGCTGTACCTGGTAGAAGTCTCGCACAGGTTCCCCTCGGCACTCGGACTCTAATAAACAGCAAGAACACCCAAAGACGTAAGTTTAGGTGTTGATTGTGTAATTTCTTTTAAACAGCTCTTTTGAGAGAGTCAGCAAACCAACCTGCATCACAGAGTTCCCCAGTGTAGCCGCTTTCACAGTGACAGTACGCGTCTCCTGTGTCTGAGATCTGGCAGCGACCGTGCTTGCAGGACAGGCGACGGCAGGGGTTAAACAATTCACCCTGCTGGTTACACAGGGCACCACGGTAACCCTCCACACACTCGCAGCGGTACGACTGAGCATCCAGTGGGATGCACTTTCCATGGACACATCTAGCAAGAGAGGAAAACATGAATCAAATTTCAAACTTAATGAGTAAATCCAGAGCAATGTCATGGATTTGCAACATTAAAAAAGTTTTTCATGGTCAGGTGCTTGTACCATTTTGCAGAAGTTATACTTAACTTGCATATTTTTATTTAATGTTATTTTATGCAAATACACATCTACATTCTAAAAGGGATATTGTACTTTTACTCCAGGATATTTGTCCGACAGATATAACCACTAGTTACAAAAAAATATATTATATCTTTATATGTTTAAGTTCCTCCCTTATAGAAAACTGTGTGTAGTTGGGCCCCATGTCATGTATCTATGATAGTCTTTGAGAATTTGTGCAGCAGAACTTGATTTTGTTCCTTCCCTTGTAATTATCTGTTGACCCCTTAGACAGACCTATAGCTCGGGAACCACTGAACTAAGCTAGGTAACTGTACATAAAGTAGCAAACACCAGATCCACATTTGCTAACATACTTGCTGCCCTGGCAGGGGTTAGCGGCAGGCTGGTCACAGTGCGCTCCACTCCAGCCGGGCTGGCAGTGGCACACCGGTCCCTGGACCCCATCAGGTTGGCAGATGCCATGTACACAGTAGAGCTTCTTGCAGGGCTCACAGCCCGGTACCACGCCGGGCTTCATCTGGGTCTTGGTGAAGTCCTGGAGCTCGTTGTTGATGTACAGGTTCTGGATGCAGCCATGGAAACTGGAACCGTTCTGGATCTGCCACAGACGGAAGGTGCCAGAAGGTACGTCCACAGGCATGCCTGGAGGTGGAGGTGGAAAAGAAATGTTTATATGTGTGAAGATGTGAACAATGGGCCACAAACAACAGCTAACAAAGGGCTGGTATGAGTGTAATGGAGGAAGGCGTTTTCAAGCATGTATGTCCCAGCGTTGCATATTCAATTTCTCAAAATAAAATATGGAACTTTTATTTGAAATTAATTTTGATATTTTTTCATCGGCACCTCAGGACACATCATCCTTGAAAAAGAGGACAGCAAAAGGCAAAGAGGTATGAGGAAATGCCTCCTGTAGTGTTGTATGGATGAAGAACAGTACAGTACAACACAACACACCACAAACGGTAAGAATTTTGAGTCACTCCTGAACAAAAAAAATTAACATTTCGAATGCCAGATTCTGTAAATGTTAAGAGTGGCTAAATTACACGTCACAAATGAATACCACACAAAAATTCCATGCAAATACAAAACAAATCTGAGGTGAAGACTGTGCCTGGTAGTTGTTGTGGTACTATCACTAGAGGGTGTAGTTTACACATCGTAAAAAAAAGAAGTGCTGCAGTGACAAAGACTATAAAGTGGTGTATTGTTTCGTCACTATAAATGATGATCTGCCATTTTGAGAGTTACCGGCTATTTCTTCATTACTAATCTGTGTGTACTTGAAAATCTGCATAAATTTTTGCATTGTTTGTTTTATTATGTGGCTCCTAACAAACACAGTCATGACTGAAGGTGGGGATGGTGTGGGTGGAGGACAGGGTTTGGGTTTGGTTGGAGGTAGGATGGGGCTGAAGGGTTGCATGGCTGAGGGGAGGGGGTGGTTGCAGTGGTGACAAAGCGAGGGGGGAGGGGTGGTGATTGACAGTAGTGTAGTAGTTAAAGAGTGCCTGCAGAGGAGGGAGGTGTGTTCTGGAGAGGGCCCCTACCCCCCACGTATAGTGGAGCCTCCCCGTTGAGGGGCCGCACTGCCCCAAAGCTGTCCATTGTGGTAGGGAGACCCCCATCAATGGACAGGTTCACCATCTGGTCAAAGGTCACCAGCTCCACTGTGTGGAACTGACCATCGTTGATAGTCTCAGTACTGAAAGAAGAAAGCAACGATTGATCCAGAGTGAATAAAACATGCAAATGCTGCATTTTTCATCAGAATCAGCCAACAGTGACAGTAAACTTCAGTTGTGGGACTTTACCTGTAAATGGCATCTCCTGGCTGGCTGCCGGGGTCATAGCTGACCTTGACATGGCCTTGGTAGAGCTCAACTGCAATATGGTCATTGTCTCCATTGTACAGGAGGATGCCATTGTCCTCAGCTGTTGACACCTACAGAGAGATCATTGGGGTTTCAGAGAGGCAGCGACAATGCACAGAAATCCTAATAATGACTCTGTCACTACCTGTAGGGTGATGTTAGCTTGAGGCCAGTTCTTGAGGTCAGAGAGCAGCAGGTAGGAGTCTCTGTCGATGAAGTTGACGCTGACCAGCTTCTCACAGCGTGGCCCCCCAAACTCTGGGGGACACTGGCAGAGGGCGCGACCGCCTCGCTCCACACAGGGGGCGTTGTTCTGGCAGTCGGCCAGCTCACACAGGGACAGTGGAGATTGAGGAACCTCACACAACTGACCGCTATAGAAAGAAAGAAGGCAGGGGATGTTTTTAGGGTGATGATGTAAGAAAAGTAGAGGAAACTGCTGTAAGGATTCAAAATGTTGCTACATTAGTGCTTTTCCCACCTGTATCCTTCATGACAGATGCAGGAATATCCATTTAGCTCATCTACACACTCAGCTCCGTTCTGACAGCGATGCTCCTCACAGTCGTTGTAGTCTACACTGCAGTCATCACCGACATAACCAGGAGAACACACACACCTGCAATACAATAAATAATGAAATCAATCTGAATGCACACAAATCTGGCTCCCAGTCTGTAGTAACTATTTTGCATTGTGTAGCAGCTTAATTTTTTGGTGTATATGACGCTTCTGGCAATAAATGCTTACTTGGGTCCCATTGAGGTGATGAGGCAGGTAGACTGATGTTGGCAGGGGCTCCGTCCAGGGGCACACACGTCTTCCATTTCTTCGCACATCTCCCCTACACAGAAACAAACATTTAAACAGTGTTAACTGCTGTACAACACAGACCCAGAACCGTCAATCATCAGTTTAAATTTTTAAATTCAGGATAAATAATGGTTGATGATGTTCCATTAGCAATCAACAGAAAAAACAGTAGCGTTGTCAGTCTCTTTTTAAAAAAAATTCAATCCATTCAATCAGTCAGTGAGATGAGAAACTGGTAACACAGTGGATTGCATGACAAATACTGAGAAAAAAAATAGAAAGCCGTGCTTATTTCAAGAATCACACCACTTTTCTATTTTAAATCAATCAGAAATGATTTTCAAAGATGGAGTCCACTCCCTTTATACCTGGCAATCAATGCTGTCATGATGACAGTTTTACCAAAATGTGTTTATTCATTTCATCGTTTGCCACTACTGATTAGAAAAAGATTGCAGCCTTGGACAAATCTATCTCATTTATTTGGAAAAACAAGCCAAATTTATTTATTTATTTGCAGAGACCAAAGGTATCAGGAGGAATGGCTTTACTACGTTTGGAATACTACTATTGGGTGGCTAATATTTGTTTCAAATAGCTCTGGAAAACTACCAGACAACCTAAAATAGTTACTTTGCGCAAACCAATCTAGCCCAGTTTCCTTATCCACTGAATAAAATCATGTTGAACAATCTTCTGGCTGTAAATCCACATGGTAAGGGTGTGGTTAGTTACACAGTTACATGAGCAAATTTCTCATCTTAATTGCACCTCCTTATCTATAATTAAGGGCTTATGGGAAGAAGACCCAAGTTTGCAATTTCTTAAGCAGAAATATGAATCACCGCGTACCCAAAGTCACTGGATTAGAGATCTTTTGTAGTTTTTGAAGTGGGAAACAGTAAAATCTACTCTGATAGCACCTACTGATGAATTCTATAAGGCCTGGCAGGTGTTCATCTCACATGTCGAAAACTGAAAAGTGGATAGAAGACTTTGAGGATGATTGAGTTGAGCTGAAACGTGCAGGAAGTCTGACTATAATAAATGTGTTTCACGTGGCCATGGTGCTGTGTGACTAACGTTTTTTATTTGACTTCCTTTAATTAATTTTTCTCCCTTTTTATTTTCTTATATGATATTATTATATGAGGGTATTTTAATCATTTGTTAGCTTGGTTGATGATCACTATTACACACGTGGACAAAATTGTTGGTACCCCTCAGTTAAAGAAGGAAAAACCCACAATTCTCACTGAAATCACTTGAAACTCACAAAAGTAACAATAAATAAAAATTTATCGAAAATTAAATAATCAAAATCAGCCATCACTTTTGAATTGTTGATTAACATAATTATTTAAAAAAACAAACTAATGAAATAGGGCTGGACAAAAATGATGGTACCCATAACTTAATATTTTGTTGCACAACCTTTTGAGGCAATCACTGCAATTAAACGATTTCTGTATTTGTCAATGAGTGTTCTGCAGCTGTCAACAGGTATTTTGGCCCACTCCTCATGAGGAAACAGCTCCAGTTGTCTCAGGTTTGATGGGTGTCTTCTCCAAATGGCATGTTTCAGCTCCTTCCACATATGTTCAATGGGATTCAGATCTGGGCTCATAGAAGGCCACTTTAGAATAGTCCAACGCTTTTCTCTCAGCCATTCTTGGGTGTTTTTGGCTGTGTGTTTTGGATGGTTGTCCTGTTGGAAGACCCATGACCTGCGACTGAGACCAAGCTTTCTGACACTAGGCAGCACATTTCTCTCCAGAATGCCTTGATAGTCTTCAGATTTCATCGTACCTTGCACACTTTCAAGACACCCTGTGTCAGATGCAGCAAAGCAGCCCCAAAACATTACCGAGCCTCCTCCATGTTTCACCGTAGGGACAGTGTTCTTTTCTTCGTATGCTTGGTTTTTGAGTCTATGAACATAGAGTTGATGTGCCTTACCAAAAAGCTCCAGTTTGGTCTCATCTGTCCAAAGGACATTCTCCCAGAAGCTTTGTGGCTTGTCAACATGCATTTTTGCAAATTCCAGTCTCGCTTTTTAATGAGTTTTTTTCAGCAGTGGTGTCCTCCTTGGTCGTCTCCCATGAAGTCCACTTTGGCTCAAACAACGACGAATGGTGCGATCTGACACTGATGTACCTTGGCCTTGGAGTTCACCTTTAATTTCTTTGGAGGTTGCTCTGGGCTCTTTGGATACAATTCGAACGATCCGTCTCTTCAATTTGTCATCAATTTTCCTCTTGCGGCCACGTCCAGGGAGGTTGGCTACTGTCCCGTGGGTCTTGAACTTCTGAATAATATGAGCCACTGTTGTCACAGGAACTTCAAGCTGTTTAGAGATGGTCTTATAGCCTTTACCTTTAAGATGTTTGTCTATAATTTTTTTCGGATGTCCTGGGACAATTCTCTCCTTCGCTTTCTGTTGTCCATGTTCAGTGTGGTACACACCTTTTCACCAAACAGCAGGGTGACTACTTGTCTCCCTTTAAATAGGCAGACTGACTGATTATGAGTTTGGAAACACCTGTGATGTCAATTAAATGACACACCTGAGTTAATCATGTCACTCTGGTCAAATAGTTTTTAATCTTTTATAGAGGTACCATCATTTTTGTCCAGGCCTGTTTCATTAGTTTGTTTTTTTAAATAATTATGTTAATCAACAATTCAAAAGTAATGGCTGTTTTTGATTATTTAATTTTCAATAAATTTTTATTATTGTTACTTTTGTGAGTTTCAAGTGATTTCAGTGAGAATTGTGGGTTTTTCCTTCTTTAACTGAGGGGTACCAACAATTTTGTCCACGTGTGTACATCAGTCGTGTATATTGGACAGCAAAGTTTTTAGATACGGTATGCAAAAAAAGTGAAAAAAAAACAAAATCAGACCGGTTCTGAAAATTGGGAAGGCAAAGACAAGACTGTAAATATTATTTTTCCATGTAAAAACGAAAAATTAATGTCTTACAACTCCCAAATTGTGCTTAATTAAAGGAAAATCTAGTTTGAAAATGCCTTTGAATGATTTTTTTGTTCAAATCAAGTCTTTTAAAATTATTTTTAAGAGGCATTTTGTTGTATTCTGACTTTTAATTGTGTTTAAAAAAATTGCATATTTTTTGTCATATCAGAAAATTCTTTGTGTGTTGATTTCAGTTTATTTTTTTGGCAGCTGCTTGTTGAGTCAAACTGCTCTGAATGCACCAACCTGTGTAGTAGGGGGGACAAAAACAGGTGTAGTTGTTGACTCCGTCCATGCAGGTCGCTCCGTTCTCGCAGTCGTTGTCTTCGCAGTCGTCAATGTTGGTTTGGCAAGTGGGGCCCTCGAAGCCCAGGGGACATGTGCAACTGTGAAAACATGCACACTCATTACAGCAAGTTCCTTTATAAGATAAAGAAGATTTCTCTACTTCATACAGCCTTTAAAGCTTCCTCACCTATAATCTCCCTCGTCATCCTCATTCACTTTGCAGGCTCCTCCGTTGGCACATGGGCTACTCACACAGGCGTTCAGACCCGTCTCACAGTTCTTACCCTGAGGCAGAAAACACAATAATGAGAACTGTGCATACTTCAATAGCTGTAAGGTACGGTAAGGTAGATATTCACAAGTAGGTGGCAGCATTGTATAAGTCTGACCTTAAATCCTGGAGGACAGCTGCACCTGTAGATCTCCACCAGGTCGCTGTGACAGATGCCTTGGTTCAGACATGGACTGGACAGACAGGGGTTACACTTAGACAGCACTGAAGTGTCCACATCGCCTAGGAAAATGCAGAACAGATGAGAATGAGTTGAATATGGAAACATGGTGTAGCTTACATTATAGTTCAGTCCAGCATAATAACTCACCTCCACATTCAAACTTCTTTGCGGGTGTCGTGAGGAGCAGTTTGCCCTCCATGCCCTGAGGGCCGGCACAGCGGGCGATGCCAGGCTCCTTGTATCCGGTCTTCACCCAGTCAGACAGCCAGCGAAGGCGACAATCACAGTACAAGGGGTTGGCACCAATGGCCCTGATAATACAAAGAAAACAAACTCATTTGGTGATATGCAACGGCTGTTACAATCCAGTCTGGATATTTTAATGTAGTACACTCTATTGCCAGCAGGTGTCTCTACATTCTTACAAACATAAAAGTACGCCAAACTCAACTTGGTGTTCTATACAAATAAATCACTGCGTTTGTGAGAAGAAAGCGGCTTAAAAAGTTGAACGCTCAATGCCACTTTGTGCCATACATCATCTAGAGGAGGGCGTCTCAATTATAGGCAATGGTGTGAACAGAAGGCACTCTTAACCGCTTCCGTCATGGTGGTCGTGAATCAATGCTGGTCTGTCCTCCCGCTGGATGCACAAACACTCCTGAATCGATGCTGTTCCATTACGGCAGAACACAGGCTCATCTTTCAGACCGGGCCAATAGCCGACACATGACATCTGCTAACATGAAAGCCACTTGACTGTGACTGTGAATCAATGGCTCCCCTCCATCCCTCCCTTTACCCAGTTTTCATGCAGCCTTGACTCCTGTCCTGCTCTGCACACGATGTCTTTGTTTAGTTCTCTCTATCCTCCCCTTTCGTCCTCTCCGGCTCTGACGCTGATAGGTCTATTGATCAGCGGCTGTCAAGGGGATGATGTAAATATCTAGGCGGGATGTCAGGGGGCACACACACATGCTCACAAGTCCGACCACACAACGGCTGCACACCGCGCAAAATTACAGACATAAATAAACAAACACTAAAGTCTGCAGACCGTGGAGAATCTGTGTGTGCTTGTTAGTTGAATGTGTGTGTTTCAGAGATGTCACAGGGGGGTGATGAGACAGTAGAGGGGTCTGTGTGTTGCTTTAACCACAGGACTGCTGCTGATTAAGGGAGGGTTCGGCTCATGTGGAGTCGACCGGAGAGGACAACAGGCAGGCCACTGTGAGCCACACTCTCCGGCTGTCTGACCAGACAACCTCTGTACCTGGGAGTGTGTGTGTGTGTGTGTGTCTGCATGGGTGTGTGCACTTCACAAACTCAGTGGTGAGTGCAGATAGTGTCACAGCGGCACTACTTACAAGTGAGAAAGTGAGGCCACGTCATTGAAGATGCCATCGGGAAGCTCGGAGATCTCATTGCCATGAAGAGACCTGAGGGGTGATGGAGGAAGAAGATGTCAAAAACATGAATACATTTCATCATAAGGAACGTTGCTAGTAAATTGGCAGAAGAAATAACTTCCACATTTCAAACAAAAAAACCCAAAAAAAACATGGTATTTCCAGCTGTGCATGTGCAAAGATTTACTGCTTCCCTTCTTGTCCTCTTGGGAAACTGTGATCTGCATTTTCTTTCTTTTTTTTTTAGACAAACAGACTAAACAATTAAGAAAATAACCGTCTGCGCTACTTCTATACTTTGTTTTCCGACGACTGAGCACAAAAATACCAGGAAAAATGTTGAGGAATATTTCAGTGTTGTGTTGGCATTCTGAAAGGGTGGTAGGTGGTTTGTATTTCTGGTCGAGCCTTGTGAAGCTGGCAAAGATATGAGGCTCTGTAAGTCTGGAAAAGACTGGTGTCAAATTTCCTTGTGCGTCTGGCTGGCAGGGCCAACGAGGGTACGGAGCGAGGGGGGTAACAGAGTTGCACCACATGTAGGACAGTGAAAAACATTATTGTAAATGTGGGCATGCAGAGAATCATGGATATTTATGTGCTTGCATATTGAGGCGCATGCATTTATATTAAGGTCTGTGTGTGTATATGCTATTTTGTATCTGCTGTTGTGTTTCTTGTTGTTCTCTGACTACCATCCGGGGTGACAAGCTTACATGGCTTAATGGCTAAATGATTGATGGCTGCTGTAATCCGCCAGGTCATTACCACCTCAAACCCTCAGCTGACCGCAAGCTAATGTTACCACAGCTCAGTCCACAGCGACAATATATGACACATCTGCTCTCTGTGCATGGATGAGGAGAGCTGATGTGTAAACACACTTTGAAACCCAACTTCCTTCTTTTGTTTGATCATTCAATTACCGCTAAGCTGCCGAAGAGTCGGAGGAGAGGATACAGGGAGGGAAGCTGTTTGGTGGAAGGAACAGTAGAGGGAGAGTATGCGATGTAACCAGTATGAGACAGCACGTTAATTGGTCTGTGTGCCTTGGAGAATGCTTATTAACATCGAGCGCGTAGGTGGGTTGTGGTAGTCGGGGCATAGTGAGGGCGTGAAGCCAGCAGCAGTGTGCCAGCCAGGCTGAGATCTCATGGGAAAAAGGAGCCAGGGAGTCTCCAGGAGGAAACCTGATCTGCTCTCCTGCTAACATTCTCTCTGTGTCTTTTTATTTTTCCTTTCTACGGCTGTATATCATTCTGTCAGTGCCATGTCAACTTATCTCTAAGCTGGCACAAGTCTCAGAAAGAAACTGACTGAGAAAATGATGGATCTTGACTGTAAACACACAGGCTGCCCAACTGAGCGGGATCAAACTTCTCACGCAGACTCGTTCACCTGCAACCAGTTATCACTGTTTTCTGATTATGCGAGTCCTCTGAGCTGCACGTTTTTGCTTTAGCTTTTCACTCATGGCACTGTTGCAGGCTCTACTTTCTTTTCTGTTCTTTATCACACTCTTTCATATCACACGCTGTTCTCACAGGTTTGCCAATCAAACCCTCGCCGGACCACGCCCTGGCGCTGTCTCAGCTCACTCACCTCACACCTAATACCCAGCAGGCCAATTAGCAGCTTATTAATCCGCAGCTCAAACCACAACCATCACACACACACGCTCACATACATGTGCGCACTTACACCACACCACTTACAATCACACCACATCCATGCCAGGTTCAGACCCCTGGTCTGTTTGAAGAACTGAGCGTTAATGATTCTTCTCCTCTTTACAGCTGTGTAAAGCCAAAGGTGCAGCTTTATAAAGGCTTTGGCACCTCAATGTGTGTGTGTGTGTGCGTGTGTGTCACGCTTGTAGCCGTCTTTGGCATCTCATTGTGGTTTCGATGAAGCTTCCAATTTTGAACTTTGAACCCTTTGTGGAGTCTTAAAGTTGAAACTATTAAATGGAGCTCATTGTCGCTTCAGATTTTGTTGCACCCCCATAGCTTTGTATAGTAAAAGAAAAAACACCATGGCAATAATTGACATTTAATGGGCGGCTTATGATTGATCACACCAGCAGTAAAGACATCAAAGTTTTCTGCTTCATTTGGACTCCCGTCTGAGACAATAAGGTAGTCCAGACAGTCTGTGTGTGTGTGAGCTTGTATATACTCCTGGGTCTGTATGGTGTGTGTGGGGCCGGTGGCATTGGGGGAGGGCCTCACATGGCGTCTAACACACTTGCACAGGGAATATTTAAGAAGTGAAGGTGGCGTGAGTGAGTAAGAGCAGGAATAACGGACGCAGCTTCATTAGAGATCAAAGCGACGTGCCTGGGCTAGCAGGGCGGCATCAGCTAATGATGGCCGAGCTTCACTCTCATTCCACGCTAAAAGGCCTCTTACGCTTTGTGTCTCGTAATGATCGGGCGTTTTAGTTGAATCCCGCCGTAAAAAGAGGCTTTGTTGAAGCTTTGTTGTCAGTAATAAAAAGTGTGCCCGCTATGAAAACACATGGACGGCTGATAAGTCTACTCCCACACACATACTAACGGGCGCCAAGCCAGAAGATGACAAACATGTAGACTATGCATACAAACATACATCCAGACACACAGATGAATATATAATCTCATAAGGAGCGCTGCTGGGCCCGGTCTCAGTTTCTTCCTCGCAGAATTAAACTGTACATTTGAGTTAAAGTGCGAGGCATCCAGCTGTTTTATCTTTGGATGCAGTTCCGAAAGCTGGTTTGATTTCATCATCTATCCGTTCAATGCTTTTACATTCTACATCTCAGCTATGTAGCAGACCAATTCACCCACAGGGGAGCCCATGGTCACTGAGAGTACAATCAGAAGACTTCATAACTTCATAAAAGCCCTGAGGCACAGTCGAAACCATTACGGTTAGCGGGGCAAACATTCTCCGGTAATCAGTGTCAGAGTGATTTTGTTCAGTGGGGTTGTGGGGGCGTGTGTTTGGCCCTCATGGTGAGGCAGCGAAGAGCTCGGGGCGCTTAGAGGTGAACAGGCACAGTGGGCAGATGTTTGAAGAAGAGGTGCGGTTAGGAGCAGGAGCTGGAACAACACTGCTGCTGCCCCCACGGCTGCCATTTCAACAGAGAAAATAGGTCGGAGCTTGTGTGTGTGTGTGTGTGTGTGGACTCATAAGCTGTCATAACTGTTTAGACTGTGTTCAGTACTCTGGAGTCAATCAAAGATTCTCAGCATCTGCTACACCACCTCTGTAGTCAGTGCAAGCTGCAAAAATATCCTCCCTAATAACTCATTTAGCCTGAAAGTGAGTCCTATCTTGTTTTAGAAGTCCTCTTTCAAAATAACTTCAATTGTTTCCAATGAAGTCGCTGCTTCGAGCATCATCTTCAAATTGTGTGACAACAAAGAAACATTTCAAACATTTGGTTTGCATGATAAAAAAAGTGAAACTCTTTGATACCAACTGGCAAGATATACTCTAGATTTAAAATAGGATTTTAAGATTTAACCCTTGACCAACGTAATAAGACTAACACACATATGGGTTGAGGAAAGGATGCATTTAAATCACAAAAATAAACTCACAGCAGTCGAAGAGAGTGCAGTCCACTGAAAGCCATTTTGGGGATGCAGCGCAGGGAGTTGTAGCTCAGGATTCTGCAATGTAAAAATGATTACATATGCATGTATATAAAATTCATCGGTTTCCATTCTGCTGTCAGCGCGAGAATAAAATACAGGCTCTTTGTTCTAACAGCTCAGGCTGGTCAGGACTTACAGAGTGGTAAGTTGGCTCATATTCGCAAAGGATGAGTTGGTCAGAGAGTTGATCTTGTTGTTGCTCAGGTCTCTGTAAGGAATAATCGAAAACGTTCACTATACTGATCTGCGCAGAGTGACGGAGGAGACAGATGAACAAACACTTACACCAGCTGTAGGTATTTGAAGGTAGACAGCTCCTTTGGCACAACACTGAACTGGTTTCCATCCAGATACCTGCACAAAGACACACAAAGAGACCCATTCAGACCGAGATTTTCATCCTGAAATGATCCTCGAAACCAGATGTCTTCATAAAATTACATACACTCAGTTGCCAGTTCATTAAGTAGACCTTGTGAGAATTAATGTAGTCTAATTCAACAGTCCTGCAATAGAAACACAGTGGATTCAGCAGCTCCCTAAATTAGTTTAAACAAAACCTGAAGATTAGAACCTTCATGAAGCTAAGATTTACTGCAGGACTGGTGTTTCAGACTGCATTAGCTCAGTGCAGAACATCTGCACTTGACGTTACTGTTTGGATAAGCTAATTCTTGCACTTGAAAACTTAAGCTTGCTGCTGAGGAGGATTGTGTGATGTGATCGAGAGCTCCAGCAGTCCACCTTGTCTACACATATTTTAATGTATATGCCAGCTAAGATTTAATCCAACCACTTGCAGCACTGAAGTCTGTTTTGTAAATCACCCAGTGTTCTTTTATTTTCAGAAAATCAAATTTCATGAAGTGTTTTAATGTCACCGTATTGATCTGCAGTTGTTATTTGCTCAGCTGTATTTTTTACCGGGTACTCCTGCAGAAGACAAAAACTCAGCTGCTGCTCAGTTTAACACAAGTCAGAGCGTGTGTTTTGCAGGTATCCAAGTTAGAAGTCACTCTATAAAGACTGCCAAATTTAATTATATCTCTGTTAATGTCTTAAATGAATGAGGCTTTAGCTGGTGGAAATTGATTTGATTCTATATGTGGAAATTTCATTCCACGTTTTGTCTGCAGGTTTGTTTTCTCTCTGTGCATTGGTTAAGTTAGGAGCTGCAGGCTGTTTCGCAGTATATCATTTTTTCCCACGCTGCTGCAGCCAATTTAATCTCATGTTGCTTGAAACAGTGGAATGTTTTGTCTTTCAGGCTCTCATGCTTAGAAGTCGGGCTTAGTTAGCATCCTGTATACATGCTATTTCAGACACAATGGGTTGCGTCTATGTTCTACTGGGAAAAGCAAGTCTGAAATGTGACCCAGCACTTTTTTTTGAGGTGTGCATGTGTGTGATAACATTCTAGCTATGCATGAGCCATCACGACTAACATCAGGCCTGCAGGAGTGCAACCTCCCTGCTGACTGCGGACACAAAGTGCCCCCAACGGTCCGTCACTTTGATAAATGGCCGATTTAGGGCCTGGTCCCTCTGGGCAAAGCTTCAGGCTCCAGCTATTGTTGTTGACTGTACATGGGGGTGGGGAGGACAGGGGATGGCGGTCGGGGGGGCCGGTGGTTAGTTAGGAGGCCTTTGGGTTCAGAGGTAATGATAGGTAATGATGGTGTAGAGGACACTTGGGATAATGATGGAGTAGCAAACTCTCCAGATGACTAGATGAAAGCCCAGAACAGAGGGGTACACCTGGTCACACCTGCTGGGACAATGACAGGCCTTAAGGCTT
Organism: Acanthochromis polyacanthus; assembly: GCF_021347895.1. Classification (NCBI taxonomy): domain Eukaryota; kingdom Metazoa; phylum Chordata; class Actinopteri; family Pomacentridae; genus Acanthochromis; species Acanthochromis polyacanthus. Next base: position 11,389,572 of record NC_067127.1, read on the forward strand.
GCACAGCGTGTGTGTGCATCTGTCTGTATGTGTGTGTGTGTGTGCCTGAGTTAGTCAGAACCACTTGAAGCAGTATTGGAAAGTTCTAGACCTATTCCATTCCCTCCCCTTTCCATTGAAAACTGCTCATTAAAATGTCCTGTTGCTCCCCTATGCTCCTGTGGACAGGCTTTTGGACCTCACACAAATATGCACACACACAGTCACACACACACACACACACACACACTGATCCTTGGCTCTGAGTGTGAGAGTGACATCAGTGTTAGCCCTGAAGGCTGCAAGGAACACAGAAGAAGAATGTCTGAGAGAATAACTACAGGGTTTATTGACTCCTTTCCTCGTCTCCAAATGATGAGATCTGCTTTCTTCGCCTCTGCTGTTTTCGCTAACTCTCATCTTGTGTTGAGCCTCATAAACGCCTCTTTGCTTTTTTATGTGATCTCCGTCAGTTTCAAATCAAGACGAAACCGGTCAAGCCTATGAATATAAACACAATTGATGCCAAGGTACTCACAATTCAGTCACATTTCTGGGGATGCCTTTGGGCAGGGTGTGGAGGTGCTTGTTACTGCAGCGCACCACAGTCTCCAGGCAAGTACATTCACTGGGACACTGGGGTCTGGGCACACAGCTTGACTCCTCTTGGCCTGGGAAAAACAAGAAGAGGTAGAGGGAAGTGGGATATTAGAGCGGAAGCAAAGGGAAGAATGACCAGGCGAGTATGAAAGAGATGGAGACAAGTCAAAAGAAGAGCTGCTGTCTCTGGGAAAAATGATGTGCAAGAAAAGAAAAAGTGTAGAAAGACAAAGCAAACCTAAAGGCAAGACACTGCCAAAGCATCCCAATCCTTCAAGCTGGTGAGGCATCGAGACAATGAAGTAAGAGGAAATGAAAAATGTGAATAGTAAAACAGGACAAGAGGGAGAGGAGCCTCGCTAATGTAATATCGACCAGCAAGAGCAAAGAATGGAAGCTGCCCGAGGCCTGAAGACAAGTCTAACAGTCATTCAGGTGCAAATAGGCTGACTGGTCAATAAGGCAAACAGCTCAATAGCTCCACTCAGCCTGGCATCGACCAGCAGCTTAGGAACTGCTGAATAGCAATCTATTCAGTAAACAAAAAACTCACACAATAGCGGTCATTATTTAAGGTGATCTCAGACACTTTAAGCAGCTCTTGCGCATAACGGATTTTGGAGCAGAGTGCTATGTTAACTTCTTCATCAGTCACACCCAGACAGGTTAGTTTCACATACAGTGGAGGTTATCTGCTTTGTCAAAGAGGCTTATCTCCCTTCAAGGAGACAAATGGCTTCATTCAAAGTGGAAAAGACGCAACAAAACTACAGTTGTGGTGGAACCTACCCTCCTCACAGCGGAAGTCAGGCAGAGCCACATCCTGCAGAGGGATCTCCTTCAGGAAGGCCGGACGCTGGCAGCGAGGGTTACCCGTCACGATCTTCCTGCTCCTCAGCCAATCTCCGAGCCAGGCCAGCCGACAGTCACAGTTGAAGGCGTTGGCCAAGAGGTTACTGAGAGAGAATGAGCATGAAATGGCGTAAGACGAATGAAACTGAAGTTTAAAGATTGAGGTGCGTGTGTCTGTGTGTGACCAGGGTCGTACAGAGTGGAGAGAGTCTGCAGAGTGTCGAAGGCTCCTGGGGTGATTGTGGTCAGCTGGTTGTCATACAGAGACAGCAAACGGACGTTGTGAAGCCCCGTGAAGCTGTCGTTGTGGACACAACTGATCTTGTTGTTCCTCAGCATCCTAAAGAGGAAAAAAATCCAAACCACGTTAAAAATCGGAAATGATAGCAAACATTTTAAAAATAGCATGAGTGTGCTGCTCACAGCATGCGAAGTCCCTCAAGGCCACGGAACATCCCGCTTCGAACCGAATCGATCTGATTGGCTGTGAGGTGAAGCTCGTTGACAGATGATGCACCTTCAAACGCCCCATCCTCAATCTCTGTGATCTTGTTGTTGCTGAGGTTACTGTGGAGGGGAAAAACACATGTCAGAGAATTAAAATCAGCACTTACTGTTCAGAGAATGATTGTTAAGAGGTAATGTTAAAATGTAAAGTGGGTTACATTTTCTTCAGCTGGGAAAGGTTCTTAAAAACTCCAGTTGCTTCCAGAGTTGTAATATCATTGTTGTTAAGGCGGCTAAAGAGAAAAAGATGCAAAAGTTTAATCATCGAAATAAACTTTCCGTTCAGTTTTTTTTTACTTTACAGTGTTTCATTTCTTGCTAAGAAGAATGTTTGAAGATTTCTTACAGTTCAGTGGTGGATGCAGGGATGTGCTCAGGGATCTTAGTGAGCTTCAGGTTGGAACAGTCCACTACATTGGACTCACAGCGGCACTTAGGAGGACACACTGGATCACTGTTACAGGCATTATTCAAACGGGTGTCTTCTGTACCTGAACAGGAGAAAAATGCAAACGCATATACTGTCATGACTAAAATATGACGTCAACTCCTTTTCCTACACCAACACATGCACTTTGCTTTCCCATGATGCTCGTAGTCACGCATCCGCTTCCACCACAGGTGTACATCTTGTCCTGTTGTGACCTAAAAGAAGGCATCCCTACCTCATCTTTAACCTTAGACACCCTTTAAGACATCCTGCAACTCCCCTACCATTCATAGGAGAGATGAATGGGTGAGGCTGAGCTATTTTAGAGAGCCGTGGCAGAGTGTGAGCAGTGGGGTGAACAGAAAGAGGATTTGGGCAGCCGTCTGCAATGAAGCAGAGCACCCAAGAGAGGAGGGATGGCGGAAGAGAGCTGGCTGAAGAGATGCTCAGGAAGCAGACAGGTGGAGTCTCAGGGAGGGAGAGGGAGGAAATAGAAGGAGGGCATCAGGAGCATAAATGCAGGAATGAAAGAGAAGAAAGGAATGAAAGAGGAGACAGACGAGAGAGACATAAAAGTTGAGGGGCGGAGATGCAGAGAGACGTCTTTCCTGATGGAGGAAGAGCAAAAATGAGGCAGCATGGGGAGTGTGGGACGCTTTCCTGCACCTCCTCTGTCTATGAATAGACGTTACGTGCCAAAAAGTGTGCTGCCAGTTACATCATGGCTGCTCAATAATGGAACAGCACTGGGAGCTACTTAGAACAGTGTGTGTGCGTCTGTGAGAGTGTGCATTGTGTCTCAGTGTCTGCGCTTACATGTGTGTCTGTGTGCGTGTAGAGCTGATGCGTGTGCATATGTTCCATTTAGAGGGAACAGCCCAGCATTTTTCTGTGAGGAAATTGTTTTGTGTCCCGTTCTGTTTTGCATGCTCACATCACTGCACCACTGTGCCCGAGGTTTGGGGATGACGTCAGCGGGACACCGTGGGGCACCCAGACCACAACCATGAGCAGGAAAACCTCAGACAACCAGGACAAAATCCGACGGCTGGGTATCAAAAATCTGTCCGAATAAACAGAGCAGCATCCAAAACCAGAACCTAATCCCAAACTCTCATCACTGACTTTATTAGGACACAAGTTGGACAGTGGAAGACTGCAATTGCATTCACAGAGACGACTTCCTTCTGGCTGCCTGTGCAAAGTCTTTTTTTTCTGAAGTCGTGTCACTTCTCAGAGTGGCTCAGTGGAGGGTGCTGACAGACATAGTAATGCTGGTCATTAAGAAACTTTCCCTCGCTAGGCCAGACAACAGGAAAAGGCCTTTCCTGCTACAGAGGAAGCAATGAAAGTGCAGCGCGGCGCTTTGATCTCGAGGATGTGGAGGAGCCAGGGGAGATTTCGTGAGCCTGAGTCATCGTCATTGTCACAAGAGCGTGGCGGCGACACTTTTACTGTCAGCAGATTTACACGAAACTGGAGAAAACATAGAGGAGAGGAATGAGCTTTTTCCCTCTCTGAGGTGCAAAATGACTCATCGCTGGAGTTGTAGAAGTTCTCATAATTCCCTGCAGCTTGGTTCCTCATTATCAATGTATTATGGAATTCCCATACTGTCAGTGATTGTGTGTGTTTAATACATGTGTGTGTATGTGTGTGAATTGTGCAGGCTTTTATTGTTATCATTCAGGGAGGGCGAAATTCTTATTAATCACATTTGGCTTTGATCTTCCTTCTGCTTACATAGTACTCCCATTTGTTCTCTAAGCCAGTGCAGAGCTTTATCTCTACTTAGCACACAAAGGCACATTAATTTACACACACGCACAGAGACATACAGGCATAGACAACGACTCACACAAGCACCCGCAGCACCACAAACACACACATGTGCACGCAGAGTTCGACACACATCACTGCTCCTCCTAGTTATTTTCTTGGAAGTGCTCTTGTTAAGAGGTCCGGAAACATCCGCTGATAGGAATCTTGGTCCTCTGGTGGGCTTTATTTTCTTTAGTTTTTACTGATAGAAAGGACACACTTTCCTTCCCCTCTGTCCTTCTCTGCCTCACTTCTTTTTCTGTTCCTCTCGCTGACTGACTGTCTGTGCTAACGCCAAAGCAAAGAGACACTTCCTTTTGACTCTATGTGCTGAGACTGTTAGGAAAACAGAGCTGAGAAGAAACAGATGCTCCCACGCATATATATCACATTAAAACTCACATATAGGTACAGCTACTCTTGGGCCCAATTATATATTCGCATAAATGCCTGAAGTGCCACTACCAGCGGCACCCACATTTGCAAATTTCAACTAATTTTACCCATAAATGCCCAATGGTTTTTCTGTGAAGACCATTTCCTCTGAAGTTCATCCACATCAAAAGAGTATTTGAGTTTATTACAACTTGGGGCTTTCATAGTTTTTGGTAATTATCTCAAGAGAGGATGGAGGGAAAACCAAACTGCAAATGTTAGTAGTAATTTTTTATTGTACAAGAAAACTATTTGCACATAACGTATTGTTTTCTCTTACATATATGTTTGGAAAACTTGTAGGTTTGTTCAAAACTTGTACGATAATTTGAACACTTGTGTTTTTTTACTTATTTTCTAGAAATTTTAATGTGTTCTGCAACTCTGTTAAAAAGTTGGCTAGCTTTTAAACTTTTTTTTTTTTTTACTACTATGAAAAGGAATGAGGGCAACACTACAAAACACCCAAACTGTAGAAGTTATTCTTTAACCTGTGGGAGAATTTTATTTAAATGAACAGTAAGCAAATGGAAAAAGTGATGCCGCTACATGGCTGCAGGTGGAAAATGAAAGAAGAGGGGAAGACAATGATAGGTGTGAACATTTACAAGCCACTCACCTGGGATGACGTACTGCTCTTTGGCTGTGATGGAGAAAAGAAAGAGGGACGGATGTCAGTGAGACCAGTCTGACCTGCATAGCTGTGGCATCGCTATGCTTCAGAACAGTCATATATAGCGCTTATATATGACGAAACATGATTCAAGATATATGACAGTTAGACAGAGAAGCCTAGGACTATCTCTGTGCGTGACAACATGGAGGAACTAGTAACAATGGGAAAAAAGGTGGTAAATATTTGGCTGTTGCTGAGGAAGAGTGACATGAGGGAAAGAAGGAGACAGCGAGAAAGAAAAAAGAAGGAGACCAAAAAGAAAGTGAAAAGAAAGAGGAAAAACACATGGACTCCCTTCCACAGTGGGTCTAGCCAAACGAATGGGGCTATAAAGAAGTGTGAAACCTCAGCAGTACCAGAGTGCCAGAGAGCATGGCACAGTGCATAAACACAATGGTGGGCATGAGGTGGGGTGGAGAGGAGATGGTGGGGTTTGGCTGACGCAGAAAGGAGGAGTGAGAGAGCAAAGGGGGCATGAAGGAAACCTGAGAACAGAGAGCAATGAGCGGGCAAACAGAGATGGAGGCTGGGAGGGACGGGAGCCCGAGACTGGCAGAGGGTGAGGGAGATGGTGGGCACGAACAGAAACTCTAGCCCTTATACCAGCCTTGACTGGTGACCTCAGCTCACTGCGGTCTGAATGTGAAACCAGACTCACGATGTGGTAATATGGAGGGAAAATGGAGCAAGAGCGAACGATCCCTCTCTCCTTGGCCCCAAGTCCGTCTGGGGAGATATTGATTGAGGAGCACCGGCACAGCAAATGATGGGCTGAATAAAACCTTTTGCCAGGAATGATCACTCATTAACTGTGGTATGTGGTAGAGGGAGGAACAATGGGGGGGGAGCCACTCCCAGCGGAGAGAAAGAGAGAAGGTAAGAGTGCAGCAGTAGTGAGAAACAAGTGGAGTAAAAACAACAAAGCCTGTCCGGGAAATAGAGAGCCCCAGAGAGGGATAAACAGAGGAGACACTTGGAGACAGTAACACGGAGCCACCGGCCTACCAGAGCAACGGAACTTCTTGCTCTTGATCTGTCCAATACGTTTGTTTGCGAGGCGGCGTGGGCTGGCACAGCGGGCGCCGCTGGTCTCAATCGGGTTGGAGCGCAGGTAGTCCGCCAGCCACTTCAGATTACAGTCACAAATAAATGGATTCTGGGCCAGATGACTGGAAAATAGAGAGGAGGATTGGAAAGATTATAGAGGCAGATACAAAGGGAAAAAAATTTGCAACAGACTTTCACCTGAAACCACAGAAACATAGGAACATCTTCACTTATACATCGGCATTGTGAACTTCAGTGTCGTACGATCATTTAACATCAGTGTTTATCGACTTGAAGGTAAACCACACTATAATGACATCATCATGTTAAAGGAATGCTTTGACGTTGTAGTAAGAGACTGTACATAGATTTTGCAAAATATACTCATTAAAGTTGAGGTGGGCTGTATTTTATGGTGTCATTAGTCACAAATTCCTTAATAACCTTTCAGCACGCTGTAACTTAAGTGGACTGAGAGGAAAATAGATGTCTGCACCTCGTCTTGGCTCCATGTCCAGGCGTTAGAAAATCTAGTGTGTGACTGGAGACTTTGGCCAATCACATGGTTTCCACCCAAACCAGGTGAAAGAGTATAAAGTGCAACAAAGTGCATGATGGGGATAGGGTATCGTGGCGTAATGTATTAAACAGAGGACTCTGACTCAGGAGAGTGGGATTTGAATCCTGTGTGAAGCCACAGGTGAAGCAATTACACCTGGAAAAGGTCGTTTTCAGAACATTGTGTGCCGAATGAAGCTTGTTTCGCAGCAGCATCTGCAAGGTTATTACCCTGTGTTATGGCGGAGTCGTCCTTTTGGTGAGACTTACATTTACACAGCGCTAATTTAGCAGGAAGCTGAATTGCTGTTGTTGCTTTAAGCTTGACTATTTGTGCACATTTAATATCAAGTCCCCTTTTTCGGATGTTTCAGACACTCCAGCATGAATTTGACGTCACCACCAGGTCCTGCTTTAGTTTGTAGAGCATGTGCTGCCATTGGAACTATGTAGTCAGTTTGGATGCATGGAGGAAGGCCCAACATGTATTTTTACCCCTTGTTCAGAATGCAGGCACAAAAACAAGCTTGTTTTAGCCTGAGACACTTACACCCACTGCTCTTTGAGTGTGTGTGTGGTAAGCCAAGGGGCAGCACTATCCATCATCTCCAACAGGTGTCTTCCATGACAGCGCCGAAAACTTTTATTATGCATCATGTTTCCGATGCCACGGTGTGGGGTCTGTATTGATAACTGCGTGTGGCTTGCCTTGTTTATTGGGACAGAGAAAAGTAGATACTCATTTCGATGGAATTTGTGCCTTCTGAGTAACCATGGTGGAAAGACTGGGTGTGGTATGTGCTGTTTTTGATCTCGACGGCCACAGAGGCTGTATGTGTGTGTCCGTGTGTTTGTGAAGATGATAGATCTACTCCCCTTCTCTACCTCACCGTCCCATTCCTGTGTTATTACACAGACCTGCGAGTAAACAACTCCTGTGTTGGCTCATGTTTTATGGTAACGGCTCAGCATGTGTCAGAGCGTGTACAGCGGCGCATTTGCATGTGTGCATTTGACTCACAGGGTCTGTATAGCTCGGAGTGAAGTGAAGGTGCCCTTGGCGAGGGTTTGGATCTTGTTGTCATAGAGCGATAGCAGCGAGAGATTCTGCAGGTCCTGGAAGGCGTTGGCACGAACGCAGTGAATCTTATTGGCATTCAGCAACCTTAGAGGAGCGGGAGGAAAAGGAAAACAGAGGGAGGGCGAGAGGGAGGGAGGGAGGAAGACGGAAGAAAGAAGGAAGAGAAGGAGGGAAGCAGCTTGTCAGAGTTTCTTCATGCCTTCATTTATTATACATTCCATCTAGAAAACTATGCACAGGTACAAAGTTTACTTGAAGGTCATGACTCCTTCACTGAGTGGGAGTAAAGGGCGCCTGGTATCCAGTGTATGCCTGCAAAGCATCAGCAGAGTGTGTATGTGTGTGTCTGTGTGTCTGTGTCTTCTACTTACAAGAGTTGCAAGGCGTAGAGGCCATCAAACACCCCCTTGGGCAGATCAGTGATCTTATTTCCATACAGCACACTGAGAAATCACAACAGAGGCTTTGCTTTAGACACAGCAAATGACAGCCAGAGCAGCTACTTTTGCATGAACTCAGCTCGGGGCCACTTACAGGGAGTTGAGGGATCGCAGGCTGTGGAAGGCATCTGGAGCTATCTCTGAGATCTGGTTGTTGCTCAGGTCTCTGTTTTGAAGAGGAAGGTCAGAGAATTAGTCACAGAAATGGAGATTTGAGGCTAAGGTTGCGTTTCTATGTCACCTGTCACCTTAGCGTGATCCTCATAGGAAGGCGGCATGGATGCAAGGACTCTGCTTGTGACTGGCAAGCGAACAAGACGCAAACGTAGCGTGAGTTGGAAGATGAGCTCCAGCTCCCGTATTTGATGATGCGTCCCTTCAAGGGAGCCGTGTAGCCAATCAAAACAGTTGCACTTATTATTTGTGGCCTATCAAACGAGTCTCTGTTGTATCACGGTGTGTGTGCAAGGAAAAATGTAACGCAAGGCTGAAATCCAAAGCGAAATACAGTAGACTGCCTCCGAACATAGCTGCTGTTAATAGGATCCGCAGGCCTCTCCCCACAGGATAACCACTAAGCCTGTGTGTCTATGTGTTTATGTGTGCGTGTCTGTGTGAGTAAATGCAACAGTAAATGAGGAACAGTGGGACAGAAAGAGAGAAAGACAGATGGAGAGAGCAAGTTAATGGAGTATGTGGACTGAACTCCAGTCGACTGGATACCTTTGAAGGAAAATCATCATGTGGTGAAGAAGAGGGATATTTTCTCATTTGGGGGTAACAGTTAAATAAGTACCCATTTGTCTTCTTGTAAAGGACTGAGGTTTCCTGGAAAAGAAAACGCCGCAAAGGAGCCAACATATGCACTGGTGTGTGTCTGTAAACTCAGATGCTGGTTGGGTTTTGTATGTGTGTTGGGTGTGTGAAGACTGTTACTGCATCCCCGTCTGAAGCGGTGGTTCATGTGTAGGTCGTCCAAACTGGGACAAGGTGAAAGAGAACGTGTGCGGTTGACATTTACTGGGAGAGGAGGACACGAAGGGTCAGGAGAGGCATGACCACAAATAAACAAATGTGCGCATCAGCTTTTATAAAACTTGTACTTTGCTAAGTTTGCCTATATTTAACCATTTTTCCTACATAATATTGTACCGCATATGAACATCTGCAGAGCCGTACCCAGGGGAGTGAGCGTATTCATCATGATGTATCGATGCTGTCTGCATGCTGTGTACTGATGGTGTTGGACAGGCCTGGCCAGTGAGGGCACATAGCCAGCTGAATCAACAGAGACACCGAGGGTCAACACAGACATGCGGCCATACATTGTTGTTGCTAAATGCAGAATCAGCGCCAGTAACCGCAGTAGCAGGTCATGTTTGTTTGGAAGAACAGATGGATAACACCTACTTGGATGAATTTATGCTCCGTCTTCGTGGGGTTACAAATAAATATTCATTTGCTGAACAATAACATATCAGTTGCTCTATTTGTTCCAGTTCTGTTTCAGTTTATTAATTTGGACTTGATGCAGTAAATGTGTCATTCAACAACTGCTATTGAATCTGTTTTTTATGAATTCTATGAAACCTACATAAAGCTTGTTATACTCAATAAAAAGTAATGACCCATTTTTTGGTAATGATGCTTCAGTTTTGCGATAATGGTTATTTACTTTAAGGGTTTTCTTCATTGTAGCATAGAAAGTTGACCTGGTAGACCCAGAGTTTTGCAGTATTGCCACAAAAAACATTTTTTGTACAAAAGATAAAATATCTTGAGATTCCCCGGCTGCTGAAATGAGACAGCAGCTGCTCGGGCCTGTCCATCTCTCTGTATTCACCTCATCTGAACTTTAAACTGTCCCTGGAGCCGGATGATACAACGGCGAGGAATCCTTCAAGAAGGGCAGAGAAACTCCCTGAACTTCCGTTTACTCCGTCTCCCTGCTGCTATGTCGGTCAGGCATGGTGGTGTTGGGAGTTATGGGTTTGGCCGACTGGTGTGCGCTGGCGAGGTGACCGGGCAGCTGGCTGAACGGGTGAAAAACCGCTCAGACTCAACTATCAGTCTGCCACTGTTCACTCCCAGAGAGAGCAAAGCCTCAGCCCTCATTCCAGCACACTCTCTGTCCCCTCATCATCATCCCAGCCAGCAGTTTGCCCACACAGACTGGACACAACACTAGCCAGGGGAATACCAGTGTGCAGCAATGAAAAATGAGAGCTGTTATTATGCTCATGTAGGATCTGAGTGCTTGCTTTCCATGCCACCCCAAGTCTGAGAACAAGACTATGTTCTTAAGGCAAAGACAAAATAAATACTTCATGCTCCTTGGAAGTGGAATATGAAAACTGCCAATTGTCGCTTTCTTTTTCCAGCTCTCAACTTCTTGTTCTCATCTGTATTATTTAGCCCTGAGGTGAGTGTACCGCTGTACTTACATCCTACGCAGCTTCTTGTAGGGAGAGAAAGCTCCAGGAGGGACCGACTTAATCCCATTCTGCTCCAGACGTCTGGAGAGGAGAAGAGAGGAGAGGAGGAGAGAAGAAAAGAGAGGAGCGGAGAAGAGAGGAGAAGAGAGGAGACACCATTAGTTAACCAAACAATAGCGTTCTCCATGGTAACAGAGCTGAGTAATCACCTCTGACCCTTGGTGATTGGCCTGATTATATTAGTGGAGATCTATTCCCCAGCTGTAATAGGTCCAGGCATGTTGGAGTCATAACATCCTCAGAACCAATAAACAGTCTGAATATTAAAGTGCGGTGGAAAAGGCCTGGAGGGGGAAAAAGGCTCCGTCTCACTTTGTGCGAGGGTGTTAAGGCCTTTGACTAAAAGTCATATTTCTTCGCGGTATAACATTTACAGTTTCCAGCACTTATGTTCTCATATGAGATCCTGAAATCAATAATGATCTCACTTGTTCTTGTGAAATTTGCCTTTATCCTCTGGGTGTCTGCAAAGTGTCCAGCGAAACCTTTGCAGCGTGGTAAAATATTACTTCTTTGAGTTTACTTTTTCCTGTGAGCCTGAGAGCTAGTTGACAAGAAAAGGGTCTGACATAATCTCACCATAAAACAACTGTCAAAGAAGGAAATTAATACACAGACAAACATGCATTTGGTCATCCAGTACAGAGCGGTAACAGACTCTAATCAGTCTCAGATGGTCCCAGGGAAACAGACATCCCTAAACCCCATTAGTGTGGGCATGCCTGTGTGTTTCAGGCTGCTACTAAGGACCCAGCTCAGTCCCAGACCAATTCCCTGGTGTAGCTGGCAGAGGGCTGTTTATCTGCAGGTCAGTTCACAGCTTTTAAAACTGTCCTTACCGAGGCTTAGCAGGGCCCAGAGGGAGCCAGCTGCAGGCCCGTCTGGTTGTTCTACCATTCTGCCTCCCAGCAGAGCAACTGGCTGCAGACCAGGAGGCACAGGCCTGCGCGAGCTGTGGTAGGCCAGCGGCTAGAACGAAATCTAAAGATCATTAAGATGCTATTTGTCACCGCAGGGAAATGAGGAATATTTAGAAAATCTGCACAACTCTTTGGCAAACAGAAGGCTGTTGATAGATTTATCCACCACCTTCTGAAAGTATGCGATTTCCTGGCACAGGACCATTTCCACATGATTTAATTATTCTGGTCAGATTTACAACATGTCTCTTCAGGCCTCCTGCATCGCCATGTTTATGTCTATTCATGGGGGGTAAATGTTTTGTTAGACATTAGCCACAGCCGTTTAACAGTTTTGAGCTTCCAAATTTTTCAATCAAGAATCTTCCCGGCTTCAAAGCAGTGGCCGACATTTATGGAGCGACATAGGAGCGCAATTGACATTCTTAGGATAGCGCTGATTCCAGACCACAGATTCCTGCGGTGGACATGCTCTCTCTCTGTCTGTTTTTGTCTGCCTGTCCCAATGTGTCTGTGAATTTACAGCGGAGTGACAGCGCTGTGGTTCCTCTGCCCTCACCATGCGGCAGAGTGGTGGGCCAAGTGGCTTTAGCGCCTTCTCTCATCAACCAGTCTGTCTGACTGGTCCAAACCAGTCTGGCACTCTACATGCTGTTTGCATGTGTTTCAGTGTCACTGTCGGTTGTGTACGTGCATGCCTACATGCTGTGGTGCCCCGGTGTGTGTTAACATATAGCAAAAAAAACAAAACAAAACAAAACAGCCAGACAAGGGCGCACACACACATACACACAATGCTGTCTGACAACTTTTTAGCCTTCGCATTGTCACTAGTCTGTGCAGACCGATATGTGCAAGCGACTTAATCCCTGCAATCAACAAAGGAGCTACTCGTCCAATTGGCAGAGGGAAAAAAAAAGAAACAATCTCTCAGAGTCGCCTGTGGACGGACAATCAATGGTTCCCATCCAATTTATCAGACTGAACATTTGTATGTGTGTCTGTCTGCGTGTGTCTCTGAGCTGGTGTTTGTGTTAGCCCAATCAATGCTCTTCATCCTTTTCATTAGGGTCTGAGCATGGTTTTCATTAAAGGGAAACACATTATGCCTTTGGGTATTCACCCAGTGCGTGCGTGAGTCAGAAATGGATGGCAGGATCGTAGCAGCGTGGATGAAAGGCAGAAGGAGGGGGGGGGGTTGCAGAATTTTATGGCAGGGTTCAGTCATCGCAGACAGAGACTACGGTGCATAATAATCTGTGGTGGTAGTGTTTAGGCTAACTGGGCCTGGTCTCACAAGAGAGGAGTACAGAAACCAGCTCACATCCTCGCAGCCATAAACATAACACTGGCATTCATTAGGGTAGAGCAGGGCAGAGAGGTTGCAATTCTCCGATTTGTACGTAATGAGAGCAGCATGCGTGTGTGTTTGTGTGTGTATGTGAGTTTCCGAGTGCCTCATTAACAAGGCATTAGGCTGGCCTTGATACCCAGCAGCCCGCCTTTGCTGCAATTGAAACTGATTTTATAATGAACTTCAAGCGCAGATCAAACCTCCTGCACCAAGTTACAGAGCGGACCCCTCGCCCCCCTCCCCTCACCCCACTTTTTAAATTCTTTTCGCCGTTGATCTGCCTCCTTGAACCCGCCTGTGGCGATCTGGCAAAGCTGGTAAAGAGGGTGAGAAGATAGAAAGAAATGTAGAGGAGGAAAATAAAATTGGGGAATTTAACTGGTATGGTAAAGCTCTGATGGGACAGGAAGATATAAGTCAGCGTTCCACCACTCTGGTCTTGTAAAAAAATGAATTACAACATTTATTTATTAGCAGGACATGGTTAAGCGGCAATTAGATGTGGAGGGCAGGGTAAGATTTAAAATGTCTTTACTCATGTGCTGTGCAGACAGAATCCACTGTCTATAAAACTTGTGCATGGAAGAGCTATCTTTCAGCAGCCTCTCCCTGCTCTCCCATTAGTGCAGCTTGTTGGTTATTGGGCTCATAGATCACATCGGTCTTTATGATATTCCACTTGTGGAACTTTACAACTGGAGGGCATGCTGAAGAGGTCTACAAACCATAAAACACAGAAAAATTGCATCTCGGTTTTTCCATGTTTTATGGTTTGCAGAACATGCAGGGCTGAAATTAATTACACCTCAAAAGTCAAATGCAGGATGTGTGAAGCTTTTAAATGATTTTAATAATATCTCAGCATTTCGTGGGTGGTCACTCAATTAGGCAGAACACACAGAAGTGCGAAGTATATGTCCAAACAAGGAAATTGAGTACACCACTGCAATAGAATTGGGCCAGGGTTGTTGGGGAACATGGGATCTGTGACCTCCATGCTAGCTGGGTATTTATAAACAGACCCCATGGGGCGGAGGAGACCTAGAAACTTGCTGTGTCCTCCTAACTACACACATGCTCCTTGGAAGAACATGCAATGCGACCGCTGGCTCTCTCTCCCTCCAGCCAGCCTTTTTCACACCATGAATAAATCACAGTGTTGCTGTACCATTTCATGCAGACCTCGGACCAGCGGCATGAAACCCCTGATAGAGACAGTGAAAGGCACTATTTTAGAAAAGTCTAGCCATGCATTCCCGGGAATTACAGTAGGCTAATAGCATGTGGGCTGTAAACGGTTAATGCCCAGACAGATGTTGGAGGACTGATAAACGGAGGGAGGGACGTTAACAAAGCACTCACATGTGGTTCACAGCCATCTGAGCTGATAAGAGCATTCAGTCTCAGCCTAAGTCTGCTCTTATTCTGCGTTTGTGTCTTTTTCGGTGTACTGCAAGTTTATGGATGCCCTGCCAGGTGACGCATGGTTTTTAAAAAAAGAAAAGTAACCTAGAACTACATATGTACATAAAACATGCGTGTTTACATCTTCTCAGCCCTGTGAAACCACCTGCATGATCAAACACATTGATGAAAGGCTGGTTGATGAAACAAAACGTGCAAAAGCCATGTTTTCATTTCTGACTATCATAGATCACCTTTATGTTATTCAGGGTGAACATACATACTGTTCAGAATTATGTTTATATGTCTGTGGTTTAATTTACAGCTATGATCTTGTTTGCCAATTATAAATGTTAATACATGATGTTTGCTTAGGGTTCATCTGTTTCGTTCTCTAATATAATAAGAGGTTTGATATCATTAGACTACATTTAGAAGGAACCTGATTAAACAAGGATACAGGCAAAAATCTATCCTAGATCCTACCTGTTTACAATGAGGGCTACAAACAACTATTAGAATTGCATTTATCACCTTTTTTTGGTGTCGGGGTGACACTGTTAACTTAAGAAAGCAGGTACTGTGCTCACATTTCAGCCATGCTGTCAGGCAGGTTGGCTGGGATGGCGGTCAGACCTTTGCCTCTACAGTCCACGATGTTGTTGCTGCAGGTACACATGGCAGGACATGAACCTCCACCAATGCTGCACGGCTGCAGGCTGGAAGAATCCTGGTGTCCTGAGGAGAAATAAAAATGAGGAGAAGAGGAGGTGAAAAAGGAGGATATGACAAGATACAATGAGAAGAGAGGAGTATGCAGCTCCGACAGGTGTGTGAATACAGGTGGATTTGCTGGTTTCAGTGGAAGCAGCATGACTATAAGCGGTATTACATTATGAGATTGTTTCCCTGGAGGCTTTGTATAGCGGCACGGAGCCGCTCTTGTTCCCAAGTGAGGCTCACAATCTCTCCGCTGCTGCTCATGTCATCAACCTTTTTGTGCTGTATAAAGTGAATTCTAAATGAACACACATTCCCAGGGATGCTTTTGACATTGAGAAAAAGAAATGAAACATCCCACTCTAGACTTTATTGTAAAGCCCTATATCCTTGAGAATCAATGGGGAAGAAACTAGGTTATCTATCAAAGCTGTGCCACCATACACAGAGAGGAGAAGAAAGATTTGAATAATAGAGCTGGAGTGGCAATAGAAGGCCTCCCAATAACATCCATTGATCTCGCCTCAAATTTTCCTCCTGAGTCTGCATTCTCTGTGTGGAATTGATGCCATTCTGCACATTCAGCTTTGCAACCCCCACCTCTTCACTTCCATTTGTTCTAAAACACTTCAACTTTTTAATTTGCATACAGAGCACACAGCCCATCATGCTGTCTCTAGATACCTGTTCAAATAGCTACGGCACTGTCAACGGTGTGGTGAAGAGCGGGCGCTCGCACTGCCAGTGTGGCTTGTTTGGTAAGTGTGGTGTGTGTGTGAGTGAGTGTGTGTGAGTGTGTACAAAATGTGTGTCTGTAAGTCTAACCCAGATAAAATGAATAAAACAGACTTTTAAATGGCCTCATTTACACAGCATTACTAATCCGAGTTTCAAACCATGAATATTTAATTACCTCCCTATCTATCGCTCAGCTTGTGTGGAAAATGTTGGCGAGAGAGCAAAAAGGGGGGGAGGAAGACAGAGTGAGTGATGGTGAAAGTCGGTGACAGAGAAAGCACAGCGCTCAAAACTCTGCTCCCGAACACAGAAAGAAACATTATGGTTCACCATAAAATTACCGGCTTTAGCACTCTGACCAGTTTCACCAAAAAGCAACGTTTAAGGTCAGATTTCACACATCTGGTCGGTCACAATCAATTACCTGAAGGGAGGGAATGCTTTGACAGATCTGGAAATTGAATAGCAAATAGAATCAAGAGTGTGAATCAACACTGGCACAATCACTGTACCCACGTGATCTGAGGCCGTGTGATCTGGGATGGCAGAGGTTTGACAGATCTGGGATCAGGTGTAGGGCAGAGAAAAACTCCCTTCTGATCTAACATGGCATATTTGACAGGCCTGGGATCAGGGAGAGTGCAGAGCACAGCTGGAGCGGCCTTAACAATGACAGCTCCCTGACAGGTATAGTTGAGGTGAAGCTGTTTGATGTTCTCTCCTCCCCTGTTCTTCCTACTGCTGTTTTCCCCATTATCTCTTTCCCATTCGCAGTTTTTCTACGGCTGTATTCCCGTCCCAATTCCCTTGTTTTACTTGCTTTCACTTTTTCTAGCAGTTCCCCTCCTCCACCTGCTCTTTCTGCTCTTCCTCACTCCCTTTAGCATCCTCATTTTCACCCCTTCTATCACTGCAGTCCATTACCTTTTGTCCATTTGCTCACAGGTCTATACATATAACTTCCCTCCATCTCATTTCTCTCGTCATTTCAAAATATTATCACTGGCTTCCTCCCATTTGTCTCTTTCCCATTTTCCCTCCCTGTTTTATAGAGTCACTTCTTCCCTGTTTCCCACTCACTACAAGAGCTGTATTTTTATTAAAACCTCAAGCAATTCATTACCAATTGCTCATTTCAAACATAATATTTTGACTTCAATTATTATTACATACGAGCAGTAATTCAATACAACAGCCATTCGGTCATGTAACCTTGAACTGGCACAAGCAGCTTCGAAATTTGAGTTTCCTTTGCTGTAAATGATCAAGAGGAGCAAAGGGGGTCTACGACGCTCGATAAAATCACAGCAGAGGCCAATAAAACAAGCTTGAGCAACTCTAATATGAACTAGAATCTAAGGATTATGAGTTATTAGGATGAAAATGGTTTGGCAGTATTATTTAATGTAGGTAAGGCCCATCATTTCTCACTAATTTTCTCAAAAGGAGTTAAAGAAACTGAATTTGATCCAGGTTATAAATCTTGAAAACATGCATGTCCTACTGTTCAACTTTAAAATTCAATTTTCAGCTAGATTTAATACTTTTTAAATCTGCTTTTCCCTGTTTTTTTCATCAGCAAGCACAGACACTCAACAAAAATTCTGCGCTTTTTAAAACTAAAAATAATGAGCCCTAGGTTTGGATTTGGGATCTGTTCATTTTCAAAGCCGACTGATGACAAACGACTGCCTGGAAAAATATTTTCTCCTCGGAGCGAAGCGGTAAATGTGTTGCTCTGCTCATTACTGGCAAAAAATTTACAATATAGTGATGCTTTCCAGCCAAATACTGGGAGTGACGGTGAGTGACTCATAATACTGAGAGTGCTGCAGAATTTCATCATATTTCGCATCAATGAATAAAACACTGTACCCCGTTTCCCTTCTTCTGCGTCTCGCTCAGCAACATGCCTCTCTTCTTTCTCCCTCTCCTTCTTTCTCTTGTCCAAACATATCGCCACCCCGCCCCAAATCCCCCGCAGGTGGCCTGGCTTGGTCGCAGCACAAACTAAATACATGCACGGCCACATTGTGCTGAATATCAAAAATAAAAAAAGTGTGTGTGTGTGTGTGTGTGTGTGTGTGCCAGCGAGCCATTCCCTAATGAGTCCTTCAGTGGGAGTTCAACTTCTGGTCACTCATCCTCTCAAGAAGAAACTGGGAGTATGTGTTTGTGGGTGTGCATGTGTTTGGATGAATGCATGACTGAGTACTTACACACACATATGCAGAAATACACAGCAAACGATGTTAAGTTTAAGCTGCTGTTTGTTTTGCCCAAATTGATTCACTTTTGGGACTCGCATGGAACCAGTTCTTTAAAATTCTTACATGATAGAAGCATATAGCTGTGTGCAATGTAAGACACAGCTCCCCATCACGCAAAAATCCTTAACTTTCTGTATCTGCATCCAACCAGAAACCAAAATTTTCCTGACAAACCCCTGCTCCCCTTTTGTATCTGGAATCGTTACACTCCCACGCTTTGAATCTCTTTCCCTGGGCGATGAATAGTTAATGATCTGTGCTGTCACGCCGTATGGCTGCGTAAAAATCACAACCCATGGAGAGAGAGACATAGGGAGAGGTACGCACACCCACAAACACACACACACACAAACGTAGACACAAACACCCTTCGCAGCTGGTGTTGCGAGCGAGATGGCCTTGTGGGGAGTGGAGGTTCTCATGCTGTTTTTCCATTGTCCGGATATGATAACCCCAATGCACGCCATGACACGCCCACATGCACATGCTGTCTCTGTTCCCTCCGTCTCACACACACACACACACACACACACACACACACACACACACACACACACACACACACACACACACACACACACACACACACTGCATGAGCAAAACAGTGACTTCAAAGCCACAACAATCCTTGTGCGTGGAGGTGAAAGGCCATAAATAACGACAACCGAGGAGAGGGGTTCCACCGTCAGTGGGGGCTGCCTCTGCTCCAGCTGTGTGTTTTATATATGTTGGGTATATTCCGAGCACCGCTGCCAGCTCCTAAAAGCTGGATACGCATGCAACAGCCTGAGGAGCGCTGTGGGGGTTGCCTGGAGGCAGAGGAGTTTGGCAGGTGGCTGCCAGGTGAATACACACTGACACAAAAACACACTGGGGGAGGAAGAGGGGGGCAGATAATAAATGCTACCAGGGAGAGGAAGAGTTTGTCATGAATGAGCTGATTAAAGTACTCATATGTCATTTTGTCTCTTTTTGAGATGCTGTGAAACTTGCTTCCTTGTCAAATGCACACATAAGTGGCTAAATAATCTACGCACAATGTGAAATGCAGTGTTTTTGAGGTGTCACTCCTCTAAAGTTGAGTAAATCTTACCCGAGCAGCTGAATTCGTGCTTCTGTACCTCGGCAACATTGAGGCCTCTGAGCTCAGGAGGGCCAGTGCACTGGGTGAATAGACCAATTGTAGGCCTCTGTCTGAGCCACTGGGCCAACCAGGCCAGGTGACAGTCACAGTTCAGGTTGTTGGAGTGGAGACGGCTGTGAAATGAGAGAAAAAAATTGAACGTTGATGCTTGAAATACCCTTTATTAAACCCCTAAAAGCTCATCTACAATTCTACGATTTCATTTCGCAGATGCTTTTATCCAAAGCTACGTACATCTGAGGAAAAAATACAACACAAGCAAGGATCTGGTCAGGAGAAAGCATCTTGGATGAGTGCCATAAGATCTCTGTGTATCAAAATAAGCTGTTTTGAAGTTTATCTCATGAAAATAATCCCTTCCTGCCTTTAAATGGCTTAGATGTAACTCTACACTGCTGCTTGCTCTTAAACGTGCAGATCTGTAAAATCCCTGCCTCTCTCTTGCTGCAGCTCAAAAAGTACTCTACACTACACAATGGCAAGCTGTAATATTAAGTAAGTGAAGAGGAATTTAGGCCTACTTCCCCAGGTTTCTTATGTTTGAAGCCCCGGAAGCCTGAATTTGTGTTTTTGAGATGGTAAAAACACTTCACAGACACGTATAAAACTCGCTTTTCACAGAAGGGGGTCTTTAAATGAGCCTAACTAAAATACCATCCGCAGAAGACATAAATAGCATAAAAAGTGTCTATTCTTTCCTCCAACTCATCACATCCAAACCCTGTGGCAAAACACACTAAATGATATGCTACATGGATGACTGCAAATGGCACATTCTAAAAAAGTGAAACACTAAAGAGGACTTTTCTAAACCAACTACTCCAAACAGTGCATTCCTGCAATCCTGCGTCGCTCCAGAATAACTCTTGCTGTGGTGCGGTGGACCTAGGGAACATGTATGCTAACTCGCAAACCCATGCACACAGACACATAGGAGTACACACAAGCAGGAAAAGCCATATAATATAACCCCACTGGGAGCGAGAAAGCATAAAATGTCACCACAAGAGCAGTGGAGTCAAGGCTCAGAGTTGCAGGAGGCATAATTGTTTTAATTTGTGCATAATTTCAGATTTAGTAATCACATACAAAGCACAATACACAATAGGCTACTGAGGCTATTTGCGTCTTTCTGGCCCAGTTGTTGTCTTTAGATGGAAGGGATAATGGCCCCTGGCATCGCTACAGACCCCTCTGTGGTACTCTGTGGTTATGGCTGCCACCCAACATTGACTGGAATGACAGAACCTGTCTGCTCCCATTGAGATCACATAGAAATCACCCTTTATCCTACTTTATGTATGAGAAATATAGTTTTATTTTAAAGAATACCCCCAGAGAGGTAGAGAGCGTTGTGGGAGGAATATTTGTGACTTACAAAGTTCGCAATTTGGGCATGTGGTTGAAGCTGGAGACGGGGATGCTGCTGATGTTGTTGTTGTTCAGCGTTCTGTGAAAAGAAAAAGAGCGAGAAGTCATGTTGTCAGTGCCAGAAAGAGAAAAGTCATTCGAAAATTTTCACTTCAAAAAGTGTTTTGTTGTGCCCATCCGCGCCCATTCCAGTCTCTTTAAAATCCGTCCCCTTCTTTCTTTTCTCGTCTCTCTTTGTGGCCCACTGGGAATATAACACCTCATTCCACACAGATGGGAAGCCCTCGCACCTCCCACGCACACGTACAGTCGTGCATGCAAATATGCACACATACATACAAGCACACGAGCCGGCTTCCGAGTGCCTCTACTCGTACTAGAAACGTACGATGCGCACACACACACACACACACACACACACACACACACACACACACACACACACACACACACACACACACACACACACACACACACACACACACACACACACACACACACACACTTCCATCGAACCTAGGGCATCAGCTGCAGCAAGAGGATTGGGTCATTTCAATCAGCCTAATAACCCTTTACCATATTTCAACCTGCTCCCCCTTTTAACGCAAACTGTCCTCCTCCCCCATAAAACCTATACATACACACCCCATCAAAACAACCTCCTTTGCCCTCTTACACCATTAGGACGACCCCATCACTACATCAATTCAGCCATGAAAACAGCCTTTAATGTTTCTTCTTTTTTCTTTGCGTCACAACCTCCTAAACCCCCCGCATACACAAACACAATCTTTCACCGTCAGAATAACAGGGCTGTCTATGAAGTGCCTTTGTCCCATCGCCTGCACTGTTACTCTACATTGTTTCAGGTGGAGGCCGGTGATTAGGACTTTTGACAAGAGATGATTAATTGAACATTTTAAGGTGCAGAGCATGGTCGCCAATGTGTGCGAGGGAGGGGAATGCTAACTTGAATATAATTTCCGAACAAGATGCTAGGAGCCCCTCTTGTCAGATGGCCTGCCCAGGGCTGGATGGTGTGTAGATGATGGAGGTGGAGTAGTGGGTGGGTGGTGGTGGTGGGGGGTGTTAATGTGATGGAGGGGAACGCTGCTGTCAACTGTGACTTAATGGAGCTTGGTCTCCATGATGCAGGCCCCCTCATGAGGCCCACAGGGGGGCATTTTGGCATAATAACCAAGGTCTGTGCTATGTGTATATATTAGTTGTGGTTACCGGCAGGGTAAAAACAATGCCTTAATTTAAATCAGTGCTTTAATGGAATAATACAGGGCTGGGCTGGATGAATAGCATCACTTTAGATACTTACAGCACTTCCAAGCCTCTCAGCGCTCTGAAGGCTCCATCCTCGATGCAGCTGATGTGGTTTTTATCCAGCTGGCTGCAGATCACACACACACATGAGAAAGAGAGAGAGAGAGAGAGAGAGAGAGAAAGTGGCTTTGTTACACAAGACACATACACAACCTTTCCATCTCCCTGTAGGGTAGTTGTAATTATTGATACAGTAAGTAGTACACTGATGGACTATGGTAAATCGATAGTGGTTTAGTCATCTCTGCTCAAGTAACCCCAGGAGTAGCAAAAAAGGACTAGACTGATTGTTTATCTGCGTCGATGCACCTCATAAATCTTTGTGTCCATGAACCATAATGAAGATGTAGATTTCAATCCCTACAAGTCATCTTTGGGGAGCTGTTTGTGTGGTAGTTTACTCAATCATGTGCTACAGGGTCCACTGAACATTCATACACGCACCAATATGAACATATTACTTTACTCCCACTGAGGGCTGTTAACCTAACAAGGTGAAATGTTAACATGCTGAAATTACATTGAATAAGTTGCAAATGAAGGACATTCCTCTGCTGTTCATATACAGTAGGTGTTAGTAGAACTTGAATTGCTCTAAGCAATCTTGATTAACTCTTGATTGAGTTACCGTCAACTCTTTCAAGAAGTATCAAACAGAACAACTAGATAATCAATCAGTAATTTAGCAGACAATAAACCAGCAACTACTGAGTTCACATGTTTTTTTAGCCTCTCAAATGTTAACATATTCAGATTTTCTTAGACATCCATGAGATTAAAGTGAATATCTTTGGGTTTAACTGTCGAGATGATGCATTATGGGAATTTGTGATGGCCGCTGTAGCAGTATGGGGTGCCAGGGCCATTGCTACAAACCTTCCAGTCCTTATTCATCCACAGTGATAGCCATGTTCATACTTCCAGTGCAAAGTCAAATCCAGCTCTGGAGTGTTGGACTCTGTCAACATTGTCTCAGATCTTGTTTGGGATATTCATGGACGGGCTCCAAGGTGTAACCATGACAAGGAGGGTGTCTGGTTTGGGAATCTCAGAGTTGAACTGAGGAGATGACATGGTTGTGTTGGCTCCATCAGGCATGGACTTTCAGTGTGTGCTGGGTAATTTACGCCAGCACACACAAAGAACATGAGTGTGAAGCTGCTAGGATGAGAGTCAGCATTGTAAAACCTGAGCATGGAGTAAAGTCACTGTTGCTTTTGTCGCAAGGAGCCAGCTGAAGTGGTATGAGGATCTGATTAGAATGCCTCCTGCGCACCTTCTTTCGGAGGTTTGGGAGGAGACCCAAGAGTCGACTTAGAACTCACTGAAGGTGTTACGTATCTTTTCCGGGCTGAGAAAGCCTCGAGACCTCCCAGGACGAACTGGAAAATGTTACTTGATATGTAACCTGACCCCGGATAAGCGGAAGAAAATGGATGGATGGATGTTTTGTCATTTGACCTTCCAAATCATTATTAAATAATGAAGATAAGTATTATTTGAACAGCTAAGCACACCCATCCCTGGAGCAAAAGGTGATGTACTCACAGGTTTTTGATATCTGTAGCTCCTCTGAATGCTTTTCTGGGGATGGACTGGATGAAGTTCTCACTCAGATCTCTGTGGAGACAATAGGTAGGCATTAGTTACACACAACTCATCCTCGATGTTTGTTTGGTTCAACGGGGTGTTTGTTCAATGCGATTCTTTTTTGGGCACGATATTAACATGTTTCAACAATTTCCTCCTGTAAACCTTTTATTTCCAGCGTTTAAGCATGTTTTTCAGCCAGCAGAATTCACCCTCTATTCAGTGTCACTCCTTCTTTTACCACACTCATTGGTGCAGAACGGAAAGCCGAGGGCATTTTTCTCTCTTCAATGTGTGCCAACACCCTGAGGTGTGGTACTGCATGGAGAACTCCACTCACAATGAAGTGGTTAGTTTTTGGTGGCTGCATTATTCAGTGTTCACTCATGCTATAATTTGTCCGCTGCGCCTTGACCATGCTCTGGCTTGTGCTCTGGTGTGAGGCACCAAGCTCACTGCCCGCACACAGACCAAACAAACAGGCAGCAGGGCAGTGACTGATGAGGCGTCCTCGGCGATCCTGTAGGGTGGATTCATTTGGTCGCTGTGGCACAAAGAACATTATCTTTTCGTATTAGGTTGTGTGTGTGTGTCCAGCGCTTAACGATGCGTACAAATCAGGCATTTGAAAAGTGCATGTGTGTGAAAAGTAAGAGAGTGAGAAAGCAGAGGGGAGGGACGGAGAGTGAGTGAAACACAAGTAGCCATAGTTTTAATTAGCAGAGTCTTTTGTTTGCCGTTTAAATGGTGAGCTAACCTGATTCAGAAAGGCCTTGCCCCTCTACTACGCACAAACTACACAAGGAAACTCTAGGGTGCTGCCAGAGAGGCTCCTGGCTTTAAAACACATGCACGGAGGACTCCCACAGCTTGGATAGATGTAAACAGAACACTTATGATCACCCACGGAGGGTCTAAACACCAGAATATATAAAACTACACAAGTGTTTTGCATGTGATTTTGATGACTTCTACTTATTTAATGTTCATGCACACCACAGCACGCAAACCATTGATGCTCACAACAAGTACCCACACGACTACCCTGTGTGGTAACGTTAAAATGAGTTCCCAGGACTATAACGACACATAGTCTCACATCGTGTCCCCAATGGGTCATCATTTCCCGAACTTTCCTTGGAATGAATATTGCGCAGAGATTGTTTTGGTGGGACACAAAAGAGGTCAAAGCACACCACAGCCGCTGTGTTGTGCAATCTATCTAATGAATGGGTGGTTGTGTCTTTATGATACAGCAGAAATTAAAAGAGGCCACTGCAAATACACCACAATTAAAAATGGAATTTGTGTGTTTCATTTCAGTGGATGAAGTATTGAGATGAAGTTGTACGATGGCAGTCTACTTGAACATGTCGGGTCTTGCCCCATGTTTATAGCCTCCCTTCATTAAAAGAGGGGTGTGTGTTTAGAAATTACACTACATGGAAATGACCATAAAATTTAGGCTTTTTATACCTGAGATAAACACAGTCCAATTATCTTAACTTCACGTTCAGGATGCCTGCTGTTCTAAACACACAAAAACACCAAGTGCATGTACAGATGTGCAAATTAAGCGCACACATCGCTGGCTGATGTTCAAAGAGAGCGTAAATATTCCATCTAGTGGCACATTCTAATTTTACCATGCAAGGTTTGAGAGCTGACTTTCCTCTGCAGATCTGCGTAACATCTGCTTTTGCTGAGATATAGGGCAGCACAGTTAGCAGGCAATTTAGGCAATTACACAACAATAATCTATCTATCCTGTCAGTCTGCCATAATTTGCAGGATCATATCCCAAACATCAAACCGACTTCATGTCTTCTTAACTAGCAAGCACGAGAGCCATAACAGTTGCGCTCCCTCCAGCCCCTTTGTTGTTCTCTTGGCAAAACAGTCTGAGCACCGAGTTGAAAGCTGAGTCAGTCTGGCACCCGGGCTATATTGGTGCCTCTTATCAAAGTGGCTCCTTGCGAGAGGAATGCTTTTGGTCTACCTGGCCCTGCTCTCCACCTAATTGCTAATTAGTCCTCTCACCTTCTCGTCACCTTTGTGCAACAAACACATGAAGATTCAGACATGTTGTGCTGCAGAAATGCTGTTAATGACTTCTCCCCTCCGGACATCTGGGAGGATGTCTCTGTGATTTCTCAGCTTGGCTTTGTACGAGTGTTCACTCCCAGGTTACAGTAAGAAATCTCAACAGAATAATGTGCTGGGACAGCACTGTTTGAGTGCCAGGGGCTACAGTAGGTGCAAAGAAAAGAAGGAAGACAGAGGGAAGGAGACAGGCATGAGAAGCTGGAATGCAAGACAAGGCAAGAAGGCTCTGATGATATGAATACAATGCTATGTGTGTAAGTAGTAAAATGAAAGCTCTAGGGTGGAATCCGCACACTAAAACCCCCATAATCCTGTTAGCACGCTATAACACGATTGGCTAGAGTGATCTATATACTCCCACTTGTGGTGCTGTTTGATTGGATTAGGTACCGAGGTCGTGGGAGGTCACTTTTAAAATGTAGGTCTGTTTTGGGACAATGTGTGGCTAAAAAAGGCCCATGACAACCTTAAATGATGCTATCTCTCATGCCAGAAAATCAGCCTTACTCTCATTTACTTATACTGCCTCTCTCCCTCTGCCTGGTTCATTCTCTCCTCTGTCACATCTAACAGAATAATCACAGTGGTCATGGTTTGGAGTCTGCAGTCTTCTGTGTCCCTTAAGGATTTATTGATGGGTTCGACTCCTACGGGAGCCAGAGCAAAATTAAATTTAGCAATGCAACATTTCTGCATTTACACATTCTCAAAACAGCAAACAGGACATTTCTGTGGGAGACCATGCTGTATTTTACATAGTCTGTGGTTGCCCCTTGATGGTATTTTCTAAGCTCAGCCCCAACTGTGTTGGCTCCGAGATATTTGGCATTTCTGATTAGTTTGTAGGCTGATTTTCGGGGACGCACTGATCCCTTCAAAAACAGACATGATTATGTGAGAACAGTCACCGCAAATAGGGATACTGGCCACCATGGTCTCCAACGCTAAGTTATGACAGTAAATCTAATGTTAAGGCTCTTCAGCAAATACCACAACAGTGTATCACTTGTGCAACAGCCCAAACATGGTTAGCAACCAAACAGGCATGGTGAGAAATGACAGAAAGATTAAAAAAAAGAAGAAGAAAAGTTTCCATCATTTTTGTTCCCTGTTTCTCTGTGATACCATCCTGCCTTTGAGAGTCTGGCACACTTTTTCAAAATGTCAGTCTGTATATTGTATTAGACTTAGCTGACCTCGGGGTCATCAGATTGTGAAGTATTGCAGGAGCAGACAAAGCATCAGAGGCAGGAGTGGAGGTCATAACCTTCACTCCACTTGCACTGCTCCGCTCAGGCTAAAAAGATTCATGGAAACCATCAGAGCCTTGCAGCGCTCACCACTGCCCAGACTCCTTCCATAGACTCATTACAATGCTATGAAGACTATCCCGAAGGCAGTGCTGCGGCCTCCAACCCCAGTCCAGGCCTGCATGCATCTCACAGAGCGCAGTAACGATGTCAGAGCTGCAACTTTTTCTCTCCTTATTTCCTGCACACAGCATGCCCACCAGTCTTTTTTCATTACAGGTGTGTGAACCAGTGCCTGAGTGAGTGAAAGTGAGTGGGGCTATGTCAGTGTTCAAACGGCGTAGACCTGGTATAGATTTACCTTAATGCACTACATACCTTGCAAGTGGGCAGCTAGTTCATTAATGCAGCCTGGCTCCCTTTTGGTGACGTTGCTCACAGTTCATTCCCATTGTTGCACTAATGATGAGGTAACACACATGTTTTCAGGTGTGTCCTCGCCGTATGAACTGCAGCCACTAATATGCTGCGGTCAGGCTTTTTTAAGGTTTCACTTATACAAGACCTCAAACAATGGTATCATTTAATCAGTGTAAAGTGCTCCAACAATAAACTTTGCTACTGATACGCCTGTTTACAAGAATCCCCGCAGAGTCTATATCTGGAATAATTAGCAATGTTATCAGACATAGCTTAAGGCGCCTGGTCTGGAGATTAGCCACACACTCAAGGTAATGTCTGTTTCCTGTCTGATTCACATCATTAACCTCCGATCTCTATCTCAGCACACTACACTAATACTGTACACAACTTCAGCTCTCTTCTGTGTGACACAAATACCTTCTGTAGCTGCATAACGTTAATCCAACCAATCAAAACGCAGCGTAGAGACATTAGCATTTTGTGCCACTTTTTAGTCTTTATATCTGACAGCAAAAGGACTTTTATGGGGGATGCTGCAACAGCTCAGCCTCCTCAGGGGCAGACAGCCTACTCTGGTTAAAACCCTCAAGTCTTCAGGGTCCATAGCGGCTTCTAATGCAGAAGCAAAAACATGCACATGAATACATTCGCACACGTACATACATGCGAACGCAAACAATTGCCTCTTTCATATCCAAAAGATTTCATAACCTCCTCCTTTATGCCCCGTATGGTTTCAACATGGGATCACAAATCATTTGGGATGATTTACAATTGGTTTTAAAAGTTTCAACGAGAGGAAATAAAGACTCTCATTTTATTACTTACATGGTAGTGTGAAGTGTGCAGTGAAATGTATTGTTTCATGTAACCTCCCTCAGCTCTTGTTCACCGATACCACTGTTGTTGTTTTTTTTTTATCTTCTCAGAGTCTTTGTTTCCATTTTTTTTGATAAACTAACTGGTAATAGTCATACATAGATATGTGACAAATTAAAGGAATGAATTGAATTGCAGACCCCTGCAGTGAGCTTAGAATGCTCACAGCAAATCAATACAAAGTGGTTCTGAATGATCACATTCTTCCTATGATGAAGCATTTCTATCATGATGGGTGTGGTCACTTCCTCGATGACCATGACCCCATCCACAGGTCACTGAATAGCTTGATAAATAGGAAATTGATAGCCAGGGTGTTAACAAATCCCAACCCAAATGAACGCAATGATAAAAAAACAAAAATAAAATAAGAAATAGGGAATATCATGTGAAAGAATGGCATTCATCTCTCCAGTAGAGTTGCTAAGACTTGTAAAATAAATGACAAGGCACACCGAAGGTGTTCAGGTAAAATGTGGCGACAGAACACCTTACTAAGAAGCTTTATGTTGGTTCTTCCTTTAATTTGTCACCCATCTGCAGAGGGTTTTTTCTTTTAATGTGAACAAAGGCTGTTTTTGAAGGAGTCGTTCTTGGAAATATTCTATAAAGAGAATAAATAATGATTAGAATTTTTACACGACAGTATGAATTGTGAAAGGGACTTGTTTCCAAAAATAACTGATGGTAACTGCACCATACGAATGCTAAAAACATGAGATTAGTTTGGGTAATTTTTACAAGCGTACATTTCAAAGACAAAGTGGATAAAAATCTTTAAATAATACAATGACACGCCATCCATCGTAACATGAACAACACCCAAGTTTTCCTCTTCCTGCTTAGACAGACTTTTCCCTTAATTTCATTACACCATCTCATCTATCCATCTCTCATTGCATTGTACTTTTTTAAAATCAGAAATCTATATACAGGGAAGCTAAGAAAACACTGAAGTCTGTTATAAAAACTCAGGAAACTTGATCCTACCTACATGTATTACAGATTAGATTCCTTACAGATAAGTAACTGCCCATACTGAAAAGAGGTGCTTCTAAGTGCATCTATTTTAGTGTGTGTGCCTCTGAAATAGAATGTTTGTTTTCTTGATTTCTTGACTCGATTACATGATAAGAAAATGTTTATCCTTGCCAAATAGTCTTAATTTCATTCTTCTATTTAAAGAGGGAGAAAAGACTGAAAGACTGAGGGGGAACGTGTCTGATTACTTACTCATTAAGAGAGTTAATGAGGTGTGTGAGAGCTGTTAAAAGAATGGCGGTGTGCTGCCACTAAATGCTAACTACTTTCTTCCTCCCCGCATGGTGAAAACCCACAAGTAGACACACACTTCAACAACCACATACGCAAACTGTGGGCCCTCGGAAAGAAGTTGCTGGACCTGGAAATGTAGCAATAAATGACTCAAGATACAACTGCCAATAAAGGACCAGTGGATTAAAAAAAAAAAAAAAAAAGAAACTGAAAATTGCAAATGTCCACATTTTGTTCCAAACTGTGTCAGAAGCATAATTCCTTAGCGGGTCATTAGCACTTTATAGCACCTACTGTACTATAAAAAGTTACAGGTTTCATTCAGTTTTTTTGGGGTGTGATCAGCACCACAAGGTTTCCCAAGCAGTTCTCCTAAAATCAGCTCCATGACTCTGTAAGCAGAGTTGAGGCTAACCACTCCCTAAAATGAGGACTTGATGAAATCTTGATGGGGACTAGACTGTCAAAACACTTGATTTGAGTTGAGATTTAGAATCTGAAAAAAAGAAAATTTAAAAATATGCTCTGAACTTTAAATATTTCACTAAAAATATCAAATTATGCCTCATATTTGAAGGCAAAATGTTTGGATGTTATGTCTTTGTCAATTGCCAGCACTCAGATACCTGAATACTGTAATTAACTTGAGTTTTTCCTATTAACACATGCAATTTCACTAAAGAACACTTGACTCCATTTGGACTCTCCTTCTGTCAGTGATGATGTGACACCAGTACAGAGAAACAGCTCAGGAAAGTACAGAGTTAATGATGGCGCTGTCAACTTTAGTGATGAAATGGAGCCATTAGCTCTGTCACTGGAGAAGCTCATGCAGTACTGAGGAAAAGCTCCAATATACAAAGACAAAAGAACAAAGGAAAAATGCAAAGCTGAAGAAGACCAGTCAAGAGGCAGAGCCGTAATTAAGACTGTTTTTGATTTGTTTAATATTTTTAGCAGGGCTTCGGTCAAAAAAAGTGAAAACGCAAAAACAAAACCCAGGCGATGTTGACATGCTTCATTTATGTGCAGACATGCCTTTGGTTGAGTTAAAAGACAACAAACCCACAGTGTCAGGGCGATGAAAAAAGAGGAAAGGTGTGAAGAGTGGGGGATAACATAAAGGGAATGAGGTGAGAAGGAGTATAGATCGAGGCTGCGGGGCCTTTGGGCACTTGCCAAAACACAGGCATCTCTGTGTGTGTTTTTGTGTGGCCCGGAGAGAGCAACTGAGTGTTTCTGTGTGCGGCCAACAGTATCTGCGCCTTCCTTCTCACCCTCATGCACCCCCCTCCCTCCATCCTTCTCTTTCCACACCTTCATATATTGCTTTCTTTCTCACCAAAATACATGATAAACCAGCCTCCTAGCCGCGTCTCCCTTCACTTTCTCCCTCCTCAGTGTTTTAAAGCAGCCAGTGCAATCTGGACAACAGGGCCAGACGCCAGCGCCTCTATCATCATCATGATTACCATTATCATCCAGAGGTCAAAACACAGCTCTAAAGTCTAAAATCCTTCATTCATGTTCACACAAATTATCATGCACGGGCGCATGAATATAGCACATGCAGGCACGCAGTGTGTGTAAGGTGTTTCTTTAGTCCCTTTGTGGTGGAGATGAGAAGACGAGAAGCTGGTTGGGGCTCAGTGGGAGGAGGACTGATAAGAGGGGAAGAAGAAGAAGCTGCTGCTTTTATAAAGAGAAGAATAGACAGGCTGCTTTAGGAATAACTCTAAAAACCCAGGAGAGAAAGTCTCTCTTTCCCGCTCTGACTCTCTCTTCTTGGACTAAATATAGGCTCTATAAAGAATCATAATGAAAAACAAACACTGTACCAATACAGATTGTGGCATAATTCAATAGCATCTGTTTGCCTTTGTTGCTGTTGTTTTCTTTTGAAAGCCAATGTCAACACGAGTCCAACAAAAACTAGTACAAACAGCCAGGGAAAATGATTGAGTAAAGCTGCATGTCACTCCACTAGTCCCTCTTCCCTCTGCCATGTCACTTTCTCTATTTATTCTATTTATTTATGCAAACTTCAGGAAGTAAGTCATTAAGCTGTGTTATCTCATTTCCAAACGACCTCACGGACCGTCACAGTGGAGTGCTCATTTATTTAACCCTCTAACGGCTTGTGCTTCAACATGCGCTGAAAGACAAAAAAAGAAAGGAGGCCGTGTGGACGCATCTGGACAGGGTTTGTGATTTATTCTGATGTTGAATAGCATAACACCCTCTGTCCTTGCCTTTCTCCCGCTCTCATAATACACACACACACACATCCGCAAACTGTCTCCTTTCGATGGGACCTAAAGGGGATTTCATGGATGGACTCCACTCTAATCATCTACAGCTCACCCAACCAATGAGAAACACACAGCGCTCCCAGACTGGAACACTCAACAACCACCAAGAGAAAACACAATGTCAGTGGAACTTATCAAGTCCACATGAGGGCTGACACACACACACACACACACACACACACACACACACACACACACACACACACACACACACACACATCGGGAATCAAGACAGAGCTAGTTTAACTGTTGCCCGCATCTCTTCTTTCACTGTAAATGATTCATGATGTCTGTGTGTATTTGGAGGCTTAAAAGTCCCGTATGAGCGCATGCATTTGGCTCCGCCGCCACCCGTGAAGCGAATGAAAGAGTTAAAACGGCAAAGAAAGACGGGAGAAAATCTATACTTTCTCCCGGCTCTCGATTCACCCTAATTTCCCCCTGCCATTATGTATACTTGAGCTTCTGAGTGTGTCCAAGCCTTTCATGGGCAGTCAAGCTGAGTGATGGAGCAGGGCTGAGCGGCATCGATCATGACAAACGCTTACAGGCGCTATCAACAGACGGCGGGGTGTACGATAGCCCCGCTTTGCAACCAGCCAAGCCCTGTCCATCCATCATGCTGTCTACCTGCTGGACAATAGTAGAAAAAAAAAAAGTGTGAGAAGAACAGGGTGGAATGGAGGGAGGGCGATGGAGAGCATGCGTCTCAACAGGTCCATTATCACTGCCATTACCTAAACCTACATTAGCCAGCAGGCTCACTCCAGGCCAGAAATAATGATCTCCATCTCTGAGAATAGCCTGGAAATCATTTTGTTAGATTGGACTAATGCTTTACACAGAGTCAAGGCGGGAGTAAAAGGGAAAGAGGCAGCCATTTAGAAACACAACAAAGTCAATCTGGTTGGCCGGACTCACTCTTACACACACATACACACACATACGCACTGTGTGGTCTTACTAAACCAGTTAAAGATGCCTCTTTGTGAACGCCTGGCTACCTAGAAAGTGGAAAACTGATACCGAAGATCGGATGACAGCTCTTCCTGGAAGCGCTGGTCTGAGGTCAGTGTTATTGAGCCACTGTGATGACAGATCCACCACACCTAACCACAGGCGGCTGATAGCAGATCAGAGGACTGTCACCAAGACGCACACATTCAGGAGCTATTTCAATCAGCACGGAGACCGAACACTTCGAGACACTTAATTGAGGAAAGGCTTTCAGTAGGAAGAGCATAGAAAAACATGACACACAGAGGGTCGGGGATTTGATGAATGCTGACCAAAATGAAGCCCTGCATAGATCATCTTCTCGTTGCTTGCTGTGAGGAACTTGAATGCAGCGTTTTCTGACTGAAATCAAGAGTGAAACCTCCCCATCATTACTTTAAGTGTTCACAGTCGCTGTCACACATGGAAAGTATCAGGAGGAGAGGAGAGGAGAGGAGAGGAGAGGAGAGGAGAGGAGAGGAGAGGAGAGGAGAGGACTAGCCAGAGGGAAGGTGAGCAGCGTAGCTACCTTTATATTGTCTGTTCTCTCTCCAAATCCCTGTGAAAGCTAAACTTAAAAACAGCCCAGAGGTACATGCCTCGATATACACGGTCAAGGACACCTCGTCTAAACAGAAGAACTCATCGGAATGAAAATCTGCTCAATTCCATTCAACTTGTTAGTATTGGATGCGTAATTACTTTGCTAAATTTTTATCCAGTTTCTCTTGTATTTTGCTATTAAATGTTGCATTTTGCAGGTGTACAATTATTTAAATATGCAGCAGATAAACGTTATGTAGCTCTGTGAGTAACAAGGTCACACTGCACTGAGTGGGAGTTAGCTGTCCTGCAGCACAGAGGAGAGAGGCGAGATGATGGAACAATTAAGACTGCAGACCCTTCCCTCTGTTACCTACACAGCCTAACGCTCACTGTGATGTATGAGACAGGTGCATTGTGGCTGATGTCAAGTCGACAACTCACCCATGGGCATATATCTCCTTATCTGCAACAGGGCACGCTCACATGCACACAAACACACCCTCCGAGGCACCCATGCACACACATACATGCAGTGCTTCCGCTCCCACGTCCATGTTATCTTGAGGCCGCAAGACAGCAACGTAATCAGCAGTAAGTCAGGCCTCTTGTTCCAATATCCCCGCAGTCGGTGATACGCCAAGCACACAATATAGGTATGAGGGATTAGCTGAAGACAAGAGCAGCTACTGCGCACAGCACTTTATCACACAGAAAGCGGAATTAGACTCGTGCATCAAGTGCACGGCGGTCTTCCCATAAGTTCCTCCGGTTATAGGAGGTTATTTATTACCAATGGTGAGATTTCACCTGTTGATAGTGCTGCTGCAGCACTGTACGAACATGTCATACATTATCAGGCTACAGCACATTGTGCATTGAATATATTTCCTGAAGCAACTTTTCTGATTCTTTTATTGACTTTGTGGTGAAGAAGAACAATAAGAGGTTTGCTTTCAGAGAATTCACTTGCAGTCCTCAGTGAAGACATACTGCAACTCAAATTAGGTTTGCAAATAACAAGCATTATTACTATTGAGCATTTTTGAATTCACTAATTCATTTATTGTTCTATGAAGTGTAGAATATGAGAGGAAAAAGGGTAAAAATTACAACCATGACCGTATTTTGCATCAGTCCATCCTTGTTGGTATATGGGAACAAGGGAAAAGAAGAATGAGGAAATAAGGAAGGAAATTTAAGCAGTGGTTACACATGGAAACAAAAGGAGGGACATAGAGCTCATTTTACAGGTTGGGGATACCTATTAAACAACTGCAGGACACTAATGCTTTGATTTTGGTACTTTGGGATCAAGAGCAGGCTTCAGCTGTTGTTCACGCCACCAGCAAACTCTATGACAAATGCTCATTTATGACTGTTTTTAAGGTTAAAGCTCAAGTAACTCTGCCTGCAACTGGCAAACAAAATTCCTACCTGCAAGATGAGGCCACACGTGTCACCCACTTAAATGTGTGTTTCCATAAATGATTCGAATTTCGAAGTATTACCGGATGTGTTTGTGTTGGACCACCAGTACAGCCCCCCCCAGAAGATGCACCACAGTGGTAAACAAACGTTCATTTTTTGGTCTGCCTTTCATCACAAAAATGGAAACCACAAATTTAACATGTTCTCACATTTTTCTTTGTAATTACGTACTATGAAGTGGTGACAGTTACACTCTTTTACCCTAAATCTCACTTCTTGTTGCTTTTTACCCACATACCGTAAATGTGTTGGTATGTACTGTATTAGAACACTGTTAGCACAAGTGTATATTTGGATTAATTTAACTGTATGTAATTAATACACTGCTGTAATCTGAAACATTACAGAGAAAGCTCTTTTAATAAGCTTCCACAATTTTTTACAGGCCAAAACCCAAATATTCACATTTTGCACTTAAGCTATAAACAGCCAATATTTGGCATTTTTTTAAATAAATTACTTTCCTCAATAGATTATCACAATATTTGCTAATATGTCTTACACCAATTGACAAATGGTTTCAGCTGTTATTCATTTTCTGAAGGCAAATATGGGAAAATGAAGTGAATAAAAGTTTTGAAATGAAAATTACTGAAAAAGATGTGTGTTACTAAAAGAAAACGGTAACTCCAACTTTCTTTTACTCGTCTCTTCGCAATCAATAATCTCCATGCAGCATCAAAAACTTGAAGAAGAAAAATAACAAGCAACCCAAACTCACAATGCAGCATCCCTGTAATTGCCATAGCCTTGGTTTGTTACATTTCTGAGGAATTTCAACAACTATGGCAAAGCCGACGGTGTAGCTGCGGCAGCACTTTGTGTTTTTCAGACGGGAACAAGATTAAAAGCAGCTGGAGGCACAAGCAGAGTCTGAATCTCCTGACTTAGAATTTAGAGACAACACCACGGACGCCCAGGACATGTGCAGTGGATGCCGAGAAAACAATATCGCCTGGGTGAGAATGAAAGAAGCTGCCTCAGAGGTCTTGCTCAGATTGTGTGGTCAAGCGTGTTCAAGGACGTTGCATCTCCATCTGCTCAACCAGACTGCACTGCTCGTCCCAGACAGCCTGTTACATAAGTAAAGAGGTAAAGGTTAACTACTGGTCAGCTTGTACCATGTGTGTTTGTGTGTGTCTGAATGGGTTTAAGGGGGCAAAACTTCCTTCCTATGACAGGTATGTGTACGTGTCATTGGTCAGTAAAGGTATTCTTGAAGCTATGAATAAATAACTGCTTGGTCTCAGACAATGGAAATCTTTCATGAATATTACATGAGGCTGTCAGGAGGGTAAACGTCTATACTCTCAAAACAACAATGCACATATAAATTCTATAAAATTGCTTCTAATTCCTGACTTTGACTTCAGCTTCAAATGAGCCTAGAACAGAGCCATTACATCACTTTATACTGGTTTCTATTTTTTCCTGTTTTATGTTGTCTTCCCTTTAATTCTTTTTGTCTCTTAAATGTTTATTAGATTTACTCGGTTCTTAAGTTTCAAACTTTGGTTCCAGCAACTTCTCAGCTCCTGCTCTTGTCTGAGTACATGAACATGTATGGCACTGCTTCTCAGAGGTGATTTTGTTCAATAAAATGTATTTATTTCGATGCCCATTTGTATTAATGCCGACTTTTTAGTGGGTTCATATGGGTTTTGCAACTACAAATTGAAAAAAGGAGAAAGCTGGGACTAAAATTGCAGTGAGAGTGAATCAAAGCCCC
Source organism: Acanthochromis polyacanthus (assembly GCF_021347895.1). NCBI lineage: Eukaryota > Metazoa > Chordata > Actinopteri > Pomacentridae > Acanthochromis > Acanthochromis polyacanthus. The sequence continues at coordinate 11,426,343 of NC_067127.1, forward strand.
TGGGCTTTCATTTTCATTTCTATCACTGTTCTTCATTAACTTCACTGCATAAAGAAAGTCATTCCACAAGAGCTAACGGCCCAATACTTTTCAGATTCAATTTCGCTCAGGCAGCAACTCAAAACCCACCTCTAGTCAGTGTGTGAGCGCCTTTTTTTGCATGTGCGTGCAATCCTTGTGTCAGGATGGGCTCTCCGTCCAAACTGAAGGTGCAAGGCCAGAAATTGCAGAGGTGCTGGTTGCTAGGAGACAAAAAGGTACCCAGCTGGAATTGTGACTAAGCCTTGAGGGTAGAGTGTGTGTGTGTGTGTGTGTGTTTGCAAGCATTTGGATGTGTGTGTTCTGTTCTATGTATGTGAGGGCTCGGCTGAGGCTGGCAGAGGAAGAAGAGGACAATGGAGTTGGTCCCAGCTGTGCTGCAGTGGGTGGGAGTCGTCCTGAGAAAAAGAGCTCAACAATGGACAGCAGCGACTGCTCTGGATGCTTACTCTGTCCTCCACAGTGCTCTAGAATACCCTCATCCTCCCACTCTGACGGCCCACATACAGTGCAGGCGAGGGAGAGTGGAGCAAACTTTACAACCACCACAAACTGACAAGACAACTATTCCAGCTTGTGAATACAAATGATTTACTTTGACCAAAAAGAAGTTTAGGCATATTTCACGCAATATTATGGCAGACCTGATGGCGTGAACAGTTTCACTGGAACTACTTCTTTTGGTAAAAGCAGTTCCAATAAAAATTAGTAGCAGTCAGGTCTGTGGATTATCCAGCATAACCGTGACTGAAAAGACACATTACTCATATAACTTTCAAAGCTTTGATTTGCACAAATGAAACTCTATTCACCTCCTTTGAATTTGGTTGGCAGCACAAACAAAGCACATGTGGCCCAGTGCCATAAAGGAAAAGAAAAAGTGATTTGATTAATCTATCCCTGTAGGACAAAAACTTTCACCAAGTGTTTGACGGACAGCCTACCTGCCTCTTTTATTCATTTGGTGTGTGATAATACGCACTTGCATTCTTTAAAATATTTTAGAAGCGTCACATATGGCCTTGAGGTGTGTTCATTAATGAGTGACCAGCCTGGAGCAGCAGATGTGATCTGCAATGCTCGGGAGATAAAGATGAGGCCAGACCATGTTTTCAGGATTAATGAACCCTTGCAGAGGTGCAGCCGTAGGCGTGGATTAATACCACGGGGGCCGAACACACACTCAAGCACGCAGACGCACTCACGCACATGAACATATTCTCGAATGAAGGAAACAGTCTTTCCTTTTCTAACAGAGTCCAAAACAATGGAGACTGGGGCACATCCATCATCATCTACAAACATTAGCATAAAGACTGATTACTCCCCAGGGCCAAGAGTTGTCTGTCGGAGTAATGAATGCATGCCAGTACAGTTAGCATGCTGTCGCTACCCAGATGAGGCCAGTACCTTCAGATAAATTACTGAAACAACGACAGTTATGATGGATAAGTGGGAATACAGGGGCTTTTTGTTCTACATGTGTGAACACTGAATCAAGTCCATTTGCTCAAGATGAACTAACATGCCACTATGCTTGCTTGTGTAATCTTGTCTCTGGCAGCATGTGTCTTTGTGTGTTCTTGAAAGCAACTTCTGTATCATTTTATTGCCATAAGTTCTGCATGGATGCCGATGCATAGCCCAGGGCTGAGAGCATGCATACTTGTGGCTGTGTGTGTGTGTGTGTGTGTGTGTGTGTGTGTGTTTGTGTGTGTGCTAGCGAGACTGTTAGCCCCTGAGGAGGCTGCGTGTCACAAAGCCAGCCTGGCACTCACTAAAGGACCAACTGCCAGAGCAGGGGGCATGAAATTAAAACTCACCACCCAGGAAAAGGGGAGAGGAAAAGTGAGAGGGTGGAGGCGGAGGACAAGGAGAGGGGTGGTGGTGGAGGAGAAACAAAGGATAATAAAGATGCAGAGGTTGAGGGGGTATGCAGGACACAATAGGCTGGCAGTATAAAAATCACCCTGGTCAAATGGGAAACAAAAGAAATTTGCAACAGCAGAGTGGAAATGTGCTCCGCATTAATGATGCCTGCCGCAGTTCTTCTATGCCGTATCTGTGTCACAGAAAGAAAAAAAAAGATCTGACAAAAAAAGAGAAAGAAAATCCAGCAACTATGAAAAAACCACAAGAAAGACCATCAACAGTTTGGAGAAAGAGTGCAGCTCACCCTCAGGATTTCAAGCCATACATCATCATATGTGCTGACTTGCCTCGTTGCCAGACGTACATTTGGTTTGTGTTTCTTGGGATGGCAATTGATCACCCCACTGGTATAGGCCTAATCAACACAGAGGCTGTGCGCAGATCTGGCACCTACAGACACACAAATATTCACTCATACACATATATGTTAGATGTCTGTGTAGGCGTTCTCTCTACCATTTTCAACTTTGACCTCCAGAAAGAACAGGAGGCCCCGTGAGGCTATGATGGATATGCCAGACCCAGGGAGTGTGTGTGTGTAAGTACACATTTGTATCCTTACCTGACAATGCTACATCCTGTAGCTGAACTCTGCTATTTATTTTCTTTGGTATATTTTACCGCTCTGTGCAAATCGTCCCTTCAGCTACCCTGCATTCTGATACCGGGGTGTTTACAGAGAAAATAATACATGCATGCATAAACGCTGAAATGCAGACGTACGCGGCTGGGAACAGCCAAGCGGATGTCCTCGCCCTGCAGTTCCTATCTCACCCTAGTCGTGACCTCTCACCCCAGCTCTGTGAGTCAGGCTGGGAGGGCCCTGAGCGTGACCGATCCATTAGACTCCTCTGACAAGGATGAGGATGACATCTGAACCCCCAGAGGCAAGGGAGGAGGAAGACGGAGAACAGGAGGAGGACTGCTAAAAAGCTGGGAAAGCATAGGCTGTGAAGGGTACGGGGAAGATGCCTTCTAAAAGTAGAGCCATCCATCCATCAGTCAATCAAAGTTTCTGTCCCTATAACCTTGAATAATTGATTTACTGCTATTTTTTGAGCAGACTGTATCAGGTTGCAGGGATTTTATTTGCAGAACAAAGTGTGTTAGACAGCATGTAAGCCAGTCAGAGTCAAATAAATTAGCAAAACAAAATGGAAATGAAGTATGCCATTAATTCACAGTAAAAAAGCAAAGCAAAACCCAGCAGCTTTGATTCTCTGTGGTTATTATGGAAGGAAATAAAGTATTTTCAGCAGTGGTTTTGCTTGTAATAAAAATATGATACCACTTCCAGCAGTTTTCCTTACAAAATTGACTTTGGATTTGCTCAGCAACTTGACTTAGATTTCATAGTTTTATTGCTATTCACAGCAAATGTATCCTAACTTTGAAATCTCAAGTGTCTCTGAATGGTGTAGCTTTTGGCATTTTGGATGCTTCTACAGTTTTGCTCAGTGTGTCCTAAGCTAGTCATGTATTTTTTTTCTGCAAACACGCTGATACACAAATACAAAAACGCATTCTGCCATAACAAGTCGGATAGGATTTCAAAAGTGACAACAACAACGGAGACGCCTCACTTCGAGCTGAAAAGAGAGACCTTCAGAGGAAATAAAGGAAGGAATAGGAGAGGAGTGGCGGGGTGAGGAGGGGGGAGCATGTAGGGGGGAGCTGGAGAGATGGAGGGAAGGAGGAAGATGGGACTTTAAGGATGAGCGAATGAGAGTGAAAACCCTGTCTGGAATGCCTTTGTCTGCATAGGCTAATATTTGTTCTTGGATTTTGCCTTTTCCCCATCTCTTATTTTCTGTTGACAGAAAGGAATGAAAAGGCAGATAGCCAACAGGTTACCTAGTAGCAAGACTTTTGTGCTCGTATGTGTGTATGTGTATTAGTGTATGTAGCCAGCAGGTTCCCAAGCAGCAGGTGGTGAGCAGAAGAAGAGAGTATCGAGTTTAGGAATCTTGTTTGTGGCTCAAAAGTTGCTTCTGCTCTTCCATTGATCCTGCTAAGAGCCACAAACACATGCCAAACATGCGCCGAAAAAAATGTGCGCTTGTTGTGAGTGAGGGGGGAGATAGAAAAGGATGGAGACGTACAAACTTCTTACACATGGTGCCAAGATCCTCTCCACCTCCCTCCCCTCCCCTCACCCCTCTCCCCTCCTCTCCCGGGGAGTCAGGGGCTGAGGCAGCCCGGGTGTCTGCCTGAAGGCCGGTCTCACAGCGGGCCAGTCATTGCTGCGGCACTTTGATGTCTTTGTGGCGAGACTCTGTGCCTCATGTCCACGCTCATTAACTTTGTCAATGACAGATCAATGTGAGCTCGCAGAACGCCGAGCTGCCTCGAAATTGCAGCCCATTTACCATTCGGAGTCTGGACCGGTCTTGGCTCGGCTCTGAATAAACGCACAATACAGAGACGAGGAGAGCGTTCCCTCATGATAGCACCCGTTTAACAAGAGCAGCCCCCTCACACATGCAAGGAGGATATTGCTCCACTTAACTCGGACATCCTGGCTTCCTCCGGCTTAGTGCTCACAGACAGCAGTCACATCTCCTTATGTCCTGACGCTGCCTGTTTAATGATTAGGAGATTACAGCCCTTGTATGTTTTTGCACCCTTATGTCAGTCAGACAGACGCAGCCGACCAGAGAGCAAAATCCATGAGAGCAGTTCAGGCTTGTCTATAACAACATGACCCACATTGTCAAGATGTAGCACTTAGCACCTCCAAACCACTTTGTGTATATTACCTCTGTCTTGCGCGTCTCATTTTATCTTCCATCACATCTCCTTCACAGATTGTACTGCTTTTTGATTACCTTTTAGTCTGAGTGAAGTCAAAGAAATCTCAATTGCAATCTGTCTGTCAGATAAGGTTAGTGCCTTTAAGAGAGTTCTGTGTTTCTTTTATGTTACTGTTGAGGAGGAGGGAACACCATTGGCTTGGTCTCCTTGTGGTACAGGGAATGAAATCCAGTGGACATCCGAATGATTGAGAAAAAAAATCAATACCAGTACACACACCAGGCGTAAACTAACCGTGACGTCACCCGTTGGTTTCAACGCCGAGAAAATGAAGCCCGGATTTTGCTACTTCCTGGTCGCCGTTTTGGATTTTTTGGAGCCAGTGACGTAAAAAGCGTCATCAAACAGACTGGACCGGAGAGTAACTAGGGGCAGGATTGGCTGAGGACTCTCTTATCCCGCCCACGTTTTACCGCAGAGGCTTCTGTTGCTGTCTATCAAGTATAGCCACGCCCCCTGGCTCCGCCAACTTTAACGATTTATTTCAAATTCAGTATTGATTTATTTTAAGATCGGCCACCTGATCTCTCATTTTGACCATGAAAACTAACGGGAAAAAAATCCTGAGCTGTAGAACATCAGTCTATCAAATTTTATTTTTTCCAAAAATGAATTGGGGTCTATGGAGAAAAAGCTTTTTGGAGCCAACCCTAACGGACGGCGGGATATTGCAAGTTTTTGACACTTCCGGGTTGGCTTCAATTCTGGAGCTAGATGCTACGTCCACTATATATACAGTCTATGTCACACACGTACCAAATGTGTTGCATTGATTTATTAAAAAGTCCATGCAAATGTCTCTTTTTTAAAAATCAAATTGTTTTGATTGATGTCAGTACTCTTTGGAAAATCCCTGTTTGCATTACTACTATATATGAATATGGATACATCTCCTGGGTGGGCTTTGGTTGTCCGAAAAATGTGTGTGTTGTGGTTTTTACAAATTTGGATAAACCTGAGGTTGTGGGAACCCATGAAGCATTTGCGCTTAAGATTTGGGATACATCTTGTAATTTGTAAATATGCTGCTGACTTCAGGTTTCGGGACGACTGAAGATGTTGTATGCCTTGAGGGAATCCTGAGTGTGTGGGACACACCTCCAACACATCTGAGATCAATCATGCAATTATGAGCTACTGTAGGCTGTATTTAAGCAACTTTACGATTGATACGCTTTGAAAAAGGTCCCAGTGACCAGTGAGTATTTTGCATCTCAACACAAGCGGCCTTAAAAGGACTAAATAGTTGTAAAAGTTAGAATTTAGATCAAGGAATATCTAATCAGTACACAATCAAGACCAAAACTGACTGATACTTGCATACAAACTACAAAGAACACATTTCCAAGACCTAATAAAACAACCTTGTTTTATCTGGATGAAGGCACATTATTGCTATTGTTATGATAGTTTTGAGACTCAGAACCAAGAATGTAATATTTAAACTTCTCTGAAAGCATGAAAATCACCTTAATTGAAGGCAAGTGTTTTACTGTAACACAAAAATGGCATTGCAGTACACATGTACTGCTGCATCAACACATATACAACACATGTAGTGCCCTCACACATGCAGCTACATAAACATGCATGCTTGCACAAACATGCACACGCACACATTTGTGCACGCTCACACAAAGCCTCGTACACACAAACATATGCAGCCAGAGAGATCATCTGTACTCTAAATATTTAAAAAGCCTATTCCTCTGTCTGTAATTAAAACCACTGCAGCATTCCAAGGCTGTATCCCCTACCATCAACCACTCTCTCCCGCCACTCTCTCTCCATCTCCTCCTATTCTGTTGTTCTCTTCTTCCTTCCTCCATTTTGACCTTTGCTTCAGTTGCCTAGAAATGGGATGTTTGAAAATCTTCCAAAAACAATCAAACTGTGGGAATCCTCTATGCAACAGCTGCCCTCTCCTTGACACCCCGTCCCTCTCCATCGCGAGCGTTCCACCACCACATCTCATTCACACCCACAGCTCATCTAGGATGGCACTGGCTCATTTACCGCTGGGAGAAAGTAAAAGGTCAGGTTTTGTCTGGAAGGTAGGCAGCCGTCTCTTTCGAGGAGAAGGTTGTCTTGCCTGGGAGAAGTAATGATATGTTAGGACGGCCCGCAGAGCAAACACAGGAACTGTGAGTCAGCGCCACACTCTGTTTGGTTTAAAAAACTCGGGGGCTTCTGTCATGCCCAGGCCTGCGGGGATACCAGGGGTAAATCCTCTCCCTGCCCCACCGCTTCCTCCCATTAGAATTTGCCCAAATCCTGCCTTTATCACTGTGTTTGCTCTGTTGAGCTCCCTAATGCTCTCCAGCCTCGCTCACAAGGTAGGTGTTTATATGCATGTGTGTGTGTGTGTTTGCTTTGGCCTGCACAGTAATGCTTCCTATCCCTTCACCGGCAACATGGATGGAATTCAGAGTGTAATGCGACGGAGGCCTGAGAACGAGAACACACACTTAGAGGCTCACAGGACAGACATGATCCTGGAAAGGAGAGCAACAGTATGTCTCAGCTCTAGTAGCCATAGATGCAGCATGTGTGTGTGAGTCTGTGTGTGTGTGTACATACAGTGTCTGTGTGGAGTTGTAAACAAGCACTTCTCATGAAGTGGAGATGGTCTAGGGAGAGCTGCTCTCATTTCAGACATCATTTATTTATTAAACCCCTGTGTGTGACATACACACACACACACATGCACATGCAGTGACAGAAATTCTGCAGTTTATTCCATCACGCACCAGCGATCAACCTCATTCCCTCACCCCTGTCTCTCTACCCGTTCCCTCAATCCCTCCCTCTTTGCTTCCTTAAAATCGATGGAGTGTTTTGTCACCCAATGCTGCATTTCGTGCAATATTCATCTGAAGAAAAAAAAGCTCATCTCACACTCAATGAATTTTCATAAACTCTGCGCGGCACTGATTGGTAAACGAAGGGCAACAGGCTTGACACTCATGCACGTATGGGTACAGACACACACACACACACACACACCAACAACCCCATTATCCAAGCTTGAGGCGAGGGCTTTGTTTCGTACCATTGGAATCTGACAGTGATTTATGGAGAAGGGGAGTCACACTACACCCAGATACACACAGCAGAACAAAGCAAGGTTACTGGCCCAAACATGGGCACAAAGAAAGGTTACTGCACTACCGACAAAGCCACACTGACAGCAGTGCACGCTGTGGTTTGGGGTCAACACCACATCAATGCAGCCCAATGGATGAATTCAGACGACCCACTAAATGAATGCATTGGCCGCTTTCAATGACTTGTTTTGATGAATTCCATGAATATGAATCTCTCAGTGCCCTCACTCAATGATTTCTTAATGACTCTTCCGGAAACTGCGTGAGGCTCAGAAAAGGCACAACTAGCACTCCCAATATCATACTCATTCCAAGTTTACATGCCAGTCTGTGGAGTCATTTTCTGCTGCATTACCACTGTGGTTTTGTCAGAGCAGTGAACCCTGAGAGGTCAGACACACCCTGCCTCCCAGCGCAGGTATGCCCTCCACGGTGCCAGGCCTTCTTCTTTTCCCCTCTGCACGGACATGTCGGTTCCTCTTTATATCTGCTATCGGTTACGGCTCAGGTGAGGAGATCACATTCCCCCTGACTCATTATGAGTGTTGGGAACACAAGGCAGCCATTTAGCCGGTAATTTGCTACGATTTTAGCTCCACGGTTGGTTTTGGAACACACACATGCAGACGCTGCAGGAGAAAAACAGATTCCCGAGGGAATACTTTTTTCTGCACAGCAACCACAGACCTTTTCTGCAGCGCACTGCAAGATCCATTCTGGGTGCTAGTTTGTTGCTACTCACATTCTTGTCGGGACAAAAGAGACAGCTGTGATATACTTAGATTGCTAAAGGAACAGAAAAAGGGAGTGGGGCAGACAGACAGAAAGAAGAGGGAATGTTTGCCTAACATGTGCGAAAAAGTTAAAGTAAAACACACACAATGATGACTCACAGATGCATAACACTGACAGTGAGTCATCTGCGTTGAAGCTTAATTTGGGGGCAAAGCACTCGTTGATGGTTTTGCTCTGAGGGCTCAGGGAAACAGAGCAGAGAATCCTGCAACTACATATGGGCTCTAACGAAAAAGCACAAGAAGAGACAGAGGAACAGGGAGGAAGAGAGGTGGGAATAGGCCTCATTGAATAGGAGCTCATTTTCTAAAAATGTTCCTCTCCGTTTTGCTCATTTCACCACTCGTGCTCTCTTGATGAGCGCTTAAGCTCTGGCAACAATAGTATAGGTTTGTGTGTGTGTGTGTTTAGCGGAGGTTTGTGAAAGCCACTCCAGGGCTCTCCAAGGCCGGCCGGCCGCGGCGAGCTTGACGACTGCGGATCGGAATTCAGGAGGGCGATTGACAAAGAGGCTCTCCCTCTGGTGTGTGTTTTACAGAATGAGAGAAACACACTCTGGAAAGGAAAAAAAAAGATGGAGAGAGGGAGAAAGGGTGAGAGAGGGAGAGGGTGAGAGATGAAAGAGAGAGCAGGTGTGAGTGCCCCAAACAGTGGTGACAACTCAAAGACAGTGGCCTATTCAGTGCGGCGTAATTGTGGTTGCAGTGGCTGCTTGTTTCTTTAATTTCCTCTTTAGAGCAATACAGCAGCTCTTGTGTTACACATTAATTATGTTTTCTGAGACCCCCCCACCTCCTGTCTCTCTGACCCTCCCCCTCCCTGTTGACTGACAGCTCGGCTGCCTCCTGGCCCAGCCTGGCTTGGAGCAGGGGAGTGGGTGATTGAATAGGCTAATAAATAGTGAAGGAGGGGCTGGTCACACCCCACACTATTGTACCAGCGCTGTCACGCCTGACCCCTAACCAAATACACACACACACACACACACACAAATGCATGCACCCACACACACACTTTGATGGCTAACAATGTGCGCACACAACCTCACAGCGTACTCACACACATGCATGCACACACACCTTCACATCACCTCTGTCAGCCCTGACCCCATACCAAATACCCAGGCTCCCCCCGTATCCAAGGTGACCAAATGAGGCCCCAGCTATCGCCTAGCAACCGCAGAACAATGAGCTCCAAGGAGACGGAATGGCTTGAGCAAAGGGCAGGCTATTCTCCGGGGATGGAGGGAGGGATGGAGGGATGGGAGCCAAGGTGGGGAGAGGAGGGGACTAGGGGTGATGGGAATGGTGTTAGGACACATCTTTAACCATGTCACAAAGAGGGTGCCTGCCTGGGAAACAAGGCAATGCTTCTCTAACCCCGCTGGACATCTCCGTTCGGCTCTGCTCGGCCCACACTCACAACTTGCAAAACAAAACAAAACAAAACAAAAAAAACACGTTGACTTTTATCTTTTTTTTCCCTACCCCAATATTCTCTCCACATCAAGTATCAGGGAGAGCCGGGAGTAAAGCCAGAAAAAGCAGGGAAAAATAAAACATTACATAATCCGCTCTTCCGTTCTCTAAGACATCTGTCAAACATGGAGAACGTCTATTCTACGCTGACTGACTCTAGACTGACAGCACTATAACAAGCCCCATACAATCAGCCTGGGAGACTTTTAACTAATTTGACTGTTGACACCGACAATCCCGAAGCCTTGACTTCACTCGCACTGTGAAACAAACTTTTATCAGTTCTGCATCTCTTTGCCCTTGGAGCAGTGAGGGTGTTAACGCAGATGTATCACCATCTTTCAGCTTTCTATATCCAGAAACACAGGTAGGAAGGTGAATGAGGGTGAGATTGCCGAGGGGCCGAATGCAGCATAACAACGCTCTGCCAATTCAGTCTCCATAGAAACTATTAGGAGCCATACTATAAAAAGACAAAGGAATGAGAGAACTAAAACCCACCCAGATAAGTGGCTCAAGCTGTAATGATATCACAGAGATATTTATCACATATCGATGCTTGATTGGGCCAAAGTTTCTGTCAGTAAAGCAACCCCTGTAAGAGGACCAGTGCAATTTACAAACGAATGTGCAGAAAGAAAGGGGAAACAAAATGGGTAAAATGAGCGTCAAGGAAGTGTGGCGGGCTGGTGGTCACCAGTCTGTTAGCTTGCTCATGTGAAAACTCTTTGTTAGCCCTGAATGGTCTGTTCTCTTTTACAACAGCTTTATGAAGTGGAACTTGGGCATATCCCCTCTATTCCCAGTGAATATTTTACACAAACTGGCACACAAAGACAGCAACTTCCTTTTTTTGTTTACACAAACTGAACAAAGTTGCTACATTTCTGTGCTTTAAGCAATCGTAAATGTTGGTCTGACAAAAGAAATCATTTCCTCTTGTTATTTTTTGTCTAAAATGCAATACACTAAATGCAAATCAATGAATAATTAAAATAACAATCAGCTGCCACCACACTATGCACAAACAAAACAGCCATAATATGATGTGGACAGGAAAGTGGCCTAATCTACAAGACGGAGGTAATCCCTCTCTGTGGGACTAATGAAGGTGTCACGGGAAGGGAGCAATAATGGTGTGTGGCTAGGCATTACGGATTAATAGGTACACACTCTCACACACACATTCACATTCGTATATTGGTTTTGAAGGATTTAACGAGCTGGGCGAGGAGGATTTAAGGAGTGCCGGTGTTGATTCTGCGCGAAGTCAAATCAAAGAGCATCAAACTTTATTTAACCATTCCTCCGTCGAGCTTTCCTCTCCCTAAACTTATTCAGATGGCAAATTTATGAAGTGTTGACACACTCAGAGAGCAAGCAGGGAGCAGTAATAGAAAATGAGTTTGTGTCTGCCATTGATTTCTGTTCTATACTGTTGTTGTGTGTGAAGTATCTGACCTTCCGTGGCCTGTAAATATCAGTAAAGGTCTCTGGGATAATGTATTCGACAGAGGAATGCTATAACTTACACAGACCATAATGATTTGTCACATTCTTTGACAGTAGTGTGCCTCTGAGTCAGGCTTTGGACACCCTTGACTTCATGGGAACCGCTTGCATCTCAAAGTCTGGCCTAGGCCGAGCTTGACCCACTACTCTTCTATTCTACGAGCCACAATCCTGCGCTGGTAATATCCACTTCACTAACACCAGCACCAACAACATCCCCCTCCAGCCATCGGCTTGATCTCCACATGAAAGGCTCGGCAAGCTCATTACCACAGCCTGGGGCTCATCAGGGCCTCCACTAACCAGGTCTTTTATAAGCCAGAGAAGATGGAGAAATTCAGCCAGGAGGGGGAAAAGTAAGAGGAAGATCTCACACAGGACTCGCCATCCAAAGCAGCCAGGTGGTGAAGACACAGATAAGACACGGGGAGGAAATAACACAGGTGGAGGAAAGGAAAGTGATAAGGAAGGTAAGGACAAGGTAGATGACAAGGAGGAAGTGAGGTACAGTAAAAGAGGCAGAGGGGATGATGGAGGGAAATGAGGAAAGCTGACAGAGGGAGGAGGCCTTCTACTGCTATCTCTGTGCAGCGTTTCATCCTCTGTAGGGCCCCAGTGTCACTCAGGCCTCCTCCAGCAGAGTCCAGCTTTGAAGTGATAATGGGGCTTTTGGCTAATGCTGTACTGCAGGTGCCCCTGGCTCCCTCTCCTCCTCTGTCTCCCAGCATGGCCACATAGATGAGAAGAGATGAGAATCCTTTCAAAGTCTACAGATGAGGCCAATCTTTCTTCTCTGTGCCTCTTTTTCTTTCTTTCGCTTTATCTGCCAACCCCACTTACTCTATCCCCACACTATTTATTGCTTCCCAGGCACCGACTGTCACTTACAGGTCCTTCTATTGCCCTCTAACTCATTTTACCCTCTTTCCACTCATCTCATGCTTCATCTGTTTGCTTGATTGAATTGCAGTACGACACTGGATTGGGGAGGAAGGGATTTTAAACTACCCTGAAAAAACAATTTGAAGTTCAGGAGGGATTGAAGTCAACTTTCCAAGCTGTATAAATAGTTAATCAGATGTAAAATATAGCATATCTATACAATAAAATGATTACAGAACATGTTTTATATTCCTCTGCTGCCTCAGTTTCATTTCTCCCACCCTGCTCTCTTCTGTTTCATCCTTTCGGCTTTTCGGCTGTGCCTTGTCTCACTCTCTCCTTCTCAATCAATACTCTCCTCTTCTTTGCTTCCTCTGAGGTGTCAGATTGGTGTGACTCACAAGTCACAACAGGTAAACACACACAGGCCTGGCTGCATCTCAGATCTAACACTCATTTCTGGAAGCTTTGTTTGGGTGGGGCAGGTGTGTGCACGAGGTGTGTACGCTCCCAGTTGAAGCAGCAGGGAAGGGGAATCGATTCCATCCCCCAGCGATTTCCTGTTAAACTGCACAAAACTAAGAAGGGAAGACGCCCCCTGCACAGAACTTCATACTGTTTTTCAGCAAAGAATATCTCCACAATAAGCATGCGCATGCACTCTGAGGCTAATGGGATCACTGCTTCATGCTGAGATACCAGCAGGAGGGTATTGTGAGAAGGAGCCAATATTGGAAACAGATAGACATGTGCACTGGAATTCAGATTTTCCTTTTTGCCACGCTCACCAACCCAGCACTGCTCAGTATGTCTTTTTACTGGATTGTCAACAGCCGTCTTGCCTAAGCAGACAAGTGACTTTGTTTGCCGAAAAAGACGGATTGCTGAGGAGAGTATGGAGGCACACGACGTTCTGGTTGGATTCATAATTTAAAACAGTTGAAAGAGATGCGTGTTTAAACTTTACTTTCCAGGTGTTGTGCATGTTTGTCGTTTTCCACAAGTCGCCCTGAGAGTGTTTACATGTGCACATAACTCATTACTGTGAATCACCAAATATGGGTAAACAGGTCGATTTAAGTGTTTACATAACTCAAAGTAACAGTTGTTTGTTTTAACGTCGACATAATGTCTAACAGGGTGTCTGATGGATTTTGGAGCAGATGGATTTTGTTCGTGATTATTGTTTACGTTCGCTGACGGACTGTGAACAACTGATTTAGAGGTTAATCATACATTTGTATATATTTCATACAAGCAGGAGTGAATTATTTACAAAACCTGTGAAAAATTGGACACATCGAAATGATTTTTTGGTCTTGTATAATTTGGAAGATAGCATGAAATACTTTATGTTCCACCTAAAGTGAGAAAGGGATCCTAAAATGGTAAGTTAAAGTGGGGAAAAAAAGTGAAAAAATAGTAGTAAGGGTGCAGATTTAGGCCAATAGTCCACTCTACTGTGATATTTGAAACCATATCCATGCCAAAACTTACTAGGTTTTCCCTTTGCCAACAATCATTTTCGTGAAAAGTGGCCTAGTAGTTTTCGCGTGATCCTGCTGACAGACAACAAACAGCTATGAAAACATAACCTCCTTGGCACAGGGAATAATCTGACCAAGAACAACAGGGTTCCAATATTTTTAGTGCTTTAAATCTCTACAAAAGCTCCTAATGTATTTCAGACAAAAGGGAGCTGACTTTGCCTTTCTGCATATTAGAAAAGACAAACTCATCAAAGCTGTGCTGAGATTTGTAGGAAACACTGTTGACTTTGCTGACTCTCCAGAAAAGTTGCCATAAAACATATGTATGCATTCAAATATAAAAGCAGGTTGTTGTTTTTTTGGGTAGGAAGTTGGATGGCTGGAGATGCTACAGTTTTACAGTACCTAATGTAAGTTAGTCAGTAGGTGAATCATTTTTATATTTATTAGTTGTGTCTTATTTTCAAAGGATAGGCAGTTCCACTGTTTAATTGCAGCAGACTTATTTAATGCTCATAATGCTTATTATTCATTAACTCTGATTATCCTGTTGCCATTGTGCAATTAGTTCACAGTGGTGCACAGATAAAATCATATCCAGGGTAATGTGTGGATTTCAAGTATAATTTGAAATATTAACAAGCGACTAAAGTGTGTTGAAAGCATCAAAGTAGAATTACCTAATAGCCAAGTGATTAGGGTGCGAAGAACATGACCATAAAGCAGCAAGTTCCTGGTTCAGTTCCCTGCTAGTTGGACCATTTGTTGCATGTCATTCTCCTACTCTTTACACACATTTTCTCTCTCTCTCTCCACATTCACTATCAAATAAAGGCAGAAAATGCCCCAAAAGAGGTCTTGAAAAAGTCTTTAAAATTCCATCTTTAATATCAGAAAGATCACCTGGTTAATGTATAAAATTAAATGAGGATTTGGCCACAAGTGCACTATATAAACTCACTACACTGTTGTCAATTTCCATGTCTTTTATTAAGGAGGTAGCTCATGGACACTTTAACAGTAGTTACAGCAAGTCAAAAGCTGCTTCACTTAACCTGACTCAGATTTTCTTTGCCAAGATCCAAACCAGCAAACCTGTTGTCACAGGTTTGGCTCTTTCACCATTAGCCTGTATCACACTGACCTCATTAACCTCAAGGTAAACACAACGTAATTTTTATGCAGTGAAACACTCAGCAGCAGCTCTATGTCCTGCAGAGTCTCGAGAACAAAAGGCCTGGTGGTGTGCTCAGCATGAAACCCTAAGAATGGACCTGTTCGCCACAGACAGAGAGGAGACAGAGCCCAGAGTTCACACACATGCACAAACACCCAGAAATATAGCCACGGGGAAGAGGAAGGAGTTCAACCGAGTCTCTCCTTCCAGAGGATAAAGGGATGCATCCAGAGCCTATAATTACATATACACACACACAACTGAAAATCCAAAAATCTCTTTCCATCCATTACACCACACTTTTCCCAAGCAATTGGATCAGTTTTCATTCAGAAAATATGAAGCTCTTTTTGAACTATTTCACCTCCCAACTCTTTCTCAGTGTGTCTTCTGCTTGCTCCAAAAAGGTAAACAGCCCGAGTCTGAAACCCAGAGAGCACTAGTTTCTACAGCAGCAAATCAGCAGGAGGTGGGCAGAGTATGCGCGAGCAGTGGCATTTCTGTGATTGCATGTGTGTGTGTGAAGGCATAATTTGCCCTGCAGTTTGTTTGTTTGTTCTTTTTTAAATCTCAGAATCGGAGACAGAGCCCGAGGCCACAGGATAGGGGTGGAACAATCATTTACTGTACGCGTGTGGGTTTGCTGAACAACACATGCGCATGTGTGCAGGTCCGTGCTTCTTCCTGCTTTGCAGGATGTTGGGAATGGTTTCGAACCACCCTATCCCCTCCCCACCCATGGGATGAGAGGCTGTTTGGGTCTGCTTGGGTTACTTCCAACACTGAGCTCCAGAGCCTTAAGTCCAGACCCTAACAGCTCATAACTAGCGATTACGCACAAATACTGTAGTCTTGCTGCTAAGCACCTCACACACGACACTTCCACATGATGATCCAGAGCAGATAGTGTTGATCGAAACCCCAGGTCTTGAAATGAACTGTAGCGAGATGGACAGATGCACTGAGCGAGGAAACACCCTTTGCAAGGAGATTGCACTCTATTACGACTGTGATGAATGAGCTGGGTTTGTCATTCAGATGGCTACACTCTTAGCCTACTTCATGCTGCTTGACTGTGCAGACCCATCATGTGTATGCACGACCATGAAGCATGTACTCATACACACACAAGCAGGAGAAACCAACTAGCACTACATTGGTTGTTATTCCTGGAACGGGACTGCAGCATTCCTCAAACCCCTGCTTTGAGATTCCAGGGAGTAAGTGTGTGTGTGTGTCTGTGTGAGGACATGAGGGTAGCCTTTTCTGCCATGTGTGTCAGTTCCAATCTGGACCAGGCAAAGGCAGCCGTCACAGAGGCAAACTGTCGGCAGCGGCTCACAGAGGAGGAGGAGGAGGAGGAGGAGGAGGAGGAGGCCTCCTTCAGCAGCCTCCGCAAGTGAAATCCCTGTGTGTGTATACTCATGACGGATCTAGACCACACTGTGATGTCTTATTCATGCCGTATCAATTCATAATGACCAGACCAGTCCCCAATGTGAAGACGCACACACACTCACGTACACAGGAATGTGCACGAGTATGATTGGGACGGTCATCGCAGAGGAATTTGTGTGTGCGCACATGTTTGCTTGTACGAATATTTAGAGCAGCAGCGATGGTATATGGGTGTGTATGTAGAGCAGCCTGTACCAGACGCTGGACACGCACACGTACACGCACACGTACACACACACACACACACACACACACACACACACCGCTGATGTCCCAGTGCTTTAGTGTGAATATTTAACAAGCCTCAATCCATCTGTTAAATTATTCATGAGGAAGGACACAGAATCGTTAGTAAATATAAACACTGCTGTTTTCTCTGCTGCTTTCGCTGCATCTTTGCTCCTCTCTTTTGCACCTCCGACCATCTCCCTCCGTCCTCTTTAACTTAGTTCCTCGTCTGCATGCCTCCTTGTCCTCTTTTCTTTTTTCTTTCTCGCTCTCCCTTGTGCTGCGGTTGTGAGTATTTCAGATGGCAGAGTGGTTTTTAAATTACCCCCTTTTGGCTTCCGCTCTCCTCACATGGTTTGGTCTGCATTTCTCTCTCACACACGGTCCGACTCGTAAAGAAAACAGTGACAAGCCATAAAAGCCACTTTTACCAGCTGACAAGGACAGGGCCAGGAAGAGGGGCAGGGGCAAGGAGTTAAGTCCTGCCTGGTTGGTGTTTCTTGGTTGGCTGTTAGGTCAGGTATTTCTCTCAGAAAAGCTAAATTCTATCCCTTTATTTTTAAAGTTACAACTCAGATCAATTCACTAAAATGAGGAAGAAACACACGTTGTTTCACTTAACTCGATCAGTGCACAGACACGCAAATAGTTTTGATTTCCTTTAATCAGGTTTGATGTGTTTGTCTCGGTTCTCCCAGGCACAATGGGAATGAAAGTTGTTTTTCGCCGGCGGTCGTCACAGCAATAAAAAAATTACAGTTTAGAATTCAGCAAATGCATCTCTTTACCGGAACATTGTCCCTGTTGCTCTGGATAATCTATCACAGTGGACAATTTGAAGTCCTAACAAGATATACAACTGTTACATTTTCAGCACTGCAAGCACCACAAATCTAAGAAAGTGACATTTCAAAACCTCAGTCAACGAAACCAAAATTATCTGGTGGTGAGTAACAAAATATGATGACTCTGGGTGAACTGAGTCTTTAAGCAGCTATTTTTTGTGCATGCAGGTATTTTCAACCATTGTGTCTGAAGTTAGCTTAACTCTGTCAGTGTTTACTTAGTGTCAGACAAACCACAGTCAAGAAATCAGGATGTCTGCCATTGATGGCACAGAAACCTCCTGATGAAGATGGGTTGCCATGGGGACTGCTGCCAAGCAGGGGCCCAAACAGTCCTCTAAGGGAGAGGGAGAGACCTAGCGCATTGAGGCAGGTCATTCATCAGCAGAGACAAAGAGAAGGAAACGACAAGACCAGCTTGGAGCATTAACAGCCTGCCAGATGCACACACACACACACACATGCATGCACAGTCACACACACAGCACAGTATTATACAAACACTTAAAAACAGTCACGAGGAGAAGAAAAAACGCATTCACATCAGTCTTTCATGCAGTCATACACAAAAAGTCAAAAGTCAAAAGAGTTAATTTGCTTGCTTTGTGGCACAAAAAGTCTTGGAACACGAGAGCGAGTTTACAAGCCAATCAATCTGAAGCAAATGAAAAGGGAAAATACTGTATATTCAGTGGCAACAAAGTCAAAAACAAGTGGGAAAACAGTGACAGAGAGATGATTTATAGGTTTAATGATAGTGCACATTATTTATTCTAGACCTCCTTCCCCCAAAACAATTCTTTCTTCTCACACTGAGCTACCGTTCCCTAAGCATCAAGCGATCAACAAACAGAAAACACAGCATCCCTCCAACACAAACACAGAGGAGGCAGCTCTGCATCAACACATAGTTGAAGCGGCTCTTTTATCTACAGTCAAAGCCATATAAAGAACGTAATCCCTTGTGTGTGCATGCCATCCACACATTAGCACACAGAGATGTAATTATAGTGTTATCCTGTGTCTGTGTGTTTGTGTCTAATTAGTGTTATTTACATTTTCCCTCCTTTTTCCTCTCTCTCTCTTGTGTGTGTGCACATACGCCCGTGTGTCCCAGCCAGCCTTTCAGCGTGTGTGTGTTTAGGGTTTGTGTACATTGGGATACCCGTCGCCAGGCATTAACATGAAATTGAAAGATGGGAAAAAAAGGATCTTAGTGACGGATGAGACACACCCCCTCTACAATCCTTTGCCAGGGTTTCCTGGGCTCCCCTGTAGTGCAGGTACTACCACACCCTTCCCTCCTCCCTACTCTCTCCTAATACCTCCCGGGGAGAAAGACAAGGGAAAACCTTTCCTAAGCATCCCCTCACAGCACCACGTAATACAGCACATTGGCCATTAATGGAAGAAACACCCCTTCAAACAAGCCTGTGTTGGTGCTGGTATTTGTTTGTGGCAGCGAGAAGCAACATGGTAATCAAAAACCGCAAAATACCCCTTTGCCTCCTCCTCCTTGAACCCCCCATCCTGAGTCCAAACCAGATGCTACTCCCTGGGGCCAGCTATCAGGCTAAGTGCTCTACACTCCTCCAACTCTGCTCACCTATGTCTCTTTTTTCCTCCATCCCGCAGTCCTTCCTTCCTCCTGCTCTCCCACTGCGAAAAGACGCTAATTACAAACATGGATGAGCAGATTACAGATCTGAAGTGCAGTGGAAGTGGGATGAGGAGAAGTCGAGGGTGGTGGGACGGGGGCAACAGGTCGTTAACGGTGATGAATGCAACTCTATTTTCACTGTTATTGTTCACTGGTGTTGAGCGCAGTGCCTCTCACCTCTGCGCCGCTGTTCCCGTGCCTTCTTGTCGGTGCCATCCATCACAGGCGGCTTTAACTAACTCTAACTATCTCTAATCATCTCTAATCAATTCCAATTATCTTTTCCTTGCCCCTCATGCATCAGTGTCTCTAGTATCTCTCAGGCATGGGAAGAGACACAGCGGGGGTGTAGATGAAGAAGTACGCTCTCAAAAGCGAACGCAACAACACGTAGCTCTGTGAAATAAACTTGTACAACCTAAATTTTTAAGACACAACGGGCACTTTCAGCATACTAAGCTTTGAGATAAAAGTAAGAATTTCTCAATATGATTTTTTTTTTCCTTCTTGGGTTCAAGAGGAGCCCTTTTCAAATCAAAACCAGTGTTCTAGCAAGAGCGCTTGTATTCCCTTTGTAGTGAAAACTCATTACTGTTAGCTTAATGACTGCATGGAATCGAGTGTTTAAAAACTCCCCACAAAACAACACTCCGCTGCTCATTTAACCAGCAGCCTTTTATTAACCCGGTAGCTTTTCCTCTAAAGTTTAATGAGAGCAATGATCTCATCTCCCATCCCTCGCTCCTCCATCCCCTTTGCCCTTCTCTCTGTTTGTCCTCTCAGCAGGATGTTGACGACAAATAGCCATTTTGTTATCCAAGTTTTCCCCGAAACCCTCACTTCAGAATGAGCAAAAAGAGGGAAAAAAAGAGGAGAGTAGAAGACAGAAAGAGTGTAAAAGTACAGAAAGGGGTAAAAGGAGCAATTAATCCTGTTTCCAGGAGAAAAGAAACCATCTGGGTTAGTGCTCTACCTGAGGGCAGCGGGCTTTCACATTAACCTCTCTTGTTGGGATCATAAAGTCAGACCCTAACAAGCCCCAGTGAGCTCTTTGAGCAAGTGAAAAGACGCACACAAAAATACATGTGCAACCATAGACTCCGTTTCCCTCTCTGTCTGTTGCTCTCTGTCATCCTCAGACACACACACACACACACATAAATGCACACATGAAATAGCGGTGAAAGTCTTCCTCTGGGAGATGAGGACCTTTTAAGTCCATTAAAAGCTGCTGGCGGGAGCAAGACGAGGCTGTAACTTAACCACATCAGACTGCAACCAGAACCCATGGTGTGGCTCAGACACACCACTTAGGAGTTCAGAAACACCTTCAGAAGAAACTTTGTCTTCTACTGCTATCCCTGATCCCATGCTACTAGCCCAAATATTTAACAAGCACTAGAAGCCTTTCACATTGTAGTATCTGTCAATCAACCACAGACACCATGAAGACTGCATTAATATCGATTCCATGCTTGTGGATTCAACATTTGTTTTAACTGTTAAAAAATGTATAACACTTCCACACCTGAAAAGCTTCAAGCTCCATTACGGCTCTCTTTTATCCAGCCAAGGATAAAGAACAAATGAGTGTATATACAGACACATAGCGAATCGATTAAGCAATGTTAAACAAAGTCTCATTCTCCAGAACGTGGCAGAAAAACCAGCGCTAGGTTTAGAATAATGACCATGAAGCTAGATTGGATGAAACAGGGGAGCTGTGTTAGCGCAATCCTCTGGCTGCTGGCACAGCCCGCTGCTCCAGATGGACTAATCATGCTTGTTCAAGGCCATCCGCTGGTCTGGAAGGCCTCGGTCTGTACTGTGTCTGTTCTAGCTAGACAGACAACTCAGTGCTGCTCAGTGTTTGCGAGCCACAAAAAGGCCGACCTTGCCCCCAAAGGATGAGGCTTTGCCCTAAAGCCCAGGAGGCGGACTGTGGCATAATGATAGGTGACGTGGGGAGATAGTTGCAAGGAAGTGACAGATAGATTCAAGATGGTGTTAAACATCAAACGTAAGATAAACAGATGGAGGGCTGAGGCTGGGATCACGGGTTAGTGGTACCACTACGGGGATAGAAAGGAGGGAAATGATTTTTCCATGTCCCACTGTTTCATTATTCCCAGATGCTACAGGTAATCTGAACTGAAATAATGGAAGCTGGAATGATCAGCTAGCAACAGGGACACTGATTATTCCAAAGAATGAAAAAAAACGATCTGCCTTGTTACAGATGGGAATAAAAGTTTAGCATTACTGTGGGATTGAGCCACTCCATGGGGTGCATGATAGAAGGAAGGATGTGTGGGTGTGTGACAGCATGGGACTGTTCTTAACAAGAACGAAACGAAAACTACAATGACACATTTCATTCATATGATGCAGGTGGAGTCTACTGGCAGAGAAGGCTTTGGAGAATCGACATAAAAAGACCTCATTAGGTAACGCAGACATCCTTATACCTGGAACTGAGTTCAAAGTATAATGTGTCCCTAAGCTCAAGTCCCAGTGTCACGTCAACTCCCTGTCACCAGTGGATTCTCTTGCAGACAGACTACCACAGAGAAACTGCAGACGACTTGGCATGAAGGCCCAACGACGTGCAAAGAACTCCGATTTCCACTCGTCCAGTTCATTTTGTCTCACATACAAAGCGACCTGACACACACTAATAACTCTGAACGTATGAATGACTCCTGATGTCCCTTCCAGCAAGTGCAATAGAATCCTGATTGTTCTTTAATTGTGTTTAGACCAAATGAAACCAATGCGAACATTCATCACGTACATCTCTGAGCAACATTGGCAACTTGCATAATAAAGAAAAGACAAAGAGGAACAGAGTGTGTGCTGACAGAAAAGAAAGGGTAATTGAAATAAAAAAAGTGAATGTACTTACAGTCGAGACAAGCCAGGGTTCTTCTGAAACAGCAACTCAGGAAGCTGCTGTAGTTGATTACGGTTCAGCCGCCTGCGGCAGGGAAAACGTATGATCAACCAGTGAGTTTGCGTGTGTGTGTCTATGCGTGTGTGTCCTTGAGTGTGTAGGCTGTGAATAATTTCTTCTAGCTGCCGTAGAATCAGCTTAGCCACAGGCTATTGTGTTTCAGTGTGCTCTGGATGTCACATAAATATCCAACTGAAAGTTCAGGGGAATTAAACTGCTACTCAGAGACAGTGTCGTAAATTATCTCTGCACAGTTAAATTACAATGCTGTGCCTTGTGGAATTCAGTGTTCTGCTGACTTTCCCAGAACAACAGAAAAGCAACATTCCCATTTAAACAATTGAATTACATCCACCAGTTATGTGAACATGAATACATTTTATATGGGGTGAACTATCAAAACAAGATGTTTCTAAATAAAATTAAGAAAAGTGGATGAGCCTGTTCTAGCCCAAGGAAGCACCGACAGGAATGGTTGGTTGGCAACAGATTCCATGTCAAACAACTAACATCCAAGACTGGCAGGCTTTATGCAAATACAACAATTAAGTCAATGAGGAACAGACTGTTGCTAATCTGTTGGAAACCACAACTCTCTCCTTTCTGAATGGCCCATTGGAGGCACATAGGAGTGAATGCAGTGGCTGTGGCAAAGAGAGGCTGCAAATCTGAAAGGCAGGCCGCTGCCCTGCCTTCAGACACATTCAGACAGATGTTGGGACTTGTGCCACTCACTGTATACACTGAGAAGAGTGCTTGGCCAGCCGAGGTGGAGATTTAGTGCATAATGGACATTAATGGTCTGCTGCTGCTGCTCCGTTCACACTGAACTGTACCTGCTGGTGGGTTAGTGGCTTTTAAACATTAGAGAAATGAGCCACTTAATTTCCACATTGGTCTGGCACATGGAAACGTCTAGCCAATGTTTGGGATCAGTTGAATATGGAGTAGGAGGGAAGGCGAGCTAAGCATGGCCTCGAGTTTGGTAACATAGACTGTAAATGTGGGTTTCAGTTCGGGGGAAAGTCTTTTAGATGTTAACCACTATGTCTGCATGACAGCATGCGTCCATAAAGTCATCTGCTGTGCAGGTTTCCATGTGGGTAGCACTATTGATTTACTAATGAGCTGGTTGAGGTGTGGTTGATTGTGTTTGTCTGTGTGTTTTCCCAGCCGGTTTACAAGCTGTTGAGGAGTCCTGGTGCTGTCCAGATGAGCCAAGGTCTGCGGTGGGGGAGGCCTTTTAAGCCCACATATCCCACTGAGGGCATTCCTGTCAGGCAGAGCTAATAAAAGTACTCCCAACCCACACTGTACCCTCTCAGCACCATCCAACCACAATGGAATGACAGGGAAGTGCCTCACACTTGACCCGCCATTTACAATTGGTTCCTCCTGTTAGTCTCATTACTCTCAACTAATACAAGCACTGAAGGGTGGGATTTTCATTTTGGGTTCAAGTTTAGAAAAGGAATAAAAAATGTGTTCAGCCTATCTACACAAAGCCCTGGGTGGTACTTACAGTCTCTCCAGCTCCTTCATGTCATCAAAAGCCCCACGCTCGATCACAGTAATCTGATTCTCCATCAGCTGCCTGCAGGAAAGGACAGAAGGAAAAACTATGTGACTTTGACTTTTTGTACGAGTTTGTAGACGGTCACTCTGGCTTTAATAAAGTATAGGGGGCTTTGGGGTTTGGGTGGCGAGACTTCTCACAGTATGTATATTAAAGTCGAGTGCAGTATATTCAACACTTCCCTCACACACACACACACACTGAGGGCAGTGGCGTGGACTGAGGGCACAGTGTGGAATCTTGGCAAAGGAAGCAGGGGTAGCAGCCAGGAAAGTTTCCAAGGTGGCTCAGAAAGTGTGGGTCTGGGCTCTAGTGTGGTCCACTGGGTGTAGCAGCTGGGTGGAGACGAGACGAAAAAGTAGGCAGGGGGTCAGAAAGGCTGAGGTGGGCTCCAAGGTTTTTACAACTGGCACTATCAAGGGAAAGTGGGATGTGTGTGTGTGTGTGTGTGTGTGGGAATGCTGGACAGCATAGTTGGAGAGTATCAGAGTTTCAGGCACTACATCAAGGCTACTACTCATACACAAACAAACATGGATGCACACAAACACAGAATGCATGCGCACAAGCAGGAACACATCCTTTCCTCACCTACACTGCCAAAGCTAATGCACAAAAAAGAAGGCTTAGATGGTTTTGGAAGTGTTACAATAACACAAAGTCAGGAAGGAGAGAAAAGTGTCCAGCAGCTTTAGAAGCAACAAGCGCCTTCCTTCATTACGTATACAACTGTTCTGTGTTGAAGGCAACCTCTCATGTCTCCTGTGAGGCCGAGGCGCGCTGCAACTCAGCATTCTGGGCTTCCTCCCCATCGAATATAAATGCTAATCACTTTTCACACTCCATAAACATGGATAGAAAAGTGCAATTCACCTCAGATCTCTTTCTCATGAATTTAGATGGAGGCGAAAAAAATTGTGATGAGCACGTTTGAATTGAGAACTTTTTTACAGACTTCCTCAGGGCATGTAGCTTTCAATTTCTCTGATCTTTTTCTATCTACTTTTCTCCTGATTGTTCATTCTACCCTCACAGAGACACACATTGCTGATTTAGAACAGGCAATGAACCAGAGCCAAATGAATGGAGGTAAATCAGCTGTGTTGATTTTAGACTGACAGAATAGATGGCAGCTGACTGCAAAGATAAACCTCCTGTTCCTGTTTTGTTTCCTTCTGAGGGTTGCCCAGGGGTCGGTGGGATCAGAGGTCAACCCAACGTCAGTCCTAATGCTGTTGCCACACAGAGACAACGCACATAGATGGAGTTTTTGTCTGGTTGCACAAATAGACATGTCATGCATCTACACCATGTTAATCATGCATTATGTATATCGGTTGGCAAACATGTCAGAAAGCGAGCAGTGTGCGCATGTGAGTGATACATGTAAGCACAGCAGTGGCAGTGTGAGAGAATCAGTGGTTTACAGCAAAAGGAAGTTCGGTCCTTAGTACCCCTGCCAGTAGTTGTTTCCTCCTTACTTGCTGGCAACAAGCTGGTGACATGAAGGCATTTAACCTCCACACGGGGGCAGAAGGTGGTGCAGAGGGGACAAGGAGCGGTGGGACCTGGCGAGCTGAGGCCGGGGAAAGAAGGCCAGGAACAGGGGGATGGGCGAGTAACGATGAGGCTTGAAAATAGTCAGGCTTTGCTTGGCAGTCGGAATTATGCTCAGCTAGTGTTACATTTAAAGCATGTCGGGGTCTATGCAGCTTCCCCTTCAGCAGTGTTTTTAACACCTATGGCACAGCTCGCAAGCTTGCCCGCACACATGTACACATACAGACACTTTTACAGCTACTTTATTACCTGAAGTCACAAGTGCTGTTTAATTTCACCGCAGAGGGAGCCGATGACTTCACCTGAATGTGCTAACTGTGTTGAGGGCCTATTTAGGACTGGCGCTTGTGTGCACATTACATGTTGATGCGAGGGAACAGTGTGTGTCTGTGTGTGTGTGTGTGTGTGTGTGTGTGTGTGTGTGTGTGTGTGTGTGTGTGTGTGTGTCTAAGGGACAATAAGTGCAACTACAACAGGCAGAATACAGTGAGAGAGAAGTCCATTACATCGCTAGCTACGGCTGCTCAGTAGCTTAATGTACTTTGGAGTAGGACTCTTGACGAATGCATTGCACTTCAGTGGGTTTATGCTAATTTCAGCAGCAAGTCGTTGTAACTGCAAGCTGCAAAGGGGTTAGATACAACTCAGGTATGCATGAATAGATAAAGTCAGACACCGACATGCTCCACGGATACACATACAAACATCTCGTCATCACATATGAACATGGAGGAAAGTACTTACAGAACTCGGAGGTACTTCAGTCCAGCAAAGTCACTCTTGGTGATGCGTGTGAGGTTATTCCCATTCAGCTCCCTGCAAAGAGAGACACGCAAACATGAATTAATAATTAATCTTTGTTATCCCTGTGGATCTGTTTAGTTTGATGACTAAAGGAGCAGACAATAGCACAGACGCATTTTGTCTACTGATACCTGAGTCAAACTCTCACCTGGAGCTTTGCAACGCACACAACCACGCACTTCAGACACACACATAGCTTTTTACTAAAGCATATTCTGGTTTAATATATGCTGAGGATGTCTTTAAATGTCGGTGGTTTCATGAAATGCAAATTGCTGTGATGTTAAGTGTTACATATATTGCTGGGCAGAATCGGGAGAGTTGTGCAAAAGGGGAAGTTCACGCTCAGTTCCAACTCCACTGGGAGATATTAAGAAGCCCTATTAAAATGGAAGCCACATTTGAGTTGGCTGTTTGTCTTTCTTTTTCCAGCCCTCTCCCACCAACACACAAACCTCCCCCCGGTCTCTGTCTGCCATGTCCTACAATTGGTGGGATTAGCAGGAGCTAGCAGAGGGGATTTGGGTAGGGCCACAAGGCCAGAAAGCTAAGTGCTGTGGATATAATGGGAGCAGCCTCCCTGCTGAGAGCTGGCCATCGGTGCAAAGGCAGGGAGAGACAAATTAATTGAAAGGGAGAGGTTCTAAATTCAAAGTCTTTCCAAAATGTGCATTTTAACTCCAGATGTAACATGCTCAACTTTACTGTTGCACCCAGAGAGATCTGGTGGATTCAGTTACCTCAGCTGATATAAGAGGAGTTTGTATTTTCCTTTGTGGCTGTAGAAGATTCATATTTAACTCCAGTAGCAGATTGTATTCTCATGACAGCGGGAAAACAAAGCAAGCAAAGCACGCAAACCATACAAGGCTCCCAGGTGGTGAGAGAAATCAAAATATGGAGAGTTTCTCTCCTCCAATGCACTTTCTAAGCATTCTGTATCCACCCTAGCCTGACCCCCCAACCCCAGCCTCCCGAAACAAAACCAAAAAACTGGTTCCAAATCTACACTGAAAGCACTGGTCTCTCTTCCTCAGTCACTCTTTTGCTCACTCGTCTAATGACCACTCGAGGGACTGTAGCGCTATGCAGTACGAAAGAGAGAATGGTCATTATAGACAGATGGTGCGTGAGTGTGTGTGTGCATGCATGCATGTGTGTGTGTACACAGGTGCATCGACAGGCCGAGCGACAGGGCCACGGGAAAATAAATAATGGACTGGGCTTCATTAGCCTGGGCTCCGATACACACATGTGGTGCTCATTACAGGTGCTTACGCAGATACACACATCCACACACACACACACACACACACACACTTCTGGATTCCCAATGTCTCATCTTCAGGGTGGCCAACACAGATGACACCCGGTGGACATGAGAAAGGAAAAAGATAGAAGACAAGTAAAAGGTGGCAGGAGGAATAGGTGGAAAAATAACTCGCACATTACCAACTGAATATACAGTTTTATCCTCCAGCAATGCGGCTTTTGTTTAGTACAGAGCCATCGTTTCTGCTTGCACTCCACAGCTGACTTATCAAAGCCATTATGCAACAGTATCTCACCATGATGTACTGGTTCATCTCACGTGACTGAACTAAACGAACTGCTCCCAGAAACTTCTTCAAATGATGCTGCATTATCTTCTTATTGCCTGCACCTGTTCGGCACATGTGACATTTAGGCAATGCTCAAATGCCACCAGGAGCCTATGAAGTTTCAACTACTCTACTTTATGACATATTCTGACCTTTCCCACTGGCATTTTGAAACATGCACCATGCAAACACCATGCAAAGTGTGGCGAACTCTTTGAAATTGTCCAGGTAATTATGTTTCCACAGTAGCTCATCTTCCTCAAGATTGATGACTTGTGCATACGGCACTGACATGACCTTCTGCAGTGTTATACTGAGCATGTTTTTAAGATTCCCTGTCCCAAGCATTTTGCAGAAAAGGCAAACTGTTCCTAATAAAATAGACCCTGAGGTTTATGATTAGAGAATATAGCTCATATATAATGTTACAGCTCCTGATGTTTGGCCCATACGATGATGAGCTAGTTTTCTGTCTCCTGGGGAAACTTCTCAGTCTGTGAAGGTGTCCTGTTGTTCTGAGTGGTGGAAAGTCACTGCAATTCACATCAGCTTAGACTGGAAAGTAACTCTGGTATGTGAATGCATACACACATGCAGAGCAGTGGTATTCCAAATCACAAATTAAGGGGAATCTACTTAATCCAGAGAGGTTATGGATTCCAGTCTGGACTTTGGACTCAGCAGCGCTCGTCTCTGTTGATTCCACGTCTAAATAGGGTCACTGTGCTCGTATGCCAAAATCATATACGGTGTCGATTTATCAAAGGAAAAAATCTGCTGTTTATTAGCTACAGTATCAGTCACTGCTGTTTTCTTTGTTTTCCAATCAAAGAGAGTTAAGCAATGGCTTTTGGCACAGCAGCAAAAGGCACATTAACTTCTTTCATAGACAGATGTTTCGTAATACTGACTTTGTGCGGGTTTTCACATTACAGCACCGCAGTATTACTTTAGAGACTGAAAATTATTAGGTATCATTCTGGGTTCCTACAGCAAAGGATTTCCACCTCCAACTGCCTCAGTCAAATCCATTCCATCCTCTGGAAACTCTGTAAGAATTCCCACTGCTGACACACTTCCTGGAGAGAAAGTGGATTTATGACATCACTATCTAATCCTTCTTCATCTTCCGTCCCAAGCTGATTGATGCCTGAGAGTATTTCCTGGTGCACCTTCCCTCGGGTGGACAGGCGGCAGATATGCTCTAGCGCTCCACATCTATATAATTCAAAGGGGCTTGGAGCACTGCTACAATGCTGAAAAACTCATTACATTTATTTCTGCCAGCTGCTGGGGTCCCTGTGCTGAGCCTGTTTCGGACCTGTTTCGAATTGAGCAACGTTACATGAAATGAAACCCCAAGACTAGAGGGAGGATACGCAAACACAGTGGCTCACTAAAGCCTGCATACAGATCACAATCATGCAGACACAAATATCCACATGTGCCACGTTTCTGACACACAAAACCCATATAAATATACTGTATGAAGGAATGCACTCAAGCACACCTACTGGCATGTACACCAACAGAGCCTGTGGGAAAGGCAATTGCGTTCTGCTGGGAGCTGGCCAAAGCAAAAGAACACAATGATTACAGAAAAAAAATGGCTGGCTATAGAGAGTTTCACCAACATTATCAATCTAAACAGAAAAAAAAACTGCACAACAGAAATGAATACAGGTGCAGTGGGACAGTCAGGGAAAGCAAACAAGTCAAGATGATGAGACAATTACTTAAAACAAGACATAATAAGGGAAAACACTCTATTTAGAGTTAGAGCAGTTTCATGAATTTCAGTTAAATTGCTACCACACTTTGGACAAGGGTGGGGTACCACTGAAAATGGTTACTTTTCTCTGCCCTGTAGAGGTCACCATGTCTCAGATGGGCCAGTTTAATTGTCTTATGCCTGCAATTGCAAAACAACTGGCAAAGCAAAGCTTACTCTCAGGCGATGGAAAAATTATGCAACTGGACGCTTTTTATTATGCAATTAATTCCAATGACCCTCTATTTCTGCTGCAACTCAGAAAGCCTTTGAGTCCCTTCTATGCTGCAACAGCAAGATGATAATCTTTTCTATTCAGGTTCATCTAGATTCCTGCTATTTTGCAAGTCAAACTGCATCCATATTGAACTCTAGGTCCAACAGGTCAGGATTTTGGCTGGAAGTAAATGTATTTTGCACCAATCTTCTTTGAAATTAGATGTAAACTACTTATTAAGATGCTTATTTTTTATGCAGTCCAGTCATTCTGTATTGCTGCTGTGAGCACCACAGGACCATTTGTCCTGAACAGCTTTAGCCTGGCAGGGAAGACAGAAGCCAGCTGATTGAGGATTGGTGGCATGGTGCAGTCCAAACTCCTCTCTGTGGTTACAATCTGATGACCAGAAGCCCGAGGGCCTAGAGTCCAAAACGTGGATGCTCATTAACCACAGTCACACAGTGATACTGCTATCTGAGCAACCTCCCTAATGAATGAGCCGAACAGGTTGAGAAGCTGCAAAGAAGCAAAGTCCTCCTGCGGACTCTACAGCATATGGACGTGACAGCCGTGAAGCAAGCAGGTGGAGAGAAAGGAGGGGAAAAAAGATAGAGTCACTGAGAAGACAGAAGGAAGAGGAGAGCTACTTTGACAGTGTTGTTAGCTGTCGAAAAGCGACAGTGTGAAGCAGTGTGGTGGAGTGTTGCGGGTAGCTGGGAACTGTGAGGAGCTGATGGGCTGTCTGGGAAATGTCAAAGGAGAGATGAGGCCTCAGCGGCTGGTAGACTATGAAGAGAAAGTGACCTAAATACTAGTTGGTCAAGAGGGCTATGGATAGAGTTGGCATCATTTGGGTATTGGGTGGAGAAAAGGAAGGAATGAAGGAAGGAAGGAAGAAAGGAAGAAAGAAAGAAAGAAAGAAAGAAAGAAAGAAAAGACCACCACAACCAAAATAGCACACTCTTAGACGACTGGAACACTTCTATCCACACTAAGAGGTCAGATTTCTGCTCAGCTTGAACAAAACATTCTCTCTCCATTGAAATGTGGCTTTCAGACAAACATTTAAGTCCCTCAGCTGTACATTTCTAGTGTGTGTGTGTGTGTGTGTGTGTGTGTGTGTGTGTGTGTGTGTGTGTGTGTGTGTGTGTGTGTGTGTGTGTGTGTGTGTGTGTGTGCGGCAGCGATCGTGTAAGTGCCCGTGTGTGAAGACTGTCTGAGAGTGTTTTCCCGGCTACTAGGCTCCTCAAGGGCTATTTACAGTTTTCATTCTGCTAAGTCAGGCCTCAGGAGCAAGATCACTAATAGGAAAGTTAAACATCAAGCAGATCGCACACATACATTGCCCACAGACACTCGCATAGCTCTTTCTCAGTGCCTTGACCAATGTGGGGTCTCCTGCACCCCGAAACTTTCAGTTTGCTAAGGGCCCAAACTCAAGCATCTGTCTTTTGCTGCTTTTACCTGGCCTTCACACTACAACAACAACCTTGACAAGGAGACATAGAGTTTTTTTTTTATCATGTAGCAGATGCTGCTCCAAGCAAAAACTTAACAGATAGCAAGAACCAGTGGGAGATGGAAAATAGGGAGCCAGAGAAAAGACAAGAAAGTAAAAAGAAAAACAAGCAGACACTTTCTGATCAAACATTGATAACTTATGACACTCTCCGAGGCTGAAGTGAATCAATTTAACATCTGTTCCAATGTGTGTTACTGCCACAGGCTGGAAAAAAGAACACACACAGGGCCGTAGTAGCAGCAAAGACTGAAGGGCCTTTCATGGTTTATACTGTATCTGTAGTTTGTTCAGTGACAGACTTTGAGGTTCTGTTGTGGCTTTGCCTCCCATATGAAGGCATTTAGGCTATATGAATGTGTATTTTGACTATGAAGTGTATCATATGGACAGAACATCTGCTATGTCACATCTCTTATGTTTCAGTTACTCCACACAGAAGACTGAGAAAACGTTTGCCTCGCAGATGTGCACTGACAGCCGGTAATTTGATGGATGCTTCATGTGTGCTTAAATCTGCCCGTCAGTCCCCAAGAATAAAGACATCCTCTATGTACAACTCTCACCCCCACTGAGCACGTTGATATCAGCATTACTGCAGCTCTTTGAAGAGATTAACACATCTACCGGTGGATAAATCCAGCTGCAAAACATGCAACTGCAGAGCAGAAACAAAAAGGTGACTAAGTGAAAATCATTTTGTTTCGGTTATTTGCTAAATATTGACTGGTTTGAATGCAAAAAATTGCTTGTGTTCTCTGCAAGTTGTGATATTTTTACTCCACTATTTAGCTGGTTTTTTTGTTCTTATCTTATTTTCTTAATGTATTTGTCTTGTATGTTTAAAAGGGATAAAGTCCCCTGGAATTGCATTGTACATTGTGTATAATGAGTGACAAAAAAAGCTTTCTTATCTTATTTATATTTCTAGTTTTAGTCAGCAGATTAACAGGTATAGTCAGAAAGTCAATGTCATATTTATCAAGTTAAACCACTGATTTTCAAGATCAATTTTCAAGTATTTCATATTCAATTGAGACTTAAAAATAACTAATTTGATGAATATATAAACTCCAGTGTTGCACTGAAGACAGCACTGATCCTATAAGCGTGCAGACGGATGCAGAGCTCAAGTGCCCCTGGAATGCTGCCCATAAATTGTTCTCAAACTTGTCTCAAACAGAAGCACCTTGCCTAGCGTGAAATGCGGATTATGAAGGCATATCTACAATGTCAGTGGAGTGTTCACTGATGTGCATTTTAACACACACACACACACACACACACACACACACACTCTCACACATCACCCACCCCCTTCACTCTTCAGTTTCTTACTGGCTAGCCAGGAGGGTTAAAAGCAAGGATGGTCTTCTGAGAGATGAAAGGTGATCTAGGTGGATTCTCCAAATTCGATTTTCATGGTCTGCTGAGATACAGGCACTCTTAGGTCGCCGTGCAAAGCAATCACGCAATGCAAACTCACATATGCACACATGGACATGCTGCACATCGCACTCTGCCAGGCACACACAAGTCAAAGAGTGCTTTTTGACACTCACAGAACCTATTGATTGGGCCGTTTTTAGCTCTTAGGGTTGAAATTAAACACATCCAGAGAGCAGGTCGGTGGGTCTGTGGTGTGTAAAGATACAATGCAGCTGGCTTTGATGCTCAAGTTTTTAGTCATTAATTCGATTAGACGAGTAACAAACTGACTGTACATGTAAGAAAAATGTGAAAAGGTGACTAACGGCTGAGGCTAACTAAAATATACAAACAGCTAAGAGTAATGTAGGGAACCACAGCCTGCAATACCTACATGTACCGCATATTACTATTCACACAAGACTCAAAACTCAATGCTAAACTCAAAAGGCAGCTACAGAAAGACATGGCATCCACCTCAGTATTGAGTATAACAGAAAAGCCCACAGCAGTGTTGTGGAGGCAGTAAATTGAAGTGACTGAGTCCCAGGCCTGTAATTTCACAATGCTCCACTGTGCATAAACATTCTCTGAATGATCTTCATTCCAGGCATTATCACTCCTCTCGGGATTACCAGCGATGAGGATGGATATATTAGACTGTAAAAACTACGTGAATGAAATTCAGCCTGCCTCAGGACTAGACCTTTATCGCCCTTTGCGATAAATAAGATAATCTTGTTTATTCATTCATTAGCTTTGTGTTTGAGTTACCCATGTCTTCACTCCTCTGCAGTAATCCCTTTCAGTAGTGATTACCACTACAGTTCCTGTGCCAGCTTTGCCTTGATGGATCCTCTCATTCTGCTCTCAACCCCCCGTCAGCTCCACCCATCACCCCATTTCTTTGTCTTTTCCCATCTTGCTCTTTCCACTTTAGTCACATAGCCAGGGCTGGCAGGTAGTGGGCAGGCTGTGTTCAGTCTTGTCAGGGTAAATTATGGATCAGGTGGCCGGTGAGCTTTCAGTTGTACCAGCTATGTGCTGGTGCCAAAAACACTGCAGGCATTCCCTGGCACATGCACACACGCCTCCCACCTCCAACCCCAAAATACATAAACACAGTTATCGAAGCAACCGTGCCCCTCCTCTTCAGCCACTACTGACCCTCATATGCTTTCATCTAACATTACTTATTCACTGCATGCATACACATACACATATCCATACTTGTGAATAAACAAAACTGAACATCAGATTTATCCAGGCATGCACAACAGACACACAAACACACACATATGGTGTGCAGCCTCCACCTCCCCTGTTCTGGAGGAGCTCCAACATGCCCCCGAATCTCACTACAAAGTATTTTCTGGCACCGAAAACACGTCATCAGTGCACTGGCATTTTGCAATTAAACAAAAGCACACACACTCACAAAGACACACAGCTCCTCCCCATCTTCAAATCAACTCATTCACAGATGAGACACACGCTTAATCTAAACAGCAGGGCTGTCAGGAAGACAAAACAGGTACAGAGGAGGGTTGTAGTTTAATTTGATACCTGTCCAACAAGAAGCTTAACTAACAACCTTTATCGTCTGCCTAAGTCACTTTAATCAGCTTTAGAAATGTTGGTTGTCTCTCAGTGCAGCCTGATAACAATGTGATTACCATTTTAATGTGATATTTTGTCATGGCAGAAGAATTCTTTTTTTTTTTAAAAAAGGCCCAGAGAGAAGGGAGAGGAAACGCAGGAGAATAGATAGTGAGGAAGGACGGATGCAAAGGGAAGGCAGAGGGGGAGGGAGCGGCCAGTGGCCCGTACACGGCAGGGTGTGATTTTAACACGTGGAGCTCACAGTCTCATTACAGGCGTCGGTCTGAGGAGCGCAGGGGTCAGACCTGATCCAAACCCACACTGACAAGTGCAAATGGGATTCTGCTGTCTGTCTCAACAGCCTCCAAACACACACACACACACTTTCCCCCAAAAAACCAACCCCCTCATCTCTAACACACACACACACCAAGGACACATATGCATTCACACAACTATCCTCAGACACTCGGCAAACCAGCAGAACAAAGTGAAGCGCAATCTTTTATAAGCTACTCGCTTCCCGTGTCATCTGCTGTCCTTCCTAATACTACACATCCTCCATTAAAGTTTGACAAGGGCGTTTTGCAGCACTGCACATTTAAATACATTTCTACAAAGAAAAAAAAAAGTCTCTGGTAACATTGCATGGTCAGGACAAGGGCCACCAACTTCTGGAACAATTATAAAAACTTGACTAACTCATTACTCATCTTTGACCCCAGTGGTGGTTGCACAATTTCATTCACCTAAACACACATTTGTCAAATGCGTACACATAAATCTAGCAATGCACATGGGACTATCATGTGGGGCCGAATGGGGCTGTGTTGATTTGCACAATCACCTTGATGAATCACCCTATATAACAGCCCACAGAGGAGCATAGTCTCTATTGAACCCCTCAGCAGAGAATGGTTATCTTCTACATGACCTACACACACGGCAAAAGAAAAAAAAAAACAAGCAACGACACAGGAATAAATTACACGTGACCTTTATACACATCATGTTTAAAATGCAGCGTCCTGAGTGTGCTAGACCTGCAAAAAAAAAAAAAAAAAAAAAAGATGTAGAGATGCTACAGCGATAAAAATCCTCCGCTGCACCTAGCTTATGAATGCACAAATAACTTTTAACACAAAAATGCTCTTGAGTGGAGGGGCAGGGGATATTTCCAGTGTGAATGGCCATTCATGTAAAAGGAAACCACAAAATGACCATGTTTCCTCTCTGGTTTACTGTTAAACCAGCATGTGCACATATGCAACCTGGAAACATACAGACCGCCAGGCAAAGAAAAAAAAAAAGGTGTTCTTAGAAATTAAATATGAAAAGCATAAAATATGCAGCCAGCTCCCACTATGCCAACGCTGCCTCTGACACAGGCTTTCTCTCCTCCGTTCCCACCACATGTTTTATTCAGCACTGATATTCTAAAAGCTGAAATAGAACAATCTATTTCCCTTTGCACTCCTCACTTCTGATTTACTGATGAATATTTCAGAGGAATGTCAGAAAAGACAGAGAAACTCCACTCTGCAAGCCAGCGTCTGCCTCACCTCTTCCTCCGTCTCCCATCCTCCCACCGTTTTACAAGACAGCTACGTGATCCTTGTGCAAGACTCACTTAAGTAGCAGATTTGCTTAATTTTCTACATGATTTAACAATTTGTGGAGTGAGCGTTCAGGGGCATGAGAAGGGGAGAGAGGGGAGTCATTGGCCCAGAAGTGGGGGGAAAAAAAAGTGAAAAGGGGGACGAAAAGAGATAAAGAGAGGCAAAGTGCTGTACAGATAAGACTCGTGATATGAGTGAGGAGGAACATATCCCTGAAAACAGAACAAAAATCGAAGCCGACCCAAAAAACAGGCTGCAAATTTTGGTCTTAAACTTTATGTCAAACTTTACTTTTTTAAACTCAACCTCTAAATAATTAAAAAGTGGAGCAAAAAAAAAAAAAAAGGAGTCTCCGTCCATTTGATTTTCAGGATTCAGAAGAAATATATAAATCTACACGGAGCATGTATAAACAAGTAGGTAAGTAAATTATGGACACATGTGAAAGGCACACATCTGCTCCTGCTCTTTCCAGTCCCTCATGCCTATTTATACCTGACTGGAATGCCAGTGAGTGACTGACTGGCTGACTGACACAGCTGCACACACACACACCTACACACACACGGACACACACACAGCTTTACAGGCAGGGCTATTGTTCTGCTTCAGTCTAAGCAAAGTCATGTGCACTACTACAATATAGCAAGGAAACAGAAGGGAAACAGTGGAAAAAAAGACAAGACAGAGGGACACAGACAGGAAGTTTCTATCAGAGGCACACACCCACATCCACACACACCTACACACATGAGGAAGTAGAGTAGAGATGGTACTCACAGCCTCTCAGTATTGCGGGGGATATTCCTTGGCATGGTTTTGAGACCCAGTCCGTGGCAGTCCACTGTGGTGCCGCTGCAGGTACACAGGGCTGGGCAGGCACTGGCATCACCCATGATCAGGGCAGAGAGCATCACCACCCACATCCAGAGTGGCTGCCCGGCCAGCCTGCCCATGCCTGCCTCAAAACAGCTACCTCTAATGGGCATGTTCACCACCACGGCAGCCTTGCTCTTCTCAAACAAACCCCTTTACTTTTTCTCTCTGTCCACCTTTTTTTTTTTGTGCTTCCAAGAGTCCTGTTACGCCTCACAACTCCGCTAGGTAGAGCAATTTTTAAATATGTGGTGAATATAAATAGAATAAAAGAAAAAAAAAGAAACCCTATAACAAATGCTAATATTCTCCTCTCAGCTGTGAAGCCACACAAATCCTCTTTTTTGTTCTTCTAGAATGCTTCTGATGTAGGTTTGATATCCACCACAGTTTGCTGATGTAAAAATAAAAAAAAAAACAAGAAGAAGAAGAAGAAGAAGGAGCTGCTTTCTTTCTCTTCCTTGCAAACTCTTCCTCCTCTCTTGTCTTTGTGGAGTTGGTGTGCTCTGGTCTGCACACGTCTGCGTCTCTGTCCTCCTCTCACTCAGTCCCGTTCTGCTCTGCTCGCCTGAAGAGAGAGGGAATAGGGAAAGAGCAGAAAGAAAAAAAAGCCAGTCTCTCTCTCTCTCCCTCTCTCTCTTACATACACACACACACACACACACCAGTCATCCATCACAAGGATCTACAAATAGCAGAGCCCCCGACTCCACCCCTACCCCTTCTCTCCCTCCTCATACAACACCCCCCCCCCCCCCCCCCCCAAGAACCCTGCCTGAACTCACTCTCATTCCTGAGATCCCCTTTTCATTCCCTTGACTCTATTCACAATACAAATCTACTCCAAGTATCTTTCTTTTTCAGATTTTTTCTTTCCTTTTTCACTCCACTCCCTCCTTTTTTCTCTCAGGTTTGCCTCCAGGCGAACCCCCCAGAGAGAGACCTAACCTACATGACACTGCATAACCTCCTGCCCGAAGGGAGAGGCTGTGTGGAGACGGGGCAGTGTGCGAGTGTGTGAACGTCTACATGTAACGAAGGAGAAACCACCGGGGAAGAGAGGAATCAACACCTCGGTCCAGGGAGGCAAAAAGTCGGAATAAATAATCAGTAAATGTGGGTCTCAACGTGTACATCAAGGGTGGCCACACAGACAGAAGCTGCAGCAAGGAGCTGAGGTGAAAAAAAGCACACACACATTAATGTTTGCCTCCGCAGATCATGAATCTGTTGGGGAGGTAGACCACCGCCATAAAAGTAAGTCAACACTATATATTAAGCATAGCCTAGTCACATCAACACAGATTACAGCCCAATATGTGCAAACAACAAGAAAAACAGCAACACTCACAATCATACCTGCTCTGTTATTTGGATTTATGAGAACAACTGGCCCACAACCCCTCCTTTACTGCCAGGACCATGCATTCCCTGAAGTGGACTCAATGCATACAGACATAAACTGGACCGTGCTGAGGAGGGAAAATTGAATGATAAGCAGCATCTGCAGGCCATTATTTACTTTAAAAGAAATCCTAATAAATATTATTTTGCAAAGGCTGACATTTAGCTAAAACAGTGTATATATTAGAGTCTAGCCGCTGCTGACAGT
The DNA here is from genome assembly GCF_021347895.1 of Acanthochromis polyacanthus. Taxonomy (NCBI): domain Eukaryota; kingdom Metazoa; phylum Chordata; class Actinopteri; family Pomacentridae; genus Acanthochromis; species Acanthochromis polyacanthus. The sequence continues at coordinate 11,464,901 of NC_067127.1, forward strand.
GTAATTGTAGCTTTCAGGAAACATTTCCAAAAGCGTATTGATTTGCACTTCATGGAATTGCAAATCAGTGTTCTGGATGTGGGTACGAAATGGAGCTCTCATTTTTATGAGTGCAGGCCAGAGTGCATTGATCACAGTTATCCGCACAGTAAGACAAATGGTGACACCTGAAAATAAGGTGTATAGCACTGAGACAATTTATCAAGAAAGCAAAAAACCTCTTACTGTATATGGAAGACTCCGCATACTGATCATTGGCCTAATGAAGCCCTTATTGACGGATTCTGAATCCGCTGATAAAAAACAGTAACTGCTACTTAGCCCACTGTAGTTTTATGTTACTGCTAGTTCCAAGTTTGTATTCTCTCATGCAAGGTTGTAATTTATTAGTTTGGTGGGGTGACGCTTTACTTGAAGGCACAAAAAATGGCAACCAAGGAAGTTGTTTAGTGCCACGTAGCATGCGATTCAGCATTAATCGAGAATGACTCATTGAGACTCTTGCTAAATATTTTTTTAAGTCACAGTCTGCCAGTGCTAATCCCAGTTTCTAATTTGCTACTTGCTTATTGCTTAATAGCTACTCAGCTTTTAAAGATTACAAGTAACTAAAACCTGGGTAAAGTGCAAAACAAATACCTGAGCTATCCTCGGCCATGGCTATGTTCAGCTCAAGCCACTTGGTTTCTAGTCTAATTCTACAGAGGGTCTTTCAGTGGGGTGGATCCTTACCAACATTAACATCAGCAAATCGCACAGACCTGTAAGAGCCCCATTCACTTTAACTGACAAAAGCACAGAGAAAAAAGGCAGAAAAAGTAGAAATGTTTGAGTCTGTCTGCTGTGTTGCTTGACCAGCTTGAAATATGTACATATGCATATGTGTGAGCATGCAGGTGTACACACACAATACACACCTCAGGAAAAAAAAAAAAGAAGCAGCTCCATCTGTCCCCGTAAAAATGTCAGTGCAGTGTAGATCTTTCCCTATGAATGGCTAATTAAAGAGGAGACAGTGGTGTTTAGTGGTAATCGGGGGTGCTGGTAACATCCCTCCGCTCTCACAGAGTCGTGATAGGAATGCACACAAATACACAACGGGAATTATTCTGCTGCTCTCAAAGCCGTGGGAGGACACGGCAGCAATTACAATTGTCTGGCAGAGGAGAGTTTGCAAAACATAAGACCTCGGCTGCAATTGACTCAAAGAAGGAACTGCAATTAATGCGGAATAGTATCCAATTTAAAAATTCACAGCACTCTTGAAGCCTGTGGAGTTTAATAAATATTTTCCTACAGCTCGTACCCAAGTTAGAGAAAAAAAAATCATCAAGACGTAGCTGGCAGCTGCTCCTGGCTGAATAGAGGAATGCATCTCTTAGCTCCTGTGACTCAAAAAAACTGAAATGTGCTTGATAATGAAATAGCAAGAAACCAAATTTAGTATCCAGAAAATTGCACAGCATGCCTGAATTATTTGTATTTCACATTCAAAGAGTTGTGCCTTGGAGAAAACTGTCCAAAGATAGTGGAAAAATTCCAACGCCATGCCAGAGTTTACTAAAGTGTTCTAACTTTAAATTGTGCTTTCCATTTAACGCAAATTATCTGGTGCTGGTATTTTATATAGACGGAATTGGCTTCCTCCAAAAGACATTTTAGTGCATATACATTTAAAGCAACATCCCATCCACACACAAACCCACAAACATATATGTTTGTGGGTTTGTGTGCCCAGCAGATAATGTGAAGTTGATTACAGTAGGACCGACTCATTTTAGTCATCATGCTCACTCTGGAGTAGGATTACTAAATAAAAGCCCTCTGTTTTAGCTGTAAAACAATACTCTTCCTATCATGGAAGCTGTCTGTTGTATATTTACGGAACATGAGAAAAAGCAGACCCATTCTCACAGATGTTTACAACATATACTTACAATACCAAGCATGCATTGACATGGACACCATAATGACACACTGAGACATTCCTGCTATTGTGGAAAGCCGTCTTCACTCTTACTATCCAACCTCTCACCCTCCAACTCTGTAGAATATGATCAGTTTTTGCAAAACATTCATAGAAAACAGCATTCCCTCCCTCTCCTCACAGTTCTGTTTCTTTTTAGGAGCCTCCTGGGTGTTTTATTTTACTGGAATTGGTCATAAGTGTAAAGCAGATTTAAAATTTGGTTAAATGTGCACAACAGGCACAACTGAGGAAACTTGACATCAGTTTGTTGACTGTTACAGCGGCCAATACATTTGAGATTTGTTATAGTTCTTCGTAATTTATTAAATACTGTGTGCTGTATATATGGTGCCACACAGGATAGTTAAAAAGCAGATTTTTCACACACAGTCTAAACAATTGTCTCTTATGGATTGGCTCAAATGCTGCACTCATACATTCTGTTACTGTACAGCAGGTTCTGTAGCGCACTGATTATTTTCAACTAAAGAGCATCACCTTGTGGCTGCAAATAAAACAGCCCAACAAAGCTTCAGATGTAGCGCACACTGACATTTATATATATATATTATATATATATATAAAAAAACCTGAACAACTGTGGAATGCAGCTTGATGAGTTTTAATTACAGTGAGTTGCACAGCTTCACAGTAGCACCAATATAATTGGTTTACATGGTCAGAAAAGGTAACCATACAGCAATTACTCACATTATAGGTAAATTGTAAAAGCTTCGCAGAATGTTACTGAAAGAGTAAGACAACAACGTGGTTTAAAAAAGTGGCATTAGCTAAAACTCTCCCATAAACATCTGGAGTAACAGTCGCAATAGAATGCAAAAAGATTCATCTTTGTTTGCATTCAACCACCTATTAAAATTCGAGTTAAAAAAAAATCTTGCACAATAACTGTAAAGATACAAATACACAAAAAGCTATTAAACTGTATACAATGTTGCATAAGAGTTAAAACGTCGCCTGAGAAAAACTAAAATATAATAATTCAAGAAAACAACAATATAATTGAAATAGCAGTAGTTAAAGGCATCACAGCATCACACCTAATGTCTGGGCTAAAGAGGAAACAAAGGCAAAAATATTCATATAAAGTTCACAAGCTGGTGCTCTGGCCTTTCATTCAGCATCTCTCTTCCTCCATTCTTCACTTTCTTTGTATTTATTCCCTTATTTTAGTGGATTAATTCTTTGGAGAAATTTCAGCATACGCGGGAAGGTAAAAATAATTATGTTAAATAAAACTTCAGCTGCACAGTAACTTAAGATATATTCACTTTAAGGCACATCTGTTAATTCCTCCCCTCCGTCTGCACTGACTAATCTAAACTTACCACAGCTTATGAGCAAATTTAGTATTTAAATAGAAAAACCTGCATATCACACTTTGTCACTACATCCGATGCACTAGATTCAGGGCTTCAATGCCAATAAAACATCCAGAAGACAAATGAAAAATAAATAGAATTAGTTTTGCAAATTAACTAAATGCATTTCAATGAATGATAAAGCTAAATATCCCAAAATGCACTGATGCAAATGCATGCTTCTTGCATAGTAAAGAGCATCACCAGTGAACAAGAAATAAAGAGGGAGCTCTTGACAAATATGTATGAAAATTGGCTGACTGAAATGACCTAAAACAAAGTATGTCCACACTCTAAGTGTTGTCTATTCACTCCATTTGTCTCTTACCTTTAGAAAAATGCACTAGACTACAAAGTCTTTCTGTGGATTTCTTTGGTTGTCCGAATAACCTCTCTCACACCGACAAAAAATATAGAAAACAAAATAAACAAAGTGAAAAACAGATGATTTTAACATTGTGTAAATAAAAAAGAAAGATAAAGCAACAACTGTACAGTGCATTACACTGTTTGGTTTCTTTGGAAGTCCAACGGTGATCCTTTTACACAAAAGTCAAACTGGTGCTTCCCAATCCCAAGTTGTGTGGAGCACATTCTTTCAAAGACAACTAATCCTGGAGAAGACAAGAGAGAGGGAGAAAAAAAAGGATTAGGCAATGTTCAGTCCCTTCAGTCGAGCACAGGCATCAGGCATCATTAGCAATGTAAGCAGTGTGAAGGCAGACTTGCCTGTGGTGAACCGCAGACAGATGGCTGAAGTGCCAGAAAGTGTAGCATTTTATTTGCTTTTGGTTTAATAAAAGAATCACTACTTGAGTGTTTTGCCATGCATGTACATCATCACCATCAGGGCATATTATAGACAACTGTTCCATTTTTAAAAGATTTTCATTCGGCCCAAAGCCATTTCCTGTCATACCAGAAGTACCCAAAGCAACAACCCATCTTCCTGACATAGTTGTAATCCACAGGCACACTGCAGTAGTTGACATTTTCCAGTAGCAAAGATTTGACTGCTCATATGTAAAGCAAGGTACAGGATGTCATTCTAGGACTCGCGTCAAAAAAAATGATTGAATTCATTGTGACATAATACTCACAACTCCACAGGTGGCAATTTCTCTTCCCTGCCCATCATCTGAGCAGCTAGTTGGAGGATTCTGATGTCTGCTGTTTTCTTTCTCTGTACATATTTGGCTTCCCAGCACCTTCCTCTGTTACATAAACAAGAAGACATCACTGGGAGGAAGAAATGATTTTTGATGTTTGAGCTGTATTAAAGACAACCCCAAAATGTTTCAATGTAGACATCACATAAACATTCTTCTTTGACATTTTAATGAATGTTCACACAAGAATCTTAGTATTTTCAAGCATACTTGTCTTACATGCGCTTCAACCGTTATAGTCCTATTAATCAAAACATTGGTATACAACACCCCTAGTAATATAGGAGCTATAAGCATATCATTAATTCACTGCCTTTGTCTGTGTGACGCATTCATCATATATAACAAATGGAAAACACTTCGCCACACATTAAAGCAAAGTGATACATAGGACATCCACGGCATATTAACAAACCTTAATGATTCCACCCAAAGAGCGTGAACGCCAATGTTTCCTGCTGAATGGTGACCGAGAGTCAGCTGAAGGCGTCAGGGCAGGCTGCTTTTCAAACTACATACAGAAACACACCAGATTACGTGTGCTGGTTATACAAGCAGCTGGTGTGTGTGATTTTCTCCTCAGAATGGGTGCGCTAAGCTACCTGTCTGATGAGTTTCTTCTTTTTGGCCGACTCCGGCATGTTGTTGACCTGCTGGTACAGCTCTCTGAGAGCAGATTCAGTATAGCTCTGAGAGTCAGATGAACTGATGGAGCAGGTGTTGCTGGCTTCACTTGTGACTGTTCTCATGGAGGGAGAGGAGGAGGAAGCTGTCACGGCACCTATCGGTCCGTCTTTGATCCCAGAATACAGACTCAGGTCATCCTAGACAGGCCCAGACATATTCAGTGGGATATTTGAAATTCTGTTACCTCACTGAAACAAAATGATTTTCCAGGGATGTGGCCACAATAAAAATGTCTACAGGTGAGGGACACAGTGCACAAACATGTAAACAACATAGCTTGAAATATTAATGCATTATCATTATTCATTTCAATTAATTTTTGTTTATATAGTGGCAATTGCAACTCAAATTGCCACAACCCACATGCCTGAACCCCCAGAGCAAGGCCTAAGGCGACAGTGGCAAGAAAAACTCCCTTTTAATGGGAAGAGGTTAAAAATTCTTTTCCAGACATCAAGAAACTAAAAGTAACCAGCCACTGATGTTACTGAATTCCAAAGTTAACAAAGAGTTTACTGTGGAAGCAATAAAAACTCGTGGAAAAATGTAATACAGTGCTCAGTGTGAATTTTGCTAGAAAGAGAAGACAAAGAACAAAATACTTACATTTGACTGAAGAGTTTTTGATCCTGTGAAGTATAAGCGGGCATATTCTTTGATATACACAGGTGCCTTGAATAAAAGTAAATGAGTACATTAAATCCTCCGATGAAAACAACAGTGCAGAATTAATCTTGGGTATCATAAATAAATGCCTAGAAATTCAGCCATATATGTATTTAATCAGGAAATTCACAAGGCTATTCTCACCATAAAGCATAGTGTAGTAAAACAAATGTTTCACTTTAAAGAGGATGTGTGCACAATATAGAGACTGGTAACAAGATAAAAGGAAAACATGAATTCTGCTCCCCCAAAATGAGGTGATACAGTGGCTTAGTATGCTGCGAGGGCAATTTTGCTGGTATGGTTTAGGTCCAATTGTCACAGTAAATCAATAAAAAAAGCTGTTCCGAGCACTCACTTTTATCCTGTAATGAAACATTTCTGACAATGCAGCATCCATAAGGCACGAGGAGTCGCTAAATGGTTGGATAAGTATGATGTGAATCATTTGCTGGTGCTTTCACAGGCACTAGATCTTAACCCGATTAAACAGCTAAAGGGAGATTTTGGACCATGAATTCACCATCCTCAGAAACTATTGTAAGAATGGTGTTCCATCCCTCCAACTGAGTTTCAGAAACTTGAAAAATCAATGCCAAGGAGTAGAGGAACTCTTCCTGCAGCACATGGTAGCATAACACCTTTCTAAGACACTATGCAGTATTCAAATAGGTACATTTCATGCTCTCTGTTTGCATACAGTCCTTTTTTATATAGAATACTGAATACTACATTACTGTGGCAGGTTTTAGCTTTAAATTGAGTACATATTCAATATACAGTCCTCTATTTTCTGTATTGAAAGTAGAGGACTGAAAGAACTGTATGCAAGATATAATATAATAAGGATACTGTGGGAACAAAAGAAATAGCTTACTACCCACAGTACACCACCTAACCTGTTAAACATGATGGAAGTTCTGTTGTGTTTTGGGCATGTATGGCTGCCAAAGGAACTGGCACAATGGCCATAACAATTTCACTCCTTACTGAAACAACAGGCTGAATGCAGAGGCATACAGGAGCATTTTGCATACACACATTCACCCACATACATCGAAACTCATTAAACATTTCACCATTCAGCACGGGTATGATCCTAAACATACGGCCAAAGCAGCCAAACAGCTTTTCAGGGTGAACAGGTGGAATATTTTCATCTGGCCAAGGTAATTACCTCATCTAAATTGATTAAGCTGCATTCTATGCTTTGAAGGCCACTCTTGAAGGCAGAGAGACCCCAACAAGAGCTGAGGATGGCTACAGTATGAGCCTGTGAACAATGATCATCTGTCCAATAACTTCTAAAAACCTTACACTGCGTGTTTAAAAAGATGAATTTCTTTCTGTATTGACACAAACCTACTTAAACGAAAATTATGAACTAGCACTTTCATTTATTTTCAGTTATACATTTCAAACTGGATGTACTGAAGCAATGAGCCTGAAGAACTGAGAGTGCAATTGTCCCAGTACAAATGGTCTGGACTGCCTGTGAGGCATAAAAGGCTGCAGACTACAGGACATTTAAATAGCCCTTATTTTTCTTTCACATTCAGACTGTGTGCTTTTTCTCCTGGCAACAACACCCTTTGTCATAAAAAGGCTCATTCAGTAAAGAGAAAGCTCTTTTTAAAATAACAAAGGAACAATCGCTATCACATGATTGCGATGTACTGCCTTAATACAATAGCATCTAATTTCTAAGACAAGGGTATGCTTTGATCACTGTCATTATCAGTTGGTCAGAGGTTCATCCTACAGCAAGATAATGACCCAAAGCACAAGTCCAAGCTATGCCAGAACTACCTTAGGAAAAAAGCACAAGGTGGTAAGCTTGAAAACATGGAGTGGAGAGTGGAGCTGGTTTGGGATGAACTGGACAGAAGATTGAAAGCAAAGCAACCTATAAGAACCACACATTTATGGGAACTTCTGCAACAGAGTTCTTGGAAAGAACTTTCTGAAAAATATTTGATTTCCATTGTAGAAAGAATGCCACGAGTGTGTTCAGCTGTTATATCTGCCAAAGGTGGCTACTTTGACGATTCAAAAGTGTAGAACACATTTTGGTTTCTAAATTGATTTTTTAACTACATTTGTTTATTTGTTCTATGCTTTCATTTCAGAGTACAATGCGACTTTAACATGCATCATTTCTAATCAAAAAACTGGAAAAATTGGGGTGTTCTAAAACCTTTGACCGGTAGTGTAACTTTACACCTCATGTTGCTGTTCCTATCAGACAGAGAAAAGCAACAATATCTCACATATCTGAAATACTTGTTGCTTTGCATAAAATGTGTTTACAGCTTGAAAAACTAAGTTACACACAATTAGTGATTGACTTCAGAGAAGCTGACTGTGAAGCTGCTTACCTTGAACAGTTTTTGTGAATGCCTGATAAGGAATGCTATGCCATTATTCAGTTTCTCTAGGTTTTCCTGAAGATCACTTGCCATTACCTACAATAGAAAAAACAATAAAGCTAAAGAAGTTCAAGAATTGAAGAAAAATGCCATTGTCTACTCAACCCCAAACATGGAGGAGGTAGTTGTAAGGTGAACCAAAGCCCTTACATTTTTGGGCCAGATGATGTGTGGAGCAAACATCGTGGCTAAATTGATAGCAGACATCTTGTTGATGTGCTGATTGCGGGCAGTGTGGTACAGTAAGTCCAGCAGCAGCTTCAGCAAACTGCGGTTGGCTGGCGGAAGCAGCATAAAAAGCAGCTGGAATGCCTCAATCTGTCGCTCCTTATCTGGCACATTTGTTTTATCCCCTTTATCGTCGAAGCGAGTCAACTCTGTACACAGTAGATAAGAGAATTATTACAACAGAGCAAAGACTCCCTACGATTTCTTTTCTTGATAATACATCGATGTGAACATTGTATCTTAAGGCATGATAGCAATCTGTGCATGAGTCAGCCATCACCTCCAATCTTCAGGTGAGCATGATAATGTCTGTGCGTGAGCAGAGGCTCTGGCAGCTCTCCCAGGTAGGCTTTGAGCAACGTCGCTGCATCATTGGGGTGGAAGTCGCCTGTCTCTAGATCTATCTCTGCTCCAGTGTTCAGCATCTCCCTCAGGGCCGCCTGCCTTAAGCTGTGGCCTGGCACACGGAACAGCCCCTCTACATGAAGGTCTGATAGGTGGGAGAAAAAGATGGAGTGCGACAGCCACAAGAGGAGGGGAGGGGGGGAAGGGATGTGGTGTGTAGGCAGTAGACACAGAGTGAAGAAGACACAGGGAGGCAAAGACTCAGAAGTGAGGCAAGAGATGGAGTGAATGAAATGGAAGGAGGGAGGCGGCAGGAGCAAAGTGCTTTTAGATAAATTATTGACTTCAGCATTTGCTCCCTGTGTCCACTTTCAGTGAATGACATCATTTCTTTCTAGAAATAAACCATGACCTCATGCTAATTCATTGCTCTCCAACAAAGTTAAAGAACAAGTAGCAAGCATGCCCTAATGCGTGACAAATCTGATTCTTACAAACTGGAAAGATACAGGCTAATAGAAATATGTTAAGAGATAAATAAACCAAGTGCTTGAGAGCTTTTGTCTGAAAAAAAATATTACTATGGTAAAGGATTTGCTTCCTTCTTCAGCTCCCTAATACCAATACATGAGGTCATGAAATCCCAAAGTGCTTTGAATAAACGTGTCCTTCACATGTCAGAGAGTCAATACTCACTTTTACTCAGGTATTCAATGAGCTGATAGATCTGGGCTATTCCTTCTTCAGTTAACGGTGCACCAAAAACTACTCCTTTGTCTGAAAGGGATCAAACAGCACAGAAAGACCAACATTAATCTTTATGGGAACAGTCTGATTTTTTCCCTGATTACATTGTTGAAACAAAGTTTGGACACACCTTCTCATACAATGGTTTATATTTATTTGAAATTATTTTCTGCATTGTACTGAAGATAGATTTCAAAACTATGAAAGAACACACATGGAATTATGTAGTAAACAAAAACACAAACCAAAAATAAATAAAAATAAACTTCGATTGTGCTGTGCAGAGATAGGGTTAGTACACAGTGGATAGCCCTATTTAACTATTGTTATAATCCATGCTAAGGCAAGAACCTCTCAGTTCAGTAAAGGAAAACAACAGTTCATCATTACTTTAGGACATGAAGGTGAGTTGATCTGGAAAATTTCAAGAACTTTCAAATTTATTCTCAAGTGCAGTCACAACAACCATGAAACACTATGATAAAATTTACTATCATGAGTATAGGAAGGAAGATAAAGAGTTACCTCTGCTGCAGAGGATGAGTTCATTACAGTCACCAGCCTCAGAAACCACAAATTAACAGCACATCAAATTAACAGCACCTCAAATTAGAGCCCATGGAAATTTTTCACAGAATTCAACAAGCAGACAAATCTCAACATGAACTGTTCAGAAGAGATTGCATGAATCAGGACTTCATGGTGGAATTGCTGCAAAGAAGCCACTACTGAGGATGAACAACAAGAAAAAGAGAATTGTTTGGGCCAAGAAACACAAGGAATGGACATTACACCAGTGGAAATCTGTGCTTTGGTCTGATTAGTCTAAATTTAGGAATTTTGCTTCCAACCGGCGTCTTTGTGAGACCCAGAGAATTGAGCGGATGTTTTCTGCACATTTGGTTCCCACCTTGAAGCATGGAGGAGGAGGTGTGATGGTTTGGGGGTGCTTTGCAGGCACACTGAACAACATTCGCTACCACAGCAGATGCCATCCCATCTGGTTTGTGATTGCTGAGACCATCATTTTATGTGTTATTATTGTTACATATTTATTTGTTTTTCAACAAGACAATGACCCCAAACACACCTCCAGGTTGTGTAAGGGCTAACTGACCAAGAAGGAGAGTGATGGAGTGCTGCGTCAGATGACTTGGCCTCCACAGTCACCGGACCAAAACCAAGACTGTTGGAAAACAGTGTGCAAAGCTGTCATCAAATTAAAAGGGTGGTACTTTGAAGAATCTAAAATATAACACATATTCTAGTTTGTTTAACACTTTTTTGTTTACAATATAATTCCATATGTGTTCTTAGTTTTGTCGTATTAGAATCTTCTTATAATTAATGATATACAACAACTGAAGGCCACATTACCAAGGCAAGAAAATGTTGAAAATTAAATTAAAAATAATTAAAACAGGCAGTATTTAAATAGTTTATGTGGGGGCTGAATCGACATTGTTGTACTCATTAATTAATCGATTAGATCCATCCATCCATTCTCTGTACACCGCTTTATCCTCACTAGGGTCGCGGGAGGTGCTGGAGCCTATCCCAGCTGACTCAAGTGAAGGCAGGGGACACTCTGGACAGGTCGCCAGTCTGTTGCAGGGCTACATATACAGACAAACAATCACACTCACATTCACACCTACGGGCAATTTAGAGTAACCAATTAACCTCTATATTTTTGGACTGTGGGAGGAAGCCGGAGTGCCCGGAGAAAACCCACGCATGCCCAGGTAGAACATGCAAACTCCATGTAGAGAGACCCCGGGCTCAGGCCGGGACTCAAACCAGGGATCTTCTTGCTGCAAGGCGAAAGTGCTAACCACTACGTCACTGTGCAGCCCCGATTAGATGTTCAGGAAAACTAATGGACAACTACTGTAAGAATAAACTGCCATTTTTCATACAAAAAAAGAATAAAAACAAAGGCAAGCATCTTTCTGCTTGTCACCTTTGAGAATTTGATGCGACTCTCAGTCACATGAAACTAAATATCACATCTTTAGACTGTCTACCAGGTAGAACGGGCAATCAAATGGTGTCAAGTTTGGGCTTTGGAATTTGTGATTTGAAGTTCATGTATTTTCTGTGATTCTATATTATGCTTCATTTCATTTTGATTACCAATCTAATCGTTTCAGCTCTAGTGGAGATAAACGCATTGAAAGTCTGCCACTCTTGGTACAGTACTGGAGAACTATAAACTGTCTGTGGATAAACAACGTCTTTCCATGTTATTCCCCCCTTACTTATGCAAAAGCAAATAGTTAGATCGATACAGTTTCTGTTGCAACACTTGTGCAAAAATAATGGATCTGTTAGTCTAACCTTTCCGTTTGAGGAAGTTGAGGGACCGCAGGAAGCCACTGGAGGATGGCAGTCTCGGCTCCGACTCTCCCGTGAGCTGCGCAAACTCATCTCCAGGAAGATCTATGAGTCGAGTGATATTGCTCAGTATCAAATCCGCGAAGGCCTGTGGATGTTCATGTCGCAACCTCTCCACGTAGAAGTCCGGGTTAAAGATCACCGGCTGGTCTGCGTTTGGCTTTTCCTGACTGATAAACGCACTGCATTTTGTCCACCTGTTGAGGAAAAACACAGACGCATCTGAAAACTCAGTGAAACAGTAAATACTCGAAATTTACCAACAACTTAACAGTTAAATCAGCAGGGGTGGTATGTATCAGTAAATGTCAGATGAACGATAGGTAATGTTGGCATAAACTGTTGCTAGGTTAAATTAGCTGCGTTGGCTGGCGCTAACAAGTATGATAACAAGATTCAGTTGTGGAGAACGATATTGTACAACCACTAATTATCTCAGAAGCGTAAAAATGTGTGCTGTAGCGTTGTGGGCTTTACGTTGACAGCATAACAAATTAATAGTCGGTACCTTCTGTCCAATTTGTGAAAGCTTTGGGGATTCTTTTCAGTCGCCATCTTCGTTTTGAATCTTCCGCTATTTTGCTCGTAGTCCCGCCCACTGGACTGTGATTGGCCCAAATATACAGACGTCACGGTGGTTGAATCGTGTTTACATTCTTCACCAGCTGCTCCAAACAAGTCGACCATGCCTCACAACTGCTACTGTGGGAGAAATGTAATCACTTGTGTAACCATTGAGGCCATTTGAACTACGAGTTTGCTTATACTGAACAGGCATGCAGAACAATATATAAACACACGTGCTAAAATGTAATGACATAACATAATCATAAGTGCTTTATTTATTGGGGAAGAAGTCCTTCTATTCTATTCTATTCTATTCTGTTTTGTTATGTTATGTTCTGTTCTAAAGCAGAGAAAAGTAAAGCCATCATGTACTTTCTCTCACGGGGTAAATGAAAAAGGTCAGAGCTGTGGGACTTCGGAAGCGAGCTGTCAGAGAAAGCTTGAAAAAGATTGCTTTTGTAATCTCTGCCACATTAGTGAACTGACTTGCACCACAATGTACAATGCTGCAAATGACGTAAGCATGGCATTCACTTCCTGACATGAGTGCAGACTTAAGGGCTCATCATGCAACATGATAAAAAAAAACGTCTTTTGTGTTATTACAGCTTTTTGTGTTCTCCACATACTGTACATGTGGATTGAAAGTCGACAGCTCTGCTTATTTTCTTCTCCTCAAGTGTGATGGAATAAATTATAATAATTCAGTGTGTAGTAATTAACAAAAATAGCCCATAACACTTACTGATGAAAAAAAGCGTACATCTACTTTTACTTATTTTTAAAGTTTTGTCGTTTTTTTAAAACCTTTTTTCCATTTCGGGCAGCAAGCTATGATACTGCAGATTACTTTGTCATTGTATTCCTCAGTTACAGTGTAATTATCATCATTTGCAGAACTGTAAATACATTTCTCAAAACAATTCATAAAACAGAAACACACAATGGATTACACGAAAAACCTAATTTGTAAAGTGTTTAGTTTTTTATGCAGCCTATTTCTCAGGTTTTGATGCCAATGATTAAAGATGTAGAAAGTTGTACTTTTATTTGTGTGACATAGCCTGATTTACTTTCAGCAATATACACTACAAGAGACTGGACAGCATCCACATTTCCATTTTTGTAGGATTTTGCTGACAATGTCAATGTGATATAGAAAAGACAAAGGAAAAAAAACAAACTAAATCACATTTTTCTGAAGAATCTCTCTGCACTGAATTGCAAGGGAAGATAGCCACTGTTATGTGGATGAGATCTGTACCCCAACAGAAAGAAGCCAGGAGGTATATGAAGACTAATTGTCTCTATACAGTCCTGTACGTACAGTTCCGCCTATATGTGCATTTTAGTTTTTTTCATAATGCCATGAACTACTGCCTACATGTTCTCCGTGCTGAGGCTGTTCCTCAGTATAATACATTTTGATTAACATGAAACAAGCAATCTGTGATATAAGAAACACACAGTTTTCTAAAATCATTTGTACCACAGTGGGGAATATTTTTTTACGAAAAGCACAGTTGACAGGATCATGTGGAGGAAGTATGCCATTTTTAATCTGAGAAATGTATTAGCTGATGTGACATGATAGATACGAGACGTTATGTGCTCTTACATGTAAGCACCAGCAGAACCACGGCAGCATTAATATTCATTTGGTGATTCTGTCCACTTTAATGAATTATGCTAAATGAACTGGCAATTCTGTCTTTCATTGCTTTTGGACATGCAGATTTAGGTGATGTATCTTTCATAATGCATTATTCATGCAAATCTAATTCACATTACAAGATAATTTAATCGTTTGGAAATATAAAAAATTATCAGTGCACACTGAAACCCCAAGAGTCCTTGTCCATTTTGTGTCATCCTAATTAATCTCTGCCTGTGTGCTTTTCAACCTCTGTGCCGGTTGATTTGTACTGCTGTATTTACACAAAAGACATTGTAATTGGTTAGTGATGGTGCTGATCACCTGGCAACTGCTAAAAATATTATGCAGATACATTATAAACGGAACTTCCTGAACTCTCTTGAGACAGGTCCACACAAAGGTAATTGCCCGATGCAATGAGGTGTGGTGATTATTTGTGCTGGGATATGAAAAATGATCGTGATGACTATAGTGACATTTCAGTGCTGTCCATCATGTGTTAATCGGTTCTACAGGTAAAGGTTAAAGAGTGAGCACACATTTAAATAAAACTGCCTGATGACTGACTGACTGACAGACAGATACTAATGTACTGGGATATATTGTTCTGCAGGCTATCTTGATATATTTACAGTAAGTTGATAGACTTGTTCTCAGTCAAGTCATCCTGCTGTTAGTTGTCAAGACAGCACAGAGAATACTCCACTCCTGCCCAAATCCAGATATCTGACAAAATGAAATAATTATATTCACAGTGATGTAGAATGCAAGACAGTATTTAACAAGTGAATAAAATAAAATACATAATTGTGATTATCACTGTCAGCAAGTAACGCGCATACAACTCATTCAGGTGGCTAGACTTTTTTTTTATTTTGAGCATGCTGTCCATCCTCCTTCAAAGTGAAAAATGTCTAACACACCTTAATAATAATAATCTTGAACGACAAATATTTCAAACAGTGTAATAATAGCATAGCGACGCACATCTTAATGATTTCTCTAGAAATTTTGGAAATGCAGAATTACGCTTAAAATAAAAAATACTGGCATCTGACATGAAAACACGTCACAATAATTTACCCTCAACAGCAGTTACTGTATAAAACTTTTTTTGTAGATAGACAAAACACTCTCTACAAGAACAGTATGATCACATGACAGTATATTACAGGTACAGCCCACACATTTCTAGATACAATAAACATATTTACAATATTTGCAAAAAAAGGGGAAAAAAGCACACAACATCAGACTCATAAAAAATTACATGAACAACAGAACATGAAAGAAGAGATAGTTTGTAATAGCATGAAAGAAAAAGCCATAAAATACAACATGCTTGCTATTGCAAGAGGGGCTTTTACATCTCTCCAACTGTACAATTTTGTCCATTTCTTTTCCATATAAATTACTATTGATGCTCTTTCTAGGTGTTGTGCTTGCATATTCCCTAGAACCTCTCTGTCTCCACCAAGACCTGCTGCCACACTTCTAGTAGCAGTGAAGTCTGAGCTTGCCTAAAGTTCTCCAGCACGCCCTGCGAAATGTGTGGGAGGAAATACAGAAAAAACAAAGGGTCCAGAGCACCGCTGATATACCACAACAGGAGTGACAAATATGACTTGAGGATTGTGTAGACAGAAAGGACAGCGTCAGACCATACGAGTATGTACACCTGCATCAGTGATGAAGCAATGTCTGGAAAGTTGCAAACAAAAAAAGCCACCATAACCGCACCTGGAAAACAAAACACAGAAGATGTTAGAATGCAATTAAATAATGAAAGCATTTGAGATACAGCATGGTGCCTTGCTTTCTTAAACAACAACTCACACTAAATCAGTTTACTTTTACTATTCTTGTGATTCGCCAAGAAAAGTAGACCAAAGCTAAAGTATTGCATCCAGTTTCCATCCATTCATTTTCTATGGCTATTTTACCAATAGCATGACAACTCATAATTAAAGACTTTGCAGGCTCTACGGAATAGTTCATAGCTTACAGCATCACACACATGAAGGGCCACACCTTTCTGGATTAACTGGGCCCTTAAACTGACATAGGATTTACAATGCCACCACCAAGAGACATCATGTTTTAAAATTTTCTGTGGCTTACCCATGAGTTTCTGCATATAAATAACTGATTTCTGTATTACAATCATTAAAACTGTGGTTATAATTAATATATGCTTTTTGGTATTCTACTGATTGTTTTACAAATACAGTGATTTTCAGATTCAGTTTTCAAAAATGTATTTTGTAATTTGCCTTGGACTAACAGACAGAATACCTGAACCCAAAAATATGAATTGTCACTCACAAAATCCCTCAGTCAGGAACTGACATAGCTATTTTGAAGGTAAAAATAAGTTTAACATCAAAGATTGACATGCACTCAAATGCTGGATGAGATTCAGCCATCCTAAACCTGTTGCTTTTCAGACCAAATTGTGCCTGTATAATAAATCAGGATAAGTGGACTAATGTGTCGCACACAGATAGCACTGTAATTATATTAATCTATCAAACACCACGCTTCAATTAAGTAGAAAGCCGACAGGTTTCATAACACCTAATTAAAATCGGACATGCACACTGTGAACAACCTGCTACACTGCCAGTACAGCCAGAACATTTCTAAATCAACACAGCAGTAGTGCATACAGGAATAATTTATGAAAAGGTATATTGGATAATGAATGCGCACACTCACCTTCCAAAGAGAAAAATAAAGCAGAATGAAGGCCAACAGATCTTTCCTTGCCTCAACGAATCCCTTACTCCTTCTGCAACTCTCGCTCATTCACCGTCTCCATCTCCGTCTCTCGCCATAAGCACACTCCCTCTCACAACATATGGTCCTAACAGAATAGGAACTCCTGAATGGCTCAAAACACCTGTATGATCATGAAAAATAGTCTGAGCAGGAAATGTGATTAATGAAATGAGGCATTGCCAACAATTTCACTTGATATAAAAAATGTGAGCAAGTGTGAAATTCAATTTCAAATGCACTTATAAGATATCATCCCATCCACAATCATAAATCAACAACTGAATAATGAATCAGTCCAAAAAGTGGTTCTGATCAATTAGTAACTCAATCACATAGTATAGAAAACATGAGCACGCTATTGTCAGCACTGACTTGGTAGGAGATTTGCATCAGTCATCAAAATCAACAATCAATCATGAATAGAAAAAATACCAAAGCTGTATCTTGGTCAAGGACACTGAGGCATTTGGAGACAGGGGGATTGAACCAACAACCTCGTGATTAGTAAACAACCCTCTCTGAGCCACAGCCTCCATGCTACAAAATCTATTAGATTTATAGCAATGTTTATAAAATTTTGAGAATCTAAACAAACCACATCTAAAAATAAAAAAAGGCTAAAAAAAACTAACTGAAGTCTGATAATAATATGAAAAAAACAAATGGAACCACAGGGAGCTTGAACCACAATCTCCTCCGTATTCAAACTTTGTCACACTTAATCTGCAAATTGCATGATTAATATGATCATGAAAATACTGAAACACTTAATTATATGAATGATAAGTAATCTCAGATGGACACTGTCTCATCCAGCACGTTTCTGGAAACACCAACTTTCTTAGGCACCTTCCGCCAGGAGGTTATGTAATCATCGGAGTTTGTTTGTCTGTTTGTCTGTTAACAGCATAACTCAAAAAGTCATCAACGGATTTTCACCAAATTTTTACAGAATGTCCGGAAGAGCAAAAGTAACAATCAATTAGATTTTGGAGGTGATCCGGATCACCGTCTGGATCCAGAGGCCATCTCTCAATTGTACAGAGTCCTTCAAAAAAAATCCTGGATCCAGACGGTGATCCAGATCACCTCAATACAATATAACATACAATACATACAAGTCCACTAAAGGTCAGTATATTCATTTTATGTGAATCAGACAAATTAAACAAAAAAAAACATCCTCCATAATGCCTTTAAAGGTTCAGCAGAGGGTTTGTGGCAGACTCTGAAGTGACCTGGGAGAAGGTTCTGTAGTCTGATACAACAAAAAAAGAACTTTCTGTACATGACACTAAATGCTATATGACACCAAACACTGCATATCACCATAAACACATTGTACAGATTAAACATAATGGCTACAAAGTCATAATTAGCAAGCTATAGAGACACTGGAATATAGATTTTGTTGCTTTTGCAGTGTCCCACTGACTGTCACCTTGTTTCCAGTCTTTATGGTAAGTTAACTAGCTGCTTAGTAGTCGTGTGTTTACAGACATGATAGCGGTGAAAGAATAGAAGACTACTTCCCAATATGCCACACTATTTTGTAAACCGCATTTCAATGTAGCGTTAAAGTACGGCGGCCCGCGGGCGGGCCGTTTTTTTATCGGTATACGCTTTTTTTTAAATAGAAGGACACTGCAAACACGATTATACAAACACTATACACACATAGAAAGCTGAGATTCTCATGAATCCGCCGGTATAAACCACTTTCAGATGTGATTACCACAGCGGGTAATATAAACACATTTATCCAACAAACAACAAGTCAAGTAAACGTGCACAGCTCACCTGTCGACGCAGTTTGGACGCTCGTTTCTGGTCATAAAAGAAGATAATCCACAAAAACCGGCCAGAACCCAAGCTTAGCCATCCAGAGGAAACAATCCAGTATAATACTTTGGCCAAAACATGTCTCGAAATAGGTAAAAAATCCAGAAAACGATCGGCTCCGTGCGCGTGCACGCGGCGCGTGGTGGCGCTGTGCGTTTCATATTCACTGCATCTTTCTATTATAACTTTATCATACACGGTCCTATTTTCTTTGTTCGCGATTCAAAATGGATACTGGAGGCTTCTCGACCGCTTCAAACCGGACTTCAACCAATCAGGTGACTCGTTTCCGCCTACTTCGGCGATTTAGCCAACCATGGCCGAGTCTGACAGATATCGATTACATCACTTGATTGACTTGTTTCTCAGCAAATCACGCCGGAGGAAACGTTAGATTGACAGGCCTGGTAGCCAATGAGCTTGCTGAATGGCTTGCCTATAAATCCCGCCTCTGCCAGCGGCTTTATATGATATTTCATTCGTGAGCTCCGGGGTCCACCTGCTGTTTCTCTGTATTCCTCTCAATCTGTGTGTGTGATCGACACTGAAGCCTATCTGAAGTGATTTTTTGAGTTCTTTATGAGTTTTTGGAATGAAAATGAAGTGGAAAATGAAGTGAAAAGGAATTTATACCATTCTGTAGAGAGTGTGCACAGTGTATAAAGAGTGTATCCAACATTGACAGGGGCGGAGCATATCAGTACAAATACATGTGTGAAACACTCATTTCTTGTAGTATTGCTCTGAAATTTTGACCTGAACTATGTAAGACCCCAGGCTTTTGCAATATTGTGTTTTCAAGCTGTTGCAGTGCTGCCACACTGATTTTCAGGTGTTTTATTAGGGAAAAAATGTAGGCGAGAAAAAAAATTCATCCTAATTCAGTGTGTTCCAACATACATAACTCTGTGCCAGTAGCACCTAGAGTAATTCTGACTGCACTGGGTGAAAATTCAGGTTGTCAGCTTTCAAATGAGACCCCAACCATGCATGTACTCCAAACAGTTCAAGAACAGCATTCAATTTACTTTCTGTACATCTTCAGTAGAAATTTCGGGCGGAAATTGACCAAACCTTATGACACAGAATAAAGAAGCAATTTATACAAGTTTAAACAACAGAGGTTGCTCTCTTTATTAAAACCAAAGAATGTTCATTGTTCACATATAAAAATTATTTACATATAGAATATGTTTTATTTATATTGCTACCTATAAATACAAGACATGATATACATTCCGTTATTTCTAGCTTTTTAGTAAAACAATAAAAGACATTTATGGAATGAAATCATCCTTCAAAAAAACGAGCACATGTAAATTAAAGAGCTGTTAGCAAGCTGTGCTTAGTTCTTCTGTTATCCCAGCATCCTTTGCCATGGCATAAAAATGGCCTTGTTTTTCAAGCAGGTTTCTCGGAGAATCAAATTCCACGATTTTACCAGCATCAAGCACCATTACCCTGTGGAGGAGGAGCACAGGCAGAAATGGTAACCTAACCAGTGTTCATACTGACAGAGATGCTTCAGCAGAGATAACCGTTCTACTTAAATGTGAATTGGAGATATTTTTACATATATGTGCAGTGTATTTAAACATAAAGTCAGCTGAGTTTAAAAAAGACAAGCACGGTTTATTATATCAAGAACTTCTAATGAAATATCATAAAAGCTGTTCACTTTTATGATATGTAGGAGACCATAAAAGTGTATGCTACTGTCTCCAATTTCAGCATTATTTTTCAATTTAAGATTTAATATTTACTCTCTTCAGGCTGCATGCAAGAGAGCGCAAAGCCCTAAACACAAAGTCATCATATTTGTAGGTGTTGCAGTCTGGAGGCAGCTATCAGGAATACAATGAATGTATTCATACTTTACGGCATTCGCCCCTGCTCCAAAACTATAGTGGGGCCTGTTGATTCAAGCAAAACCAAAGGAGACTTTGATGTCTCAAAAATCCTTTCATGTGTTCATGATTCCTTTTACAGGTGTGCAGGTTGACTTTGAGACCTGATCCCTGACACCTGATACTGAATCATACTAGCTCATTGTCTGGGACCCAAAAACGACAACTGTGTCAAGAGATCTGCAAATTCAGCATAATGGAAACCCAAGAACAGTAAAAAATTAATCCAAAAAAAGATCAGAAAAATCAACTGGACTTTTATTGGGGTCAGTTAAGAGTAGGGTAAATGTCTACAATGCTAAAATGCCCAAAGTAATGAACTGACAGCCCTGGAAGAGGTGAGCAAGTAGAACCTGAGTTTTAGATTGTTTTGTCAAATAACACTTTTATATATGCTTTGCTCTACAGATCTTTGTCATTTAAATCCTGCAATAAAGGTCAGTGTGTAGTAACAGCTTTAACCTTATGTGTTTTGTTATATTTGTGAGCTGGCAAAACTTAAATTAAATCTAGGAGATGCTACCCAATCTGAAAAACATAAAAATGATTTTACAATTCTCAGTCATGTTAGGCCACTTGATGGTTTCTAACAAAGCTCAGAAGCCAACAACAGTAAAGGAAGAATAAAATGTGTCATTCACAGGTATAAAATGGGTACTAAGACACCTCTTTAAAGCATTTTGTGGGACATTAACTCACCTCGAGCTGTCCATGATACTGTGGAGACGGTGGGCGATGGTGAGGACGGTGCAGTGTGAAAACTGCTTGCGGATGGTTTTCTGAATCAGGTCATCTGTCTCCAGGTCAACAGCTGCAGTGGCCTCATCCAGGATTAAGATCCGTGACTTTCTCAGCAGTGCTCGGGCCAGACACAGGAGCTGCCTCTGGCCAACGCTGGGAAGAAAATGACACGTATTGATAATTCAGAATGTTCCGAGAGCACACAGAGATGAAAATTAAACACAAATTGCTGGATTCTTGAAATACACGGGAGGGCTTTGAGCTCCTGTGAAGGGCACGCTGGCACAAACACCTGACATATGTGGCCTTTGTATACAAGCACTCCAGGAAGTTTAGACTTCAATCCAAAGGATGCTAAAAATCCACATTACTGACAGGTACCATGTATTCAATTCAATTTTATTCATAAAGCGCAGATTCGCAACATTTGTCAATCTTACAGTGCTTAGCATAGTAAGATGCAGACCGAATTCCAAACAGAAAACCGAACAATCCTGGGCTTTTAATCTGTGCGTGTATGCATGATCAAGTAAGACAGACAGCTTGTTAACACTTCACTTGATGGGCAAATAAGTGCTGAGCATAAAACACAATTAGAAATTAGCATTTAGGATTGCTTCTGAAAATTGTGGCATATTTACCCATTATTCAACGTTTGTAGGTTACAAATCAGCATTCATAGCAACTCATTCGCAGCATCAAAACTGGTCTACCCATGTTTGTGCAATTGCAACAAAACTGGTCCGCACTCAGAACTCTGATTCACCTGAGGTTCTCTCCCCCCTCTGCGACTTCATGCTGCAATCCTTCCTGCAGTCCTGCCACGTAGTCCTTCAGATGAGACAGCTCCAGTACTTTCCAAATTTCCTCATCACTGACTCTTTCAAATGGATCCAGGTTCATCCTCAGCGTCCCAGAGAACAAAACGGGATCCTGCACCCACGGGGTTGCATAAATGGAGTCAAAGTGACAATTAAAAATGAATGCAATGTCTCAGTCAGTGTTATGTTTTGTGTGTGTGTGTGTGTGTGTGTGTGTGTGTGTGTGTGTGTGTGTGTGTGTGTGTGTGTGTGTGTGTGTGTGTGTGTGTGTGTGTGTGTGTGTGTACCTGTGGTATGATTGTGAGATTGTTTCTCAGGTCATGTAGTCCTATCTCGGCAATGTCTATACCATCAATGAGGATGCGCCCTTCAGCAGCTTCAATAATTCTGAACAGGCAGTTTGTTAGACTTGATTTCCCAGCTCCAGTGCGGCCCACTATACCAATCTGAATGCAGTGAGAGAAAGCAGAAACACAACAGTTGACACATCTTTTAAAAAGGTTTTATAAACTGTAGTCATTAACCACCTGTAAGTAGATGTTCATTGAGGTTGTAGAAAAACTAGACTCAAATTAAAGGAATAATATGAGGCTTTTATACTCTGACTGTAGCCTATGCTGATTCGGTGAAAGCTTTAAAATAAATAGCAGCGGCATGAACGTTATTATTCACAAAACCAGCACCGGTGTTGCTGTGAGAAGACCTCCATTTTATTGGGGTTTTAATGATCTGTGCTTTATTGCAGATTTTTCCATAATATAACAAGCTATATATTGTACCTTTCATATGTTGTTATCTTTGCATGCTTGGGGTTGGAGCCTGTATGTATTCTGCAGATATAATAAACTTGTGGCTGATAATAGACTCAAATTTCCAACTCAAAATTCATCAAAAGAAATTCCAGAAAAAAAAGTATTTCCGCCAGGCAAAGAAAAGCAAATGAGACCAGGTTAGAGTGAATGAAACATCAACATTGCATTCCAAAGACCAAAAGCCAAAAACGACAAAGGCATGAAGAGAAAAATAGATGTAGTTCATCTCATGGTTTCACCATCATTAAGAAGCAGCCGGACAGTGTACTATTTTGAGTATGTAGTTTCACTTCAGTGTTTCTGGAGTTTAAAAGATTTCAAGTTATTCCAATGATAAATAAATTATGACTGGTTTGGAATTTTTTTTATCTTAAGTTATTAGTCACATATTTGCTTGTGACAACTAAATGTAATGCACTGTATGTACAATCTCTACACAGCTAAACAGATATCCGTAGTTTATGATAACTGATGAACAGTTTGATCTATAATTTCAGTCAATTTATCTACGTGATTACCTGACTAATCGTTGAAACTCTAGTCATATATTTTTGTTTGAATTGTACATAAAATGTCCTACATGCATGCACACACAGACCTTCTCAGTGCTGTTGATGTCGCAAGTGATTCCATGCAACACCAGGTCCAATCCAGGTCTGTAGCGGACCTTGTAGTCTTCAAACTGTAGCCTTCCTTCCTCTGGCCACGTGTCCGGTGGCCGAGAGTCAGTTATCCACTTAGCCTGTCGAAACAAGAGCACACAGAAAAGATGTTTAATGGTGCAGAAGTAGTCAAGGTGAGCTATGGTCTTTCATTTCTTGATCTAAGTGGCTATATGTATGAGAAATTATATTCAGTGAAAATAATGAGATCATTTGAAGATATTTTTCATGCACACACACACACACACACACACACACACACACACACATATATATATATATACCCTTAAAAGGAATCACATTTATTTACAATTAAAATGAATGGAACCAAAGACAAAAAAATTCCACTGCCCAGCTCACCAACTCAAGTATATACTTATTTCCAGATTTGATACAGTTGTTTGGTCTTTCATAACCTCAAATGAGAACCTGTTTATAACATCTTGTGCTAATGTGGAGAACAATTTTCATGTCAACACACCTCGTTCTCAATCTCTGAGTATTCGCTCACTCTCTCCACGGCAACGATGTTGTTCTCCAGCTCTGAGTTCATCCTCACCAGCCAGTTCAGTGTCTGGGTTATCTGCAAAGCCCCAGCAGGACAGAGGATTGTGTTTAGATTGTTAGCGTGGCTATACCTTGTCACTGAAACCAGAATAATCAGCTCCATCACTGTGATTAGAATTGCTTAATAAAACATAGAATTACGGCATAACTGATATTAACATATTCATTATCTGCAGTGTGTGTGATGACGGAGTTGCGACTAACATTAAGAGCGTAGGATATGGACATGCCAACCAGGCCGCTTTCCAAAGTGTCTCTGGAAATAACAGCAAACAGAGCAGAAAAAAACACCACCATGTTTCCAATGGTCTCCAAACGAATGGCGAGCCACCTGTAGCATAAACAAACACACACAGGAAGTGACTCACACACAATGGCGTCATCATTTACCATGCTATCAGTTGACTGAAAAACATATTAGAAAAGCCACATGCTTGAATATATTCAACGCATTGTGCTTGCAGGTACACTGCTCAATATCTGACCTGTTAGATACTATCCACGGGTAGACGCTCTTGAGGTTTTCATCAATAGTCACTTCGTTGTGTTTAAGAAACCTTTCTTGATGACCGTAGGCTCTTATCACTGACAGACCTGACACTGTCTCACCAAAGTGAGAATAAATCGGAGAGCGAGACACTGAATCCAGCCGACGCAGCTGCCTTGAAGTGGCTATGTAGAAGCGCTAGGAGAGATAGGGGTAAATAAATCAATAAAATAACAGAAGGTTCGTTTGGACACTCTGTAATTGAAACATGTCGTTTTTCTCTTTTTCTGTCTTATGTTTTGTGTGAAATAAATGTCTCTTCCTCTTTAATCTTTTTCACTTGCCATGTTTGCTTACCTGTACAAAGTAGTAGATCACAGCCAGAGGAACAAGGACAGCGACAAAGATTGGAGTGGCCAGACTGATGCCAACCAATGTCCCTAGTACGCCCAGCAGACACATGATCCAGGAGCGGACAGTCTGAGGAATGGTTTCATCTATGGTGAAAATGTCCTTCAGGACCAGGGATCGGAAGGTTAGTATTTGCCAAACTGTGTAACAGCAATCTATTATAGTGCTTTCAAGTGACCGAGAACAGACCACAAGTGTAACCATAATGGAATCCTTTATTATCGATTGAACTGCCAGACTTGAGTTTATCTGAGGCACGGGGAGGAGGGGAAATAAAGTGGTATCACACAAAGAACGAAAATCAAACTCAAAAGGCTTCAAATGCTTTGCTTGTGCATGGGGCCTCAATTTCAGTCCTGTTCTTTAGAAGCTATTGGCTCTCCAAGATAATAAACACTGTAGGCAAAACCAATTTTTTTGGATTGATTTAGTTAAATGAAGTCCATACTGCTCGAGCAGTTAACACACATTGAAATGAGCCTTTCTTCAAATGTTACCTTTTATATCAGGAAATTGCATTAAAAAAAAGATAACACAACTGTAGCTGTGTATATAGGAGTAACAAAAGCACAAAAAGAAGAAAATGGTAAAAAGCTCAATCATATCCTACCTTTGCAAAGCGGTTGACCACCCTTCCAATTGGTGTCGTATCAAAGAAAACCATTGGAACTCGCAGCATGTTCCTAAGCAGTCCTGAATGCAGAACACGGGATGCAGCGACCGAAGCATTGGCTAGGATCAGTGTGCCAAGGAAGACAAAGATGCCTGCAATAAAAGCACAGTGTTTTTTAAATAACAAATTACACTTACACAAAGTCACATCCATTTTGAATAAAAGCCTGAACATGCTTTTGTCACATCGACTTATGTAACCACTGAATGTTACCAAGAATATCAAAGCTACATTTGTAGATTCACAAATTCAAAAAGACGCGGTCTTGCTTGTATGATAAAAACTGGACATATGTGAAGGAGGATGGTCAAACGTAACAGGGGGGAAATAATACCTTTAATAAAATTGCTATTCATTCATTTGAAGGAGCGCTGGCAATATACCAATGCCTTCATTATGTCTGAGAATGATTACCAGTGTTTCGCACTGGGAGGAACACAGGCACCCACACGGAAGCATAAGGTGCTATTTACTCTTCTTTCATTTCCTGTTACGTAATCACTCACAGATGTTAAAATTAAGCATGACATTGCCTCAGGTATTTTTCTGAAGTGATGCACACATCACCTTATTTGAGGTTCCATTATTGCTTCACTAGTATAGAATCCAAAAGTTTGTAAGAGCAGTCTGCTGATTAAACCCAAGAAACTCTCTACAAGTCTCATCGTGGCAAAACTGAATACCTTGTCGTTCTGTTTCTCGGTTAAGCATTATGACAACAGACCACTGAGAACACAGAATGTACCCACAACTCTCTAGCAGTAAAAAATAACATGATCCAAGACATGCCTTGAACAAACATAGTGGATCTCCTTATCCTACATGTAACAGATAAAGCACCATTTTTCATTATTGACTGTCAGCATCGATCATCCAGTTGTGACTTCAAAATCAATGTAGACTCTTCAGTTTACATTTAGATTTAGCAAAGAGAATTATTTTAGGCATTAGCATGTCAACAATTTAAAAGGACTAAACATGTTTTTTTGTGATTTGATGTAAGGTGCATACAGAATTTGTTGAACATTTTGGTAACTAAACATAGTGATCTTAATGCAGAGTTAGATAATGAGATAAGAAAAAAAAGTAATGTTTCAGGAGCTGTAAAGGTCACTATTTAACACGTTATATCATGTTTGTTTTAATTTGTGCACAAACAGAAATGTAAAAATGCTGTGTTGTGCCATTGCTTTGACTCAGTGCTCGTCTACATCAGATTACTGCTTATCAGTATACAATAACATGAAAAGCAAATACATGGATGCCTCATGCCAGTCAAAGTCTAATACTTGAGGTAATTAAATCCAATTTTATTGAGTGTTATATTGCCAATATAAACACTCACAGTCATAAATATTTTTACCACCTAAACCATCCAGCCCATCAAAAGTTACTTACGGACATGAGTTACATAACATTGCATGCTTCATCCATCTATAAAAGTGATGGCATTCTGCCATTCAGACAGAGGTCAGTTTTATCGTAATAAATTCAAGGATTCAAGGTTATGTAATGTTCCTCATGGATTCATTCAGACAAACCCGCCACAGTGGCGAAATGCACATGAGATTGGACAGTGCATCAAGAGCTGTATAGTGTATAACAATATAGTAATATACTAACTTTAAACTAATACCAAGCTTATCAAACTATCCAAATAATTACCCGTGTGGTTTATATATGATTTCTTAAAGGCTGAAAGTTCTGTCAATGTGCGCTGATAATGAAACTACTGCCTTACCAACAGTGAAATAAAAATATTCTGACAGCTGTGGTTTAGCACATGACTCAACTCATGATTTAACTGCAGCTTATAAATTGTGACTCTGGGTAACAGCTCACCCGTCTGATGTGAAGAACAGTGATTGATTTCTATGTTGTGGATAATTCAAAATTATAAGTAGTTAATGAAGTTACTTCTGTTGTCCCAAATGTCTTTGAAGACACTCATATGGACCCCGCAATTTTCTAATAAACTCAGAGGATAGACTCCTTCAAACAGCCGGATGCAACAAACTAAACTTCAGCTCCTATGATATTTTTTCTAAATCAAAACCTGGATTACATTAAGTATCGATGAGCCTTATTTATCTGTTGTGCTACCGTCTGTCTTTATCGCTGTTAAGTTTTACTTTTTGGACATTTCAGTTTGTAAAAGATGTGAACTTTAAGAGCAAAAATAGTGAGAACTGTACATAAACTGTGACTTTCAATCTGTAAGATTCATGGACAAATTCTACGTCCCTTCACAGTTTACGTCTGTGAATGCAGCAATGTGCAGTTCAGACATTGTGCCATTTTGAAAATTATACGTAATTGTTACTAGATCTGACTTGGTAAGGTTGTCATCACAACTTTTACAGAAAAACAGCCAGTGTGCTCATTTAGACATGCTGGCACATCCAGATGTCGTCGAATTAATGCTAAGGAAGAAAGAAAAGTGGCTAAAAATATTTTAAACTATTCCTCTGATACAGTGTGTTAGATGTATAGAAACTCTGTCTGCAGGTGCCATATAATAATATATACTGGATCATATATTTAAAAAGGTGAAAGAGGGAGTTTGTCACTGAGAGTAATAAAATAATTTTAGTTCTGAAGTTAACTGACTTGAATCTGAAAAATGGTTGTAAAAAAAAAAAGAAGAAAAAAAAGAATGCCTGGTTATTTACCCTGAGCCACTCCAAGAACTCCAAACACCCACACCCTCTGATCCCTCTTCCAGATAGGGTATGTAGTGTTGGCGTATCTCTTTGCATCACTGGTCCAGTCACTCAGCCACAGGTTTTGACCAACGAAAGCAGCATTTTGGAGGAAGTAAACCAGGAAGGCCATAGAAGTAAATCCCCAGCCCAGCGCTCGCATATACTGGAGATACACTGAAAACTTCACCTGGATATCAAACACAGAAGACACTCAGGGATCTGGTTTTAATTTTGTGTCATTGGTGCTTTCAAGAAAAATGTATGTATTACCTGCCCTGTTTCCATAGCTTCCTTCTCTATTAGCTTCTGGCCTTTCTTAATTTCATCAACATCTCTTGGTTTTTTAATCGAACTGTTCACTCTTAATCTGACACTAGAAAACAGGACAGAAAAAAATGCAATAATCAGGCAGCATTGAAGGTGCAAATCATGGCACTTGTATGCTATGAATAAAGAAATGCTAGATGAAGCACAATGTTTTCCGGTTGTATCCTGCACTGGTAAAACATGCTCAAACCTGCTTTTACGCTGGCTGCGACGAATGCTGTTTTCTCTCTTCAGTGTAGCAGAAACTGTATCCTCCAAAGGATGGTCGGGCTGAATGTCTTCTCCGTCATCGATAAGTTCTAACTCTGTAGTTTCCTTGTCATGATCTGAAAAAAATAAATAAAATTATACATGGTGACACATTCACAAATTGTAGCTATTTTGGGTGCTTAAAGAAACTTAGGAAACAACATTCACATAAAGCAGTGATCAGTAATATGAAGACCAGAAATACCATTAACAAGGCTCACACTGTATGCTACTATGATATGCAGCATTGGTTTTGGTTATGCCACTATCGTACAGTAATTTGTGCAACTTATATTCCGTGAGAAAAAGTGGTATAATTACCTGACTTTGACTGGTTCTGATTACTTTGCTCTTTGGCATATGTGTCCAGGAACTCTGAAAAAGCTCCTCTGCTGGCACGAAGGTTGTCGTAAGATCCGATTTCAGAAATCTTTCCATCCACTAAGACCACTATCTCATCTACATACGGCAGGAAACTTACACCATGAGTCACCAGGATGCGAGTCTGCACAGACAAAGACACACTGGGAATTAGCTGTGAAATCACAAATACTTTTGGCAGTAAAAAATAAAATATATCGTATATTGTATTTCTACCACTGAGTCTATGGAATCATTGGAAATTCACCACAATAATTTTCTTATTTGATTTCCTACTTGGTTAAGATATATATTCTGTCTGTCGCCACTGCTACAAATGTACATTATACAACACTTTACTTTGAATTCTACCGCCTTCAAACAGTATTTCCTTTGAAGGACAATAAGGATGAACATATTCATGTAACCAGCACAAACCTTATCACTGAGAATTCCATTTGGTCCAATAACTTTTTCAAACAGATGCTTTCCGACATGAGAGTCCACAGCGGACAAGGGGTCATCCAATAGATAAATGTCAGCGTCACTGTAAGCTGCTCTGGCCAAGCTCACACGTTGCTTCTGTCCCCCTGAGAGGTTGATACCCTGAAAAAAACAGAAGAGAGAGGGGAGGGGATTAACAACACAAGACAATATTAGGGTTTATAGAACTAAATTAAAAGCCTCTCAACACAAGGAGCAACAGCATGTCATGC
The DNA here is from genome assembly GCF_021347895.1 of Acanthochromis polyacanthus. Taxonomy (NCBI): domain Eukaryota; kingdom Metazoa; phylum Chordata; class Actinopteri; family Pomacentridae; genus Acanthochromis; species Acanthochromis polyacanthus. The sequence goes on from NC_067127.1 coordinate 11,495,205, forward strand.
ATTACAATTTGTTTGAGGTTTTATTTTCAAAGAATGTGTAACAGTATCAGTTTGGTTTATAACTCTGGCACTAGGACTACATATAGATAGTAAGACAACCTGCACAAAAAAACAGATTGACATGGATCTAATAGCATGTTCAAAATGCAAATTTATTTTTTTATTTTTAAAAGAAAAAAATGTTATCTGAAGCGAACTTATAAATTGAACAAGCGAAAAGAAGCAACAGCAGGGAGTGTAATCTGATTTGACCAACACTCAGTGTTGATCATATTATCATGCTAAAATCCTTGAAACACTTGAACTCACCTTCTCTCCAATCTCAGTCTGAATTCCTCCGGGCAGAAGCTCCAAGTCCGGGGTGAGGGCACAGGCATCAATTACCTTCTGGAACTTCTTGCCCTCATCCGGGGAGCCAAACAAGATGTTATCCTTCAGAGTGGCATTTTGGATCCAGGCTTGCTGTGGCACAAACGCAAGGGAGCCCTGGACAGAAATACAGTAAGAGTCAGAAATACGGTTCCTCATGACTACACTGCTATCTAGGCTCTTATATGAAGGTGTGGATACAGGATTTTCATTCCGGTCAAACATTTCTCTGGCAAAGAGAAAAAATACCAGTTTTAACAGAAACGTTAGAGAGCCTTATTCAACTGAGATTTTCAGAGAACATGTTGTAGACCGGTGAAGGCTGCAGCAACCTTTGCTCTTGGAGCTTCTCAAAGACAAAGAGAGGAAGTGAAGGATTTTAATTGTGCTTCTATTAAAAACAGGTACAGATAGAAATCATGTAGGCTGTGGCACTCCATTAATGCATCTCAATTTTTCCTTAATGTTGTAATTGCATGTTTGTCAAGTGTTCCTTTTCTTTCCTCATTGTTTGTCTGAAACTTTTTAGTCTTTCTTGTAATCTAATCCTCAATGACTGTAACTATATATTCCGTATTTTGTAGTCACCTCATAAACTCAGTGAGTCATTCAATGAAAACCCTGGCTGTACACGATGATAGAAACCTCTTGAACCACTTTTTGTGCACTGCAGAGATTTATTTATTCAATTAATACCACAGTGGAGAAACCATCTCCGTGCACTCATTATCTGAGTACTGTTGGTACTTTAAGCTTGTTTGCACTGAGTGCTTTTAATTAACTTGTAAAGAATTTTTCGCATAATACAAATTATTTTCTAAAATCACTGTTTCTGTTAGATACATGTGAAGACAGAAATAAGGTTTCACCAGAATGTTGACGAAGCCTTTGGTGTTGTGCATTTCTCCCAGCAGCGCTGACATCAGAGAGGACTTTCCAGAGCCAACAGCTCCCACTACTGCTACCAACCGACCAGGTTTAATGTCCAAAGACACACTAGGAAACGCAAAGACAAGAAATATAGTACAGTACTGTGAAGAAAGTTCTGACAAATACAGTTTTTGCAGCCATATGTTGTAATATGCAAATGTTGGACTTTGAGTTAAAACAGACATACTTCTTCAGCAGAGGCTCTGCTTCTTTCTCCCAAGCAAAAGAACCATCACTTATGGTAACCGCTGAGCCTAAGACATGAAAACAAATGGTCAGAGAAATAAAAACAGATGCACAGAAAGGACAAATAAGAGCTGTACACGCACAAATTAGCTGGTGAATAAACTTGAGGAGAGGAAAAGTTGTAAATACTCCATCGTGAACGTACTGAAACTGGGGTCATGGCGCACAGCATCGGTTTGAAGGTCTTCACCAGACAGAAATTTCTCAATCCGCTTCCTAGATACTCCTGTCTGATGTGTCAAAGAAATGGATGAGTGAGATTTTTTTCAAAGGTTTGGTATGTGTACATTCCGTTTATTGCTGTTGACTTACTTGCACCATGGCAGCAATGAGCATGGGCAACATGGCCAGGGGAAAACGGAGGATGTTAAAGAGAGAGATGGAGGTGAAAGCTTTTTCAGCAGTAAGCACATTGTCTGAGCTCACGCCTACATACACTCCAAATGTGACCAGTGAAACCTGCACAAAAGAGAAGAGAAAAATTTGTGTAGAGACCATCATGGATTTGCCATTTCTAATCTCTTTGTGAAGCTCCTCCAAGGACTCACCAGAGCTGGAGCACAGCTGAAGATGAAGGTAGAAACAGACGACAGATATGCAAAATTCCTCATGACCTTCAGTTCTTTCCCCCTAATGTCTTCCACCTGCGTCTGGAAAGATGGCTCCCATGCATACAGCTTCAGAATCTAGTGAGGGATGACAGACAAAGAGGGCATTGTGGGGGGCACAGGAAAGGAAGGATGTGTGGACAAAGCACTCATACTTTATGTACTTTATGTCTTGAAGATTTCCTGGCACTGAAAAGGATAAGCTCTGCAATCTCATTAAACATTGTATTGTATAATGACAATAAAGAACATTCTATTCTATTCTACTAAATACCAATGAACTACAGGTGGTGGCTACCACCAGAAGGAACTGCAGACTAACTCACAAACCATTTCAGCTTTTTCCTGAAGCATAAAAATCTTTTGTGCAAGGAAGGCCTTCAAGAATTTCATAAGGAGTAAGGGTGCTCACCTTGATCCCATTGAGTATTTCATTCATGATTTTCAGTCTCTGGTCTTTGTACTTCATGTTCACTATCTGAAAAGAGATCGAAGTGTAAATTAGCAATGAAATGTCCCTTATTGTTCAGAGACAACATGGAAACGTGACAAAAACATCCCAAAACAGCCCAAAGAAGAGGATACTGTATAGCAGAACATGGAACAAGGGGCACTGTGCAGCAGTGACACTCAGTGAGCTGCCTTTACTAATTCTGGGTGAGGCCTTCTGAAAAATACTAGATCATAGGGCACGTTTCATACTGTCCAGCCCAAATTCTGACCAAACCATCTGATCAAAAATCGAGAGTCATCAGACCTGACTATATTTTTTTAAGTCTTCAACTGTCTTGGTGTTTCTGCAGCCTCTAATTTCTGAAACGGTGCAACCCTGATACGGTTCACTGTATTTGTAGCTGATCTACCTCATGGTTGGATACTTGAGCATTTCCACTCAACACAACTATAAACAGCGTTTGTCTGAATTGTTGTAGCCACTTTTTATCACAGTGGTCATTGTCCTCTGACCTCACTTAGCATCAGTGCACATTTTCAGCTGCAGAACTGCTACCCGCTGTATGGAGTTTGGTTTTTTTTGCACCATTCTGAGTACATTCTACAGTCATGTGTAAAAATCTCAGGAGATGAACAGGTGCAGTAATACTCAAACCGGCCTGTCTGACACTAGCAGTCATGCCACATTCAAAGGCACTGAAATTACATTCTTCCCATTTGAAGCTTCTGACTCGTGTCAAAATAAACAACTTCTGGTTGAAAGTGTAAGCAAAGTGCTCTCGAGGTCCCATTGCTTAGTAAACACTCATAAAATAAACAGAAAACTGTATGGGAATAATATTCATTTCATATTTTTGCGCTCTTTGTAGAAGAGAGATTAATAGAGCCAGAACAGACAGTACAACAGCGACTGCATTTATAAACCAGCAGAATATGCAACATATTTCTAATGTCACTGCCAAGGGAACAAAAATATTTTTGCCTATAAAAACAATTTTAAACTAAAACTGTCTGTAATATTGTTAGTATATATTCATAGCATACAAACAAATATGTGTGTGTGTTTGCAGTTCTGCTCACCTGGATGTTTCTGGCCTTGGTGGCTAGAAATCCATTGATTGGAACCATTAGTACCATGACTCCCAGCCCTGCCAACACAGAAGGTCCCAACTCCAGCCACAGGAAAACAATGGCTATGATGATTTGCAGAGGGCAGGACCACACCAGGTGGATGAAGTTGGTGACATCGTTGAATCGCTGCGCATCTGCTGACATCAGGTTCACCGTTTCCCCTACCGTCGACTCTTTACGAGTGTCATTAGACACCACTAATGCCTTTGAGGAGAGGTAAAGAAGACACCATAGGGAGAGGATGAGAAGGTAAGGAAGACAGAGAAGGAGAATACGGCAGAGCCCACACAGATGTAGCTTCTTTCAGTGACAATAATGTGGTCATTGCATTTGTTGGTGAAAGCAATTTTTCATTCAAACAGCTAATATGGCTGTGGAAATGTACTTCCTCAAATGTGAAGAGGGACAATATTTGTTTTCTTGCTTTATACTGAAAATCCCATGGTCCCCCTTGTTTTTACCTTTTTATACACAGCAGCCATAAGGGCAGTCCGAACCTTCATCCCCAGCACAAAGCAGCGCTGGAAGTACTGCTGCAGGACCACAGTCTGCAGGAGGGCTGCGGCTAGCAGCAGCACTGCATACAAATACCCTCTCCAGGCATAATCACTTTTATTCTCAGTGAATGAGATCATCAATCTAGAAAAGGAAACAAAATGTTAATTGAGAATTTGAATATGTGTTACTATGTTTGCAGCCATTTACCTCTGAGTCACCCAGTGTATTTCAAACCTTTATTCCTCCTCATTTGTCTCACCATTTCCCCTCCCCTTTCATGCACGAGCATTATCAGTGGATGTTTAAACTAATCAATGGCTAGTGAATAGTTAAGCTACAGGGACAAGGTCAGAGCATGTGCTTTTGAAAGCTTTGAATGGGATTTCCACTGTTTTGAAAAGTCATAGTTTACAGATTTTGGGGGAATACTTTGCACATGTGAAAAAAGATTCCAGAAGTTGGAGGGGAAGCGGCACAAAGTCTGATAAATTTAAGTGACAAATCCTTTGATTTATTATTAAGTTACCAAATGTGAATAAACGATTCAGATGAAGCTGCATTGTGGGTGATATAGGAGCAGTTTTGCCATGATACACATGGAATAAAAAAGGTGACATTGTGGGTCTTGTCTTTGCAATTTTAAATGTATGTATTTAGTGTCCTTGGTGAGTCAGACATTATTGTAGTGATGCGATAATAAAGTGGTGGAACCTTTTCTACCCCATTTCAACACCACTGTATATAGCCATTAACTTATTGACTTTCTTTTAATGATTGCAAGGAATGTTGACAGAGTAAAGGTAGAAACGGAAGTGAATAGTAGAAACGTGTTGGCAGTGATGCAGAGAGACTTAACAGGTTCAGGTTGGAATTCTGTCATTTTTCATACAGAATCAAAAGATAAATTGCTGTCAAAAAAACCTGAAACACACATTTTTCAGAAGAGCAGTTTAGATACTTAGGAGAAAACTGAAAAAGATCAGGGAGAGATTTTCAGCAGAGGTGATTTTATTTAAAATGTGACTTACTTCAGTAGCTGAGGACTGACAAAAGTCAACAGGTCCTGTATCAGTTTGAAGAAAGCAGATTCAAAGAGAAGCCCTTTAAAGGTCTTGTAGATGGTGGTAATCAGCCATGAATTGGGATAGTTCTCTTCCTCCTTCTTTTTGTCCTTCTTCTTCTTCTTTTCATCGTCTTTCTTTCCTTTTTCCTCCTAAAGCAAAATATTGTTTGAGCACAGTCTTTAGCCACACACATTGGCTCTATTCAATAACATATCTGTGATATCTTAAAGAGAATCAGTTGTGCTACTAAAAATAGAATAACTCAGGAGGGCAAGACATTGTGCTCTACATGCAAGTGCAAGTGGGCTCTCACCATTATCAGCACATCATGACTCACACCTTTCCCCAAACCATTGGAGAGACCATTCTGCATGGTTTCATCGTGGGCTTTGCCTTTGACACCTTTCTTTTTCAACTTGTGTTGGAATCGAATCCGAGCTTTACTCAGTTCGGACTTCATGAAATGCTGGAAATGCCCGTGGATGTAAGGAGTGCTATCCTCCTTGTTCAGCTCCAACATGTCTTCCTGCACCAGGGGCCTTTTGTAGCCTCTCACCGTCATACTGGACAAAAATAAGAAACGCCTTAAAGCCACTGTGCACACATGTGGGTGCCAGGATATATATTGTAGTTAATGAGTTTACCCGGTAAGCCAGTGGAAAGTGATTCTGCTCCAAAACGGTGCAACTGTTTCGGGATTCTGGGGATTACACAAAACAAATAGCAATCAGGTGGATTATGTGCAAAAGGTTGCACTGATGAAGGTTTTTGTTTTATTGTATTTGGTCAATGGTTATGAATTTCACAATGTCATGTACCTTTTTTACACGGTCTTTAAGTTCTGGAGGGATATCAGCCACAGCAGAGAGAATAAATGCAATTAACTCCAGCCCGAAGGAAATGTAGAAAAGGCAGAAACGAGGGACATCATTGACCTTTCCCTGATGATCAAAGACGAGTGTAAGACAGTTGGAGTGTGAGGGAGACGCAATAAAGAATTGTATATTATTCCTAAATATGGATATCTCATGCACCATATTAAGTGACTGCATCTGAGTAAGTTACCACTTGTCTTATATGTGTAACTCCTTATCCCCAGTTTGAACAAATGTCTTTTCTCATACCTCTCGGAGTGCTTCTCGTAAGAGAGTCTGGAAAGGGAAAATGTCACACAGAAGGAGGAGGAACCAGAAACAGAAAAGAGTGGCAGAGTCAACTGTTTCTTTCCTCCGTCTGACTCCTGCCTGGCACAACAGCACGAGGATCTAGCAAAAAAGACACGTCAGAAAACATGTGACCTTTCCATCTTGAGTATCAGAACAATTATATAAATGTGAAAACTTGCTAAATTTACCCATGAGACAGCAAACAGGACAGGATTTGCATAGAATACACCAGCATTTTTCACTGTTGAAGCTGAGTCTCGGTTTGGTCCAAAATCCTCCCCTAATGTGACTCCAAGGCCTGCTATGGCCGTCAAAAACAACAGAGCCACAACAAGCTGAGGAGAGAAAAGACAGACAAGATAAGCAAATAAATTACATCAAGTCCTAACTCAATGCAAAAATGTGGTTTGATCATTTCTCTTGGATGTTTGAGCTTCATGGCACTGAATAATGTATGTACAGTCGGTGAAGAGTTTGACGCAAGAGACTCTTCGTACATTCACCTGCTGAACGGGGAACTTTAATCTATTCACAGCAAAAATCTCAGACGTGTGCATTAAAGAAGACTTTGTGTCATCAGAAGAAGTTTAAGAGGCAATCATGGTATGTTATTTACATGTGTGGTGTGGAAATCTGGAAACGGAGGTGTGGGAGACATCTTGTTTCTGGTAGTTAACATTTAGGACTGAAGTCATTTCCACTGTCATTCAAGATTTTGCTTTTGAGTGAAAAAAGATCCTACACACCAATAATTAGTCCATTTAAAGTACATACAAGCATGTCTAGATAGCCATATGGTCCCAATGCAAAATATAGATCTGAGGTATGAATACGGCTGTTTTCAATCAGCCAAAAACAGCTCGTCACCCCACTGTTCAGATCACTGCCTTCCAGTTGCTGCCTGCAAAAAATTCAAAACTCTAACACTTGCATTCAAAAATACAATTGAAACAGCTCCCTGAACTCTCTCATTCAGGTCTACACTCCCTCCTGCTCACTACGCTCAGCCAACAAAAGGCGCCTGACACAATCACCACAACAGGGTCGGTCGATAGCTGGATTCTTTGCTTCTGTGGTTCTCCTGTCATTTTTGAAGGAAATACTAATAACCCTACTGTTTACTGAACACCTTTACATTTGACAGACAGCATAAATAAATAGATAAATAAACAAACAAATAAATAAATACCTGCTACGTCTACACTGCCTGTAAACACCACGGCCCGATTATCACAGTTTAACTTGTTTTATGGCACTCATCCACGTTGTTTTCTCCTGACTAGATCCTTGCTTGTGTTGTATCTACTTTCAGATGTACGTCACTTTGGATAAAAGCGTGTGATGAATTAAATTGCAGCTGTATTTTTGACCCCACTGGATAAAATTTTTTGAAGTTCCCACATTGTTCCCTTTTTTGAAAGCAATTAATAGAAGTTTCAAATGTTCCCACAGTGTATTTTTCAGTTTTTACTTCAAAAAACAGCAAATCTGCTTCATTTCACCATGACTGTGTACCCTCAGAGGTCTATACCACAAAGCAAGGTCAGCATACCTGGGAAATCTATTTGTTATCTCGCTTCACTAAACCCAAGTACTGTTGTCTCACTGAGCAAAAGTTGGCTAAGTCAGCCTGTCTCAGTCTAGTTATGAGGGCATAAATCGACAGAGTTAGCACCAGCGAACAATCGCAAATATTGACAGATTTGTAACGATATATTTCTTAGAAACTTTAATCCTCAACCAGCTTGAAGAAATGAAAAAAAATGGCTGAAAGCAACACAGCTGTCTGGTCATACTGCTGCAGTCAAAACCGTATATGAAAGCTGACAAAAAAAAATTGCTGGCTGTGTGTTTGGAGTTAATAGGCTTATCAATGCCATTATCTCATATAAGGGATGATCAGAAAAATGTTAGAATTTTGCATGAATTGCTTAGATTTAGGTTTCTTATAAAACATTTAAATCATCATTATGCAACACAAGAGTGTATAACAAAATAGATGTAATCCATTTATGCTAATCACAAAAAATATAAAGAATATATACTCTAGTAATAGAAATGAAACCATATTCAGGGTGATATAGATAGGCAGGCTTACGATAAATTTTATAGACAGGAAGAGTTAAGGCTTCAGTGCTTCATCGGTTTCTGTTTAACAATTATATTGACATAAGTTCCAATAGAACAATGAAGTGGCCTTGAAATTGCAGCTCTAAAACCTCTGGCTCTCCTCAGAGACCCTCTCACACTATTATCTGCACACTGCCAGGATTAGTGATTTTACAAGAGATTGATCAATAGGCAATAGTGTGGTAAGTCCTGAAAATCCAGAGTTACCCGAAATGACTGCATTAGCTCCAAATTCTGTAGTTGTGGGGGGAACTTGAGGCAGATTTAAGCCTCTCCAAATCATCACCACTTTACCTTTACACCTCCAAGTTCATATCAGCCACTCAGTACAATAAAAATCAGCTGTGGGACCTTTAAGCTTCAGCTTCCTATTCTTCCATCTCAGCATCACATTATGATTGGAACATTGTATTTATTTCTGTATTATTGCTGTGTGCATTACCTGTTTGCAGATATAGAGCTTGCTCAGGCGCTTTCTGTTTACTTGTGTTTTCTGGAACAGAGTCATCAGGTGCCGAGGGGCACAGAGCCACAGGAATCCCAGGGGGATCCAGACCAGAACGGTCTGCTCCACACATACTGGGAGGTCTGGGTCTTCTGTTTCCAGATACGAAGCATTCTAAAAGGCAAATACAAACACACACACACACATACATTAACCACAGAACTATGCTGCCTTCTTAAAGTCAAACAACAGCAAACACATAAACCACATCTCCACTCCGGAAATTAAACTATAGTACACCGCAGGGACAGCTGACATCTCCCTGCTCAGAAATGTAATCAACATTGACTCACCTGCGACCTTTTTGGTTGAACAAACCTCCCAAATAATTATTTGATTGTTAAAATTGTTGAAAATAGCAGTCTTATTTATTTATTTTTAAATCTTAAAAATTTGCTTTTTAAGATTTTCTAGCAAATATGAAGCTGAGGAGGAAATAAAAGTGGATTTATAGCAAAAACAACTTTTTTTATTGCTTTTAAAAATATATATTTTTATATAAGACCGCTACAAAGATATAAAGTTTAAGCTCATAAACATGCTGGACATGTTGAGTCATGTCCAATTATGGTGTTGTTATTGTCCAGTCATACGGCCTCTATGTGCGTACAGAGGTGAAAACAGATATCGCCACAGATAAAAAAAAAAATCTACATAAAACATTTAACAACTTCAGTAACTGCTTCGTACATTTATTAGATACAATCTCCACAATTAACCTTTGTGACAACACTTGCAGGGTTTACGGTCTTGGAGTCACTTTAAATGTGACTCTACCTGTCATTATGTCATAACGTACAAACAAAAAATAACAGAAACAACTTCAAATCAACAGTGTATGTAATGTGATATTGTCTCCATCCTCTGCAATACTCTGATTACAAAAAAGACAATTTACAGAAAAGGTTATTGATTATATGAGTGTGCATCAAATATTAATGAACGCTTTTTATAGGGAGAGTGTATAAACACTGGAGGCTGCAAAGAAGCCAGTTTCCACAATCCTTGTCTTAGCTACAGTAACTTTGTGTGAGACACTCACCCAGAAAATGGACCCACAGTATTTATCCAGAGCTGCAGCACACATGGTCCTCAGGGATGGACTCAGCCGTTCGCAGTTAACTAGACAATCAGACGCCTCTCGCCCTCTGCTCTACCACTGCCGAAGTTCACTCAAATACTGCTACTCTCTCCTCCTGTTTACCCTCTACCCAGAGACAATTACAGGATGTAGCTGTGAAGGACTTTGATCCATGAGGCTTCTAAGCAGAAGCAAAAACACGCGACCACCCTGCGCCGAGAAAACACATTACTGTACCAGAAATGAATTAGATAAATGTAAAAAGCAGAAGAGTTAAGTTGACGTTGGGCAGGAGTTCTTGATGTTTATTCCCTAGCAGTCCTCGGTGATTCGTCTGCCTGCGACCAACACATGTGCTGCCCTCCTGATGAGCAAGTACGAACACTGAACAGATGCAGTCAAAGACACTGACTGTGACATCCAGTTTTGTACCAGCCCACACTTCTCAACACTAAAGTCTGTCTAAAGTTCAGTTCTTTATGCAGATGAGTGCTCTAAAGATAAAACAGAGAGAGACAGAAGATGTTGCGTAACTATTACATTGCAGTTTTCCTTCTGTTAGGGGGACAGCCCACCACAAAAAAAGGGGAATGTGTTTAGAGAGAGGGAGGGAGTGGTCTCATTAGTCCCCTTTTCCTGTTGTGTTCCCACTTCTCCTCCACAGGCCTCCGCTCTCCCTGGACAGAGACTAATTTTTGGAACACAAGTCAGATTCAATCAGATTCATACTTAATCTGCTTAGATTTCAGGCAGCAAGTAACGCTGCTGAAGGTTGAATCTGAAGTGTTATTTGGAAAAAAGACTGTGGAAAAAAGACAAAAAAAACGTTGTGGGGAATTTGTCTGCTTCTGTTTCTGATCAGGAGGAGGCCGGACACAGTGCGTAATGTACACAAGAAATTAAAGTAGAAGAAACAGAGTACAGACTTGCTTCCCTTGTTTGGTCCTGTCCTGGAGCAGCCAGGCTGTCAAGCACATGGACAGTACAAAGCTTTTGGGCTGCTGTTCCAAAACTCTTGTTGTATTTGGCACAATCTGTGGATGTTGCCAGGCTTTGAAAAGTCTTTGAAAAGCGAGAGGTTTGTTATCGGACACTGTTTCAACAGAAATTCGCAAAACAAATAGGATTGCTGCTGATGTGTATGCATGAGTCTGTCTGTGTGGAAACATTGAGGGGAAACACTTGAATCGAAAAATAATCCACAAATTTGTTTAGTTAAAATTATCATTCATGGCAATGCGACCTTTCATGATCCTCAATTGATAGAGCAAGGGGAAATACAGTGCCTTGCGAAAGTATTCGGCCCCCTTGAGCTTTTCAACCTTTCGCCACATTTCAGGCTTCAAACATAAAGATATAAAATTTTAATTTTTTGTCAAGAATCAACAACAATTGGGACACAATCGTGAAGTGGAATGAAATTTATTGGATATTTTATACTTTTTTAACAAATAAAAAACTGAAAAGTGGGGTGTGCAATATTATTCGGCCCCTTTACTTTCAGTGCAGCAAACTCACTCCAGAAGTTCAGTGAGGATCTCTGAATGATCCAATGTTGTCCTAAATGACTGATGATGATAAATAGAATCCACCTGTGTGTAATCAAGTCTCCGTATAAATGCACCTGCTCTGTGATAGTCTCAGGGTTCTGTTTAAAGTGCAGAGAGCATCATGAAGACCAAGGAACACACCAGGCAGGTCCGAGATACTGTTGTGGAGAAGTTTAAAGCCGGATTTGGATACAAAAGGATTTCCCAAGCTTTAAACATCTCAAGGAGCACTGTGCAAGCAATCATATTGAAATGGAAGGAGTATCAGACCACTGCAAATCTACCAAGACCCGGCCGTCCCTCTAAACTTTCACCTCGAACAAGGAGAAGACTGATCAGAGATGCAGCCAAGAGGCCCATGATCACTCTGGATGAACTGCAGAGATCTACAGCTGAGGTGGGAGAGTCTGTCCATAGGACAACAATCAGTCGTACACTGCACAAATCTGGCTTTTATGGAAGAGTGGCAAGAAGAAAGCCATTTCTCAAAGATATCCATAAAAAGTCTCGTTTGAAGTTTGCCACAAGCCACCTGGGAGACACACCAAACATGTGGAAGAAGGTGCTCTGGTCAGATGAAACCAAAATTGAACTTTTTGGCCACAATGCAAAACGATATGTTTGGCGTAAAAGCAACACAGCTCATCACCCTGAACACACCATCCCCACTGTCAAACATGGTGGTGGCAGCCTCATGGTTTGGGCCTGCTTTTCTTCAGCAGGGACAGGGAAGATGGTTAAAATTGATGGGAAGATGAATGGAGCCAAATACAGGACCATTCTGGAAGAAAACCTGTTAGAGTCTGCAAAAGACCTGAGACTGAGACGGAGATTTATCTTCCAACAGGACAATGATCCAAAACATAAAGCCAAATCTACAATGGAATGGTTCACAAATAAACGTATCCAGGTGTTAGAATGGCCAAGTCAAAGTCCAGACCTGAATCCAATCGAGAATCTGTGGGCAGAGCTGAAGACTGCTGTTCACAAACGCTCTCCATCCAACCTCACTGAGCTCGAGCTGTTTTGCAAGGAAGAATGGGCAAGAATTTCAGTCTCTCGATGTGCAAAACTGATAGAGACATACCCCAAGCGACTTGCAGCTGTAATTGCAGCAAAAGGTGGCGCTACAAAGTATTAATGCAAGGGGGCCGAATAATATTGCACGCCCCACTTTTCAGGTTTTTATTTGTTAAAAAAGTTTAAAATATCCAATAAATTTCGTTCCACTTCATGATTGTGTCCCACTTGTTGTTGATTCTTGACAAAAAATTAAAATTTTATATCTTTATGTTTGAAGCCTGAAATGTGAAATACTTTCACAAGGCACTGTACACGTTTCAACTTTATACTTCACCTCTGTACTAATTTCTTGTCATCCACTCCACCATTAATAGAACTAACAAACAAGTTGCAAAACAAGATTACCTCTGGCCACGTATTTGTGATAAAGGTGATAGACTGCTGTAAAGTAATATGGACATTCAGCACGATCCAAGTAAATTTACTGGGCAGGAAGCGATTACACCATAATGCTACAAACACAACATATATTAGCATTAGATAAAGTTGTCAAAGGTCTGTTAGTGACTGTGATGGTCCTAAAACAGATTACAGATGACTGTCTGTGTGATGGTTACTCATTAAGTGAAACAGCACAGGGGAGTCATAACCTGGCTGACGCACTGTGTGTAAGGTCTCGAGGACAGCCATGTGACCAGTGGAAACAACACACAGTCAAAAAGTACTTTAATTATCTGATTCACGAGAGTGAGCAAGTGACTATTATAATTAAGCACCTATCAGCAATAGAGAAGGCACTAAGTTTAACAAGGATCTGACGTAATGCTGGGAGAAGCCATTTTGGAATGGGGAGGGCAGTGACAGTAAAAAAAAAAACAAACAAACAAAAAAAGCTATATTAGATGACGATAACAAAAAAAAAGAAACGATAAGAAGATAAAAACGAAAATCAAAGATTTTCAGTTTACTGTCAGAAAAAGAGGTAAATCCTTCCCGAAATTACTTCACACAACCCGTTCATGTAGTGTTTCAGTTCAGCCATGGTGAAACTGATGGACAAACTCCAAATCTGTCAAAAATGAATATGCAAAACATGTTTAAAAATAAGAAAAAAAAAAAGCCAAAATGACTCAAAATTTGTCCATTTGACATGAACTCACCCAGAATGTACCATGGTTGTTCCAAGACAGAATGGGGAGGGCAAAAAAAAAAAAAAGAATGGGGAGGGCAGTGACAGTAAAACAAACAAACAAGATTAGCTCACTAATACAGACAAATAGAATTGAAAGTGGAGAAGTACATAAAAAAAATTAGCATCCACGTGACTGCCTTACAATGCTGTAAATCCACATATAAGGTTATGGCTGAAATGACAATTATTCAGATCAATCAAATGATTACTTATTCTAATTATTCAGTGACTATAAGGACTAAAATTTGATTGCATTTTCACAATTAAAAAACAAATCACTTTCTTCACTTCAGTGTAGCGCACCATTCCTGCCAATGTACAAATGCTTGCATCACAAATACTTAAAATAAGGTTCTTCTTCACCTAAATTCAGTGCATCTTCCAGAAGCAATACAAAATTAGGCCTCACCTCTTGAACAACTGCCTATCAATGAACTGTACAATGTATCAATTTTCCTTAAACACTTCATATACAAGCTACAGTACATGCTAGCTTGGCAGTTGTGCACAGAGAGGCCTCTAGTCTCCCCACTGAGCTACTGCAGTACCTGCAAAAGTGAAATAAGGTATTTAAAAGTCATACTTTTCCAAGATTAAATGAAAGGATTTTATTTTCATGGGTTGTTTTTTTATGAGCAGAGTTTTCTATGGGTAAAGCAAGCTTTTAAAACACCATGGTCATGGTCAATAATGTAAATTTTTAACTGTTAAAAGTCAAAATTGTGATTGTGCTCTTTGTTTAACTAATTTTGCAGGACCAGGAAGACTTACAGGACAGGCTGTACTTGAACTTAAAGTACTTGAAAAGAACAACAATGAGAAAATCAGGCACTTTTACGATATTATTAGATTATTATTATTATTAGATTTTTTTATCACAGGCACTGCCTAGAAAGCATTTTACTAAAATAATAGCACTTTAGGGTAGGTTTAAGCCTATTGTCATTGTTTTTCTTTTACTATATTGTTTCTATAAGTTTGTACCCTATAATAAATAAATGTTCATGCGATTTAAAAACTTTTTCTTTCTGATCACTTAATGTACAAAATAACCACAACAATGGTTGAAGATAATAAAGGACAATATGTGTTCTGTCTAATTCTATACAATATACCATGGTGCTGGAAAACTGCAACAGGAAAAGACAGATATGGGGGAGAGGAATCAACAACTGCAGGTTCAAGGGCCACCACCCGGTATTCTCCCCTGTTATCCTATTCAATTACTACAATCATCACACTAGGAGTTACACACGTGGACAAAATTGTTGGTACCCCTCAGTTAAAGAAGGAAAAACCCACAATTCTCACTGAAATCACTTGAAACTCACAAAAGTAACAATAAATAAAAATTCATTGAAAATTAAATAATCAAAAACAGCCATTACTTTTGAATTGTTGATTAACATAATTATTTAAAAAAACAAACTAATGAAATAGGGCTGGACAAAAATGATGGTACCTCTATAAAAGATTGAAAACTATTTGACCAGAGTGACATGATTAACTCAGGTGTGTCATTTAATTGACATCACAGGTGTTTCCAAACTCATAATCAGTCAGTCTGCCTATTTAAAGGGAGACAAGTAGTCACCCTGCTGTTTGGTGAAAAGGTGTGTACCACACTGAACATGGACAACAGAAAGCGAAGGAGAGAATTGTCCCAGGACATCCAAAAAAAAATGATAGACAAACATCTTAAAGGTAAAGGCTATAAGACCATCTCTAAACAGCTTGAAGTTCCTGTGACAACAGTGGCTCATATTATTCAGAAGTTCAAGACCCACGGGACAGTAGCCAACCTCCCTGGACGTGGCCGCAAGAGGAAAATTGATGACAAATTGAAGAGACGGATCGTTGGAATTGTATCCAAAGAGCCCAGAGCAACCTCCAAAGAAATTAAAGGTGAACTCCAAGGCCAAGGTACATCAGTGTCAGATCGCACCATTCGTCGTTGTTTGAGCCAAAGTGGACTTCATGGGAGACGACCAAGGAGGACACCACTGCTGAAAAAAACTCATAAAAAAGCCAGACTGGAATTTGCAAAAATGCATGTTGACAAGCCACAAAGCTTCTGGGAGAATGTCCTTTGGACAGATGAGACCAAACTGGAGCTTTTTGGTAAGGCACATCAACTCTATGTTCATAGACTCAAAAACCAAGCATACGAAGAAAAGAACACTGTCCCTACGGTGAAACATGGAGGAGGCTCAGTAATGTTTTGGGGCTGCTTTGCTGCATCTGGCACAGGGTGTCTTGAAAGTGTGCAAGGTACGATGAAATCTGAAGACTATCAAGGCATTCTGGAGAGAAATGTGCTGCCTAGTGTCAGAAAGCTTGGTCTCAGTCGCAGGTCATGGGTCTTCCAACAGGACAACGATCCAAAACACACAGCCAAAAACACCCAAGAATGGCTGAGAGAAAAGCGTTGGACTATTCTAAAGTGGCCTTCTATGAGCCCAGATCTGAATCCCATTGAACATATGTGGAAGGAGCTGAAACATGCCATTTGGAGAAGACACCCATCAAACCTGAGACAACTGGAGCTGTTTGCTCATGAGGAGTGGGCCAAAATACCTGTTGACAGCTGCAGAACGTTCATTGACAAATACAGAAATGGTTTAATTGCAGTGATTGCCTCAAAAGGTTGTGCAACAAAATATTAAGTTATGGGTACCATCATTTTTGTCCAGCCCTATTTCATTAGTTTGTTTTTTTTTAAATAATTATGTTAATCAACAATTCAAAAGTGATGGCTGATTTTGATTATTTAATTTTCAATAAATTTTTATTTATTGTTACTTTTGTGAGTTTCAAGTGATTTCAGTGAGAATTGTGGGTTTTTCCTTCTTTAACTGAGGGGTACCAACAATTTTGTCCACGTGTGTATAAATCCACAAACAGCCCCACACTCAGGATGACTGGGATTTAATGTGAACAGTTTGCCGTGGTGCCTCTTTGTGTTTTGTGTAATTTGTAACTTCTGTTAGCAGCTTTTTAACTTATGTTTATATCCCAGAGTGGGTAAAGTTCACCGTTATAGCAGCTCAAAAGACAGGGGTGTAAGGGCAGTAAAAGAATATATTTAATAACACAGTGCAAAAATAGCAGAGAACATTATATACATGAGATGCATTTTTTTCAAGGACACTACATACAAGAGGATGAGGTCGTGACTGCTATCGCACATCAGTAAGTGGAACGTGTATGCAAAAAAAAAAAGTACAGCAGTAAATGAGGTAGACCAGTGAAGGTATGATGCAGCAGTCTGACTGATAGGGATGAATGACCTGCATAAATGCTCCTTCTTACACGCACGGTGTAACATTTTGTCACTGAAGGCACTGCTTAAGGAGTTTACAGTCCGATGCAGAGGGTGGGAGGTGTTGCCTATAACAGTGGACAGTTTGGTCAGAGCCCTCCTCTCCCCCACTTCTGCTCAAACTTCTGTTACCAGCTCCTTAACTTAGTTTAAAAGCTACTCGTTGCCTCTCGTTTGTTTAGTTTCTTCTTAAGTGAACCCGGTTAGTAATTATAACATGACGATTCAACCTCCTACACCATGATTTTTTTTTTTTACATGTGCAATGAATATTTTTTAAAATAAATGATTCAGAGACCGATTTTGATTGTGTTTGCTATATGAAAGCATAGACAATAAAACACAATGCCTTCAATTGTTGAGTTTTCTAAACTTTTATTAAATTCTGAGCAAAGTAATCAATGTCGCCATCTTCAAAAAAAAAAAGTTCTTTGCATTATCTTCCACTGCAAATACAAAGTTGTGTCAATAAATAGATAAAATCCACGGCAAATGGAAAAATGCTGCGCTGAACTGTGTCATATATAACACTATTTATGAGGCCACGCATAGAGGCGTAGCATTGTAGCGATATTATTTGAAAATGTGTGAATTTGTGCATTCCAGGTGTGTAGTTTAATTTGGGGATGTGTAAATGAAACTGCCAACATGTACGTGCTGATATTTAATTATTTATGTGTGAAAGGAACAGCAAACGTGTACAAAATATATACAAATCTGTGTAAAACAATCTAGTTTATGCCTTCAATAAACCAAATGTAAATGTCCTTTTATCATGACAGAAACCAGAAAAGTATTTATCTTCAAGAACTACAACATTTCTCACATCCACCTCAAATATGCTCAAAGTTGGCTGGATTTTTTATACACAACATTTGCTGTGCTCCTGTTGTGTCTGCCTGCTGGTGACTGGCCTGACTCAGCATGTAAGCTGGTTCATCAACACATGTAAAAGTCAGTACACATTTACAGACAAGCTTACATATTTACTGTTTCTTTATCATACAAATCTAAGCGCACCCACATCAGGATTCACAATTATCCACACACATTTGCAAATAACAGCACTCCAAAAATATTCATACACACAAATGTAGACAACAATATGATTATTCACAGCTCTCTGCTCTGTGAGATACTCTGACGGGCTGCACATTCAAGAAGGTTGCAGGACTGTTCCTGAGCTCTGGCTTTGCAAGGACTGCTTGATTACTGATTTTCTAAAAAGGAAATCTGTGGCAATTCGTGCACCAAAATCAATAGTTACACATCAGTATGATTACTTTTGAGGTATTGCTTTAGTTGTTTGTCATGATTGCTTAGTACCCAATCACAAGGTATTTCTGGCGATTGCATTTAGAGTCCGGACTTTGCCCACATCTGCCACTTTCAGGCCGTATTCGGGTGCTGAGAAAGAAGCTCCCATCATCACACAGGTGTTCCTGCACATGAAAATTCTATTAGACCGATTTTAACCGAGTACGTTTTTCTTGCCTGGAGCTGTGAGGGATCTCTTCATGAATGAAAGCATGGAAAAGAGATCCCAAATTGAATGGGACTGGATTCAAACAAACCTGAACTTCATTGCAGAGTCTCTACTGGAGCGGGCTGAACAGTGAAACTCTTGAGCGCCGGAACCCTCTAATATCCTCTGCAGGTTCCTTTCTGTGATACCCCCTCCTGTTATCATAAAAAATAAATAAGCAAGTAAAAATAAAAACACACACACAAATAAATGGCTTACAGCAACAGAAGTGAAGGTTCTCACCTGGCATTATGATAATTCTCCCTTTGGCCTGTTGAGTGGAAATTATAGTGTCAGACGGGTAAAAAGAAAGAGACGCTCCCAACACAGATAAACAGATATTTTCACACGACATCAAAATTACTAAATTATTATAAGAGTCTCTAATCAAAACAGCTTTAATCTGCTATCTACACTGCTCAAGGATGTTACGATTCCTGCTTTGTTTCAGACAGTGATAGTTTAAAAGAGACAGGGACCCCAACTCTTTTCCTTTGTCCTCCTTTCATTCATTAAAGGGTCTGTGCACTCTTATTTTTGTCACTTGACTTCTGCAGCCCTGGATGCTCTGTTAAACTGCTTGACCTTTCTTGCAAGTGATAAACCATTAATAGACAAACTCTGTGATTGAAGACGATCTTTATTATTTCAGAAGTTAGCGCTCTACTGGACCAAGGCAGATTAAATAACCAACACAGTGTTTAAAAGCAAATATGTACAATTCCATAAAGTTTACGCATACCTGATCAATGAGTCGTTTAATGAGAGGCAGTCCCTCCAAAGAAGTGCTGTCACAGCCACTCGTCAGCACACGCTGGAATCCCAACGATATCAGAGCCTCCAGAGCAATTGCCGGGTCGTGAACCATGTCAAAAGCTGCAGCAGGATCAATATTAGTCCTCTAACATGAGCTCATAGTTAACAGAATATCATAAACTCTGAGAAGCACTATAAAAGCACTGCAAAGGGCTTTAATTCCATTGAGGATTTCTGATATTTTCTGAATGGTGATTGCAAGCGGCTGTGAACAGCTTTTAAGGATAACATTCACAGCAGAAAATGTTACCTCTATGGAAGGTGGCAGGCAAGGGACGGGCAGCAGCTAGTGAGCAAAAAGTGAAAGAAATGAATGAATACAAAATGAGTTCAACAAAAGTGCAAAGTTGTGCGCATATGCAATATGAGGCAAAGACACCAGTTGGCAAGACTACAGCTAACCCTACAGAAGAACATTTCAGTGACACAATGTTGTGACTTGTACCTTGTATAATATTGAATGCTACACATATTTAAATATAATAACAGCTTTCAGGGAACAGGAACCACATAATTCAGAGAGGTGAACTGTGAAAGACTCTGCCTCTGTGGGACGCTCTGTTTTCATCCAATCATATTCCTGAGCAGTTGCCAATAAACCTAATTAGTTTTTCTGCCAGGTCTTTTTTGTCAGCATTACACAGCTTCTTTAGGCTTTTGTTTCCCCTGTCCCAACAGTTTTGAAACACATGGCTGACGTCAAACTAAAAATAATCATACAGTTTTCAAAATAAATATTGGGTTTACATGTTATGTACATTGTTGCTGTCTGTTTTTATTTACATTTTATACACCATCCCAACTGTTTTCGTAAATGAGGTTGGATCATGTCCTAATAAGTCTATTATTTGACAGAAATTAAATTTAAGAATCCTGATTAGTTTTGCTTATGTGAAGAAAGGTAATATGTGGTTGAAGGTTGAGGGTCTGAGAACAGAAGAATCTGATCTTTTGATATGATTCCTTAAGGATTTTGTGGAACTATGCAACCGGGTAAGCTGTACTGCACAGATCAAATATATAGACAGACAATACCCAGTAACTCCATGCAGAGCTCTGCATCCACTCGCCCATCCTCTGTCAAGGCTCCAAGCACTACTCCATCTGCTCCTTGGCTCTTCATCACCTCTATGTCCTTCCTCATCACCTCCACCTCCTGGTCTGAGTACAGGAAGTCACCCCCGCGGGGCCGTATCATCACATAGACTGGGATTTTGACATACTGCTTCACTACCTGCAGCAGGCCTGTAGTAGAACAAGTAATGGCGGCATAAGTGGGATTGTGTGCCCGTCTAGTCTCAAGAGCTTCTGCAGTCTGCACAGATCTGACCTGTGCTCACCTAGGCTGGGAGTGAGGCCTCCCTCCAGCAGACTAGAGCACAACTCAAGCCGACCTGCACCTATTCAGAGAGAGAGAAAAATAACTCAGACTAAGATTGAGCATGACATTTGAGATATTAAATGGCAGACATGTCAGCTGGGGGTGACTACATGCATCTATATACGTCTAAAACTCTTCATCAATCAGTTAGAAATGAACAAGCCTCATGGATTAGAGTTGAAATGTCTCCAAGAACCTAAATGGGAAGTCTAGCTGTTTTGTATAGAAGCTCATAGAATCAGACTGAAGCGCTGCCTAGAACAGAGTTTCACTACTGCAACCTTTTTCTCGACTTTTAAGCACAACTCTAAGTGCGTTAGACTTCCTCTTTAGCAAGCAGGCCATGCTTATGTTAACAGAAAAAAAGCACATTGTGTTGGCTACACGTTACCGACCTCCTCGTTCAGCATTGACAGCAGACTCCACGGAGTCCACACACACCTCCATTAAAAAGTCCTCTGCCATAGTGACAGTCTGAACAGGGAGACATGGACAAAGACAGATTCACTGTGAAGTTGTTCGCGAACGCTTTCACAAGCACTTAGCTAACTGTTACCACATCTACAGGTCAAATGCACTTTCTATCGATTCGTGGACCTTATCAGTCGATTACAGACTGTATAAAGTCAGTACTTGTTTTGTGAGATTGACTGACAGCAGCTCCTCTTGCCAGCAGCGACTGCGAACACCGTCTTCCGGGTTGTTGGATTTTAAGCATGCGCTGTGGCGATGAGAGGGGCGGCATACAAGTTACCCCACACTATCGGGCCAACGGGAGGAATGTAACCGCCCATGCGGGATACGCTGAAGAATAAAATATGCATCAATCACGTGAACGTCCCGAGTCTCTTAAACTCAATAAAAAAATTATATATATATATATATATATATATATATATATGGCATGCCGTTTAGGAAATTATATATATAATGAAAGTCGATATATATATAATGAAACTTGATATATATATAATGAAAGTTGATATATATATAATGAAAGTCGATATATATATAATGAAACTTGATATATATATAATGAAAGTTGATATATATATAATGAAAGTCGATATATATATAATGAAAGTTGATATATATATAATGAAAGTCGATATATATATAATGAAACTTGATATATATATAATGAAAGTTGATATATATAATGAAAGTTGATATATATATATATATATATATATATATAAACTTTCATTATATATATATCAACTTTCATTATATATATATCAAGTTTCATTATATATATATCGACTTTCATTATATATATATATATATATATCAACTTTCATTATATATATATCAAGTTTCATTATATATATATCGACTTTCATTATATATATATCAAGTTTCATTATATATATATCAAGTTTCATTATATATATATATATCGACTTTCATTATATATATAATTTCCTAAACGGCATGCCATATATATATATATATATCAAGGCTTACATCATTATAAATTACAAATAACAGCACGAAGAGTACTCAGTAAAAATTAAGGTACCCTTTACTAAAACGCACCCAGAAAACAAATAGTAAAGCTCATACTAACAAAGACAGTTCAGTATATTTATGATTTTGAAAATGCTAAGAGAGATATAATTGAATGTATAACTATTTGAACTGTGTGTTTACATATATTTAATGCAGAAGTATATAATCCCGTATGCTGAAGTGTAATTACAACTCAAAATCAGAATGTTGAAAAAAAAAACTTGCTGTTGAGAATAAGGAGGGTCAGAGTCCTGTGTTGTAAACAGCCAGAGAATATGAGAAGACTGTTTTATGCAAGCCCACGAGTCACTCAGCCTGTGTGAAAGCTACATAATTAGGTTACAAGATGAATCTAGTTTCTAATCAAATCAAGTTTATGTATATACTACAGTTAAAATGACCTCAGTCGATCAATATGCTGAGCATGTAAACGCTAATAAAGCAAATTAGGATGAAGACTTCAATCAGTTTGTTCAACAAAATAGAATAGGAGAAAATACCAAGGACAAGGCAAATAGGATGGTAACATGTCAAATTAAACCATAACACAAAATAAATAGAAATAGAAAATACTGAGATATGATGACCATTAACAGCGACTAAAAGCAACTGAAAACATATCAGTGGAGAAGAAACATTTCATCGAGAGAGAAAGGCTATTCCAAAGCATTGGGGCTTCTCCTGAAATACATAATCACCCTTACCCACCTGCCTCGATTTTGGAACAGTTATTAGCAGCTATATTGATAATCCAACACACATGCAGGTAGTGTAGGAGCAGAAAAATTCAGAAATGTTCCCAGATACCAATCCACACATGGCTTAATAAACAAATAAAGTGCACAAGTTTCTTTTCATTCTTTTGGTGCCAGTTAGGAGCTGCAGATGAGGCAATGCAGACTGGCCAATACCTAGATACAGTTGAATAGGTACAGGAAATGATTGCAGAAGATAGGCAGCATGCAGAACTTACAGCGTATTGATGTAAACGTGACATACACTTTCTGACACGAGGGGAGAATCAGGTGATTATTATAGAGTGGTGGGCCTATGACGCAGATTGTAAATGTATGTGTGTACACGGTGTGGTCTTATCATTTGCTCTCAAGACAAGGGTTTTGTTTTTTTTTTCCTTTTTTGCCCATTGCAGTGTATAAGCAGCCTACAAGTAAATTGAAGATCACAGTCTCATTTTCTTCTTCTGAAGTGTGTTACAGTGATTTAGGGTCGGTCAGTGAAGGTGAATCGGAAAACACTCCATGACAGAAAGTGTATGGCACAATGTGAAAAGAAGTATGAATGATTAGGTTATAATAAATGAGAAAAAGAAGGAGAATGTTTAGATGGGTAAAAACGTCTTCTTGAATAGGCTAGTGGGTATAATAGGCATCAGTACAAATAAGGGAAGATTATAAGAGCAAGTATTTAGTGATAAAAAGGAAAAATCAGAACACTACTGTTTTTATATAATTCTGTCTATGCTTTTATCTTTATCCTTTTCTAAAATGTGCAGATTTGTGCTTATACTGTTTCTGTTTTTGTTTATCCTTTTAGGAAATTTTTTCTCATGTTTATTATATATTTTGTACTGTTTATATTTCTGACTTTGAATGGGAGCAATTACAACATAAGCACTTTCACCCTGACCCTCCAGCCTCGATTATGGAACAGTTATTAGCAGTTGTATTGAGAATCCGAGACACATACAAGTAGAGTATACAAGATATAGAGTATACATTCATACATAAGTATATATATATTCTCATTTTAAAAAAGATACAGAAGGCAATAAGAAAAGTAGAGATATGGGCATTGGAATCTGAAACAGAAAACCTAATGAGAAATGTTTCAAATACTTAGATAATTGCTTTGACAAGCATCTTGAGCGACTCATATGTGACAGATTGTTTTTAAAAAATGCATAGTATTAATATTGTAAGAAGAAGACAGAGAGTGGGGAGCAAGCAGACCAGACTTTCTTTGAAAACCATAGTCTAGACTACAGCTGCATAATTTATGTGTCTGCATCCAGAATGTTACTTAAAAAGTTGGATACAATTCAATATCAGGTCTTGAGACTCTGCTGTGACACCACAAAATCAACCACAGAATCAGCTATGCAGGTGGAGAAATTAGAAGAACTCAACTTGCATTAAAATATGGGGCAAATTGAACGTGCAATAAGAGGAATCCTTGTACCCAGAATGTGTTACAGCCTTGCAGGATGGGAAAAATTACAGTACAAGAGCTTCGCTTGACAATATGAAGCCTTACTGTATCATACTTTGGTTATTAGGATGTGGTGGTTGATCTATCAGAATCAGAAATATTCACTACTACTTAATACTTTATGGATCCCTAAGGGGAAATTGCTTTTGTTACAGTTGCTCCCAGTCAAAATCAAAAATATAAAGCGTACAAAATATAGAATAAAGATAAGAAAAATGTCCTAAAAGTATAAACTTAAGCAGAAACAGTATAAGCATTAATCTAGAATGTGCAGAAACTACACTTTTCAGAAATGAAGAGGGGTAAAAGCATGGGAGATGAGAGATATGTAAACAGATACATAGAAATACAGATGATCTCAAATGATATGCTGATGCCTTAAAAACAACCAATAACAGTGTAGTGGTTAAATTCACCATTCCAGATTCAAGTGGAGCACCAAGCAAAAGAAATAACAACAAACTATCTACCATTCTGTTCTTTTGAGTACCCATTTGGATAGAAATCATCAAACCAGTCAAAGTCTGAATAGGTCAAGATTATGGGGTCCAGCAAGACAGGACATTATGATGGAAATAACAAGAGGAACTAAACTAACAGGGATGACTGTTAAATCCACCTGGATTCTGGCACATACAGGGTTGGCACAAAACACAATGGCAGGGAAATATGCAAAACACACAATAACAAATAATAATTCAAGTAAATATGACAAATGGAGGTTAAATATAATCAAATGTATAACCGCGTAAGCCATTTGAGTTCTGTGTTTACATATATTTAGTAGGCATTTAAAAATACATCATTATTTATGCTAAAATGTAACAACAACCCATAATCAGAAGACTGAAATAAATCTTGGTATCGAAAATGCTGAAGAAAGTGGTTCGAGCTTTAGGGTTTAACAAGTGAGCTGTCAGAGAAAGCTTTGATGCTTTTGTAAGCTCCATGTGCGTCACTTAGCCAGCTTGGAAGATACAATACAAGATAGAACAGAGATCTAATTAGGTTTTAATGTAAACATGGCACGCAGTAAAAGACGTGAGAGAAAAGTCATTTATTATCTGCACAATGTGTGACGCTGTGCTGTGTGAAGTGAAAGCTCTATACGGTCAGATCAGTTGTTCCAATCGCACAAATTGACTCTTGATGAGGCACACCTGCTAATTTAAAACCACTCCTGGAAATTAGGTCATTTAGCTGATGGAAAAACATGCCAAGAGTGTGCAAGGTTGTCATCAAAGCAAAAGGAGGCTACTTTGAACAATCTGAAATATAGAACATGTTCTGGTTTGTGTCAAACTTCATAGTTTTGATGTCTTCAGTATTAACCTACAATGTAGAAAATAATGAAAATAAATATAAATCATTGACTGGGAAGGTGTGACCAAAGTTTTGACTGGTACTGTATTATGTAATGGGTAATTTATTGCCCTACAGCAGGAGAAGGAGACTCAGGAACAGACTGACATTAGACTGCATATTCCAGTGGTGTCAAGCATGCGGTTCACAGAGGGTCCGATCCGGCCCACAGTACGACTTTGTAAAATGTAAAAATTACAGATAAGACATTAACTACAAATTGTAAATTTAGATAACAATAAATTTAAAATAATCTCTAGACCCTGAGAAGTTGCTTTGATCATAGAGTAAAAGACCAGATTGTTCATTGGGTTTTTTTGTCGTTTTGTCTCATTTTTTGTAATATTTTGTCTTGCTTTTGTAGTTTTTTGTCTTTTTTGTCTGACTTTTGTTGTTTGTCTCATGTTTTTGTCCTTTTGTTTCTCGTATTAGTTGTTTTGTGTTTTCTTTTAGTCTTGCTTGTGTTTGTTGTGTTATTTTTGTCATTTAGTGTTTTGCTTTTTTCATTGTTTTGTGTATTGTTTTAATCTTGTGTTGTTGTTTTTTTGACTCGCTTGTGTTAGTTTGTTTGGTTGTCATTTTGTTTCTTGCTTTTGTCATTTTATGTCTTGTTTGTGTCATTTGTCCATGTTTTTGAACCTTTTTGTCTGATTTTGTTTCTTTTTGTTTTGCTTCGTATTGTTTGCCTCATGTTTTTGTCATTTTGTTTCCTGTTTTTCATTTCCTTCTTGTCTTGCTTGTGTTTTTTGTCTTATTCTTGCCATTTGTCTCTCACTTTTGTCGTTTTGTGTCTCGTTTTTTATCATGTTGTGTCTCATTTTTGTAATATTTTGTCTCGTTTTTGTTGTTTTTGTCTGACTTTTGTCATTTTGATCATAAAGTGAAATACTATATCATCCAGTTCCAGATATCTGTGACCAGTGGCGGATCTTTATACCTTTGCGGTAAAAAGACTATGGCCGTTTGTCAGTACGTAACTGCATTGGACCAGACTAGTGAGCATAGATGTGAATCAGACTGTATGAAAATGAAAACAACCAGTATGCCAGTGTTCAAGATTAACTAGTGTTCCGATCAACTGGTGATACCAGGGTTTCTGAGACAGATGTTTCTTAGGCGTATCTTTTCAGGACCCATGTTCAAGATTAACTGGTGTTCTGATCAACTGGTGATAGCAAAAAGTCAATAAAAGAAAGTCATGTGCTGTCAGCCTACATGAAAGAAAAACTATGTCACCGCGGTTGGAACATAGACTGTGGAAGCAGTGGAGCTGCGATCACTGTTTACTGTTAAAACCTGTTAAAACAGGTTTTAACAGTTTCTCAGCAGACAGGAGACCAGCACATGGCCTGGCATAATACCACATAGATATATATCTATGTATATATCTATGTAATACCAGATGAGACGCAAGGGCATGGATCTACACTCCTGCTCAGAAGGTGGCGGTGATGCAACACAAAGCTGTAAGGCAACCGATTTAAAACCACAGAAGAAGAATACAACGCCAATGAAGAAGAAGACTTACCAAACCAGCCGACTGACAGCCTTCAAGTAACCAAGCTCCGTGTTTTACGGCAGCACTGCTGGACCTCCTCGCCACTGGCAGGCATTAGTGCACAATCATGTTGCTCTCTTCACTGCGGACGACTGTTTTTTGCGGTTGCAGGAGCAGCGCCAAGGGGTTTCAGCACAGCAGCGTGAGTACACCGAAGCTAGCTTGTGATGCTAACATTAGCTAACCAGTTAGATAAGCAAGAGGGAGGTCACACAGTCAAAGCAACCTGATTTCACGCACGAAATGTCAGGTAGTTCGCCTCGTAGCTCACTTTAGTTTCACTTTGGGGTTGTTGTCAGGGTTTATTTAGACTACTTAATGTTACCTGTCTGCACCGAGCTGCAGTCACGTCCGCATGTATCAGTTAAGGACTGAATTACATCACCGCCCTCAAGTCAACGTGATGTAGCTTTAATGACGAAATTAGCATCAGAGCTGGAAAATAAACCAAATTCAAGAACTACTGTTACAGATTTTTTAATAATCTAAGTGTATGTATGTATATATTGGAATTACTAGAAGCATCAAACCAACCAATCAGACTGCAGTCTTATCCTGAAGTCTTGTTCTCTTACTGCATCAGATATGTGAAGAATATGATCGAGTATGTAGCCATTTAGGTCACTTGATGTAAGAATTTACAGATACTTATTAGGCATGTAGATATATATAATCACATATCTTTTGCACGATTACTTTGTTTTTGTGTGTACAAGCCGGATCAGGTACACAACACATTTTACTAGGCACTGTACCAAGTAAAACTGTGTATGTAATAAATAAATTTGATTTGACATATGTGATAATGTAATAATAAAGGTTGAAAGAAGTCATGATGTGGAAAATAAAAATCTTGTCAGAGTCCTGTAAGTTAACAAGTGGACTGTCAGAGAAAGCTTTGATAAGATGTTTTATTTGTAAGCTCCATAAGCGTCACTCAGCCATCCCGGAAGCTACAATACAAGAGAGTGTAATAGCCATGTGACTTAACAAGGCAAATGTCAGCAAAAGGGTGGTAGCTGATGAATTTGTATTGCTGGGATGCTCCTAGTCAGTCACATAATATTCCTGGAAAGAACTGGAAGTGGTGAGAAGATAGGCAGATCTGAGGTCTGGTGACATTTTTTTCCTGTCAGTGTGACTTTCAAAAACAGGACATAGAAATACATAGGAAAGTGTTTTTGGGAGGAAAGTGAAGACGTGTGTGGACTGTGGAGTTGACTAAAAGAAAGTCAGATAATGACTCATGTAAAGACTTGTTTCACACAGACTGATAAGAGATTCTGTGACTCACAAAAGGCAGATTAAAAAACTGTATTTCTGAAAAAGCACAGCTTCTACCCTGAAGTTGCTCTCGAGACCAGCTCAGTGTTTTCTATTCACTCTACAGCGTACAGTAAAGTTACAAGTGGACAGAGGACAACTGACTCTGCTCATTTTCTCATCAAATGTGTAAGAATAGTTAAGTGAATGTGTTTTGTGGTTGTCAGAAAATACTGCATGAGACACAAAAAAGTAATGTGTACACCCATATGTGCTTGTCTTCACTCTAGAGAAATATTTCTACTATATTTCCAGTCAAAGTTGAAAGTAGGCTGTTATTTAAAATATCACTGAATGCTGTAGGATTCGTTAGTGGAGTTAAAAATACATTTTTTGGTAGCAATGTAAATGTGACACTTAAGATTTAGAAGCTATTTTTCAAGCATGAATTTAAGTCCTCTCTCTCTTTTATTTACAACATCAGCGGAGTCCACAGCTACGACAATGGCTTGTGAAGAGAGGTCAGAGCACCGTCACAGCGGAGGCAGGAGCCTCCTCTACTCCAGCAGCAGCTGCTGTCCCAAACGCAGCCACAAATCGCATAGTGGGTCGCTGGTTACTCGGTTGCAGTGGACTGGTGGTTGGAGCCATTGTCTTGGGTGGTGTCACAAGGTACAAGTCTCAGTAATGTTGCTGTGCTTTTAAAACATCTTTTATTAAAGTGGTTTTGATGGGTACTTACTGGATCTGTGCGTTTGTTCCAATCAGGCTAACAGAATCTGGGCTTTCTATGGTTGACTGGCATCTGGTGAGAGAGATGAAGCCTCCTCAAACACAAGCAGAGTGGGAGGCAGAGTTTTCCAAGTACCAGCAGTTTCCAGAATTCAAAATGTAAGGTCTTGTCTTTACTGTTTGCCATATTGCATACACAAGGCCATCATTAATATTCAAAACACTTGTTTGTGACTCGGTATCATTGTGAAATGGGTGGATATGTCCTTACTTCAGGGTTTTTACAGTTTTGTCACACAACCTTTTCATATCAGTGATTCTGAACAGTCAGTATATACAGGACTGATTTTATTTAATAAAAAACAAAGGTTTTGTAATTATATAATTGAGCTCTGTGTTGTAAGTGTGTTGGGTCTTCTGTTTTCAAGATTAGTGATCAAGTGTCTTGTTTTCCCAGAATGAACCACGATATGACTCTGCCAGAGTTTAAGTTTATCTTCTTCATGGAGTGGGGACACCGTATGTGGGGCAGGCTGGTTGGACTGGCATACATCCTCCCCACTATTTACTTCTGGAGGAAAGGATACTTTACCCGTTCCATGAAGGGAAAAGTGCTGGGGCTTTGTGGATTTGTCTTCTTCCAGGTAAGGCTATAACCACAACTATGTGCGATTAGTGTCATCAAATTTGTCACGGTTGTGATGGAGTTATATAATAGTCCAATTATAATGATACACCTTCATGTGTCTCTCCTCAGGGCCTTCTGGGGTGGTACATGGTAAAAAGCGGGTTGGAGGAGAAGCCTGAGTCTTATGACGTCCCTCGAGTCAGCCAGTATCGCCTAAGTGCTCACCTTGGTTCTGCCTTGTTGCTGTACTGTGCCAGTCTCTGGACAGGGCTCACTCTGATGCTGCCAGCTCACAAGGTACCCAGGCAGCTTCTTTCTACAAGTTAAAAGTCAGTCATCATCTCTGTCTGCACTTAAATTACCACAGTTCAACTCTGTGTGAGCAAATGTCATGCAGCTTACTAGCAGTTCATGATGGCACCTCTTTCACAGATGGCAGAAACCAAACGTCTCATGCAGCTGAGGAGGTTTGCCAAGGGTACTGGTGGCCTCGTCTTCCTTACTGCCCTTTCAGGTACTGCTTGATGTGCTAGTTCAGTTTAAATTCTCTTTGTGGATACAAATCCATCCTTAGTCACAGTTTTCATATTTAAAGGTAAGATAGCATGGTACAGTTTACTCTGCAGTGTTCTAAAGATCTCGTTTGGAAGCTACCAGTAGCTCGCCACACTTTCAAAGCAACACAGCATTGACATTTCCTCAGTGTGCCAGGATGTGAATGCAGAGGATGTCCAGCATAGCAAATGAGGCAGTGATTTAAGCGGCACATGTCCTAACAAAGACAGTAGACCCTTTACCAATGGCTTGATGTTAAAGGAAACCATGAAAGCATTACTGTGGCAAAGACAGTGCAAAAGATCGGTTGGAATGGTGTTCGTGGTGATCTCAGCAGGATTTACAATATTTCTGAAACAAGTTTAGACCCAGAAAACAGTAACAACTTTCACCAAGCAGGAAAATGTCTGCTTTTTTGGATTTGCAGACCTATGTGGTGCAGATTTTTGTGATATGAATGCCATAAAATCTAAATTCAGGATAAGACTGTCTAGTAAACATTTATATGACTTCGTAAGCGTGGCCACATTTTTTTTAACTCAATGCAGTACCAGTTATCACATTAACTGTAGGACAGACTAAATGTGTGGAATACTGTGATATATGGACATAAAATAAACACAGGAGAGTATGACAGCAAGTAATAACTAAAACATTGTTTTGTTTTCTTTGTTTTGAGTGAAAATGGTAATATAAGGAATATATTTTGTGAGCTTGACACACTGAAACTGGAATGTATAGATAAGGAAAATATGTTTGACATACTGCTGATGTGAACTTAGAAGCTTTTGCCAAGTTCTTTTAATAAATGGTAACACAAAAAGTGTCTATTTCAGCTGAAATGATTTGGAGATCATTTTAATCATTGTCAGTTTTGCTCTCAGTGGAAAATATATTGAAGATCCCTGGTGCAGAAAAATAAAGTTAATGTTTTACTGCTACTGTAGCAGCCTGTCAAGATAATTTAAATAAAGATGTCACCCTTGTGTATGCAGATACATTTGTAATGATTTTACAAATGCTCTTACACAGGTGCTTTTGTTGCTGGTTTGGATGCTGGGCTGGTGTATAACTCCTTCCCTAAGATGGGAGAACGATGGATTCCCGATGATCTGCTGGCCTTCTCTCCTACACTCAAGAACTTCTTTGAAAATCCAACAACTGTACAGTTCGACCACAGAATTTTAGTATGTTTTCCTGCCTAAACGGAAATAATAGTTCTGGCAACATCTGAGTATTCATCCTCTTATCTCCTTCAGTAAATTGAGAGATAGCTGAAGGTCGTTGATGTTCATCTGTTTTCTTTTCTAGGCCATCAGTTCTCTGACTGCGATTACAGGCCTCTATATGTTCTCAAGGAGGATGATGCTGCCCAGGAGAGCTAAGATCGCCATCAGTCTTCTTGCAGCAATGGCCTATGGACAGGTGAGCCATCAGATGAAGACAGGAATGTATGTGTAAATGGCTTCACTGCCTTTCATTGTAACTTAACTGTGCTTTTGTGCTCTCCAGGTTGCCCTTGGTATCAGCACCCTGCTACTCTATGTCCCCACTCCACTGGCAGCAACTCACCAGTCTGGCTCTGTGGCTCTTCTCTCACTGGCCATTTGGGTTCTGGCAGAGCTCCGCAAAATGCCCAAGTAAATGCCTACTCCATTATGGACAAATTTAATCCCACACAGCAAGAATGCAACAGTCAGCAGTGACACTTTGAGCGCTGGATTCAGAACACTGGACTTTTGTGTACATGCTGAAGCATCCGTGGTGTCACTTTGCAAAGTAATCTTCATCACGCTGTTATCAAAGCAGGAGCTTTTTTTTGATTGTTGTTGATTTAAGCATTACAGGAATACGTTAAGGCTTATGTGTGTGTTTGGTTATTTCAGGAATTAAACAAAGAAATGCAAAGCAAAGAGAAGCTAATTAGGGGTCGACCAATACGATGCGACACATTTGCAGTGAAAATATAAATGTTGATATACAAATTTAGAATGCCACAAACTCCAACTTAAATTGCTGTCGAAATGCAGTCCTTTGTTTTACATTTGTTTACCAAAAGGAGAACCTTTCAGCATGTTTTTATTCTTCAGTGTTGATAGGCTGTGATGCATAGCCAATCAGGTAATGCTGTGGAGAGGACTTTGCTCAAGGCCACAGAGTGGTGACTGCAGATAGTCAAGATAACCCATTTCAATTAGCTTAATTTTGTACGAAAATGGTTTTTAGAAAGAAAAGAAAATTGGAAAAATGCTAAATATTGGATTCGATAATTGGACAAACCAATAATCAGTCGACCCCTGAAGCAAATTTTCACTTTCAGTCCAGCTTTCATGACTTTACAAGATTTCCAGTGAAGAGTTAATTATACATTTGCTTTGCAGGCAGCTGTAATGTGTATTAGTGTTTCTGTTGATATGCAGTTTTAACAGGATGTTGGAAGGAAAATTTGGCTATTAAATGGTCACTTGTTGCCTTATATCAGGACATACACTGCCTAAAGTTGAGGCAAATAAGGCTCCTGGGATTACATGTATAATTATGTATATTTAAATTATGAACAATGTCTTGATAAGTTATAATGTAAATATATGGAAACTGACTGATACTTTGTATTTTATCTTGCTGAAAGGAGTCTTATTTCATTAAAGGCTATTATGTATAGTGTTTTAAATTCAAACTCCAGTCCAGCTTTGCATAGTAACTGTGATTTTTATTGTCTCTGTACAAAATATACACATTTCGAATATGTAATGCAACCAGTTGATGCTAGCTAACTAGACAGTCAGTACAACGGGTTAGTAGGTTTTCATTGTTCTAGACACAGTACATGCGGGTATAGACAGGTTTTACTTGTAGTCAAGAAAATAACGAGAGAAAATAAGGTTGTGGGCAGGAACAATCAGAGCCAAACTGCGTTTTTCCCCCTAGAACATAAAAAATGCTCAACAGAAACAGAAGAAACTGCAGGGTTGGAAGTGCATATTTTCATCAGGGCTTTCCTGTGCCCTTACACTGTGCTCTGAGAGGAATGAGAGGAAAGGTTCTGTTGTCGGAAACATTATTGCTATTCATTTGAAAGACACAACAGCCGGTCTAATTACGGCATGAAGGTCTCTCGTACGAACATCATCATAGATCTAAGAGTAGTTTGAGTGTGAAAAGAAGAAAATGAATAAGTGGTTGCAAATTGTTCTAAAGTAAGTCATTCATTAGAGCCTTGTGTGTTGGTTAACGACCTAAAATGACATTTCTGTATGGACAGTGTGCAGAAACCACATAGCCGGTCTATATGATTATCTCTGATTGCCCCTTGTCCAACTCACTACATACACAGTATCTCCCTCTCTCTTCACCCACGGGTGGGCTTTATCTCTTAGAGTACCTCTTCAATTTATATCTGCTCTTTGGTGTTGCAGAGAGAGGGAGAGTAAGGAATGGGAGCAGGGACTCACTGCGAGGGCCATAAAATAACAAAACCAATGCAAATAAACCATTTCTCTCACTAATGATGCACACACACATTCTATAGCTGTTTGAAATTGAATTAGCCTAATTTAATGCAACAGGGATTTTTAAGATTTTTCTTGTGAAGTGGCAGAACCTGCTACAACCACATGACATTTCTGATTACAAGAAGTTCACAAATACGATCTGCAATCTAATAAGTTCCCTTTGAATGCATATTGACAGACTGTGGTATGCCGGTACCGCACTGAAAGCAGCTCAACAACTACAGTGCAATCCCCACGTTGTACTGCCTAATATGACACCACTGGGAATGCTAGAAAATGTACAACAGTCAATAGACGACTACTGCTAGGACTGTAATAGTTTGGAAGGCCAGGAATTATTCTACCAGAATCCCATGAATGGAGGTGGGTGTCGCCCCACTAGAGTCTTACGTAGGTAAGATAGATGACATCTTTCTGTTACACATGCACACACACGTACACAAAGGGTGAGGCACCTGTGAATGACTAGGAACAGCAGACAGACGAGCGGACTTTGGAGTATCTCTGTAAATACATAATTAGATATTAGTGACATCATCATGCGATATTGAAATCAGTTCCTCATGGAAAACAACACGTTTGAACCTCCATCTGTAAAACAGAACCACTTGGGTCTCCAATTTCCTAGTTGTTCCCTCAGGAAGTGTCTTTTTCTCTCTCGTCCACCAGGTGGCCATAGATTCATTTCTATTTTTGTGGCCGGGGCTCCAGCGAGGTGTTACCCACATATACAGAGACAGGTTTAGATTCGTGAATCCAAATCGTAGCCATCACAGAGAAAAGGGGGAAACATGATCTTAGATCAAGGTTTCAGGGCAACCTCCTTCCTCTGAGTTCAGCCATTTAGAGGCTGCGATAGTTCCTCCGTTGGTAATAGTAATAAGTAAGAGTTCAAATAAAACAGGTGGGGTGTGTTGGGTGTGCCAGCGGCTGTCAGCTCACTGCTCGCCTTCTTTCTCTGTGTCTCTGGGATAAAAACTAAGGTTCGGCATGATGAGGATGGGAGTTGGGGAAACTCCATTGTTGCTTGGAGAAATGCCACTGGGCATCCAGGTAGAGGGAGAGGGCCTCTCAGTGCCCTCAGGACTCACAGCTCTCAACAGAGACACAAGCTCGCAAGTCAGAAGACGGCCACACTTTCACACACACACTCACAAACTCATTCTCTCTCTTCAACCCTGATTCCTCTTCACACACTCCCCTCCCTGGCGCCAGTGTCGTCACTGGTCCAGATTCTTAGATGACGTTGTCAAACAGCTGCATGGACTGCATGATGTTCTCATCCTAAACAGAAACAAGAGGTTTAGATGAGGAGACACTGTCATTTCTGTCCATGTAAAATAGAAATGATTCACAATGGAGATCATGGGGGTTAAACACATGCAGTAGGTTTAATTTTTGCAGGAATTTTCTTTCTTGCTGAGAGTTATTTGAGGTGATTGTTACTAGGGCAACAACTAATAATTATTATCATCGCTTGTTGGTCTATTAACATTTTATCAAACATTTTATGATCTATGAAGATGCTGAGTTTACTGTCACACAGGAGTCAAAAAAACAGAAAATATTTAAATTTAAGAAGGTCCAATCGGATAATTTGGATTCCTTTTTTACTAATACAATTACTTACACTGTCTCACATCTGTCCACTAAATGTGCAGCTGGAACCAAGACAGGAGGAAATAATCCACCTAGCATCACCTATAAAGCTCAGTAATTAGCACTGTGTTTGATTGTTTTGTCCACGCAGAAACACAGATGCATAAACTGGTGAGGAATGGCATGCTAAATGCTAAATGTTGCTTGACCACTTGCACTGATTTCCTGGAGTCCCTGGAAATCTTTCCACGATAGAAGCAGACAAGCCATTTCCCCTGACATTCAGTGTTTATGCTACACTAAGCTAACTGTCTCCTAGTTGTAACTGGATGGTTAATGTGGTGAGAGTGCAAAATAAACTTTTTTTTTGAATGTTTAGGAATTCCTTGAGGAGTTTCAAAATCCACCGTTCCTCCCTACCTTTTTGCATGACTCGATGAACTCCTCAACGGTGACCACCCCATCTTTATTTCGGTCCATTTTCTGAAAGCAAAAATACAGCAGCCAGACATTTACTTGACGAGCGCCAATTATCAATTATTTTAATTCATGAAAGAGCATTTTCTTTTGTGTGGCTTAAAACAGTCATTAAATGTGGGGTTAAAAGAAAGATTGTTGCGTTTGACCTGGAAAAAGCTCTCCACGTGTTCTCTAGGAGCATCATCCTGCATTGTGGGGTACGTGTACTTCCCCATCATGTCATAGATGGACTTCATGATGTCCAGCATCTCCTACAGAGTGAAGAGGAAGAAAACAGCACTCAGGATATGGAGATAATCACAGATGAGATATTTTTAATATTTTTTGCACGATACGTTTTTTTGCTTTGGTTGACAAAGAGACAGATGAGACATATTATGCCTTTTATATAAACTTTTCCCCAATAAATAAGACATCTGTGATCATTTTATTTCACTCACAGTCACAAATATCTTTTTAGATTATTGCTATATGAGATCATACACATCACAGGGTATGTTTGAGACACTGACATGGGTCAAAAGGTTTCCAAACCCTCCACATCCTCTCAAAAATTCTGGTGACTCATCATTAAGAGCTGCATCTCTGCTACACACCCCTGACTGCAAGTAATTTAGAGCAGCCTATGCCCAGTGAAACATGTGTGTTACCTCTTTGGTGATGCAGCCGTCCTTGTTCAGGTCATAGAGGTTGAATGCCCAGTTTAGCCGGTCATTAATGGTCCCTCTCAGGATGATAGACAGGCCAAATACAAAGTCCTGACATAAAAGGGGAATGATATTCCATTTTGTTTTGCTTAAATCCTGACACGGTAAATGAAGTCAAATCTTTATCACAGCCACTGTAGGCAGCTATAAAGAGGTAATCTGTATTTGTGTGGCTGCAGCTGTGATGGCACAATTCAGAGAAGCACATATTTGCTTTAATCCCTCAAAAGGAGCTGATATAAGTATAGAGCTCACCTCGAAACTAACCGAGCCGTTCTTGTTAGTGTCGAACGCTTCGAACAGGAAATGTGCATACATACTTGAATCTGCAAAGGTAGAGGTTTACAGTAACCCACGTGCCCTCAAAACATGAAGCAAAGTCTTTGACAAGCTAGGATTAGCAGCATCTAAATATAGTTCAGATATAAAAATAATTTCAAATACAGCTGGAGGGAAGTGGTTTACATTTTTATCAACCGAAATATCAAGAAATGAAAAATTGCTTTCCACAGTGCACATCCAGCCGAAAGCATTTATAATGAGTTAATTATATTTATTTCACTGTGATGATGAAATGCTATACAGCCTTGCAGTGTCATTCTGTTACTTACACTTGCCTCTAAATTTATTCAGTAAATAAAGATAGAAAAAAATGGTTTAAATGAAAGTATTGGACCTTTTCAGTTTCAGATGTAGGAGAACTCACCTCCCTGAGGAAAAAACTGGGAGTAAATGGTCTTGAAGTTCTCCTCATTCACCACACCGCTTGGACACTCCTGTGATACAAAAATTAAAGGAGAAAGCTGATGAATTTCCATCTAGCAAAGCATACATAAGCAACAATATGGTAACTTCAACTAATTCCAAACTGATATTGCTTTAAACGCCCAACATGATGAATCCACAACTAGATTTTATCTGCACCCTCTTTTTTTCTGTCTTCTTTCGTCAGACCTACATTCTTGAATCCCCTGTAGAGGACTTGCAGCTCCTTCTTGGTGAACTTAGTCTGCTCCTGCAGCTTGTCCATGCTTTCTGGGCGATGGCACACAGTGGATAACTCAAAGTCATCTTCCACGCTGTCTGTGAGGGACATACAGATGTTAGTTAGCAACTATGATCATTCCACCATCCTAACTCCCAGGACAGCCATGACCTGGCCCAGATATCTTACTGAAGTTATCAAACTGATATTGAGCTCATCGCATAGCATAAGTCATACATAGAACAAGATAAATATAAATTACAACAGATTTAGTCATTATTGAAGTTGGAAGAGAACATAAATTAACGTCATTTTCTGTTCATAGTTTAGATCAAGCAATTCACACTCATCTTTTAATACGCTCTAGTAATACATATCACAAAGCAATTCATAGAACAGCAATACAGGAGGTCCTCGGTTTACGATGCCTTCAACTTATGTTGTTTCATCGTTACGTCAGAACTGATTATGGGCTGGTCCTCGGTTTAACGTCTGGCATTTTGTTGTTAAGTTGGAACTGGTTCAGTGGAAGTAGTTGGCGACTAGAGCGGACCAATACTTGTTACGCAGCGACAATAAGGTGGCTTTGTCTACATTTACTGCCACACTGGATTATGCTACATTCGCTAACTTCATTATGTCTGCAAGCGTCAGTCAGACTCTTCTGATACTTCAAAGAAAAGGAAAGCCATCTTCATGGAAGTTAAACTGGATGTAATAAAATGCTCGAAACAGGGCAAAACACAGACAAACATCACTGGTTGCTTGGACTAACTGATATGGTGATGCACGTAGCAACTTTGTTTGCATTTTCGACGGTATTTTCCAACCGAGTTGTGTTTCAGTGTGAGCTAATGACTGTTTTTTTTTTTTTTACTGTAGTTGTACAAATATGTAAACTGATCGATATCGTGATTCACATAATGGGTTTGGTTACTTTTCCACCAGAGTTCTGACTTACGGTGAAATTCAATTTAGGTCACACAGTAGAAATGGACCTTCGACATAAGTTGAGGACCCCCTGTATATGTATCATTGACTGTATAGTCTATGACATGTATGCAGTAGATGAATGTCTTGTGTGAAAGCTCAAGTTCAAATCCACTAGCAAAACTGTACTGAGGAAGTGAGAGAAGAGTTTTGTCATTAATGAAAATGATAAAGAAGACATTTTAAAAGTTGTAAAAACAGCCACTGAAAGATGCTTCTTAATCCCTTCTTATTTCAGCGGTATGAGTTTGTTAAACCAGTACCTACAAGCTTTGACCTGCTTAAATTTGTATCAGCTTGGGATCTTCTGCTAAAATATATATACACACACTCATACACACACCTAAACAGATGCACATGTTTCATCGCCCAGGGGCCCAGCACACCCTTCAAATCACAAAATACAAAAACAGGTCTGACCCATTAGCCGCAATACCAGAGAGTTTTAGCGTTTATAGAGTCTGCAGGGCTGTATCTGGATTTATGTGTAGCTTGAACGTTTGGGTGAGTGCGTAACTGCGTCCACACAAGTGTCTGTGTGAATCTCGTCAATTCACTAAAGAGGCTGGAAGAAGAAAGATGTATAGAGTGAAAGAGCACTTGCTTTGACTGATAGAGGGGGTAGTTGAAGGCTTGCAGCACGGCAGCAGCTTGAGGAATCGCTGCTTTATGGTTTTTTTGCTTTGGCTGGTAGGATTACCTGCAATCGCCAACCATAGCACAAGGGTTAGATACACACACAGGAGCGCAAGTCTCTTATTTACTTCTTTCTTTTTTTACACACACATGCCCGTGAATCTAAACACACACTACATGCAACGGACAAATGCAACCACAGACGGATTCATGCTGTTTAGCCAAACTGGCAACTGCCTGCTGACTTGGCTGAGCGAAGGGAGACCACAGGCCACTTCAAATAGATATTACCGCACATCAGCAGCACAGTTCGACCCCTAGAAACACACGATTTCCCTAATCAGACTGACTCTCGCACCACGATGTTGGATTATCAGCAGAGAGTATCAATTCAAAACTATTTAAACCACAATCACAACAAAAAACAACTTGTTTTCACTTCATCATTATAGAAGAAATTAAACTGTCAACTCAACCGGAGCTCCTATGCATCCACCACCACGGCACAGGTTCATCCCAGAGCAAACTTCATGATGCTTATTTTGATGCGTCACAGAATCATGGCGAAAACCATATATAATAAGAAATAAAACACACGCGCTCTCAGACTCCCGTGTACTTACTCTTGCCTCTTAG
Organism: Acanthochromis polyacanthus; assembly: GCF_021347895.1. Classification (NCBI taxonomy): domain Eukaryota; kingdom Metazoa; phylum Chordata; class Actinopteri; family Pomacentridae; genus Acanthochromis; species Acanthochromis polyacanthus. The sequence continues at coordinate 11,535,579 of NC_067127.1, forward strand.
TTTCCATGGTAACAGTCCTTTCACCCCTTTTAGGAGGACCCCAGCAACCTGAGGGATGAAGGCCATGATGGGGTGAAAAGCAACAGAGCCACAGCACTTCCACTGACTGTCTAGCGTCTGTGATGTGTCACCCTGTTTCCTCCACAGAGGGACTCTGGTCCCCGCTGACCTGTGGCTCTGGCATCACTTGCAACCAGAACAGGCGGAGCACATGGTTCTGTAGATACCAGATTCATCCATCCAGCTGTCTGGCACTGGCCCAACCCTCTGCCCCAGGGTCTCTGAGTAAGTAAATTATCCTTTTTCCGTATGAACGTAGCAGCTTAGTACAATACAGAAGTGAATAATACTCCAACAGTCAGATGTACAAAAAGGAATCAGCGTCCTTCTGCAGTAAAACACAGGAGACTAATTCTGTAGTAAATTGTACCATTGCTCCTGTACACCTGAAATAAATTCCCTGGCTCTTGCCATAGTTCACCATTTCTGTTTTTTACCTCCAGAAAGTTCCAGAAATGGACCTCAAAAAGAGGTTGTTTCGTTGTCTGCCTGCAACTTGTTGATATACTGTAACAGTGCATTGCATTTCATTGTTCCTCGTATGTTTTGCTGATAAATAATCTTTCCAAACAGCAACTGCAGGTGTCAGAGAACTGCAGTTTGCAAGATCCTGTAGGAAATACGTATGACGTAGCAAAGAAATATGGAACCACAAGTAAAATCAAAAAAGATCAATATAGCACCTGCACACATGACATAGATACTTGAAATAAGCAACAAATGCCAAGTTAGGAGACTCTTGGGTAGCACTAGAAATTGTAACTTCAATTTAATAGCAGTTGTTCCACTGATTGTTATAAAGGCTTCAGCACTGAACCACTAAAAACAAATGAACATCATGACTTCTACTGCCTAAGCTCTGCATGCAACACTGAGCTTGAAATACTTGGAAAAACAATGAAAGCCGAATGTACTAGAAACTGTCAGTAATTAGACATTTGCTGTTTTAATACTGAGACATCTTTTCCTCTGTCCCTATCTCACAGCCCTCTCTCCATCTCTTCTGTTTCCTGCTCTGTATTTTTGTGCTTTGCTCGTGTTGAAGTTTTTTGCTTGTTGTGATGTCTGACAAAATGTGCTTCAGCTGCCCAAGTCTCTTTTGGAGTAGAGATATTTGGTCTCTGAGGAATTAACCTGAATATGCTTATCTATCTATCTATCTATCTATCTATCTATCTATCTATCTATCTATCTATCTATCTATCTATCTATCTATCTATCTATCTATCTATCTATCTATCTATCTATCTGCTTAGAATTCAGAACGATGCAGTGCTTAATCCTGAAATTGTATCTAATATTAACAGAATGCTGTGGTTGAAAGAGTCCTTTGTCAAAAACAAGTAGGTTACTGCACTCCTATGCTACTGAAGTAACGTGATCAATTTGTTCTCCAGCCTTTGAAGTTAAAATTGTTTTTTGAGTGGCACTGACAATGAGACTACAAATTCTTTCCTTCTGGCCTAAGGAGGGGAGAAAGTAAGAACTGCGTGCTTTCCTTCTGTATTCTTCAGTGGTTGTGCAGCATTATGGCACTCTTATTCAGCACGCCCTGTAGTGACTGTGCAATTAGGGTTCAATAGTTTCCCCCAGGCTACACTGACAGACCATCAGCACTCTTCAGGAAATAACAAAAAACAGCTCTATTTTTAGCCTAATGACAACACATTTCTCAGAAATATCCGCTGACTTTTGAAGAAACTTTGTTTTTCATGAACTCAAGCGATGTGAGGATTTTCTCAAGGAAGCAGAAACCATGTAATTCCTCAACTGGAGTGAAAGCAGCAAACATATTACAGTTTAAAGCCACAGTGAGACACTAGGCTGATGATGGAGATACGGAGTGTCTGTGCAGGTCTGAAACTTTCAGCTACTATCTCCAGGCCCCTCTGACACCTAGTGATGAGAGTAGTAGAGCTACACTTTACATTAAATTACATGCATGCTGCTTTTTCAGGTGGTTTCAAATGAGTCGTCGGACACTTACTTATAGCCATTCATTGCCTATGTTTCCTCTTAGCTGTATACAGCTAGTTAATATTGCACTAGAAAGTGGGGGAAGCTCACAAGAGGCAAAAAATGAAATGAATGCTTAGAATCTGTGCAGCAGAGGAATTTCCCATAGTGCCTCTTTTTCTTAGAGCCTTGCTGTCTGGTAAAAACTTAAATCTTCTAAACGGCATGCCTCCAGTCTGTTAAAAATGTGGGGCCTCAGGGTGTCCTGGTAGCACTGTGGCTGTATTCTCCAGAGCCGACACAGTGCTGTGGAGGCAGATCTGGCTCTGAGACTACTGTGGTTAAGTAATATTCCACATAACTCTAAGACTGTGGCTCAAACGCTTAATTGCATGTCATAGCCCTGCTCAGACGTCCCCCATGAGACCACCAGGGTTGCTTTTTTCCCCCACCTTCGAGAGTTTCTTTCAGAAACACAGAGGTCACTCTAAAGCTCGTCATGATCAGCAAACTGATCTTAACTATTTTAGAAGCACATTCTCATCCAATCAAAAATGACATGTAAAGTCCCTGCACGTTAAAATTCTTTGAGACGGATGTATAAAGTATTGGATGATGGATCTCTCGTTATTCCAAGATGAATGGGTGGCATTTTAACATTCTGCTCAAACAGTATGTACACTGAAAATACACTGTAAATACTATTTCAGCCTCATGTAAAACCATACGCACAGGAATGCAGACATACACACACACACACACACACACACACACACACACACACACACACACACACACACACACACACACACACACACACACACACACACACACACACACACACACACACACAGTCTCTACACAGAAAGCTCCATAACAAGGTGAGGCTAACATGACAGCTGTTCAAATTAAGCCGAAATTACTCGAATAACCACAGAAACACACAAATGCACGTCAAGAGACCCCTTTTCCTCCTGAGTGATTTCTCCCTACTGTCCCCTCACCATATTTGTCATTTTGACTCACTCGGCAACCCTCTTGCTTTCTTACCATTCCTCTTACCTTGCACGGAGAGGTCGATAAGCCCCAGAAAGTGCATCAGTTTGAGGGAGCTGCAGACCACCAGGAGGATGCCCACAGTCTGCAGCCCCTCCACCTCCCACTTGTCATGAAAGAACAGATGCATCCTTTCCCCCCCTTTCCTCTCTCTCTGTTCCTTTCAACAAAAATCTTTCTCTTGCCTCGGGGCAACCACGTCCCCCTCCCCGTCGGCTTCCAACCAGGGATGCACTCCTTTCGTCTCCTCAGTCCCTCCTTTCAGTCTCCCTCTATGTGCCGGTGTTCGGCCATCCTAACTCCACACAGCTCCCCGCCCGCTTCACTGAAGGTAGATTGTTATTCTCCTCGTTTCTTCTTTGAGAGCGGTACGAGCCTGGCAGCAGGAATGTCGACTTGCTCCTCTCCTCCACCCCCGCCTCCTCTGAGGCTGTCAGGGGTTGTTTAAGTTCCAGGTAAAGTTCGGACAATTCACCGTGTGTGTCCTGGCAGGTTGATGGCAATTGTTTTCTGACTCTCTCTGGTTTTCCAGCTCCTGAATCTCAAAGTGTCTCCACTCCCTGCCTGTCCTCCCTCTCTTTCTCGCCTTACCTCCGTCACTCTCATACTGCTGTGTCCCTCCCCATGCTTAATTGGGTCAGTGATGGGACTGGGTATAGGGAGAAAGGGGGTGGGGGGTAAGAAATGGAAACAGGGGAGAGGATGGAGGAGTAGTACTAGTAGGTTAACAAGGAAGGGGGTGTGACACACAAAAGACTGATGAGAGGAACAAATTGGGAGATGAGATGGGAAGAGTGAAGGGGGGAGACAGTATGGTCTGAGATGGAAATGACGGCAACCAGGAGAATAGCAAGGACAAACATCTGAAAACAAATAGCAAATCAAAAGAAGTAGCAGAGAGGAAATGAAGGACAAATTGAGGAGAAGAAGAAGGCGAGAAAAGACAAACAGAAGAGTGGAGGAAATCTGTGACGACGGAGAGCCGAAGCATCTGACCCAGCAGCTACTGTGGACAAACTCACAGATGTGGCAATCTCCCTTGAGTGTGAAGTCAACACACGTGCAGACACAAACACACTGCCTGGAGGTGAAATCTGGCTATAACATGTATAGCATATGCAATCCAGTGCAGTGGGGAGCATTTCAGTTGGGATGGGATATACTGCTGTCACATCTGGCACACTGACATCCTATCTCTAAAGAACTAAAGCTAAAAAAAAAATTGAAAAAAGGAATACAGAAGGAATGGAATAATGATGATGCATTTTGGTTGGCATGTGGATTATTTTGGGTTTGGCTTTGGCATTAAAATGCACTGAGATGTATAGCTGGTTAAGCTTTCAACTTCCCATGACAGTGCAGTATGTACAACAGAAAATAACCCTCCTAGCCTTCTTAAAAGCAAAGTTGAAATTTGATGAAGAAAGATGATGATGATTTTAAAGAAGACTAGGGATGATTCAGTGTGATATCATGGACTGTGGCTGGATACACTCCCCAAAGCTGATCATGTATTGGAAAGATGGATCCAATCTGCATTAAAGTCACTTCTCTTCTTTTTAGTCTAGATTAAAAAAAAAAGATTCCAAGTGGCATTAAGGTCTTAAATCATAAAAAAAGACAGGACCTTTATCAGACAGGTAATGAGCTATAAGAATTGCAAAAAGTATTCCTAAGAAATTCCTATATTTGTCATTTTTGCCATCATTCCACAATAAAGCATATAAGCATTTTCTAGTCTGACACTCGCATCAGCACGGTAACAAAATGACTGCAAAAATGACTTAGTTCTGGTTAGAGAAAAAGCATGTTATGGGTTCAAATATAGTAACTTTATAAGTTAAAAAGTGGAAATTATGGGGAAGTAACTTTATAGCAAGTTATTTCAATGGCTAGTAAGTTATCATGAAGACAAAACCTGACTTCACAGCACCATCTGCTCAGCTGTGATTCATACTCTGCTACATGTGCTGTATTATAAAGTATTGTAAACAGTAGAGTAATGGAGTACAGCAGGCTGCACATACTTTGATATCAATATGTTCAAGGCTAGTATCAGCCAATAGCAGGAGTTGACTGATACGGCCCTAAAAAGAAACCAACATTGTCCTTCTGTAGGAAATGCCATCTCAAATCATTACTCACAAAAGAGTCATGGTTTACAGTCTAACCACTCTGACCTCCTCCTTCTGAGAACTATATAAAACCTCATACATCTTCCTGCTTTTCTACCAGCAGACAGAAGTCATAATACCTACTTTTTGGGCTTTGTCACTTTATTTTGGGGCGCTTGCTAAAACAACGGATACTGTCCTTCTTCGTGGGCAGACAAAACTTGAAAAAAAAGAAAACTTGGACGTGGACAGTAGGAAGTGACACCATTCGCCTTCAGTCATCTTCATCCTTGACTCCACATTAGATGACACGCCCTGTTACTAAAGCTGGAAATGCTCTTCAAGTGACTGAGTATGGAGATGGAGAAATACCGAGCAGTTCATTTTGCCTTTAAAATATTATTGTGTACATGAGTCTGTCTCACTGTCTGTGGCTCAATGCCAGACAGAAAGGAACCAGGAGATGGAGAGCAAAGTAAAACTGAAGCAGGCGGAGACAGAGAGGTTCACAGAGGGCTTGATCTTTCTGGCATGTGATTAATGGCTCTCACAGTCAAAACGAGACCTAGAGCTGCAGTATCACTGCTGAGCCTTGGGGAGAGCACATCTTTTTGTGAGACTACACAAAACGACAATAGGAAATGCTGTCGCAAACGGAGTTCTGGCTGAATGTCACAAAGTGGATTCCCTGTTGCTCAAACCTACTACCATCAATCGCTGTCATTTACTGCAGCCGGTACAGTAAAGTAGAAAGAACGTAATTGAGAAAAATAGTCATTAAATGTGAATTACTCCGCAGCTGGTATTCCATAGAGAATTTACGAAGGGTATTATATTACCCAGTGTTTTGGATGCATTTATGGGCATGAAATATTAATGCACTACATAAATTCCAAAATACAGTGACACATTCAGGCCAGTAAACGCTCATACACAGTCTGCAGTCAGAGAGTCAAGTCAAGGATGAAAGATTGAGAGATCAAGGCTGGTCGCACCTACCTGTCACTATCTATTCCATAAAGCGCTGGAATATCTGTCATATAACAAGACAGAAATGGAAGATCAATATATTGCAAATAAACAAACAAACAAAAAAATCTCCCCTTTAACTTGGCTTCTTTCTCAAATCTTTGCTCAGACATGACGGCTCTATGATTCCAGGAATATTGAAGGGGTACTGACTTGTGATCTTATTACTGTTGCAGTCGCTTCTAATAATGGTAACATAAATTTTAGCCTACTTCATTGTTGCATTGATTGTAACCCTGTATGAACTCATTTGGCGACTGGAAAGTAAGGTGATGTCTTAGAGTTTATTGTAGGGTAAAACTGTGGTGGGCTAAATGTGGTGAAAGAAGTGAGCTTTTTAAACTTCTAGGTTGCATAAAGTCCTTGTTTGAGCAGCATTTTATTTTAGATTATATGTCAGCATGAAATGTAGTTACACTGTCAAAACAACAATTACACAGACCCCACTGTGGAATTTGTAAATTACTAAGAGCTTTAGAAATTTGTTGTTTAAAGTGACTTTAGTGTCTGTGGTTAAGCCAAAAGTAGTCACTATTACTACTTTTGTCGAAAAAAAAAAATACCACTACAACACTGAAATAAGTCCTAATAAACAGGAGAAAGATTTTTATTATCATTTTTATAGTCAAAAGTTAAACAGTGTAAGAGAAAACCTGCAGGCTTTACCACTTTCAATAAATTAATAATACATTTTTTATTATAGAACAAACAGACTGTACCTTGTATCTAAGCAGTCACAAAAAAGACCAGTAGTCATTAGGAGGCCAAGCAGGTCAGCATTAGAAACACTGGAACTTCATTTGGTCATGTTAAAAGCACAGCTGTAAGGACTGATCGTTGGCCATGCCAGTGCCCCGTGGGGTCCTCAGGAGGGAGTGCAAAGTTTACACATCATGTTTGGTGTCAATACAGCAAACAGTTGCTGAGATATAATCCCACTGTGCCAGTGAATTCAGCTGAAATGGTTCTGAACACGTAAATTCTATCTAATGACTTTTGTGAGGTTTGATTTGAGGATCATTTGTGGTTCACCTGTGAAAAATGTCTTTCGGTGCTTTGCTTGCTATGATTATCATGACAATAACATGGGACTGTGAAGTTATTCCACTTAAATACAACTGAAGCAACCAAGGACCCACGGCTAAAAATGATACCAGCCAGGCATCCCAACAACTTCAGAATCTACCAGTACTTTAAACTGCAATGCTGCCAAATATGGCTGGTAAATATTGGCAGCAAGAAATTCTCTGACTGCCACTGAATCATAAAAATCACTTTCTTCTTCCATTTAGTTTTTTCAATGAGTCATTATGGTCTTGATCGCTAAAATCAGCCTTTCAATAGTTGTGCTGGTGGTCATCATTCTTCTATTAATAAGATGTTAAGGTTTATTAAGGAATTAATGCCTCCCTTGTGGGTGCTGATTGACGGCTGTAATTGGCAGTCTCCTCTCCTGCTTTTCTCACTGGCACCTGTACTTGTCCAGTCAGTCATTTTTCATGCAGACACACAGTTCGACTGTTTGTGTAGCCGAGGAGCCACACTAACGAGCCCTTCACAGAACACATGCAACATAACAGCAAATGTGATGTTTAACTTGCTTTTGATACTTGGTGCCTGAATGTTAAAATGGGGGAACAAACTTGGATAAATACATAATTGGCAGGGGGTGTGTGGAAAAAAACTGTAATTAGGCTGCTTAAATATGATCACCTGATCATATTTACTTTAGAATGACAGATTTTATTTGCAAAAAGACAGAAAGCAGAGCAGCAAAGCCATAACTTTGCTCTCCCTGATAAATAACGCTCCACGATTCTACAGTAAAGTAGCTAATATTAGCATTTAGACTTGTCAGTGTTTTTGGGAAGTGAGTGCCCGCTTCAGGAGGAGGTTGCAAAGGGTGGTTTCCGGAGTGTAAAAGGCTTATTTCACACCTTATTTGGAATGTCCTGCCTCCAAAATAAAAAGATGACACTGAGTATAAACTGCATCTCTGGGATTAAACTGGCTCCTGTGCAAAAGAATATCTGACGCCACACCTCTCTGTGTCCATGTTTTTGTCATTTAGATGTATTTTGATCTGCTAGTTTCCTAACCAGAAACACTGGGACGCTTCTCTGGGTATAAAAGCTGGGAAAACAACAAACCCGTCATCGAGCTCTTCATATGACAGCTGCTGTCACTTCATTGTTAATCGCATATGAGCTCAGTACAATCTGCATCCAGCAGAGTGAATGAGTCGATCCTTTTGCTTGGAAACTGAGAGTCTCTGTGATATAATTAGCAGGCCAGTGGTAAGCCTATGAAGCCTCTTCCCGAAAAGTTCCTCTTCTCCCCCCCCCCCTTCATCCACTTATCACCTGCAAAGGTCTTGTAAGGGCAGTGAGGCTCTGTCAGGAAGAGAAATCGCTGATGAAACACGGGAGCTTTTTTTAGCCTAAACTGTTTATGTCTCCTGCACATGAAGAAGTGACGGCTGTAACACCTCCCACGAGGTCTTAATATGATGATGGACATTCACCTGCCTGAATTCTAATCTACGGTAGATGGAGACACCCTCAAACACGTGCGCACACACATGCTCACACCCAGACTGTAATAAAACGTTGGGTTAATCAGTCTTAGTTGATTAGTCTCTGTGAGCCGTAGTTTGCCTGAAGCCAGACACACAAAGTAATTGAAATACCTCCATATTTAGATGTCTACCTGGGCAATTATTCCTCTCAAAACTGATTAAAATGTCTAAGGAGAAGAGGGGGGGAGTGCGTGTGTGTGAATATATGTGTGTGTGTGTGTGAACATGAGCAACAAAAGAGACACAGAGGAGGTCACTGACAAATGGTGCTCAAAATTGGCTAGTGTGTTTCCAATTAGATAAGTGAAATAAGAGATCCATTTGCATAGATCATTAGCTTTTGAGGATATTTTTAATACTGCGATGTGGGACAAAACCAGATTCATTCTACTGAGGCCGAGTCCTTTCAGCATAAACTACAGAGACCCGCTAATGAACAGTTTTCTTTAGCAAGTGCACACAATCAGAGGATACGAAGAGATCAAAAAGGTTTTGTCTTTTGAGGAATCACGACGCAATGAATTATTTTTGTACAGACAAACAGCAGCTTTACTGGTATTAAGATAAATGCTTTTATTTCAACACTGGTTTCAGTATTATGGACATCCCTCATGTTCATGTGACAGCTGATTGTGTGAGGCAGTGCTAAGGTGAATCGGTGAAAGAGCAATAGATATGAGACATGGTGCCAATAAATCAAGGATCTGAAATGACTCATAACTCATTTCACAACGTCCTTCCACAGAAAGCAGAGCCTGTTGCCTTTCAAGTCAAAATAAATGATTGATTGTGCAGTTTTTAATTCAACAAATCTTTAAAATGCTTGATATAAATAATTTGTCCCTAAATGAGAACATATTTCTTTCAAAATAAGCTCCTGAATATTAGATTGTTCTGCTGTCAGATGGTATAAATTAATAGGTTTTCTGAAATAAAAATACATATTTAATTATTGCTTTTAGGTAAAAAATAATTCCAAAAATTTCCAGTTTCTCAAATGGAATTTCTTTCTGGTCTTCTGTAAAATTTACAACAAATATTTTTTTGTTTGTGTTTGTGAAGCAAGACATAGATATCAGCTCTTTAACTCTTGGAAACTGTAATAGGAATTTTGAATATTTCTGACATTACAGACCAATTTAATAATCAGTTACTCTGCAGATTAACTGATAATGAAAAACCAACTTGCAGCCACTTCAAAACAAAGTGAGCAGGTCTTTCAGGCACAATGAAAGCCTTGCAGGTGACAACCTCTGACTTTCCCAAACTTCAAATTTGCAGCAATTAAACTTTTACACCTGTAGAGGGCAGTGCAAGGTAAGACATTTGATTAGTAACACACTATTCAACAGTGCTGTTGGACTCTCGCTATGCTCCCTCTCTCTCGCTCTTTATTATTGTCCTTCATTTAAATTCAGCTCCAGAAACCAGGCTAACAGTGGGAGGGTAATGAAGGATCGCAGGCCATTAATTTCCCACACCCTCACACATTCACACACCACTCTAACTCACATTTTGCAATTAAGACATTACCTAAGATCACAACTGTAGCAGAGCAAACTTTCACCTTTCACTCTGACCCTTGTTTTCTGGCACTCTGCTTTTTCCAGCGCATTATCTGCTTTTGAGTTGGGTCAAAGGGAGTCGATCTAAATTGGGTTTGCATCGCTCACAACAATTCTCTAAACCTATTTCCATCAAATCATAAACACTCTCCTCTGCCGTTTCCTGCCAGGAGCCAAATCAGGAAAACATCCTGGATGGGTCGATAAAAACTTTCTAGCGTCTAACAGGGTTGGAATCTCAGCCCTCCAACGGTTCCGTTACAGCTGTTGAAAGATTTATCTCTAAAAAGATCGCTACAACAATCAGAGAGGGAATTCACTGTCACAGCATCTATCTTACAAATCAAGCTAACCGTATTACCAGTCAAACAACACATTGCTAATATTGAAGAAACCTCAAGCAGCTTGCAATAGCTGACAGGAAAGTTATTCCAAATGTTTACTGGGATCCCACCATGAATAAAGATCAAACTGGCGGTAAAGCAACAGCAGAATGACAGCAGACTACAGTCTTTTCTTCTGTTGCTGTAAAACAGGGTGAATAATAGCCAGTGCCTGTCCAACACAAACGTTTGATTCAGGCTTGCATGCCCTTGCCGATACTGTAAGTGTGAACAGCAAGTCAAGAGCAAGAGAAAAAAGAGAAAAATAAATGGAGTCAGAGAGTTGTGTTAATAGGCAGCCGTTTCAGTCCAAGAGCAAACAAAGCTGCACTTTTCACCCATTTCATTCAGGATTTTGGGTAAACAACTTGAAACTTTTTAGTATAAGTAAAATTTGTGTGAAGTTTTGTGAGTTTAGTTATTAACATCTGCATCACATGCAATATAGTGTACATGCAAAGAAATATTTCATTTGTGCCTATTTATTACAGGCCTATTCAGTTCCTTTTTTGTTATGTTTTGGTCAGTGGGCCTTTAAAATTTTAGACCCCTCATATTATAAAATAATAATGGGTCAAATTCTGCTGTGTGAAGAAGAAAAGAAGCTACTATAACTACAGTAGCTCAGCCTACCATAGACAGTAAACCAGTATGTCTGGACGAATTCACTTAAAGATGCGTGAAACAATTAAGAGATAAGGATAAACTGACCTCCTAAACTTAAAACTGCCAGCAAATGTCAGACAAAAGAGAATCAAGAAAAGTTATTCAACCAGCAACTGTTACCTAAGGAAAAAAGATAAGTAAGGATAGCATCAGAAAAAGCGATTTAAAACCATCATGATGACTATTGTTGAATCAAGTGTTATTTGCTGTACATAATGTTCAATGACTTGCAGTGTTTGTTCTTTATGGTGAAATTTGGGTTTACTTTCATTAAATTCACCAGCTAGCAATCGTCTGTGGGTCTTTTTTTTTTTTTAAAGTCGATTACATGAAACTCTGCAAAGAGATAATACAAATTTTCTGATTTTATCAACTATTCTTACACAACTTTACTGTGAAAAAAGATTTCCTCTAAAATAAAAACAATGCCTACAGTATGTTCATTTCATTATATTGTTGGAATATGTGCATTTTGGTTCCATTGTTTTATGTCACTAATCAACTTGTAGTTCAGTTGTGCAACAATATGTGACATTTTATTCACCAAAACTTGCTTAGAGTTCTCTAAATCCATTTAACCTTACAGCTCACAGTCCCAAAGCCCTACATCAGGTTGTTTTAAGAGCTACTTACAAAACATGCAGTATTCATGACCACTTACTCTTATTGGCTACCTCCAATACTGTAATGCTACTTAATAAATAAGGCAGATTTCATGAGACTCCATCTTTATAACCAGTAATGGCTGCAGCTTGAATGGGAAGGGAAGGTAAGAACCTCCTGCTGCGTAGTTTGGACCTCTACATGATGCTTCCAAATGGTTAGATAATGACTAAGTAGCTTAGCTTTTGCACCAATTATTGATTAAAAAGGGAGGGTTGCCTTAAAAAAATTAATTTTCCCATGCTTAAAAAGGCACAGCTTTGTCAGTAAACAATGTGGATCTTTTTGTTTTGCTTTTGTATGGGTCCAGGAAGTAAATCTTGACAAATTACCATGAAACATGATACTTTCAGTTAATTTTTAACAGCTGCCTAACAGCAGTCTTGAATACTGCTTTTTCCAAAGGAGCTGATTCCTTTGGGTTACTTGTAACTGAATTTAAACTTTCGTACCTAACAAGGTTTGACCTATTCTTTGCTTTGCATGGGGATGTTGCTTCTCTGAACCTACCGAAGCTGTAAGAGAATATTTCATGAAATATTGCCTGTGTCTCTTGTGCCTGAAAACTGCTGGAGCACATTGCATAGAAAACCAAAAGCGGCACTAAAAAAGAAGAAGCCAGAATATTTACGGGTTAAGCTGCATACAGGAAAAGGTCCTCCAACATGAGGCTAAGCTGTGTTAATGCAAATCTTTCAAATTCTAATAAGTCAGCGAGGGATATTTTCAAGGGCAGGTTTGCATGTGTGCGAATTCATTAGTTTGTTCTCAATGTTATCATCTTTCTGCAGACGTGTGTCAGCGGAAGAGCAACGGAACGTCAACAACTTCTGTTCTTTTATCCACAGAGCACCTGCCATACAACAGTCTCTCATTCTCTCTCTCACTCACTCACACACACACACACACACACACACACTGACTACTATAATCAAATAGAGGGAAGGGGAGCCAGAGGAAAGAAAAAAAAAAGACAGACAGCGACAAGAAGGGGGAGAGAGACAAATAGAGAAAAGGAGGGAGAAGGAGTGGGAGAGAGATGGGGGAGAATAGAGAGAGTTGCGTATTAAATATCCCCTGTCTGATCCTCCTGTGTCCCAGGCTCTCATCTTCTAGCTGGCTAGCCATCAGAGGGGCAGAGATAGAAAGAGCCTCAGACAAGGACACCAAGGACAGTCCTCTCCACACTCACTGCAGTTTTATTACGGTTTATCAAGTTTGCCACAATCAGGATACTTGTTGTCCAAACCACTGTTAGAAGCTACAGTATCTATACACCTGCCCTTGTTTCAACTTTCCACACCAGCGCAGGATCAAGACTCATTAAACTTTTCATTCTCGTAAAATCCCAACCTTCAGATGACATTTTTGATTTGCTCTCAGGTCGAGGTACTATAGTGATGGCTGTGATGGTGTTGTCAGACCCGCACAGAGCGTGTCATCAGCACTGCTCGCTCTAAATGAACTGCAAGCGCACACACTTCGCATTCTCCATTAGCTTACCTATCTACCGAAGGGCAATTACAATGAGGGCAGATGGACGTGCCGTTGAGCGTGGGCGCGTGTGCTTGGACACAAATGGGTCTTCTGCTGACCACTAGGCAATTTACCTGCACTTATCCCTCTTCCTCATACTCTCATCAAACTCTCATTCCCCCTACACACACACACACACACACACACACACACATACAATGCATAGCCAAGCATCATAGCCAAATATCCTCTTAAGTAGGAAAAATAACTTGCTGAGCCTTGTTGTTGTGTACAGCAAACGGATGCTGTTCCATGATAAAGCTGAGACTATAATATTCAAGGGATACAAACAAATACGCAGAATACATGTCATACAGATCTACTGCAGATGTGAAAACTATACATGCATTATGTATCTATGTAGCCGAGATACTTCTAGCCCTTATTACTGTCCTGTGCTAATCCGTCAACCCATTGCACTACTCTTGAGGATGCACTGATAGGGCTGAATTTTTTGATTAGGGGAACTATTTTTATGTCGCTCATACAGTCTCTCATGACCTCCTGGTAATAGTGCAGACTTAACTTTGATAGTCGATAGTAAATTGCTTATCAAGACATCAAATAGTTGCTGAGATATTTCAGTTTGCACAAATACTGCTACAACCACTACTTCTCCTACTAAAAATCCTATTGTGAGCAAATCAGTTCCTTCTCGCATTATTTCTTCATATCTTCATATGAATATCTATGTTGCCTTTTCTGTGCAGAGACAGTGCAGTTCATGCATTCATTTAACAATAACTGCACTTTTTTTACAGTCAAACAGTTGCACAGAAGAGTCAAGTCCTGATAAATTATTTTCATTAAAGGTCCAGTGTGTAGGGTTCAGGGGGATCTATTGGCAGAAGTGTAATATAATATTTAGAATTATGCTTTCATTAGTGTATAATCACCTGGAAATAAGAACTGTTGTGCTTTCATTACCTCAGATTGAGCGTTGCATATCTACACGGCTCATTCGAAGCCATGTTGCACCACCATGTTTCTACAGTAGCCCAGAATGGACAAACCAAACACTAAAGATAACCTTTCATGTTTTTCATGGTTGCCATGGGTTCTCCTGCATGCCCAGAAAGGGATGTTAAGGTTAGGGATATTCAGCTGGTAACAGTCGGCTACCTCACTGCTAGATGTCTCCTAGGTGAATCCTAAACACTATGAATTTAGGTCTATGCAATAAAGAAGCTGCTGGGAGATGCATTGTAAGGGGATCTGAAACTTTCAGGCAGCAGATACACAAAAAGGTGCACATAAAATTGGACAATTACAGAGTCTGTGTCCTAAATATTAGGTGTAAATCAAAGCCCTCCGGCAATATCTTATAGATCAGATCCCTGGATTTCTCCCTGAATCCTCCACTGCACTCTGAACAAAATTATCCACCCTTTGTTTCTCAACTGGGGGCCACCTCACTGAAACTCCATAGACTCATATTGAATTTTCAGTGGACTGATGCGAAACAGAAAAGCAAAACATTGTGAAAAGTAAAGGATTACATTATCCGGTCTGCTTTGACAAATGGCTCATATTCCGCTGCCAAATCAGGTATGAATTGATATGAGACATTACAGTATCAGAGACCTTGCAGAAGTGATGAAGCAGCTCTTGAACATGTCCCTGACATCCACTACCTCATAAAGCTCCGTGCCAGTTTAATTTATTCTAAAATCAAAAGGATGAAAGAGGCTGCGGTGCATATGGCAAGATGCCACATCTTTCATTCGAGAAGTAAGTGACCAGGAATACCACAATACATTACAGAGCATACAGTAAACCTATAGCTTCCAGGGAGTTTCTAATTAGTCATTCATGTCCACTGAGAGACAGCAAGAAGTAAATCTCGGTGAAAGGAACAGGCAGGAGAAAATAAACGGATGCATTTTGCTGGCAAACACTCAGACAGAAATTTCTTTTGTTTTTGATTAAGTTAAAGTCAACAAATTCTATCCAGCTAACATGACGAAGGTGGAGGAAAGTGCTGTGTTGTTAGAAACTCTTGTCTCATGCACGCTGGCATCCAGCATAGTCCAGAGTATCCCTTCAATTTCCACCTCATAAAGTTCTAAAGAACACACTCCAGCCATTAGCTCTAAATCTATCAGAACCTTGTAAACTTCCAAACCAGAGTGCACCTCATCTCACACAAACTACATACAGACTCAGTTACATAACCAGTTTTCTCTCTTTTTCCACCACAAAAGCATGTGCATTCACTGTGTGTACGTGCGTGTTTAATCATAGTAGGGTCAGCAGCACAGCTCATTAAAGTAATGACAGTCACACAGTCGCTTTATTTTACTCGCCTCACTCTGTCTCACCAGAAGATGACTCAGTATGAGTCGGGAAAATGAGTCTACCAAGAGGGAGAAGAAAGGGCATTTCAAACACAATTAATATTTTATCTTTTTTCCTTCTCCAAAAAGTCAGTTTTGCTAAACAGTGGGACGCATTTATCTATCATTTAAAAATGTAACTTTTATGTAAATGTCCTTATGCCAAGTGGACTGTATTCCTGATGAGTATGTGTGAAGAGTTGTTAGTTTTGCATAGAAACATATTGACAAAACTGATCAACTGACCAGTTTCTGGATGATATCAAGAGAGTATATCACTAGCTTGTACATGGAGTGGTTTTACATCCCCCAGTGATTCTGTAGACAGCCTGAGTAGTACAGTTCTCCAGCCTTCTGGACTAAGTTCGTCCATTAAAAAAATTCATTAGCTTAAGTACTCACAGGGGAGTTGGCACACGCACACATACACTTATTAAGGCTGCTGTTTTCCATAAATTACGGTTAAAATATGCTGAAGAGTGATGCTCGGAGTGTAATGGAAGTACAAATGGGGCCTCCAGGATGTGTGTTTGTTTGTGTCTGCATCCATGTGGGTGGAGAGTTCTGTAGCATAGATGATATGTTTCCAAGAGGATTTTTTCTTTTTTTAAATGAAAGTGCTCTTGGCACACCTTGACAACTGGGTGCAGTCCAGTAAGCGCATCAGGGATGGAAAGTGTCTCATAGTGTAGCATCTAGAATAATCGACTAGACAAAATTCTTAATCTACACAGTTTTTGTACATAACTGAGTAAACTACATGCTTGGCCTCAAAATCAAAGCCGGGAAGCACTGACACTAATGCTTATTATGAGAAGAAAATTTAGGATCTTGTCAGCATGCCACTGTTGTCTGGAGTGTATGGGGCACTCTGGGCAATGAGCAGAGGAAATAAAAAACAGAGAATGGGAATAAGAACCCCATCTGTCCTGGTGTCACTAAGAGATAAAAGATTAGCAAGTGTGAACAATGAGAAGAAGATTGGACTTAGGGCAGACAAAACACAGGCCATCCTGATAAGACAGGCCAAACAAGGTGTGGGTGTGTGCTGACAGCTGCTGGAGGTGAGCCAGAGCAGGACAAGGACCTTCCTCAGAAAACTCTTCAATAAAAGGCAAGTATTGTTTGAAATGCTGTAAATGTATTATTCAACTCTATTTAGGCACCACATCTGTGACGTGAACTTCTAATTGAGTAGGTGGTCAACTTCAGCTTTACCACAAATCAATAAGGGCATCCATAATTTCTGTTTCTCTTACATAGTTGCTGATGGGACAACATTTATTCAAAAGAAAAGCTGAACCAAATTAAGTTGGTTGAAATACATCAAGTCAAGTCGACCACAAAGCATGCTGACCTCTGATCCGCCTTTTTTGTCTCTTTATACATGACCATATCAAGGCTATAAGCTAATGCAACTACTATGAGTAAGCTGACATTCCCTCAGTGAGACAAGTGCCTCTACACAGCACTCAGACCCATTCTGTCCATAGTGTTATCGATTAAAAGGTAAAAGCACACACCCCAGGGGCAGAGAGAGGCCATGCACACAGCTAAAGTTACTCTGCATGCGTGTGTGTTTGAGAGAGAGAGTGGGGGGAAATGAGTTTGTTTCATGGCCCACACTTGCACTGGTAACCCAAACCTTCAGGCAGCCCACTCAGGACCAGAGGGAATGGGCAGTGCAGATGAAAAGTAACCATTCATGCACCTACGCAACCTTTAAAATCTCCGGAAATTCAGTTTTAACTGCACTATAATTGTTACTCAGCCAAGAAAACTCCAAGAAAACATCCATTACCTTCCCCGCCGACAGGCTCGAACATCCCAAACTGCTCCAAGACTTTGATGAAGAGACCCATAACCACCAGCACGGCAATCATCTCCAAGCCAT
Source organism: Acanthochromis polyacanthus (assembly GCF_021347895.1). Lineage (NCBI taxonomy): Eukaryota > Metazoa > Chordata > Actinopteri > Pomacentridae > Acanthochromis > Acanthochromis polyacanthus. Next base: position 11,553,415 of record NC_067127.1, read on the forward strand.
CCAGACTCAACATCTTGGGAGACCAGCGTCGGTCATCGCCCAGCGCTGTGCCACCGAGCCAGGTTGGGCTGACCCGAGTCCGGCCAGCAACACAAGACCTGCCCAACTACACCTGACCTCACCAGTTCGTCCAACTTTAGATCAGCTGAGTCGTCTCCCGCCTTCACTTTTAACTGCTTTGATCCAATCCTTACTCTTAACTGACAGGGGTGCCTTTAACAGTTCTGTCAATTACAATGATAAGAGAATGGCTTAATGGGTGACTCTCCTCTGTCCCCCAAAATCTGGCCTCAGGCAACCTCTTTTATCCCCTGGTGGAGGCCATAACTGCTGGACCTACAGGCTGCATTCAAATTGTCGCAACAGCTGGGCGAAAGTTTTAAGATTCTTTTGTTTTTTTTTCTTTTCCTCTCCTCTCACTTTCTCCTTCCAGGCCCCCGTCGAGTGATGGAATCTGGGGATGCGCTGTGCCTGCTAGTCCTTTGGCAGTGGTTGTCAGGAAGCGAGTGTTGTGAGGGGGGAAAGAGGGAGTGAGTGAGAGAGAGGCGGCAGATAAAGAGAGGGGGGAGAGGATGAGTGGGAGATGGCATAGAAAACGAGAGAGAGGGAGAGAGACTAACTGCCAGAGAGGGGAGAGAGGGAGAGAGAGAGAGAGAGAGAGAGAGAGAGAGAGAGAGAGACAAACACACTCAGCGAAGACAGATTGTTGTTGAGGATGAGAGAGTTGAGGTAAACCCTCAGCTCCACTGGCATTACTTTGATTGATTTGCCTAATGCGGTTTCCTTGGTAACTGTGAGTGTTTTAAAGAAGGTTCAACTAATGGAAAGAAAATATATTTATGTTCACCTGAATTCAAGCACCATCTCAAATGTGTATTTTCCCCGGATGGAGATTGCAGCATCTGTTCTGCAGCCGGTGTGTCTGTCGGTCGATACAATGTCTCATTAACTTTTTAAATGTGTTCCTATCAGGGCTCGATGGGCAAAGGATTTTTTGGCTTTGCTGCAGAAAAATGCTAAATTGGACAGCCAAACATCATAGAGGATAAATGCAATAAGTTTAGATGCATATTTGGGGGCTGTTGATATAAATGCTACTGCCTATATATGGATTCAATATAATCTGGTGGAAAGAACTTCAAGACAATCAATTTACTGCTGTTGCTTGACTTTCTGTTAAAACAAAACTTTTGAACTGTGTTTTACATTGTTAATTGTTCAACATACAAATGACAAATTAAAGGACAAAAGAACACAAATTGCATTTTGTGAGCCAAAACACCTTTAGTGCACCATGGCAGTGGCTCTCAAAGACTTGCAACTTTGCTAGTAGGATGGAAAATCAGTCTTCCAAACAATATTCCTTCATTTGCTATTTTGATTGAAGTGGAGGGCACTGTCTAACAAGTCTTTCCAAAATGTCCCATTGGTGTTCTACTGGGTTGAGATCTGATGACCGTGAAGGTTATAACATATGATTCACATCATTTTCATGCTCATCAAATCATTTGTTACCCCTCCTGCCCCTATCTATAGGTAACAAACCCTGAAAGCTAAATACCGCCACAGAATAACACAGCTACCAGATCCCCTCACTCTAGGTGCATTCAAGCTTTTCCTTTAATTTGTCACCCATCTGTACATCATATCTGTCTGTCTGTAGTGTTATCTATATGTCTAATAAGACAATGTGGGCACAAGGTATCCTACAATGCAAAGTAGTACACAGTTGCTGGTAATGATACATTGTAAAGACACAAAGAAGTTAGTTTTATATCACCTCTGAATGAAATTAAAGTTCAACACCCAGCAATGGCTGAAAGTTTAAATTTAGCACAAAGCAAACAGCATGTAAATGGCTGACTACTTAGTCCCTCTTGACTTTTTATAAATAGAGTTCATTAAGATCTTGATTGAAAATCAGCTTAAATAAGAGGCTGTGTGAAAATTGCTCATTATTGATTTACTTTATGTGACACATTTACTTTACTGAAGTTCTGCATTCTGTTGAGAAGCACAAGAAAGGGAATAGTAAAAGATCCTGCTAGACAGTGAAAAAAGGAGACAAGTTTTTGCTAGATATAATGTTTGATCAGGGCTGCACGGTGGCTCCACGATTAGCAGTCACAGCTGGAAGAGTCCCAGTTTGCGTACTGGCCTGGGATCTTTCTTCATGGAGTTTGCATGTTCTCCCTGTGCATGCGTGGGTTTTCACCGGGTTCTCCGACTTCCTCCCACAGTTGAAAAACATGCTGAGGTTAATTGGTGACTTTAAATTGTCCGCAGGTTTGAATGTGAGTGTGCTTGTTTGTCTCTCTCTGTAGCCTTGTGATAGACTGGTGACCTGTCCAGGGTGTCCCCTACCTTCGACCCAAGTCAGCTGGGATAGAGTCCAGGCCCCCACAACCCTAATGAGGATTAAGTTTTGTGTAGATAATTGATGGATGGATAACGTTCAGTCACATGGAACTAATGCACTGGTCTTATTTGCATCTAGTTTCATTTTATGTCCCAAAGGACAGACAAAAGTCACTGGTTTTATGGAAGTGTTAAATTGTTTTAATAGAAGAAATAACTGACTAGTTGTACATTTGATGGGGCGGGACTCGTCACCCTTGTTACCCAGAAAACAGAAGAGAAGTTTCAAAGCATCAACCTTGAACCAAATAACCTTGGTGATTCAACTGAAACCGAAAGTGTCTACCAAAGCATGATATTTTTCTAAACATAACCAAATCAGCAAGTGAAAACCGTAAAGTGGAAAATAAGTTTTAGGTCTAAAAATAAAGCTTCCACACAGGGTTAAAATACAGCTGATGGCTTATATAACAATGCAACTTATTGACTTGTTGAAACTGGAAACCTTTCCTACTAAACCACAGTCGTACCTTTCAGGGAGAAAATCCACTTCTTTCAAAACGTCAATGACAATGCTGTTTAGTTTTAGTAGAACCTAATTTTTGGAGACAGGGGTCAAGTGAATGTTAAATAAGAAGGCACAGACACGCTTAGGTTAATTGGTGATTTTAAATTGGCTGCAAATGTAAGCATATTTAGTTGACTTTGGCTGTCCCTTTGTGTTAACCCTGTGATGAACCAGTAACCTGTCCAGGGTGTCTTCTGTGTTTACCCTGAGTCAACTGGAATATGCTCCAGCCTTCCAAGACCCTCTTCAGGCTAAAGTGATGCATATAGATGGATAATGGATGAGAAAGGCAGAACTAAAATGGAAACTACTCTGCTTTCACAAAATGTCAAGCAAACTTCCTTGAATTTAAAAAAAAACAACTGTACAGTTTCTAAATGAAGCTGATTTAAAAGAATGTCAAGAATAAGAAGCCAACAACAAAGCTTATCCATCACATAAATAGAAAGTATACTCTAATTATTTTTTATCCTTGCATAAACATTTCCTCTTTACAGTTTTAATAAATAGCTTCTCAGTTGCTGTAAATCAGTGAACCTGTGGCTTTCAGCTCAACTCTTTGCTTATTTTATGAGGTTTTATGTGTTTTTACTCTTTTCTTATTGAAAAACAATTGTTATAAGGAGCAGAATCACATTTGGCTTCGTATCCAAGGAGTCTGTAAGCGATTTGGCTATTTCCTGTGTGAAGTGTCAAACATCCTACTTGTGTGTGTCAGTCATCAGGTGAGGCTGAGATACTTAGAATCAGTGCAGGCTGCTACTGTTACCCACCAGCTGATGTTCTGCCCCTCCCAGCATGACTCTCAGCGAGGGTATCGCTTTGCCTTATGCTGCAAAAATAACACAATCGGGGGGAAAAAGACATGCTCTCTCTTTGTCTTATTGTCCTACTGTGTTTCCAAATCTGCTTCTTTCTTTGGAGAGAGGAAAGTCTGAGAAAGGTAAGACGAGGTTGACAAATGTGCTGTGTCTGCATTCACTTCGGCTGTTGTTTCTCTTTCGTGACATTCCTGTTGCTACATTTTCACCCGGGCTACACAACAACCCGCCTCATTACAGAGACGTCTGCCACATGAACAGCATCACCTCAGACCATGTGGGTCAGCCTGATGTCTATCGACACAACAAGCACACATGAGTAAGACGGGGTGATGGGAAATCTTACATGACGTCATTCCCCTCATATGTGGTGCAAAGGTAAACAAGCAGCAGGCTTTCTCTTCGCTCTATGGCGGTAATGCACACGGCTTGTATTGAAGCAGAGCTCTGATTGCACACAGGGTAAATGTAAACAGAGAAATATTGAACCACACACTCACAATAGAGACACAGGGAGAGGGAGAGAAAGCAACCTGAGCCCGACTTGTTGGTTAAAAATGATTTCTCTGCCCACTTATTTATTGAAGAGTTGTCATTTGACGGGAGGAATGGAACGGCTGAAGGGAAGAAGAAGGGAGGCCGGTTGTCGAATGAGGCATGGTGGCAGGGCAGAGTAATGAGAGGCAAGAAACAGACAGAAAGAGAACAAGAAGGAACAAAGGAAGGACAAACTGAAGAGCCAGAGTGACTGAGGTCAGATTCCTCTGTGTAGCGATCTACAAAGTACAGAGGGAAGAGGCATCTATTCTTTATTACCCTCCAGCATCTCTCCCCTCCTGGAGGATTTTTCACCTCATTCTGGCTGTCACCACAGAAAATTGGACCCACAGATGTGTCCTCTGCTCCTTCACTATTCCCCTACCTTACCTTCTCCTCCATTTATCATCAAATTTACAACAAGAACAATCTATTTACACTTTAAATATGTTTAATTTCAAAAGGAAGGACAACTGAATCAATCCTAAAGTTCAATTAAGTACTAAAAAATGTGTGCAACAGGTCTGTTTACTGCCTCAGACATCTCCAACAATTGAGAGCAAACACCTTTACAAAAAATTCCCAGACACAGTTATTACTTCACCCTTCATCATTCTGCATCTTCATCTTCACAGAGTGTGTCACAAAATGCAGCTCTAACATACACAAGTAGCAGATTTGATCCTTTGTTTTTGCCTCTAATTTATTTGGATGGAGATTGGAAACTAAAATACCTCTTTGTGCATTTTAACTGGAAACTGCCGATGTTTTTTTTGCAATCTTAGACTCTCCAGTGTTACTGAAAATACTGTGTCAGTTCTTGTTGTGGTTTGTAGGCTGTATACAAAAGCTATTTTGGAGAGGAAGTTGGAGAGGATTGTGTGTGTTTTTTTCTGACTAAAAGTGAGCTAGTTTTTGGGTCTGGTTTCTTTTTTTCATACCTGAGATTTTTATTTGGTTTTGGCCTTTCCTTGTGGCATCGTTTCATAGGTGTATTTCATATTAATTGTATAAATAAATGTATTTATTTTGATTAAATTGGTCAAAAAGGACTGTTTTGCCATTGTCAAGGACAACAATTCTCTTTCGGTGTCTTTATTTTCCTCTCAATATAACTATCTTGTATCAAATATCCAACTTTGGACAAATATTTCATGCTTGTACAGCACAATGCAAACAAATTACATTAAAGATTTATGAGTGAATATTCTCTCTTGCAAGTAGTAAGTCATTCTTTTCACAAACTATTACTGAATCACAACAGAAAGCAGAACCACACTGAAGTTAAGTGAAGTAAAAGTATGATGGTAAATGATAATACAATGTACCAATACATATGCGCTACATTGGTATGATATTATGTATGGATGTTGTTGGATCAAGTTCAAAGAAAATGACAGGAGGATATTCTTTGAAAAAAAAAAGAGTGGATTTAGCCCCTCTATCACCCAAAACCATTTTCCTACAGTCCCTTAAATATACTGTGCCTGAGGTTGCTCTTTAAGTGCCCTGCTGAGACATCTCAGACTAATGAGTCCTTAAAAGCAAAGCATCCTTTCCTCTCTTTTGTCTGATGTGACCCATAATGTGAGGCAATCGGAATCACTCAGCTCTTAAAAAGAAAACACACAAACTTTCCCTTCAGGCTCCTATTGATTTTTCCTAATTTCTTCTGCTGCTAAATATACAGTAAGAGATGCTGTGAGACATGAAGGGGGAAGCCAGTCAACTGATAGGTGCTAAACTGTGGAAAGTTTTGCCCACGTTTGTGCTGATGGGTCCATGAGTTTTTATGATGGACTCAAGTGGATGGCTTTATCAACTCAAGCCTCAGTATTTATGCGCTGTTTGTACATGTCAAATGTAAGGCCTCAGGGGAATGTTCTGAATCAGCGATCTGACATTTGAGCACTGTGAGATCACCTCAGGTAAATGGATTGTGAAGTGAAGCATTGGAGAAAGATTTATGGCAGATTTCAGGCCAGCAGCGCCCTTATCTAAAAAAATTTATTTTCCAAAGCGCTGAAGGTCAAAACTAAATGATATCTAAGCTGCAATGGATGTGTCTTGTTGTATAGATCCATGCTGCATGTACATTTTCCAATCCACAGGATGTCCTAATTGAAGAACACGATTATTGATCTCTGCTCCAACAAAGCTTGACCAACCACGCTTAAGAGAAAGGACTCTCACAAACGCACAGAAAAGAACACAAGCACAAAAGAAAAACAGCTTTTTAGAGGAGACAGAGAAGAGCTCCAATTGTTATGATTACGGACATCATGCTCACTCTCCAGCCATCACACACATCGTAATTTCGCCTGACCTGCTTGCATCATGCGACAGCATGGACAGACATACAGAATGCATTTTCAATCAATAGCTGTCTGGCTGAGCTGTCTCGTTGCGAGCCGAGCCACTTCACAATCAATAAAGATATAATGCAACATGATAAAAGCCAAGGTATGACTGGAAAACTGAAGGATAAGGCAGCTTTTAAATCGTAGGCCTGCTAGACTGGGACATCTAGTGGACACAAAGGGCAAAGATCAGACACTGTAGCCACTAAAAAACACACGGTATGATGATTTACAGGGAAACAGAGCCCCATTCATGCTGCTTTCATTCACACTGTCTCATTAATTTTCATGCTATTATACTTGCTCTGTTTTCAACCCTTGCAACAACCACACTGACTCTTCACTTCACACATACTAATACACTTGTTGATAGTACAAACAGAACATGTAACTTTACACCAACGCCAACCTCTTTAGCAGTCAGTTTTGTACTCTTTGCATTCAGTCTTATATCCTTCATTTCCATAAATATACATGCTCTTCTCGTTTACTTGCCTTCTCTGCTTTCTTACTCTGGCACTGCAGTACAACATTTACTACAGATATAATAAAACAAGCAGAATGAAATTATGTGTAACAGACTGCAAAATGTCCTGATTTTTAATCTTTGTGCTGGTCACACTCAAAAATAAGTGCTGGATTCTGCAGCACCCATAATCTATAAAATCTTCTTTTACTCCTTCTACAATCAGCTCACCACTTTGACACTCAACACAAGCATCTTATAAGACAGGATTTCAATTAAAAACAGCACTTCTAACAACAACCAGCCCAAAAGAAATGCAGGATGGGAAATCCTTTCTTACAGAAAATGCAACTCACCTTTCCTCATAAACAGCCAGTAAGACAGTGGGAATATGAGTATGAGTGCATAAAGACCTCCAATGCCCTCCTCTGAGCCGCTCATGATGACCAGTGGCTGAAAAGCCTGCATGCTCAACACACGGGTGATCACAAACCCAGTCGGTGTGCAACTCTGTGTTTTGAGACAGCTATATTTGGAGGTAAATAGTAGCATATTCGAGTTTCTCCTCCTTCTCTGGGCCTAATCACATACATCAAGGTTTTCCCCATGTGCTGCCACGATAAACAAACATGGTTACGCACCACCTATTATGAAAAGGCATTTATTTGTTTTTCCCACCATGATTTTGGAAGTATTGAAAAGTTGCACAAATAAAGCATCTACTTTCAATTAACTATTCAGCAGGTCTGAATGAGGCTCTCTGTGTTATGTCTAGTACATGTGCTGACAGTGTGTTTTGTAAACTATCCTAGTTGTATTACTTTCCATTATGCACCATGGCAACACACAATGCACGTAAAACTGCAACGAAAATAGCCCAGCACAGCACACAAACAGCACGAGTCGCAACAGAACACGTCGGCACATCTGTTTATGAAACACATGTATGAAAAAACATAGGAAATGTTCAGTTTTCGACTCAAGCAAATACAAAACCAGTTTTGTATGCAGGATTCGAAATAAACAATGTATTATTTATACCATGTATCAAATACAGAATGAGTGAACTTTGAATTTCACAGTGCCAGCGAGCAGGTGCTGGATGGCTAGAAACCTACTGGGAGAGAAGAAAGAGAATCGGAAAGGAGGTTGTGGGGGAAGAAAGACAGACCAACAGTCTGTAAGAGAGGAAAGAGAATCACAAAATAATACAGAAGTGAGTCTGACTAGTAGGGAAAAAAATGGAAGGTGAGGGTGTAGGGACACACAGATGCAGCAGACAGAAATCACAAAACGGAAATGTAAATGAACAGACACGAGAGTCTCTGGATGTTCAATAAAACAAGTGCAACTTCAATCAGCCTCCACTAGAGGTCAGCGTAGATTAAAGTATTTACATACATTTTAAACCCAACATGCCCTCCAGCTTCTTCATTCACACACAGTTTCTTACACACAGCCTTGAATGTGTTGAATATGTTCTGCTATATGCTCCCGCTGAGCTTTGTGTCTTTCAAATGTTCTTTACATATCCACTACCCTGATGAAAGCATGCAGCAGTTCTGAGCTGGTGCCAAGTCTGTAACAGCATCTCATCAAGCCAAGGCTTTAAGTGAGCAGTGGATATAGCCTGGCAAGCAGCTGGGTGCCCTGGTGTTTGAGCAGATAAGGCAATAATTGAGAGCCACTGGTTCAATCTATAAATTTGTTCATCGCGGGCAAAAGAACTGTAAAAAAAGACCTTGAGAAGTTCTCTGACCTGACATGGCCGACCTGTTCCAGCAACAAAATGACTTCAAAAGTTGCATGTAGAATATAAACCTCAAATTAAAGCATGCGCCGTAGCCTCTCTGTCACCTTCTCTGCTGAATGAGTTCATCATTCATTATTTTGACTGACTCATAACAGCCTAGGTAAGGACAAGTACTGTTGCTAGGCTCGTAGCCCATGTGATGATGCTTCCATGGATGTCTCAGTGAACAGCAGGACAATAAAACAATGACAACAAGCACGTGGAGCTGATGCTACGCTGATTCAGCAGCTAATCAAAAGGCACAAAATGATCCAACCTGTACTAAAGGACAAATCGGCCTGCGCTGCACACACAAAAACCCTGCAAAGTCACCGAGGGTGGATAGCACATTATTAGTGTTATTGAACAGGCATTGAAAGGCCTATTGAAAGGTGAGGATCACACACAAACAAAATGGATATCAGGGATGAAACCAGTTGTTTACATTAAGGAGTGAGATAAAATGTAAGTAACCATAAAGATGAGAGGAGTGAAGCTGAGATTGTCTCTGACATTCAGGCCCAACCAAATGCTCCATTGTGTTAAACCTGTCAACTGTCACCAAAGAGTGTGAGCAAGAGAGGAACAGACAGACAGAGGCAGAGGGGGTGAGAGGAGGCTGTCGTCATGGACACAACACACACTATCAATTCCCCAGGTTTGGGTGCACACAAAGCCTCACACACTCTCGTCCCCCTATTTTCCCCATGTATCGGTAAAAACGACACAGACAGGCATTCCCATTTTGTCTATTATATTGCACCAGTGAATGTATTGATCCAGCATACATGTAACACATGAGATAACACACACCCAAGCACATAGACACAATGTGCAGTGTGTGCTTCACTTCGCACAGCTAAGTTTCTGCACTCCTTTCTGTGTCTCTGATATTACATTGTGGACATGACAAACCTCATTATCATGGCCATGCAGGCTACAGGGTCCATTAGTATTCTGCAGAGCAGACACACAAACACACTTAGAAACACACACAGGCACACAAAGCCACACAAAGTGGGGTTATTTCATACACAAGTTGAAAACGCCTCACAGAAGGTAATTATTTCTAATCCTTTTCCTGCTACACATTCGTCTTTGAAGGAAACATACTGTACTCCAGTCGTCTGAGGAGATTTCTATTTCGAGGCTGCCTAAATTAGTCCTTGCTCACTGGAATACGATCAGTCATAATCAGTCACTGTTTTCTAGTTTTGTCATTATGCATACTGCTTACAGTTGACCTCCGTTATTAGTCCACTCATATGATCCACCATCCTTTGCAGTCGAGTTTAAGCTGGTCTCTCCAAGCTCAAAAGCCTGATGCAACCAAAATACCAAGATTTTCTTTTCTTCCTCTGGTAGCATCTAGCCAGGCATGCAGATGTTTCTGTCATCACCAAATTCCTGGCAAATTAATTTCTTTGTGGGTCTAAAAGCACCGGAAAAAAAGATGTTTAAACATTTTCACAGCAGCATGACTTTCTGTAAGACTTTCTGTAATCAGTCTTTCCACAATCCCTGTCTGCCCTGAATAATACACTGAGCTACCTGTAAACAGGTATTGGAGATAGTTTCTGCTGAAGTTCCAACAAAAATCTGTTGACAGTCTGCTGTGTGGATTACCCAGACTAACAAGCACACTGTGACATGTTGTTGAATATGTGAGCACAAGAAATAAAATGATATTTGCATCCATTGTGCGAGAAAGATATCCCCAAACTTGAGCAAGTAGAAACAACACTACAAGCCTTACTCACTTCTTACTGTACTATATAGCAGGCACATAGTAATACAGAATTAAGTATTGCTGACAGGTGTAGAGTCACCTAGACAGCAGTCAGCCATATCTCATACTTCAGTACCTATCAAAGTATTTGTCATTTTCATATTTTTATACAGACTGCTTTTATAATGTGTATTTACTTTATATTTGTACATAGCGTACCCTTTTTTCTTTTACAAAGCTGAAGAATTCTAATGTAACTGTGCTCTAATGTATGCATGCAAATGGCAATAAAATTCTATTCTATTTGATCTATAAAATATGGAACACTGCAATGTGAAATTATTATGTCCATGCCATGTCCACTGCAGTTGGCTTGATTTTAGATAGGAGATCTATTTAATTCCTTATTATTTTTACTCTTGTGGTCTATGCAAATGCTAATCCAAACAGTTATTCTGTTTTACTTCCAGCAAGAACAGTCTTTTGTGATTTGTCTTGCTTTTAGCCAACTCCCATCTTAGCGTGTTGCATAGCTGTAACCCCACAATCATGGTGAGTTTTGATTTTTCTTTTTTTCTATTCAGCTATCTCACTCATCAGCTGAGCAGCTCAGGGATTCACACCCTTAATGTCTGCTTGGTAACATGTAGGTGAGACGTGCTTTCATATGTCTGGAAAACAGCAGTCACCCGCATATGCTCTACAAGAAAAATGAATGTCGCAAAACCTCCCTTTGTATGTGTTATAGTGACATGGAGATAACATGAATGAATAAGCAGAACCTCGGCTAAAATCCTCCAAACCCAGGTGAGCCAGTGTTTTCTCTAAAACCTGAAAAATTGCTACAGAGAGGACACAATCTCACACCTGATAAAAGCGCTTTAAAGTGTTGTGTGCACCTTTTCCACAAAGGCAGGCAGGAGCACAGGTCATGACGTGTTGCACAGAGTGGTGTGGGCCTTCACGACTATAAATAACCCTGAGAGGAATCAGATTTGGAGAACCGGAGGTGGGAACTGATGAGATCACACATACCCATATGTGTGCGCTTGTGTGTAAGCGAGCGCGTGCACACACACACAAGGCTTTGGATCTGAGGAAACGGAGATGGAGTCAGACTGACATCACGCCGACTCGCAGACAGACAAGCAGACAAAACAGCGGGAAAGCGGCAGAACAGAGAGCAGGAACAGGCTGATCACACCACTACGATTGAGGGCAGGGTGTGAAGTGACATCAAGGTGAATAAGTGGAGAAAAAAGAAGTGGGGAGGAGCTCACTGTGATGATGAGGAGGAGGATGGCGACAAGGTGGTGGAAGTATTAGTGGAATGATGATGAAGTGGGAGCAAAAATAAATCAAAGGTGAAACGACACATGTCAACCTGTTGTACATGACACTTTGGCCATGTGACATCTTGAAGGGTGTTCATGTGAGCTCAGGAAGCCTTTCAAGGGCACCACAGTATTAATAACACATGAAACCGTGCTTGATAGATCATTCATGGAGTGTGTAGTCGGTGTCCCATATGAATAGGATTTGAATATGTTTGACTTTCACCAAGGACTTGTCTGTGTAAAATCAATCACGTAAATAGAGTATATCCCTGTTTCAATACGTGCTGGAAAAGAAAAGAAAAACATTTCAGCTACTCATGCAAACTATCTGAAGGTTTAACATAATACTGCTTGATGATTAAGAGCGCCCTGAATAGAGGAAAAGCTTATCTTTCATGAAATAGAGAAGCCAATCCCAGCTATATTTTCTCCTTGGTGCTCTTCTATTGTTTCAAACTTAAAAAGCAAACACTGAGGGTAGGGTAGGTAGGTATTTATTTAAAAATGTAAAATCACAACAAAAACATACAAAATGTAAGAGAGTGGTTGCTGTTTTAATTTGCATACAACACCACACATGTGCCTTTCAAATGTTTAATGTAATATTAACAGTATGTCCGTGCGTCTGTCCGGAATCAGAAAAAACTTAAGCAAAGTTGTCTTGGAATACCTCCTCACTGAGCTACCTGCTTTATATGCTGAAGTCTGCTATGTTCCTCAAACTATCACACATATCAGTGACAGCTGTGACACAGTCACCTAGACATGCACACTCACAGACGTACACAAATGTGCTTCTGGTGCACACAACTGACTGACAGACGTCAAACTGATGAAGAGCGAAAAGATGACAGACCAGTGCCACTTGAGAAAATGACAAGTGAGTGACACATTTACAGTAACAGAGAGAAGAGAGACATTGAGTGTCGCCAGTCAAAGACGCTGCTGATGAAGCTAAGATATATTTATTTCTCTATTTAGTGATTTTTTTAAACAAGTTTATAGTTTCTAATGTTATTTCATGGCATTATTTATCTAAAACAGTCAAAGATGTTGAATTTTGCTTTAAAGAAACATAGCTTTGTAACCCTGTGATCATTATGATCCTCATCACTGACATAATTTGCTAAATCACTTGTTAGTCTTTGAGTGTTGTCCCTTTATTATCTGAATTTGTCTGTGAAACACTTTGAGACAATCCTGTTTATTATATAAATGTAAATGTGTCCTGGCATGCCGTGGGATCTATTATCACCAGCTGTTGATGAAATAAATTAGTCTGAGGGCAAAGAAGGATAAAAATTAACAAGGGTAGCAGGGAGGAGGTGTAAAAAAAATAGAGAAAGATGGTGTTTAAGTTTGAAAGGTCAACAAATCCCACCCTTCAGCTTTTACTGTTTCCCCTGGCTTCTTTTCACCTCCTTAACTTAAGCTGCTTTTTCTCTTTCACGCTCATATTAACATAGTCTGTCCTTTTCCCTCCGGCCCACCTCCATACTTTCCATTCATCGACTCTCTCCTTCTTGCCCTCTTCTCGCTCTCTCCTGCTCTCTCTCTGTCATGTTGATTAGAGGTCAGCAGCACAGCCTCTCAAGGTCGTCCCTGTCCGAGGTCTCGCCTCCTCATGCCCGGATGGCTGAGTGAAAGTGACAGCTCTGTCCCAGTTGGGGTACATCAGACTTTTAGTGCCTCTGACCACTGGCCTCCCTGGTGGATTGGCCTGATGTGCACCCATTCTTTGTTCCTATCTGTTGCTGTACATTACAAAGAGTGTGACACAAAGCCAAAGGCAGGTAGACCGAAGAAAACAAAGGAGTGTTTGGTGGAGGAAAGGAATAAATACAATCAAACGTTTATTTAGGTAAGTCAAAATAGTTAATACTGTCCTTTTTCCTTGCATTTGCCAACAAGCATGACATAATTAATACTGTGGAACAAAGGATGCCTTCACACCAACTCTGTTTTCTTTGATGAGTCCAAACCGTGAACCTCTCTCCTTTATTTCGGTTTAACTGAGTCAGCCACATTCCGGGCACACAAAAACATCTACACATGGATTTTCTGGTATAATTTATAGTGGAAAAACAACTACACAAACCATGAACCAACCCAAAAATACATTTTGTGAGCCAACATAATCAGTTGATCACTTAAATATCTTTTCTCAAGCACAAATGAGACAAAATTGCTAACAAGATTTCTAACTTTATAGGGTCTTATATTATAGTGTAATTGTCTCTCTGGGGGATTCACAGCAAATATCTTGTATGTTAGATGTTGCATCAAGCTCTGCAAAGTTGTGATAGATACTTTTATTTTCTCACATTTTATGCAAACCACTCAAATAGTCCACCAACTATTCAGCACAGCAGTCAATAGCACAATTTATTAATTTAACTGCAGCTCTGAAATTTTAACTGAGACTATTTGACTCCAGGTGCACCTGAATACTCGCACAAATTACCCCAGTGCTACTTTCAGCACACCATGGAGGTTCTTTACAAGTAAGACCATTGGAAAGCATGAAAAATAAACCAGAATTTAAATAGTAATATTATCATACTAATTATATTACCGTACTTGAAGCATGTGCATGCACATTCAATAAAGAATGAATGAGACAGATATTCCGACACACAGTCTATTGGGTATAACAGCTCAACTTACAAAGCTGCAAATCTTACATGCAATTTAAAGCCAAGACTTAACTTTGTATTCAAAGTAAAGACTAGGGTGTACCCGCTGAACATACAGCACTGAGGATGTAACAGAGAGATCTCTGAGGCATTTAATAGCTATAGTTAGCTTCGATTTATTCACTGCTCTGATAGCTATAGTTAGCAGTAAATTTATCCCTCTGCCAAGGAAACTTGTCAACGACGGGTGGAAAATACAGTTTCATTGAGTTAGTTAGCCTTTAATGACTGAGGGGCTGGCTGGAGAGTACTGATTAGAAAATTAATTATTTATCAAAATACTACTAAAAATTTCTCCTGAAAACTGAAAAATTGAGAACAAGTCATTAAGGTGTAAATTGAATATTCTGAATTACAAATCAGGGCTATAAGTCTTTATGCATGAGTGTGTGTTTGCATATGTGTGTGTGGAAAGAGGCATTTCAGTGCATGCATGTACAGTTTGTCAGTATGTCTGTGGTCAATTTGATCACCTCATGGAAAGATAAGAGCTGTAAAATAATTGTGCTTGTCTGTGCTTAATGGCTGATCGACTCTTGTTTAGTATCTCTGTTCATTTCTCCACTTATACTCATATCTATTGTCTTTGATGCAGAGTCTTTGTTATTTCACTGAATAATGATTTGCTCACTAGTCGCTGGTCGTGTTTCTGTTCACTTTCTAGCTTAACCCTCCACTGACCTCCTGTAAAATGGCCATACAATGGAAACAGGCACAGTTTAATTAAGCTCTAAACAGCCCATTGCTAATTGATGGATTCGATACAGCTGATCTTCTCTGTGGATGGAAGTATCGGGGTCAGTTTTAAGTAGGATTTAATCATAGCTTCCTAAGGGGACAGTTTCTGTTGTTGCTGGGGATTTAGGCTCATTAAAAGGGAACTCTGTATCTTTTGTGTTTTGGGAATTCAATACACTTAAAAAAGTAAATCAGGGGATCTGCCACTTAGTTAAAAACAAGATAACAATTCTGACTTACAGAATTAGATTAAACATCTGAGTTCTAAATATGATTTTGATGGGTTGAGTTGACATAATGACATTAGCAATTTGGACATCTTTTTCCTTTCAAATAATGTGGAAATACATTATATATATATATATATATGTGTGTGTGTGTATATATATATATATATATATATATATATATATATATGTATATGTATATATCTGACATCAAATAAGAAAAAACACAATAGCTCCCATTTAAAGATGTATTTGATCTTCTTTAGGTACACACTGTCGCTCTGGTGTACATAAGCTAATTTTCCTTTTAATGCATGGAAGTCCAACAGTATAATTGCATCCATTCGCTTGATATTCAGTTACCTGACTTCTAATATGGGTGTGAAAATCATAAACAACTGTATTTTGTTAAGCCTTTAAAAGTGGTTTTAGCTGTCTGGACACAAAACAACACACAGTATAACAACACAGAAACATGGGGGCTTGATAGCACATTCATAGGCTACTATACAGTCTTGTGTCAGCCACTGTCATCATTCAATCACCCACAACATGTGATTATTCATACATATGCAAGCACACATTTCAGTTTTTCTACAAGCAGCAGTTTGTCAATGACGCAACATCTCTTGGAGACGATAATCGGCAGAAATAGAAGAAAGGAGGATTAGAGATGGGGTACGAGAGAAAAAAACTCTGAGTAAAAAAAAGATATGGGGATGAGAGGATATTATAAATGTGAAGGTTGTTGGGAGAAAATATAGGCAGGATCCTGATGATATATACAGATAAGATGTTGGGCTGAGATGGTGTCAAGTCAAGGGAAGGTAATGAAATCCGCTGCTCATGTAGTGCTTGATATCTTTAGGAAAATATTGTAGGTGGAAAAGATGAGGCCGTTCCAATTCACCACTTTTGGAAATGGAGGTGAGCGTTAGTATTTCTTTGTAGTCCATCCAATATGCCATCTACGTGAGCAGAATGTGTGCACATAGAGGTATAGCCATATTTATGCATTATCTAAATGTATGCATTTTACTTTTATTATGCATGGTTAGATCATCCTATTTTTGCCTCGCTTGATATGCATTTATAATGGATGATTCATTGAAGTCACGGACACCTATTATCTACAGAAACTGTACATTCAGCAAGTTTTGAGCATGGAGAAAACTAAAAAGACTACTCACAGTCATATAATGTCACTGTGCACAGAATGTTTCCATTAAGACAAAACTACTTCATAAGTTGGAGGTTAAAAGGAACAAATGATTCTGTTGTGAGTGAAGCTGAAGCCGTATTTCAGCACCACGGACAGAGACACACATCTGAACAAGAACAGTAAAGTCTAGGGTTCATTTATATTCCTCTTTGACACACACAAGAACAAAAACTAATAAAAAAAATTTAAATAAATGCAATCCTCTGGATTAAGAATGCATAATACTGCATTTTCTCATTGCTCTCTAATAGGCAAAACAATCGCAAGACCAAACTAAACTAAAACGCCACCAAACTCTTCTGCTTTAGGACAACTTATGAGATTTTAATCAGACAGAACACTTGGTCCTAACTGGTGGCTGTAACAGAGAATAATAGTGTTGTTTTTTTCTAAAGTAAACATAAAAGAAGACTCCACATTCACACGCGATAATTAGGGGATGTAATAATGGGGCTACTGTAAAATACAGATTTAAGAAATATGATTTAAAAGACATTAATGCTTTAAGCCTTAAAGCATTAATGTCTTTTAAATAAAGACACGAATCCCTTAAACCTTAAGGGATTCGTGTCTGGAAGCGTACTTGTGAGTCTGTCTCACTCAGCCATGATAGCGCTCAACCTTCAATATTTCCAGCTCCAGTCCTGACGACTGAAAATCTAGTTAAATTCTGGTTTCTGAAAACATTCCTCACAAGCTGGGAGTGAAGTCCTTTCTTCATTCTGGTCTATCAATCCATGCATATATTTGTTTATTAGTACACACCGCAGTCTCATTCAACCCTTTAAGCAATGCCTTTGTGTCATAAAATAAACTCGAACCACTGAAAACGATTGAAAACATAAAACCCCATCCTTCAGCTTTCTTCTCTGCACATTGCATCGAATTTCTCTTCCCTCCTCTTTCCACCACTCACTCCTAGTTTTGCCCCCTCTTGCCCCCCCCCCCCACCCCCAACACACTCAGACTGCTACTAATAGGGGTTTATTTTTAGCCCGTGCGAGATGTGTGTGTGTGTGTATACACATGATGGATGATGGTGATGTTTCACACCTTTCTGGTAAGGGGGAGAAATATGAGGGAAGGATGGATGGGGTGAAGGGGGAAGAGGTTGAAGGCAGGGCAGGAAGCAGCCTTGTGGGGGAGGAGGACACATGCTGAGGGAGCTGCTACCATACGGGGAGCAGAAGCAGCGAGAGGGACATGGCTTCCACCTCAAATCCCCACCGACGCCGCAAACTGACCTGCAAGCGGCTGAAGATCAACAGGCTGTTCTGCACCGAATGATGGTACTCTTCCTCAGAGACATGAGGGATGACAGGAACAGCCTAATGTACCATACCATCCAATTAAAATATAGCTCATATCGGCTGTAGCTCTGGGCGAGAAACTGAAATTTAATCACACATCGTTTTTATCTTCTTGTCTTTACCTCTTGAGAGGAAGTTGGAGAGTCGGTCAGAGGTGAGACGCCTGTAAACCTGCTATAAATCATGCTGGAGGTGGATATAAGAAGTAGAAAGTGCAGATACTGCATTGATGTAGATGGTGCGGTACCTAAGAGGCAGAGCAAGCGAGAGCACTGACTCAATCAGCCTGGGACGGAGCAAAATGTGAACAGCATGGAGCAGATTAAGGCTAAAACAGTGGGACTGATGCCAACAAAAACAAAGGAGAAGAAAGCAAGCAACAGATACACAGAGGGATTATTCAGCATACACAGGGAGCACAAATAACTACAAACCAACTGTCGCTTTTCCTTTAATAACTTGATCTGGAATGCCATCGTTTGTGCATAAAATTGGCAGCACGTGCGAAAAAAACGAAATGTAATTTTTAAATATAGATCTTCAAAGAGGAACTTTTTTTTTTAACTGCACATGCTTTGACCTTGAACTTCCACAAGGAGTTTATTTTTAGGCCACCTTTTCATCTTCCTTCTGAATGCGCGACTCAGGAAGTGTCGACAACAGACAAAAACAGATCAGCTACACGCAATATAATTAAAGTGAGAATCTTCACATCATGTCTGGCAGCAAATTGAGTGTGTTCCTAAAATGGGCGTGAGAGCTCAGATGTGACAGAGGGTGGAAAACATTTTCGTTTTCTCCATCTACCCGTCCTCGCCTCCTCTCTTTGCTGCTGTCTAACGCTCCTTTCCTTCACTTTCTTACACACAACTTGTCACAACTTGCACTTTAGCCAGCAAAATAATAGCCTTAAATGAAGTGGAACAAAATCTTGTAAATTAATCCGAATACATCTCCCCCATTTCTGCCTCGCAAGTTATGTCTACTCAAAACTGAAGCTTCTGCGCTGCTTCCTGCTGGGTCTTCATATTGCCTATTATGCACCGCTACGAGGCAAGAGTCATCTGAGCCTGACAGAGTGTCTCCTCTTCACCCCATGGTAAAGCACACAAGCAGGGACTTCAGCTTGGAATAAGTCATCCTTATGGTAATGAACAAATCCCTTCCCACTGCGAGTGCGGTTACCCCACACTGTGATATGGCTTAGTACTCCCCATGCATGCAAATACAGCAGCGCACATGCACGCTCACTAACCTCCCTGCAAGCACTTGTCAGAATTTGCCATCACAGGCAGCCCATGTTTTATTCATTGCACCTAAAATTGACGTTTAGTGTCAAAAAAGGAGAGGAAATTGATGGACAGGCTCGTAATGACCTTTGTCGGAGAGAAGAGGGGAGGTGCAGACGTGGCACAGTTAAACTTAATAAACTCTACAGGTGCTCGAAGGCGATAAATTCTGCACATATACTTACTCCTCATCGCAGGAACATGATACATCACTTTTCTAAGTTTAATCAGGAGACCAACAGTGGAGTGGCTACAATTTTTTAAATTTGAAGTGTTGATTATGGATTCTAATCCCTATGTCACCACAAAATGACGCTCCTATGCAACTAAACCGCATCTTGACTTGTTTTATTCTGTTAGTTTGTTAAGGACTGATCAAAAATATCTTTCTAATGAGTACATCTTTGCCATTGATTGCATTGATTCCCAATTGTTGCCCCTTTTGAGACAAACATTTGATAAGGCGGTTCTTATCAATATAGTAAGCCAAAAAATGGAAGAGAGGCTTCAAGCCTGTTGTGAAAGGATGTATTTTAAAGCTGTGGTAGGAAGAACTTTGCGAGAGACTAAAGCTTCTCTTTCCTCTCTGTTCTAAAGTCCCTCCCATTAGATGAGCACATGCTTCAAAAGCCAACATTTACATATGTAAAATTTCTCCATCTAACTTTTTGCCACCCCATTTTATAATAACTGTGCATTTTGTTGCAACACATGCTATCTTATGTGTTCACTGTGATTGGCTAAACTTTCCTCTCGTGGATTAGATTGTCTTAAGCTTCAGAACACAGTCAGAAGGAGGTGCTGAAATATAGTTTTCTCTCAGAACACTTGGACACATTGAAAGGTTAGCATGGACGTTTTTCCCAATGATGTAAAAATCACTGCTTTTTCCTAGCTTTAACCAACCAAAGCAAACAGTGAGTGAAAAGAAAACCTTAATGCATAAATAAAGGCTACACACATCCCCATTCTCCTGGGTGAAAGTCCTTCATTAGACACCATCACCACCACCTAACCTCACAATGCAGACACTTTGAAAATGGACATGCTTCCTACCATGTCATACTGGGAGAACATCCATTTCTTTTCACTGTTCTGAAATATATAGGAACAACCTTTTTAGGAGACAGAGGTAGTCAGTCAGTGCAACTTCAAGCACACAGACTCCTCCCAAAATAACAGCAATAGAGAGTTTTCATAATAACATCCAAAATGTGAGAGCAGAACTATCTCATACATAAAAACACACTTAAATCTCAGCACCTCTACGCTGAGGCCAAAGCTCCGACCGAACATATTTTATTCATGACTGAAAGGTTGATAACAAAATCTCTTTGGTCATGTCCACAAGTGAGCTGCAAAGAGAATTGGCTTCAAGGTACTAGAATAGAAAAACAGCATTTGTGGACATGTGTGTGTCTCCGTCAATCCGAGCCGATGTGAGTGTTTACTTTCACTGGAGTCGAAGTGCACACGCCCATGCAACAGAAAGGTGGAAGAGCCCGTGGGTGAAGTAATCAGACATTATTAATTAGAAAGTGCAAAGTTCTAATGGCCTTTGGAGGAAGATTAACACCCAGTTTCATTTAGAAAAATGTCAGAGCCCCTAACAAATGACTCCTACTCCAAAGAAGGAAATGAACGTGACTCTTTCTTCATGCTAATATGTATACTGTGAAGTCCTCCTGTGGTAAGGCAGGTGCAGTGGTGCAGTTTATGAAATAAACAAGTCACAGCAAGCTGGTCTCTGCAAGAATGAACGCATGATCTCGATCACCTGAAGAGAGTTGTATTGCAGTAATGTGCAGCATGTATAGCTGCTCGCTGCACAGTGACCGAACACATTAATCTTCAGACATGAAATATGGCTATTTATTACAAGCTAAAGTTATTTACAAGCCAAATCGTCGTGTTTGTGTACAGTTGCTGTGGAGTAAAGTTGTTAGGGCACAAAATGTCACCTGTTAATTTGATGAGGAAGAATTAACTGCATTTTGTTCGTGTGTAACGACTGTGAAACAGTCATTTGTCATTTAGCAAAAACTGAACCAGAATGCTTTTAGTTATCAATAAATAAATGCCTGTGAGCAAGGAAAAAAGACACCAACAACAAAGACAAGCTGAGTTTGTTGACGCTGATAGATTGTTGAATCACTGATACATGACTGTGAACAGATTTTAACCAACCAAACACAAACACGACTACTTATTTCTACATATGGATGTGTCAGCAGCAGATATATAGCTGAGGGAAGACATTTTGACATGTCCTTGCATGACAAGTCGGACTTCAATTTAGCTGCTTCAGTTTAAGGTACTTAGTGATGCACACGTCAGCTTCGTCATTTAATGTTATTAGTAATACCAGTGATTTTCCTTCTAAGACGAGTCAAAATGTCTCCTTTTTTATAGCTGGCTCTCTAAAAACGTCTTACCTAAACTGAGCATAGCTTTCACTTTTTACATTCAGTACGTGTGTGTTCTTCCTGTAAGCATGGCTATAACTAATGATCTATACAATTTTGTAAAATGAAAACTCCAAAATATAGATTCACTGTTTTGTTCCTGCACCATATGGAGGTTATGCGGTATTTGCACACATTAAATCATTAAACAATCTTATTTTCATGTCAAACTCCAGCTGTTTGTCGTAGCCATCTCTTCAGTTAATGTAACACATTTGTCTGTTTTTTATTGCAAAGAGAATGCTTTTGCATCTAATGCTCATTTTACTAAATTGCACAAGAATGAGCTCCAATTACTTTTGCTTTGGAGCTTCTTACATACTGTATGAAACACTGTAATGGTATGTCACTCGAAAGGGGAAAGGAGACACTGTAGGAGGAGAGGACAGGGTACAGGATGAAGGAGGAGACCTGTGCCGTCAGCTTGGACTGTTTATGTTAGATAAGAGCTTAGTTAGACAGATCAATAGGGCTCACACAGATTCTATACAGCTAAAGCCACAATATGTACAGACTAAGATAGTGCCATGTGGAAAGGGAAGACAGTGTAGGTTTATGTGAAGTGGTTTACTTAATGTACGCTTTTGTGTGCGATCGGGCAAATGAGCTAAATGGTATTTAAAACATGTTAATTGCACTAAACAGAGGTTGTCCCTCTATTAGGTAAATCGATTTAAACAAAGCTCTGGGACAGAGGAGGAGGAGACGACACACACACAGCAGCAAGGCCGCCTTGTTTCCCCTACAGAGGGTAATGAAACAAACTAATTAGCGGGCAAAGACGGGAAAAAAAAGGAGGAGGGTGATTACAAATGACTGTGATCAGTAATGCATACATGCACAACACCAATGGGCCCTAACCAGACACAATCAGGCTCCTGACCCTTGTGCAGGTCTGTAATGGGATATGGAGGGGGTTGTGATTACAGATACAACTGACAGAACTAATTATAGGAACACAAGTCTAACCAGAAACATACCATGTGACATGAAAAAAAGGAGAGATTTTTTTCCCCAACTAGCTTCTTCTAGTAAGGTGAAATAAAAACACCAATTAACCAGAGGCTTTCTTAATGTCATGTGTCCTTTTTTGCATAGGTTAAATCACTGGTAGCTTCACAAACAGCCTGACAGTCCAGTAAATGCTGTCTCTCCATGCCCGACTTAAATGGCACGTCCCTCAGCACCTTGGCACAGCCAAAAAAAAAACGCCACAATACTCAAATACCAAACTCTGAATGGCCTTGATGAAATCCCTATGTAGCACAGCCATTATACAGTTCAGCCCTCACTGGCTCCCACTGCACTGAAGCAGACATCTCTCTCTTTTTCTCTCTCTCCCATTGGAACAGACACACAGGAGCCAGTAGTCATGGTAACTCTATTCTGGGTAAACTTAAGGATGTGTATGTGCGCACACACACACACACACGCACACACACGCTCAATGTTTTTAATAAATACTTCATGGATGGGAGCAAATTGGCTTTGAGACTGTGGAAGCTAGTTACCCATCTAAACAGCAAGTAGTTTGTTTTGCAAGCGCAGCGTCAAACTCCATGATTTTCGAATATTTCTGTACACTTAATAAATGCATTTGTCAGTTTGAGCATGACTACGATTGCTGCACCCCACAGATATCTGCAAAATCAATCACTATAATTAGTTCAGCTCTTTCACAGATCGTAACAAGCATGAATTGACAAATTAACACAATGAAAGTCGATTATTTATCCTTTGTATGTATTGTTAAAGTGCATATTTGCAGTCGATTGTTAAAGTAAATAGAAAGTTAGATTTTGTGACTGTGCCATATTGTTTATGGTTTAATTGCTTTAGTTCTGGCTTTTCCTCTTCTTGTCGACAAATCCCAAGAAAACATGGAAACCATAAATGTGTCAGTCCATCTGTCAGCTGTCCAATTTCCCGACACAATCTGTGCCATTCAGCCCCAAGCCTATTGGTTCCTGGAGACTTGGAAAACAAAACACCGTTTAAAAAAGACTGAAGAACAGCAGGCCACTCCGTTTCATAAACTCACAGGTGTAAATAGTGCCATATAGTATAAAAGAAAATACAGTGTTTATAAGTTGTCCTGTTTGACTGTAACAAATTTTAGAGCTTTGTTATGGTTTTTGGTCACATTAACTCCTCATTGAATAAAACTCCTATAAATGTATCTCTGTTTGTCAAAATTACATATTTAGATTGTTTTTCTATGAAATAATCCCTTAATGACTTACAATGACTGAGATGTTACATCTTGAACTCACCTATTCAAGACTATTTATTCTCTCTAATTGCCTGTCTTTCTTTATGCATGGTTTTATCTTTATGTATGTTTTTTATCTGTTCTTTTGTATTTGTTTTTCTCATAAAGTGACCTTGGGTGTCAAGAAAGGTGCTTATAAATAAAATGCACTATTTTTATTGTTATTATGTTTGCTTGTACTAGAACGTACAGATTGATGTATCAGTATGGCGGTATATTATGTAGTGCTCTGTGCAGTGCTAGTAAGGTAATAAATAAGACGAGCTGTGGGCTGGATGGCAGTATCAAACAGCTACTAATGTGCCTGGCAATGTTAGATGAAAGAAAGAATCCCAATTTCTCCTTTTGCAGCTTTTCAACCACCACGTCTTTGGTGATATGGAAAGTCCCACCTTGCAGTTTGATGGGATTGGTTGCTTTCTTTGTTACATATGAAACCTCAGAAGTCTGAATCCATGTTTCATTGGTGCACTGCAGTTTCAAGATGGAAAGGCACAGTTATGGTGCATATTTTGCTGATAATGTGTCGTCCAGTATTTAAAAAAAACACAAACAAGGTGAACGACTTTAAGGTTAAAAACTTCACTACCATCGGACGGATTCTTTGGTTTAATTTTTCAGAAGTATGCTTTCCTATGATTCCCAAAGTGTTTTTTTGATCAAGATATTTTCACACACTAGCACGTGTCAGTGTGGATGTGTGTCTATTCACACATGCCCCGCTGCTGCTTTCAGAGCACGAACATGAAGCTCTGCAGATGTCAAAGTCTGAGGAGATAACGAGGAGAAAAACCGAGGTGGAGATGAGCGACACGGATGTCAAATTAGCATTCACACATCGCTCTATTGACAAGGTCACCTAAACACAGCTTTACCTCCACCCCTCAGGATCAACTGTGGGGATTCAATAGAATCATCCTACTCTGTTGTGTCTTCCCCTAGGCGATGTGAGCTGCTGCTCAATATCACTCACAAGGAAAAAAGGAAAATGGGTGTAAAGCTTAGCAGCAGGCTGTCAATAGGCAACATCACAAAGGGTGACTTCGAGTAAAGGACACTTTATTCAGCCAACTCTGAGCTCAAGAGGACAAAGAGGATGTGGGCATTAAAGAAATAAGACCTAAGTATCATGAAAAGAATTTGACCGCGCTCATACAACTTTATTCTAATCTCAGTGCACAGATTAGCATTAGAAAGTTGTGTGTAAGTATACAGAGAGGGACAGAGAGGAGAGGAGGATGGATGAGTTGATGTCATACTGAGAGCTGGATGAAGGGCGGGATAAAAAGCTGTGTGTGTCTTTCTCCCACTGAGAGTTTCTCAATGGAAGTGGAATGCCACATGCTTCCAGAGAGCAATCTGCTTGACTGCTAGAGAGAGAACAGGAGGAGAGAGAAGGACGGAGCTGTGAAGGAAGGAGAGAGGACGGAGGGAGTCAAAAAGCAGATCGAAAGGAGGAAAGAGTGAGTTCATTCAACCCTCACAGCTTTCTAATTCCCACTGTGCATACTGATCATTGATTCTATTATTATGTAGAAGAAAAATATATATGCACCCAAGCATACATACAGTACATAGACCACGCAGAGAATAATGACTAGCATCTTAAGACTGTTTGATGTCAAAGCTTTGTGTGATTTTGCTGTCTGAAGATGAAACAAAGCACTCAGCTGTACTGTATACACACAGATACCCTCTGTGGACACAATCAAACCCCTGCAAACCCACTCACACTCTTTGAAACAGTGTTAGATCCATGTTAATGAGGAGTGCATCTCCTCTAGAACCATTCAGTTTGAAAACAAACGCACGCAGGACAGTGACCCATCAGCAAATACCTCCAACCACACCTAGACAAAACTTCGCTTAAGACCATCTCTGCTTGGCTTCTGCACTCAGACCCACCAGCAAGCCCTCTGGAAGTTTTTTTTGGGGGGAGTGCCTACCTTGGGTGAGCGTTCCCATGAGGAAGCGGTAGAAATAGCGAGCCACCTTGGTGAGCTGCCTCTTGCACCTTTTCCTGCACTGGCTCATCTTGGTGCAGCTGTGGAGGTTGAGGTGAGGATGGTGGTGGTGGTGGTGTTAGTCGGCTGGTCTGCCGGTGGGAAGCAAGCAGCTCTCAAGGTAGGAGGGGAGGAACGGAGCACTGTGGGAGTGTGTGTCTAGGTGTGTGTGCATGTGGAAGTCTGATTGCTGCTGCCTCTCTTCTCCTCCTCACTCACCCCTTCTCCTTCCTCTCTCTGTTGTCTTCCCCCCCTCACCACCCCCCTCTCTCTCTCCCGTCTTCTCTCTCCACCTGTAGGGCGCTGTCTGTCAATCAGCCAGCAGCACTCTATCTCCTCCCCCTCACGTTCTGAGCAGCCCTGATCTGGACTCTCATTGGCTGGGAATGAAGTGTGGCGGAAAATTACGGACCGACGCACATGTGAGAGTGTGTGTGTGTGTACGTCTGTGTGTGTGCGAGAGAGATGAGTATACTACGAGGAGGCCGGCTTGAGTGGCAGGTGGTGGTTTTTCTCTCGCTGCACACTCCACACATCTTGTTGATGCTTTTTTTTCCTCCTTTCTATTTATTCCCACTCCTCCACTCGTGGCTCAGAAAGCAGACAGCTTCTGAGAGGATGTATACATCTGTGTATGGTTGAGCCAGCAGGAGGTTGAGTAAAGTGACAGAGGAAACAAAGCAAGCCCATTAATTAGCATCGTCTCTCTGTGGGTCTCATTCATTAATGGTATTCATAACACAGAGGGTGGAAAGGGCGGAGAATAGGTGGGAAAAATATGAAGCAAAAGGGAAAAGTGAAGATACATGAAGAGACAGGTAGGGAGGTGGAGCTGGGGCAATAAAAGGGGGGGGAATGCATAATTAATATCTCTCGCTCCTCTCTCCAGTACGGTGAAATTTAAAAAGAGTGGAAAAGCTTGACGAAGGAGAAAGAGGTTGTTGGACAAATACCAGCCCTCACCAGCAGTCAATGAAGGATTATTATCAGCCAGAGGAGAAGGAGAAGAAAGAAGAGGGGAAGGGGAAGGAGGAGCTTTTAAATCCCGTGGGATTGAGAAAGAAAGGTATTTATATAAAGCCTTTCTGTCTTATCATTCTGTCTCCGCTCTCCGTCTCACTCGGCTGGAAACACTTGCAGAGTCACTAAACAAGGACACCACACTCACCTTGTTTTCCCCTGTGTCACATTTTTTTTTTGTTTCCCCTCTACAACTCCCACATTATCCGACTAAACTGCTGCCACTCCACCTTTATCCTCTCTCTTTGTCCCTGATGCTAAATTAAAAGTGATTACCGTTACCACAGCAACCCCAGACTCCATGGATTTTTGTCGTCGTCAGACAGGCAAACAAACATACACTCACAAACAGAAGTACACACAACCTGTCCGCTCTTCAGGTCAAAGAGAAAAATCAATCAATCGTCAGGGCGATGCTTCCCCTAAATGATCTTGTTCCCTTTTTACAGGCTCTGGGCCCTTGTTCTCATTTGGAAGTCACAGAGAGAGGTCAGAGTATATGACAGCGAAAGGCCAAATAGTTGCAGCAGAGCAACACTGCCAGACTGAGTAAAGAGCTCCGACTAAACCATGTAACACAGTGGGACTTGATGGTTGGATTCTGAGCAGAGGGATTGAAGAACATGTGGGAAAGCAGATGGGAAAGACTTCAGAGATCATACAAGGATTACTAACTATTAATTTAGACTCCTGACCTCCAGGGTGTCAGAAATCTCTGCTGACAGCATATGGCGCCAACTACACGCTGCTTAGCCACAACATTAAATCTACCAGCCTAATATTGCGTTGATCCTTCTATCTAATGCTGTCAAAGCAGCCGTTAGCCATCGGATCACACACACTGGCAGTGTCCTGTAAGAGGATTGTTTAGGTATGTTTTGGTTCATCCACAGTTGAGATGCTTGATCAACACCTTGGGTTCTTTGTCCTGTTTCTTAAGCCCCTCCTGAGCAGTTCTTGCAGCAATGATTAGGTAGTTAGCATCAAAGCACCACTTTTTAAAAAATTGTTTTTCCCTCCCACATTATCTTACTAAACTGCTGCTACTTCACCTTCATCCTCTTCGTTTCTCCTTGATGCTGAATTAAAAGTAATTATTACTGCAGCATTAATGCCGGGATCCAAAGTCTCCCACCAGAAAACTGTATTGGTGATAAAGACCATCAATGTCATTCACGTCATCTGTCACTGGTTTTAATGTTATGGCTGATTGGTTATGTACCACTATGCGGTTCAGTATGTGGGTAGGAGAGGTTTTTATTATCTACAACTCAGCTACATTTAAAGTTTTCTAGCATCCCTCTGCTTTCATTTACTGACTTGATTGGTTTGTTGGCTTAAAGCTCTCACATCAGGAGACCAGCTACTAAAACCCCACTGTAAATGTTTTGATTCTGGCAACCTCTGTGGAACGAAATGACCACTTAAGCTCAAAAAATATCTTACTGGTGGTATGATCAGGCTACAGTTTCTATAAAGATCAATAGATAGACGTATTAAATTATCTTCCAGCCCCACACTACGTCTCTGTAACTGCCATCTCAAGTGTGCTGACACTGGTCTTTTAAAGAAAGTTTGAGTAAAGTCCCCCATCGCCACACAGTGGTGGACCACATAAAACAGTCCACAATGAAATTCACTGCAGCACAGAAACTACAGGTAGCTTTGTGCTGTGTGGGCAAGTGCAGCATGACAGCAGCCAGCTGAACCCGTCTTCATCCTCCAGCCTTCGTCTTCATCACTCATTATGTCTGACTCTGTCAACATGTTGTTATTAAACATTATGTAATCCATTCTGTGCTGCTCAACTGCAATCACAAATTTAACGTTGGAAGAAGCCCCAGAGTAACAACAATATGCGTGTGAGCACTGAAAACATTTGTAGCCAGACTAATTCCTGTGAATTTAGTTGTGAAACTGCAAAATGTTCTCAGAAAAGTGAGCAACAAAATCATTAGATTGCTTATGAATGATCTGAGGCAGATTACAGTCAGCAGAACCACAGCAAAAAAACACATATGTACAGCCAGAAATACAAAATCACGTACATGTGAAATGGTTTGTATCACCATCTCAATAACTGGAATATTTCTAAGTTGCAAAATAGAGTATTGCATCTTACCAGCAATCAAAATACCTTAGAAAGAATATATTCAATTTTTTTTTCTATTTAGCCCAATTACATGAACATTGGTGATAAAAATGGCCTGTGGAAGCAAAATCTCAGTTTTTGACCAACAGACTGTCTTTCAGCATCATAACACCATATGGAAAAATGTGAGGGGTGTGTGATTTCACAAAGATGGCCACAGTAAGATGAGCGAACAACTAAGAAAACTGTCAAAACATCAAGCTATGCTACCACTAATCAGAGACTCAATGGTCATAAATTATGCCAAAGACAGTGCAATATTTACACAATGTAGCTCTGAAAAACAAACAAGTAAGTGGTTCAGACTTAGCGCAGTGGTTATCAATAAAAACTGGAGTTTCTCTGACAGCTAAGAAAGTGGGTAGGATATTGCATAATGTGAACCCATAAAGCTGGCATTTCAGGAAAAAAACGGTCTTAATCGTGAAACTACGAGGTGAACTTTTACTAAAGAACATGGAAAGAAGCCTGATGAAGATGTGACCACATTCTTTGTTTGAGGAATCAAGATATATTTGTTGGTTTCAGAAGGTTTGCCCTGAATCTGATTATGACAGTCACAATAAATGCATAATCCTAGCAGTGAAGCATGAATGTGTGAGTTCTATGCTGTGAGGATGCATGAGTTCAAAAGATGTTAAAGAGATGACACACTGAAAGCCTGTGGATATGCCAAAATACTGGCCGACAACACGTCTTCCAGTCTGCAGAAGATTGGCAGATAAGCAATATTCCGGCATGGTAAGAACCCTAAACACATATCCAAAATCACACAAGGATTTCCAAGGAAGAAAAAAGGAAAAACTAGTGTTGCCTTATGGGAACACCTTTGGGATATTTTGACGAGGAGTGCAGTGCAACACAATACCCCACAAGTCACTGAAGAATGACAGAATATCTCTTCTGAAATCAAGCACCTGCCCATGCCAAGTTGAACAAGGACTAAAAAATAGAAGCTTCATATGTCAGTAGTGGAGGTGTGTTTTGTTGCTTTGAGTTCCTAATGTGGAGCCTGTATTTTTACGTAAGTAAATCTATACTGTTATTTTTTAAATTTTACAATTAAATGCAGTGCAGGAGGATACAATTTGGAACCATTTAACATTTAAATGATATTGTATATACAATAAATGAACAATCACTTCTTTGGTTCAGCTGTTACTTGACAAGCAGATTATCATCAACGCCAACACAATGTACACAAAAACTCCTGATTTCATGCACACTGCTAGTCTCCCTAAGCCCATAAATAATAGAGTCTGCTCGATTCTGAAGAGGGCACACGGATACACTCTCTCACATAAGTTCATCCACGTACTGAGGGGCAAAAGCTGAAGAAGACCTGAAGCGATAGATTGAGTGATCAGCGTGCCCTGAAGGATTACAGACCTTCAACGATGGCGGTTACAACACACTGTCTCCTGCCACACACACGCACGCACACACACGTGTACGATCTGATGTAATGTAATTGATGTTATGTTGGAAGTTAAAATTTAATAAAGCCAGCTTCATTCTCAAGAGACACAGGGAAGAAAAAGAGAGTAATCACCATATACATCTGGAATTTTAAAACCATGCGTAGTGTACAGAACCTACAGGCAATTCTAAAGGTACTGCATTATGCAAAAAGACAGTGAGTAATAAAACCGGCATCAAAACACAAAGTGATGAAGCATATTTAACAGAAAATGAAATTACTTAAGGACAGACACAGGAAGAAAATGAAGAAAATCTGGAATGTATATGCGAGGTGAATTGTGTGGGTGTTTAAAGCTGCCCCATGGAGTCCTTGTAAAAAAAAAAAAAAAAAAAAAAAAATTACATTGACTATTACTTACCAAAGCACACTGTGTGCATCCTTTGAATGTAAAAGTTTGAATCCTGCATTGCTCGTGTTTACTAGCATCTTTACTGCCTTTGCAGGCACATTGCTGTGTTTCTTGGCAGATTCCCACCACCTGTTGATGCTGACATCCCACTCAAATGAAAACTAAGCTGTTCTACTACTAGAGGTGAAAAACTCCACAGTGTTCCTTTACAATTCAGGCAAACAAGGGAGAATTTAACATTTCTACCCTGGTTTAATCACTGACTCTTTGACTTAAGTGATGGTTGACTGTGTACACGTCACTCAGCCCTGACGATACTGGATCTTTCTTTTGCCCTTACCACACTTTTTGTCATGTCGGTTATTTTTGAACGAAAGAAATGCTGTTTTAAAAACACACTCAAGCATGTCTTTTAGTTACTATTCAAAGGAGACTGCCATGCTGACATTGCTTTTGTTGTTGGAGAGTAAAAAAAAGTTGTTATTCACAGCCGCAGTCCCTAAAACAAACAAAATCAGCTCCTAATTTTGGTATGGAGCAGAGCTACATGACAAAGCACAGCAGCTGGTAAGGTTTGATTTGGAAGGTCAAGTAAATTATGCTGCATTGAGCGGTAGACTACCTCTGTTAGACAACTGAAAAGAAAAGTTGTTTCCTTTTGAAAAATGATGAATCTTTTGGTGCCACATTTCTACATTATTCTAGGAAAATGGAGAAAAAAATAGACAAAAAAAGGCCCCACTTGAACACATCATGTGCTATTGTGTTCTGCGCTTGGCAGTCTTAGAATTGAATACTCATACAACTGTTAGATCACCTTGGCTTAAAAAAGTTAAAAAACAACTTGGTGTAAAAAAGATTTTCTTTCAGATTTTGCACCATAAATATGAGTCAGACTTGAAGTCAGAAGGGAATTTGCTTTCTCTCGCAACGTTAGCTGTCATTCAGGGATCTGTTTTCCTTCTAGAAAAGCTTTACTTAGTACTACATTGAGCTCTTTTATCTCCAGCTCTGACACTCGGAGTGAGGTAGAGCATGTCAGATACCTGTCAGGTTTTCGAAGGATGTGGAGAAGCTTGTCTGCAACAATCAGGCCCTGCCGGTTGAGCAGTGGTAAAAATTACACAATGTCCGGAGAAGCAGACTGCTATCCAACATAAAAAAAGATTTTCAGTGGGGGGTATAAAGGAGGTGAACAGTGGGAGGGAGGGTGTGGCTGCTCCAGAAAGAGTCCTACATGTTGTTGTTTTAAATACCGTGGCACATGTCCACGATTTGTGCCAAGGCTGTGCCGCCTGTTCTCTGAGCCTGTATGTGTGTGTTAGTGCATGCGTTTTTTCAAGTGCTTCCGTCCAAAAAGTCTGACTCACCGCCACCAAGATGTCTAGGGTGTGAACCTAGCAGAGCCAAATCTAGGCGACAGTCCATTAGCAACTATTACCAAGAAATGCAACACAAACAAAGAATACAAGTCTTCCCACAGCAGGCCCTTTTAGCACCAATTATCGGCTGACAAAACCTTTTGCATTTAGTCCTGATATGTTAATTGGGACTTCAATCAAATGCCAGCCTCCCTTCATTGTGTTTTTTGCGAGAAACAAAAATAGCATTTGTCTCGAAATGCCAGCGAAGTGACCAAAATAAAACCACACAATTAGGGACAGACAGGGAGGAGGAAGATTGTGGCAGACAGCTAGAGAGGTCAAACAGACAAGAGGGAAGACAAGTTAAGCAGCAGGCAGACTTGCTGCCCCTTTGACCTGTCAGTGAGGCTCTGGATCTGCAAGCTGTCTGGGTGATTAGATCTGTCATTTGGATGGAGACCCAGAAGCTCTAAAACCTGCCCTGACCATCCACTGACTGTCAGAAACATCGTCATGTTCCCTGGGAATTGGGCTGTTTTTGCAGGTCAGCAGGTGGATAAATCTAGCAGACTGTCTCATTGACCTCACCTACTTTCCACTCCCCCTCCTTTCTGTTTCTACACTCAGTTCATACTTTGACTGGTGTATTAAGGGCTGTACTGAATGACATTCAGATAAAGAAAAAAAAGGAATGAAAGACGGACTTTGTGTGTGTCGTGAGTGACAACATAATGATTTTCCACAGATATTGGAATAGATGCAGGAGTCGGTGTAGACTTCCACATGAGTACAAAGGCATACAGGAATGTTGGAGGGCAGATGTGACACCGACACTCAATTTGAGTATCTGGCAAACACACACAGACACACACACACACACACACACACACACACATTTGTTTTTAACACTATTTATGTGGCAGGCAAAGGCACCAGCTGGTGAAACCCACTCAACACTCTATTCACTGAGAACATGTGACTGTGGAGGGAAGCAGGGGAGAAAAGGGAGGAGAGAGGAGGAAGAGAGAGAGTGGGAAGAGAGGGAGGACTGAGAAAGGGGCACAGGTGGAAACACTCGTCTTCAGGGTTGAGTGGTTAAGCCTTAAATACAAACAAAAAAGCAGAGAAGTTCTCACAGAGCTCAGATACACAGACATTCTGGCCCTTACAACCTCTACTTATTCATTTGCTTTTCACGTTGCTTGAACTTTAACCTAAGATTTGCTATAACCAATATGACTTAAGCCAGAGACCGACAATGTTTGCTGCATTTTGTAGCCTGTAAGTTTCAGATTTTGATGCATTATGCAGCACAGACACAACAAGAAACTAAGGTATTTTCAAATTCCTATACGCCGAACGGTGAGCTGCCAAGACTTGTTTGGGTGATGTTACACGTTTCCAGTTAAACAGTACATAATACATGTTAAGAGACCAGCTAAACGAACAATCATTCGTATCCATGGAGATGGATGTTTTCTACTTATAGAGAGCAGGGAATGCGGTCCAACAACGTGCTTATTTATACCTTCCCCTTTAATGTGCCGTGAGCACTCTTCACAGCTGCAAGTATGACTTAATACAAAATGACAGTCCATAGTGATGAACAAGTCAGTGGAAATCATTTGGAAAAAGGGTGAATATGCACAAATATCTAATCTATAATTGAAAGTTTACCTTAGATAAGCCAGATTGAAGAAAAGAGGGCAAAACTGAAAATACCAACAGCAGCATGTCCTCACACAGTAACGACTGCAAACCCCAAAACGTGACACACTTTTGATTTTAAGCCTCACTAGGATGGAAGTTCTAATAGATTTGGTGATAAAATACTATAATCTTACAAATTAGCATCTCTTATTACAATTAGGGCTGGAATTTTGAACAAGTTACAGTTTCTATGTGCAAAAGAGTTGTGATGGAGAAGCCATCATTCATAAATATTAGTCAAACTACCCAAAGGTATATTGGCAACTAAAACAAAAAAACAGATTAAGAGTATCTTTAACGTCTGTGCAAGATAACACAGTTATGACCATTCTTTATTAAACAGTCCAGCAGTCGAGCCACTGGCTCTCCACCAGAACATGAGCTCTGTGATGCTGCCATCTGCAGGCAGAAACCCGCACAAACACAACTCTGGTAGCATTTAACCCCTGAGGGCAAACAGACGACTGAGAGAAGACACAGGGGAAGATAAACTTGTAAACTTTACAAACACACACACATGCACACTTCTAACTTTAATGAAGACCAGAGAGGAAAAGCAGCTATTAATGACGCCGAAACACTGTAAGTAACTAATGATGCATGACTCCTCCAGCTGCGAGAGAAACACCACTATGGAGCACTTCAATTTGAACACTAATGAATATTCATTAAAAGCTGTTTCACAGATAAGAGAATATGGATTGCAAAATAATTATTTCGGCATGGTTGTACGAGCAAATATGTGCATGTGTATCTGTCAGCACCTCAGGCTCACGTTGCTACCAAATACAGACTAAAAATCCCTTTAAGGCAAATGAGGAGGTTCACAGTGAAAATGACGGTTGGTGACACAAGGAGAGGCAGTGCAGCATTTAAAGGTAAATGATGTAGATAAAGATATATAAAAAGTGAAGATGAATTTAAAATATATAGAATTTAATGTCAAATGTCTAGTGCGGCACTGAGGAAAATCTCTCTGCTGACATATACCTGATAGTAAATAAATAAATGTTATATGTATACACAGAGAAACCTATACCTTCAAATGAAAAACACACATATTTAAACAGCACCGTGTACCAAACAGTGTAGGCCAGCAGAGGGCACATATAGACCAGTAAACCCACACCTGTTGTAAATCTAAAAAATATTGCACACAACTCATAATTATAAATCATACGAAATAGCATTTTTTTCTGTCTTTGTCTCTTTCGTTTTTTTTTTAAAATGTGAATAAACAAGATTCATAAGAAAGCAGCTCAATTTTAGATGCTTTACATTTAAACAATGCATCTCAACTCTGAAAATGTTTTGCCCCCTATTTCAAAATAATATTTATGTATATAAATAAAGCTTTTTTCTATTTTCTATTCAATGCACCATTTTACTGCTGTCTGCTACGATTAGCAGTGAGTTCTCTGAAATTACAGAATAGAAACTGTGGTATCGAACCATTAGAAGGCAGAGTCACAGGGCAAGTGCAGCAAATATATTTATTTATCTGTATCAACCTGAGGCTGAGCTGCTTCAGATTTAAGAGTCAGACTTCTGCTTTGTTCTTTGCTTTGGGCATCGCAGTGATCTGTCAGTCTGGATCAGTTCAGTGTTGTGATGGTGAGAAAGCTGAAAGGTCATGAGAGGACCTGCTGTGGTCAGGTATTTCTTCACAGCAGAGGGAAAACAAACAGGAAGCCAGAGGAAATGAATCAATGAATACTTGCCACGCTTGTCGAAATTAATCTTTGGCTCTGCTGTGGTATGGTTGAAACAAAAACAAAACAATAAATAACTGAGGGACGTCAGACTCTTTTTACTTCCAACATGTATTTTCTTCGACTAGTCTCAGCCTTTGTACCCTTTGGGAGCTCCTCATGACTTTCTATAGATAAATCCAGGGATGAAGTTACCACTATATGGACAGACGAAGAGAGGAAAGGGAGAGACTCAAGGGGAACAAGACTGACAAGTAAAGGGATGAAATAAAGCAAAGGAATGGACTGTTGAGCCATGAAGTCTACAAATATCCCACTGGGGGGGATCCTCTAGCTTTCACATTGGTTTTACTGCTTGGCACCAACCAGTCAGCCACACTGGGGAAGAAGCCACATGCTGCTGCCCACATGAAGGCATTGAGCATCCTTGGGTGATAACAGATCTATGATATACAATATAGTGTTATGTATTTAAAACCGACAATTCAGAAAGAGTTGTGTTACCTTGCTGACATGTTTCGACAGCCTCTGCTGTCTTCTTCAGAGCGTCATCTGATGTCTGCTGACGTGTCCTTTTTATCACGTAGCCGGT
The DNA here is from genome assembly GCF_021347895.1 of Acanthochromis polyacanthus. Taxonomy (NCBI): domain Eukaryota; kingdom Metazoa; phylum Chordata; class Actinopteri; family Pomacentridae; genus Acanthochromis; species Acanthochromis polyacanthus. The sequence goes on from NC_067127.1 coordinate 11,589,987, forward strand.
TTGACAGATCTGTAGGAATCTGTCAAACTGACCACGCCTCCCGCCGTCCAGTGGTCTCTGGATGATGGTGTCCCAGGTATGCGAGAGGATGTAGGCCCCCTCGTCCCGGTGCATGGTGCAGCTTTTGACACAACACAACACTTCCTCAACAGATAGACGCCTAACCCACAGACAAGTAACAGGTGAATAATCTGTTCGATTTTTTTTCTGTACAGTGCATCTACTGGGGACATGGATAAAACTTAGATTCTCTACAGAAGAGCTTCATGAGCTGGGTCCAGCTTCGCCACTGTGTTCTGGGGACATACCAACATTCTAGTGTCAATGACGTTCTTGAGATATACGTACACACATTCTGGTCTTACATATGTTATGGGACACACACACACACACACACACACACACACACACACACACACACACACACACACACACACACACACACACACACACACACACACATTCTGGTCTTATGTACAATATGGGACACACAAACACATTCTGGTCTTACATATATTATGGGGCATACACACACATTCTGGTCTTACATACGTTATGGGACATACACACACATTCTGGTCTTACGTACGTTATGGGACATACACACATTCTGGTCTTACATACGTTATGGGACATACAGACATTCTGGTCTTACATACGTCATGGGACATACACACACATTCTGGTCTTACATATGTTATGGGGACATACACACATTCTGGTCTTATGCACGTTATGGAGACATACACACATTCTGGTCTTATGTACGTTATGGGAACATACACACATTCTGGTCTTATGTATGTTATGGGGACATACACATTCATATTTTTTGCATTTTAAAAATTTTCTTCTTTTCCTTTCGGCTTTTCCCTTCAGCGGTCGCCACAGCGAATCAATTGCCTCCATCTAACCCTGTCTGCTGCATCCTCTTCTTTCACACCAACTACCTTCATGTCCTCTTTAACCACATCCATAAACCTCCTCTTTGGTCTTCCTCTAGGCCTCCTGCCTGGCAGTGGGAAAATCAGCATCCTTCTACCAATATATTCACTCTCTCTCCTCTGGACATGCCCGAACCATCTCAGTCTGGCCTCTCTGACTTTATCTCCAATGCCTCTAACATGTGCTGTTCCTCTGATGTACTCATTCCTGATCCTATCCATCCTGGTCACTCCCAAAGAGAACCTCAGCAACTTCAGTTCTGCTACCTGCAGCTCTGCCTCTTGTCTTTTCCTCAGGGACACTGTCTCCAGACCAAACAACATGGTTGATCTCACCACAGTTTTGTAAACCTTTCCTTTCATTTTAGCTGAAACTCTTCTATCACACATCACACCTGACACTTTTCTCCAGCCGTTCCAGCCTGCCTGTACATGCTTCTTCACCTCTTTTCCACACTCTCCATTGCTCTGGACTGTTGACCCTAAGTACTTAAAATCCTCCACCTTCTTGATCTCTTCTCCCTGTAACCTCACTCTTCCACTTGGGTCCCTCTAATTCACACACAGATACTCCCTCTTGCTGCGGCTAACCTTCATTCCTCTCCTTTCCAGGGCAAACCTCCACGCCTCTAGCTTCTCCTCCTGTTCCCTGCTCTCACTACAGATCACAATGTCATCTGCAAACATCATAGTCCATGGAGACTCCTGTCTAACCTCGTCTGCCATGCTGTCCATCACCATAGCAAACAAGAAGGGGCTCAGAGCTGATCCCTCAGGGTTCTCGCCAGCGCATTTCAGCGTAACGGCCCGTTACACTGTCATAACAGCCCGTTACACTGTCTAACGGGCCGTTACGCAGTCTTAACAGCCTGTTACACTCAGTTTAAAAGATTACGCTGTGATTAGGGCCGCTACGCCAGTGCATTTCAAAGATTACGCTGTTGTTATGAGAGTGTGTGGCTCCGTCATGAGAGTGGGAGAGAGAGCAGCGTGTGTGTGTGGGAGGGAGGGGGAGAGCGAGTGAGACAGACGGGCAGTTGGACTTGGTGCAGTCGGAGGAGGAGAGAAGGTGTGTAGTTTCTGGGTTGGTGGTACTGTGCAGTTCAGCCACTGTTGATAGACAATAAAGGCTGCAGTGTTCTTCGATACGACTGGGCTCCTGTGTCTTTACCTCTACGGCTGCTGAGGAAGTGAAGGGGGTTAACCCCGGGTTTCCTGACCACGGTCGGGGGCTGAACAGGAAGGGTTAACACTGTGATTAGGGCCGCTGCGCTGTTATTTTGACAGATAACGCCATGTGCGTTTGTTTTTATCAACTAGGTGCCTATCTAGGTTCATTTAGGTCTCCCCACCTCAGCCGTACTTTCCTGTCGATTGACCCATTCCCGTCTATTGCGCGTGCGCGTTCCCGTCTATTGCGCGGGCACGTTCTCGTCTATTGCGCGCGCGCGTGCAGGAGGACCTGCCGTTATGCTGAAAAAAAATCCTGGTGAGAACCCTGCCTGATGTAGTCCCACCTCCACCTTGAAGTCCTCTGTTACTCCTACAGCACACCTCACCACTGTCTTACAGTCCTCATACATGTCCTGCACCACTCTAACATACTTCTCTGCCACTCCAGACTTCCTCATACAAAACCACAGTTCCTCTCTGGGCACCCTGTCACAAGCTTTCTCCAGATCTACAAAGACACAATGCAGCTCCTTCTGACCTTCTCTGTACTTCTCTATCAACATCCTCAAAGAAAATATTGCATCTGTTGTAATCTTTCTTGGCATGAAACCATACTGCTGCTCACAGATGTTCACCTCTGCCCTTAGTCTTGCTTCAATTACTCTTTCCCATAGCTTTATCGTGTGGCTCATCAGCTTTATTTCTCTGTAGTTGCCACAACTCTGTACATCTCCCTTGTTCTTAAAGATTGGCACCAGCACACTTCTCCTCCATTCCTCGGGCATCTTCTCACTATCTAAGATTCTGTTGAACAACCAAGTCAGAAACTCTACTGCTAACTCTCCGAGACACTTCCATACCTCCACAGGTATATCAGGACCAAGTGCCTTTCCACTCTTCATCCTCTTCAATGCCCTCCTCACTTCATCCTTACTAATCTTTGTTACTTCCTGGTCCACAACACTCACCTCTTCTACTCTTCGTTCTCTCTCATTTTCCTCATTCATCAACTCTTCAAAGTACTCTTTCCATTTTCCCATCACAGTATTGGCACCTGTCAACACACTTCCATCCTTATCCTTTATCACCCTAACCTGCTGTACACCCTTCCCATCTCTGTCTCTCTGCCTTGTCAACCTATACAGGTCAGTTGTATGATTTAGATTTATGAGTAACTTTTTTAAATAAGTAACACTATTGTATAGTATATAACGACAAAATGAACCTAATTCAACAGATCTGTGATATTCCTTAAGATCACCTCACTCGTTCCACTCTTGTTTAACATGTTATTATCTAACACATACACTCCGTATCTCCTCTGAAGTCTGTGTCTACCCTCCTCTCACTGTCACACCCAACCTCTTGGCTGCTTGACTGCTGTTCTTCCCCCCTGTTTCTCTCTCCACGCCTGTCTGAAGGCAGGCAGCAGGTGTTTTGTGACTTGTAGATCAGAGAGCCTCAGAAAGATGGAGCCACTCTGAGCTCAGCTGTGTAGGAGGAGGAGAGAAAGTCTACACTTCCATTTTCAGAGTCTGTCTTCACTCCACAACACCAGCGAGGCTCTTATCCCACCCCCAGACCACAATCACACCAGTCCAATACCAGTGCATGTGTCTCATCCATATTACATACTCATGTATGGCTCTTACAGGGGTGAGTCTGAAGCCCTTTTTTATTTTTTATTAAACATATGAGCTGCTTGCTGCTGAGTTGAGGTGTCACTAGGGAGAAAAGCAGCGTGGGTGCACACATGCATGGACTAATATGGCAAATGAAGAGGAGACGAGGGAGGGAGAGATAAAGCCAGAGAAGTAGATTTTCATGAGGTCCATTCTGAGCAGGAACTATGCAGCTGTGACACTAAAATACAGTATGGCTTTACACTCATTAAATCTAACATTTTTGAGGTAACCCAATTTCACGGCACCCCACTCTGTGACCTAAAACTGGTTTCAGTGATGCTGACTCAAACACTCCTTTATTGCTCTCCTCTCTCGCTATCTTCCATTCTGGGAGTAGTTTTGTGAATTATACTTCATTAGTCTTCGTGTAGCTGCAGTTCCCCTGTGTTAATAGCAGGAACAGTCCTAATCCCAGAAGCATGTGTACTACTCTTTTGCTCACGTTTTCCAGCCTGCAAGACTTGTGAAAATGGTCAATTTTAAGAACCTCCTCTGCTTTTCCGACCTTTTTTATGTGTTCTAAATTTGAAATAGGCATGGAAACAGCATAGCTTCCAGCTTGTGGGTGGATGACTGTATGGAGTGAAACGTTTATTTCTGTGTGACATAATTCAGACTCTGAAATCATCCTGACTGGCTCTATGTTTGATGCTTCTTGTTTTAGGAATGTATTTGACACACAACCGATAGGAGAACATATGCACCAGATGGTGTGCAAACAGAAAATGAAAAATAGTAAATTGTCAGCTTGCTTTGCTGTGTTTTGTTTCATTTGTATCTAGGTACCTTTGAACTGTTAAATTATAAACAGAATTAAACAATGGGAAAAAAATCTCTGAATTTCTTTTTCATATTAATATTCTACTGTAATCTGGGCTCTGTGTGTTTTTATTTAACATGCACGTTGGATTAATTTACATTTTATTTGTTCTACAATGTCTGTGCACCCAAAATACATAACTTTTTCAGCTTCAATGATCAGCTGACCTGAGGGGCAGAATACAAGGCAAGGAGTCTGTCTTGATTTAAGGCGGCTCAACAAAATCTAAACTTCAGTCAGAGATAGTATAACAACGGTGGTTACCAACTTTCTTTGTTAACCAGACTCTGTGTGCCATGTGACTCTTCTTCTGCACAAAATATACCAACAGCATGCCGCCTACTTCAGTCAAGAGGAACAGGTTGGTATCACAGCGAGCAATAAAGAACACGAAAAATGTATACAGTTGAAAGCACCATTACTGCAAATGATGCAAGAGAGGAATGTTGGTGTAAGTCAATACTTTTATTATACCACTCTCAATCCAACCACTCATTTCTAACCTGACAGCTGCACAATAGAGCTGTTTAACATTGAACTTCATGGGTATAAACATGACATTCGGGATGTGCATTTAGGTCTGACAGTGTCCCATAGTGAAGGGCACGTGGCTGTCACTTTAGTTTTTGGCCAAATCAATATTGAATTAATGTTATTGATTGGATTTTCTTTGTAATAAATACCAACAGCCGAATCAATTTTCTAATCTGTGCTGTATTTGCTGCAGTCTAAAACAGACTTTGCAGCAAGTTCAGCACCAGGCCTAAAAACATATTGATGTGCTTTTGGCATCACTGACTGAACACGTGTAGGTTCCTGTGACAACACAACGCCTACAGTGTGTGATACTGTAACTGCACGACTTCCTTCACTGGGATTACTAATGCACCACTCAACAAGTTTGCAGGAAAAAAAACTTACTTCCTCAGCTAATACTGTAATCTGTACCACTCAAAGAACAGTCAGGTCAATCTGAATGCTAAACTCTGAACAGAACCTCCTCTGGAGCAGTTTAGCTGTGCAGCATTAGTTACCATGGTGATCTAGCAGGTTAAAATACAGCCAAAACTCTGGCTTTAGGATCAGCATACCTCACTAACCCATTAATCTTGCTTCTTAGTACAGCCCTCTAAAGCCTGCACGATGAAGGGGGATTTGGGGTTAGCAAAGTAACGTCAGGTTTAACTAGGTTTTCAAGTGATTCGATGACAGGTTCGCTTCTCACTCCTCCTTGATGAATTATGCTGCACACCTAACCTGCTTCAGAGTAGGTAATGTTTGAGAGAGCACATATAAAAACATTGCCTGTCGTCAAGTCTGTTGAAGTGAGGTGGCAACCCCATTTCTAGAGGATCCTGTGGAGCTCAAGGCGTGATAGTGAGAGTCTCTGAAGAGGCCATCTAAGGGTTTTTCTTTCCTCGATGAGCATAGATAGAAGAAATATAGATTTTCAACTGAGAGAATTCTTACTTTTGTTTCCCTGTTGGCATATCAAAGCCATTTTATTGTTTTATATTCCTTTGTATAAGGATATAATCCAAAAACAGAGACTGATTAAAGCACTAAAGCCTTGTAATTGCTGTCCTTATAAAAACTGCAGTAAGCCTACTTACCAGCTTTAATTATGCATTATTATTTGTTTACTTGAGCCCACAATTGCTAAACATCACCACTGTTGCAACTCAAAGAACAATGTTAAAATTGTCTTACATACCATAAGAATGGGCTACATCTAAAGCAACACATTAAACGGAAAACACAACTGTAATTATAGTCAGAGCCACTTATGCCTTAATGATGGGGCAGGGATATTGATAAGCCTATTAACCTACACGTTCACAAAGTCAGCAGTTTTGTTGCCAGCGTTCCTTCCAGGTTTTGGCTGCAGCAGCTGCATTGCTTTTAGTCAGTATTATATTTTTAAATTCCCAAATATTGGTTTGGGATTACAGTGTGCTCTTCCTACTAGAGATATGTGGCTTTAGATTTGTCCATTTAATGAGCGTATTTTTCGTCATTCTGCAAGTTCTGGACCGTGAAGTAGTGCTGATTTTATATTACTCAAAAATCCTTTCATTTGTTTGCTGTCGTAATGTTGTAAAGCTCCATTTCCAAAATGTGATTAGTAAATTACAGACCTTCATTAACAAGTGCAAAAGAAAGATCGTCAAGATACACTAGCCAGATAAGATCAGAAACAATGATCTATTGATGAAAACACCAGTAGAAGAAAAATACATTGGAAGAAGATGGTGCTAGATTGGGCAAACTTTACCAAAACCAGTGAAAAACACCACGATTAGTCCTCATATGGAACCCCCAAGGAAAGAGAGGAAGAGGCCAGCTTAAGAACATCTGATGAAGGCATCTGCAAATGGACATAAATAAGCTTGGAAGGAAAAACTCAAGACCAGATAACTTAGGGTTCCCTAATCAACACCTGAGAGACTTGTCCATCTCTGTGATTGGTCATCTGGTTCCAACATTGCCTCTTCTTAACCTACTTATGTCTACACATTAATAGGTTCAGAAACCTTAGATTGACTTACTCAACTCTGTGGCTGTTTGGCTTTGTGAAACCAGATAATGTAGAACATTTGTAGGACAGTCTCCTGGTGACAATGTGAGTACAGGCAGAAATAAACAAACCCCTGATCAATTCTGTCAATAAAGGCACAGGACAGCAGCTTCCTCAAAAACGTAGGTAAAGAAGGGAGAAGACCTACTTTGCACTATTCTACTTGGAATGGAATACAAGAATAAACAAAGACAAACAAGGAGCTGTAATTTAATTAGCAGGCGCCATGACCTTCCTCAAATAAACAAACATCAGATGTCAATCTAGCAGTGATACAGCTCATTTATAGAATTAGTTCAAGTCAATTCATTCAGGCATAAAATTGGAGCTGCTAAACTGATGCGGGACAACTTTAAGTTTGTTGTAAGAGTTAGTGACTGCCGGGATTGACTCCAAAGGGAGGGTTGATCACACATCTGTGGTTTTGACGGCCTGAGCCAGAGCCCTTTTGGTAACAGGTGAGCTACTTCATCCACTCTGCCATCCTGGTGCCAGTGTATTTCATTTGTATGTTTCCTCTTCGTTGCCAAACCTCTGTTCACCCTCATGGCTTCTCGAGAGCCATTAACCAGGGGGCTCAGTCTGCTGTGTCTGATGAGGACAGCTGCTGGGTTAAACGACCCATCTGTATCTAAATGATATAATCAGTCCTAATAGAACAGGGACACACCAGTCCCATTGCTGTCAACCATCAGAGGACAAGAGGTCACCTTCAACGTGATTTAGGCACCGTCCACCTGATTGGGAATCTACAGAGAGACTCAGCCTGAAGCTGTGCAACTGTCTGTTTGTGCGTTGTGCTGTGTGTGTTTGTTCCAGTGTGTGTGTGGTTCTATCAGCTATGCATAAAGTGTCAAGAGAGTCATTTGTCTTTCAGCAAGCTTACCGCAACTTTTCTCTGCTCATGTTCTGTGCTACAGTGCAGAAATCTACAGGCTGCCACAAACTCTGCTCGGAAAATGAAGGACCGAATGAGAGTTATTGATGGGAAGGTATTTGTGCCTTGTGCCCTGAGGGGATAATTTATCAAAAAATGTCAGTGCAAAGGTTATACAGTCATAAGAGCATGCTGAACCTGCGTCTGAGCAGAATGGTTAGAGTCACTGCTCCGAGACAGGCAGATTCCACATTAGTCCTGACACAGCCATATATCCTGCCAGAGTCTCTTTGAGCAAGACGTAAACCTACACCTTCCCACTCACTGACAAAAAAAATAACCAAACACCTAAAAAAAAAGAGTATAAAACATCAAATACCTCCCACTCTCTAATTTCCTTCTCTTCTTTTTCTCCTCAGCTTGACAGCTCCTCCATTTGCGCTCATGTTGCTTTTCATGAGTCTGATTTGATCCTCACTAAGAGCACTAATAGCAGCTTTGATCATGACAAGTGCAGCACTTAAACTACACTACTATAATCACAAACTCCCCTAATGTAATCTCTCACTTGACACGTTCTTAAGGAGCTCTCTTCGTCTGTATATCCAGCAGGGCTGCTGCTGAACTTTCCACCTCAGTCTCTTCTCAATTTTCAGAGCTCACTCTTCTGCTCCTGCTGGACTTCTTAAGTGCTTCCACTGTCAAATATTTTCTCCTGAGTGTGTATGCATGTGTGTGCATAGCTTCAGGAGACGTGCTTTGCCAGATAACACTGGTATGGTGGTGTCTGAGGGGGTCATAGCATGTAAAACAGAGACCCCTGGGGAATGAAGCAATAGAAAATAGTTTCTCTCTTTTTGTTTATGCCTTTCTTGCCGTGTGAGGTGGGAGCCAGAGGTGAACTAGGGTGAACTATATCCCACTATAACAACAGTGATGAAAGATCAGACACTCAGCAGACTGCGCAGCATTTAGACAGAGCTGACAATGTAAACACAATCTCACACAATACAAACAAGCATCTTTCAGGAGAAAAAAATGATCTTAGAGTTGTATTGATTCCTTGAGGTGGCTAAATCTGTTGCCCATAAGTTTTCTCCTAATAAGCAGCTCATTAAACACAACTGTTTAATGGGGGATTGCATGCCATTGTTAGCCTTTGCATGCAGTACGTGCTCATATACGTGCGAGGTGGATCTGTGTTTGTGTAAATGAACAATAACTCCCTAGTAACTCAGACTTGGCTGAATTCACAGGGCTCATGGGAAATCAGTGGGCGGACAGGTATGGATCGGTGACAGGAGGAGAGGGAGGAGAGGGAGGAGAAGGAGGGCGGATAGATTGGACTGGGTTGCCTCTGTGTTTCTCTAAGGGATTCTCGTCAAAGGAATCGCACCTGTACTGAGAGGTTATTTTTTTTTTTTTTAACAGTTTCACATTCAACAGACAACATGTCTTGAAACCTAAACCTACAAATGATTACCTGCATGTACTGAGGGGAAAATACTCCAGACAGTGAACACCAGTTTAAGTCAGTTTAAGTGCAAGGTTGTGAAAGGTTTACAAAGGACTAACTACTGTATCAACTATTTTATTAAACATAGTGGTGTTACTTACTCCTGAAGGATAGATTTGGACACTTCCTGAAGAGCTCATACACCAGAAAAATCCAAAATCAATATTAAATAGAAATTCAAGCTTCTTTTTTTTACTTAACGTGTCCATATGGTGCATTTTATATGCTGGAATTAGCATTCAAGACACAAGCATTTCCACCTTGAAGCTTCAGTCTCAAAGGCACAGATTCAGACTTCTGGGGTTTCATAAGTAACAAAATTAAGAAATCAATGCTGCCTTATTGGTAGGATGGGGCTTTTGTATCTTTTTTTTCCCAGAACCATTTTCCAATTTCAACATATAGTATTGCTGAATAATTCAAGTTTTACAGCAGAACATTGTGCAGACTAGAATAGTTTTACAGTGTTTCAACTCAGTTGTAGGTGAGCTGGTGTGCTGAGCTGCAGCGAGCTGGGAGAGGTGAATTGAGAGAGCAGCAGGACTCTTCAAGCTCTGGAGGAAGCAGCAGAATTTCATCTAATCTAGTTAAAGGCATGACGAGATAATCTCCATGGAATAAAATCTTGTCAATATGTAGCTCTGATACACAGAAGTTTAAGTCAACAGAAGTTTAAAGCACAAGTTTTATAAACCCACTTATTCCCAAACATTTTTAATGCAATAAGATGATAGAAATTTTACTTCCTTGACCGACAAATCCTACAAAAGGCAGACCATTTCTCTTATTTTTTGTTTGTTAAGTACTACAATTACAGAATCCTTTACACAAACAGAGAAGGCATATTTTTACCTTATTGAATTGTATTCAGTTCAGTTGGCCAAATAAGGCAAAAATAAAGAGCAATAATTCCTTGTATCTACACCTTGGTGAAACTAACAATAAATTCAAGCAGCCTTCATTTCCTGACACAGAACAATCAGCCAGAATACCTGCCAAGCAACACTTAATCATAAGCAACCATTTTTTTGCACACATTATCTCAGTGGTGAAATCTCGAGCTCTACAAAACCATGAAAACAACAGCTCAATTTTGAAAACCCAAAGAAAAGAAGCAGAGCTCATTCTCCTTTCATCGGTCTCTGTGACAGGTTTGTGCATTTGATGCACCACAGAGACAAAGCAACAAAGCAACAAAAACAATTCTGTAAAGGTCTCGTCAAGATGTGCAGGATGCAGTGAAGAAATGTGAGCTTATATGTGCATGTGTACATGTTTTATTCAAACATGGAATTGACTCATGCGATCTTCTTGTCTTTCTTCGTGCCTTCCTCTGGCAAAAGGACGAACAAAAAATGTCTGATGAATTAAGGGAACTGCCTTCTGACCTCTTACTTTCCTATATTACCTTGAAAACTCAATTACCGAAAAATGGCTGATGGCATATATTGCTAATTGTTTTTAATTTGATATGACATGTGATTTAGAGTCTCAATCGCAGTACAATAATGGAATGCGGCAAGGTGACAAATTATAATTTTGGTCGTAATTTGCACTGACATTGACTAAATAAAACCTTCTGAACAATTTAACAGCTACTATGAATGTTTTTAGGGAACACTTCTATGAAAACAATGATAGAAATTCTGTTGTACTGCTGTTGCACTCGTCTACTGATCAAAGTTGAAGATCAAGTCCAAGTGCCACCAAGCTGCAACTTTTGGGCCCTTGAGCAAGGCCCTTAACCCTCTCTGCTCCATGGGCTCTTTGTCAAAGCTGGCACTGCACTATGGCCCCAACTGGGATCTGCAAAAAATGAATTTCAGAGTGCTGTAATGCATTTTCGCTTCTGTTAGCACTGCCTTATTCCTCCTTTCTGCATTACTCTTCCACGGTTTTCTTCTGAAATATGAACACTGTGCTTTCTTCTCCTGCTGCTCGCCTTCCTCTTTTATTCTGCATGGGTGACAAACAAGGAAAAGCAGCACGAGGTGAGACATGCAGGGCAGTGGTGAAGAAAAAGAAACTCTCAAGGCTTCACAAGTTTCCTTTATCCATAATGCATAGTGTGGCTGATATTAAATGCAGCCATGCTGGCCCTTGTTCCCAATTCACTAAGTCTCTCAGCTTCACTATGAAGCACTCGTCTCCCAAAAAAGGACTTTTCTCTGTGAAAAGGGCTTTAACCCTGCAGCGGTGGAGGGGCACTTTGGGGTTTTTCCTCTCTTATGTTCATTTATCTGTCCCCCTCTTATCGACCCATCTCTGCCAGCCAATTTTGTCTATTACACCCACTATCTCTGACTCAGTCTTTTCTCTCTCCCACCCTTTTCTTTCTGCTTTTTAATTGTTGACACACACTTTGGAGGGATGGACAAGGAAAAGGGAAGAGAGAGACAAAAATGCAACAGTGGAAGGAAACAAAATGCAAAAGCAGTTAGAGAGCGAAACAGCAGTGTAGGCACAGAATGAAACAAGGGCAGAGCATCGCAAATAGCTGCAAAGATGAATGATGCAGTGAATTACATGCACAATTTGAGCAGTCTGTTGCTCGCCTGCCTCATCTCCATCTCGCTCTTTTGTTCTTAAATCCTTCAACACATAAAAATTATCGGTGTCTGCTTCCCTCTTCAAGAAAAAGGTACTCACAATGGCACATACTTATAGTCAACCAGATCAGGAGAAACGCTCCCTCTGATTCATGCAGAAAGGGTGAGGGCCAGGAGGGGGGTGAGAAAATGGCTCACCCACTCATGCACACACACATAAAATATCCTCAGAGGATGTCAGAGAGTTTTGTTATCATGGCTGATTTAACCAGCTTCCAAATTAGCATACAGAGGACAGTTAGTTTCTCCTTTTTCCATATCGGCAGAGTGCCTGAGGAGAGACAAAATATTCTGACAGCCTGACAAACAAGAATGGATAAGGAGAGCTGTCACCACAGGGGCAGCTTCTATTTCTGTAGTGCTGAGGTGACATGTTTACTGTAAGAGATGGCCAAGGACAGATGACCCAAGTCACTTTATCAAACCAGACCACATACTGACGAAACCGGATAACTCGTTATTTACAATAAAAATAGTGGGGCTCAGAATGTTGATGATTATCACATTTGATAGAGGTCAGGATGATTTACAGTGAAACATAGGACATAAACCACAGACAACTATTCATCAGCCAACAGCAGTATATTGGTCACTGGAATATCTCAACAACTTTTGAATGGGTTTGTGCAAAGAGTCATATTTCCATTTATTGGATTTCGGATCAAGTGCATTACTTTGGTGATCATTTAATCTTTAATCTCGCATTGTCACCAGGTCATAAATTTCGTTTGTCCAATGCTCTGGGTTGATATTTGTGCCATTTCTTCCCATCAGCCACAGCAGCACTTTGCATTCTGAGCTAATTGGCAAATGTTAGCACACTAATAGTGAACTAAGACAGTGAACATTGTAAACATAACACCTATGTGTAAAGCTGATGTTAGCATTCATAGCCTCACATGACACCATTAGCAAGGGTAGCAAGAGTAATTTTGTTTTCATTGTCATTCATGCTGGCACCTAAGTGCAAAACCGTGTCCACAAAATGCCAAATTTTTAGTCTCAGTCACAAAAAATAAAGAAAAGCTTTAAAATCACTCATGTGTGTATACAAATGAACAAATAACCAATTGTCAAATTAAGAGTTCTCTATTAATTTTCTCTACCCCACTGAGTGACTCGCACTTGTTTTCTCAAAGCATATAATATAGGCTTTTACTTAATGTGTATGTGTTGTGTTTGATATACTGAATACTTAGACTATGAATTTGCATAAACAAAATGCATCAATAAGGGACAAACAGCCAAACAAAAGAAGGGGAAAAGTACTGATTTTTTCTTTTTCTCTGTGTGCAGCATTCCTTTCACCCAGAAACCTGCTGATGTTGAGTGAAAGCCCTCAAACGCTGAGGCAGACATCCGCTCGGCATGTACGTGATTTGAGTACAACATCTATTTCCGAAGACAGAAATAGACACCTTTGTGCAGTCCTGAGTAATGGGAAGCAACTCGGGCACTGACCAGCAGGATCAGACTGTGTGTTTGAACATAAATCATGTTCATAAATCTTGAATGAAGTTCTTATTATTTCCTATTTCTCTCAGGAGAGATTAGTTCAATCCAAACAGGCATTCATCCAAGCCAGTGCACTCGGATCCTGAACAAACACGCACACACAACTGCACGCAAGGACACAACGCAGTGTGCACACAAACTAGACGTAAAAATGAGTGGGCGAAGAAGGAGAAATGACAGCAGTAAAACGTTCAGTGAACAAGGAGAGGATCCAGTACAGAGGGGCAGACTAAATGTTTTACTGGCTGTAAAAAATAATGTTCTGTAAGGAAGGACTCTCTTCCATGTGAGTTACAACCAATCAGTCGATATGCTTTGCCGAGGGACCATTTTAGCAAAAATAACGGGGGCCAATTGGTAAACAAACAATATTTATCAGATTCAGTGAATAAATACTAAAAGGTCAATAACTCATCTTTCTTTGAATATTTTCAAACTACCTGTGTAACAGCCAAGGACATTATTGAACAAAAACAAACAAACAAAAAATCAGTGTGAATCAGGTTATTTTGATTATAATTCAGGAAATGCTTGGCACCCTTCCACAGGACGGATCTGGCCAACAAGCCATAAGATGCTGCTCTTTGCCTGGGAATTTTCTCTCATCACTACTTGAGCTTGAGGACGTGAAGTCCAAAAGTTATCATAAGTTATACGAACAAGTTTTAATAACAGTGCTAAACCTAAAGATGTCAGTCACACTGTAATAAAAGAAAAACTGTGATACTTGACAAGCAGGGAGCATGTATCACAAAAGCTCTTTGTATGCAGCACGTAGGTGTGTGGTTTTCCAGATCATAATTTAAAAGGCAGGGAGGAAAGAGCAGAAGTGTGACATTTGAGCACAAAGGCCACCTACAGTCGCTGCATGTGAGAGAGTTTTTCAGGTTTTTCCCATCTTGTTACTTTGGAGATCAACTCCCCAAAGAGCAGCTTCCAGCAAACTGTAGCAAAGAATACTGCAGCGTTGTGTAGGAGGAAGTGGAAGATGAAAAGGGAAAATAGCTTCTGCATGTCGCAAAAGACACCTGCTGTGTGTCCTAATGTGCTTGCATGTACAGTAGCTGTACTTAGAGCTACTTACAAGTAATCTGGGAAATATTTTCACCAGGCTCAGTGAGTTTGACATGACTACAAAAGTAGTCATGACTAAGTGTCAAATCAGTCACTCTACAAATATCCATTGAAATAGCAGCAACTGGGCAATGCATGGTTTCAAACAAAGTTGTTAACTTGTATATTAATGAATAAACAAGCAATATTATTTGTCTCTCGTCTTGTAAGAAGGAAACATCCATTCAGTGTTATAATAAACACTCACAATTTACATGCACATTTACACTGATACAATTACCATGCGCTTCCATTAAAGAACTTTATGCAGTGATATTTGGTGGAAAAAAGTTGTCGAAATGTCCAAGCAACAACGAAAATTGTGCTGAAATAACTAAACGAACCTTCACCAACCCACACACGAACACTGTTAAATGAACAAACAGAAAATACCACATAAGACAGATTGGCATGAGCCAGTCAGCAGAGAAAAAGTGAAAAGAAAACCAACAATACTCGGTGACCTCTTGCAGTTGTGTGAATCAGTGCCTGTAATGCCTCTGAACTTCACACAAAGGTGCTGGTGTCATCACTGTTGCTCCGTTTACAGGAGGTGGGACTCGTCACCCTGGTAACATAGAAGCATGCAACAATACACCACTACTTCCAAGCTCTACAATTCTACGTTTAACAATAATGTTCCCACAAGGGAAACACACTCCACTGTGTTTGGTCCTGTGATTGATTCAAGTCACGGACACATGGGGCTCCTGTGGATGTGGAACTCGTCACTCTTACTACTCCTCATTTGCAACCACGCATGTATGTTGTTTCTGCAAAGATTCATGATGCTAATTACCAATTTAAACATCTTTTTATGCATCTACTATTTCTAAATTAGTGATATTAGGGAATTCGATACCACGTGTTTTCTGTAAATTCAACAAATTGCCTCCTCCTCCTTTGGGCTTTCCTTTTTTATATTTGGCTTAAAACCAAAATGCGCCCACAACAGTGCTGTGGTGTTTGGGTTTGCAACTGAATCCATGATGTCAGACGCTCATCAGTTGAATATTACAAGTTAAATGCCTCCAGATAAACTGTTTATGATATATAGAAACTGTGTTAGTTTCTTCCAGCTGCTTTTAAATGGGTGAATGGAAACAACAGTCAGCTCAAAGTCTGCAATCAGGCGATTATGTAATAACTGTGGTAAGCCTACATACATTTGAGAGTCATTGGCAATCAGCCCATTGTGCTGTTTAGGTATGAGGATGTGCATATCATTTTAAATGAATAATAGTGCTGTAAGGTTTTCACTAGCCGGAAAAATATACTTATACATATACTGAGTAAAGCTGTATTCAGGTGAGTTTTTCCAGCAAATACAATGTTTCTTTGTTTGTTTTTTTTAGATATGAAGAACCAAAAGTTTAGGCAGTTTTGGTCACTGATCGTTAAATGGATGTGACATTGACAAATTAGCTAATGTGAAAATATTTCTATGCTTACTAGAAACAACTGATTAACCTACAGCCATATCTTTCTATTTCCATCAAAGTTTCTATTAATTTCCATTAATCTGCCTCCAGATGTTTCCATCTTCACATCATGTTTTCCCTTAACGAGTCCCAGACAGATTTCAGCTCCCAGACCCTCCAGAGAACCGGAGGCCAGATCCCTGCAACAGCCCAGCAGGTGTTCAATAACAAAGCTAACTTGCCTCTAAGCTGTGGCTGCACCTGCACTGTTCTTTCGAGGGCTGGAAGTGTGACAGTTGTTCTGTTCTGCTGCTTTTCTGTTGGATTGAACTGACTATTCAGATGCACATTAAGACTATGAGGAACCGGGTCATATACTTCAACCCTGAAAGCTATCGTCCAGATGAAATCAAAGCCCAGGTGACTGTGCTCCAAGCTTATAGGTATCTGTGTCCGTGCTTGTTTAGGCACAGACCATGGGACTGTTACTGAGGGACCTCCATCCTGCTGTTTATATTACTCCCTCACTCATCACACAAGGTTAATTGACAGGATGACCTTTATCTTAGCAAACACCTCAGAGACATTACAAGCCTGACAACACCCTCAGCGTGGAGAGAACATAAATACCCACAGTATGTGCGTGTTTGTTTAGGTAACTGACACCAACCTAATCTCAAAGTTTGTTATGGAACCATGAAATAGTCCAAGAGACAGAATTAGATTGTGTGACATGTCAGACAGTCAAAGTATTAAATACTTCTGGATTTTTGCCAGCTATTGGGCTTCTGTGTGCCGTTTAGCTCTCTGAATTCATAAGCAATTATTGAAGAAAGCATTGACACCATGTGCCAATATAAATAACCTGAATAATAAAACAAAAGATACCCTCTTGATATCCAAACATAAAAAGAAAAAAATCAAACACAGTCTAGTACAACACAGTCCCCACCTGTGGTAACACTGGGAGACAGAAGGAATGAATTCTGTTTTTTAAACACAAGTTCATGTGGACTGGAACCAGCTCCTCTGGTGTTCTGTAATTTGAAAGTGACGTGAAGAACAGCATAAACAAACGCATTATTGTCAGCTGCAGCACAGCCACTAGTTGTTAAGACTTTGGGTTTCTTAGAAAAGGCCAGACTACAACTAAAGTGATGAGAAACTGTCAGAGGTATGTGTAGGTTTAATTAGGCAGGTCTGGGCAAGCGTGTCCGAAAAGAATCTCGAAAGACAGCCCAATTACTAACTTTAGTTAGTAAAAAGTTACTCTTTAAGGCAATCTGTTCCATTCTAATGAACACACTGAGTCTGACAATTAAAGCTGCCTTAAAATAAATTGTAGTCACCGGGGGAGCAGTATAATCAATAAAGAAGAATGAAAGGGACAATTTACATTCACCAAATAAACTCCTAAAGAATGATACTTGTCAGGTCAACTTTACAAAGTGACAATGTATTAGTGTTGTGTTTTCATGCAGGTTTAAAAATCTGTAAATTTCTTGGTGTTTGAAACTGCAGACTGACACAAAAAATTTCTTTCACAAGTTGGATTGTATCTGTTGGTCTATTTGTGCATTATTATTGAAACCAATTGTCTGCTAAAGCTGCAAAGTTCTATTGAGCTGCAGCCTCATTATATGCACACACCTAGTTAAATGACTGAATTATGTGATTCAGTATCAATATATATTTAAATGGAGTAATGCAGCATAATATTACCAGAGGTTGCACAAGTCGTGCGCAACATCACCTATCATCTGACTCCTGTTTCTACACACATTTAAATATATCACCAGTCAGGTCCATGTTAAGGTGGTCATTATAATATGACAAGCGCTGAGTCACTCGTTATATAACCGCTGCTGTGCAAGTCTCAATAAAGTTGATCCACCAGAGACGCTACAATGATGAGGCTCAAAGATGGATAGGTGTGTTTCATGTGCTTTGTCTTTGAAGTAGTTTTAATAGCGGAGGTAAGCTGTGATAATGGTGTTCTCTGCTATTCACTTCTCAAAAAAAAGTGACAATGCACGATGTGAGTGTGTGCTGGAATATCAGTTGTCCAACGTTAGTGGCCTATATTGGCCTGTTGCAGATACACTGGTATTAGGAATGCAACAGTACACGTATTTGTACCACAAGTTTTCCAGTAAAGACCTTTTGGTTTGTGCACCAAACAAATGCAACCACTGTACATGCTGAACTTTTTGTGTGTGCAGCTCTATTTCCAGCACGTTTTTCCCCTCGTCTTTAAGGTGAATGCTGGTTAACTAGAGCCTAAAAATCATTAAAAAGCAACATTACAGTTTCTCAGTTAACTACAGTGATGATGCTCACAGAAAGGGTGGCTCAAACGAAAGCTATACAAGCTGCACAGCTGAAGTTAATTTCCTACATTTTGCAGGTTAATGTATACTATGCACTTTTCATGTGAGAACATATTTGTGTTGCACAGTCCTAGCGTTCAGCTAAAAACTGATAATGATAAAAACAAGTACAGTACGGTTTAAGCAAAGTTAATTTTCTAAATACTGTACCTCAACTGATTTGTTTCATTATTTCTTTAGTTGAGAGAATATTTATTTAGATTTATTTATTTTCATTTATTTAATTGCAACCAGAAGCAGGAGTAATGACAAAAGCAGTACAAGAGTATATATTTCTTTTTTTTCTTTTTTGTGTTTAGTTCTGTTGGTGTTGTACCTAAAACATACCAAACCGTGTCTATATCACCATTTATGTGTAGGATATGGAAATTTTCTTATTGTTTGTACAGAAGCAGGAAAGATGCTTGGGGAATTTTATACATTTTGTCATCACAGATGTAATTTGTCCATCAGAGTGGCTTGAACTCACTGTATGCAGCACATGTAGCAGAGTGCAGAACACAGATGAGCAGACGGTGATAAAGAGTCAAATACAGTTTTTGCAGTAAGCTGCTCACTAGTATAATAATATTAATATATCAAAATAATGTATATGATATAATGTAGTTACAGTATTAGTCAATAAATCAATAAGAAATGTTTTTGCTTGCTAAAAATAGATATCACCACTGGCCCCAAAAATCTAGACTCAGTCTCTAATCCTTTCTAAGCAAAAATTGGGATTTTTCAGAAAGTAATTGGAATGTTACAGGAAGCCATGGGAGAATGCGTTTCCATGAAGAAAATGAGCAATAAACATGTTGAAATAATGGAATCATAAACCCATAATGAGGCAAATTGTCTGCTGCAGGAGCTGTAATCCAGACAATTAAACTATCCAAATTCCGGCTCGTTTCCTTGCCAGACTCATCTCTTTGATTGGCTCGAACTTCTGGCCTCCCTCACAAACACACCGGCACATGTGCTCCTTGCTTTTGCCAAAGTTATCTCCATTCCACCTCCTCCGTCTTCATTTTAAAGCAGTCGTTAGGAGAGAAGTAAGCACAGATAATTGGCTCATATATACAGAGAGCAATCCTATGGCAGTTACAGGACCTCACACATGCATATGCACACACACACACACACATTTTACAGGTGGTTCATTAAGGTGTTTAAGTGACTGAGGAGAATGGGAGAATAGAGAGCGGCTGTAGTCATTAACAGTCACAGGCAGGTGGCATTACAGAGTCTCGCAAAGAGAGCCTCTAATGACGGCGGAAAGGGGGAAAACCTCGCCGAAAGGAGTCGGACGGTATTTCCTACTCAATATTACTTTGCCTTCAAGGTCCACACAATTTGAAGCCATGAAATCTGGATGAGCTCCAAGAGTGTGTGCATGTTTGTGTGCCTTTGTGTGCCTGTAATTGTTTATGAGTGTGTGTGTGAAGCATGCCAAATCATTGTCCCCCTGTCTTTTTAGTGCTGGGAGAGCTGAGGGAAGGAGAGACCCCTAGATCCCCAATCCAAACCACAGCTGGCGAAGGGCGATAAGACAAACAGGCTCCCCCATCAGGACACAGCTGAATAGGAGCAGAGGAGGAGAAAGATGAGAGGAGGGGAGGAGAGAAGGGAGGCGCACGGCAGAGAAATGTCACAGTTTTATAAGTCCTACATAAGGACGACGTTGCGCGTTCGTGTCTGCGTACATGTCTGTGTCGGTGCGTGCATGTGGGCATGTGTTTAAATTCATACTTTCACACCGGGCCATTAGCCAGTGTCATTACCAGCCGCATTTCCCATCTGTCTGTAACTTTTTCAAAGCGCTACACTCAAAATGCCGAACTTCTGCAAGGTCAAAATGACACAACGGAAGAAAAAAAGAGAAAGCCTGGCAAGAAAAAAATCCTCCCAATTTGTAAGTCTAACAATTCGAGCATGACTCACACCTAGAAGGAGTCGATAACGAGATCTGGCCCGATTACATACTGAACAGCGTATTCTAGGGGAAAAAAACAGACGTAGAGGAAGTGCAATGCTTAAAGTTCACTTGAAGTTCAGCTAGGCAAAGTGGCAGATCTTTCCACCGATGTAAAATCTCGATTTACTTCATTTGTCTCACACGGTTTCCTCAAGTGGGAATATGAAATCTAAGATGAATGTGCATGCATTATCGTTGCAGAACAAGCACCTTAAAGGTGAGTCAGGTGGCTGCGTGTGTTTTTCCAGGATGTTACAGGTCATCTTGCTCCTGAGCAGCAAGGCAGTGTGTAGCTGAAGATGGATAGTTAAAGGAATTTTCTCTGCACTGACCCTGAAAAAAATAACCTGGAAAAATAAGCTCCATTAAAGCATTTGTTTGTGTGCATGTACAATTCAGTATCTCTGGCTGCACCGCGGCATATCACTTCCATCCATTATACAATGTGAAAAGCGCTCCTACTTGAGTGAGTGGAAACCTATACTTTGACACTCTGACACAGCAGCTGTCTTCGTGTGACAGAAAACAGTCTTTGTGGTGCCGGCTGAGGGTGAGGGGGCTGATAAAGGAGGTGAGGACGAGAACGGAGGCGAGGGGATTATTGTCATGGCTTTCCTATCATCACTGCCACAATGCAGGTCGCAAATTCAGCAGAGAGGAGAGGGATGCTGGAGGAAGGAGAAGGGAGGAGGATTTCCCAGTGAGCCGCGGCGGCCTGCACTTTGACTAACAAATGAGAGACAAATGGTGTCATCAGCATTACAGAGGCTCCTCAAATCCTTAAGACGCATCATTTTATTTTTGTGCCTTGAGACAGCAGTGACCAGAATTTCTTTATTCCTCCCCGTCTTTTCTTTTGCTCGTACACACTCCATCAGGACAGTAAGAGCTGCTGCCAAAGCCTTTCATCACATTCCTACTGTACGCACAAACACACCCGCGCACTCAAAATGGCAATTTATGGCATCCTGCCTTTCATTTCCGAGGTGTTTTTGCACTTTCCAATGACTGCTTCAGTCTACTACCCAATTTTTTTTTGTCTGGTCAGCCATGGTGAATATCACTGCTCATGCTAACTACACACAGTTTGCTGGGAGAAAAAAAGGTCGCAAGTGATTGTGGTGAAAAGTGGGATACTTATTTTCAAGTTGCCAAGTAAGTGGTAAGACTATTCATGATTACTAATACAAAAAGTGATCTTGTGCACCGCAGAGAGAGAAAGCATCATGCATAATCAATACATAATCAGGGGGAGCGATGCCTATCATCATCTTATTTCAAAGTTTGAGCCATTAAAAAAAAACACGAAGTAGCAATCACTGCTTATTAGAGCGGAGCAGTAGTGCAGCCCTCATTGTTCCATTCTATCTTTAGACCGCCTGTCTAACTCAAAGCTAAGTGAATCGGGGAGCAGAAGATTGTTCAAGGAGCTGGTAAGAAATTGAAGAACCTCTGCTGCTGTAACGGCTCAGCAAAGTAGCAAAAACAGACGGAGGAGAAAGAAACACACACCTGTCTGTTATTCACTGTCTCTGTTGAAAGTCATACCACACACACACATATTCACAATCTGTCGTCAGCTTTCCCTGTGTGTGTGTTTCCCCCCTTAAAACACAAAGCACACGCAGAAGGTGGAGAACCGAGGAGCAGGAGGGTGCACGGTTTCCCTCCGTTAGAGTCTGTGGCTCAAGGGCACAGATACACGAAACATATATAAGACATGCAGTCCTTCGCAAGGCTGAAAGTGACTGCACACGTCAGGGAGATTTATGTCTGGTGTAAGAGTTCCATAAAGATTTCATATGAAGCATTCTTCCAAGCAGATGGTATGCTGCACTCACCTCATAATACAGTCACCCCCAAAACCCAGAGACTTCACTTTAGCTCTCTGCTTACCACACATGGCCTATATTTTGGCAACCAAAGTAGTGTATTAGGTGCATCCCAAATACATTTTGACCCAGTTTAACAATTGAGGAGGTTCATGAAGACACACTGACGTCAAACAGTTTTCTCCAAATCCAAATGGCTGTATGGTATACATCATTATCTACTGCTGGGTCAAACAGCCAAGTCCACAAAGCAGAGGTCGGCTCAAACAACGACTTGATAATAATACCTACATTCTTGCCTGTTAGCAAACAAATCTATTCTTCTGCAGTCTAAAGAGAGGTCACATACTACTGTGATGGAGGCCAGGTGGAAGCAGGTAGAACGGCTCAGTGTGAAGGGGCCGGCATGCTGAAATATTTCACCAGTGTGACATGATGATTATGTGTTGATTACGCAATTGTACTGCATCCTCCTTCATTGTGTCATCAAGCTAGTAGACGAACAGACTAGACATGATTACATCATTAGTGTGTTGGCGGCAAACTTGCCAAAGTCAAAAAAGGTCTAGCGTGGCTATTGGTGTGTTGCAGATCACTCTACGAACTTACATCATTCTTCTGCATTCTGTGTATCATTAAAGAAAGAAAAGTTTACACAAAATAGTTTATTGGGATCACCTTTTTCCATTAAATCTAATAACCAACCCCACTTCATCCTTCCAGCTGTGTTAACGCTGCGCTGCATTCAAGGACAAACCTACAGAGGAGCTAAAAATATTTCCCATAAGCACTATGCTGACATAAAGCCAGACTAAGAGGCTAGCGAGTGGTGACAGAGGTTCTTTTCTGGCTGCTTGGAGGTGATGACAGAGAGCAGCTGTGGTATTATAGTTATGAATCAACAGATCAGCAGGCTTCAGTCTCACCTCCAGTGTGTGTGTGTGTGTGTGTGTGTGTGTGTGTGTGTGTGTGTGTGTGTGTGTGTGTGTGTGTGTGTGTGTGTGTTGTGCCTCGTTTGACTGACAGCTAGAACTTGTACGAATCACTAAATTGTTGCTGCATCAGTCTACAAAAGTTTGATTTGGTTCACTGCCTGTTACAGGAGACGCAGTGCAATACCAGTGCTTTCTAAGTTTGCAGTTATTTCATTTTCTCCAGAGAATTGACCTCCAGGGTCGTATCAGAGCTTATTAAATCGCTGTTGTCCGTAGTCTGAGCATTTGTGTGCTGGCGTGTGTTCTTGTCTGGCTGCTTGCCTTGATCACATTAAACTGCACACTGGAAGTTTCTTTTCTGAAAATCTTTGATAAAAAATGGGAGAGCTTCAGAGACTAAATGATCTGACGGCAGGCGACTACAGTCCCTGTTTTCAGCTTTTGTACAACGATTACAATCACAGAGTGAGACGACCGAGAGGGCCTCTAGAGAAGACTTTCATCGACTCTCACACACACACTCATTGGATAACGGGGATCTATGATCGACTTCACATGGAGCGCAAACATTTTTTTTAATCACATGCATAGAAATGAAAATTTAAACTCACAATCAAAGGCTGAAAATCGAAAAGGCCAATTTTGTTTCAGCATGCCACAATAACCCTGCACCTAACTAATGTGCTGTACAGTCATGACACACTTGCACATGACAGTATCAGAGGCTGTGCCAAAATATAGACTGCTGAATGTAATACTGGGCACAATGTCTGATCATTTTATAAAGAGATACTAGTTTTAAAAAAAATCTCTGATCTGAGTTTTTCATGTCATCAATAAACAAAAGATTAGATTTTTTTCTATGGAATGATGAAACAAAATACTTAAATTTTACAGCTTAAAACAGATCATGTCAGTGCCGTCTGTTCCATGTTAATCACATTTACAGTGAGACCCGTAAAGTTCGATAAAATCAACTGATATTTAGGTCTGGCAGATTTATCTTTCTAGCTGTAATTTTGTTTGCTGAAAATTAGTCATTGCAAAAGGAATAGTTTTGGATGTTCAATAACAGCTATTCTGATTCAATAAATATAAAATAAAAGACAGAACAACAATTTACATAATCATAAAAATGTGGAAAAATGAGTGTGTGTGTGTGTGTGTGTGTGCTTGTTCTCCTGAAAATCAGCATGCTTGTGGGAGCGTGCGTTAATGATGCAGTTTCCACAGTGGGTGGTCGTTGTAAGCTTAATTTTTCAGGCCTGAGGACACCTGCTGTTTCCTTGTCAACTCAAATTCAGCACCATTTAAAAACTGAAAGCAACAAGGACGGAAAACGATGTTTGTGACTTTTTTCCCTGTTAACAGAAAACACAACGCGAACGGCAGACGGGTAATTGCTGGTGTCTGCTCTTATGAAGCACTGAAGCAGGTTAGATTCACAAACAACTTGACGATGCAAATGGCGACATCAATTTTCAAAAAGCAGATGAATAAGTGAGACAGGGCCGGCTGCGAACATTAAGAGGACATAAATAATTAAAGAGATCTTTTTAAAAGGAAATATTAACATAAAACATGGTTAAAAGTGAACATATGTGCATGTAACATCATATGAACACATAATCTTACTGACATTCGTGTTTTCAGAGATTTTTCACATCGGTCCTCCACTAATAACAGACCCAAATGTTAAAAATTCATAACCTTGGAATATAAATAAAGGGCAGCTTGTTGGAATATTTCATCCACTAGATGCTGTATATGTCACTTCACAGCACAATGCATGCATTTTTTTCTTCCATTATTCATAATAACTTGTTTTTTTCTCCCTTGTACTTTAAGACTGACTCATCTCTTGCAAATAATGTCTGACAGGCAGAAAGATGTCTCTGTTTTGCTTCTCTAACTGTGCGACCTTAAATAAAAGTTCACCTTCCTGATCTCACTCAAGTGAAGGGCTAATATGAATAAATCTCCCTCGGTGACAAACAACCCTTACACTCACGTACACACACATCCTTTTCCATCACTATACCCACTGCACTCACAACTTGTGCGCATCCAAGCATACGAGCTTGAGCTGAAACTATTAACTTTACATCCACTTAAATCACCTTTTCCACCTCTGAGCAGTAGAGAAGTGTGAAAGGGTGAGGAGGAGAGGAGAAGAAAAGAAAGGAAAGTAGAAAACTCCATTACAGCTTCTGCCTCTCATTCATAGAAGCACGGTATGCAGATGAGAGAAACTAGGAAGGAGAGATGAAGGACTGCAAAAGTGAAAGGGAGAAAAGTGGCACGAAGTTTCTGCAAGACTTCTATCTTTGTCTTGTCAAAGTCTAATGACTCCCTAATGTCAAGATCTGCTCAGGAATATCAATGAGAGAGCAACTGTACATACAGACACTTCCACAAACACTCTTTGGAGACATTCACCAAATTGGCAAAGAAGTTTCTCCATACAGCTTGTAGACTGACCTCTAAATGTTGGCTTGCATTAAAGTCAAACTTCAGCATGATAAAACGGTGATTGCAGATATTACAAATGGATTTTGATTCCCCTTATTAAATCACAGATAAAAGTGGCTGTGGCTCAAGTGGTAAAGCAGGTTAAAGGGTCCTTGGGGAAGACCCTGAACCCCAAGTTGCTCTCAATGGATGGCTAGCACTTTGTATAGCTCTGCCACCACTGGTGTGTGAATGGGCGAATGAGAAACACATTGCAAAGTGCAGTGAGTACCACTAATAGTGCTATTTATGTGCAGATATTTTACCATGAAAATCCTAATTCCACTCGGGTTCAGCTTTTTACATTTGTAAAAAACAAAAGTTTGACAAAGCTAAAGATTCCAAATGACACTTATGATAAGTTATTGAGCCCTATAGCTAAGAAGTATAAGATGCAAATTTTCTATTTGAATATGTAAACTGATGAAGCCAAAACATTAAGCCCACTGCTGCTGAGAAAAGCGCTCCTTAAATGTTCCCTGTGGTATCAAACACTTAGACAGGAGCAGCATATCTTTTAAGTTGCAATATGGATCCACTGCAGATTAGTTTCATCCCTCCTCTGGCCTCTGTCAGAAACCGCCCACGCCCGACCCAGTCCACCACAAACTTCCCACTCGCACATATTCACAGAAATATCACTGGTCTGCACAGAAAATAATATGGCTGGCACGTTCAAACACTGCAACAACTTTCCAGAAAACTTTAATCAACCGGCTCAAACTCAAGTCCTTGCTTATCTCTCTCTCAGTAAGAGCGCCACTTCGTCACTAATGTCTCCTTTGATGCCAAAAACCAGCAGAGCCTCGCTCAGTCATGAGCACACAGGAAGAAAACAACAGGCCCATATTTCAGCACCTGAACTGTTTACGGGCCTCATTAATAATCGTTACCCCTCTTAATGACTTTCTTCGCGTGTGCAGCAGAACATGCACGCCGCCTCTCCTAATTCACCCTCATTAGAAGCAAACATCTTGTGGTTGAAAAAAAATAAAAAAGAGAGAAATGGCGGCTAAACACAAACAACCTTCAGACAGATGCTACTCTCCGACTTTCCTCAAGTACACTTTTCATTACGGCTTTTTTTAATTACTTGTAATGTTATTCAAAGATGCATTACTGCTGCTGCTTGAGTCACAGTTCAATATCACTCTCGGTCGTGCTCGGCAAACTTGATTTTACAAATACATCAAACAGAGCGGGCATTTTCCATCAGCTTTGATATTTTGTGTTCCGTAAATAAAAAAGTAATTTCCTCTGAGTTTAACCTGTTGCATGATTTCATCTCTGCCCGTCTGCTTGCTTTAAGCCTCTTAGAATCTTTTGAAATGCTTGGAAAGTATAATTACTTGAATTTGGGCTGTTAGAGAATTTGGCCAACTCCAGCTTTCTCCAGGGAAAGACCAAGCTGTCAGATTTGTTCCTTTTTGACAACCAGATCCCTGCAGGTCACCAAGGACAGACCTGAGAGGTGGTTTACTGTGGTGTCTACAGCTGTAATTACAGGTTAGATGGTGCCTTGGGACTCAGAAAGACGTATTCCCAACTCTGAAAAGAAACAGCTATGATTTTTTTTTTTAATTTCACATATGGAAAAAAAAGTGTTTCACTTCATATGTTGATTTAAATGTCAGCAAATGCACTGTATGAACACAAATAAACAGAGACATGATCAGAAAATGGGTCGCTCATGTCAAAGCAGCACTGAAATAGTGTAAAACGGCATTGAGTCTTAAATTAAACCAATCAATGTCATAATAAACAGAAAGAAGTTCACCGTTTATATTCTTTACAAAGGATAGCTTACTACAGAGCTAATCCTAAACATTACTAAGCAAACACTGCTAAGTCACTTCCCAGTAAATTCATGTATGCATAGGAGATGTTTGTGTACTATTTTTTGGAGGTTCTGTGTTACATAATATTAAAACAAAAGCAAATTGCATGGAATCCTTCAAGCAAGCAGATGTTTCACCCTCAAGCAAGCTGTCAGCTAATTATTCATCACAGAGTCTGAAAGCTGAAAGGGAGAAACTTTTACTGAAACAATAGTCCAGCAGTGTTGGAAGAAGTATTCAGATCCTCTACTTAAGTAAAAGTAGCAATACAGTGACGTAAAAATACTCTGTTACAAGTAAAGGTCCTTTATGAGCATTAAAATGTGAACAATTAACGTAAAAGAGCTAGTTTGGTCCTTCTGACTGAATTATTTGGGATTGTCATGACCTGGATGACTGAGAATCTACACAGACATGATAAATAATAATGAATAATTTGATTATTAATACGGAAATATCAGAGTCAAAGCAGCATGTTAATGTTGTGGCTAGTTTGAACTAGTTTATGTAAAGTTTTAAAAGCAGGTGCACCAGATACATTTGGAGCATTGAGATGATTGTAGTGGAGTGGAAGTCCATCCTCTATACACCGCTTTATCCTCACTAGGGTCGCGGGGGGTGCTGGAGCCTATCCCAGCTGACTAGGGCGAAGGCAGGGGACACCCTGGACAGGTCGCCAGTCTGTCACAGGGCTACATATACAGACACACAATCACACTCACATTCACACCTACGGGCAATTTAGAGTACTCAATTAACCTCAGCATATTTTTGGACTGTGGGAGGAAGCCAGAGTACCCGGAGAAAACCCACGCATGTACAGGGAGAACATGCAAACTCCATGCAGAAAGACCCCAGGCCCACCCCAGGATTCGAACCAGGGATCTTCTTGCTGCAAGGCGAAAGCGCTAACCACTATTCCACTGAGCAGCCCTGGAGTGGAAGTATAAAATGAAAATACTCAATTACAAGTACTTGAAAAGTGCACTTGATTATTGAACTTGATTAAATTCACTTGTCAGAACAGAATACCAAGCTAGAAAAGTTAACAGTAAAATGCAAAGTGCACATAACAGATAAATCAAGTTTAGCTGTTTCAGTAAAAATAATCACTGGTGAGTCAAAAAGTATTTATCCAAATGTACCATCACAGCAGAAAACAGGCAGCAAATGAATGGGGGCAGGTGTTCTACTACATGATAAACACTAAAACCAGCGTTGGCAGGTCTACAGTAATCCATATGTGATGTACACTCAATATTTTAAAAAGCAAAAAAATTGCATTAAATGTTCAATAATTTAGACGTGACGCAATTGTTTTGGTTATGTTTTTCTTTCACGATAATGATAATGAAATGTTAAGAAATGATGTGTAAACTGTGTTCATTTTACCTGTCAGACCATAAATTATGTAATCACATCACCGTTAATGTCAGAGTCAAAACACTTCCTATAATAATATGTACAGAAGTATGCTAAAATATACTTTTCCATCATTCTATCAATTTGGGATGTGTTTGATTGGTGCCAAATTAATTAAGCTGTGTGAATATAGAACTATATTCAGGACTGGAAAGAACAAGGAAACCTGTTCCGGTATCAATAATGTGGACCACACAGAGCCCTAATCTCAGATCCAGAGAGTCAGGCTGGGATAAGTCTGACTCACCACATGTAAGCTCCGTATACAAGTCCGCCATTTTCCGCTCATTTCAAGTCGCTTTGTCCCCTCCTCCAGCTCTCTGTGCTAATGTTTTCAAAATGCATTTCGCTATGAGAAACACCAACCTCCAGGCCAACACCCTACCACGCTGTAAATTTCAAGTTTTGCTGAGGATCTGGATCGTGCAATAAGGCAGCCCTGTTAGGTTTTGCTGGCGGATTATCCATTTTAATTCCAGTGCTCATCTTCCTCCGAGCAAATGTTCCCCTGAAACAATTCCCCTGTTCATTATTTGGAGGGAACACCGAGGCCATATCCTTCCGCAAAAGACGCTTTAAAGGAAAAACAAACAAACCAGAGCATTGTCTCGCCTGTTGCAGAGTGATGATGAAGAGCGGCCAGATCATTATGTACTACAGAACGGGCTGGCTAAGAGGGACGAGTCTGGTATTACATGGAAAGACAAAAGATAGCAAGACAGCATAAATCCTCAGGACTGTGGCAAGCTGGAACAACAGATCGGCAGAAGCACCTGGAGAAACTGCTCTTCAAGATGGTGACACCAAAGGATGACTTGATTCAGGCTTTACTGCACTTTGAATGCAGTTAAATGATACGTAAAAACCCTCTAACACTACTGTATTTTGTAGACTTAAGGAACAAACTGCTTTTCATTCTTTAGTGTTTCAAATCACCACCCCTTCCCATCGTCTTTTTCAGCGTTTCCCTTTCCTCCTGTATGCAGCTTTAGGTTGAGGTCCACCTTTGATAGCGTCAGAGGCTGCTGCGCCGCTCCAGGTCGGTAATGATCCCATTGCTGTCAGGACTGTCACTCCACCAATCAATCAAACCTGCCGGTGTGCGAGTTTGTATGTCTCCGTCTACGCGTGTGTTGATTAGTAGACTCCATTAACTCTTATGAAATTCTGGTGCCAAGCCACGGCGCCTGGGGAGAAGCACTTATGGAACGTCAGGTTGCTGTGTGAGTAATCGGTTTACCAGTGCCAGGGGGAGATAGCAGAGGGGAAAATAGGATTTTCGAGCCCCACAGCCAACAAGCAAAAGCACCAAGAACAAGCAGTGTGCAATGGAGATGATTAAAGCAAATGGATTTTCGAGTACACAAATATGTTGTTTGACTTCGCAAGTCTGCATCTTGAGAATTTGCAAGTGTGTAGTTTGGTTTGGCTGTCTCAGAGCAAGAGCTGGTTCAACAGTCAAGTCAGGACAGAGTTGAAAAGCTCTATGAGGCCGAACGCAAAACCATCAGCTCAGCATTTTCAGCATTCCTCAATAACCTTCTCTCACAGAATTGTAATACCTTGAACCATATCGTAGCCTCCAAAAATGCAATTGGTTTTGTTTCCTTCTACCTTGTCACAGTGTGCATATTTAGCTGCGAGTGAATTTGGCTGACTTCAGCATCTCTCCTGGGAGAGATAAAGACCAAGCTGTCAGGATGTGTCCCCTCTGACAACCTGGCCCCAGGCTGACAGAGGAGCAATGATAAAGGCAGCCATTTTGGGGCCAGAGCAAGGGTGGCTAAGGCTTGCCAGAGAGCTAATGATGTTGGTTTCGCAAATTTCTGCACTCTGCTCAGATGACAGCACCATACAACGGATCGGGCAGATTCAAACTGGATTCTCATCATCTGTAGTGCCTCTTTGGATCGTATCATCTGCTCTCCATTTGTTTGACTCGTCTCCACAAATTGCAGCTGGAATTAGCAACTCTTAGATGGATGTAAATTTCTGTTTTACAGCATGTTCTTGTGGGATTTCGGGAGCATGTTTTCCTCTGCATTTAATCAGTCATGTGTAATGTGCAGCCTTAAAAGGCCTCAGAAATCTTAAGCTCACAACATTATTATTAAACCTCTTTGCTTCAAATCACAACAGATTAATATTTAAGTTGTGACCCTGAGAATGCTTTTAAGTTAATGCCTTGGTATAGAGTCCAGATTAGACTCTTGTGGCAGTTCAGAACAGCATGGCATGAAAAGAGCATCACTAATCACGACTACTGACCAGAAGCAGCACGTGGCGTTGTCCATTAAACTTGGCTTGATTGGCCGATCATTTAAACACTGTGTGCACAGAGAGACACTGAGTTTGTTCTGACTGGTAAGCTAACTGACAGATATTGACGAGGCTTTTCCCACTGAGCATCCCTCCATGACTGCTCTGCCGATGTGGATGTGTGTGAATATATATCCGCCTGTGTTTATATATGTGTGCGTATTATTGACCAGAACCTTGCCCAAGTTTCTATCTGAACTTACGGATTGATTGTAAGACCAGCTGCAGCGCTCTACAAGGCTGCCATCCCTCAGGGCAAACCCCAGCGTGTATGTTTATGAGTGTGAGTGTGTGTATGAGCATTATCTTTTGACAAGAGCAAACCCCAGGCTTCGTCTAATCACCTCCACTTCTCTCCTTATCACTCTCCGCTGTGCTGTCAATCACACCAAAGTTGCTCCTCAACAACCTTCAGAGAACAGAGTGTACGCCCTTAGGTTATTTATCAGTGAGCTACAACTAAATCACTGCTGCTTATTCTCGTCCTGTTTGTGCTGATTTACTTATCACACACAAGAGATTGGCCAGATGACAATCTTCCTGAATGAGCTGCAATATCGTACGGGAGAAAGACGGCAGCACACACACTCCTCCCGACATCCTTCCCCTCAATACGCTCAGTCAATGGCAGTCACGCGTACCCTTCAGACATCCTCTACACAAGTGTGTACAGCTTCTAACACACAACACACGCACAGTGATCCCCTATCTTCGGACCGAGACGTGCAAGCCGATAACCTCTGACAATAGAGGACTCTCAGTTGTGTACTCATACATACAGAATGATTCAAAGGGCAAAACAAAAGGGAGAAGGTGTTACAACCTACATTGTAAAACACTTTATTGTATTGTTTGGCTATCTGCTGGTCTCTCCTCCTCTCCCTGCTGATGAGTTATTCTCCGTCTAATGGAGAACGGCTGAGCTAATGGATAGAAAATCATCCTCTAATGCAGATCAGATGTTGTGAGTGACAGTACAGCAACGTGAGACAGAGGCACACAATGAATGACACCGACTCTGTCACACTCAGAGACACTTTCCGTCAGTCAATCAATCAGTCGCCGGTTGATAAACATCTGACAAGGTAGCGGCATCAGATTGGTGTAAAAAACTGTTTGTAACCCACTGAATGCTTCCACTATCGCTCCCCTCTGCCCTTCAATTCCTCCACCCTTGATCAGAGACTCACATTGATGTTTCCCAGCCAAATTCTGCTCCTCCTTCACATCTTCCCATCTCCCGTTGCTTTGTTCTCTATCTTCTCACCTTTTTATCGCTCCCTTTTCCCCTGCAGGCATTTAGAAATGAATGTGTTTACAGAGACGGGCCGAAGGAGAGGAGACGGGGTTGAGGCACCAAGGAAGAGGTGAGCGGGGCTTATTTTAATTAATGATTGCCTGGCCCTCTGCAGATTCTTTCAAAGATTGAAACTTGTTAGGATTGATTCTGGCTTCCTGCCCTGTTAAGCTATGGCCCCATTGTGGCTTGACAGAGCCAGAGAGGAGGAAGGCAGGATAAGGGTCAGAGGGAGCAATTTTGTGTGAGGATGGACAATGGAAAAGCTAAGAAGTGACACAGACACAGGCAATGGGAGAGAGCAGTGGAAAGCGAGGCAGTGAAGACACTATTAGAGACTGAAATATATACGATACTGTTACATAATCTGATTGGTGAGAGTGGAGACAGTGTTGAGGGGGTGGGGTGGACTGTCAGATTATTTAGAAATATAATGGGGACATTAGGATGACAAGGGGAGAAGACGGGTGGGTAATTATGGTAACTTTCCCATAAGTTGCACGAATTTGAACGTCAGAAAGAACTCGGGTCTCGTGTTGCTAACTCCCAATATTAACCCTTGTGTTGTCCTGTGGGTCAGATTTTTTGGTAGAAAAAAAAGGTTAAAAATCTTTAAGAACATTCACAAAAAAAAAAAATCAACCAAAATCCAGAGAAATTCCCTGGATTTTGGTAGATTTTTTTGTGAATGTTCTTAAAGCAAATATTAGAAGTTTTACTCATATATATGTAATTTTAGATACTTTTAGGATTTTTTTGGAAGATTTTTATTAATTTTTAAAAATATTTACAAGAATTTTCTTGCCAAATTTGGGGGAATTTTTCAAAATAAAACTTTTAAGGGAAACTTAAGGAATATTTGAAATTTTCTTCCTGAGGTTTTGCAAATTTTCAGAAATTTGAGGAATTTTTTGGATTTTTTTCAGACAAGGAAACAATACTTTTTTGGTGCCTGTAAATGAGGGCAACAGGAGGATTAATACAGGACAAGTGATGTATGGGACTTATGCATTAGCAGGTTATGATTATCAGGAAGAGCTTTTTCGTAATAGGACAACCGACGCCTACAGACAACCAAAGAGTGCTGCTGGGAAGTGCCTGGCAAATGTCTGCAACCATCTCACCCAACTTAGCTTCTGTCCTTCTTTTGCCACTTTCCTTCCTTCGCATCTTTCATTTTCCCATCCTTCTTTCCTCCCCTCAGTGAAGTGCCCAATGTGACAGACAAGCCTAAGTAAACCACTCGAAGCATTTCTCCATGCGGGGATGCAGTCACTTCACATCAGCAATTCTGGCATTTCCAGGAGGAACTTGGGCCCAGGAACCAAGACAGGATCCCCGAAGAGGCAACGTGTGCCACACATGTCCTGGCACATTGGATGACACATTGAATCAAGGTTTTTAATTAGTGCCAGTGGCCATTACGGCTCTAGCTGCAGCAAAAACTGCCATGTCGAGAAGTTGACTTCAGGCTAAACTCCCTCTAATTATGAAGCCAGTCTTTGGCCAGGAATCTTTCAAAGACACAAAGTCCACTTTAGAGGCCTTCATCTTATCACGCCTCCACTATTGCAAAACCCTTTTCACTTGCCTCAACCAGATATTTGTTGACTTTTAAGGCCTCTGTCACTGCTGTATCTGACCTCATTGTCATATATGAACCCGTACTTATTAAGACGACTCTGATTTTATTCCCAAGGAAACTACAGGCTGGGTTTTAAAGCTCCTTGCTAGTGTGCTACTATGATTTTATACTGTTTGCTTTATTTCCCTTATTGTATTCAGTTACTGTTTCGCTTGACTTTATGATTTGCTTGTTCCGTTGCTTGTACTTTGTAAGATGAGCTTATAATCAGAGTTTAATGTGGCTTTCAGACGAGCTGATAACCTTCACTTCAACACCTTTAACGTCTCTCACTGCTAAGTTTCCTGATGCAGTGAAGTTCATCCTGACTTTTACGCTTGGCACAGCTCTGACTGCCACTGCTTAACATCACTCATTAAGAGCTGCTTGTGTGTGAGAAATAAACTGTCCACATTAATCAAAGGCTAAATATCTCTCCGAGAGGCAAGCGAAGAGCTGAGCTGCTGCACTTTAACCAACAAAATAGTTCACTTTTGTCAATGATTGTGTTTACACTTTGCACTTCTGTGCCTGAGTGAGCGAGCAGCGCATCTGTAGGATTGTGCTGACTACTGGAAAGTAAGCTATCAGCTCACTTAGCCAAAGAACGAGGACCAAGTTAATCTGAGAGATGGACGTTTTTGTTTAACCCGTCCACCACAAACTGCACATCCTCTGAACACAAACAAGACTGTGTGTACACAGTGAATGTATCTGAGACTCTCTTTTACACATGCACACATTTGCAGACAACTTTTAATTTCCTGCTTTCTTGAATCCTTCATACAGACTTTTGGAGCTGCAATCAGAACAGAGACTAGAAGATCTGATTATACTTTAGATTAAATACGTACACTCTGAGTGGGGGAAAAAAAGACATGAAACATATCAAGTCTATAGTATGTTTACATAAAGAAATAATCTGATGATTACTCTTTATTCTTTCGCCCGGAAATGTCGATTACATTTCTAAGAGGCCATGGTGACCCGCAGAAATGAAATGTCTGTTTTTAATCCGCCAAACAGTTCAAAATACCAATGCAAGTATTTAATTAAATATATTGAAACCACTTAATATCCATGTTTGAGAAGCTGAAAGCAGTATATTTTTGTCACATGTGGTTGATCAAACATGTTGAAAGTGTTGGGAATAAGTAATAACCACCTTCAAACAGAGGACAAACTGAAGACAGAACATTTATGGTTAAACTATTGACCAATGAAAGCGACAAAACAAAAGGGTATGACAGGATGGATTTGAGAGATAATCTGAAAATTTAGACATCCGGGTGAAGTTAGTATGATACAACAAAAAAGCTCAATCAATAGAGGATCACAATTTAATTTTTTTAAATAAATATTTAAAGCCGAAATTTAACACTCTTGTCTTCTCCACCAATGTATCCGATGATGTGCAGACTATTAGTATCAGAGAAAACAAAGGCATGATTGGCAGGCTGCCAGCCAACCACTACTGATTTAGCCTTTAGACAATATTCTGGACTTGGAGATGAAAAGCGAAGCATGACAAGATTGAGATAAAAGCCGCATATGCATATGTGGAGACAGTGTATGTGTTTGTCTCTCTGTGCATGTGTGTGTGTGTGTGTGTGTGTGTGTGTGTGTGTGTGTGTGTGTGTGTGTGTGTGTGTGTGTGTGTGTAGGTGATATGATTCCTCCTGAGTGTGGCTTGTGAGGTGGAAGAGGAGATTACTGCACCGCGCTTCTATAATTACCTCTCATCTCTCAGCCGGTGCTCCTAAACACAACGGGGGAACGCCAGGCTACCGCACACTTCTCGACACATGCACGCACACAGTGGGGCGCACTTCGGCACAATGCAGCAGGCTGAGAGGGAGTTATTTCTAGAGAGTTACATTTCACTCAGATTGTGAGTGGAGACCACCCACACTGCCTTTAAGCAACACCGGTCAGCTTTGCCTCAAGCTCAAGCACACACTCACACACACACCTCACTTGCTCACAAGTTGCTGGTAAGTAAGAAGAATGACTCACCTGTAGTCAGCCTTCCCACACACACACACACACACACACCACAAAACCCACCTAAGAATCCATTCTCGTACGCTCACATCACGCTGTAGGCCTTTTCTGCTTAGTCGAGATAATACAGAAAATATCCTGTCACTTGTTCTCTTTCTGTCACACTCACACAATAGGCTACACATTGGGGCCACTTTGCGGTCAGCTGCTTCTATAAAATAAAAAAATAATGCAATAAACAAAAGCCCG
Source organism: Acanthochromis polyacanthus (assembly GCF_021347895.1). Taxonomy (NCBI): domain Eukaryota; kingdom Metazoa; phylum Chordata; class Actinopteri; family Pomacentridae; genus Acanthochromis; species Acanthochromis polyacanthus. Next base: position 11,626,619 of record NC_067127.1, read on the forward strand.
GCAATATTTCTCCACAACTTCAGCTGCATCAGAACTTCATTACATCGCCTCTTGGCAAGGGCCACCCCTTGCAAACTATCAGAGCTTAGTATGTTTTACAGTTGACAGCGTCTCACAAAGATGAATTAACCATGCAATTCAGAGCTTTGAAAAAGTCATTAATAACTATGCCAGAAGTAAATTGCTCTGGCACAGTGAATGACTTAGTACTTTCTCCCTTTGCTCAACTATTAAAAAAGCAATATGACTTCGTGCGGACAGTCAGACACAAGGGACCGTTTCAACAAGCTGGAGAGAAAAGAAGGAGGAGATAAAATGGAAGAAAAGAGGAAAACGATGACTCTTCTGAAGAGTTTACATTACAGGAAGAATTCTCTCCTCCACTGTCACATTTACTAATCATCTGTAATACAAGTCATAATCCAGTATGCACATTAATCTGCAGCTCATTTGGAGCCAAAAGGTGAAGTTACAAGGCAAAGACACTTAAGAAGATACAACAGGAGGAGGGGGAAAAAGGTAAAGCTGATGGATGCTCCTGACTTTAGCAGAAAAACTATTATTTTGAACTTTCAACGGTGAAAAGGTGAATCTGCTGCTTCTTAACTCCCCCACACATACATACCCACACACAGGCTTTGATAAGCACCAAAAAAACCAAAAAAAACACATAAACCCAGCAGAGGATACCCACACACACATACACACAAGCTGGATGTCAGTGCACTATCAGAACACCTTGCAATCTTTTCTTAATTTAGTATGCATTAAAACTGTGACAAAGCTCTGCTTAGCTGCTAATGCGTGGACGAGTGCAAACGAGATTATATTGTCCCCGTCGAGCCTGAGGCGCGCAGCTGTCTGGACAGTCACAACCAACCCTTCGCGGGGCCTGAGATGTGTTCAGGCATCACACCAAGCAGTTTATTCAAGCAGCTGGCACTTCACAGGCAAACCGGGTCCTCGCATAAGCGGAGGATGCTGTGAAACGCAATGTGACAATTGAAGGTTGTGGTGACGAGAGAACACCTCAAAAGAGTGCTCAGCTCATCGAGGAGCACCTCCATAGGTATGCGCAGCCATGCTCGTTCACACATAAACCAAGTGGTTCCTTATATCGCCATAACTAATGTGTGTCAAGTCTCATCTGTGCTGATGAAGAGGAGGCAGCCCGAGCGCACAGGCATCCAGCGAATGTATGACATTGGTCAAACCAAATCGGACAGGAGCGAAATTACGCACGAATTTACTCCATGTGAGAATCAACACTGCATGGACATCAGATGTCTGCTGAACTTGCAGAACCCCTTTTTCAACCCATGACCCAGACTTCGGCAGATGAAGCTCAGGGGAATATGAGAGAAAGCAGCGGAATGTGCTGAAACTCCACATTTTTTGGGCATGAGATCTGTCTGACAAGTGTCTACAGCCCGCAGCGCTTTGCGCAACCGTGAAGATAATGAAGTGGTCTCCCGTAGCTGAGCCTGGCCAGCGAAAAAACACACAGTTGTCCTGAAATTCTTGACAGCAAAACAAACCATCATTCGCCAACATTACGCACCACATTACGCAACCACAATAGCATGCAACACTGACAAGATTCAATACGTTTGCTTTTTTGTCCCACCAAATGTTATTTTCAACTCGCTCTTTCAGGAATAAAGAACTATAAACTACTTTAGGGGGGACACGAGAGCTGAACAAAACAGAAAATAGTGTTACCATGGAAGCTCAGCATTAAAATATCAGAAAAGCGGTGGTGCACTACAAATAAATTAAAGTTTATCTTTTGGTAAATGGCGAATAGGAGGTAACATTTCCAACAAGTTGGGTGCACCACGACTCTCTATAGATTATTGGCTTCATATATTGAATCTTCTCTCAGCAGGCAAACATGCAACATCCACCGGTGTTTCAGACGTCGGTTCACTCACCCGTTAGCTGGTCATAGGATCCGTCCAGCTCTCTGGAGTCCGACAAGCTTTGGTCACGGTTTTTCGCCTTCATATTCCCCGTGTGCGCCGGAATGTGGAACTGTGGGGAAACAGCTGATATGTTGGCGAGTCTTTGTGGAAATGCCACTGGTTGTTTTTATGTCGCCGCCTTCACGGAGGATGGCTACGATTATTCTGTCGTTAACAAGTCATATTTGATTAGATAAAAAGGGAGAGCGAATCGTTTTGTGTTTTGGTTGTTGCTTTTACTGTTCTCTCCGCGTCCGTTTCTGTGTGCGCTCTCGGCATCCAGGAGCCGAGTGAACCAAGCGCGCTTCTGGACAACATCCTCGCATGGGCTGACGCACACGCACGCAAAAGAGTGTACACACACACACACACACAC